>NC_088689.1:84570000-85820000 GCF_028017835.1 Emys orbicularis | reverse complement strand
CAACATCCTCTGGCAAGGAGTTCTACAGGTTCCACAGGTTGACTGTGCATTGTGTAGTTCTTGGTGGTTCTGACGTCAAGGCCTTCCTTCTGTAATCTAACCCTTTCTTCCTCTTCTTTCATACCCCATTCTTGGTTGCCATCACTCATTGTATCTTTACTAGGGCTGTTGATTAATTGCAGTTAACGCACACGATTAACTCAAAAAAATTAATCGTGATTAATCTCAGTTTTAATCACACTGTTAAACAATAGAATACCAATTGAAATTTATAAAATATTTTGGATGTTTTTCTACATTTTCAAATATATTGTATTCTGTGTTGTAACTGAAATCAAAGTGTATATTTTTTATTATAAATATTTGCACTGTAAAAATGATAAATGAAAGAAATAGTATTTTCAGTTCACCTCATACAAGTACTGTAGTGCAATCTCTGTTGTGAAAATGCAACTTACAAATGTAGATTTTGTTTTGTTACATAACTGCACTCAAAAACAAAACAATGTAAAACTTCAGAGCCTACAAGTCCACTCAGTCCTCCTTCTTTTTCAGCCAATCACTAAGAGACAAACAAGTTTGTTTACATTTACAGGAGATAAGGCTGCCCTCTTCTTATTTACAACGTCACCAGAAAGTGAGAACAGGCATTTGCTTGGCACTTTTGTAGCCGGCATTGCAAGGTATTGACGTGCCAGATATGCTAAACAGAAGTCTTAAAAGAGCAACACTCTGATGCAAAAACTAAAAAGAAAAACTATCTTCTGCTGGTGGCATCTGACTCAGATAATGAAAATGAACATGCATCAGTCTGTACTGCTTTAGATTGTTATCAAGCAGAACCCATCATTAGCATGGACTCATGTTCCCTGGAATGGTTGTTGAAGCATGAAGGGACATATGAATCTTTAGTGCATCTGGCACTTAAATATCTTGCGACACCAGCTACAACAGTGCCATCCGAACGTCTGTTCTCACTTTCAGGTGACATTGTAAACAAGTGGGCAGCACTATCTCCTGCAAATGTAAACAAACTTGTTCGTCTGAGTGATTGGCTGAATAAGAAGTAGGACTGAGTGGACTTGCAGACTCTAAAATTTTACATTGTTTTGTTTTTGAATGCAATTTTTTTGTACATAATTCTACATTTGTAAGTTCAACTTTCATGATAAAGCCATTGCACTACAGTACTTGTATTAGGTGAACTGAAAAATACTTTTGTTTTTTACAGTGCAAATACTTGTAATCAAAAATAAATATAAAGTGAACACTGTACACTTTGTATTTTGTGTTGTAATTGAAATCAATATATTTGAAAATGTAGAAAACATCCAAAATATTTAAATAAACTGTATTCTATTAATGTTTAACAGCACAATTAAGCGCAACAAATTTTTTTCATCGCACAACGAATTTTTTTTTCATTGCGCGACAGCCCTAATCTTTATTAATATTTAGGCCAAGATCATGAAAATTACTCAATGCAAGCAGATTCTTGTGCCCACACAGAACCCCACTGACCTTCATGGGGCTCCACATAGGCACAGAGTTTGCTCATATGGGAAAATTTGGAGAATCTGGGCCTCAGATTGTAGATTCTCTATGGCAGGGAATGTCGCTTTTTTCCCCTTTTTTTCTTAAAGCACTTAACACTGTTCTGGGGGCTGTACGAATAGGTCATGCATTTTTAAGGCACTCTGCATTTTTCAGTCTAATGGAATAAGAACATGGATGGGAATTGGGAAATATGGGTTTGGCACTTTATTTCTGACATTGACTGCATGACAGTGGACAAGACGCTTAACCACTCTGCATCTCTAAACTGGGAATGGCCTACTTTTGTAAAGCATCTTTAGATCTGCTAATGAGAGAGCTATACGTTCTGTGTCTCCTCTTCTAACTCAATGGGCATAGAGAAAAAGCACAATTGCTTTTACTTCACAATTTTCCATATGGACCAATAGGGCAGAAAACCACTAAGGACAAAACCACTTATATGGGGGAGGGGAATGAATCCTATTTGTAGCACTGGGCCTGGGTTTAAGTTTTGCCCATGTTCCTGTTGAGCTAGTAATTTATATACTGTCTTGCTCTATTAAAGCAGGAGGCAGGCAATGGTTTTCAGTCTAACCGTGTTAAAGAAGCTATTGAAATCTCTTCTTTGGAAGCACAAAAATCCCTCGGCACCTACCTCACTAAAAAGCAGGGTATAGAGGCTTTAATCACTAATAGGTGTATCTGACTGGAGTGAGAGTTGCAAACTTGCTATTCAAGTTTTTGTTTCCAGGAATATTAGACAAACCTGCCTTGAAAAAAGGGGCAGTGCTCCTATTGGCCTTTTTTAAAAAGCAACTTTCTTCTGAACTATTTTTACTGTATGCTTAAAAAAAAAAAAAGGTATCTTCAGCAGTGGTGTTTTCTGGATTCCTGCAGTATCCTGGTTGGCCCCGGCCTGGGATTTTCCCTTGCAGACTTGGGGTCAAATCTTGCAAGAAGTTGAGTGCCCTTCACTCCAGTTACTCAAATGGGGAGCAAGGCAGAATTGGGCCCCCGAATTCCAATTCACATACCAAAACAAACATTTCCTTGTATGTAGTTGCCTGATAAAGAATTGCTCAATATCTTGGATCAAAGTCTGACCTATGTTACACCTGTGCTACCCCAGTGAAATCAGTGAGTAGCACAAGAGGGACTAATGTCAGGGTAATCTTTTTATAAATATAGCTAAAAAGGATCCAAAATTACAGCCTACCTTTGCGTCGGGGGGCTGGTAGCTGGATTGTACAGACCATCTTTCCTAATACAGAAGTCTTCATTTAATAAGTAGAGCTGGATGAGACACAGTTTTCTCATCCTGAGTTTTTTGAAAAACTTTCCCATTCTGAATTGGGACAAAGCTGAAATCTCAAATTTCATGAACCAAAATTCCTGAAAGAGTTTTTTGTTTGGGTCTATCAAAACATTGCATTTTGATCTTTTCACCTTTTCTAAATTTAGTAAAAATCTCAATCAAAATAGTTTTGATTCTTCGCTAAAACTTTTTTCAAAAATAGGAGGATTTGATAACTTAAACTTTTTTCCCAGTAACTTTTTGAGTTGGGAGATGTATCAAAACTGACCATTTTGCAAACAGTTTAGGCTTTAACTCATTGATAGTTTTTGGCAAGAAAGGGATTGTTGAAAAATTTCCAACCAGTTCTATTAGTAAAGCTTTTTTCCATCTTAGCAATAAAAGCAAAAAAAAACCACAAATGAACTTGTCACTAAATCATAATGCGCTTTAATTAAAACTCCTTTGTCACCTTTTATAAATTTCAGCTTTTAGTGCCAGCTTTACTGGTTTCACGCACAACACTTAAACTCTGGGAATACTACAAAATGCGATCACCTTACTTTTTTTTTTTTCTCCCTTTCTCTGTCTTCCTGCCTGCTTTCCTTTCTGCAGACAAGCAGGAAGGTAGAATAGTAGACACATTCCCCTCCCACCTACTCTCCTTCTCATTAGACGCCCTGACCTTCCCAATGTGAAGCATTCTTTGGCAGCCTTCCAGGACCCAGCAAGTGCAGTAAGAATCAAGTTAACTGTACTCCAAAACTATTTAACTTAGCTCAACTCCAGTCACCTACAAGGTTAAATATTTTTCTTTCACAACAGATATTTTTATATTTAACCACAAGAATCAATGTTCAAATCATATATGAGGAGTCTGATTTAAGACCAAAGAATCTAGGAATATTTAAAGATATCGCTGAAAGTTTCCTCACTATTTGGAGATCTTAGTAACTTCGCCAAGGTCATTCTAACCCTGATCCAACTTTTTTTTAAACAGGGTCCATCAGACATACCCTACCACTCTCCCCATTTTTGTTTCATTGACCAGATTTCTTTGTGGCTTACTTTGCTTTATTTTTCATAGATTCAGAGACTAAGGCCAGAAGGGACCACATTTTTAAATATAAAAGCAATAGTTGACTGATTCCAAGTAGCACAGTGGGTTAGTTCACTAGCCTTTCAGCCCTAGACCTGGAGATATAACAAGACGCAGCTTGTTGGGATTGAGAAGCATTGTAAGATTTTTGTGAAGGCACAGAATCAGAGTAGCTGGTGGTAGTTACGACTTAGATTTGAGATGCACTGGCAGAACACTGCAAGAAATTTTTGCATGGCACTTGTCCTCACAGGGTATCCTGCTCTAAATACCACTAGTCCCTCTAACTTCATGAGCACAATGTTTTTTATTTTAAAGGGAGTGTGGAAAGGGGGGAAGATGTGTAAATCCAACAAATCTGCATCAATATCCATATAAGAAATAGTCCTATATGCATGATCTAAAATAATTCTTGTTTTACTTGGGGTCAGCTGCTTCAATTGTAGTTTAAATTCTGTTAACGTTTCAAGACATTAATGGAAAGAAAATATCTCTTCACAATTAAATTTGGCAACCAGTCTCCTCACAGGTGGGAAATATTTTCCCAAATAAATTGCAATGATGGAAAGTTTGATAGAAATAAGAGAAGAAAAATTTCAAACTTTTTTGAAGCTTTAATAGGGAGAGGAAAGGTCACTAGTTCAGAATAAGGAGCAAGTCCTCTTTAAAAGAAGTGTTTAAAAATACATTCTAACTAACTCTCACATTTGGCATCATTTGAATATTGGAGGCATGCCACTACTGCAATTGGAGTCAAATTAGGAAAAAGAGCACTGCTTTCTGTACATGACTGAACTTGATGAGGAATCATGGCCGGGGGGACCTTGTCCTGATAATATCAAGCAGTGAACCACTGTCCTGTTTTCATGCCCCCATCTAATCCATATAAAAATACCTATTGAGGTTCCATGTTAAATGAATTTCTGATATGCAAGACTGCTTTTTATTCAATAAAACAAGAAATCACACTTGATTTTGAACAAAATTTTGAATGCACCTAACTTTGAGTACAACCAGGTAATAGGCTTTGATAAGACACTTCGTCCTTGCATTCAGTTTATTATTGTCATTCTCATTTTGTTTCTCCTTGTGATAATTTAAGTGTAAAATCGCCATTGATGGCAATGGACTGCAACCTGGTGGACAGTGTCTTTGCATTCTACAGCCAAGAGTGAGTTCAAATCCTGTTTGTTTTATTGGTATCAAAAATTTTGACCCATGTAGTCTAAGATTCTTACTACTTAAGCAAAAAAGTCATTTAAACATTTTACATGTAGAAAAAACTTCAATCATAGAACATTATTGATTAAAAGGCCAAATTCCATCCTGGACAATACTGGACAGTAAGAAGATGAGTTAGCCCTGATTCTTAATAGCTAGCTCTTTTAATGAGACATCTTAACCACAAACCACATCATAAAGTTGAAAAGCTGCAAGTTTTTCAACAACTTCTGGAGTTGTAATATAGCCTCAGCCACTAACTGGGTGGTATCAGGCAAACAGCCTGTCAGTTTTCCCAGTTACAAATGGGATTTTTACTTTAAGGATCAGCCTGTAACATCTCCATATCTCTTTGAAAATGTAAATTGCTCTGTAGGGACAGATTTTCAAGTGTTCAGCACCCTCAATTCTACACAAGTTCTTACACCACCCTCCTCATCACCATAATATCCAAGCACCTCCCCAAAGCGCATTAAGGTCACATTTGGTTCAGTTGGGGTTAAACTTTCAAAAGAGCTCAGCTCCCTTTTAGACACCTAAATTAAGTGTTCAGGCGTTTAAAGTGAGGTGCTGACCACTTTTGGAAATCTGGCTTGTACATCTTAAGAATTCTTGATCTCAAAAAAAAAAAAAAAAAAAGACAATATAGTATTACTCAAAGTAATATTATCTTCCATGAAATTATCCAGGCAAATACATGTACTGTTGAATAAAAACAGAACCAAAACTGCATGGTCATTATCTCACCAGTATTAATGATCACTTTCACATGAGGCCAAAAAAATACTGAACTTTTATGGAGTGCTTTTAATAACCTAAATGCTAGTGCCAAGAAAATCACCAAATGTGATATATAAAAGGGTAGATTGCACTGGTGATTGAAGAGTGAAATATCTACTAAATCTTCAGAATAACTGATGAACTGTAAATTAAAAGATAATGCTGCACTGGTCAGTTACCCATGAAAACAAACGACAGCAGTAAGTTATCTATCAATTCCCCCTTTCTTGCTCTGTCCTCACCCCTAGACAATGGTGCAGAGCTGCCTGTTTTCTCCTGTTAGCATCAGAGTTTAACAAAGTGTCAATGTTTGAACAAAACAAACCCTTGTTTACATTAGCTGTAGCTTGAATGAGGTAAATAGTAAAGATCCTGTTATTAATGCTGAATACTATTTATTTCCTTAAACGTAATTCAAAATGAAGTTGTCTCTTAGCTAGGAACTGGGAGGAGTGTCTTACAGCAGAAGTAAACAATAGTTGGCATCATTCTAGTGCTTTTTTTTTTTTTTTTTTTTTTTAATCAAAGGACTTAAGGCACCCTACATGTAATAAGCCTGGCAGTGCCTTAGACTGGGGGTGATGGAAGGACATGAGAAGCAACAGTACATAAGCAAGGGTAACAGTCCTTAAAAGCAGAGGTGGATATCCAGTCTTCCTGTATCTATGAGCTGGGTTTTGAGGAGTGGAGGAGTCACTTATCTATTGTCTCCCTCCTATAAATTTGCTACAAGACAGCATGGGCAGGTGCCGTATTCCACCTATGTGTCTTGCTATCAAGTCTTAGACCCACATATGGCTGATGTGATATTTATCTTATCCTACAAAAGTATCTGTCCGTAGCACCTTTTATGGTAGAAGTTCAAAGCCCTTTATTTACTATTTGCATTGTAGCAGGGCGGAGGAGCCTTGGTCAATTGTGCCAGGTGTTGTACACACACAAAGCTAGCTCACTACTAGCTCCATTTTACAATAAATAAATCAAGCCCCTCAGTTCAAATATCTTCTCAAAACTTGCACAGGGCACCAGTAGCAGACCCAGAACTAGAACGTGGGAGGTAACTCCCAGACCCCTGTTCAACTTTAGGTCACCACTTCTCACATGGAAACACTGAATCACAAAGCTGAAGTAATGAAATGCATGTAAAGAGCAGGAAATGTAGCCTGCAGCCTCCCTAGCTATTGCCCTGCCTCTCAACAGGGCTAGTGCTGCCTCCAGCTGTCCCCATGGTGGGGAAGGGGCAGTGCCCCTCCATTCTCCCTATACTAGCTTGAAGTGAGAGGCTGTTACTCCCTTCCTGTGGCAGATCCATATGCAGCCACCTTTCTCCCGGAACCTTGTTCAGTCCCAAGGCCCTAACTCCCAGGCCAAGCCGCCGCCAGGGAGCAGCCCGGTGGGTCCCCTTTTCCTCACCCAGCAGGTCCTTGTTCTCTTCCCCCTTCAAGCTTCCCTCTTCTGCCCCCCACTCCCCCGAGGCAGCGCCTAACTGCATCGCAGCTTCTGCCCCAGCTCTCCCCTTCCCGCCGCCGCTGTCCCTTCCTCAACCCCCAGCCCCTCCGCCCCTGCCACTGCCACTCAGCAGCCAGCGCTGCGCCACTTGCTCCCTCCTCCACACAACGCGTAGGCACAGACGTGGGAAGGCAGGAGATCGCGCATGCGCTATAGCGCGGGAAGGGATTTGTGGGTGGGGCTGCGCATGCGCCTCTGCCGTGTGTCTGGAGGGGGGGGTACTGCTGGGCGTCGTCCTACTGTGCGCCTGCGCGGTGCTCGGGGCGATTATATAGGTAGCAGCGGCCCGAAAACATCGGAGGAGCGTTGGAGCCGGAGGAGCGGAACGGCAGCGAGCGAGGCGAGGCCACGCTCAGCGCGGGTCAGGCAGGGTCCTCGCGGGGCCCGCCGGCCGCAGCTGGTCCCGAGACTGGGGACGCTGCGCCGCCCCGGGGAGCGGGCGGGGATGTGGGGGCGCCGGGGATCCCTCCAGGCGCATGGCGCTCTCCGTGCGCGGCTTGCCAAGGCAGGCTGAGGTTCCCCCGGGGGCACTCAGCTCCATGCCGCTTTCCGCTGGCCCAGCACTCGGGGGAGCCGCCTAGGGCCTCTTCCCCAGCGCCCTACGGCCCTAGTCTTCCTCCAGCCGCAGCCTGGTGTGACGGGGGTACGGTCAAGCTGAAATCGTATCCGTTACAAATAGTCCCGGGGGGGTACAACTGCCCCCCGGGGCGATTGTAAAATCGCATTTTCCTATTGGTTTTGTGTTGTGCTCCCTCCCCTTGCGTGTGCAAGCCCAGGGACGCTAACCCAAAGTAAACCGGGGGAGGGGAGTAATTTTAAGTGTTGGCTTATTACAGTAATCTTACAGTCAGTTAAGAAACCCAGCAGTTCTGTGAATAGGCTGCTGATGTCCATTTAAATGTGCCAGGGCTCTCCCTCCACTTCCTTTTGGAAGACTGTTGTACAACCCCCCTATATCTCCTCTTAAGAAGATATTTCTGATACTCTACCTGGTTCTTTGCTTAAGTCATCCCATTATTATTAGTAAATACCACACTGTACTGCTTTCCATCTGCTATAACCTAATTGTATTGTGTATTATTCAACTCTGAAGTAGTCTGGAAAACGGTTTTATATGTAAGAAATGATCTGACACTTACATTTAACATTGTTATCATTTCTATATTTTGCTACAGGATCAAAAAATCCAAAAATGGAAACTGTTGTTCGCCGCTGCCCCTTCCTGTCACGGGTATCCCAGGCTTTTCTGCAGAAGGCTGGCAAGTCACTGCTCTTTTATGCTCAGAGCTGCCCTAAAATGATGGAAGTTGGGACCAAGCCTGCTTCCCGTGCCCTGGGTACTTCAGTTGTTCACTGCCAACAAGCTGAAGAAACCACCTCACCCAATGACAGTCAGTGTCAATTTTGTGTTTCTTTTTATAGCTAGTTAATGATGTACAAGCTACCATATCCAGAAGCTTATTTATTTTAATCTAATTTTAAGCTTTCTCATCATAAGGCTTTTTAGATTCTACTTACAACTGTATTTATGTTTAATATTAGATCCCATCCTTTGCCTTTAATTTGTCAGGTTATGAGAGGCTGTACAGTAGAACCTCTCAATTGCCCCTAATTTTGCTTTCTCAGTGACTGGCATGAACACCTCAAAAAGACTGAAATGTTTACCAGTAAACATCTCAAAATGTTGTCCTTACTCAGTGTTGCTTATGTTCTGGTTCAAACACTTCAGTTTAAAAAAAAAAAAAAGGACTGGTCTCTGATTTTAGTTTGTCTGGTTTATTAAACTTTGCTTTGAGGGTAAACTGCTTAATACTGTAAAATTCAGTGCCTTGCTTGTTGCACTTAGAATAGTGTTATGAGTTTGGAATTCTAAACTTTGGATTTGGTAACACATCTGAATCTTGGCTTTCTTGTAATACAGTAGAAGTGTAAATGAAATCCGTTTCAGTGTGTGCTACACACTGAACAATTGAATGGCAAATTGTGGGAGGGGGAACCTGGTTGTTTGAGGAGCACACCACCTTCCAAAAACCTAGGAAATGCAGAGAATGCTATAACGCGCACCTTTTGCTGTGGGAGCAAAGGTGAAAAGGTATGCAGTATAGAAGAAGCAATGTTGCCTCCACAAGAGGAAAGTGAATTGGCCCCGGGGGCTGTTGCAAAGCAGACAGTAAATTATTACAGGACCACTTTAGTTGGATATAATTTGCTCTTGTCAGATAACTTGCATCCTACATGCATTATTCTACAACATTCCATCCTTTAAACTTGCATGTACCTGCACTATGTTAATCTTCACTGGTAATGACCATAGGGTGGAAATCTGTAAGATTTCCAGGGTGTCATTTTTATTCAATTGTTTTTCACAATAACAACCCTTGACTTGTTTAATAAATGCTTCCTGCTTAAGTAGACAAGGAAGAACTTTTTAAAAACACTTTGGGAACTGCCCAGCCAGAAGGAAACTTCTGGAAACTGTAACTGCCTGAGCTGGTGTATTCTCTAAGTATTTTGCTTAATCTTCTCGAACACTTACTGCTTAAAACTTCTTTGAAAGTAATTGGACTATTTTAAAACTGAAGTTCATACTCTGCAAACTCTAATGTAATGTCTGAGAGCAAAGTTCTGCTGATCATAACTATGTAATTGGTGCAAATCCAGGTCAGTAGAGTTCTCAGATCTCTTATGATTTGTGGCTGTTTATTGACTCTGGTTGAGAAAATTCCTTAGAGGATTTATAATCAGAAATAGTAGGGGAGAAGGGGCAACTGGGAAACTGTCAGCTGAAAGAAATTTAAGTTGAAATTAACTCATCCACAAAGCACACTGTCTCCTCATTTGGGGAAGAGGCAATAGTATTGCACTCTTCAAGAAAATTTGGGTTTAAATGTTCATCAGATACTGAACAGTCATACTTTGTGTGATAATACAAGTACAGATGGCTCAGTTGAGCAATTCTGAATGGCTTGTGGTTTAGTGTAATAGTTGTCAGAGAAGTTTTATGTTCTTGTGCAATCAGATCACCCCAGTTTCTGTTTTTTAACCCTTGTTTTGTTTCTCCTATCCAAGAGGCCAAAAATTCCAAAGAGGTGTCCCAGGAGAACACCAGTGGATCCCAACTGCCTATTAGCCATCCACCTGCTGTTACTAGCCAGAGCACTAGTCAGAGCTCTGCCACTAAATGCCCTTTCCTGGCAGCTCAGATGAACCCTAGGAATAGTAATGTTTTCTGCAAAGCCAGCCTAGAACTCCAAGAGGATGTGCAGGAAATGCAGGCTGTAAGGAAAGGTATGTTTTTATGTATGCTGCAATAGACAGTGAAATATACTCTCTTGTAACACTCTGCTTGCTAGCACTAGTCTTAGAGATAAAAGCCAAGTCTGACATAATTGCTACCTTATAGGCCAGAGGGAGGGTCATGGGACACTGCAGCAAAAGGATTTTATTGCAGAATATAGGAATTTTAATTGTGCTCATGCAGTGCTGTTTATATTACTCAGTTTGTTGTGTAATCTATTTTATACCAACTCTTTGGGTTGGTTGGTTTGTTTGGTTTTTGCAGCTGGGTTTAGTGAGAATTATGTTCTAATTGCAAAACAAATATGTCAAACTACAGCACTCTTTATCAGTTAGCTCTAAGAAATACCTCTTGATATTGCTTATAAAAATTCAATGTCTTCACCAAAAAATTACCAATGTGTAGAACACATTAGCATTGCTGCCTACATGAACATATTCAAAGAATTAAGCAGCTACAGGCTGGAAAGTGCAAAGCAGGACACTAGAGAAAAGAAGTAATTTAATAGAAACCACCTCCCTTCCACCCTGGACCGTCTTTTCCTTAGTATTTTGATTGTAGTAGTGCCTTATGGCCCTGATCAGAAATTGGTGTCCCATTGCACGTGTCACTAGACAAATAAGATTGTCCCTGCCATAAGAGAACAAAGTTACTTTCAGATTAAAGTAGTTTTGTCAAAACTTTGTGTTAAACGAAGGCTTTTCTTTCACCAATACTAAGTCTTGCTGCTTCCTCTGGAAGAAGTCAGTTTTCCTTACCCGTTCACTCCAGCTTTTCCAGTCTGCTGCAAGCCCTGGTAACAACGATCCATATCAATAGAACAGAAGCTTGGAATAATAGAGAAACACTTTTACCTACAACTAAAGCATGTGTTTGGCTCTCGTAGCCTACATACCAACTTCTTATGTCAACTGAATTGGTCCCAGACAATTATTGAATCTTCTCAATTGGACCTCAGTTTTTGTTAGACAAGATCCGATTTCACAAGGTCTGAGAAAAGTATGGCTTTCTCTTCAGCTTCTGAGTCTCATCGCTCTGCTTTAGTGTCTCAACTAAGATTTTTTTTATTTTAAACAATTTAAGATACTGGATTCATAACTTTTCATGGCATACAATCTTTTGTATATCTTTTTGATATAAGATGGTGTCAAACTGACTTTAATAATCACTGGATTTCTTTGCAACATCTCAAATGTACAGAGTTTACTAAAACACCAGTGAATCCCACTGTGATAAACATCAAGACTTCTGGAGAAGAGCAGAATGGCTTGCTGAAGAAGTTCCAGGATATTATGTTAAAGCAAAAACCAGAAAGAGTGTCTCATCTGCTTCAGGATAACTTGCCAAAATGTAAGGATCAATCTTGTTTGATTAGCAAAATAAATTTGAATCTGCTAAATCCATTTTTGCAGTATCCAGCTGCAGACAGATCTTTTGACATTCAAAAGTGTTAATTCTTTCTTGTATTTAATAGCCTCTCTCCTCTTCTAGCTGTTTCTACTTTCCAGTATGACCAGTTCTTTGAGAAAAAAATTGATGAGAAAAAAAAGGATCACACGTACCGTGTATTCAAAACTGTGAACCGAAGGGCACAGGTTTTTCCCATGGCAGATGACTACTCTGATTCCCTTATCAGCAAAAAAGAGGTGTCTGTATGGTGCAGCAATGATTACCTAGGGATGAGTCGCCACCCTCGAGTGTGTGGAGCTGTTATGTAAGTAGTTCTATAACTTCAATTAAAAGTAAAATGTTTGGTAACCACAAGGTATGCAGTGATCTAAAGGAAACTAACTCAAAGAGTATTACTTTTTAGCAGATGGATAATCCTCCCTTCTCACATGTTTGACTACTAACTGTCATAAAACAACTTAAAATATAGTTGGTTCTAGTGCTGCAACACTTTAAGTGGTGAACCCCCTGATATTCCTCCTTTGTGTATTTGGTTATATATGGGGGCTTATGGAAAACTGCTGGACAGCATACTGTAATTATCTTAACATGTCTCAGTACCTATTAAATATAGATAGCTCAGCATAAGGCAGTGGAGTCCTACAATTTTTGTAAGGGGCGTAGCTAGTAAATTGCATTAGCTTTGAGCTCATGAAGTTCCTTGCAAAACTTAGTTTTGCCCGCCAAGATCCTTATTCAAACTGTAAACAAATACAGTTGCACCTCTTGTACCCATTTCTCTTTAACCACGACTGCTTTTATGTAAGTTATTAAGGAATGGTGGTTTGTTATGGAAGATAATGTCCCTTTTCCTGAATTGTTCACATGCAGCTGAGAGTCAAATAGTATTGATTAACACTGGTTCCCTTTTGAACATTTCTTAAAGGGATACATTGAAACAACATGGTGCTGGAGCAGGAGGCACCAGAAATATTTCTGGAACAAGTAAATTTCATGTTGATTTGGAGCAAGAGTTGGCTGATCTCCATGGAAAAGATGCAGCATTGCTGTTCTCATCATGCTTTGTAGCTAATGATTCCACTCTCTTCACATTAGCTAAAATGTTACCAGGTGAGATCTGATGTACTGGATACTATGCAATGTAATACTACGTTCTGCAAATAAAATACCCTGAAATTTCATTGAAAACAAACTTCTTTCAGATGATACCTGAGATTCTGACCATTTTTTGATCACTAAATATCACTTTAAAAAAAAAAAGCAGTCTTCACTAATTTCTATTGTGGTGGCACCTAAACACCTTGATCAGGATTTGGGGCATTGTTCTATATACCATATTATAAGTTCATCAGGCTGCACCTGTATCAGACACACAGTGGGGGTTCAGACTATGAGCAGAGTGCCCAAGGTGGTGGTTGGTACATATCTCAGTTCCGTTTATTCTCTTTAATCTAAAAGTGAGGAACTTTAAAGGGTAGGGAAGGATGGAGAAGAGCAGGGAGAAAGGAGACTGGCAGTGGAGGGACTGAGTGAGAAGGACATGAGTTGAAGACAGAATCAACCAGAAAATGTCTGAAGTTCAAACTGTAAAAGCAGCCTGCGGATATCACGGGCTGAGGGGAGGTACTGGAGGGATGGGTGGCAGCAAATGATGCCCAAGTTGGAGGTCTTCCTGCCCAGTTGCTGTAACTCCCTGCTGTTTCTAGAGGCTGGCTTCACTTCTGGAAAGACCTACTGTTTTCCCCACCCCATGTAGCTGCAGGTGGAAGGATGGTTTTTCCCCTGCTATAGTCCAGGATGTGGTTAACGCTGGTAAACTGACTCTTTCCAATCTTGTATCTGCTGTTGCTGGAGAAATGTCTACAGTTAAGACTTCTGTAACTTCCAAATATAAAATTAACCTTAAAGTATATTTCTTTGGGATTGGGTGTTTACTTGTCTTAAGGCAGTTATGCAGATTTAAAGTTGTGAATTCCTGGAAATAAGTGTCTTAATTTCAGAAGCACGCTAAAGCAAAAATAAAAAATATAGCTATTTCAGTGGGTATTCTGTCTTAAATCAGAAACTTTGCGGTAAAATATTTAACAAAAATTTCTATAGCGACTCCTCTCTTCTGGGGCTAAAACACAAATTTACCAGCACAATCCCATTTCATATCATTTTTAGGTATCTGTACAATCTGTCCTCTCTTTCAGTACAGCCATAACTACTAGTAATCTTTGGTTGTCCCCTCAGGCTGTGAGATTTACTCAGATGCCGGAAACCATGCCTCCATGATTCAAGGAATTCGGAACAGCAGAGTGCCTAAGCACATATTTCGCCATAATGATGTCAATCATCTCCGAGAACTACTGAAAAAATCAGATCCATCTACTCCCAAAATTGTTGCATTTGAAACTGTTCACTCAATGGATGGTGAGTCTGTTTTAAAAAGCTTGTATCCTTTGTTAAATAGGTGACTTACTGAAACATAAATTGTCTTTTTCTTTAAGCTACGAAATATGTATATACCATCAAAAGCAAGAACTTGTGATTACTGTTTTGATCTCAGGTGCAGTGTGTCCATTGGAAGAATTGTGTGATGTAGCTCATGAGCATGGGGCGATCACTTTTGTAGATGAAGTACATGCTGTTGGGCTGTATGGAGCTCGGGGTGGTGGCATAGGCGATCGGGATGGAGTCATGCATAAAATGGACATAATCTCTGGAACACTTGGTATGTGTATCTTCTGGCCTTTTAGTTACAAAAGTGTGTAAACTGTTTTTGTACAAATGCCAGCAAAGTTCACGCTGCAGACAAGGTGAAGGAATAAAATGAACTCCAATCATGTCAGTAAACTGACTTGTTCCTAGGAATTGAAGCATGGGATTTTTAAAACCACCTGAATGACTGACTTAGGCTCCCCAGTTCTATTAACTTTCAAAGGCACTTGTGCTAAGTCACTTAGGCTGATTCAAAAATGCCACCTGAAATGGTAAGTTAGCAAAATGACCCTAGTGGCATAGTCACTACACCTCTATCAGTGAATTCATGTGTGAGAAAGTTAATTGTGGTGCAGTGCTCTATATTTAGATCTTAACTCTCCTTTGTGTAAGGTGGAATGTTCCTAATCCAGAAACCTGAGATGGGAGTTATGTAAGGAGATTTGGCAAGAACTGAAAGAATCAATAATATTCTTTTGGATGCAACTCAGACTGTTTTTGAACTATTAGAGTTCAAATACTGGAAACTGTGAAAATCCGTTTAAACTATGTACTTAAAAATATAGAGCAAGAGTTGAAACTCCACCTTAAACCAAATCACCACCACATGTTTTTCTAAGAATTTTATTTGCAATCTCAAACGTCAGCATGATATAAACAGAAAAATAGTGCAATCGGCTTCAGTTTAATTTGGCTTTGTTTTGGCCTTTAACTATTGGGTAATATCCTTTGAAATGGTGATTACTGTACATGCCCAGTAGATTGCATGAAGCACATAAATAAGATGCAAAGAGAGGACAGGAGTGAGGGCTATTTTTAGTTATCTCAGGAATAGATTACCCATCTAAACCTGCTGGAGAAAAAAGCAGAGGTAGTGGAGTACAAATAATGGTCCTGAGTGTTTAAACTCATTGGAGTAATAAAATATATTCCAATACTTACTGAATTTGTTTATTTTTGGGTAGGATTTACATTTTTCTTCACTGGCATTAAAATACAGTGCAAGAATCTTTTGTCCTAGGAAACACTAGTAGGTGCTGTTTGTGAATTTTTTTGTCTTAAACAATACTCTCGTAGCAGTCACATGGTTTCTTCATAACAGCGTGGGATTTTTGTGGGGTGGAGTGGATTAACCTTGTCTTGTACTAATTTACCACTAATTTGTAAGCACTAGATTAAAATTGAGGACCCTTATTGTGTGCTAAATTATTGGAAAGACCTAATTGTGTTGCTGATAGGAAGGTCAGGATTTGGAGTTCTACTTAAATGTTTGTGTCAGAATGATCTCAGAGTCCAAGAAAAAATAAGTACAACTGTCAGATCCTGGCTTGCAGTTATCTTTTCTAAAAGATAGAGTAAATAATCTTGACACTGTTTCTTCTTTTCAGGCAAAGCATTTGGTTGTGTTGGCGGGTACATTTCCAGTACAAGTTCTTTGATAGACACTGTACGTTCCTATGCTGCTGGCTTCATTTTCACAACATCCCTGCCACCCATGCTGTTAGCTGGTGCGCTTGAATCAGTTAGAACTCTAAAGAGTGCGGAAGGACAAGTTCTTCGACGCCAGCACCAACGCAATGTTAAACTCATGAGACAAATGCTGATGGATGCTGGACTCCCTGTCGTACACTGTCCCAGTCACATCATTCCAATCAGGGTAACTAAAGATTTATGGTCTTTTTTTTTTTTTTTTTTTTAAGTTTATGGAAAGATGTTCCACAAGAATAAACTTGTGTGTATTACAGAAAATACCTGAAGCTGAATCTGACTTATATTCTTACACAGCATGTAAAGTGCATAGCTTATTTTAGGTTTATGTAGTATGATGTAGGCTGAAGCTGAGGGTTTTCCTTAAATGACTAAAACCTGCTGTTTTTAAAAAAAAATTTGCAGCAGGGTGTTAGCCAACAAATTGAACTGGCAAATGCTATAAGTTCCATTCACACTTAACTAACTTTGTGTTTTGTACTTTCCTATTTGTACTATATACTAAATTTAAATATCTTCAAGTGTACAAAAATGCATACTGAAGGAATTATTGGAAGTATTCTGGCAAGAATACTACAGGGAAGTTTTACATTTCCCTTCTATACCATGTTCTGTTCTAATAAGCACAGGGAGGACAAAATGATGATTAAATTCTGATTTTTGTGGGTAGTCCATACTTAAACTGGAATTTTCCACAGATTGTGGCTTTTAACTAACTTTTCAAACCTATAAGGTTGTTTGGGATTATGTATTCTGATAATTACACATGCGTAGTTAGTTACCTTGAACTTGACCATTTTGTAAATCTAGGTTGCAGATGCTGCTAAAAATACTGAGATCTGTGACAGACTGATGAGTCAGCACAGCATCTATGTCCAGGCAATAAACTACCCCACAGTTCCACATGGAGAAGAGCTGCTGCGTATTGCCCCAACTCCTCATCACACACCTCAGATGATGAATTATTTCCTTGGTGAGTGAATGGACTCGGACAGAGTTAAGAACACTAGAGCATTTTATAGAATCTTCATTCTGAAGAATTACGATATGATCCCTGATCTATTGCTAACTTAAAGAAAATATCTACACCTTGCTTGGCCTAGCTGGGAAAGCTCACTTTGGAAGAAGATGAACTATTGCTACAAATGAAGTTTTAGAAAGTGCTGTCAATGTTTCCCATTGATTTGCCTTTGAGCATGAGTGGTGGTAGCCCTCTGTCTGAAAGCTACAAAATGCTGCAATACAAAAGCCCAGAGCAGTACTAAACCAGTCTTCAGCCATCTTATGGTTCTTTTACACATTCTAGTTTAAGGATCTATATTTTTATAAACAGAGGTATTGTCTTATAGTGGATGCTTGTTTAATAGTGCTAATCTGTGATTTTGCAGTTTCCATAAGAAATCACCTAGTCATCTGTACATTTAATCAATATTTGTTACAGCAAAGTAGCCTGGTATCTCACCATTTAGTCCTGATTAATTTATACCAGTTAATAGCTGGAAAATGAGATTTGGGACTCCTGGATTTTTTTAACCTAGTGAGTCCAGGCAGAGCTGGGAAGTCTGCACAAGTGAGCCTCTCAGCCCAGTTAACAGAGTTGGCACGGCTCATGCTAGTACTCTAAAACTAGCTACGGAGACAGCATTTTGAAGTTGCAGCTTGGGCTGGAGCCTGGGTTCCGAAGATTATCGGGGTGGGCTTCAGAGCCTGAGCCACAACTTCAAAGTGCTGTCTATACAACTATTTTTAGAGCACAACCCCAAGTCTGTTGACCTGGCATAGGCTTGCTTCCAGGGTATGTGTAGACAGACTATGGTGGCCCTGGGAAAGTCTTCCACGATTTCAGTTTAGTAAACCGTAAAATGGGGTAAAGGCTGTGAGCATATTGAAAGGCTTTAAGTGCTTTTTGATTCTCTGAAGAAAGGCAGTTCCATTTTATTATAGAATAAGAATAATAGGCTATGGATGGATGGATGGATAGATAGATTCATAACTTTGAAGGTGAACTAGTGTCAGTATTTGAGAGCTCCCTCAACACCTTTCTTTGCTAAGCAAAAGTTGTCAGGCATTTCAAGTAGGTAGCTTTTTGTTGTTTGTTTTGGGTTATTTTTACTTTCACTTCACCTCTAAACATTGCAATTCATCATTTGCAGTACTCAGTGTTTTGGAAAGCATTCTAGGTACTGAAAGCTTATTAAAATCAGAATATTCTTAAATGTCTTCCTTTTGTCTAACAGAGACACTGATGGCTACGTGGAAGACCGTTGGTCTGGAGTTGAAACCGCACTCTTCAGCGGAATGCAATTTCTGTAGAAGGCCTCTGCATTTTGAGGTGATGAGTGAAAGGGAAAGATCCTACTTCAGTGGCATGAGCAAACTAGTATCTGCTAGTGCTTGAGTAACCTGTTAACCTTGTCCATGTCTAGTCCTCTCTAATATCCAAATAGCCTTGGTAGCCTTTTTAAATTGCATATTAAATTATAACATTTTAATCAATAGTCTAAACACAGCTTTGAAAATAAAGTTAAAAACACGGTGTCCTGCCTCTGTCCTTTTAAGCTCATTGCTGTTGTGTTGTGTTAATCTTTACCAATAAAACTGTAGGATTAGTGGTCAGAAAAATAAAGTGGAACAAAAACAATCTCAATTCTAACACAATTCATTAGTATGTAGTTTCTGATTTACCAACTTATGCCCGTGTGACTATTTCAGTGAAAAATATTATCATTAAATGGGACATTATGTAAGCCTTTCTCTCTCTTTCCCCCCCCCCCCCAAGTTGAAAGGGAAAATTGTAATGAGAATTAGTGTGGATGCAGACCTGACACGGCATAAGTCCTTCCTGAGTTCAGGGCACTGGAACAGATTCAAGAGTGTAGTCCTCTATTTCTTGATAAGAACCTTTTTCCAGCTCAGGTGGCCTATGCAGGTTTAAAAAAAAAAAAAAAAAAATTCTTAATCTTGTGCCATGTGATTAAACATTTAAAGTATAACACCTATACAATACCTTTTAGAACATTTACACACTCTTCCCAGCAGTACCATCCCTCTGGCCTCAAAACAATAGGGAAAAAATAAGCTTGCATATTGTCCACTTGATCAATTTCCCTGAAGAAAGTACACAGTGCTTTTTCCTTCTCACACCTACAGAATTACTTCCTTTTGGAAATACGTACAAAAAACATTAGTCAAATGTTCCAGTAAATAAGTGTCAAACATTCTATGAACAAAGGTTTGGGATTGCTTGAAATCACTACATCTAACACAGGATTTGGAGTGATATAGGCAGCAAGCACAGCCTGGTGGGGGAGGGAACAAAACATGTAGTATATAGCCCCTCTATGGGGCATGCACACACTTGACTCAGCAGTTTTGACTGATAAGGGAAAAGTAGACCTAGTTCATCCAGTTTACTTAGTAGCAGTGATGCACGCAAGTACAAAGGTCTCCACCCCAATGAGGAAAAACTTACATTTAAACCACACAATTTGCAGCAGATCAATAGTGTAATAAAAAGCTCACTTATCTACCACATATTATTTAAATCTGTTTCAGTTATTTCCTTTAATAAATACTGCTCTCATTACAGTGTTGCTGTATCCACCTCTAAAAACAAAGGGTTTGGCTGTTATCTAATATGACTCACTGGAAAGCATTTATGAACTATGTCATAAACAGACTTACAATAAACATTAGTTTAATATAATGTGCCATGGATGGAATGTAAAATTGTCTTGTACTCCTGAACAAAGGAAAAATCACAACATTTCACCATGCACGCAAATACCCATGAAAGCTAGATTTAATTCTTTAGGTGAACTGTCTAGAAAACCTAGCTGTCTTCCTTTTCCTGTGATAAGGAATAATGTCCCTCACTCTAGAACTGAATGTGAAATGCACACACAGCTGTGATACACAGAAATGATTTCAGAATACAGTCATAGTCTACTATCAGGGAAACAAATGGTGGTAAAACAAATTACATCAATGGAACTGGGAATCACTAGTTAGTGTAGCTTGTATAGTATCTGCTCTTTTTAATAAAATAATATTCCACCAATCATTAATATTTTTAAATTATACAACATCCAAAATACAGTGTGGCCAACAACACAGTGCCCCTTCAACACCATTGTGAGTTGTTGAGTCAAGTCTCCATAGGAAAGAAGATCAGTTTCTATAGAACCAACACTGCTTCTGGCAGGAAAGTGAACTTTCATTGCCCTTTTCCCCTTCATATACTGAGTTGGCCCAAAACTTCTTAGTGTGAACAAGTGTAACCCTTCTACCAGGTGTCAGCAGCAAAAAGGGCCAGGTTTGTTAATCTAGGGATTTCTTCAGAAAACCTAAATAATAGCAGCTTGAGCCCGTCACCAGGGCAGTGCTCTGGAACGACTCCATACAAAGCCAGTCAGGACTCTGGGGGAGCCTCCTCTCTGAGCATACTGTCTCCAGGGCAAGAAGCTTACACAGCTTAGACCTTCCTGGGTTTGACCTCAGAGCATTCAGAATCCCCTTCCACGTGGTGTGCTTCCCACAGCAAGTCCGCCTGTGTGGGGCTCCTGAGGATGCCAGAGGGCCCTGCACCTGAACTCCACAGCCAGATGTGAGTGTGACTCTCAGCCAGCTGGTAAAACAAAAGGTCTATTAGGTGACAGGAACACAGTGTAGGACAGAACTTGTTAGCACAGAAATCAGTGACTTTCAGCCAAGTCCAGTTTTGGGGGAGGGGAGCCCAAAGCCAGGGCTCTGGCCCTCCCCCTGCACCCCAAGCCACCTGAGACTGACTCACTTACAGCACCCTGGCTCCTGCCCTGCCCGTTGCTCCTCCTCCAGCCTTTGTCTCGCTTCCTGGGCCAAGAGTCACCTGGTCACATCCCCCTCCTGGGTCTCAGGTTACGAAGGGATGGCCATAGTATACATGCAGGTAGCTGGAGCAGCCCCCCACAAAAGTCACATACCCTTATTCCCACCACCTAGACATTGGTGCAATACACAGGGAAACTGAGGCACACAGAGTATTCATGCAAAACAGTAAGGCTCACATACAACATAAGGGAAAATCCCCACTACGTCACAGCCCCCAACCCAGAATCCTCCTCTGGGCACCCTTGCTAGACAATATTCCCCACTCACCCACTAGCTCCAGAGGTTTAAGACAAGAAAACATTATTTAAAAGAGGCAGTCAGGCGGGGAGACAGGGTATGGGGCAATAAACTTGTGGAAGCATGCAATTAACGAACAGCAAATATTAAATAAGATTCCCCACTCTCTGAGGTTTCTTGGCAATAAGCTTAACCTTCAGTCCTCTCACAGTTGTGAATGGCTAATGCATTCTAGCCACTTTCCTCCCCACCCTCTGGCTCCCCACTCATAGTTGTCCAGGGTTGGCAGAGTCCGGGGGGGGGAAATCCAGCAAGTCCATCTCCAGCCCATAAGGGCTGCCTCGGCAGCTCCAGAAGCTCTTCCACCTGACCCAGCGGAACTAAGTTCAGCTTTGATTGTTGAGTAGGGGGGCCCACCCTGTAGTCCCTCAGCTCAGCGGCTACTCTCTGCCACTTCAGGCCAAAACACCTGCCTTGGTACTGCCCCTGGGCCATCTGCCACCTCAAAGTTGCTTCAGCTCTATACTAAATCTTCAGAGCAAAAAATCAGCAGTACATAAAATCCTGAGGGTCCTTCCATTTTACCACACATCAAAACAAAAACCCCTTTCTTCTCATTAGTCTTGGTTAGCCTCCCTTACCCAATTATGTCTGACTGCAACCTTGGTCAGGGTTATTCCTCACTCCAGGCAAAATTGGTTCAGTTCTGTCGTTCTTTCATTTCCCAGCAAGGATAAAAGCATTGTATTGCCCCATAACTGAAAACTTAACTGTATTTTAATCAAAATGCCCCAAACTGTCACATAATTGAAATGCACATGAGACCTGGCCCATTTAGCCATTTTCCCTGCTCACCAAAAGAGGATGGCAGACAGACCCCTCTCCTGTGGAGTCCCTGTCCATTGGGAGTTCTCAGGCAGCTCTGGGCTGCTCTTCTCCTTGGTCACTCACAGTTGTCAATAGTGAGTTCCCTACTCTCTAGGACTTCAGGCCCCAGGGCTTACATAAGATAATAAGAGAGTCCAGAGTTTTGCTGTTACTTGTAATTACATTGCATTACAGTGTACAAGCAAATAACAGAAAACCCAATATGAAAAAATGTACCATGTAACCTTAATAGCTGACACCCTATAGATGACTATTCTCAGTCCATTGATAACAACATGGGTTTAAAATGGACAATATTTAAATAGAAATAAGTATGTCCAAACTTGACAGACAGACAATGATTTTCATTTATGAACACATATGTCAAAGACCGTAACAGCCATTTTTATGCTGGTAGACTTGGTGCTTGTAAATGCAGGAGAGAAATCGGAGACAGACAAGCCACAATAGAGATGAAATCTGCAGAAAAAAGTCATGGCTTGTGAATGTGAAGAACTGCAAATAGCATGCTGAAGAATAGGAAGGATCAACTTTTCTTTGAGACAAAGAGGAGCATAAAGAAATATAAATGTCATTGTTCCTGTGCAAACAAAGCTTGGAAAGCAAGGTTGCATAAACCAGGTTATATCATTCATTAGTTTGGTTTACAGATACATGGGGAAACTAATTGGAAAGATATTAAATTACCAGACTAAAAAGCCCTGGGAAGGGACAGATCTCAGGGAGAGTGTTTATGAAAATCTAAACGAAACGTTGGGAATGTCTATGCAACAAACAACCCTCTCTGTCTCTCTTAAGTAGTTAAACTTTAAGAAACAAAAATGAGTACAGGTGCAGGAACAAAAGCTGAATGCATGTGAAAAAACGCACACTCTACATCCCACTCGAAAAAGGAATATGCTTTATGTAAACAAAAAATAATTAGCAACGCAAAGTGAGTGTGTGCTGCATTATTGACCCTAGGTAGCACGGATAGGTTGCTTAAGTGGATACCATAAAGTTAAGTAACAGTAGTGAGAAGGTGGAAGATTAGCCATAGAGGGCACAAAGGAGGAAAGTGGCTGAGCAGAGATGCGGATGTGTAGGTGGACCGTGATGCAGCCATACCTTGATTCATGGTCTTGCAGAAAGTCACAGGAGAAAAGAACCCATCCCGACTGTTGATTCTGGAGAGGGTATTTCTCTCACTAGGCGTTGAGCCATGTTCTTCATGAAGGATGATTTGGGCTGTTTCAATAGCTTTCTCTTGAAGATGGTTATCACTGCTGAGACTGATTTTCTAAGGTGGACTGGAAGAGGGATGTCTACTAGCCACCGTTCGGCTGATGCTGTGACAGTTTGTTTAGGATTTGAAAAGCAAGGTGACAAGTTGTACCAGAGGGGGTAATTTTGTTCCAGGACAAGAGTATAGGTGATGTAGAAGCCATGGAGTGCTGACATCGCCACCAAATAGCTGAGCAGATTCTTGCTGGATCCCAACAATATCAATTTAAGCTTTTGTTTTGGGATAGGCCAAGAGCAGGTGATGGAGAGATTAGGTTGGCATTTTGCTATAACTGAGGCCTTGTCTAAATGGAAAGGTTGTACTGGTATAACTTAAGGTGTGAATTTAAACCTCATTAAACAGTGCAATTCCATGTGTAGACACAATTATTTCAGTAGGAGTGGTTTTTTGTGGTTTAGCTTAAGTCGATTGGAAACAGATTTAAAATACGCTTAAAAAAGAATGGCCACATAGGGGGTTGCATTGGTCTAGCTATACTGGTTCATAAACAGATTTAAGTTAAACAGGTGCAACTTTCTCATGCAGAGAAAGCTTTAGTCCCAATTTTTATCCAACAGGATAAGATCAAGTTCTTCCTCCCATTTTTTCCTTAGTAAAAGCATATTTGATTACAGGCATTTGTAATAATTGCCAGGAAACTGAGGCAACCCATGTCTTCTAAAGGCAACAAGCTGACGTTTGTGTTTCTGGTGATAACATTCTGTACAGAGATGTAGCTAAAAGGGGAGACATGAGCCCAGGAGTTGGTATTTTTTTTTTAAACTTAGGGGAAGGTTATTTTTGGAGGCAGGTCTCCTATGCAATGAATACGATGAGTTTTCCGGTCCCATTGTCCTGTTTATAAAGTGGCCTTAGAAGAAGTGTGTTGGATTCCTCTTGGGTTAGGGCAGAAAATGAGAAGGTTCTTCCTTCATTGCACCTCTGAGAGAAGCTGTGCATAGCAACTGACTCTATGTTGGATTCCCTCAGACCTGGCTGAGGATCTGCCATGTCTAAATGTCACTGTGTCTTAGACTTTGCATGAGTCACATTATTTCTGGTCTCGATCCAAGACATCATTCATGTAGGCATATGCTACATGCAGTCACTCATCCAGAAGAGAGACAGTGTGTTTATGTTCCCTATTCTTGTAGTCAGCTTTTGGAGGAAAATTTCTCCCTGCATGAGGGACCATCGGGGACTCAAATGGGGAAGCAGTAGATGTGATATATCTCGATTTTAGTAAGGCTTTTGACGTAGTCCCACATGACATTCTCATAAGCAAACTAGGGAAATGTGGTCTAGATGAAATTACTGTAAAGGGGGTGCAAAACTTGTTGAAAGACTGGCTTAAAGAGTACACTGGTCTACAATTTTTGAGAAGTCGTCTGCTTCAGAGATAAAATGTGCTATTTATTATGTATTTTGATGTGCTGAATTCAAATATGACAATTAAAACAACTGATTGGCTACTGTTTCTAAGATATTTAAGTTTTTACATTTTATGTCTATGTATATTGTGTAGATAGTAGAGTTTTAATCATAAATTGTAAACCTAGGTCTTTTCATGTGTTTATGGTTGCTTTACATGATAATATTTCACCTGTCCTGTTTATGTAACACTTTAAAAATCAGCAAAAGGGTTATCTAAATAAAATTTATTATGAAACAAAAGGCAAAAAACTATTCTGTACATAGTTTAGTCCTATTCAGTGTCTACTCGGCGCTTCTTGGCTTGTCTCTTGTATTCATTAAATGGAGCATCTCTTGTCACTGTCCAGCAATAGTCTGCAAGCATTGGTGGGCTCCATTTGCCCTGATAGCATTTCTCCATTGTTGCAATGTCCTGGTGAAATCGCTCGCCGCGCTCGTCGCTCACTGCTCCGCAGTTCGGTGGAAAAAAATCTAGATGAGAGTGCAAAAAATGTATCTTTAGTGACATGTTGCAACCAAGGCTTTTGTATGCCTTGAGGAGGTTTTCCACCAACAACCTGTAGTTGTCTGCCTTGTTGTTTCCGAGAAAATTTATTGCCACTAACTGGAAGGCTTTCCATGCCGTCTTTTCCTTGCCACGCAGTGCATGGTCAAATGCATCATCTCGAAGAAGTTCACGAATCTGAGGACCAACAAAGACACCTTCCTTTATCTTAGCTTCACTTAACCTTGGAAATTTTCCACGGAGGTACTTGAAAACTGCTTGTGTTTTGTCAATGGCCTTGACAAAGTTCTTCATCAGACCCAGCTTGATGTGTAAGGGTGGTAACAAAATCTTCCTTGATTCAACAAGTGGTGGATGCTGAACACTTTTCCTCCCAGGCTCCAATGACTGTCGGAGTGGCCAATCTTTCTTGATGGAGTGGGAATCTCTTGCACAACTATCCCATTCGCAGAGAAAACAGCAGTACTTTGTGTATCCAGTCTGCAGACCAAGCAAGAGAGCAACAACCTTCAAATCGCCACAAAGCTGCCACTGATGTTGGTCCTAGTTTATGCACCTCAAAAGTTGTTTCATGTTGTCATAGGTTTCCTTCATATGGACTGCATGACCAACTGGAATTGATGACAAAACATTGCCATTATGCAGTAAAACAGCTTTAAGACTCGTCTTCGATGAATCAATGAACAGTCTCCACTCATCTGGATCGTGAACAATGTTGAGGGCTGCCATCACACCATCGATGTTGTTGCAGGCTACAAGATCACCTTCCATGAAAAAGAATGGGACAAGATCCTTTTGACGGTCACGGAACATGGAAACCCTAACATCACCTGCCAGGAGATTCCACTGCTGTAGTCTGGAGCCCAACAGCTCTGCCTTACTCTTGGGTAGTTCCAAATCCCTGACAAGGTCATTCAGTTCACCTTGTGTTATGAGGTGTGGTTCAGAGGAGGAGGATGGGAGAAAATGTGGGTCCTGTGACATTGATGGTTCAGGACCAGAAGTTTCATCCTCTTCCTCTTCCTTGTCTGACTCAAGTGAGAATGATTCTGGTGCATCAGGAACCGGCAGTCCTTCTCCGTGGGGTACTGGGCGTATAGCTGATGGAATGTTTGGATAATGCACAGTCCACTTTTTCTTCTTTGACACGCCTTTCCCAACTGGAGGCACCATGCAGAAGTAACAATTGCTGGTATGATCTGTTGGCTCTCTCCAAATCATTGGCACTGCAAAAGGCATAGATTTCCTTTTCCTGTTCAACCACTGGCGAAGATTTGTTGCACAAGTATTGCAGCATATGTGTGGGGCCCCCTCTTGTCCTGATCTCCAATTTTGCAGCCAAAATAAAGGTGATAGGCTTTCTTAACCATAGTGGTTATACTGCGCTTTGTGATGCAAAAGTCACTTCACCACAAACATAGCAGAAGTTATCTGCACTGTTCACACAAGTACGAGGCATCTCTGCTCACTTTGGCTAAACAGAAATGTGTCCCTTTGCAAAATCAAACACTGACAAATAAGAGAGCACGACACTGTATGATTTCTAGAGCTGATATAGGGCAATTTGTTCAGCAGAGTGATGTAAGCTTCGTTATGATTGCATCATCCATGACTTCTAGGAATAACATGATGCAATTCATATCATGTATGATGCAATACCAGCTTCAGATTGCATCATTCATTGTTTTGCCTAAAAAGCAAGTACTGTCCAAACCCAGTCATAGATTTAGTCATAGATCCAGGCAAAGATGTATTTTAGTCATTTCTGGTTTAAATTGAGATCCCTTCCCTTTATAACTCACTTATCCTCCGCCATTCCCAAGTCAAGGGTCGTATATACTGACCCAATAGCATATCTTGAAAACTAGAGCCAATCAACAATTTTAAGCATCATTTTCGTTCTCAGTGACCCAGAATTAGTAAAGTTTGACTACATTTATTTCAGAAGCATTTTGGCTGTAGAGCAGTGCTATCAATGGTTTGCTGTCAAACTGTGGGGGACAGATCTAGTGGGGCCCCGCAGGGGTCAGTCCTGGGTCCAGTACTATTCAATGACTTGGATACTGGAGTGGAGAGTGTGCTTATAAAATCTGTGGATGACACCACACAGAGCAGTTACAAGCACTTTGGAGGACAGGATTAGAATTCAAAACAACCTTGACAAACTGGAGAATTGGTCTGAAATCAACAAGATGAAATTCAATAAAGACAAAAGTGCAAAGTACTTCACTTAGGAAGAAAAAGAAATCAAATGCACAACTACAAAATGGGAATAACTGCCGAGGCAGCAGTACTGCAGAAAGGGATCTGGGTGTTACAGTGGATCACAAACTTAATATGAGTCCACTATGTGATGAAGTTGGGAAAAGGGCTAATATCATTCTGGGGTGTATTAACAGGAGTGTTGTATGTAAGACATGGGAGGCAGTTGTCCAGCTCTACCCTGCACTGGTGAGGCCCCAGCTGGAGTACTGTGCCCAGCTCTGGGTGCCACACTTTAAGAAAGATGTGGAAAATCTAGAGGAGAGCAACAAAAATTATAACAGCTTTAGAAAATCTGACCTATGAGGAAAAGTGTAAAAAAAAATGGCATGTTTAGTTTTGAGAAAAGACGACTGAAGGGGGACCTGATAGTCTTCAAATATGTTAAGGGAAGACGGTGATCAATTGTTCTCCATATCCACTGGAAGTAGGACAAGCAATATTGGGCTTAACCTGCAGCAAAGGGGAATTAGTTCAGATATGAGGGAAATGTTTTTAAATATAAGGATAGTTAAGCACTGCAATAGGCTTCCAAGGAGGGTTGTGGAATCCCTGTCATTGAAGGTTTTTAAGAACAGGTTGGACAAACACCTGTCACGGGCGGCCTAGGTATACTTGGCTCTTCCTCAGCACCATGGGCTGGACTAGACGACTTCTTGTGGTCCCTTCCAGCCCTGCATCATTGGCTTAATAAATGGTACTACAGCACCAGGAATATGGAGGACAGTGTCCACTTCCAATTGCCTCTGGTTCAGATACAGTGGGGAAAAGTGAAGCTTCAGGGAGGTCTCATCTGTCTCTTCCACATCTGGTTGTAATGAGGCAGCACAATCTAATCTTGTATCAGAGGCCGTACAGTGATAGTTCTGTGTGTGGGACCACCTCTTCCACCACATCCTGCTCTTCTGTCCTCTCCCTGTCCTGCGCTACTTACCAGTTCTGCCTTCTGGCTCGAAAATGCAAGGGCCAGGATGTCCTAATTTCAGATTGACCAAGAAGGCTAGAAGAAGTGCTGTCTATGAGACAATGTATTTCTAGACAAAGGGATGCAGTGGCTTCTAGGGAAAGGCAAAGACTTGTGATCCATCAGTCAGGAGTTTTTTGCTTCACTTTCCTTTCTCATTCTCTTTGTCTTTTCTGGTCTTCAAATAAAAAGGTGGGAAACCAAACATGGTCTGACAGTTAGAACAGGGAGTGGGGGCCAGGATGGCCAGGTTCTACCCCAGCCTCTGGCACTGATTTGCTGTGCAATCTTCAGCAAGTTACTTCACCTTTCTGTGCTTCAGTTCCCCCAGCTGTAAAATGAGGATAGTAATTCTTACCTACCTCTTGCAAGTATGGGGAGTGAGTCTTAATTAATGTCTGAAAGCACTTCAAGCTTCTTAAGGTGAAGGGTGATATAAGAGTACAAATCACAACTTTTAGTATGAATAACAAAGTTACTGTTAAAATTCCAAGTAAGTCTGGAAACTTGAAGCTGTTTACCTCGGTACATCATTCCAAGAATGCATCCAGTGACTGACAAGCACTTTGAGCCATGTGGAATTTGTCCACTGCATTTAAGTTGTTGATTAAACGTAGCCTTTTAGATTGTCCTCTTGTAGATGGCAGTTATATTGCTGAAAAAGTGAAAACATTAATGAGACCACTAGTGAGGGAATCCTATGTAGAATACAGCAAATAGATAGTTTAATAGTGCACCACAATGCTACACAACTGCCTCTGGCAACACCCAAAAGAGAATACCCTACCTGATCAAAGCTGCAGGAGGAATTTGGCTGAGACACAGGGGTTAACGGATGCATTTCCCTTCTCCCCCTGCCCCCTTCCTCACTCAAGTGGCCAAGTCTGAAAGAAAATGAGGTCACATATTCACTGCCCAGCCCATGGTTCACAACAATTCGGTGGTAGAATGAACTTAGAATAGCCAGTGTTGAGACCCACAGTATGCTCTGTTGCTATTTTAGAGGTTGCCTTTACATACAATGTAGCATAGGGAAAGTGGAGAGCACTTACAGCTATTTTCAACGTCTGTCTGTCTTTGTGCGTCATTACCTTCTATTGTGTACACAGCTTGGTAACCGTCTGGAACCACACAATCTAAACAAGGCAGGCTTCGTGCTCAGGCCTCCCACACAAAATGGGTGGCGCCGCTGATCTTATTCAGGCTTGTCTTCACAGCAATTTTAACCTGGTGGGAGAGCATGTTATAACCCAACAATCCCAGAGCGTGTTCTACCACAGTCGAGTCTTGTATGTGTAGATGACACCAACATATGATTTAATCAGGTTACAGAAACATGTTACTGTAATGCCCAAAGCTGCTGTAGGTTTGGTGACATGGGTTATAACAACAGGGGATGTGTCCTATCGACACAGGCAAGACCAACCTGTGTTAGATAACTTGAGTGGCCTGATGGAGGGCTATCTTTCTAAAGTGGATTGGCTCCAACTCCAAGTGTATACAAGACCAGATTAAAACAGAGACAACAAACGGTTAGGCAGCTGGTGTGCTTGTATAGCACCTATCCCACTGGGTCCTGGTCTTGACAGGGTCTCCTCAGAGCTACAAATAATAACAACAAACAACACAGGAGGTTCCAGAGAAAAGAACGAGAGATGAAGCACCGTGCACCATTTCTGATTTTATCCTCTGGTGCGGCACTCTTATGGCTCAGTATTAAAACCTCCATGCTGTTAATAACAGGATTGGGTCCCTTCAGCTATCCAAGAGCTGCAATGTGGCCCTGACTGTGACCACTCCAGTTTTAAACCGGCGAGGCTCTACTGCTTTCAGTGGCTTTATTCCAGATTCACACTAGTGCGAGTGACTGGAGAATCACGACCTTTATATATTGCTTCTATATTTTTAAAGCAATAGGAATTTGAAGCAAGCACACAAGAAGTAATTAGGTCATGTTTAGGTAATAATTGCTGGGTTAGTCATTCCCTTCAGTAAAAGAAAAGCAATGCAGCTGTATTCAGAATAGCAAGAAGGTGCCGATCAGAATTACCCAACAGCCTGAGATTGAAAATCAGCGCCGGATGCATGTGTTCCCCTTTATGCATTATTATGCAAGGGCCTGGTGAGGTGACTGTTAATGATCTGCATCTTTGCTATTGATTAACTTATCACCATCCAGTGTTCCACTTCCTCACTGCAACAGGAAGCCAAAATATCACTTTAAGCTTGGCTAATTGCTGGTCTTTTCTAGGAAGAAGGAAGCGCCATTGAGCGACTGTTGAAAGGCTGTCATGTGACCAGAGAGCAGAGCAGAAACTGCATGAAGCAGAGGCTTCCTAAACAGAGTCAGCTGGGGTTTGTTTATAATCCATTAAATGTCAGCTCAGCTGGTCTTTAAAGCTGACATGCAATGGGATCAAAATGCCATTGAGAGAGAGTAAGTCTTGTGGCTAAAGCACAGGGCATGTAGGGTCTATTCCCAACTCTGCCACAGACTTTATTGTGTTACCTTGTCTGAGTCACTTAATCTCTCTGCGGCTCTGTTTCCCATCTCTAAAATGAGATTAATAACATTTCCTTTTTCTGTCTTCTCCTGTCCTGACTGGGGGAGAGGGCACCCATGTGATTAGTTAACCCTTCCTATTCCTCTGGGCTGAGACTAAAATTATTCCTTCCCTTCCACTTAAAGGAAGTATTTATGAAAAGAAAAATATGCCCAGGCTGTGTAGGCTGAATAGAGGACACTAACACCATCTGTAGCAATGGAAATGTGCCAGACATGGTGCCCAACAGGACAGAGGAGCGATGCCATGGGATGTGGTGCCCAAAGGGCCAGAGCAAAATACAGGACTGAGTCAGACAAAAATAAAACAGAAAAATATTCTGAGAAGTCACTTGGGTCTCCCCTTCCTCTCTGGGTACTTCCCCTTGTTTGCTGTTGCCCTGGTGTAATGGCTCTTCATTGTTCCACAGGTGAACGTGTCACCAACCAGCTCCAGTGTTAATGGGGCTATTCAGCAATATAACCATGCCAAAGCGCTTTCCTGGCTGGCGTAACGTCACTACAGGACAATGTGTTTTCCACAACATGAGACAGTGGGCCAGATTCAGTCTTCTCCATCCGGAGCCGGCCTTCACAACTCGGAATGAGCTTGTGGAACAATGTCCCACCCCCATGATCACACCCCTCTATATACGATGAACCTTCGGAGACTGAAGAGTCTTTGGGGTAATTTTGTGTGCGTGTCCCCTTCCACCCACCCCCACCCCCAGTCACACATGTTCAGCCCACCACCAGCACCTTCATTACTGAAGTGGAGTCCAGCTGTTTGTGCTGTGCAAAGCCATCAGTATTTCAAAACAACAATCCAAGGGCCGGTTCTCCATGTAAGGGTTGGGGGCTGCAAGGTTTTTATGTGCAATCTGATAAATGTTCTCTGCCTTTTCACCAGTTATTTAACTACAGAGCCCAGAGAGGCCAGCAATATTAACGGGAGTTAAAATAACACAATAAGATGAGCAATCTAGAGGGAAGGAAGCGATCCCCTGGTTATATATTGACCACGTGAGCCCAGGTCTTACAATAACCAGCAAGAGATGAACTTCAACAATTCCATTGTGCCTGGCACTGTCTTCAAGTGGTGTTGCAGGCTCTCAGCTCCTCCTCTGCATCTGGTTAATGCTTTGCGGAAGGAGAGAGGAGACTGCAATGGCAGCTGGACTAAGAGATTTCTGGGAATCTCCAGTTGTTCTGGGCCTCCTTCCAGACTCCTCCACTTACCCACGCATAGCAGGAGCGCCCAACCTTCTCAGGAGGCAGAAAAAAACTGGGCCTCGTGCCTCACCCTTCACTTGAGGCATGTGCAATATAGAGCTGCAAACCTCTTGTCCTGAGCCTGCATTCCTTGAGCTCCTTACACTCCTACTGACGACTAGGGGAGTTTTATGTAAGTCAGGCAAGCAAGATTTGGCCCCATACATATTTACTGTGGCCATAGAGGGCAGAGCTGTATTCTGTCCTGGGCAGGGCCCCCAGAACTCCCCCTGAACTCAATAGGTTGTATTCTGCCCCTAGTTACAGCATTGGAACCGAACCCTAGTGAAATCAATGGGGCTGAATGTGTGTAAAAGGATTTGGCCTACATGGTGCTGTACAGACGTTTTTGAGAGGAGGGTGGGCAGAGTATATGGCCCACCCAAGGCAGGCAGTGTAGTCCAATGGAGGGAGCATGAGTGAGAGGCAGGAGAAATGGGTTAGATCCCCAGTTCCATCAGTGACTCAGCAGGGCCTTGGGAAAGTCATTTAAAGTAACATCGTGATACCGAGCACCAGCACCTTGGGGCAGTGACTGCCTGTTACTTGCAAAGTGCTTTGCCATCTGTGGACTAAGCATTATGGGGTTAAATCTAGGATACAATATAGAGGGGCTGATTCTGGTCTCCCACTGAGCCGGAGGGTGTATAAAACATGGCTTGCAGGGGAGTCAGTCCTGATCTACACTGGGGTGAAAGCACACAGAATGAGAACCAACATTTCCAAAAACTCTCATATAGCCACCAGGATTAAAAAAAGCCCAAACCTGTATTTGATCCCAGTGTGGAGTGGGAGCCGTAATCATGCTTTTTAGATGATGGAACGGCAACAAGACTTTTAAAATTAAATTGCAAATAGGACTTGATCTCATGTTTAGAGAAAACAACATTTTACTACACGAAAGGAAGGACGGTCTTGTGGCTAATAGAGTGGGTTCAATCCCAGGTTCTGACACAGATATCTCGTGTGACCTCAAACAAGTCACTTAATCCTTCCGTGCCTCTGTTTCCCATCTGTAAAATGAGGATACCAACACTTCCTTTGTCTGTCTCGTCTATTACAATGGTAAGCTCTTCAGGGCAGTGTCTGCACAGCGCCCAGCACAAAGGGGCCCTGATAGTGGTTATGGGCTCTAGGTGACACCGTCACACAAATCCGTTTTAAAACAAAGCCTCCTATTAGCAGCGGTGCCATTTGTATTGCTGCTATTTTCAGGCTATTGTAACTTTCAGATTTAAAAAAAAAAAGATAACTCTTTGGGATGAACTGGCTCCTGCACGTTGCCGTCCCAAAGATCATTCAATCAAATACCCTGCAGCTTTTTTGATTTACCACAGCAAGTAGGAAATGGGTGTTTTTCACTCATTAAGAAACTTTTCAGGTTCATTAAGTTGTCTTGGGTAACTCAGTAAAAAGACTCATCTTTAAAAACAAACTCACAATAGCCTTGTTCATCATTTGGGTCTGCAGCCTTTGACTGTTAAAAGTGACTACATGTTGCATTTGTGGCCTAAAAGCTCCGGTGATGGGCACAACAGACATACAGATAAGATCAACGGGTGGCAGTGTCATTTTCTGTGAGAGACAAGGTGGGTGAGGTAATGTCTTTTATTGGACCAACGTCTGTTGGTGAGAGAGAGAAGCTTTTGAGCTGCACAGAGCTCTTCTTCAGGTCTGGGAAAGGTACTGAGAATGACAAAGCTAGATTCAAGAATCCTTTATTTCAGGGTGTGCTGCTTTAGCTGTCCTCCCTCTTATGAATTGCACCTTGCTATGTGAAAATAAGTAGTTAGCACAGTGATATTCAGACCTCAGTGGTTCAGGAACCAAATGAGCAATCAATATTGCCCAAAAGAGCCACAGTAGTGTGAATTCAGTGTTTCATTTACTATAGTACTAAATCATAGAATCATAGAATATCAGGGTTGGAAGGGACCTCAGGAGGTCATCTAGTCCAACCCCCTGCTCAAAGCAGGACCAATTCCCAACTAAATCATCCCAGCCAGGGCTTTGTCAAGCCTGACCTTAAAAACCTCTAAGGAAGGAGATTCCACCACCTCCCTAGGTAACCCATTCCAGTGCTTCACCACCCTCCTAGTGAAAAAGTTTTTCCTAATATCCAACCTAAACCTCCCCAACTGCAACTTGAGACCATTACTCTTTGTTCTGTCCTCAGGTACCACTGAGAACAGTCTAGATCCATCCTCTTTGGGACCCCCTTTCAGATAGTTGAAAGCAGCTATCAAATCCCCCCTCATTCTTCTCTTCTGCAGACTAAACAATCCCAGTTCCCTCAGCCTCTCCTCATAAGTCATGTGCTCCAGCCCCCTAATCATTTGTGTTGCCCTCCGCTGGACTCTTTCCAATTTTTCCACATCCTTCTTGTAGTGTGGGGCCCAAAACTGGACACAGGACTCCAGATGAGGCCTCACCAATGTCGAATAGAGGGGAACGATCACGTCCCTCGATCTGCTGGCAATGCCCCTACTTATACAGCCCAGAATGCCGTTAGCCTTCTTGGCAACAAGGGCACACTGTTGACTCATATCCAGCTTCTCGTCCACTGTAACCCCTAGGTCCTTTTCTGCAGAACTGCTTCCTAGCCATTCGGTCCCGAGTCTGTAACAGTGAATGGGATTCTTCTGTCCTAAGTGCAGGACTCTGCACTTGTCCTTGTTGAACCTCATCAGGTTTCTTTTGACCCAATCCTCTAATTTGTCTAGGTCCCTCTGTATCCTGTCCCTACCCTCCAGCGTATCTACCACTCCTCCCAGTTTAGTGTCATCTGCAAACTTGCGGAGAGTGCAGTCCACGCCATCCTCCAGATCATTAATGAAGATATTGAACAAAACCGGCCCCAGGACCGACCCCTGGGGCACTCCACTTAAAACCGGCTGCCAACTAGACATGGAGCCGTTGATCACTACCCGTTGAGCCCGACGATCTAGCCAGCTTTCTATCCACCTTATAGTCCATTCATCCAGCCCATACTTCTTTAACTTGCTGGCAAGAATACTGTGGGAGACTGTATCAAAAGCTTTGCTAAAGTCAAGGAATAACACATCCACTGCTTTCCCCTCATCCACAGACCCAGTTATCTCCTCATAGAAGGCAATTAGGTTAGTCAGGCATGACTTGCCCTTGGTGAATTCATGCTGACTGTTCCTGATCACTTTCCTCTCCTCTAAGTGCTTCAGAATTGATTCCTTGAGGACCTGCTCCATGATTTTTCCAGGGACTGAGGTGAGGCTGACTGGCCTGTAGTTCCCCGGATCCTCCTTCTTCCCTTTTTTAAAGATGGGCACTACATTAGCCTTTTTCCAGTCATCCGGGACCTCCCCCGATCGCCATGAGTTTTCAAAGATAATGGCCAATGGCTCTGCAATCACATCCGTCAACTCCTTTAGCACCCTCGGATGCAGCGCATCCGGCCCCATGGACTTGTGCTTGTCCAGTTTTTCTAAATAGTCTCGAACCACTTCTTTCTCCACAGAGGGCTGGTCACCTTCTCCCCATACTGTGTTGCCCAGTGCAGCAGTCTGGGAGCTGACCTTGTTTGTGACGACAGAGGCAAAAGAAATCATTGAGTACATTAGCTTTTTCCACATCCTCTGTTACTAGGTTGCCTCCCTCATTCAGTAAGGGGCCCACACTTTCCTTGACTTTCTTCTTGTTGCTAACATACCTGAAGAAACCCTTCTTGTTACTCTTAACATCTCTTGCTAGCTGCAACTCCAAGTGTGATTTGGCCTTCCTGATTTCACTCCTGCATGCCTGAGCAATATTTTTATACTCCTCCCGGGTCATTTGTCCAATCTTCCACTGGACAAATATTCATATTTAAACAGTATGATGGGAAATATTTAGTGTATATATATTATTCTCACAGCAAAACGACTGACCAAGTATTATTATTTTATCAGCTACAATTGGTTAATAACATAGTAAAAGCCTCCTGATTGGTTAATAACTTGATTGGTTAATAATTAAAATCACACAGTGTTTTTAAATGCTGCGAAGATCCACAGGACACATTAAAGAGTCACTTGCAGCTCACAAACCTCAATCTATCACTGAGTTAGCATATATTCTAAAGGACCATTCAAGATGAAGTGACCTGTTAGCACCTCTGCAGTCATAGGACAAAAAGCAAGGTTACTGCGTTCCAGGTTGTTGTAATAAGTCATAAATCCAGGGTCTTTATTAAGACCCTGATTTTTAGTGTTGAGCAAAGTCATGAATTTAAGTGCCCAGGCTTGTCGTTTGAAAGTGTTGCACAGGTTATCTTTGAGGATGAGTCCTGATCTATCACTCTATGTCTGACCTCTTTGGGATCACTCATTCTCTTTGACATTTTAAAGCACACGGATTAAACATAGCAAGGTGCAATTCATAAGAGGGCAGCCCGCTAGCGCGCCACACCTGCAGTAAAGGAATGCTGCTTATTTCTAAAACTGCAGAGTCACTGCAAGTGCTTATTCTGAATTTAAATCAGTTTAAGGACTCACTAGGCAAACAGAATGGTTCTCTTTTTGGTGCTGTCCCTTCCTATTCCTAGGTGAGGGAGCCACCTGGTGGCCATTTTCCTCTCTTGATTTCCAGCTGTACTACTTTTATATAAATAAAAGTGTCTCTTGAATTTTTATAACGTCCCTTATAGCTGTTGGGACCAGATTTCTCAGGTAAAAAGCCAGGACCACTGGACAGGGTGCCAGTGTGTGCGAGGGAGTTGAACCAGTTTTTTCCTGTGCAGCCCACTCACCATTTCAATGTCCCCATTCTCCCAAAACCACACTGCCCTCTCCTCCAAACTAGTCCACATCTCCCTCAAAACATGCTGTTCCCCTGCCTGGCTGCAGATAGTATCAGTGCTGCTGCTGGCCCATCCGTGCTCCTCCTTCCTTGGTCTCCCAGCTCCTCCAGGGAGAACAGTTCCTCCAAACCAGCACAGGCCCAGTAACAGGGACAGCTGAGGGCTCTAGGCATGTGACAATGGAAAGCAATCACAAAAGGCATGGCTTTCTTCTAATACTGAACAAGGAACTTTGTTATAATAAGGGAAACACCCTGAGCCCTAAAGCTACCATGTCTGGCTCTCCTTCAATGCAAAACTTCTGCCTAGAACCTTTCCCAGCCCCTCTCTTGCCTGGCCTCCTGCTGCAGATTTAAAGGGTCAGGACACAGGGTTCTCACAGCTGTGTCTGTATTTCACTGGGCCATTCAGATAACAGGTTCCTTGCTCTGGGAACACACCAGGTTCATTTTGCTATTTCTTCACAGGTGACATGATTTTGGCTGGGGCTAGTGACTGTCTGACGATGACAGGAGACGCTCCATCTCTCCCCCAAATTCCAGCCAGGGCAGAGCCGAAGAGAGGGAGGGGAAAGGAGACAATTGTACCAGGGTCCAGAGCTCTGGGTGGGTCCACAAAGTCTATGTAAATAAAGTTAAATGGGGGGGGGGGCAAACGAACATGTTGTACTGGTGCCCCAAATTTCTCTTGACAGGCCTGCCCGGGTGGATCCCCTCTCTGACTTGCCGACCTCCTGGGGAAGAGCAGCCATCCCAGGATGCTTTGGGAGGCAGGCAGCACATTCCCCGCAGAGTGAGATCAAGACAGCTGATGTTACAAATCTGGGCCCTGGCTCAGGGACTTTACGTATGTTCTTTCCTGCTGTTATTACTCTAAGGCCCTGTCTATTGACCTATGGAAGAGGAATAAGCTATAGTGGGGTAAGACCCCCTTATATTGGTAGGTATATCTCCCCTCGAAGCAAAAGGACAGCGCTTTCCCATGGGGTAGGAGGGGTGGGCAGACCCTTAGCTGATCCCAGTGGTGCTGGGCTGTAGTCAATGGGGCACACTGGCAGGTGCTGGCAAGTGAGGAGGAAGTTTGCTCTCCTCATACCATTAGGGATAAGCAAAGGAATCTGTCCTGAGGGGCTGCTCATCCAGTGTAGGCCTTTGCAGTCCCGATGCACCTATCCCTACCTGTGCGCCCCCTAAAAGGACAGGGCTGTGTCACAACCGCTGCCACAGCCAATTCTCACTAGAGCACAGATTCCTCCCCGTGAAATCTCCAACAAAGCACCCACCTCGCACCCCAGTGAGATGAGGGATCCCACGGAGACTCTAGTCCTCCTCAGAGGGATTGTTCGCCCCTGAAACTCAAGCTTGCAGGGTCAGGAAGAGGCCCCCCCAACCCAAGGCTCAAAGGGGCAGAAGGGCTGTGAGCTGCTAGGGTGGCTGTGAGGGGGAGAGGGAAAAAGAGGGTGAAGGGTGGTGGAGGGTGGGTAGGGGTGTCTGGAGGGAAGGTGAAGGTCAGTGGGGCATGGGCAGGGGCTGAAGAGCTGTGAGGGGGAAAGATTGTGGAGGTTATGGTGTAGCAGGAGGGGGAAGGGCTGTGAGGGGACATTAGGGTGACTGGAAGGCTGGGGGGGGTACTATGGAGGAGGATGGGGGAAGCACTAGAAAGCTTTTCCCCAAGCAGTGAGAAAGGAGGTTCAAAGTGCACAACTCCCCCAGGAGGAGAGATGAGAGAAACTCCGGCCCAGGGGCAGGGAGAGAGATGGACAGGGCAGGATTACAGTGCTGGCAGCATTTGTGATGTTATTGGGAGTCTCATGCTCTTGAGGGTTTGCTTTGCTTTTTCCTCAAAGCCCCAGCTCATGGAGTCATGCACTTATGCGAGACTCTGCTTTCATTTCAAACAAAGTAAGTTGCTAGCCCTTTGGTTGCAGAAAAAAAGCTGGCAGACATGACCCCCTGAATGCGCAAGTCCGAGGAGACGAATAAAAAGCCCTCACCCTTTATTAGATGTTCAAAATCTCATGATTTTCAAGCCCATCTCATTACTTTTGGGGGCCTGATTCAGATTTGAACGTCGTGGGCTGATAATATAAAGATTGAGGCTTAGGTACAAGAGGCGCAGGCCTCAAGCCTCATACACCAGTCCTGTGGTGACATCAAAGTCTCAGCTTCCATTGGGAAAAATTATGTTTCTAGCCCTCCTGGTTGCAAAGAGAAGCGTGAAAGCTGATGCAGTGATATCTGCCTGTGTCTGCAGGCGGCCGCCAGAGCTGGGGAGGAAGACACCAGGACCCAGCCCCACAAAAAACTGGACCCCTGCCCCTCCTTTGGGCTGGGAGCGAGGCAGCCTGAGAGACAGGAGAGACAGTTGGTTAGGAAATCAGATTAGAGGATGCAGGAGGGAAAGGAAGGAAATGTCAAAGAAGGAAGGGAATTATATATAGGAGTCTGAGGGGGGATAATGAGAAGCAATAGGATGGGTTGGAGCTAAAGGGGACAGAGCAGCTGGCCTCCAGCCCAATCCCACACTCAACCTCCATCTCCACTCAGAACTGTACAGACTTCAAGGAGACGATCTGGAGTAGGTAAGGTAGTCTGACCCGTTAGCTCTTCTTGTACACAGCTGAGAAGGGGGGGGAAAGTAAGAAAAAACACTTGAGAAAAACCCTTCAATCACCCAGAACCAATCCATTCATTTCACATGCTCAGTCCCCTCACCACTACATAGATTTGTGTGAATTCTTCGACCATGAAAAATAAGCTTAGTATAAAACAATAGGGTAACGCTCATTATTTTATTAACTATTTGGCACCCTATAGAATGTTTGCTGCTTATCCCTGATTTCACTATTTTTTGTCTATAGACTTTGTCTGTGTATTTGGGGGGGAGGGGGAAATCTATTGTTTGTCAAATGGCAATCCCTTATGCTTGTTATATTATGCCCCTTTTCATGAGTGAGCTCCGGGGGAAGGAGGTTAATTTTATAGATGGCCAGTAAAGGAAATTATATAAGTATCAGTATAGTCTGACTGTGTGAAGCCCCCAGAATTCAGTGAGAAATGGGTCTGGTGTTTTGGTGCTTTTGCAGACTTCATGCCAAGTTGATTGCCTGGAGTTCTGCTGCTGTAAATCTGCATAGGACCTGGTCCTCACTTTCTGCCCCAGCTGCTGAAAGTTGTGCTGCTGTCCATTGCTGTCCTCGTGAAAGCTTGTCTAGAGTTTCTTTCTCAGGAGAGTTTTGGCCAGAGGGAGGTTGGAGGTTCTGTTGGTTAAAGACTCTTCAAAGTTTTTCTCCTGCATCTCTCCGGTGCCAAGAGATGGGTTTTTTACTGTATCTGTCTGTCACAGCTTCCCATGAAGACTGGAACTCCACCCTCCTCTGGCTTGGAAGTGTTAGTTTATTACAGTGTTATTGATTCTACACAGTTTAAAATCTTTCCTTATGGAAATGTGTCGATAGCCTTTGGCACTAGTTATAGTCCAGTATAATAATCATACAGTGCTTTGTCTCCTTTTCATCAGCAGGAGGCATCCTGAATCCTGAGTTTCAGGAATTTTTTTTGCTAAAATGTTTATAAAGTTAATTTAATAAAACACTCTTGCCACCTACAGGTCTTTTGCCAGTCATTTCCAAACTCTGGGAACTTTTTCTTTATTCAAGACTTATATTCATTCCCTCTCTGACTCTCCGCCCCTTATTTGGGTGTTCAACTCTGCACAGCATCACAATTAAATTTATCCTATCATTTAAATTGTAAATCATCAGTAATTTAAGTCAATATACATTTTATTAAATCATATTTTACAGATTAATAGAAATCCTGCATTTTACTTGAAAGTCAAAGATTAAGTATGAAAACTTTCTTTACACACAATGTCTATTAAAGACCTTTCTATCTACTTGTTTACATTATCAAAACTAAGTATAAAAAAAAAGAAGAAGAAGAAAGGCACTAATCTCTAATTGCATTAAAATGCATTTAGTTGTAAGTAGGCTTGGAAGGACTAGATTTTTATTGGTGAATGTCAGTAAATGTTGATTTCATCATACACACATAAACAAACAAAATATTTCCATCAATAATCAAGATTTTCCAATAGGCAAAATATGAAAAATGCTGCTTGAGAACTTATTACAGATTGATTTAAAGATATTTACTGTGTATGTTTTGATATGTGATGTGGGCAACGTGTGTTTTAATGGTTATAAAGCTTTAATTTTTTGAATCTCAACTTCTACTCTCCTTAAATAATTGTCTAACACCCCCATAGTGTCCTGCAAATATGAAAATTTAAATTGATTAAAGTAAAATGCTGAAAAACAAACCTCAATATTATCTGTTAAAATGACAGACAGACAGACAAAAATCTGCACATAATGGTCTAGCCTCCTATGCGTTGTAATAGTTTGATCCAATTTCGGTTATTGGATTTAGTGTGCAGGTGTTGATGGTGTGTAGTATATAGGGGAGGTCAGACTGGATGATCCGGTGATCCCTTCTGATCTTAAACTCTGACACTAATTCTGCCAAGCCTGGTTCTAAGTATTTATCTGGTCTTGCAAACAAACCAACCTCGTCTTTTAAACACGTCAAAATGACTTTGTGTTGTATTTAGAGCTGGTCAGGAAAATATAATTTTTTGTGTGTGTTGTTGAAAAATGCTAATTTGTCAAAACCAGAGTGCTTCATGGGAAAGGGTCAGCATTGAAATTTCTTAACAACATTTTTTTTGGGGGGGGGGGGGGGAACAAAAACAAAAAACAAGATTTCAAATTAGAAAATGTCCATTTCAACAAAACAGAAAATTCCAGTTTGAAACAACTTAAAAAAAAAAGAAAGAAAGAAAACTAATGAGAGTAAAACAAATTAACTGATCAAAATCAATTTTTGAAATGTTCAAATTGAAACATTTTGATTGACCTGAATCACCTACCCACCCCCACCTTTTTTTGTTTTTGTTGTTGCTTATGATGATGGAAATTGAGATTTCAGTTTTTCATCCTGATTTGAGACAGAAAAATGTTTTAAAATCTAAATAATAATAATAAATAATAATAATGTGGAACAGAAAAGCTCTTTCCCTCCAAGCTGTGGTTGTATTGTTCTAGTTGTATCAGACCTGCCATCAACATAAAAAAATTGCAACTCTTGCTCTACTCCCAAAAAACATTTTTCAAGCCAACTTCCATTTACTTTCAATGTGAAAGGAAAGCCTGTAAAGCACATTTCATAGCAGTATTGGAATCTTATATAGTATAGTTAAGTAACAATTTATTTATATTTTTAGTTCATTTCCACATTTCTACTACACATGTGACTATATTTCTTGTCTTGAGGTATGTCTACACTGTAATGACAGGGTCTGATTGCAGTTGGAGTAGACATACCTGAGCTAGCTTTAATTTAGTAGCAGTGAAAAGCTGCAGCAGTGTATACCTCAGCACGGGCTGTACAAACCCACCTGGGTAATTATTTGTGGGATTAGCCCACACTGAAGTTAGATTAAAGCTAACTTGGGTATGTCTACTTGAGCCACAGCCACACCTGCTGATTGCAGTGTAGACATTCCCTTCCACTATGTTTTCTGGAATCTTTTCATTCTAGGTTTGTTCAGCGTCTGGCACAGTGGGGTGCTGCTCCATGACTAGGGCTGCTAGGTGCGACTGCAGTACAAATGATAATGAACAATATACACCTACCAAGCTCTAAGACCACAATCTCCCTCAGAATTGGGAATAGAGCCAGACTCCCCATTACTGTAGCCTGTGGCTGCAGACCACAACATATCTCCAGGGCTTTGTAGATGAGGTGGGGCTTATGTGAGGTTTATAGGCCAGTATGAGGAGTTCCCTTCAGGATCCTGGGCCAGGCTCATCTCCTTCCTTTTTTTACTTTGTCTGAGGGAGCCAGAGCAGCAAGCCAGACCCCAGTAGTAGGGATCGGTGGGTGGCTGCTCCAGGGAACACAAAGACAACCAGAAAGTGAATGGTGTTACATTCCTCACATGCAGGAAGCAACCATGTGACTAATTTTACATTAAGAAAACAGGACAGGCCAACACTGAAGTCTGCAGGAGAGAGCACAGTGTGTGTTTGTCTCCTGGGTTACAGTCTGCACTGAACCAAACACAAAATGGCAATAAGAATAATATTCCAACAGCTCTTCACAATTATTAACTAATTTATCCTCACAATATCCCTGTGAGGTAGGTAGGGATCATCCTCCGTTTTACCGATGGCGAATCAAAGCAAAGAAGCTAAGGTGAATTGACCAAGGCATCAGACCAATTAGATCTCAGACCCATGCTTAGTCCTTCTAGACCATGCTGGCTCTCATGCTATTGAGCTGCACCTCCTAGTGGTCCATCTACAGGGAACTGGCCTGGGGCTGCGAAGTAGCTTGAGTTCACCCAGAGCCAGTCACTCAACAACTCAAATGTGACTGTATCCTCCTTCCAGCTGTTAACTGGCTTGGGACCCATAGATGTGGACTTTGTGACTTCCAAAAGTCAGGCCTGAGCTGCTGTAGGGGCAATTCTGGATAATCCAATTCACTTCATCCTGCTATACTGTACAAATCGGTAAGGACGATACGGAGGGCTGACATGAACCAACCTAAACCAGGAAATGTAGAGTTAAGGACAGAGTTTTTTCCTTGGCTCACCACATAATCCAGTACACTTGGTATGTAAAAATGGTTTCCTGTACTGATCTGAGATCCTCTAAGACACCAAGGCACAGAAATGAGAGTTATGAATGGAGCAGCAGTCTTACCTCTATGCATTTCATTATGTCGGGCTTTTAGCATTAGAGCAACGAAAGAGTACTTTGTATTTAACGGTCTTTTCCTCCAGCAGAGATTCAGGTGCCCCAAACTTTACAGCACCACGTACACATCAGATGCCTCATATTCCTTGTGTCTGAACCCTACTGAAGCCTCAAAGTATGGAATCAAAAGGATTTCCACCCTCCCTCTCTAGTCTTTTCCCCCGTGAAAACTGGTACCACCCTGGTAGGACAATGGAGGCCCTTATTACATATCCCCATTGGTAGAGCCTGGTACCTGTGACGGGTTGGATCACAGAAACCCCCTTGGGAGCTGCCACCTAATGTGCAAAGACTACCTCTGCTCCTGTTTTCCCTGTCAGCTCAGGACTCCAGCACCCTGTCTTGCTGAGCCAGACACTCCTGTCTGGCTCCAACACCGACCCAGGGTCTGAATCACTTGTCCCAAAGCTGCAAGTTTACCTGAAAACAGCTCACAGTAGTGTGCTTGTCTTTAGCACTCAGATGTCCAACTCCCAATGGGGTCTAAACCCAGATAAATCCGTTTTACCCTGCATAAAGCTTATGCAGGGCAAACTCATAAATTGTTCGCCCTCTATAACACTGATAGAGAGATATGCACAGTTGTTTGCTCCCTCAGGTATTAATACATACTCTGAGTAAATTACTAAATAAAAAGTGATTTTATTAAATACAGACAGTAGGATTTAAGTGGTTCAAAGTAGTAACAGACAGAACAAAGTAAGTCACCAAGCAAAATAAAATGAAATGCGCAAATCTATGTCTAATCAAACTAAATACAGATAATTTCCTCACCAGTTCCAGAGCACTCCCTTTTACAGGCTAATCTCCTTTTAGCCTGGGTCCAGCAATCACTCACACCCACTGTTCCTTCCAGTATCCTGGGGGGGGTGGGGTGGAGAGGCTCCTTCTTTAGCCAGCTGAAGACAAAATGGAGGGGTCTCCCATGGGTTTAAATAGACTCTTGTGGGTGGAGACCCCCCTCCTCCCTCCTATGCAAAGTCCAGCTCGGAGATGGAGTTCTGGAGTCACCTGGGCAAGTCACATGCCCCTGCATGACTCAGGGCAGGTCCACACTGGGGCGGGGGATCGATCTAGGAAACGCAACTTCAGCTACGAGAATAGCGTAGCTGAAGTCGACGTTTCCTAGATCGAACTAAATTTACTTACTTCGGGTCCACGCGGCGCAGGCAGGCTCCCCCGTCGACAGCGCTTCCTCCTCTCGGTGAGCAGGAGTTCCGCAGTCGACAGGGGAGCGCTTCTGGGATCGATCTATCGCGTCCAGATGAGACGCGATAAATCGATCCCAGAAGATCGATCTCTACCCGCCGAATCAGGCGGGTAGTGTGGACCAGCCCTCAGTCTTTACAGGCTGACGCCATTGTCCACATGGTATCTTGCATGTCTCCAGGAAGACTTCTCATGTGGATTGGAGCATTCCAAGATGCATTGTTCCCCAAGTGTTTCCTGATCAGGTACTTAACCTGGCGAATTCCTTCCTAAAGAAGCTGACCAAATGCCTCACAAAGCTTACTTAGAAACCAAGCAAGCATACAGCCCATATTCTTAACCTCAAGTAGAAAATGATATATATGTACAAATAGGATGAATAGATATAGTAGACCATAACCTTTACGGAGATATGTTACATGGCACAGGCAGCACAAAACATATTTCAGTTATATCATACATACATTTATAAACACCCCCCCATAAAGCCTTATGGGGTACGCTGTCACAGTACCAACCACTGTTCTTCTACCCTCAACACCTGCAGACATGTAGCATTGCCGCTTCCCCTACTCACCTTAGCCAAACATCATTAATGAATCATCCTCCTATACCAAAGTCAGGTACCTCTCTGCTGCTTCCCACTATTGCAGCTCAGAATCATTCACAGAGCCTAGTGCCATTGACCCATCCCCTTACTGGAGCACAGTAATACTGCTGCTTCCCTGCACTCAACTAGAGTCCAAAATCTCAAGCATTCCCCCAACCTTGAGCCCATACAATTCTCACTGTGGCATAGTAACCTCTGCTTCCCCAGCCCTGGCTAGAATCCAGTAGAGCTGGTGTGTTTATTGTTTTGACGGCAGTCTGGCATTTTTGCACTCTTCCCAGCACAATAGTGTATGTGGAGACACAGGATCTCATTAATATTAGCAATCAGGTGTGTCAGTCCTGGTTCTTGTCAGTAGGTAGACAGTTCTCCCCAATAAATACTAACTTCCCTCAGATCGGGTTTGAAATTTTAACCAAATGATCAATATCATCTTTCTGTGCAAGGTCTTTTGGTGGTCATATGCAGGACAGCATATATTTTATGACCCTGTTGATAGGATCCGGCAAGAGGACTTTTCCCCCCCACTCCAAAAATATATATTAAAAAAATAAATAAATAAATTCTATTTGTCCATCTTAAAAGCTCCGGCTGAATTTTTTGCTGTACAACCTGTGGTTATCCTTGCCCAACCAAGGCTGTTCATAACTTGTCCCAAAAATACTGCTGCCCACAGGGCTTCTCAGGCTAGAACAAGACTCTCTTCCTGCAGAGACATTTCCGAAGCTGAAGGTACTTGGATTTCTTTTGCATCTTCTCCAGCAGAATTAACACTACATCCTTTTTGTCCTCCAACAACCGCTGCCGCGCCAGGTGAAAGGTAATTCTCAGGATGCCACTCACAGGCTGGAACTTGGAAAGCACAATAATTATTTTCTTGCTCTTGTGGACTGAATCCCACAAGTTTTCCATCAAGGATCTCCCTGGAATCCAGTCTCTTTCTTCAAGACAAAATTTGAACCGAGCGAGGTCTCTCTCTTCCATTCTGACTTGGGGTATGTCTACACTACAGGATTAATTCGAATTTATATAATTCGAATTTAGGAAACCGATTTTATAAATTCGAATGTATTCGGCCACACTAGGCACCATTAATTCGGTGGTTTGCGTCCAAGCTACCATAGTAGCATCGATTTCCAGAGCGTTGCATTGTGGGTAGCTTTTACATAGCTATCCCATAGTTCCCGCAGTCTCCACCCCCCTTGGAATTCTGGGTTGAGACCCCAGTGCATGATGGGGCAAAAAACATTGTCGCAGGTAGTTCTGGGTACAGCCTCCCCCTCCCTCCCTGAAAGCAACGGCAGACAACCATTTCGCGCCTTTTTTCCTGAGTGAACTCTGCAGACTCCATTCTGCATCAAGCATGGATCCCGTTGTGCTCCAGAACGCAGTCTCGAACATTATAAACACCTCGCGCTTTCTCGTGGAGTTTATGCTTACACAGGACCAGAAAAAAGAGGCGAGGAGGAGGCGGCGATTGCAGCGCAGCGACCAGCGTGATGAGGACATGGACACGGACACAGAATTCTCTGAGACCGCGGGCCCCGGTGCTTTGGAGATTATGATGTTAATGGGCCAGGTTATAGGCTTGGAACGCCGATTCTGGGCCCGGGAAACAAGCACAGACTGGTGGGACCGCATAGTGTTGCAGGTGTGGGACGATTCCCAGTGGCTGAGAAACTTTCGCATGCGTAAGGGCACTTTCATGGAACTTTGTGACTTGCTTTCCCCTGCCCTGAAGCGCCAGAATACCAAGATGAGAGCAGCCCTCACAGTTGAGAAGCGAGTGGCGATAGCCCTGTGGAAGCTTGCAACGCCAGACAGCTACCGGTCAGTCGGGAATCAATTTGGAGTGGGCAAATCTACTGTGGGGGCTGCTGTGATGCAAGTAGCCAAAGCAATCACGGAGGTGCTGCTACGAAAGGTAGTGACTCTGGGAAATGTGCAGGTCATAGTGGATGGCTTTGCTGCAATGGGATTCCCTAACTGTGGTGGGGCAATAGATGGAACCCATATTCCTATCTTGGCACCGGAGCACCAGGGTACCCAGTACATAAACCGCAAGGGGTACTTCTCAATGGTGCTGCAAGCACTTGTGGATCACAAGGGACGTTTCACCAACATCCATGTGGGCTGGCCGGGAAGGGTTCATGACGCTCGCGTCTTCAGGAACACCAATCTGTTTAAACGGCTGCAGCAAGGGACTTACTTTCCGGACCAGAAAATAACCGTGGGGGATGTTGAAATGCCAATTGTTATTCTTGGGGACCCAGCCTACCCCTTAATGCCATGGCTCATGAAGCCATACACAGGCAGCCTGGACAGGAGTCAGGAGTTGTTCAACTACAGGCTGAGCAAGTGCAGAATGGTGGTAGAATGTGCATTTGGCCGTTTAAAAGGTCGCTGGCGATCCTTATTGACTCGCTCAGACCTCAGCCAAACCAATATCCCCATTGTTATTACTGCTTGCTGTGTGCTTCACAATCTCTGTGAGAGCAAGGGGGAGACCTTTATGGCAGGGTGGGAGGCTGAGGCAAATCGCCTGGCTGCTGATTACTCGCAGCCAGACACCAGGGCGATTAGAAGAGCACACGATGAAGCGCTGCGCATTAGGGAAGCTTTGAAAACCAGTTTCATGACTGGCCAGGCTACAGTGTGAAATTTATGTTTGTTTATCCTTCCTGAAAACCCGCTCCCTTTATTGACTCATTCTCTGTAAGGAACCCACCCTCCCCCTTCCCCCAGCTTGCTTTCAAAGGAAATAAAGTCACCATTGTTTAAAAATCATTTATTCTTTATTAATTGATTATAAAAAGAGGGAGAGAACCTGAGTGGGGTTTGGGAGGAGGATCAGCGGGAAGGAAAAGCCCAGTAAAAAAAGGTTAAGAAAATGGCAGCCTTTTGCTTGGGCTGTCCACTGGGGTGGAATGGGAGGGTGTACGGAGCCTTCCCCCCCGTGTTCTTACACGTCTGGGTGTGGAGGCTATGGAACATGGTGAGGAGGTAGGGGGGTTATACAGGGGCTGTAGCGGCACAGAACCTGAGTGGGGTTTGGGAGGAGGATCTGCGGGAAGGAAAAGCCCAGTAAAAAAAGGTTAAAAAAATGGCAGCCTTTTGCTTGGGCTGTCCACTGGGGTGGAATGGGAGGGTGTACGGAGCCTCCCCCCCCGTGTTCTTACACGTCTGGGTGTGGAGGCTATGGGACATGGTGAGGAGGTAGGGGGGTTATACAGGGGCTGTAGCGGCACTCTGTTCTCCAGCAGCCGTTCCTGAAGCTCCACCAGACGCCGGAGCATGTCTGTTTGCTCACGCAGCAGCCCCAGCGTTGCTTCCCGACTCCTCTGATCTTCCTGCCGCCACCTCTCATCTCGAGCGTCTCTCCTCTCCTCACGTTGGTCCCTTCTGTCCTCACGGTCACTGGCTTCTTTCCTATACTTGCAAACCGTCTCCTTCCACTCATTCAGATGAGCTCTTTCATTCCTGGTGGATTGCATGATTTCGGAAAACATCTCTTCTCTCGTCTTTTTTTTACGACGCCTTATCTGGGATAGCCTTCGGGAAGGAGGAGGGAGGCTTGAAACATTTGCACCTGCTGGAGGGAGTGAAAAAAGGAGAGAATTTTTTTAAAAGATACATTTTTCAGAACAATGCTTATACTCTTTCACGGTGTATACTATTCACATTACATAGCACATGTGATTTCTGTGCAAGGTCGCATTTTGCCTCTTAATATTGAGTGCCTGTGGCTTTGCTGCTAGAGATCACAGACGCAGGTCGGGGCAACAGAATTCACCTTGCATGCTGCCATGGTAAGCCACTGTCTTTAGGCTTCTGCGCCCTGCTTTCCCACATACCAAGCAAAGCCCGTTGTGCTGCAGTTTTCCTGTTAGCTTGTTTTCTGCTGCTGAAGGTTAACACCCCCCCCCCATCCAATTCTCTGGGATGATTGCTTTCTCCCTCCCCCCACCGCGTGGCTGGTATCAGGGAAGATCCCTGCAGGAACCAAACTAACACCACCCCCCCCCCACCCGCCATGAATTCTCTGGGATGATTGCTTTCTCCCTCCCCCCACCGCGTGGCTGGTATCAGGGAAGATCCCTGCAGGAACCAAACTAACACCCCCCCACCCCCACCCGCCATGAATTCTCTGGGATGATTGCTTTCTCCCTCCCCCCACCGCGTGGCTGGTATCAGGGAAGATCCCTGCAGGAACCAAACTAACACCCCCCCCCCCCACCCGCCATGAATTCTCTGGGATGATTGCTTTCTCCCTCCCCCCACCGCGTGGCTGGTATCAGGGAAGATCCCTGCAGGAACCAAACTAACACCCCCCCACCCCCACCCGCCATGAATTCTCTGGGATGATTGCTTTCTCCCTCCCCCCACCGCGTGGCTGGTATCAGGGAAGATCCCTGCTAGCAAAACGCGAAAAGCTCTGGGCCAATCCTCCCCCCCCCCCTTGCACTTGGCTAAATGCAGGGAAGGATTTCTTTTCAGCCACAGGCAAACAGCCCAGTAGGAACGGCCACCTCAGTCCCCTTAATTAAATTCCCTTATTTCAACCAGGTTACCCTAAGCGATATCACTCTCCTGAGGATTACACAGCAAGATAAAGAACGGATGTTGCTTGAATGCCAGCAAACACCGGGACCATACGCTGCCAGGCTGTGTCAGGCAATGATACCAGATTACTTGCTACTAGCATGGCGTGGTCAAGTGTCCTACCATGGAGGACGGAATAAGGCTGCACTGCCCAGAAACCTTGTGGCAAGGCTTTTGGAGTACCTCCAGGAGAGCTTCATGGAGATGTCCCTGGAGGATTTCCGCTCCATCCCCAGACATGTTAACAGACTTTTCCAGTAGCTGTACTGGCTGCGAATGCATCCCAAGTGCTCAGGGCAAATTAATCATTAAAAATGCTTGCTTTTAAACCATGTTTTCTATTTTAAAAGGTAAACTCACCTGAGGTCCCTTCCATGGGGTCATGGTCTTGGGTGCTGGCTTGGGAGGCTTGGGAGGGTACTTCAGTCAGGGTGAGAAACAGTTCCTGGCTGTTGGGGAGAACGGAGAGCTGGGTGCTCTCTGCCAGCTCGTCCTCCTCCTCCTCCTCCTCTTCCCCTTCCACGGAATCATCAGGTGTACCTGATGAGATTATCCCCAGCTCGGAATCCACAGTCAGAGGTGGGGTAGTGGTGGCGGCCCCCCCTAGAAATGCATTTAGCTCAGCGTAGAAGCGGCATGTCCGCGGCTCTGACCCGGAGCGACCGTTTGCCTCCTTTGCTTTTTGATAGGCTTGTCTGAGCTCCTTGACTTTCACGCGGCACTGATCTGTGTCCCTATTGTGGCCTCTCTCCATCATGCCCTTGGAAATTTTTTCATAAGTTTTGGCATTTCGTCTTTTCGAACGCAGTTCAGCTAGCACTGAATCCTCTCCCCATATAGAGATCAAATCCAGTACCTCCTGTACGGTCCATGCTGGTGCTCTTTTTCGATTATCAGCCTGCATGGTTACCTGTGCTGATGAGCTCTCTGTGGTCACCTGTGCTCTCCACGCTGTGCAAACAGGAAATGAAATTCAAATGTTCCCGGGTCTTTTCCTGTCCACCTGGCCAGTGCATGCGAGTTCAGATTGCTGGCCAGAGCGGTCACAATGGTGCACTGTGGGATAGCTCCTGGAGGCCAATAACATCGAATTGCGGCCACACTAACGCTAATTCGAATTGACAAATTCGATTTTGGCGCTACTCCGCTCGTCGGGGTGGAGTACAGAAATCGAATTAAAGGGCTCTTTAATTCGAATTAAATGGCTTCGTTGTGTGGACGGGTCAAGCGTTAATTCGAATTAAGGCAGCTAAATCCGAATTAAAGTCGTAGTGTAGACCAGGCCTTGGAGTTCATTATAGACCCAGTTGCCTGCAGCTTTCTGATCTTTGTTGAAAGTCACAAAGGCATCATATTCCACCTCTTCTGCACTACTTTTCTTCACTGAGCATGCCTGGAAATGTGCCAGGCACAGATAGAAGGTGTACCAGAGGTCCCAGCCAAAGAGACATTCCATGGTAGGCACAGCCAAGAATGCCAAGGTGAAGAGCACAGAAAACCCAAACAGGCAGAGTGAGACAGTCTTCAGAGCAGAAAAGCAGTTCATGGGTGAAGAGTCTCTTGCCCTTTAGCTCGCATGGAGAGCCATGGGTGACTTCATTAGTCAGGTTGGGTATTGTGATGTTCATAATGATGATGAATTCAAACAGTAAATCGACATGCAGCACAGTGGGTTAAATCTGAGGTCCACTTCAATCAGGTTTGGGAGGCACTCTGCGAACTGATTCCTATCAATATTTTGGAGAAAATTGTAGCTTAAGTCCAAAGAAGTTAGCATGGCCACATTGGCAAAGAAGTATTTGCAGATATCGTCTATCTTGTTTTTGCTCAGAAACAGCTTTCGAAGCTTGGCCTTCCTGGGAATGCTGCGGCAGGACAAGAAGGGGAGATCATTCCTAGTCCAACACCTCCAGGTTAGGCAGGAGCTGCAGGTTGGTCCAGTTGAAAAAAAGTGATGTGATTGCTCCTAACACACAAGATCTTTACAGTCTAAGGCAGGTTTTGAAGAATCTGTGAAGGGAGGCCCGTCAAGTGATTATTGGAGATATCTAACTTGATTAAATTGGTCAGATTCTGGAAAAACCTCAGGTAGATGTCTTCATGCCCTCACATCATCTCTAACTGGTTTCTGTTGAACATCAGAACCTTTAAGGAGGTGCTGCTGATAACCAAATTACAAATAGAATCAGAGCTATGAGCCAAACTAAGGTACTGCAGAGATTTGAGGTGTGCTATGAAATTCTGGTTGTGACCAATACCCTGCATCAAGAAGTGGTAACCGTTGTAACTGAGATCCAAGGCCTCCAGGAGGGGGAGCTCAGTAAAGGCAGTTTCAAAGTACAAATTGATTTTATTGTAGGAAAGATCGAGCATGCGGCGGTTGTTCAAGTGGGTGAACTGCAAGCCATTTATAGATTGATTTATGCTATTTTGTGATAGGTCAAGGCACTTAATGCGAATCAGGTTCTTAAAACAACACTGCTTTCACAGCCACAAGATTGTTTCCTGCTAAATTGAGAATCTTGCTGTAATTCTGGTAACTGGGTTTAAAATTTTCCGGACTGGTGGAGTTCAACTTTGCATTTGCTGCTGCCTCTTCAAATTCACTTTCTGTGTCTATTGACACAAGCAGTTGCCTGCTTAAGCCCAGGAGATGTGGTTCCCCACATGTCCTGAACTCATTCCTATTGTTCAGTTCTGTGATACTATTCTTTGACAGATCAATGTAGTTTAATCTAGGGAAGTGGTTAAAAATTGACATCTCAACATGGCTGATAAAGTTCAAGCTCAGGTGTAACTTAGTGAAATTCTTTAGCCCCATTAAAGGTTGCATGTCCTCTTCAGTGAGCAATCGGAAGAAAAACCCATTGATCTCCAGCTCTTGCAATGACTCCAAGTATTGGAAGGATTGGGTCAGGTTGAGCATTGTAAAGGTGTACTTCTTTCGGTAATTAAAAGATAAAAGCTTTTGGAGCCTGGTGAACCATTTGAATGCTGCGCTGCTTGTGATGGTGTTGTAGAGATAGTTATTAGTCAGGTTAAGCATCTTTGAGTTCCTCAAAGACTGAAATAACTGAGAATCTAGTTCATGCAAGGAATTGTCCGACAGCACCAACTCCTCCAGCGACCTCAGGGGAAGAAAGGAATCAGGGTCTATTTGGAAGGAACCATTGCACTCTGCACACAGGTTCAGCACGTGGTCACATCTGCTGCAGTTCCCCTTCACATCCAATGTCCGGAGATTGGGGAGGTTTCCAAAAATCACCTTTTGAGATGTGGGTAATCCGGTTAAAGGAGAGAAAGATTTTTCAAGCCAGCTGGAAGGTTCTGTGGCACACTGGTCAGGTTGTTATAGTTGAGAGAGAGCAGGGTCAGGTTGTCCCAGGTGGGATAGGACTCCTTCAGGAACAGCCACCCATGTGCCACAGGGATTTTTGTAATAGCAGTTCATCCATGCTGAGCATTCTCAGGCTGAGCAGATTAGTAAACACCTTGGGTTCCAGTCTCAGAATACTGTTGCGTAACAAGTTCAGGTACTGCAGGGTTGGGGGTAGAAGTGGAATGGATGGTAAACTGTGTTCAGACAGATCCAGCTGTTTCAGACGCTGCAATCCAATGAAGGCTCCCAGCTGGATGGTTATACGACATGGGACAGATGAGATGCTCAGCAGTGGAGGTAGACAGTCCACTCTCAGATTCAGTTTGACCAGGTTGGGGAGATGAGAGAAGGAATCATTATGCACATTTTTAATCTGGTTGTCCATTAGCAGCAGGATAATGATGTTAGCCACACAAGAAGAGGCAAAGGATGGGACGCCCTCCAGCTTGTGCTTTCTGCAGTCTCTCTTATTTGGGCCTGTAGCGAAGTGACAACTCACCGATGCAGCACCTCCTGCTGGTCGTCTTGGGAATTAGCTCAACTCCAGCTCCAGAGCGCCCTCTGCTGGTCAATGTCTCACCTGCCTCAGGCCCCATGTCCCTCCCAGACCCCGGTGCCCTTTTACCTCAGGGTTCTGCCCCAGCAGTACCCCCCCACTCTGGGTCTCCCCTCCCAGGGGAACCCCCAACCCTCTAAGCCCACCTTGCCTCAGTGGCCACTGCCAGTCGTCATCTAGCCCCCTCTCACTGGGGCAAACTGCAGTCTGTACTGGCCACTCATCATTGGCAAGGGGGTTGGACCAGCTGCCTCTGCCTAACCCTGGGCTGCATCTCTGCAGCCCCAGTACCCGCATAGGCCTTTATCAAGGTCTCAGCCTGGGGAGTTGCCAGGCTGGAGCTCCCCAGGTCCTCTTGCCCTTCCCCAGCACTGCTCTGCTCTGCTCCAGGTACCCTATTCCCCAGCAGCTAGGTCCTTCCCACTCCAGGGCTAGAGTGAGATTCCTCAGCGCCTGGCTCACAGCCCCTTTATAGGGCCAGCTGTGGCCTGATTGGGCTGGCCACACCTGTGGTCAGCTACTCCCTCAGCTGCTCTCACTCCTTTGATACCAGCCACAGCCCTCTCCAGTGCTGTTTTTAACCCCTGTTCTGCGGGAGTGGGACAGCCACCCCACTACAGGGCCGTTGTAGCTTCAAGGCAAGAATTCTGGGAAGCCACATCTAGCAACATCACCGGGTCACTGTTCCAGAATAAGTGTTCACACAGAGCTAAATCAGGAACAACTCCATGTGTAGACAAGTCCTTAGATTTGTTAATGCAGAACTGTCCATTATGGAAAGTTTACAGCTTCCTCTGCAGTGACTGGTACTGGTTTCCCTGGTTATCCATCAGTGGAGGAGATGAAGCAATGATCAGATCAACAGTCCTATATTCCTCTTTCTCGGTTGTAGGAACATAGGCAATACCATTATTGTCCTGAGATGCAGAAAATCTATCCAGCAGACAGCCTTTCCAGCACTGGGTCCTCCGGAGAGCTCCTACACACAGGCAAGTGAGAGCAGGTACCAGCAGGCAGATGGTTCCCACACTGGACTGCTGGCTCTCATCAATGGGGCTCTCTCTCATGAGACATAGCAAAAATAAAATCTACATCCATTCAAGAGGCTGCATATCACCCCTCTTCAGTTCAAATTAATCACAGCTTTATTTGACGTGGTTCATCACCGCTACCCATGCATGGATGTTGCACTTCTCCCCACGCACCTCCTGTGCCGTTCAATGCAAATTACTCCCCCCTCACCCACAAACTGCTGGTCACACTTCTCCTTCCACATCCTTTTTCTTGGTATGGTTTGTAATGCTTGGGGGAAGGGGCTTAACCCTTTGGTGAATGCTGGAAGGCACAGCAGCAGTTTTCAAACAAAGTGATTCATTTGACTGACATGCCACAAGAAAGTGCCTGGGTAGATCAGGCCACACTGGAAGTCAGCAGGGGTACATTTCTGGCCACATAAGAGCCCCCTTTCCCTGTAAGAGATTTCCTGCCTTGAGGATGGGTGCATTCCACTGAACAACATGGAGTTTCAGTACGAGGGGGGGCCTTTAAATGGACAGGACTGCACCTGGTATATCATTCACACTTGAGATTAAATCCCAGAGACTGTAACCCTCTTTACTCCCAGACAAGGTGCAAGGAGAATGGCCATACACCCCTCAGCACACAGTTACAGTTTCAAAGCTTCCCCAACGCTAACAAGTACCTTTATCCAATGCCCACTCTCTCTTTCCAGATGCATCATCCAGGGCCTTTCCCAGACCTGCCTGGGTACGTCCAGGTGTTCTTGTTTCCCAGATATGCCAGCTATATTCTACTACCCTGAAGGATCTCATTTTCCAGGTGTATCTGGCCTCTCTAGATGTAAGGGAAGAGCGCCTTTCTAGGATGAACCTTGTTCATCATGAGCGGGGTCAGCCTGTTCTATTAATGCAAGGTCAGGAACAGGATGAACTATCTCGTTGTCAAACAGTCATGATGAGCCCATGTTAATAAATGAGCCCTCCAGGATGGAAATGCATGTCTGGGCTGGTAAATGTTGTCCCGTGGGCCTGTGATCTAGCCCAGCTGCAGCAGCCCCACCCTGCCTGTTCCCAAGGGGATGGACAGGGCCCTGTGGTTATCTGTCTCTGTTCCTCTTTTAGAACTCTGCTCTTAAGTAAATACACCCATAAAAGGACTGTTCTAAGCTGCTTGAAATTTTTGTATCCGAACATCATGATGAGCTGAGCACATCAATGGATCCATCCAGGTTGTGTTCAGACAGGTGTGCTGCAATAAACAGTCAGTCCACAAGCAGCCCGCTAGGCACCACGACAGCACATGCAATCCCTCTCTTCCATGATGTGAAGAGACAGGAGTAATTCTAAATACAATCTCATTTTAAAATGTAACAGAACACGGCCAAAACCATGAATAGACCATTGTACTGTCTGCTGTGCTTGTGTCAGCAGGTGGCACCAGAACTGTTTTCCATGAAAACCAGCTGTTCTGTCGTGCTTGAGAATTTCAAAGCTCTCTACCGAGGTGTAGGACTGCCAACATTGTATTTCGAAATCATTATTAAGAATAATAAGCAGCACTCACTTACATTCGCCAAAGGTATTTCTTGCTGCTTTTTGAAGCCCTCAGCAACTCCCAATCTTGTTGTACAGAGATGAAAAAAAATAAGAGATGTCCCTTGTAATAAGGGACTGTGGGCAACCCAACCAGTGTGATAAATCAGACACCCAACAACCAGGTAGATAGAGGCTGTGGCCATTTTACAGATGCGGAAATGGAGCCATGGAGAGATTAGAGATCAAATTTTCAAAAGCAGGTTCTAATTTTAGGTGCCTCAAGTGTTGGGTGCCCAATGCATAGGTCCAGATTTTCAGAAGTGGACAGGACATTGAAAGCCTTGAGACATGTTAACGTAGATAGCTGTATTTATATATTAAAATGTGAAAGTTCCTCTTTAAAGACTTGTGGACTCCTGATGGAAAAAAAACTGTGAGAAACAAACAATTCTGCCAACTCAGTCTCGTTTTTCTTCCCTTTTTAATTTTTGTTCAACCTTTGCATGAAAACAGGATCCTTTCTTTTATGAGAGTTTCATCTGCTGCAGCTGCTTATTCCCCTTATAATGTCATGATCCTACACTTGTGACATCGTAATCACCATAGCAATTAACTATAGTATTAACTGTAGTAAATAGATTGTGGTAACTTCAGCTGGGAGTGGACATAGGCATATGAAGCAGGGAAACTTTTATTGATCCAAGTTCCTGGGCTCAATTCACACTGCCCTGACCCTTGTGCAGCCATTGACACCAGAACAACCGATCGGAATGGTAAGACTTTTACACCCACTTTGCACTAGTAGGAGTGTCTATGCAATAGGCAGAGCAATACGGAATTACATTCTCTTTTGCATGCAAGTCTTAACAGATAGTAAGTGAGAAATAAATACAGAGAAATATAGTTGTCCCTAAAAGGGATGTGTATAAAGGGTGAGCTGCACTGACGTCAATGAAGGTATGCCCATTTACAGCAGATGAGGATCTGGCTTAATGCTTGTTGAGAAGTTCCATAAAGTCCTATTGACTCTTTAAATCAGGGGTGTTGTTCCCAAGCCAGCTCTTTGGAGCAGGGACTGGGACCGTCTTTTTGTTCTGCTTTGGTACAGCGCCTGGCACAATGGGATCCTGGCCCATATCTGGGGTTCCCGGGTACAATGGTAACACAACAATAAGCGGTCTGGAGAAGGAGGGGCGGTAAGGATACTTTGAAGTGAGGGTGGTGGACAATGATATCATTAGGAAATCCTTAGAGACAGGAGTGGTAAGAACATTAAGTGAATGTTATATCCAAACCCCGCCAAAATTAGATTCCACCTTTCAAATGATGTGTAGATAGGGCAGTTCCCAACCTTAAAACTACAGGGCTTTGGCTGTGAGTGCTCAAGCGATCAGCTGCTGATTAAAATCAGCGTTCCTTTGTTTTCTGGACCCAGTGATGTGCCTTGAGGATGGCTAAAATGTCTTTTAATTTAATTCACTTGGCACCTTTTCTCCTTGCTAATCTCAGCATTTTACAAACATTAATTACTCCTCCCAACAGCCTTTTAAAGTATTACTCCCCATTCACAGATGGGGAAATCAAGGCAGGAGTTCAATGACTTGCTGAAGGTCAGGGAGTTAAGCCTGGCCTACACCTACAAATTAGATCGACCTAGCTACATTGCTCAGGGCAGTGACAAATTCTGTGCACTGTGCAACATAGGGCTTGGCTACACTGTCGCTTTACAGCGCTGCAACTTTCTCGCTCAGGGGTGTAAAAAACACCCCCCTGAGCGCAGCAAGTTACAGCGCTGTAAAGCGCCAGTGTAAACAGTGCCCCAGCGCTGTAAGCTAATCCCCTTCTGGAGGTGGAGTACTTGCAGTGCTGGGAGAGCTCTCTCCCAGCGCTGGCGCGCGACCACACTCGCACTTCAAAGCGCTGCCGCGGGAGCGCTCCAGCGGCAGCGCTTTGAAGTTTCGAGTGTAGCCACGGCCTAGGTTGGCCTCACCCCCACTGTAGATGCAGCTCCATCAATGGAAGAATTATTCTGTCTACCTGCCTCTCAGAGAGGTGGATTAACCAGGGCCTGATCTACACTACAGGGAATAAGAGTGGGGAAAACAGGACAGATCAGGAGCTAGGAGAAAGTGAAATGACTCTGCTGGGTGACCCAAGAACCTGCCCAAGACAATGAGTTTCTCCACAGCCAGTTGTATACTTTCCACTCCCCTCCAACTGCCCACTCCGTTCTTGGGAACAGGGAGATGATTTAAATAGGTAGCAAGCCTGTTCTGTGAAGTGTTTATAGTCAGTGCCACTCAGCTGAAAGCGCATCACCCAACATCTGGCCAGGCCCTTTACTCACACAATCCAGTTGTCCAAAACAGCTTTCCAGGCCCACTGATGGAAGAGGACAGCTTTGTACAACCTGAGTGTCATTTTGCAGACTTTACCTTAAGGAATTAGCTGGTGGCAACAGGCCGTTATCTTTAAGAACCAGCTATTAAAGAGAGAGGCAACACACACTGAATGAGCAGGTGACACTCCCATATAGTTTAATTCCCAGAAGGATTCATACAAGCTCTTCTCAAAACAGTATCAATGTTGTTCAAGGTCATTCAAACAATGCTTTGCCAGTGAGGTGACCAATCACACAGCATGGACTAGAAAGCCCCAGAAGAACAGCCCTGGCTGATAGCTTGTGAGCAATCTACAGGCTACACATGACTTGAATTTTGAATCACACTTGTTTGCAACACTGCATTCCTGCCTACAACGTCAGCTGGTTCCACCCGGTCACAAGCAGAGAAAGTTGACTGAATGGCTACAATTCCTTTGCTCTGCTCTGCACGGAAGTGGTTAGGCCAGCCTCTGTGTGTAGGAGTGTGCAAAACACACACAGCCTTTTCTGCACCCACTTTGCTACCTTTTCATAACCCCTCCTCCCCCGACACTGCTCTCTGCCTAAGGAGAACTACTTACCTCTCCCCTTCTAAACTCCCTGGTCACCATCCTCTCTGCAGCCCTTCCTGCCCCTGGGAGCCCCCTCATACCGCTTCGGGAACAGGCTCTCCCATTTGCCATGGGCTCTATTGCAGGTGTCAGGTAGAGGCGCTGCAGAACACTCCCCCCCCCTCCAGGAAAAGGAAGGCGAGGCACCAGTTCACAGGCAGGTGAGGGCTAGAAGTGGGCGTGTCTTGGAGCTGGTGGGCGTGGCCGGCAGGTGAGGGGCCGGCCGCAGGTAGCCGAGGCCGGCATGAATGGCAGCGAGAGAGGAGCGTGTGGTCCTGCTCCGCCGAGCTCCGGAGCCGGAGGAAGGGATGGGGCGGCGGCAGAGGTAACATGTGCGTGCCCCGGCCCGTCTCCTGTCCCTGGGTGTGGGAGCGACGTCCGAGCCCTCCGCAGAGCCCGGCTGGGGCGCGGATCCGTTTCTCTCCGAGCCTTGGCCCGGGTCCTTTGTTTGGGGGAGCAGCGACCCCCTGTTCCAAAGCCTTAAACCCCAGAGACTGCAACGGGGGATCCCCCCCACCCCCCCCAGAACAGACACAAAACCCAGCGAGCCTCAGCTTGGGAGCTTGTGTTAGTGTCAGTGGAAGGTGCAATAGCCAGACACTCAGCTGCCACCTCGGGGCGTGGGGGGGGGGGCTTGTCCTCCCTTATTCCCCATTGTCACCCCCCCTCCGCTCCCCTCCCCGAGCCTCTCCGGGAGCCCTTTGGCCAGGGAGCCCTTTGTTGGGTAGGGGGATGGATCGACCCTGACTGGGGGGGGGCTGTGTTCCATGATGGAGCGGGGTAAGTCCATTGCAACTTGCTGTTGAGCTGGGGCTATATTGGAAACCCTTTAAGTGGCTTCCCCTCAATCCAGCCAGGAATGTCACAGATAAGGCCTCGATCCAGCGTGCGGAGCCACTGACATCAATGGGGTTTGGAGGTTGGTCCAAACATGGAGAATTCATAGGTGCTGGAGCTGGGGGGGCTACTGCACCCCCTGGCAGGAAGTGGTTTCCATTGTATATGGGATTTACAGTTTGGTTCAATGACTCAGCATCCCCACTGTACAAATAGTTCCAGTATCCCTGGCAATCAGTAACACAGGCCCTGATCCTAACACCTCACACCAAAGTCAACTTTGTGGCAGAAAATCCCTGTGCTGTCTCGCAGCTACAGGCTAGCCCTGCCCTAGTGAAGAATTGGTGGTGGGGCGTGTAAGCCTTTTTCAAACACCTTCAACAGAAATGGAATCTATTAAAGACCAGCTGGTTCTAGAGGAGCTGGGAGAGTTCTCACTGATGCTTACTGCTGGAGGACCCAGGGCTGGTGCTTCCACTAGGCGACCCTAGGCGGTTGCCTAGGGCAGCAGGATTTGGGGGGCGGCATTTTGCCATCCTCGGCGGAAATTCAGCGGCGGGGGGTCCTTCCGCTCCGGGTCTTCGGTGGAAATTCGGCGGCGGGTCCTTCACTCGCTCCGGGACCTGCCGCCGAAGTGCCCTGAAGATGTGGAGTGGAAGGACCCCCGCCGCCGAATGCTCAGAGGAGGAGCGCTGCCACCTAGGGCGGCAAAAACCCTGGCGCCGCTCCTGGGAGGACCTACAACTGGTCTGGATGGTTACATGAAGCCAAGATACTGATTGCATGTCCAGTCAGTGCTGGCCCATTCAGTTGTTGGGGCATAGGGTGACCAGATCGCAAGAGTGAAATATCAGGACACATTGGGCGAGCTGGGGGGGGGGGAGTGGGGGGGAAGGATGACAACGACAGACACAGGTGCACAGAGCCATGAGAGGGGGCCCTAGGAAGATGTGAGAGGGGTTGTACAGCCCCTGCTGCAGCCCGCACCACAAGCCACAGGGCAAGGACACCTATTGAATTCAATGAGAATTTTGCATGTGAATTGATGTACCTAGTTCTGAGATTATAAAGCCAGAAGGGATCCGGTGATCACCTGGTCTCACCACCTGTATAGCACAGACATAGAACTTTCCCAAAATAATTCCTAGAGGATAGCTTTTAGAAAAAGCTTTTAGAAAAACACCATGACCCTTAGTATATTGTTAATTACTCTCACCATTGAAAAGGTATGCCTTATATCCAGTCTGAATTTGTCTAGCTGCAACTTCCAACCATTGGCTCATGCTCTACCTTTCTCTGCTAGACTGAAGTGCCCATTATTAACTATTTGTTCCCCATGTAGATACTTACAGTCTATAACCAAGTCACTTCTTAACCTTCTTTTTGTTAATCTAAATAGATTGAGGTCCTTGAGTCGATCACTATAAGGCATGTTTTATAATCCTTTAATCAGTCTTGTGACTCTTCTCTGAACACTCTCCAATTTATCAATATCCTTCTTGAATTGTGCACACCAGAACTGGACACAGGATTCCAGCAGTGGTTGCACCAGTGCCAAATACAGAGATAAAATAACCTCTCTACTCCTGCTTGAGATTCCCCTATTTAGGCATCTGGTCACCCTATTTCTGTATGCATTTCCCCAGGTTTTTTTGTAATAATCAAAACTGAACTGCCCCAGAAATTCTGTCATGTGGAATCATCGTGAAACTCGCATGGCTCCAACCCTGCCGATGAACCTTTAGATCCACTGCACAGACTTCTGCCACTTGAGCTAATGGAGTAAGTGAGGGCAGAGGCAGTAGGTTGTCATCCTATATGTGATAGATCAGCTCTATAGGGGGATGAGACACTTTTTTGCTACTGGGTTTCACAGATATCTGCTGACAGAAGAGGAACTGTGAAACTCAGGAATCCTGGGTCTATTCCAGCTCCTGAACGGAGTGGTCTCTAGTAGTCAAAGACCCTTCTTCCCCATCCCCTCCAGTCTATGTCAATCCTATTGCTGTCTAACCCGCCCCAGCTCCTCATCTGATTTCAACTGCCCACCACTACCGCTCTGGATTCCTTGTCCCAGTTTCCTGGTCCGTCTCACACTCCTCTCTCCCCACCCCCATCAATCAGATGGGATGTTCGTTCCAGACTGGCAAAATTATAAGGCTTCCCAACATTTCAGCACTTCCCATTCTAAATTTTCGGTTGCTTAACTATAGGCTAGCTCTGCCTACAACAAAGCATATTCAGAATCTCTGATTAAAGGGATTGTAAGTGTAGCAACCTCCATCATAGCTAGTCACCAAAGATTGAACCCAAGCCATCCAGACTTAAAAGCATGAGCTTCTACTACTTGAGTTCAAGATATAACTCCCTTAGCTGGTAGCTATACAGTTATCCTCTAAAAATCCACCAGAGGAGGGCACAAAACACATGTTGGACAGTGAATTACAAAAGTACCAAATATTATTATTAGACCTGCAATACTTTTCACAGTGAACATCAGCGGGGGATAAACTGGGAGTTTAAGAATATTTGGAAAACAATTTTAGAATAACATTCAGTGCTGTGGTTTAAAAGAAAAAAAACCTGTTAAAACTCATAACTTAGCAGCAGTCAGTGTTTGGAAAAAAAAAAAACTTCTAGGAGCTATGGGATACAAGTTAAGAATGTTGAAACAGGAAGATGTTATGCTTAGTTACCACTTGGGCAAGGCGGCGTGCTATGTAATACTTGCAAGATTTCACTGTAATGTTTTACAATATATAGCAGTGCAATGCTGATTCCATTGATATTGTTGAGCAATTCATGCTGATTTTATTTCAGCCCACATCTTAATAGTTTTGAATATGGTAGATCTCAATTTTCAGCTCAGTTGGTCTGAACATGCAGAGCTTTAAAATTGCTATGCTCTAAACTGTATATTAACTACAGTTTTATAAACCTGCATGTCAGAGAACTGTGTGCCACTACTACTAGACAGTGGCACAAGGCAATTCAGTGTGAATCACAGAAATGTAGGACTGGAAGGGACATCAACAGGTCATCTAGTCAAACCCCTGCACTGAGGCAGGACTGAGTAATAACTAGACCATCCTTGACAGGTGTTTGTCTAAACCTCTTAAAAAACTCCAATGACTGCTATTCCATAACCTCTCTAGGTAATTTGTCCTGTGCTTAACTACCTTTACAGTTAGGAAGTTTTTCCTAATGTCTAACCTAAATCTCCCTTGCTACAATTTAAGCCCATTGCTTCTTTTTCCTGCATGTCCTGAGTGGGATGGGGGTGGGTCCAGGCAGTGGGATTGGGGGGAGGGAGGTCGAGGGAGTCGGTGGGTGTGTGGGGATGGACCGGGGGAAGCAGGGTGGAGGAACTGAGGGGGACAGGACTGGGACTGGGGGAGTCGGGGGGGCTGAGGGGGATGGGACAGGACTGGGATGGGGGAGTAAGGTTGGGGCTGAGGGGAGCATGAATGGGACAGGGTAGAGAGAGCTGTGTAGAGTGGGGCGGGGCGGGGGAGACAATGGGGCTGGGCTGGAGAGGGTCGGGGGGTTGGGGAGAGGGACAGGGTCTGGAGGGGATGAGACAGAGGGGAGCAGGACTGGAATGGGGGAAGTTGAGGGGGTGGGACAGCAGGGGGAGCGATGGGGGTGGGATGACGGGGGAAGCTGAAGAAGAGATTTGGGGTAGGGCAAGGCTGAGGGCAGTGGATTGGGGGGAGCAGGGGGACTGTGGGGGAGGCTGTTGGAACAGGGGCAGGGACTGAGGGCAGTGGGTTCGGGGTGGGAGGTACAGGGGGGGACTGCGGGGAAGGCTGAGGGAACAGGGTCAGGGTGGGGGCTGAGGGCAGTGGGTTGGGTCTACACTGGCACCTCTCAGCATTGCTGTGCCGGGCGGCAGACCTGCACCAGCGCTACCCTGGCAATGGAAGAGTCCTCAGTGGAAATGCAGACTTCATGACACAGACCCTCCTCCTCACTTCAAACCTGGCACTGCTCTGGTCAGTCGCTAGGCTCTTGTCACTTTCAAACCCATGCAGGGTATCTGGGTTTTTCAGTTCTCAGGTTAAGCAAAGCCTCTGCATTTTGTGAGGGCTTCAGCATTCACTTTCATACTTGACAAACTGTCTGCCTGACACATTGCTCCCAGGGCATTCATCTTTGTTCATTATCGGTAGGTCCATCAGATTAACGAGCAACACAGGGGGAAGCAACACAATGGTGTCATGGATTTTTAATTTTTCAAACCACTTTGGCTTCAACAGCGATAACAGCAAATCTGGACAGAGCAGATGGGTGTCAGGATGGGTTTGGGTATTTATTTATTTTTTTAAGTGAAAATGTTTGGGTCTGAGCAAAGGCTGCAAACTTCCCTTTGGAAACCTCTGCTGATCTTTTGCCCCAGGGGCTAACGACAGCCTGGAATCTGGGACAGATTTCCACATCCATGCAGGGTGAGATGATGGGGGGGGGAAGGGAGGGACTGTGGGGGAGGCAGAGGGAACAGGGTCAGGGGGACTGAGGGCAGTGGATTGAGGGTGGAGGGCACAGGGGGGACACTGCAGGGGAGGCTGAGGGAACAGGGTCAGGGTGGGGGCTGAGGGCAGTGGGTCAGGTGAGATGATCGGGGGGAGGGGAGGGACTGTGGGGGAGGCAGAGGGAACAGGGTCAGGGGGACTGAGGGCAGTGGATTGAGGTTGGGGGGCACAGGGGGGACTGCTGGGGAGGCTGAGGGAACAGGGTCAGATTGGGGGCTGAGGGCAGTGGGTCTGAGGGGAGCCCCCCCAGAGGGACCTGCCAGGGGGCCAGGTGAGCCCAGCAGTGCTTACCTGGAGCGGCTCCCAGGAAGCATCCAGGTCCCTCCCAGTCCCTCTGGCTCCTTCCTAGGCTCAGGTCGGGTTGAGGGGGGCGGGGGCAGGGGTGGGGGGGCTCTCTGCCCGGCGCCCGCTGCCGGAGTCTACAAGCCCCGCCCCGCTGCAGCACGCAGCGGAGCAAGACCTCCTCGCTGCCTCTCTGCGTGCCCGGGGCAGGGCTGTGCTCTGCAAGCTCCTGCCGGCCAGGCGGCGGGCCCCGTGGGCTGGCGCCGCCACGCCGAGAGCTCAGCTGCACACTGGCCCAGGGAGGAAAGGTGAGTGGCGCCGGCTTGCTGCAGTCCCCCTCATATAGGGTGACCAGACATCCCGACCAATGTAAGGTCGGGACGCGGGACAAGTCCCCTAAAATCGGGACTGTCCCGATAATATCGGGACGTCTGGTCACCCTATTGGGGCAGGCTGCATAGAGAAGCAGAAGGCATGTTTTGTCTGTAGGTACAGGACACGGGATGGGCAATAAGGCATCACAGGATCTGGTTAGCTACAGCTGGACAGGTCCAAATGGCAGAAGTCAGATCAGGCTCTGGAATGCCCCACAGGTCAGCCACTGTTTTCCAGGTCCCTGGTTTCAATTAAGCCCATTTTAAAGATAAGGGCCAGTTGCAAACTGTGCTCCCAGCCTCATCCCATACACCGGGGGGGGGGCTGGCCATCCCTGGGGGTTGGTTTAGCCTCACCTGGAGTTAGCACAGGTGCTGAGGCCCTGAGTCATGCTGCAGTTCATGTGCCGAGTTCAAAACCGATCTGGGTCTCATCACCATGGTTAGGGCAGATTGAATCCAGAAGTGAACAGCTACTGAGACAACTTCTGCCCTCGCAGCTGCTTAGAGTTCAGCAGGGCTGCAGGGGTGGGACTGAGTGCAGAACTCAGCCCAGAGTTCTCTGCAGTTAATGATGGTCCTGGTGCTGTTCTAACTCGTGGCAGTAGCCAAGACATCATTCTAAATCCATCCACTTCTTGGTCACTCTGCTCTGCTCCCCTTCTCCAGGTGCTTTTAAACCTGGCTCCAAAATCAGCCACCATCAAAAGCTGAGGAGTTTCCAGTCGGATCTTCTAGATGAGGCCCACCCCTAGTAACCTGGCTGGTAAATCACTGGAGTCTTGTACATGGGTGTACTGGTGATTCTGGAGAGCGGTCACTGTCCTCACAACAAGAGGAAGGGGAGTAATACAATGAAGTGTAAGGAAATGTTCCCCTGGAAAAGAACACTCTTCAGAGAAACAAGAAGAGCAATAAATAACCAAACCCCAATGTGACAGCTACATTCTTTCAGGTTTCAGAGTGGTAGCCGTGTTAGTCTGTATCAGCAAAAGGAATGAGGAGTCCTTGTGGCACCTTAGAGACTAACAAATTAATTTCAGCATAAGTTTTCATGGGCTAAAACCCACTTCATCGGATGCATGCAGTGGAAAATACAGTAGGAAGATTATATATATATATATATATATATATATATATACACACACACACACACACACACCATGAAAAAATGGGTGTTGCCATACCAACTATAACGACAGTGATCAATTAAGGTGGGCTATTAGCAGCAGGAGGGGGGGAAAAAACTTTTGTAGTGATAATCAGGATACAAAAGTTTTTTTTCCTCCTGCTGCTAATAGCCCACCTTAATTGATCACTCTCGTTATAGTTGGTATGGCAACACCCATTTTTTCATGCTCTGTGTGTGTGTGTGTGTGTGTGTGTATATATATATATATCTTCCTACTGTATTTTCCACTGCATGCATCTGATGAAGTGGGTTTTAGCCCACGAAAGCTTATGCTCAAATAAATTTGTTAGTCTCTAAGGTGCCATAAGTACTCCTCGTTCCTTTTACATTCTTTCAGTCACTCAGACCCTAAACCTTTGGAAATGCTTGGGCGCTTTTAAGACCACGCTGGAATTCTGCCAGAGGCCTGGGTCCCTACAGTTCAAGAGGCAGCCTCGGTGCCTGCTATAAAAGTATCCATGACTGTGTCCAGAGCCCTTCAGCTATTCAGGCCCAGACCAGCCTGTGATCAATTGTCAGAATCCTCCTCTGACAGCCGCCTGCATTCTCTGATCCTGGCCACCAAGCAGGAGTGAGGTGAGCAAGAGGGCATGCTAGATAGAATGAAGCTTTATGAGTGCATCTATTTTGTTTCCCTTGCCAGAGTGTTTGAGGAAGGCTACCTGCAGCCAAAGTAGCTTGGGACAGGTATTTTGCAAGAATGATCCAGAATATTAAAAATACTAGGTGGGGAAAAAAACCAAAATGCAGTAGGGAGGTTTTTTTTCTGGTTAAGGAATTTTACAGTTTTGCATAGGTCCTCTGCACATGGGGTGAAATCCACTTCACCCACTAGGGTGACCAGACAGCAAATGTGAAAAATCGGAACAGTGGGTGGAGGGGTAATAGGAGCCTATATAAGAAAAAGACCCAAAAATCGGGACTGTCCCTATAAAATCAGGACATCTGGTCACCCTATCACCCACACTGAGCCGGAGTAATTGCTCTGGCTTTATAGTTGTTGAAGCGTAGGGAGCTGGGGAAGCGAAAGCCATCCCCTCTCTAACCCAGAGCCAGGTGCGGCGCTCCCATTCTGGAGTCCTATCCGCTGGCTGCTTAATAAGAGTCTTGCATTTTTCGGCAGCCATCCCATGCATGTTTAAAGGCCCATGAGTAGCAATCAGGAACTGAAGCCAGATTTCCTGGGTCCTGATCCAGTCACAGAAGCAGCTACTCTGGCTCAGCACACAGTAGATAAGAATTTTATCACAGATGTTTGAGAGATTCAGGCAAATATCATTACCAAAGAAGCCAGGGCTTATGGCAAAGGAAAAAAAAAAATCAAAAAGCAGTAGTGATGAATTTTACATTACAGAGCTAGCATCCTCTCCAAACATGAAAGTGATTCCTTGCTGAATTTCTGGATAACAAGCATCTGTTTAATTTTGAATTAAAAGGAATCTGATGAATTAGGGTAAAGGATAGGGAAACTGAAAAGGGTACCAGGGTGTCTAAATAAGGTTAAATCTATAAAAAGAAAGAATCAGTGCAGCATTGTACTACACACACACACACACACACACACACACACACACACACACACACACACACACACACACACACACACACACACACACACACACACACACACACACACACACCTGTCAGGGCAGGTGCTACCAAATTTTAGAGGCCGTGTTAGAAATGCCAAAGGGTGGAGGTAATAATGGGCCTACATATGTGCAGTGATGGACGGGCTCCTATTCTCTGCACACATGATTCAATAGGAGAAGCTAAGTAGGGTCATGAGCCTGCATTTGGATCCACTGAAGCCAGCTGGGCTCTGCAGGGGCATAGAGGTCTGCCCACATGGACCAATTGCAGCCTCAAGGCGTAAAGAAAGAATCAATGCTCCTACACTACTTCAGCCTGGGCTGCGTTTTGGTTTGGAGTCAAAACACTGCGGAGCTTGGCAGTTTCAGGGTTAATCCAGGCGAAATGATGATTTGGGCTGAGTTTGGCATTGAACTGTGGGGTTTGTTTAAAGCTGAAACTCAAAAGGGGCCATAGGACCTTTTTGGTAGCACCATGGTTAGAGATGTATGCCTGCAGCATCACACTGTTTAGTTAAGTTTAAGGTGGAAAATAAGAACCCAGCTGCAGGTTTTGTTGCTACATAAATTACTACTTTGATTTATTAAACTGGGATTGGCTTTTTTTCTTTGGGTCTTTTGTGGAATTTGCTTTAATGTTTCTATATTACTGAGATTTGCATCTAAAGGCTGTGCATGCCGATAAGCATTTTTTTAAAAGCTAGCATGCATGCTGGAGAGATAGATATCTTTAAAGGGGCATTTCTGTAGTTTAGGTTTTGAGATCATCACCTAGGGAGGCAGAGGAAGCTGAATCTGGTTTGAATTAGATCCATTGGGCCAAATTTTGGTCCCTGGCTAGATCCACATTAGAAACTTTTGCCCATATAGTAATGTTGCCAGTGTCTTTTTTATGACATCACGATGCTGGCAAAAGCCTTAGTGTATAGGCAGTGATAGCAGCTAGAGTGCTTTTGCTGGTACAGCTTATTTCATTCAGGGACTGGTATAAACTGCAGAGGCAAAAGCACTTCTTTCCAGTATAAACTGTTCCTACAGTGGGCAGGTTTGCCAGTATAGTTGCAAAACTGTACCTGCAATGCTTTTCTAGTGAAGACTAGACTCAATTGAATAGGTGTAAATCCAGAATAACTCTGAAGTCAGTGGAGCTATTCCTGGTTTAAGGCCCATTGTTTTAACATCTCTTTTAAAATTGCTCAGACAGCGGTGGCTTTTCCTCTGTGTCTTTTATGGTTTGTTTACTTCCTTGTATGTCAAAAGGATCTTGTGGGGCAATCAGAGATGTCAAAACTGTTCTGGTAATGGTTCATTACCATGGCTGCCTTTGGCTGGCTGCCTCTGCAGCAGAGCACAAAGCTTGATGTCAGCTAGTATAAATACAACTTCTTTTCATTTCTCAGTGAGACACCAGAAGATTAGAAGTTAGGTGATTGCATATGAAATTTTGAATTGGCTCAGATGCAAAACTTGTCAAGGTCTCCCAGCTGTTCCTCTCTGCACAGAACGCTTTGTTGTAGCCTATGCATGATGAGAAATAATTACTCATTCGATAGCTGGGTGTGTGTTTATATGCACCCCACTGACCAGATTCTAAATCAGTTCTTAGGTCAACAGTTGTAAGTCAAAGGTAGTGCTTATATTTAAGTTGCTGCTAAGCTTACCTGCAATGCTTTTCTAGTGTAGACTTGACTCAGATGAACAGGTGTAAATCCAGAATAACTCTGAAGTCAGTGGAGCTGGGGGATGCTTTCAATACAAACCTGAAACTTGGGGCAGGTTTGCCAAGGTCTCAGGACCTGTCGTGAATGCATGTGGCCTGAGTTGCAGGAGAAGCCTGGCCCATTTGCGGGTCAGCATGAATCTGGGTGGTTTCAATCAAGTTTTGCTTTGTTTAGAAAAAAAAATTTTTTTTTCTGTGCCACTTCCCTGTGCTGGGCTCAGTTTCCAAGGGTCTGACTCACCCCATGTTCTGCAAACACTGGCTTCTGAATTTATTTTAGGGGTGGGGCCCAAACCTCAAAGGTTACTGGAGCTGGAAAAGCTGGATTTAAATCCAACTCAATAAACCAGAGCACAGTGCCATACACAAAGATCCTTCCACGGTGAACGGGTTCTTCTAGGAATTGGCATTGACATGCGATAAATGCCCCCTCTTTGTCACAGGGTTAAGTTCAAGAATCTTTCTCTATTGGCCGAGTGGCTATGGGGACTGTGCAGATTTGGCCTGGATCATTAGTCACTGAAAGCAGTTACCATGTGGCAGCTGCTTAAAAGCCTGTTTGAACTCTTCCCCCTCAACCCCCCGCAAACACATATAATCTATCACTCTCCTAGCTATGACCTCTAAAAAAACCCAATTGCATCTATTACCCTATGCCCGCCCTCTGATACTAAAACCACCACCTCGTCACTGACATATTTAATGGAGGAGTACTAAGGGTCACCCAGACTCCGGAGAAAATAAAAAATGAACAACAATAATGATAAGTAAATAAAAAGATTTCAGAGTCCGTTTAAAAGCTGCTGATGGTCCAGATTTGGCCCACGGACTATTGACTATCTCTGTCCTAAGCCATTCATGCACCTCAAATTGAACACAGAAGTATGTTGGCAGCTAATGGGTAGCACAAAGTACTGGGAGTTTATACTCATGCCAGCCTGCCCAGGTAAGAAGGGATGGCATTTGCCTAAGCTTCCAGGATCCATCCAAATAAAGCCCATGACCAGAGTCCACCCTGGCGGTGACAAAAGCTGTTGCTGAATTTAGCACAGCTCAGCTAGCTGGGCCCAGTTCCGAGCTAACACTGGCTGATTTATGGCTTTGCATCTCTACATTACATTGATTGTTTCGATAGGCAGCCCGCTGACATGAGATTGTGGGTTCGTTGGAAACCAAACTTCAAGGGACACCTAGGAGGGGAGCGAATCCTCGAGGCCTGAAATCAAAGGCAATGTTCAGACAGAACTGCTGCATTTGTCACCGCTCTTAGCCCCACGGTGCTGCTGGTGAAACCAAGGCACTGCGAGGGGAAGCGACCGGTCAGGTAATGCAGCAAGAGGATGGCAGAGCCGGGAAGACAACCCAGACGTCCTGACTCTTCTTTGCTGGGTGCTTTCCTTGCTCTGCTGCAGCCTGATCACCTGGCAGATTTATGCCTCACTCCTGGCAGAGAGCACTTGGCTACAGTCTCTCTCTGCTATTATGTGAAACTAACTCCCTAGACAGCTGCATTTCCAGACGTCTGTTAAGAGGAGATCTCCATTACAAAGGGAATTGCCGGCACACAAAGGCAGCAGAATATTGTTGGCTGCAATTGACTGAGGAAATTACGCTCTCCCTCTAGAAATGTTTTGCATAACTGTGCTCTCCAAGATCTGCTTTAATATCAGATACCGGCCTATGGTTCAGTGTTCCCAGTAAGTCTCCATCCCTCCCCAGTCCTGGGGAGACAAGAGAACCACAATTGGACAGGAAGTTCTCCTTCCTGTAGCCACATCTCCCACCCCCAGCCCTGGTGGGGGGTTCTACTCAGTGGCGTAGCCAGCTTCTCAGTGCAGGGGGAGCAACCATAAAAAAGGCGCCCCCCCTTGGCTCCTCCTCTGGCCACGCCCCTCCTTGGCTCCGCCTCCGGCCGCTCCACCCCCCCCCCGGCTCCTCCGGCCACGCTGCGGCCATGCTGCGCCCCCCCTCGGAGGGGCTCGGTGGGGGGGAGGGGCCGGGCGTGGGGGAAGGGGTGGCGGGCGCTGCTCGCTTCTCCCGAGGGCTGGGGGGAGCAGAGCAGTGGGGTGGGCAGCAGCTGGCGGGCAGATCCCCTCTCCCCGGCAGCTTCCTGGTTCCCTAGCCCGGGCAGCCCAGCATTTTTTTCAAAAGCGGAGCCTGCCGGGCCGCCGCTGGGCTCCTGCAGGCAAGGGGGGAGGAGGCAGCACGGCCGGACTCCGGAGGAGCCATTTGGGGGGGCAGCGGGCGCGGCCGGAGGAGTGAAGCGGCCGGGCTCCTCAGCCATCGCGCCCCACGCTCAGCGCGGCCGCCTTCTGCGGCGGCTCAGGGCTCGGCGGCCAAGCGCTCCGCAGCTGGCGGGCAGATCCCCTCTCCCCGGCAGCTTCAAGCTTCCCTCGGCCGGGAAGTGCCTCCCCCTTCAAAAGGCTCAGGTGCCGTCCCTTAAGCCTAGTAGGGCAGCAGGTAATAAGTCCAGGTGCACTAGCGTGCCCTTCCTCTAAAAGGTGCCAATCACCCTAAGACACCTTGGTTTGAGTGGACTGGATGAATTGCTCCAGAAAGCTATTTACTTTTCATGATAAACATGTTAGTGTTTTGACTGACAACAGTCAATATTGACCACATGCCCATCCTTAGAATAGGTCTTTCATTATGGGTGCCTTTCTTGATGCTCAGCAACCCCTTTGATCATGCAGACATTGATGAGAATCACAACTACTTGCTTTTCTTTGATCACACCCAGTCCCACTGTTCAGGACAGGAGTGAGGAGCAGGCAGCATGATTACATTGCCCTAATGCTGCTGTTCACTAGAGCCTTTCATCTTCTATCTATTTAATTAATGCTATTTTCCCTAACAATACTTCTAAAATATAATTTGAATAATAATGTGGGTTGCAGGGCACTTTGACATATCGGGTCTCAATAGAAGCTTTGACCTTAGGGCTAAACTTGCAAGAGGCAAGTTTTGTAGAAGGCAGGTACAGAGCAACTAATGTTCATAATGTTCTCAGAGAGCTGCTAAGGGCAGGGCTCAGACTCAGAGCACATGGATACTAGGTGGGTTCAAAACCACAGCACATCACCTTGAGCCAACCACTTATTCTGATGTCAGGCAACTGGCAAACACACTGGCTTGTACCAGAGCACCAATCCTGCTGCACGCACTAAGTGACTTTCTCTGGTTCATCAGCTTGGCTCAAGCCATCTGGTAGAAAACCTTTTAAACATTGCTTCCCCAAAGGGGCAGAGGGTGCCAGACCTGAGCTGAGAACGGTCACCAAAGGGTGCTGCTATCCAAGTTTTGGGAGCGTGGCAGCAGAGCCATGATTGGATGTGAACCAAAAATGTTAAGAACCATAAACATTTGTTTTGACATTTTTTAAGGGGGTTCTGTTTTGGGAACCCCTTGCTCAAGTTACCTGGAGTTCTGAACACTCTCCCTACCCTCGCTCCCCATAGGGTACAGCAATTGACAGGACACTGTGACTGAGCACGTGGAGCACTTTTGAAATAGCATCTGTTAAACAGTAAGTGAGTCTCAGCCTTACTGATGGTGGGGCAGTAGCACCCCTCTGATAACACTGCTGGCAAAGGGCCTGGTCAAAACCCCATCCAAGTCAACAGAGAGACTCCCATGGACTTCAATGGGCTGATACAGCTGATATTCCACTGTGAAATCCCCCCAGGTATAAGGGAGGAGGATGGTGCAGAGAGCAGCCAACCCTCATGCCTGCCCTTTGCAAGCCCTCCCCACACCCTGACCCGCAAGCAGTCAGACTGAGAGCAGAGGGGCTGCTGCTGGACCAGGATGGGGGGACAGAAGCATGCTGCAGAGCTGCTCTGAGGCTCACGGCTGGGTTTTGCAAGGCATTGCTCCTCTCTGTTCCCCATGGTGGAGAGGCCATGCAGAGCAGGCCATCATTTTTAATTGGCATGAACTGGGGTCTGTCTGGGGCTGCTGTCAGCCTCTGGTAGCCCCTTGTTGTTGAGCATGGTGATGGCCAAGTTTCCCCTTTATTTAGTCAATTGCTATTTAATCCATGGCTGGTAGTTCCTTGCTATGCCTCCAGCCAGGTGGTTAATAGTCTCTGTCTCCCATCTCAGGGCAGCAAAGAGTCTGGTAGGTCAGGAAGCCAGTAACCTTAGCAAAAGGTCAACAGACTCCACCTCTTGCGGTTCAGGCCCCACTACTTTGCTGGGGAACCCAGGCTCAACCACTCCTCAGCAGGGCCGGCTCCAGGCACCAGCTAAAGAAGCAGGTGATTGGGGTGGCCAATACAAAGGGGCAGCACTCCGCCCGCTATTGGGGCGGCACGTCCGGGTCTTCGGCGGCGAGTCCCTCAGTCCCTCCCTTCCTCTTTGAGCTGCCACCAAAGTGCCGCCAAAGAGGAAGAGAGGGAGTGAAGCCGCCTCTGAACTGCCGCTGAAGAGTGGAGCAGTGCGATTGCGCTGCCGCGGCTTTTTTTTTCCCCCCCACACTTGGGGCGGCAGAAAACCTGGAGCCGGCCCTGCTCCTCAGGGACCCTGTGTGAAGAAGTTGGAACCAGTTTTTCCCAGTGGCTGCCTGACTCTGACCACACCTGTCCAGCAGGCTGTTTCCCAGCCTGTGAGTGTCCGCCTCTGGAAGGTCCAGCTACCTGGTTAGCTTCCCATAGTCCATTGCTAAAGGGCCCTGGTTTCAGTAGTTCCTCAGCCACTGCTGCCCTGCAGCCTTTTTTATGATCCCAGCTGTTGCAGAGCCACTGCTCAGCCCCAGGGGAGGAGGCAGCTCATCTCCCTATTAACCCTTTAGCAGCTGGGACAGCATGACAGGGTCTAGGCCAAACTGGGTCTGACAATAATCAAAGAGCTTCAGTTCTGCTGCCCACATTTCAGTCAGGGCTATCTTTAAATCAAATAGAGCTGAACTTACTTGCTTCCCTCCCTTAACTCCTCAGTGCCAGGAAGATATTTGAATTTTAGTAGGTTAAACCATCAGAGGCCATCGGGCAAAGTGTAGTGGGTTGTTCATGCACTGTCTATGTCAGGGGGGATTTGCAGGGTTAGCATTATAGGTGGGTCAGACATTGGAAACACTAAGGGGTGCATGGGTCTCGTGCTCTTACCATACGTTCCTCCCAGAAAAAGCTTGTTACATTTTGTTTTGTTTAATTAAAATGAGGGCACCCTGGTGTCCAGGGGAGAGAGCAAATCGCTCTTGTTTGGATGGCGCTGGATTGTGAAATGAAGCCCAGCAGGTGGGGCTGTCCTGTGGGAGTTTCAAGAGATTGCTTCTCACAGATGTGGAGCAGCTCTCTTCTTTCTTGCTTCTGAGGCTACATCTACAGCTTCCCACCTCCCACTCCCTTTCCCTTTCCCCCACTGAACTGTGAAGGATTCCTGGACAAAGGTGTTATTGTCTCTCCTACAGTGGGAACCCCGACATGCTGGAGGGCAGGACCGATGGATGATGTGCATCACTCATGCATTGGTAGATAACTGTACAATTGAACACAGCTTATGCTAATAGTGTTAATTCCTGGCTGCTCCTCTTGGGGTCTGATTTTCCTGGAAGCGTTGTCATTGCCTTGCCCTCTAGTAGCTGAAGACTTGGGGAATATTAATGCTGGAGCCGCCATCAGCTTATGGACATTCTCCTTTAGCTCAACACTGGATCCACAGTTCAACTCCCAGCAGGGACAAATTCTTTCCCACCTCACTGACCGATATTATCCTGCGCTGCTGACTTCCAGTGAATGCCCCTCTTGGCACAATGAAGATTCTGACTTAGTGGCTGGCAAACTACTGTAACTCACAAAAGCCAACCCATTCCGTGCCATTGTTGGTGATGGGCAAGCCATGTGTCACTGTATGAAGCTAGCTGGAGAGACCCTCTAGAGTGGTTGCCTCTCTGATCATCATCAGAGTTTAGGCGGATGTTGTCGGGAACCACCAGAGACAGTTATCCTCTGCCTTGTCATTTCACAGCATTTCCTTGGCAGGGAGGGAGAAGGCCATGTTATGCAAAGACTCTCATACAAGCTAAATAGAGCACTTCATTATTTAAACTTGTGTCAGGTGGCAGCAACTCATGCTCTCATCTGGCACAGTGCTGGTGAACGTGGCATAGTTATATATTCCCGGGACTTCCATTAATGAGACAGTGCCAACTCAATTTAGGCCCCAGATTTAGGGGCAGTAAAAGCAATGTTTGATGTGGCTTGAGCCCAGTAGAAATGCTTCCAATCATGTATATTTTTAAAAGAAGCAGATTTATTTGGTGTGGATTGAAATGTTCCCGTGCAGCGGTCGCAACCTGAATGCAATGTTGTGCTAGTGTGTGTGAGAGCCAGATCGTCACACTGAACCTGACCGGGAACAAACACGCGTGTCCAACTAGTCTATTTGCACTGCCCAGCCCCAGCGAGGTGCACAGAGTAACTCACCCGGGTCCGTGGGGGAAAGCAAGTGAGAGTCTGTAACGTTTGGGTCATAACCCAGCTAAGCACTTTTTTGTTTCAAACATGATGTAAAACCCAAGTGTCCCTGTTCAGAAAGGGGGCGTTAAGTCATGGCCAGCAAACACAGGGGCAGCTGTGAGGATGGCAGTCCAGCGTGGGGGAAGGCCAATGCCTGGCCCATACAAGGCCATGCAGCTGGAGGCTCCAGGAGGCATAAGAGCCCAGATCCTCAAAGGAATTTAGTCTCCTCACTTCCATTGAGTTCACTGGAATACTTTTCAGGCTCTGGGCCAAGGAGCTTTCCCCTCACACCCTGTGTGATTCTTGTGAGGGCCAAGGGTAACTGCACAGTGGGGAGAGCGGGGGCCACAGCCACCCCATTGTCCCTGATGCTGCATAGTGCCTCAAACAGAGCAGATGGCAGTGCAGCTATGGCCTCCCCACCCCTGCATGGCACCCTGGAGTAGGACTGGCACCACCAGTGGAGTAAGATGTTGCACCCCTACTGGATCCTCTGCTCCTTCCCCTTATGTGCTGGGAAGTTCTGAGAGGCATCCTGAAAAATACCTGACAGGGATCCTACAACATACTGCCAGTGCAGCTCTGGGCCATGGGCTGTGCCTTAAAGAGCAGGGTACGCTCCTTCAGCTTGATGGCGCAGGAGATTGGCATCTCCTACCGAGGATTTCATCTCTACGCCACGTTTCAAATCCAGCCCAGTTCTGTAGCAACTGACGGTTGTTACCAGCCCGCTGTGCTTCAAGGGCCTCTCTGAAATCCCTCAATAGCGAGGAGAGTTAACAGACTGGCACAAATAAAATAGGCCAGTGCTGAGGTGTTAGCACTCCAGTCCACTAGACCCTCACACCAACTCCCTGCAGCATAAAGGGAGGGAATGGGCAGGAGCTCATTAGCAGGGTGTGTGAATGAACGTGTAGCATCAATGGGCAAGCCATGAGCATGTGAGCCCCAGCCACTCAGAGTCATTCACAAAGAACCAGCTTAGCTATTATCCCCTGGCTCGAAGGGATCTGCACACTCTGGAGACAATGCAGAGAAAAGCCCCAGATTCCCTAGCTAGAGCAGCTCAGCTTTAAATGATCTTAAACACTTTGTTCTGACAGTGCCTGGTTCTACTCTGAAAAGGGACTGTGTCCAAATAGCACCGTCTTACTGAAATACCAGCTCCCCATATGAGCCTGGAGTCAGCTCCGCCAGTGTCAGCAGAGACAGAAATGCGATGTCACTGCTTTTCATTCCTGTTAGTGGGGCTGGCTGGCTCATAGTTAGAAATAAACTTGGAAACAGAGCCCATTTGATCTGGGATCCCTGGGAGCCGATATCCAGGGACCCAGGCCAGTCAGAATCACTTATCACGGTCAAGCCAGACTATTTGAAACTCCCTTACCATCTAGAATGTGTCCAAAACCTGCCAAGCACCTAGAGCAGGAGTGGCCAATCTGTGGCTCCAGCGCCACATGCGGCTCTTCAGAAGTTAATATGCGGCTCCTTGTATAGGCACTGACTCCGGGGCTGGAGCTACAGGTGCCAACTTTCCAATGTGCCAGGGGGTGCTCACTGCTCAACCCCTGGCTCTGCCACAGGCCCTGCCCCCACTCCACCCCTTCCAGCCCCCTCCCCTCAGCCTGCCATGCCTTCGCTCCTCTCCCACCTGTCCCGATCCTCCTGCATGCCACGAAACAGCTGATCGGGAGGTGCAAGGAGAGAGGGGGAGGCGCTGATCAGAGGGGCTGCTGGTGGATGGGAGGTGCTGGGAGTGGAGCGGGGGAGCTGATGGGGGGCTGCTGATGTATTACTGTGGCTCTTTGGCAGGGCCAGCGCAACCCATTAGGAGACCTAGGCAGTCGCCTAGGGTGCTAACATTTGGGGGGCGGTGACCGTGGCGGCCAGATCTTCGGCCGCCCCGGTCAGCGGCGGTATTTCGGGGGTGGGACCTTTCGCCGCCTAGGGCGGCAAAAAAGCTGGCGGCGCTCCTGCTCTTTGGCAATGTATATTGGTAAATTCTGGCTCTTTCTCAGGCTCAGGTTGGCCACCCCTGACCAGGGGCGGCTCCAGGCACCAGCGCAGCAAGCGCGTGCCTGGGGCGGCAAGCCGCGGGGGGCAGCCTGCCGGTCGCTGTGAGGGCGGCAGTCAGGCTGCCTTCGGCAGCATGCCTGCGGGAGGTCCGCCGGTCCCGCGGCTTCGGCAGTAATTCGGCAGCGGTGATGCTGAAGGCGCGGCACCGGCAGACCTCCCGCAGGCATGCTGCTGAAAGCCGCCTGACTGCCATGCTTGGGGCGGCAAAAACCATAGAGCCGCCCCTGCCTCTGACCCAGAGTGTATAGACTGAGCATTGGTTCCCTCTGTTTTTTAACCTATCGAGACTGTTGCGTACCAACCTATTCTCAGTCCCAGGCATGCAGGTGGGAGGGTCTCTTCCAACAGGCCACTTTCCGGGCAGAGCAGGGGAAAGGTGGGCATGAAGAGACAGCGCTGCCCTCCCCGTCTGCCAGCCAGGGGCTGAATGAGTTGATCGTAGTGGAGTCTCTATGCAACTGAATGAACACACACACCACAGTCAAACATGAGGATAGCCCGGAGGAGGTACTCATAAACACAGCTGTTCTAGCAAGCACACAGACATGGATTGTACCACTTCAAAGGTAGGGGTGGGCAGCCACAGGTAGACCCCCTCCCCTGCAGTTCCGATGGTCTTAGCATCACCTACTTAGTGGCTCTCAGTGCAAAACTCATCTGCAAATGCATCTGAAAGTGGTGCAAGCGAGAGGCACTGAGCTACCTTGGGCAGCCTGGGAGCTGGGAAATCAGTCCAAGCCAGAGTGGACCCACCCTGGGAGCTGGGTTAGCAGGTGCCCTGATATTCCAGGTCTCAGCCTTAAAAAAAAAAAAAAAATTGAAGGACAGCACATTAAAGTGGTCAGGGCACTGCTGGGAGGAAAAAGGGGGCGAAGGGACAAGCTCACGGCCATGGCTGCAAAACCCCTCTGGTAGGTGAATCCATCGCTCTCTCTTTCTTTCTCTCCATTCATTTTCCTGCTGGGTTATTTTATTACATTGTTTTTCTTCAAAGGCGAGGGAACGAAGGCTGCGCTTGAAACCTTCAGGATTCACCTGTCGGAGCTCGCACAGCAGCAGCAGTTCTCTTCCAGCTCCTGGACCAAGGGCAGCTGAGAATAAGATGGGAGAGGGATATTACCCCATCCATCAGCTGGGGGCGGGGGAGGTGAGAAAGAGGTGCAAGTTTTGCAATGACCCAGGATGTTTCTGAGAGACTCTCTCTCTTTCTTATATACACACACATCCGGCAGGTGGAGGCGATTTCCATGCCGCCACTGCTCTCTGTCCAAGTGCTGTGCATAGTAAGTGAGTTTAAGAGCCAGGAGAAATTGGAAATAAGATATACAGTGTAGCGAGAAGGGGCTGGGGAAATTAGCTGCATAGATCAGTGGTGGAGTAAGCAGTGATCTAGAGCGCAAAGGGGGAGCCAGGGAGATTACCATCCTCTCCTCTTAACTGTCTCTTTCTCTTCCCTGGTTGTGAACATGCCATAACTTCCTAGACTAGGCAATGCATTTTTCCTTCCTCTATAGATTTTCCCCCCTCCCAGTGTGGTTTGCATTATCATTTGCTAAATATATGATGACACTCTGGCCATAGCTTCCTGACCTTTGTATGACTTCCTCCCCCATAGGAATTGCAGATACATTTCTGGCTACAAACAGCTTTTTATTGATCCCCGAAGTGAGGGTATAGCAAAAAAACAGGGACAACTGTTTTAAAAAAAATTACTTGATGTGAAAATAATGTTGTTTTCTTGCTACATTTAAGCAACTTATCCTTAAACATTTGTCTTCTGGGGACCAGATTCTGATCTGATTCCAATTTTAAACCGATGTAACTCTATTAACTTCTGTGCCCTTTCTCCTGATTCACACCAGGTTTTAAATAAGCTCAGATTCTGGTCCTGAATATCTTTCATGGACACAAGAAATATTTAATGTTGATTTCTTTTTTTTTTTTAAACCAGGAAAATCATACGTCCTTCTAAACTTGAACAATTATTGTTAAAACAACAGCTCTGTAGTTTTGTTTTTTCATACAATGATCTAATTCGGAAAGAACCTTAGCACATAGCAATTTTCTTTTGAATCATTTTTCTTCTTTCCACCATATATGGAAGAAGCTGGGGAATAGGTGTACAGTAAAGGGCAGGAAAGGAAAGGAGTGAAATAAGAATGAAAGAGAAATAATTTTTAAAGGGATGAGATATTTGTTTGTTTCCTTTGTACACTTGCATGGAACAAAATGCTGCAGAGTAGCGTAGGATCTGGCTGTTCCAGCTGGTGTGTAGAGCATGTGTAGTATTCAAATCTGTGTTCTTCCCTGGGAAAAACTTCTAAAAAAGCTCATCCAAAGGGACGGGGGTGGTGGTGAAAAGCACAGAGGTTGTTAGTGGATAATGGTATTCCAGAGTTTTCATGCAGCTATCCCCTTAAAAACCATACACCAATGGCCTCAAACACTTTAGCTGCCGCTGCTGTTAGGCTGAGGTTGGAGCTATTCCTGTAAGAGATGTGCATGGAGCAATGGCAGAGGAGCTAGGGGATTTCCCACTGGAAAATGGGAGAGTTCTGAGGGTCATTTTGTGCATTTGTAATATAATCCCAGGCAAAAATCTTCATTATGCCTGTCCTTTAGGGGGAAAGAATCTGTCCCTGCATCCAAAATGCCCTTTAGAGAACACTGTTCTCTCCTCAAACTCACGTGTGTGAGACGAGTGCCTTGAGAATCCAAGAGAAGAGCATGCTTTACAACAACGTTCCAAATTACAGGCCTGCAGAGTCATCCAAACAACCCTAACTCTACTCCCCCGGAAGCACCATACTAATAACAAGAACACCCAGAAAGAGACAGGAGTATCCATCCATCACATAGGTCCATCTCATTTGTGACCACAAAAGTACCGATATCTTAATGAGCCCATGTGATCGATGGGTGAGGTTGGATCATACCAACCCCCAACCATGGCCAGAGGTGTCTGGCCATGGACACTTTACAAAGTGATAGTGATGCCTAGATAAGCATGCCTCAAACTGATGGGTGTATGTAATACAGGCGTTCTGGAATGTACGGGTATGTCTTACCCAGGTGTTGCCCCTCAACCCCACCTCCTGACACAAAAAAACTCACCTGAGTGTAGTGGTGCTTTCAACCCTGACTAACTGGCACAGCTGGGGTATGGGTTAGAGAGCCTGGGTTCCTTTTCCACTTGGGCTGGTAATCCGCCAGCATTGCAATGAGGAAGCAGGCTAAATTACGTGAGTGCTGATCGTCCTCCAAAATTTCCCCCATGTACCCAGAAGGACAGACAAGTTCTCCCACAATTCACTGGGAAAGACTCATGCAGCAGTTCAGATTTCTGCAGCACACAGAACCCTGTGGGTGTATCCCATAAGACCTAGCAGTGCACAGAGGGGAGTGGGGACCAGTGAGTGGAGCTGTGTCAGGAATTTTTTTATAAAAAGAAATTGTGTTAAAAAATGCAAATTAATCAAAACTGAAACATCCCGCAGGATCATGTTATTTTCAGTGATTTATTTGATATGGGAAGGCAGATTGGGGAATGTCAAAATAGCCCATTTCAACATTTTTGGAAGGAAACATTCTGACTTTGGGTTCAAAATGACTTACCTTTTGAACTTTTAGTTAATTTTTAGTTATAACTGAAACAAAACAAAATGTTTCAAAGTTATCAAAATGAAACATTTTAAAAGACCCAAACCAACATTTTTTTCAGGGTTTCTGTTCAGGCACATTTTCAAGATTTTGACTTCCCGTCCCAATTCAGGAGGGGAATATTTTTCAAATTCTTGTGGGTCAGGAAAACCATTTCCCACCCAGCTCTATCAGCGAGAGCATAATATACTGAACACAGTAATTCAGGTTCAACTTTGCAGTGTGGCTGCTCACACCTGGGCTAGGCTAACTTAGGTGCTCAGTCTACCTGGGAGCCAGACACCTAGGCTAACTCTGCAGTGAAGATACCTGTCACAGCGGGGTCGTGTGCAGCCAGACCTAGTGGTCAGAGCTGGAGTCCACAGTCATGAGACAGGAGTCGAGAGCCTGCTGATTCAGGCTACCAACAGGTCAGAAGTAGAAGACAAACTTGAGATCAGAACCACAAGTCGGTAACCAGAGTCAGGCCGGGATGGGATGCCAGGAAGTCAAGCTCAGGGACCAGGAGCAGGGTGGACCCTAGTTGTTCAGACAGATTCCTGTTCCTGCTGCTGGCTTAAGTAGGGCCAGCAGGCCAATCAGCTGCTCTGGGACTCTGCCAATAGGATCTCAGGGGTGGAGCCTCAGACTCGGGCTGGGGCTGATGGGTCCTAAGTAAGCAGTTATCAGCAGGCTGCCAAGTGGAGGGGTGGAGCAGGGCTGATCCTGCAGACCAAGGTTTGAGGCCCAGGGCTCACGACGACACCCTATGTGATAGTGCCAAAATAACTGCTATCTCCCCCCCAAAACCAGTCCAAAGCATTTCTCCTACCAAAGGACAGTGGCGTAAATCCAGTCTGATGGTTGTACATTGAGAGAGACAATGAGACACAAAGACATTGGAAAAATGTTCTGAAAGGTGAAATCTGTAGCCTCAGCATCTCCAAAATGCCTTTTCTGAGTTTTGTCCCAACCTTTCCAGACATAGTCTCCCTCAGGATGAATTGTGGTATGTAAAATTTCAGGTGGTTTGGATTGTTTTAGAGGCAGTTTGTTCATATTAAATTGGACTTATAGCTGGGAAGGAAGGAAGAGAAAGGAAGAAGAGAAAACCAGATATGAGTCACGTCACTTAATGCACTACTGGAAGGGCTCAGACACTTTGGCGATGAGGGGAGGTTAAGGAATAGAATAGAATCTCTCCATAAAAATACAGCTTTGCTGTAGCCACCTTCCATTTGAGCATCTCCATCTATCAAAGGTGAGGATCTAAATCTTTTATAACTGATTTGGGATCCTCTGGCACATTCCAAAACCCCTGGTCTAGCACCACCTGTCATCGAGGCAGGCAAAGCCAAGGAGAGAGATCTTTGCCTCCTTTGAGGGGTACGTGAAGCCTTCCCAGACTGCTTGGGTTGCTGCTGGAAGCCATGTCTGGAAGCTAGTTGCTGAAATTGCTCCTTGCGGCCTTCCTTTGAGGAGATGATTGAACCTCCTTTAACGCTGTAGTTCTTGGGGGGCTTTAACTTCTCTAAGACCTCGTCTGTCTTAGCACCAAAGACGGCAGTTCCTTCCAGAGGCAAATCCAGTATTTTTTCTTGAACCTCTGTGAAAAGATCTGAACTCCTGAGCCACAGATTTCACCACAGATTAAAGGACGCTTCAGATTCAAAGGGCATGCAGGTGAGTCTTAGCCTGTATCCCCCCATGTGGGGCCAGATAACCATTCCTGTGGGAGTGTATGCCTCCTCTTTGTACCCTCTCCCCAAAGTTGGCTGCACTTCTCAGGGAGGAAGGCTCTGTGCCACCTCCCTCATCCCCTGTTGAATCCCCCTGGCATTACAGTTACTGCTCCTGGAGCTCCTGCCCCAGGCGCAGCTGAGAGCAGCTTTTCCTCCTTGACTGCCACTCATTCCACTCCTGGGCAGGTGTTTAGAAGCGGTGAGTGTGTGGCTGAGGGTGCTGAGCTCCCTGTCTTGCTCCTGGCTTTGCTGAGTGTTGAGGTTGTTCAAGGGACACCCAGCACCTCACAGAATCAGACCTTTCACTTTACGGTAGAATAAAACAGGAAAGAACAGGGCCCTGACTATCAGTATCCTGCACCTCAGAGCACTAATGGGCACAGAGCGGTTTATTCTCCCCAGCTAACCTACATTTCCACAAAACTTTCCTAAGGGGGGGGCTAGAGAAGGGGGAGAAGGTGGTTGCCATGGTTACTCTGCTATCATTAACTCCACCAGGAACCTGCCAGGGGTTCTGGCTTTCATCTGCAGGAGTCTCCGCTGCTCCATTACAGTTCGCATGCTGTAATTAAGCGGCAAGGGGGTCACACCTGCTGACACAGTGGCTGCGTGAGTGGCAGGAACCTCCGGCTGCTCACTGAGTAGTGAGGCTGCTCAAGAGCCATGGGCCTGTCACATGCAGAGAGCGCTATCCATGGCCAAAGTGTCAGGCTGCCAGTCCCCCTCTCCTGCAGGACAAAGTAATCCGGGGGGGAGGTCACACAGGCAGACCGTGCCTGGAATAAACGGATGGCTCTTTGATGCCCTGCACATGCAGCTAGGAATCCTGGTCTAGGGAAAAACGGGAGAGTCCTTCCAACTTTTGCACAAGCATTACCCGGGCAAGGCAAAGTCTCTGAGCGGGCAGCTGTGCTGATGCGGGCACTGAGCATGTGGCTTGAGGATGCTGGCTCAGACTCTCCTATGTTTACATGTATTCACTACATGAGTCTATTTCAGGGAGCGCTGGTAGCTCTGGGGATTGGCAGATAACTGGCTTATTGAATCTTTCACCTCTAGGGTGCTAGTTCAAATACAAGCCAACAGTGACTGCCCGTCACCACCAGCTGATGTCTGTTTGTTGGCGTGGGCAAAATGAATTCAGTGACCTCAGGACAGATCCCAGTGGATAAGTGTCCCCATCATAAGGCCCACCAGGCCAGGTGGCCCTAACTGCCCTGTGTTGGGCTGGTTCATGCCACCTTTGTGCGTTGCGAATCCCAGGGGCCAGAAAGGAGGAACTTTCACATTTATAAACTCTGACAACTGCCATCCACAGCAGCTGGAGCTCAGAACCCCCCCTCCCCCCCCACTCACACACACACACACCCCTCCACCACCCCCCAGTCCCTGCAGCTCGTCTTCTTCTGCCTCGCTGTTCTATGCAGAACACCGCGCCTGCACCACTGCCTTCTATCTTTGCTGCTCTGCTGCACTGTTAGCTTCTTCCCAAGGCATTTTGATAGCTTTCAGTTCTGCTTCTATTGGGTGTTTCCATGTTATCCTTGGTCTAGTCACCTCTTGATCGGGGGGTTCTAGTCCAACGCCTGTCTAGGTATGTTGTTCTGCTCTTTCCTCCATGTATGTCCTAACCGTCTCCATTTTTGGTCCGGAATTTCCTGCTTATCGGTTTCTGTTTCGTCCTCCTCCAGAGTGATTTTTTCTGGCCATCTGATGCTGAGATTTGACTACAGAATCTTGTTTTGGAAAAGCTGGAGTTTAGATAGTAAGAGCTTACTAGGTTCTTTGAATACACCTGCGTTATACTGGCCCACACCACCCGTGCAAGGGGAATTCCCAGCCCAGAACTGGGGGGTCAGAATCTCCTTGCTCCCCAGCTGTTTTATTCTAATTAAGGCAGCCGCTCACTCTGTTCTCCCTGAGCCAATCGTCTCTGCTGAGTAAATCCTGCCTCGTGGGAGCCAGGCAGGTTCCTCCTCAGTTCAGCTAATTGAGGACAGGTTTAATACACTGCAGTTCTGAGGGCAATCGCCTCTCTCTCTCTCTCTCTGAGAGCAAACTTCAGGACAGTTTCTCCCTCCTGCCCCCTAACCACCCTCCCTATGGAGATAATCTTAGGCCTGGTCTACACTGGGGGGGATCGATCTAAGATACGCAACTTCAGCTACAAGAATAGCGTAGCTGAAGTCGATGTATCTTAGATAGACTTAGAATCATTTACTTTGCGTCCTCACAGCGCAGGATCGACGGCCGCCGCTCCCCCGTCAACTTTGCTTCCGCCTCTCGCCGAGCTGGAGTTCAGCAGTTGACGGGAGAGCGATCGGGGATCAATTTATCACATCTACACTACACGTGATAAATCGATCCCCGATAGATCGATCGCTACCCACCGATCCGGTGGGTAGTGTAGACGTACCCTTAGAGAAGGCTCACAGGAAAAGGCAGGAGGGGAGCAGCCCCGGGTGCATTGGCACACTAAGGTCCCAAGGGCCGACGCTAGGGGGATGGGGGAGAGCTGATGGATGAGGTATTAAAATAAAAGGCTACTGCTAGTAGAATATGAACTTGCCACCCCTGCAGAACAAGGCAGAGGCTTCAACCACCAGGCTGCGCAATCTGTGCTTACAAGGTTTAAATTAGATACAGGTGAGCTCAGATTTTCTTCTCTAAGGACCTGCTCCCGAAAGGCCTTCTCCACTACCACCGACTGGGATGAGAGCTGAGGACCCTCAGAGCCTGCCAAGGGGGCTCTTGACACCTTGCACAGGGGGTGGGGGTTTGTAAAGAACACAGATGAATGGGGTTTGCAAAGTACATTGTGAATCATCCCAGCAGGACCCACCCCACTAACCCCTTTGCTTTACAGGGCTGGTGTGCCCCTGTGTCTGGTGATCTAGTCAGAGCCTTGGTGGTACAGGGCTATGCTCAGCAAGCACCTGAACGCTGGTGGGGTGGCAGGTGCCTGCACTCAGGGTGGTGGGTGGTTTGGTTCCTGCCCTGGTAGATCAGCAGGGCATTAGTAGCTTGGGGGCAGGCGGGGCAGAGACAGCCTAGCGCAGGGGTAGGCAACCTATTGCACATGTGCCAAAGGCAGCACATGAGCTGATTTTCAGTGGCACTCACACTGCCCGGGTCCTGGCCACCGGTCCAGGGGCCTCTGCATTTTAATTTAATTTTAAATGAAGCTTCTTAAACATTTTAAAAACCTTATTTACTTTACATACAACTATAGTTTAGTTATATATTAAAGACTTATAGAAAGAGACGTTCTAAAAACGTTAAAATGTATTACTGCACCCAAAACCTTAAATGAGAGTGAATAAATGAAGACTCGGCACATCACTTCTGAAAGGTTGCCGACCCCTGGCCTAGCGCTTAGCAGCCTGCGTGAATTGCACTGCAAGCTGATCAATGACCCCAGCGCCAGAAGAAGAGCATCCCTCGCTCATCCATGCACATCTACATTGAATTGCTCTGCAAATTAGCTTACTTAGGAGGGCAGCCTGTGGCGCAGAGGCAATTTGCAAACATAACGGTTCTCCTGGGGAGCCCTTTTTCCACTCCAGGCCTGGGAGAATGGCAATGCTTGAGACCAGACAGATGCTTTGCCACTAGCCCCCAGTGCTGGCTCTAGGACTCGCCCCCACTCCCGCGAAGAGAAACGACACCCAGAAACGTGAGAGCCAACCCAGAGCAGGTTGTATTGTGCTTTTGATAACATCGTCCCTGTCTGCAGGGCTTTACAAGCACTCAGAGACTTGGCCTTTGCCCTGGGATGCTGACGCTAACTCAGAGTGAAAGATTAGGGTCAGGCGTGGGCGCAGCTGGCATCAGAGAGGAGATGGGGGTGGTGAGGCAAAGGGAGGGAGTGTGCCTCAAGGGGAAGAGATAGGGCAGTTAGGGCACCAGATGGGGAGGCCTCCACAAGCATGGGGAGCAAGGTAATAAAGGTGGAAGGGCCCATGGGAATTCATCACCTAAGTGCCTGTGAGGATCTGGGCCAAGGTCCATTTGTGGGAGGAGGAGCTAAAGGGAACACTGCAGAAGGGGGCTGGGGAGGGAGCAGAGGGGACAGATGGTGGAGAGCAGAGATGTAAGGGTCATGCATTCGTACAGCTCCTCAAAGGGGAGGAAGAGCAGCAGAAGCAGCTGACTGCGAGGGCTGGGAAGGTGTCCCCATCCGCCCATGAGCTAATGTGCTGTCATTAGCTAAGTGCCTAGTGGTGGGGAGAGAAGGACACCTGGCTGGAGGGAGGGATGGTTTGCTGAAGTATAGATTGCCTGGCCTTCTCTTCCCCAGCTGGGCCCAGCCCGGGGTGAGCTGTCGCATTCCTGACCATGTTCCTGGACTGACTGACTGTCTCTTCCACCTTTCTTACAGCAGAGTGGAGCAAACTGCAGTGAGGCCCAGCTCGGGCAGGCTCCTGGCATGGAGCTCACCGGCCTTCAGGCTACACGGGTGCCCCCTGCACCGCACTGTCTTGCTGCTGCTGCTCCTGTGCCCCAAGCTGCCCAGAGGTCATAACCTGAAGCCATCCTTGCCCCCCATTGTGACAGACCGGCCCTTTCTGGTGGCCTGGAATGCTCCAACGGCTCGGTGCTGGACTTCCTATGAGGTGCCCCTCAGTGTGGCCTCCTTCAGCCTCCTGGCGAACGCGCAGGAAGACTTCACAGGCGGGAACATCACCATCTTCTACTACGATCAGCTGGGTCTGTACCCCTACTACCTGAACAAAACCACGCCGCCCGTAGCCATCAACGGCGGCTGCCCACAGAATGCCAGCCTGCTGGACCACCTGGACAAGATGACCAGCGACATCGCCACCGCCATGCCCTCAGCTTCCTTCGCTGGCCTGTCCGTGATCGATTGGGAGAACTGGAGGCCCCAGTGGATCCGGAACTGGGACAAGAAGAACGTCTACCGGACCATGTCCGCCCGGCTGGTGAGGCAAAGGAACCCACACTGGCCCGATGAGCAGGTGGAGCTGGAGGCCAAGTGGGAGTTCGAGACGGCTGCGGCCAGGTTCATGGTGGAGACCCTCAAGCTGGCACAGTTGCTGCGCCCTGGGGGCTGGTGGGGCTACTACCTCTTCCCTGAATGCTACAACTATCATTACTGGGATGACTTTGAGAACTTCACTGGGGGCTGCCCCCAGGTGGAGGTGCAGCGCAACAACAAGCTGCTGTGGCTGTGGGAGCAGAGCAAGGCGCTCTACCCCTCCATCTACATGGAGGAGGTGCTGAGAGCCTCCCCGCAGGGCAAGAAGTTTGTGCAGGCCAAGCTAAGCGAAGCTCTGCGCGTGGCTCAGCTGCCCTCCGTCAACCACTCCCTGCCTGTCTTCGCGTATGCCCGGCCCTTCTACAGCTACACCCTGAAGGAGCTAACCCAGGTGAGATACCGTCCCTCCTCCTCCTCCCCACTCTCTGGGCGTAGCAACCCCTGCAACTAGTTAACAGTAGGGACCGAATCCAGGACCTTCAGCCCTGACAGTGCTGGGAGCTGGGAAGGAGTAGGTGACTCTGTTTTGTGCATCAGGAAGGCCTGAGAGGGTGGGAGGGGGACCGTCAGGAAATTAATTCCGTGTGAAGAGTTTAGCTTCATGTGATGAGGTTTCCCCCCTAGCCATTCCCCTGTCCCCATCACGGCTGATCCCACATTAAATGCCAGCCACTGTCCACCATGGGGTCAGGAATCCTTTTTAAATTCTGCTATCCCCACTAATGACTAACTCCCAGTCCTGGCTTGGGCATGAATCCCTACTCGACCCCAACTAGCAAACACCACTTGCTAGCAGGATTCCAGCCATCCCAGGAGCCTGGCCTAAGCCTTTGCATAACTGAGCTAACAAAGGCAAATCCTTCCCTCCCGAGGAGCAGGATTCCTCAATGCTCCTTTTATCTCATGCTTCGCAGCAGCTCAACTGCCCAGCGCGAGGGATCAGTGTGAAGCCGGCAGGATTGGGGGGTAACCACTGCTCTGCCCATTAGCACTGTTTATAGTGGCGCTTTACAGCGCTGCAATTTGCTGCGCTGGGGGGGGGGGGGGGGGTTCACACCCCTGAGCGAGAAAGTTGCAGCGCTGTTAATTGCCAGTATAGACAAGCTCTTCGTTTCTTTGCTTGCACTGGAGAAATTCACCAGAAATTCCCATGGTTCAGCTGGTGGCTGGGGCTGTTTCTACCACCCTTTTGCTTAGCTTTGCTTTTCTGCATGTTTTTTAACTCAAATAGTGTTAAAAGCGGTTCCAGTCTTGTTTACACTGCAGCTCTGCCACAAGTCCAGCATCGGTGAAAATGTTTGATTAAATACAGTAGCCTCTGTGTAGACCCAGCCTGTCCATTTAGGGTTCTCCATTCGCTCCCCCGCAGTCCCTGTTCATTTGCTGTCTCACACACACTGCAGACTGTCAGTCCTTCAGAGCTGAGGCGGGGGGGAGGGAGTATAAAGAAGGATGGTCAAAGCGGGGCAGTTAACATAAGATCCCTTGCTCTGCCAGCCATCACCCCAATCTTCCACCAAACCTCTCTTGCTGTTTAATGTCTTTAAACACTGTTAGATTAATGTTAACTTTCATGCATCTCTGCACTGCTGGTGTCTGGCTGGGACCAAGAGTGGAAAAGCCAAAACCAGGCTTTCCAGGGCTCACGAGATTTCCAGCTGCATCTTGCAAGCCCCATGTGTTGGACAAACAGCTATCTACATGGAAGCTCTGAATGGTTCAAGGTATCGCTAATTACAACCAGCCAAAAGAACATGATCAGGGGGATTAGCAGGGTGCTATAGAGCCATTATCTTCAGGTTACTGGTTCAAATCTGGCGCAGATAGGGACCGACTCAAAGCTGTTCCTAGTTTCCCCCCCGCACCCCAGGCCTTAGTCAGCATGTCTGGTGGCAGTGCCACAGGAACTCCACAGAGTGAATGGGCTATGGAAGCTAATCTCCCCCTTTCCTACTCATGGCCCCTTCAAATCATGGCTCAGGCACAGCTGCAGGATGCTATAGGGAGCCTTGTGCACCTCTGCTGCCCCCTCTGTCCCCGTCCTGTGGAAAACCGGCTCCTGTTTCCAGCACGGTTGCTCACTCATCCTCCATAAATTCACATAAATACTCATCCTGCCCCCCCATAGACCGTTCTACACACAGAGTCAATGCTAAGCGCCTATTATCCCACTCTCCATTTCCCAGCACTTTGCCCAGACCCTTGCTTGGCCCTATCGTGTTTTCATGGTGCCGTGGGGGCTCTATATAGAATACGGCCGGCTGTGCCACCGGAGCCGTTCTACACTGTACAGCAGCTCAGTCTCACAGCAGCACCATTAGTAACTCCCATTCTTCATGGGCACCTGGCACTGGGTCGTAAAAACTCACTCCGGGCTGCAACCCGGTGTATTAAGTTCGAAAGAGCCTTTCTGCCTTTCCCTCCCCTGAGGACCCAAAGTGGTTTGGACTCACACTCAGAACCATGAAAGGGAAGAGGCCTAGCTGATATCCTGCCGTAGAGGGGGCTATCGCAACCCCAGGGCGGGCCTGCTCTGAGCACCTGCCGGGCAGTAACCCCACTACACAGGCTGTTGCTGCAGCATAACAGGGAAAGGAACTGAGTCAGCTGGATGCTCATGGGCCTGGCTTTACCGGACTCTCTCGGCTGTCCAGCCAGCTTTTCTGTGCTTGGCATTCTCACCGTGCTGCTGGTTTCTCTTGTTGCAGACAGACCTAGTGCACACGATCGGGCAGGCAGCAGCCATGGGGGCTCACGGCATCGTTCTCTGGGGAGGTGTGGAATATTCTCGCAACCGGGTAATAAAGGCTACTTGTGGAGTTACCAGTGGTTGTTTGCGTGAGTGGGTGGGTGGGGGTGGGGGGGGGGAGAACAGGGGGCATGTATGCACACCTGCAGCTGGGATTGGGGCCCTTTACTTGCCCCCCAAATGAACACCACCTGAGCTCCTCCCTGCCTTGGCAGCAAGGGGTTGGATGCACCTCCCCCTGAGCACTGCTGTTACGTACAGCTGAGCTGGCCCTAGGGGTGCTTGAGGGGGACATAGGACAGATCCAGCTCCCAGCAGTGGCAGCAAACTGGCCAAGGACTGAGCAGACTGTTGAAAGTGAGCTCCCTGCACCAATGATCCTACACTTAAGGGCTGAGGTGGGGCCCAGCAGCTGCCAGCTAAATGCCAGTTGTTGCTAGAGGGTGGGTGACATTTTTTCACTAGAGGCTGGACTGAGACCTGCCAGCTCATCACAGGGGCAAGCAAACAGCTCTCGGAGGTTAACTGCAGCATGGTACGCTGGCCTGGAATTGGAGCAGGCAGCATGCCGTGAAGGGAGCCATGGCCCATTAATTAAAAAGGAAAGCTGATATTCTGCTTAAGGCACTGAACTAGGCCTCAGGAGATCTGGCTTCAATTTCCAGGGCAGTTACAGAGATCTCATATAAACTTGGGCAAGTCACTTGATCTTGCCTCAATTTCCCCTCTGCAACATGAGGATAGTAGCACTGCCTTTGGCTATCTTGTCTATTATTAAATTCTTTAGAGCAGGGCCTGGCAAGTTAACTTGGAATGATCTATTTGCCATAAACCCATGCTGATCCCCTCTTTAATTCTTTATTAAGGGTACATCTTCACTACCCGCCGTATCGGCGGGTAGCAATTGATTTATCCGGGATCGATATATCGCGTCTCGTTAAGACGCGATATAATCGATCCCCGAACGCGCTCACCGTCGACTCCGGAACTCCACCAGAGCGAGCGGCGGTAGCGGAGTCGATGGGGGAGCCGCGGCCGTCGATCCCGCGCCATGTGGACCCCAGGTAATTTGTTCTAAGATACTTTGACTTCAGCTACGCTATTCGCGTAGCTGAAGTTGCATACCTTAGATCGATCCCCCCACTAGTGTAGACCAGCTCTAAGAGAGTACACAATGACCATTCCCCCATTTTGCCCAGGATCAAAGTGTAGGCTGACAGGACTACACTAACTCAGATCATCCAATTAACCCTTCTTAAATACAGGCACAACAGTAGCTTTCTTCCAGTCCCGTGGAGCTTGGCCCCTGTTCCAAGATTTATTAAAAATCAACAATGGATGCAAATGATCAAGAGCTCCTGATCCCAGCTGAGGTCTTTTAGGTACTACTAGCAGAACAACAACAACAACAACCCAGGGGAAAGAGAGATTAAAAGTAATTTACATTTTTCAAATGGGATTACTCAATCCCACAATTGAGAGGATACACTGCTTTAAAAAAAAAGAGAGATCTAATATAACAAATAGAAAAAAAGAAGGATGTTCATAGCAATTAATGTAAATTAGAAGCCAGACATTTTAGAAAATTGATAAGGGAAGCAAAAAAACATGAGAGGAAATCTATCGCCAGTAGAGTTAAGGACAGTAAGGAGATTTTTAAAAATATCAGGAACAAAAGAAATCTTAACAATGGTATTCATTACTATTACTAGGTGGAAATGATAGAATTGTCAATAATAATGCAGAAAAGGCACAACTATTCAAAAATATGTCTGTTCTGTATTTGAGAAAAAGCCAGATGATGTATTGATATCAGATGATTATGGAATACTTTCCATTCCAAACGAAGAAGGCTATTAAACAGCAGCTCCTAAAGCTAGACATCTTTAAAATCAGCAGGCCCAGCCCATTTGCACCCAATATTTTTAAAAGCACTGGCCCAGGATCTTTCTGGACCCTTAATGTTGATTTTTAATAACTCTTAGAATACCGGAGAAGTTCCAGAAGACTGGACGGAAGCTAACATTGTTTCTGTATTTCAGGGTAAAACAAGATGACCCAAGTAATTATAGGCCTGTCACCCTGAATTTGATTCCAACCAAAATACTGGAACGGCTGATAAGGGACTCAAAGAATTTAAAGGAGGGTAATATAACCACTGCCAATCAACATGGTTTATGGAAAATGGCTCTTGTCATACTAACTGGATATTAACTTGATACTGTATTACAAGTTTGGCTGATAAATAGAGTTGATGTTCTATACTTAGACTTCTGTAAGGCATTTGACGTGGTACCACATAGTATTTTGATTAAGAAATTAGAATGATACAAAATCAGCATGGCACATGTTACATGGATTAAAAGCTGCGTGGCTGTTGATTCCCAAGTTCCAAAATGTAATTATCATCAAGCAGGTATGTCTGTAGTGAGGTCCTGCAGAGAGTGGTTCTTGGCCCTACACCATTTAATATTTTTATCAATGACCTGGAAGAAAACAAAATAATCACTGATGAAGGGTTAGGAACAGGAGGTTATATTACCTTTCTATTTGGCAATGAAGTAATTTCAGTGGGACAGCTACTGGAATCCTGTGCCCTGTGCTAGTCTCCTGAATTCAAGCCAGATGTTGATGAATTGGAAAAGGTTTAGAGAAGAGCTGCAAGAATGATTGCAGGAGTGGAAAATATGCCTTTTAGTGACTAAGCTCCTGGAGTCTGTATTTACCTCATCACAGAGAAGGTTAAGGAATGACTTGATCACAGTTTATAAGTACCTACATGGGCAACAGAAATTTGATAATAGAGGGTTCTTCAACATAGCAGACAAAGTGATAGGATCCAATGGCTAAAAATTGATGCCAGACAAATTCAGACTAGAAATAAGGCTCTATTTTTTAATAGGAGGGTAATTAAACATATCAAAGGTTGTGGTGGATTCTCCAGCACTGGAAGTTTTAAAGTCAAGCCGGGATGCTTTTTCTAAAAGATCTGGTCTAGTTCACTCATAGCTTTTGGACTTGAAGCAAGAATTAATTCAGGGAAGTCCTATGGCCTGTGTTACATGGGTGGTCAGACCAGCTGATCACAATGGTCCCTTTTGGCCTTGGAATCTAGCATAGCACAGCCTGGCTGTGGTGCGTAACTGCTTTAATTTTCCTTCTCCAGCCCAACTGTGTAAAGATCCAGAAATACCTGACTGGCACCTTAGGCCCTTACATCATCAACGTGACCACGGCAACCAAACTCTGCAGCCAGTTTGTCTGCAACAACCATGGCCGCTGCCTTCGCAGAAAGATGGATTTGGACAGCTACCTGCACCTGGACGCGAGCTCCTTCCAGATCCGAGTGGACAAAGCCGCCCATGGACCACGCGTGTCCGTGAAAGGAGCCCTCACCACCCAGCAGAGGGACAGGATGAGACAAGAGTTCACATGTCACTGCTACCAGGGCTGGAGGGGGGAACACTGCCATTCCCGGGGTCACAGCAACCAGCTCTGGGCATGGGACTTGTGCATCCCCATGGTGGCGATGTCTGCAATATGGACGTGGGGCATGTGACCCACTTTTGCAACAAATTATTTTCAATGTGAATTTGTGAAGCCTGTGATGTGATGTGAACCCCAGAAAAAGGAATGACAAGGAAGGAGGAAAACCAGCAGCAGGTTCTGTGTGTTGACAAGAGATCTGGAAAGTTTCCAGACATTTGTGAATCCCACCAGCTCCCATGACCCCCGGTACATGACCCCTCCCTCCCCAACCGGGGTCACGCAGTGTGGATTTTCCCCAGCTTTCTTTGCAATATTTTTAGGGTGCTATTACATTCCTCACTTAGTTCAGTGACTTTCTACAGCACAGAAGCAACTTAAAAAATATGTATGGTGCAAATTTTCCTGAATCACAGCCAGACAAAGGGCAGTTTTCTATTGCTCCTTTTTAAAATATCACACTGGTCAGGATTAGCTGTTTACAATAGAGTTACCAATGGCCACACTCTTGCCTCTTCAAGAACCATAAACATTTAAAGTCCTTCCTATTTATATGCAGAGTGGACTTATCCTACTCAGATTGTTTTTACGTGCCTTCCCAATGTGACCGGTGCTATTTTAACTCCTGGATGTGTGTGTGGTGTTGCATTCCCTCTCTTTGTTAAGAGTCTGGGTTGATTATTTTTAATTAAATATTTTCCATGTGAATACCATGTTTGTGGCGTATAGGCCTGGCCCTTGACTGCTCCACCTAGCCTGGAAGTGCAAGCTGCCCAGGAATGATTTCCAGCCTAGCTTGGAGCAATCCCCTTGGAGATGGGCAGGGAAGCTGCTAACTGAAGAGGACTCCTGTCCACTAGGAACTGCCATGAGACTAGGGAGGAGACTTTCCAAGGACAATCAGCCACCCAACTCCCTTTGAATTTCAAGGGAACTTGGGCATTTACCTCCCTTAGGCACCTTTGAACAGCCGAGCCTAAACTCTCTTCCCACAAGGTACCTCCCAACTAGCAAAAGCTGAGGTGGTTTGAGTCATATGAATTCTTTACGCACCTAACCAGGAGATTGCCTCTGACTCCATTCTAGGCAGTCCAGCATCAGAAGACGCTTAGGCCATGTCTACACTACTACGTTCTATAGGTGTAACTACATCAGTTGGGGGTATAAAAAAACACTCCCCCCAGCCGACATAGCTATATCGGCAAAACCCTCAGCCTGGACACAGCTACGCCAGCAGAGAAGAGAGCTGCTGCTGTCATAGCTAATGTCATTTGGAGAGGCAGTGATCTGACACTGGCAGAAACCCCCCTTCTCTTACCATCCATTACATCCACACTAGGGGCTCCCTCAGTATAGCTATGCCAGTAAAGCATTTACAGCATAGACAAGGCCTCAGTTGCGCCCCCCTCACCCCGCAAACCATAGCACTTCCAGACTGAGAATGCAAGACTTCCTTTCCCTTTGCAGACTGCCTCGGAGCTATCACCCCCACAGAGAGACAATGAAAACATTCCACATAGTTAGCCACAGCTGGCATGTTTACACCTTCTGTCACTCCATGGTATCAGGGTGTGCTCAACATAGGCCAGTCCAGGAGACATTAGGAAGCATGAGGGGGTGAGGGTGGGGGGGGGGAAGAGACAGGGCAGAAGACATGAGATCCAGGCATTTGTCCATACAACAAAAGAATGGAGGTATCATTTCCCATAGCGCTTTAAATTTTCAGCAGAGACTCAACAGAGCACATTGAATACAGCAACTCCTCCACATTATCCTGGACACGGGCAGCCAGGCTTGGGCCTTAAGCCAGTCTCTTGCTACCTCTGCACCTTGTCTGCACCAGGGGAATTGCTAATTAGCAGCAATTGGCATAGCTGCACCAGACCTGAGCCTTAAAGGTTGAAAAAGGTAAGCTGGAGATACTACACCTGTTGTGCTAATCCGTTTATTCCTGCTTGAAAAAGGGGTAAACACCAAATTGGTGCAAACCCTGCCTTGCCCTTGTCTACACTTAGAGTTCATCTGGACTCGGATTTAAAAGCAGGGAGTTAGACATGTTAGCGGACATATTCTATAAATCTAGAGTAGAAGAGACAGCATAAACTTTAATGTGAGTTAATTGGTAGAGAGGAACCCAAGCCTATACACTAGAATTCAGCTCCACCCGTTTAGAGCATGTTAAAATCGACAGGGCCTCGTCTACACTAGTTTTAGAACACGCTAACCAGCACCTTTGAATGACGCACCTTCAAACTCTAATCGGCTTGTTGACAGCCAGCTGCTCAAACTTGGCTCTTCCTGAAGGTAAACCCAGTCAGCTCAAACAGTTGTATTTTAGTCACCCTGGCCACGCCCTTTAAAAGCATGGAGAACTGTGAGTGGAGGGGCAGGTCTGAGCCACCCCTGGGAACTCTGACAGGCACAAGTTCGAGAGGGAATTTGGAAACCCACTGCAGAGGGGGCCCTGCCTCTACCACAAGCTGGGATCTGCTCCCTCTCCGTGCACTGGTGCTCACACTTCTAGTCCCAGGCCTTCCAGGAAACTGGAGCAGGGTTAATAATAATGCATTGACATGTTTAGAGTGATTAGTTTGATCTTCCTGGTGTTTTGCTGCCTGAATGCCCAGCCTCCTTTTTACAAGGATTTCAAATACCCATTTGACAAGGGGCCCATGGTTTTACTACTCACCCATCTGCTCTGTCCCCTCATCCACACCAAGCACCACCTTCCTCTGCCACAGGACGGCATTCTCTGCTGCAGGCGGCTGAGCCCCGTGGAAGAGCCTGTCCACGCTAGCACACTGACTTTGCTGGGGGATTGTGTGGGAATCAGAGCGCACCCCAGCTGTGTTACAGCGTGGAGTGGGGGTGGAGCGAATGAGTGGTCACAGCCACGCTACTGACGAATTACACATCCTGGCCCCGGGAAGCTACATGAGCATGGGACAGTCAAACAGGCTCCATCCACAACACTGTTACGTACAAGGTGACGGTGGGTCTACCTAGGTCTGTATATACAGTGACAGCGAGTTTCCAGGTTTTCCTCCCAGTGTGGGTGCCATATTAGTGTCCTTTTGGTCCTTACACAGTGTCAACAACAGCGCTTCCTCAGAACTAAGCGGACAATGGGTGAGCTAGAACAGACTCCAGCTCAGCTACCCATCACTACTCCACACAGCTAATGAGTCAGGCTAGTCCAGCAACGCCTCAAGCAGATCTGTTATGAAAATGCCATTTATAGCCCCTTCTCTGATTACAACTGCACCAAAATAAGTGCACCAGCCCTCCACCAGCCACCTCGAGTCTCTTAAGCATTCTGCTGTATGGGAACTACAGCAGGGTCAGAACTAGTCCAGTTCTATTTGAACTGCTATAGCCTTTGGGATGCTGCTCATTAAAGGACAGTTGTGCAGACCCTGAGATGGACCAAGGGTCCTTGCAGTCTTAGTATCACAAAGCAGATCTTCAGCCTGCTTTTTAAAATGCTATCCAGTTGTTAAAGGGTAGCTTTGTACAGCCCTCTCCCCCAGGTGGAATTGTTCTGTTACAGGCCATTCAAAAGGAAGTCCCCTATGAATCACCAGCGCAATAGCTGTACAGCATCTGGTCTAGAGAGATGACTGCCATGAAAGTGATTCTTCTCCAGCCCAGAACTGGTAAGAAAGGTGTCAATTAGAGCAGGGAGCTGGGTAGCTGACATTAGCCTAGTTCAGGAAATAAGTGGATGGAAAGAGGAGCTGTAAAAGCCAGCAGATCCTTGATAGAGTATGCTGACTTGAAGCTGCAGATACCCAGAGCTCTTTGGGGAAGGGAATATATCCTCATATACATTTGTCCAGGGTCTATCACAATAGAGACCCAGTCTTGAGAGGGGCTTTGGTCATTACTGTAATATAAAATATTGAACGAGAGTATCCACCCAGAGCCTACGACCCATTAGAGAAGAGTCCCACAGAACACAGTAGCGAAGGAAATTGAGTTTTTAAATCAACCCACAGAATTCTACAGCAGGGGCAATTTAAAAAAAAAAAATCAAGTTCTATGGGGCAATTTAAAAAACGCTGTTGAAAAGACTCAAGTCCCATGGGTTTCTTAGGTAATTTCCACCTGGGAACTAGCCACCTTCTTATCGATTAGGTAGATTTTTAGAGAGGATGTAGAACAGACATGAATTATGCTGCTTCAACACTGCTAGCAGCTAAAAGTTACCCTGACTGGGAGAGAGAGTTAACGATGATTTAAGAGGCGCAGAGGAGAAGGAACGAGGATTTCCAGAAGTCAGTCTGGTTTGGTTTCTCCCCTCCCACCCCAAAGTTTTCTACCGAGGAATTCAGCTCTGGCAATGTTTTGAAGAAATATAACTAAATTCCATGTTTTTACAGTGACTTGGAAGAAGATGGCAAATAAACTAGCAAATCTGAGCGAAGAAGCTGTTGGGGGAGAAACGACAGAGGGTTTATATTACAAATTGCAGCGTGACAGTGTAGACTTCATAACATTCATTTAATCCCTGGGTTACCGTCACTGCACCTAGGGCTTTTGCAGGGTGAATTATGGGGCCGATCTGGCACCTGTCAAGTGGGGGTGCACCAGGCCCTACACGGGAAGGAGTGTGTTAGCACGAGGCAGGGTGCGATAGCTAGAGAACTTCCACTCGAACCACAGTCAAATTGTTTTAAAAATATTTTATTCTTTAGAAAATACAGTGTTGAATACAGTGTGTTCTGCTTTTCCTTGCCCCAAGCTCAAACCCACACCGCGGCCCAGCCTGTTCCTCCTCTCCCCCACAGGCTGTGTCTGCCACGCAGCTATCGCTAGTTCAGCTGCGCAGCGGCAGCTCTTGTGCACATAAGGCAAAGGCCGCTTCCAGCACATGACCTGGCAATTTTATCATCATGACATAGTGGTAAAATCTCCAGAAGCTGCCAGAGTCTTGCCTAGGGCTGCCCCTGCTGCAGTTGTAGAGGCCGATAGCACCAGTAGGGAATTTCCCCCCTAAAAGTCCTTACTGTAGACAAGCTCACAGTACTACCGATGTGTGCCTTTTGGAGTTTGGGTAGGCACTGGAGGACTTGAGGGCTGCTGGGAGCCCCGAGAAATCCCCCATCCTCCTACGGAGGCGGCTCATGTCCAACCACCCTTAACTATGCAGTCGGCAGCTGAGATAGGCCTCAGATCAAAATCAATTCCATTTGGTGCTGGTTGTACTAAGAATTTCCTTGGCTTTCACCATTCGGCAACATCTGGATGGCCTATGCGACTCCCAGGACAGACTGGAGACCAGGTCTTTGTAGATTTGGTGTCCACAGGACAGAAGCCGGCCCGATAGTGTCCTAGCAGGAGGAATGGGCACCTTAGCCCATTGCTCCCACACATGCCAGCTCTGAGTAGGCCTGGCTAACCCCAAGAATGTTCAGGCTAGTGTAGAAGGGGACTCAGAGGGGCTACAGAGCTGCCCCATGGTAGGGACTGATGGAGCTATTCAGAGGGCAGAGTTCATGCAATGAGCTCTGTGGTCCCACTCTCTCCCCCATCCTTCTCTCTAGGGAAGGACCAGAGAATGTGACTCCGAGGCTGCTGTGACATCTACACAGTAGCCCAGGGAACTCAGGACAGGTCCATCAATGTGCCCTCCCTAAAAAAAGCAACTTGAGGGCAGAGTGGGGGTAGGTGGTCCTTCCTCCAACTCACCAAAGGAAATGGGGTTGAGGGAGGGAACTACTGCAGACAGCCCCATTGGGGAAGTGGCAGATGATCTTCAGGCTACATGCCTCCTTTAAGTTCCACAATGAGCCTCCGAAGATCCCAGCCACTCTCCATGCCCAAGGCCTGCCAGACATCATTCCCAAACATCTGGTGGTCAGAGTCACCAACTCCACCCCAGGCACAAATTTAGAGTGGGGAGAAAAGTGGCTACATGACTATCCCTTCATCCCACATGATTCCAGCTACTCCAGGACCAGAATTTGCCTTAAGCATGGGGTTACTTTATGGAATAAGTGGGGTGAGGAGGGGAAGTACTAATGCCAGCTATGGGTTTTCTCTTCCTTTACTGAAGTTCTGATAGGTCCTATAGCTACATTCGATCATGTATTAGGAGAGTATCAACTGGACCTTCGCCATTAATATGCATCAATAGAGCACAACAGTGGGATCAAAACTAACTGACGAGCCCAAATAACATATGGTCTAGAGACAGTCTGGGTGACCTAGTTTACATTGTAGACTTTTCTAAACTGGATTAACTTTTTTCTAAACGGGGGAGAGACTTCGGAGACGGAAGTCAGTGAATAGGTCAACAGCTACCACCACCCCAGATATACTTAATGCCTACAAGATGACCAGGTCTCCATGTCTTTTCCTGGGATCAACGGTGGCCAGAAGCATGTAATCAAACACTTCCCATGAACCGTCCATGCCCAGATGAGGATGCAGAAATAATGCCTCGCCCAGGGAAAGAGACTAGAACTCTCCTAACACAGCTGTTCCAGCACTTGCTGTCCTGGCCTATTATACGCTCCTGAAAAGCGGACTGTGCGCACATTCCTGATGGAATGGGATAACATGAGGCACCAGCATGACAAATTAACCCTCTGCCTCGACAGAACTAATACAGATCACTTATTCACTGGATCTCACCGTGGCAGAAGGATGCCCCGGCAGGTGTTAGTGTCCCACAGCACAATATAAAACATGGGTGGAATAGGTCCTTGCATGCATAGGATACCCACCCCGTATGTGGACCCTTTCACATAACTTTCCCAAAGGTACAGCGCTAAGGTACAGATGGTCAGACAGTTCAGCAACATCCAGAAATGTCAGCAATGGCTGTGCAATTAGAATAGGAGCCACAGAAGATGTAATTACATCACTCCATGAAGAAAGCAAGTGTCCAGGTCTGTAAAGCCATTGACCTCTAGAGAGTGGGGAGGAAGGGATACTCTCCCCCCCCCGCCCCCCCACATGGCTGGATATTTCATGGTTTGGTCACAAGAGAATCCCGCTGACTAGTTCCCATTACTATTGGCAGGAAACGCAAGAGTTCTACTGAAAAGCCAGGGAGGTGAAAACCCAGCTCAGACTGGGACCTGTTGGATAGTCTGTGCTAGGGAAGGTGAGCAAGACCTCTAAGCTAAAGTCCCTGGCAATGACTGCCTATGTCTCCTGCCAGGTCAAGACTTACCCCTAACCCGCTGACGGGCATCAGGAAGTCGGCTGCCCCAGCGCTGCCATGATCAGTTCCAGGCAGTAAGGCCAACAGCCAAACTCTTGGGGGCTAAAGGACTGCTGAAAACCTCACAACAAGGAGACAGATGGGCTGAGCCGGGGGCTGGTAAAATCCCTTCCTCACCACCTCCCTGCCTTGTGCTGTAGACCAAGTCACCACCATTTCCTGCCTGGAAGGGACGAGTTGACCTCAATCCAGACTCTTTCTGCTCAGGGATTGGGACGATCCCTGATGCAGAAAATCAACCTAGCTGACATCTCCTTCAAAGTTTCCATGGCAGCCAAGAGAACAAAACAAACAATGGCTTCGAGTCTAATGGAACACCACACAGTTCTACTGAATAGAGAAGGCTGAGTGCCCTCGGATGTGGTACAAACAGACGAGTCAGAGGCTGCCCAGGGGCCGGAATGACGTGTGCATTAAATACTGTGACCCACGGGAACAAACATCTACTAGGTGGATTTTCAAAAGCCACAACTTTCCCCCTTTCGCAGCAGCGGTCCTGATGCTCTAATGCATGTGGGCCTGGACAACACATGTTCCTTCCTCCTTCCCCATCACCACCACAGCTCACCTCAACTTTCCTCGTGGGCCACAGCTCTCACCTCTGTCCCTGGGAAACATTCTTACATAGACACCTCTTTGCCCAACCTGGTTTACGTGGATCTACAACAGTCTTTTTCAGGCACCAAGCATTCCTGGTCAGGGTGAACGGACAGCCCTGCTAACCAGAGTGCAGAATGCAACAGATAAACCTGCTGATGTTAATGTTCTCCCAAACCAGCAAAGCCGCACCCTTAATGATCAATGCAACCGTGTATTGTAGCCCACAGCTAGAAGTGGCTATCCCCACTGCCCTGGTAGATGAGTGCAGCGCTGGAATGAAGGATGGGGATGCAACTGTGGGGCATACCGAAGGGTTAAACAATCGTGTGAGGATGAATGATGTTATAGGTTGACTGGAATGCACAACGCACACCTGGTTGGCTGTGGGTTGCTACCCTATGTTCAGAAGTCCCTGTGGCTTTGGATGGTGGATTCAGGACTGAATGGGTGTCAGAGGTTCAGGTGTGGATCTTGGTGAGTCAGGGCAGGATAGTAATGCATCCGTAGGGCTGGGAGTGAGTGTCACGAGATGCGTTCCTGCACCAGTGCAGTATGGTGAGGCAGCCCAGAGCCAGGTACTGGAGATCATGGGTCCAGTGGATCTGCCTGGGTTCAGATCCACTGGACCCATGATCTAGGGAGGTGGCTGGAGCTGCGAGAGGATCAAATCCCAGGCAAAGAAGAGCTGCCAGCAGGAGTTGATGGCTCAGGGCTAACCTCCCTTGTCCTCTTAACTCAGCTGTCATGAAGCAAACCTGCGACAAAGGGAAAACAGCACCTGGTTTAACTGCCTGCCAGAGAATTTCACACATCACAGGTAGGATACAGCTTTAAATTCCTTTAGTAGATCAGAATCCAGTGCCACAGACCTAGGGCTTCTCCTGGGCTGCTCTGTAAGCCAGAGAAGGCAATGGGTGGAAATGGAGGTGACTAGAGGAGCCTTCACACCTGGATACACAAATCCAAGCCAAACCATGGACTGTGAAATACACAGAAGAGCTCTCCGAAAGCCACTGCCTTTCCGCCCAAAGGTGAGGAACTGCCTGGCTTTCACTCACCTAGGCAGCATGCCCTTGCTCTTGGGGAGGTGGGGTGGGGAGAGGTCACTGATCACAGACCACCTGCCCGTTGAGTGCGTTCACGCCAAGCCTGCCAGCCTCAGGATGAAGTTGCCCTGCTGTGGCTGGGAATGCCAGGGCAGCGTTCCTGCCCCATGCTCCCCAGATCCCACATGCCAGCAGAGCTGCTGGCCCACTTCCTTGGGGAGGCAGCCGTCTGGCACGTATGTACCAGGGCACTGGCTAGCTGAGGAGACCGTTCCATAGAGGGGAGTTGTCAAGATTTAGGGACTTGGACACAGATAGCGGAGGTCTGTAGCAACACATTCAAGGGGAGGGGGAAAGCCTTTGGCTTTCACCATCAGATCAACCCCAACCAGGATTTCATTCCAAGGCCACTGCATAACATGGCTTATTGGTAAGTGAGCCCTTCAGTCAGTGCAGGCACCAGGTAAACCAGGTCACAAGGCAGGTGAAGTCGCAAGAGCATCAGTTTAAATCTCATTTCAGACTAGAACAACCATTCTGCTCAGGAATTACACAACAAAAGAGCGAGGGGGAAGAGAAAATAAAAACACGCACAGATCCCTCCCCTGCCCCAGATTCTTTGCCCCCCCCCCCCACCAAATGAAGCCAGGTGTTGATGATTTTACTAAAGAAGAGAGGGAGGGAAAGCCTCTCCGGGCTCAGTGGGCAGGCTCGGAAGTGGAGACGTGGATCTTGTGGAAACGGCCCTTCTGGGCGCCATCGGAAGTTCACAGGCCTATTCCTGACCCGGCTTCCTGCCCTTTGGGATCTAACTGTCCTCGCCGTTCTCCCCCGGCCCTTTGATCAGTCGCTTCTGTCCCCGTTTCCCCACGGGGCCCTTGGGCTTGGCGAATGCCTGCTTGAAGGCGTGCTGCTTGGGGTGGACCTCGTCATACAGGAACTCTGCAGTCAGCTCGGCTCCATCGTCAATCTCAATCTGGCACACAAACGGCACAGGAGGGGGGTTAACTCCACAATGCTGGTTCCTGATGCCCTCGAGCCACTGTGGGGAGAGAACGGGGGCCTTCTCCCCCCCAGCTCTGAGACAAGAGCCCCTCACCGCTGCCCTCTGTGCCTCAATGACCCCTGGAGAAAATCAACTCCCTCCTTTCCGCCCACAGCGTCCTCTCCACTCTCACATCCGGCTGGGCTCAGGGAGCCGAGACTTCCTGTTCTTCAGAGCCATATGGCTTCCTGGGGCGTCACTGGCACAATCACCATGCTCCAGGCAGCCCTTGGCGGGAAGCAATTACCTTGGCCCCATGCCACCAGCCAGCCTCTCCACCAGATATTCAAAATGCTTGCTCTGCAGCCGCCCTTGGGATCATGGCAACTGATGTGACAGACAACATCCCTAACACTCACACATCAGTGCAGGTGAACGCTAGTTCAGATTTGCACCCGCTGTGAGGGGATGGAAAGGACACCAGAGCCTCGCAGTGAAAGGCCGTGAAAAGCAGAAGGAAGGACGGGGCAGCTGACAGCCTCACATGGCTGAGCTGGTGCCTGACCCTGTTTGAGGCGAGATTTCAGGCCAGACAGAAAACTCATCTCAGGCCCAAAAATAAGCCCAACCTCCATTGATTTGATGCTGGTTTTTAAATCAGACATTTGAGATGGGAAGAGACTTATGAGGTCCTCTAATCCAGCGTTTCTCAACAACTGGTCCGTGGACCAGCGTCGGTCCCTGACATCTCCCTGACGCAGCAAGCTAGTCTCCGGGATCAAAAAGGCTGAGAAGCACTGCCCTAGTCTACCCCTGAGGAAACAGTCCTGCATTGGCCCCTATAGTATGTTCTCCTATATGCTCCCCAGGCCACTCTGAAATGACTCATGGGATGGGGCTTTCGCTACTTCTCTTAGACATCAGTAGGACAGTGCCCTTGGATGTTCACCTTAAATGTTCCCTTGCTCAGCTCTCAGGTGGGTTCCCTTTGGAACACCCAACAATTCCACTCCCTCCTCTTTGTTTACACCCTCCGGAGACTGGCAGAAAGGTGTGTATCTGCTCTCTCTGTTGTCCAGTTGGGGGGCATGACCTGCTGGCCAAGTGTTAGGAGACAAGGCAGGAAACACGGATTTACCTTCTTTATAATCTCCAGGGAGAACTCCTGCTCCACAGTGTCGAGCAGCCGGCTCTTGCAGCTGGAGTACAGCATACGCTCCTTAATGCCGCACTTGTACCCAGGCATGGAATAGATGAACACTGCAAGAGAGAGCAAGACTGTCAACATAACCCCAGCCTTAAAAGTTGAGGAACATGTGCAAACTGAGATCCAGCAGTGAGAATCCAGTCCTAGATCCTGCCCAGCTCGGCCCTGCATGCCCACAAGAGTGCCACACATGTAGTCCCGTGCCAAGCTCGCTACCATAGACAGGACTGAGACAGCAAAACCACTGTGGAGAGGAAACCAAAAAAAACCAAGAGAAAAAGCCTCCTGCAGCCAAACAGCTTCCTCCTCCTCCAACTAAACATTCTGGTGCCTGCAACCGGACTGCCCCAGCTACATCCTTGGCATTGGCTTCCAGAGCACTTCTTCAGCAGCAGCGTGGGTCAGGGGCCCTGGTTTAAGGGGTCCTCTGCTGGCATCCGAGGCGCTGGTAGCAGGTGAGTGAGCAAACGCCCTTCAGCGGAATGGGAACTGGTTCAAGATCCCCAGACAGCTGAGGGTAAGAACGGCACAGCAAGAACAAAACGAATAGCCGTCTGCCTGCCAGGATGACAGCAGGCCAGCAAAGGCATCTGCCTACTGACTCATTCACTGGAATAGTAGCGGCCTGTGCGGAGGGGAAGGTAGGCTTGGCTCCAGCCAGAGATTACACAGGAACACTGCAGTGCACACGTGGGCCGAACGTAGAGTAACGCCACGTCTGCCTAGGGCGGGGGGAACCCGTCTGACCCAGGTATTCTCTCTCCTAGCGGGGTACTGGTCGAGAGGGCTGAGCTTACCCACAGACTCCAGGTAGTCTCCCTCATGAGAGTGCTTGTACAGGAAGAAATGATAGCGACCGGAGTCCTGGGGGATCCTTTTGGGGAGGTCTGCTAGCTCCGTGGCATTTGTATGGACCAGGTCTATAGTCTCCCGCTCGAGATCCAGTTTCTGGTTAAAGGGGAAGGGAGAAAGAGTTCAGCATAAAACACTGAAATCAACGCTCAGAGGCTCAGCAGACTCAGGGAGAGCCCGAGGGCCGGGGCAGGAGTTGGGGGAACTGAAAAGCGCAAGGGAGACTGCCACTGCCTCCTTACCAGCTGGATGTAATTGATTTTCTTCTGCTTTAACAACTGGATGGCCTGCTGCGCATCAGGCTGCAGTGGAAAAGCCAGGCCCTGCAGAGTCTGGTGTTTACTCTCAACACTGATCTCGGTCTTCACCTGGAAACAGAGACCCCAACGTCAGACTGGACCGAGACAAAGCCAGTGAGGAGGAAGAGGAGGAGGGGGGTGGGATAAAGGGAACAAAACCAAACACAAACTGTGCTACTCTAACCCAGCCAGAACGGGTCACTCACAGCTCACTGAGCAACAGGATCTCCCGGGAAGCCCTCGCCAGGAGAGCAGCGCCTGCCAGGATGGCATGCCCACAGGGCACCGGTGCATGCAAAGCCGGCTGCAGTGCTTTCCAGGCTGATCAAAGCTGAGGGATTCCAGCAGAGGGAACACCCTTTGCCTTGCCTCATTGAGAACATTAACCCCAGGGAGAAGGGTCATGGCCTCGCTGGCATGGGAGACAAGTGCATGTTGTGTGAGAAACCAGCCCCCACACCCCAGAGAACATAGGGGGCCAGGGCTGCAGTGAGGAGTGATCCTGAGCAGCACACGGACACCCAGTCAGCAGAAGCGCTCTAGAATCCATGCAACTGGCCAAGAGATTGTACACTCCCATCCCAGACAAACGGGCATCCACGTGCTGTGGCCCCTCGAGGCTGCGCTATTGCAATATGCTGCCCCGGGGAGGACTCTGAAGGCCACCTGGAAACCAACAGCTGGTACAACATGGAGCGGCCCACCTGCATAGTGCAGCAAACCATCCGGACATCGCACTAACTCTGCCGGACCAGGTACATCTTAGTGTCTTGCCGCTTATCTCTCAGGTCCTAAATGGACTTGGGCAGAACTTGGACACTAGGCACTCACCTCTTGTGGCAACTATATTCAATGGGGACAAGGAGGTTCATTCCCACTGGTGCCCGGGACAGAGCACTCTCCAAAGAGGGCCCTCAGCTATGGGATTCACCACTGATGGAGATCACATTGAGCCTGGGGCTTGCCACTGTTAACACAAGCAGCAAGACAGACCACTTTCAGCACCTCTGCTCTTAAATTTAAGGGGATGACCCCGCTAAGGCTTGAGGAACTAATCTCAGAGATTACACCAATAAGGAAGCTGCTGAGAAGCAAAGGGAGAAGGGGTAGAAGATTTCTCTTCCCCATCCTTAGGATTCACTGGAACGTTAAAGCTAAGCAAGCAACTCAGACACCACCATCACAAGCACCTTAAGACATACCATGTAATAAAGTAGGTGGGTTATTGACCTAGAAACCCCTTGTGTCCCTCATTCTCATTTGAACTTCTTCAGAATTCAGTAGCACCAGCCTGTTGCCCAGGATCTCGAGAGAGGCAGGAGAGATTCCAAGCCTGCTGCATCATTCAAACTGATACATTTACATGGACATACAGGGGAGAGTCCTAGCAAAAAGTCACAGATGCCACAATGCCAGCAAAATTCAATAGTCTTCTAACTTCACCAAAATTCTAGATTTTCTAATAAAATACGGCTGTCAGACAGCCAACACTAAATCAAACACCGGGCACTGGGCTGCTTGGCCCCTTTAAGACTTCCCAAGGCAGGGGGATTCTTTGGTCTCAAGCAGCCCTGCTGTTCATTCTGGAGATTTATGTGGCCATGTGAAGTGAGAGGCAAGGACCACAGAGAATCTACTCTGAGTGCCACCTAGGAGCACCATCTTCCCACAGACCTTCCAGGGCATCTTGTTCACGTGGGCTGCTGTGTGTTTAGAGAAAGGTCTCAATGAGGAGTTTTCTCCACAGCTAATCCCTGCCTACGCAGATGAGTGGTGAGGAAAGTTTTCACTGGGGGAAGATGCCCTCAGCTCGTCATTGCGCATGGCTGGTTATAAATAACTGGGTGCATGAGAGAGACAATCAAGCACATGGGATGCTGCAGCTGTCATTGGGGGACTTCAAATTAAACAGGAATGGGAAGTGACTATGGTGTTTTCTTGATCAAACTGTACTTCCATTCTCTAGCATTTGGGGGGTTTTGGTCCACATTTCTCAGCCACAAAATCCCCTTGTTGCACAATGGCTTTAGCCAGTTTTGCCATGCGAGGACGTCTTCAGTAGAGCTCTGAGGAGAATCTGCTTAGGGTCTCGTGAGACGGCAACATCCTTGGTTGCCGGGTCCTCCAGTGCCATCCCAGGACTTGCTCTGCTACTCTCCAGCTTTGTTCTGTGTTTGTACAGCACCTAGCACAATGGGGTCCTGGTCCTTGACTGGGGTTCCCAGGTGCTACTGTAATAAATAATCTCTCCTCCAAACACCCACTGTGTTTTTCAAATTTTGGGGTGTTATGACATAGCAAGATTTTGTTTGCAATTTTTAATTCTCAATATAGCCTTCCAATAAACAATCGACTGTAGCATTTGTGCACCATTAGCTCTGGATAAAATAAGTGGATAGTGCAAACCCATCCCCCAGATTCCCACTGAGAATGCCACAGGTGATGGGGAAAATACCTCAGAGCAAGCCCTGGAAAGTGGAGGTAAACAGCAGGCACGTGAGCCCTTATGTTAAAGGCTTACAGCGGACCACCCTAACAAGGAATACTCGGCATCAACAAATCCACTCTCCAGTGCACCCAAATCCACTTCAAAGAGGGGGGGAAGCAAAAGAATCAGATTTTTTTCCATTGGAAATTTAACTTCCCTCACCAGGTAGCTTACTCTTCACATCTCTCTCAGCAGCGTGAGAGGCGCTGCTCAGAGTACAACTTCCGTGTGCAAGTGTTTAAAAAGAAGAGACAAAAATCCCACTCAGGAGAGGAGGTGAAGAATGAGAGGAGAAAGAATCCCTCAGACACAACTCAAAGCACAACACAACACAGCGTACCTCCTCAGGGCTGGGGAATTCTACCAGCGTGGGGCAGCACCAACAGCCCACTACTATCTGTCACATGGAATACAGGGAGACGGAGCCACATCAGTGACAGAGAAGGCAGAGGAGTGAATGGCTCTCTGAAAAGCCTCACACACCCGCTTCAGCTTGGTGACTAGAGGTTGCTAAGCACTGAGAGTACCGAATGTGCTCTAAAAGCCACGTGTGGAAAGGCTACCTCCCGTTGGGGCTGTTCCACTTTAGCTGGCGCTGGTTGTAAAGTGATTTCCATTGCGACACCCAGATTCAGCTGCTCGCAGCTTTCTGAAAACACCCATCTTTCAGGCTCAGGCTCTGCTTTCAGGGGAAGGTATTTTACTTGAGGAAAGATGGTTCAGCCATTTTTGAGTGAGGAAAAAACACTCCTCACTTTCCCTTGAAAAAACAATGACTTTTTAAAATAAGTGACAGTACAGCCAAAAAATGGCTTAGAGCCGACGGATGAAAAGTGCCATGGAAATAGTCACCTCTGAGTACCAGCGCACAGCCAGATCTCACAGGGACATGGGTTTGATTTGGTGGAGTTATCCACATTTGCAAATTGCATAATGAGCAGACAGAGTGACTTGTGTGTGTGCTAATCTTTATAGTGCTGCAAACCAGCGAGACTGTTACGGATAACACTGTTAAGCACTTTTCAGCCATAGTGCTTTAGACAAGGGAGGCAAGTAGCATTATCCCTTTTATACAGATGGGGAAACTAAGGCACTCAAAAGATGGAGGTCAGGGACAGAGCAGGAACTAGAACTCAGGTTTCTCAACCACACACTGAACGTACTGCCCTGAATTACTCAGAAGTGATCAGGAACCCTTCACAAATGTTTCAGTAATAAAGTATCTGGTAAATGACACTCCCCCCCCGCTTCCCGCTTTCCACCCAAAATGTGGCCCCCTTGGGAAAATGTGCACAGCAGGGCTGGAAGCATGAGGTCCCCCTTCTTCCTCCCCTAAAATGATTCTCTGACCTTCACAGCCCTTATTTAGTGACGCCTCAGAGAAAGAGGAACAGGGGCAGAGAAGAGCTATGAGGATGATCAGGGGAATGGTGGGTCTATCCTATGAGAGGAGAGCTTGGCTCATTCAGGCTAGCAAAAAGAAGACTGAGAAGCGATATCGCTGCTCTCTATAAATACATCGGGGGTAAATATTAGGGAGAGTGAAGAGCTATTTAAACTAAAGGATAAAGTTGGCACAAGAACAAATGGATATTAACTGGCCATCAGCAAACTCAGGCTGGAAATTAGAAAATTTCTAACCATGAAAGGGATGAGGTTCAGCAGCCCTGGAGCTCACTTCCGGTTTGTGTCTTATGGTCCTAAAAGCTCATGCTTCAGAACTTCAGCAGGAGGGGTCAGACTAACCCACTCCACATCATCTCCACCTGGAGATGGTACACTGGGCAGGGAGAGCCAGGGCTCTGAGGTGACACAAGGATTCTGTGTCTCAGGTGGTGGGCTGGCTGGTTCTTGTCCACATGCTCAGTGTCTAACTGATGGCCATGTGTGGGGTTGGGAAGGAATTTCCCCCCAGCTCAGATTGGCAGTGACTTTGGGCGTCTTTCCCCTTTGCAGTGCATGGGGTGCAAGTCAGTTGCCGGGATTATCGGAGAATAACTCACTTCTTCATCTCCCTGCCACAGCGGGAGCCCTCCTATTCTCTACGCATACAACAGTCTAGTGTCCTGCGGGCTGTAATACTTTTGTCTAATTTGGGTTGCCGGGTTTAATATACGGGTGGCTGGGTGGTGTTTAATGGCCTGTGAGATGCAATAGGTCAGACTAGATGCTTTGGTGATCCTTCTGGCCTTAAACTCTATGACACCCCAAGGTTAGGAGGTAGCAAATATGACTATGAAGTGATTTGCCCAGGGGTGGCTTAGCAGCTCATTCCCTAAAGAAAATAATCCAAAAGGAATTGGGAGCATGGGACTGAGTAAAGCAGGCACAAGATGAGACTCCGGAGCAAGACAGAGGCATGTGGAGAATGCACAAAATATCCAGAGGCCAGCCTACCATCTCAGTGCTAGAGTCCTGCAAGCAGGAGTCCTGGGAGCATGGGGAGAGGAGAAATCAGATCAGCAACTCAGAGCAAAACAGAGGGTAGCTCCCCATACATTTCTCAAACTAACGAAGGGGGTGGAGAACACTGGCTAAGGAAGGGGGGTGTCTGGACAAAGAACAGCACACAGAGGAGATTGTTTTAAAGGAGAGGAGGGGAATGGACACACCGGAGGAGAGGGGCCTACCATCTCACTGCTGGAGGCCAGGGAGTGCAGATCCTGGGAGCACAACAACAAAAAAAAAGCACAAGGAAAACATCAGCGCCAAGCAACCCACCTCCAGAAGGGAGAGTCCATTCACACCTGCTAATCGGATTATGCATGGGTGGGGTGGGGGCTGACAAAGCTAATGCAGAGGGAGGTGGAGGATGAAGAAGACTAGAAGAGGACTCTGGACACCTTCAGCAACTCTTTGTTGTGGCCTTCTCGGCTCTTCAGTCACCACTGACCCCGCACGCATTTTGGATGATTCCCTCTAGAGCAGTGGATCCCAAATTGCAGTCCATGGCCGAGCTGTGGTCCAGAGCGCCTCCCAGTGCTCAGAGGAATTAATGAAAGCCAAGAAATAGGAGACTGGGGAGTTAGAAGGGGAGGTGGATCCATACAAGGATCTCTCTTCTGGAAAAAAATGTTTCCGGAGCAGTGATCTAGAGGCCTTGAAGAATCAAAGACCAAACATACCACAGCACCACAGAAAGCAGATGATCTTCAGGCCAGGGCTGAGATTTGTTTAGTGGAGCAATGTTAGGTGCTCCATAAATAAATACTGTTGGGGGTCTGAGTACTATCTCCTGCCCAGATCGATGCTCACACGAAAGGGTGGCATCTCCACAGGCAGGACTAGCATGAATAGAGAGCTAAGGATTCAACATAAGCTGTAGAAATCAGTATTAAAATTGTAATGCCCTTTGATTAATCGGCCCATTGCTCTCTCAAGCGCTACCCAGAGTATCATCATCCGAGACCTAGATCCAGCTACATTAGAATGGGATGAATATCTTAATCCAGGACATCAACACCCCACAACTGTTGCCACCAGCTAGCTCTTTCACTACCAACTTCAAACAAAGGCTTGAGGCATATGCAATGTGTTGTAATAAACTGTCTAGTGCAGGGATGGGCAAACTTTTTGGCCCGAGGGCCACATCTGGGTATGGAAATTGTATGGCGGGCCATGAATGCTCACAGAATTGGGGGTTGGGGTGCAGGGGTGGTGAGGGCTCCAGCTGGGGGTGCAGGCTCTGGGGTTGGGCAAGAAATGAGAAGTTCAGGGTGCGGGAAGGGGCTCCGGGCTGGGGGGGTGTGCTCGAGGGTGGGGCTGGGGTGAGGGGTGCAGGAGGGTACTCCGGGCTGGGATCGAGGGGTTCAGAGGGCAGGAGGGGGATCAGGGCTGGGGCAGGGGGTTGGGGCATGGGAGGGGGTCAAGGGTGCAGGGTCCGGGCGGTGCTTACCTCAAGCAGCTCCCAGAAGCAGCGGCATGTCCCCCTCTCCGGCTCCTATGCAGCGACGCGGCCAGGCGGCTCTGCGCACTGCCCTGTCCGCAGGCGCCGCCCCACAGCTCCCATTGACTATGGTTACTGGCCAATGGGAGCTGCAGGAGCAGTGCTTGGGGCAGGGGAAGCATGCGGAGCCCCTTGGCTGCCCCTATGCGTAGGAGCCCAAGGGGGGACATGCCACTGCTTCTGGGAGCCGCACGGAGCGGGTCAAGCCCCCAACCCTGCTCCCTGGCTGGAGCTTGGAGGGCCAGATTAAAACATGTGGAGGGCCAGATACAGCCCCTAGGCCGTAGTTTGCTCACCCCTGGTCTAGTGTGTGCATATCCCTGCCCCCTACTGAACGGAATGGGCACTGACTGACTGTGTTTCATAGGCTCGACAATGCTAAAAGGGATGCACTGTCTCAGGAACAGCAGGGATAAACCCAGATCCTTCTGCTGTTCCTGACACGTTTCAAGTGGCCATAGCATACAGCAAATTGGCATCTTCAGTGGCCATGGATGTTACAATATTACAGAACCTAGGAAACTTTCAGTTTCCAGCCACTGACTCAAAAGTGTTGGGCTGAAATTTTCCATCACTGGTCTCTGCCTGAAGGTGAGAGAGTTGCAACAAACTTTTATCAAGAGATTTTGAGTGGAGGGGAAATAAATACACTTCTTCCATTTAAAAATATTCCAAAATAAATCATTAAAAAAAAACCATACTTTTAGACAGGGCTACAGGACAAATGTCTGAAGTTTAAGGTCTATGACCATGCCACATTTCATGGCGCTAGTGCTTAGCTTAGTTAAAAATGGTTTGAATTTAACCACAATATTAGTGTTTGAAAATTAACCGCATGTTAGGTAAGGTGCTTAATTCTAGATGGGTGCACTTCAAACAGATGCAGTGAAGTTAGGGAAGTGGGCACGTTGATTCAAAGAGCATACATGCTTGTCTGGCAAAACTAGAGGAGCTATAAGCTTCAGAAAGCAAATTGGTGTGGAAAAAGGAATTCACTAGCACAATACCTCCAGCTTCTAGTTTTCCCTTTAAATGCGTAGGAAATTAAATGAAGGTGAAGGGGATCAACGTTAATGCAACAGTAAGGCTGAAAGATTGAATGCTCAAACGTCAGAAAATCCCAAAAGATTTAAGGTTGCTCTGGCAACGTTAAATCTGCCACATACCATAATCACAGTATTCTCTCCTCCTTTCCCTTGTTAAATGTAAGCCGTAATCTATTATCTATAGACACCATTAAACATACAGGATGTGCAGTAAGGCCGAGTTAACTTTATATTTTGGAATTCCTGACTTGCATCAATGCCACAAAGTTTTCAAGATCAATGGTTTTTGCATTTAATTATCAGTTGATTAGATCCATTCCCAACTAATGCAGCCCTGGCTGGTTTTGAATCCATACACAAAACTGGTATTCCAGAGAGAGACTGACTGTGGCTTCATTTAAAAAAAAAACAAAAAAAAAACCCCACAGGTGTGGGGTTTTAAACCACAGGATAACAAGTGTGCGTTAGCTATCGCACTGTAAAACTGTAGTGGAAACACAAGGCACCTGTAGTTTTTACCATGAGGAAGCTAGATGGGACCAACTCTACACCCCTCACCTGTGGTTCATCTCACCTAGCTACCTCACAGTAAAAACTACAACACACCTTTTTTTGGCAGTGAAAACCAGGCCTCCATTCACCTGTTCTCTACCACAATGCACAGTAACTGATACGCAGGGCCGGCTCCAGGCACCAGCGCAGCAAGCAGGTGCTTGGGGCGGCCAATGGAAAGGGGCGGCACATCCGGCTCTTCGGCGGCGGGTCCCTCAGTCCCTCTCTGAGGGAAGGACCTGCCGCCAAAAAATGAAGCAGCGGAGGTAGAAGTGCCGATCGTGGCTTCCCCCTCCTCCCCCACCGCTTGGGGCGGCAAAAACGCTGGAGCCGGCCCTGCTGACAGGTGTGCTCTAATAAATCAATCAAACAGCCCATCCTCACTGCTGCACCTTCTACAGTCAGACCCCAACTGGTTTTGGTTTGAATTCATTTGCCTTGTTCCCACCGCTCTTAAGCTATTTTTATTGCTTATGTGATACCACAGATGCCTCAGATTCCAGGTCTATTATAACAGCAGAGAGTGCAGGATTCCCGTACAGATGGGATGTATGCTGACTCTTGCTACAGACCTATCAGCAGAGCCATTAGCAAACAGCTATAATCTTTGCTTCCTGCATGTCTGAGATATAGTTTGACCCAAGCTTAAGGCCATGGCTGGCCTGCAAGCTGCATGGTATTTCAAACTCTCTAAAACTGAAATCGTATTTTGTGACTGTGTAAGCGGTGTTCAAACCCCCAAATGCTTTCACTTTTTTTAGTCTCCCCATTGCATTTAAAGCGCAACCTAATAGCAGCTTCTTATGGACAAAAGGAAATTAGCTGTTTCCACGTATTTCACATGAGCAGCAGAATAGTCACGTAAGATGCACAAAAACATTCTCGAGGTCTCACACCTTATAAGAAGTTTCCCACGCTTTCTGCAAACCAAACATGCACAGAACTCATCCTGTCAACATGAAACCCATGGATATTTTGCTTTCTATGAATTCTAGAAAGCACAATTATATCTATGTTTCTCATATCTTTTTGCCTACATCCTCTTCTGGGCCGTGTGCTTTACACTTTCTCAGGCTGAAGCCTTCAGTCTTACCTTCTGCTGATTCAGCCTGATGGGTTTTTTTTATCCCTGCACCTTGCAGAGTGGTTTGATGTGTTCCAGACATTTTTTACATGGATAGTCTTGTACAGACAATTTTTGCAGAAATGTGTTTTAAAATAGCAAGTAAATTGAGCACTGATTTGAAAGTTAACACGTCTGGCCCTAGCAGCAAGAGACTAACTGTAGTTTATCCTACTGGAAAGCCTACTTTGGCTTGGGCAGCAAACTATACTATCGCTTGCCTTTCTGACGAGATAACTGTCATTGAACTACCTGAGAAGCCCACACTCAATCTCTCCCCTCTGCTGTCACCACAGACCTCTATCAAAGCACTAACACATTCAACTGAGGCCTGGTCTACACTGGGGGGGGACGACGGGGGACGCGGAGAGGGGAAATCGACCTAAATACGCAACTTCAGCTACGAGAATAGCATAGCTGAAGTCGACGTATCTTAGGTCGACTTACCTCGCGTCCTCACAGCTGAGTACAGGAGTCGACGGCAGAGTGATCCCCGATAGATCGATCACTACCCGCCAATCCGGGTAGTGTAGACATACCCTTAGGCGCAGCCTCTGGCTTGTTCACCTGTTCCATGGCCCATCCTCTTGTCCTAGGGCGTTATTTCTGGGGCTGACATCAGCTAGACACTTCCTCCTCCCCTTTGACCAGCAGCTCTGTTGCTTTGCTCACTCCCTTCACCTGCCACTGCCTTTGAAGAGATTCTGTTCTCTTTGCTCAGCAGCTTGGGCCCCCCTTCTTTGACAAGCACCTAAGTGCTGTGTCTGAGGTCATTGTCACTGGACAGGGTCACTTGCTTATCCAGCACTTCTCCTTGCCCCAGGTTTCTGGGCAACAAGACTTTCCCAGCCTGAACCAATGAACCAGAACGACGGATGACACTGCTGATGCTGGTTTGAAATTATTTCAGTGATGTAGGAGGACTTATGAACGACAGGTGAGGTCCCAGAGGACTGGAGAAGGGCAAACATACCTATCTTTAAAAAGGGGAACAAAGAGGATTTGGGGAATTATAGACCATCGGCTTAACTTTGGTACCTGGAAAGATACTGGAACAAGTTATTAAACAACCCATTTGCAATCACCTACAGGATAACAGGGCGATAAGGAATAGCCAGCATGGATTTGTCAAGAACAAATCATGCCAAACCAACCTAGTTTACTTCTTTGACAGGGTTACTGGCTTGTGGGTGGGAGGCGAATCAGTAGACATGATGTATCATGATTTTAGTAAGGCCTCCGACACAATCCCGCATGACAGTCTCATAAGCAAATTAGAGAAATGCAGGCTAGATTAAATTACTATTAGGTGGGTGCACAACTGGTTGAAAGACCAAACTCAAAGAGTAGTTATCAACAGTTCACTGTCAAACTGGGAGGACATACCTAGTGGGTTCAGACAGGGGTCAGTCCTGAGTCCAGAACCATTTGATATTTCATTAATGACTTGGATAATGGAGTGAAGCATATGCTCAGAACATTTGCAGACCAAGCTGGGAGGGGTTGCTAGCACTTGGAAGACAGGACTAGAATTCAAAATTGGTCTGAAATCAACAAGTTGTAATTCATTAAAGACAATTGTAAAGTACTTCACTTAGGAAGGAAAAATCAAATGCACAACTACAAAAGGGAATAACTGGCTAGGCAGTAGTACTGCTGCAAAGGATCTGGGGGTTCTCAAGGAACAAAAATTGAATATGAATCAGCAATGTGATGTAGTTGTGAAAATACACCCCAGAATATTAGCCTTAACAGGAGTATTGTATGTAAGACATGGGAGGTAATTATCCTGCTCTACTCAGCTACAGTACTGTGCCCAGTTCTGGGTGTCATGCTTTAAGAATAAGGCAGACAACTTGGAGACAGTCCAGACAGCAGCAACAAAAATGATAAAAGGTTTAGAAAACCTGCCTATGAGGAAAGATTGGGGAGGAAATGGGCATGTTTAGTCACGAGAAAACAAGACTAGAGGGGATTTGATAACAGTCGTCAAATATGGTTTAAATATCCTCTTATAAAGAGGATGGTCAACAATTGTTCTCTGTATCTAGTGATGGTAGGACAAGAAGTAACTGGCTTAATCTGCAGCAAAGGAGATTCAGGTTAAGTATTAGGAAAGCTTTTCAACAATAAGGATCGTTAAGCACAGGAAAAAGCTTCAAAGGAAGGTTGTGGAATCCCCATCTTTGGAGGTGTTTAAGAACAGGTTGGACAAACACCTGTCAGGAATGGCCTAGGTTTTCTTGGCCCTTCCTCAGTAAAGGGGCTGGACTAGAGGTCAATTCCAGCCCTACATTTCTGATTCTATGAAGCTGAAAGCCAAACCCCACTCCTGGCACCAATACCACCCTTCTATTTATGGAAGTTCGTCTAATTTTGAAGGATCCTCAAGAATATGAGAGTTTTTTCCAAACAGATTAATGTAAGCATCACTTGAGCCCCCTGCCCAACCCCCCCCCCCAGAAATACAGCCTCCTCTGGGGTGGAAGGCAACAGCAACACCACACAACAGATTCGGACCAGATATTATTCAGTCACACATGCATTGAAACAGAAAGTGAACAGAACAGAGATGCATTTGAAATTGTATCTACAGGAAGAAGAAAGAAACACACATGGGAAACAGTGCGGGTCACAACACACCCCAAATCCCCCCCCCTTTTTTTTTTATGGTAACAGTGCCCCTTGTCACCCACAGAATTCTAGAGAGTTTAATAATTAAGCTTTGTGGAATTTGTAGTCAACTTTTTCCTGATGGACTGTATAATCAAGTCCCAGCTACTACTTATAGCTGCTTGTTAGAACTAATTTAAAGGGCAAACATTTCTAGGCCTCTGCCAGCCCTGATCTTTAATTTACACATTTTCTTTGTGTTCCAGGATCAAGAAATTCTCCGGGCCTAAGTCCAGCCTAGCTAGCGCTCATGAGCAACCTGACATAGCAGTGACACATGTGATTGAGAAAGACAAATGAAGGGAATGATTCACTGTCAGGCTTGCAAGTTACTAATGAGTAAAACCAGATACATGTAAATGCAATGTCAATAAGTGCACAGTTACCTGGCTCTATGATCAGAGTTCCCTCAAAGGACATTGTTTTTTAAATTTGTATGGGGGGAAAAAAAGTCAGGAAATTGAAGAAGTTCTGGTTCCCAAAGCAAGTGTAACTAAGTCACATTGTATGTGGATACACATGCACACACCTTTTCCCCTAGCATCTCAAAATGCTTTACAAATATTACATAATACAGACAGACCCCCATGTGGGACAGAGTATTAGGCCCTTTTTAATAATGGGTAAACTGAGGCTCAGAGGTAAAGTCAAGTGTTCAAGCTCACATAGAAGTGAGTGACAGAGCTGGAAACCAGGAGGTAGATCCTGTGCTAACCACTAGACTACCCTTCCTCTCTAAAAAGAGAACGGTATCTAGATCAATGAGCCAAGATACAGGTGCTTTGGGAGCCATCATTTAATTTCCTGGGGTTTGTGTCTTTAAAAACCCCAACCAAAACACCGCAGTGACTATTTGCATTCATGCAGACAGCATTTTTTGTTGTTGTTCTAATATTTCAGTGGTTCGACTTCAGAATTCTACACAAGGGACATTGTATCCTTAGAACGCGACACACCATGCACCTAGCAGGACACTTATTGAGAACTTGCCCCTCATTCAGTGGGGGAAAGCAAACACCGAAGACAGCAATCAGAAGATGAGCATCAACAGGAGGCACTTACCTGGGCAACTTTATCCTGCAAGACACAGCCAAAAAGCACTTAATCCAACAACACTGAGCAAGCCAGTCAGACAAGCATGACAATAGAGGGCGCTACATGCAAAGCTGCAGAGCCAATACTAGCTTGATGCTCTGCCAGGACACACTAGCAGCAGGACGCGCTCTCATTTGCCGCCGCATTTAGCTACAAAGCTAATGCTGATCAAATTCTCTCACTAAACTATATTTGCCTCTAATCAGCTTCTCTTCTATGTATTTAAGTGAGAGACTTCTGCTTCCCTGATGGAACCCCTTGTCCCTGCCTCTGTTTGTCTATTACACATCATCTGCAGAGTGTCTTGATGCTATTTACTGTACATAAAGTAACATATTTGGGACACATTTTGCATCAGCCCGCATCACCCAATACAACTGTCCCCTAACCCCCAAGAACAGAAACCAGACCTAGAGAGACCAATAATTAAGGGGCTCCCAGCATCCTCAGACCAGGAAAACGGCGAGCAAGCACCATGCTCTAAGAGCTACAAAACCTGGGCTATACTGAACTCCCAATGGGAAGGATTACCAGTGTCACGGCCCCCCAGAGAATGCCATGCCACTGCCTCCTGATAAGCTCCAGGCTGCAGATCAAAAGCTACTGTGAAAGGGGCAAATCAGAGACTATTTAGGGCTTTATAGATGGAAATCAAAATTCTGAACTGCATCCAGAACCGACATCCTGTTCAATCCCTCCACATTTCAGCACCAGGTTACAGGGAGCAGTGGCCTGACTCAGGAGACAGAATTCTCTTTGGAGCATGTCAGCATCACCGACCCATCGAAAGGGCAAAGAAAGGCTGTAGCAGAGCTGGGAATCTGATGTCAGGAGTAGGGGAAGAGATCAGAAACATTGATAGGTACATTTTAACACCAAGCGTACTACTGTAATAGATCCTATCCGACAGATGGGCTAGAATCTCAAGTGCTTTAGCTGAACAGCTCAGTGAGGGTAAAGCAAGGGCTCTTCTGGAGACCGCACCACAGACTGATGTGCTGAGTGAAAGAGCATGATACCCGGGGGGACAAGAGGTCAGACACCCTCTCAAACTAAGGATTATAATACAAAATGTGTGTGTGGTGCTGAAATAAAACTATAGTCTGGCTCCAATCCTAACGGAGGGCTAGAGGGGAAAGGAGAAAATTACTCCAGGGGAAAAGGTGACAAGTGTGTGTATCTGGGGAAGGGAGTAGAAATGGGGGAGAGCATCAGGATTTGTATAAGTGTCGGAATTTTACCTGGGCTGAACTCTGCAGTCTCAGCAGCACCCCAGAACCTCAACATGCCCTGCAAAGCTCAGGCAGCTGAATTCAGACCCTGCCTGGCCCACCAATGACCTTGCGGGAAGAGGCACAAGCTAACATCTGAGTTTGCAGAGGACACAAATTTAAGGCAGCAGCAAATGTGGAGGAACACAGCGAACAAATCCAGACCGATCTGGAGAGATTAGGTTTATGGGCTGCAGGAAGCAACAGGGAAGGGAACAATGGGGCCAGAAGCCGATTAGCGACTGCAAATCTGTAACACTGATGTCAACACTCTAACAGAGACTGGTTTGAAATAAAAATCTGAAAGGAAGACAGACAGGTGAAGTGAAAAGCAGAAAAGTCAGAAGGCTTCTCCCCAGAGTGCATTGGTACAGACTGAAGAGGTAAATATCTGAGTATGACAAGATAGACTGGCTGAGAGATCACTGGCAGAAGAAATCTCCAGCATTGTGTCAATCAGATAAATATTGGAATCAGATCATGTTGTATTCTGCACCTCTTATATAGGGTAGGCTTCAGAAATACAGACAAGTAGTTTTTATGCTCCTACTTATCCAGCCCAGCCTCTCAGATCACCCCTCCAATAATGCCATTGTTGATGGCCTGCTTGTCTCTCTCTCTCAGTTAAGTCTCGGTGCCATTTTTATGCTCCCTCCTATACATGGAATGCTCCCCTCACCCCGCAAGCCTCTATCCACTGAATGAAATTCCTCCTGAAATCTCACTCTTCCCAGGACGTCCTCCGTAAGTGCATCAATAACATTCACTGTCTCCTCCCTACATTATCTGCATGCACGTGCCCACACACAGAACCACCATGAAGTACAGAGGCCAGGAAAGTATCCACTTGATCGTACTGCTGTCACCCCATCCTTCCTCGGCCCAGTCCCTCCTTTTGTTTCACATCCCTGCCCATCGCGTCACACCTAAAAGTTTCGAATCCAAGCCCCTTGTGACAGGACTGTCTTTTCAGGAAGTACTTAGTACATTTCTGGGCGCTAAAAGAGAATGGTGTTAAGCACATTTCAGAAAAAACATGGCTGAAAATCATTTCTTCTTGCCCTTCCCCTGAAGTACAAGTTCTGGGTTCTGCTTGATAACAGTGCTAATGCCTACAGCAGTGTTCAGAATGCAGCTCCCTGCTCTGCTTTGGATGTTAAACCATCATTTGCCAACCAACTACAGCAGGGGAAATGAACCAGAGCTGTGAGCAAACGTCTTAGCATATAAAAGGCTTTAGTGAGAGTTTATTTCGTGAGTTAATTTTAAAGAACACGGATGGCAAATGTTGCTTTCAGAGATTTAGCCAAACATAAAATGGAAGTTGTAGCTTTAAAAATAAAGGCACAAAATCATTTAAAGTGAAACTGGCTCAAGTACAAGGCAGCTTTGCCACGTTCTGATTGGACCCTTTTGCTTTGGCTGCTGGTATTTTTCGTTTGAGTCCTTCCTGTCTGTGTCTCCCTGCACTGGCTGGGGGTGGCTCCCACTCCAAGGTCCACACAGAATCAGAGAGTGTCACACCCAGTCCATCTCTCTGCCAACACAGCTCTAATTCCCACAGTACGTTTGCTGGCATTTTGTAGAGTCTAGTTGTGTATATTCCAAGTGAGGAGTCAGCCAGCCTTTCCCTGGAGAGGCTATTTCACAGCTTAATGCATCTCCCTGTCTGGAAGCAACAGCTCCCAGCATTAACCGTTTTGCACCCATTGCCTATACAAATCCTTTTCCCATCTCTCAAACCCAGCCTCTCACCTCATTGATGCGGATTTGCTGGAGCTCCTGTTCAGCTGCAGTCAGCGGGGCTGGGGCAGAGCAGGCCGACACATGCTTCTGGTAGCCGCTTAGTGAGATGTCTTCCTGCAGCCACCAGACAGAAGTGAGAGTAAATGTCATTAACATAATTATTACAGAATGAAAATCGCTCCCTCCCCTGACCACAATGTTCACCAATGCATGAGACACGGACGAGAATGCTCTCCTGGAAGTTCTACACTACTGCTGCTTTAGACTCTGACCACACAATCCACTACAGTGTGATCTCACATGGTTCCCAAGGTTTCTCAAGGAAGCACAGCACAGCCTGTAAACAGGGAATATAGGGGCTCCACATTTTTGGCCACTATAACAGGGGGCTACTTGATACAATAACAAAAAACACAGAATGAGGCTCACCTATCAGTCTCACAAAGGGTCAAATCTTTGAGTGCTTGGGGAGTTCTCACTCTTCCCAGGAGCACATGACAAAAGGACAGTGATCCAGTCAACATGGGAAAAATAACAGGAGTACTTGTGGCACCTTAGAGACTAACAAATTTATTAGAGCATAAGCTTTCGTGGGCTACAACCCACTTCTTCGGAAGTGGGTTGTAGCCCACGAAAGCTTATGCTCTAATAAATTTGTTAGTCTCTAAGGTGCCACAAGTACTCCTGTTATTTTTGCGGATACAGACTAACACGGCTGCTACTCTGAAACCAGTCAACATGGGGTATCTTTAGAGAAATGGCAGATGTGTATGCACTACTGCAAGCTGTGTTAACACCTCAACTAAACCATTATTACTATTAGCTCCATATAGCAGGGTAACACACTGTGTAGAGTAGAGTAGCACATCCACTGTGGCACTATGACCTATATAAAGATGTAGGTTTGATCCCCGCTCAGGAGAACTTACAGTCTACACCAGTTGTAAGGGTTTGTCTACCCTGGGAAACTTTACCAAAACAGTTATTCTGGAATAATTAATATGATAATTAATAATTATTCCTGAATAGCTACTTCACTGAAGTTTCCAAGCATAGACAAGCCCTAAGTCTTCTTTTAGAAGTTAAACAAAAATCTTAACTAACTTTCTCCACATTTCAAATAATCCCCCATCTGGAAGTGGTTTCTCCTTCCAGCTGCCTGACTGCAACAGAGTTTACAACCTGGGCAAATCTGTGGCAGCTGGAGATATTCCATCTGTAACAGGTACTTATCCCAAGCTCTAGCCACAGAAACAGCTGACCCACAGAATTCAGGCTGGCCGACGCCGGCAATTGCAGATACTCCCAGTTCACAAAAAAGTGAGCCCCATCCCTCATCATGTCCCTTTGGAAAAAAACCCTTGAAAAATAAGCCTGTGTTGGAGCATGCTCTGAAAGTCAGAAAAACGTGGGCTATGTTGGGCCATGATGGGTGGTGGCTATTAGCGCAGGTGGCTGCAGTTAGCAAACAAGTTTTACTGTAGCAACCTGGTTTCATTTCTTGAGACAAGCTGCCACCTTGTGGCGTTTTTATTTAAAACAACAGCACCTTTATAAAATATCATGTACATCCCCCACCCCAATCTCTTCTATAAATGTAATCGGTTTTCTTTGATGTTCCACTAGATTAGCAGAAAAGAAACCTTCTCTTCTGCTTAGTGCCAAGGGGCAATATGATTAATCATTTTATAAATGATTTCTTCATTCAAACAGAACAAGGGCTAAGGAAATTGCCAGGATAACCCTGAATGGATAAAGATACAGCCTGTAGGCAGTGAAAGGGTTAAAGGAACCAGCTCTCCCATGGGTGAGCAGACTGAAAGCAGCCTGTTCCCCAGCTGCCAAGGTAGTGACCCACACAAATCACAGCACCTGCTGTTGAGCTGAACAGGGAAGGTCAAAGATCTTCGTCAATTTCACTTGTGTGCAGGCACTTCAAGAACAGAGTGCCTGCAGGCACTCTCTTTAACCTTAAAAGAATGAAGACAGACTCTAAAGAAACAAGGACAGAGAGCAGTAACAAAAGGTGGGAAAAACCCAGTAGTGATCCAGAAATATTTTAACCCCCATGTGTGGTATCCCAGGCAGTTTTGGCACTGGTTATTGCATCAAGCCTGATCTACACATAAAACTAAGCTCAACCTAGCTACAGTTGCTAAGAGGTGTGAAAAATTCACACCCAAGAGACACAGTTAAACCGACCTAAGCCCCAGTATAGACCCAGCTAGGACATCAACCTAGCTACCACCTCTCAAGGGGGTGGATTTACTCCAGTGATGGAAAAACCTCTCCCTGTTGCTGCAGCAAAAGTCTACCCCACAGTGCTCCAGCAGTGTAGCCATACCCTCAGATGTTAACCAGAAGGTGCTGTGGGCTTGCAGTCCATGCCATGAGCAGGTGTCCATACCTTAACTGTTCCAAACAGCTCATCCTTTATGTGTCCTCCTCCAAATTCTTTTTTCACTGTTGCTCGGGTCGCTGCATACAGCATCTTCAGCCTAACCTGGACAAGTAGAGAGTGAGCAAGATCTATTCAGTGAGGCAGAAAGTTTAACAGGATCAGAGTCTGGGCTCCTGCCCTCTGCTAATTCAAGGGCATCAGTTCTGCAGCTGCTGCAGTGCTAGACTTCCACCGTTGGTGATACTACAAGGCATCGGAGAAGATAGAACTCCTCTCATTAACAGGAATCCACCCCTATCTGTCAGCAACTGCACCATCCTGGCTAGGCAGTCACATTCACTGTCTTACGATGTATTCCAACAGATTGTCCTATCAGTCCGGGGTTTCATTTTCACAGCGCTATAGAATTAGTAATGACAGCTGAGACCCACAAGACGTCATCGAGATGCTAGTCAACCCAATTCAGTAACTTTACTGGCACGACAAGCCATACAAGCATTTCCCCTACCTTTAAAGGGCTATTCTCTACACACAGATCATTTCTAATAAGTGCTCCAAAATTGCAGCTTGCAGTTTGGATTTCAGTCCCCTTCTAAACTGGATCCTTTATTTGACCGATCTCCCTGTTTAAAATTCCACTTTAAAGCAACAGGAGAAAGCTATGGCTAGGTTTTAATTGAAGCTCATTGTTTCTAATCTTACCACATCTAACTCCAGAGAATAATTTCTCCAGGCTGTTTTGGTTGCCTCTTGTCTTGCACTTAGAGCCAGAAGCAAACTGCCTTCCTCCCCATGCCCACACACACCATCACAACCAACTTCTTGATTTCTTCTGTCCATCCCACATAAGACTGCTTTACTAGCCTTTCCCTCCCCACCTTACCCCTCCAAAAAAACCTTCAGTTAGTCAGTGGCCCCCATTACAGAAGAATTTTGGATAGTGCTCTGGACATCCCAGAATGGCTTACATGCAGCCAGTAGTCACCTTACCACAAAGCAGAACCTGACTCAATAGCCAGTGGCGATAACAGAAGTAGGATCCTGGCACTCCTGGGGGAGAAGGGTTCTGTAGTGAATTTAGTTCTGGTGGAAAGTGTCTGATAAACTGAGCCAAGCCAGCACAGGCAACAGCAGTGACAGCTTTAATAATACCACGTAGCCTCTAGATTGTTCTTTTCATCAGTAGATCTCAGAGCACTTTACAAAAGGAGGTCAGCATCATTATCCCTATTTTACTGATGGGGAAGCGGAGGCCTAGAGCGGTGAAGTGACTTGCCCAAGGTCAGCCATCAGAGCCGGGAATAGATCCCATCTCTCTCGGGTACCGTCCAAATGCTCTACCCCCTAGGCCTCGCTGCCTCCCAGAGCAATCTGCTACTGTGATTCAATCTTATTTCATTCTAATTCTCTACAGCTGGCTTGAGATGACCTTGGGTTAAGTCACCAGCTGTCACTTTCCCTCCTCTGAAAAGTGGGAATGAGAATACTTATCTTACGGGGAGATTGGGGCTTCAAAAAACGTTAGGTGCAACGGGGTCAAGTACAAACATTAATATCCTGACTGGCCACCAGGCGTCACTGTGGCACTAGAGTTACTTATTTTTATTTCAGAGTAGCAGCCCTGTTAGTCTGTATCCACAAAAAGAACAGGAGTACTTGTGGCACCTTAGAGCCTAACGAATTTATTTGAGCATAAGCTTTCGTGGGCTACAGCCTACTTCATCGGATGCATAGAATGGAACACACAGAAAGAAGGTATTTATACATACAGAGAACATGAAAAGGTGGGAGTAGCCATACCAACTGTAAGAGGCCAATCAATTGAGATGAGCTATCATCAGCAGGAGAGAGAAAAAAACCATCTTGATTATCACTTCAAAGGTTTTTTTTCTCTCTCCTGCTGATAGCTCATCTCAATTGATTGGCCTCTTACAGTTGGTATGGCTACTCCCACCTTTTCATGTTCTCTGTACGTATAAATACCTTCTGTCTGTGTATTCCATTCTAAGCATCCGATGAAGTAGGCTGTAGCCCACGAAAGCTTATGCTCAAATAAATTCGTTAGTCTCTAAGGTGCCACAAGTACTCCTGTTTTTTTCTTGTGGTATTTGATATGTGTTCATAGAGTAATACAGGCTGGTAATTGGAGAGGGTGTACAGGAGAAGGAGTCTGGCCCACACGCTTAGGGTCTAACTGATCACCATATTTAGGGTCAGGAAGGAATTTTCCCCTGTGACAGTGTACCCCATAAGGCTTTATGGGGAGGGGGTGCTTATAAATGTATGTATGACATAACTGGAATATGTTTTGTGCTGCCTGTGCCAGGTAACATATCTCCGTAAAGGTTATGGTCTACTATATCTATTCATCCTATTTGTACATATATATATCATTTTCTACTTGAGGTTAAGAATATGGGCTGTATGCTTGTTTGGTTTCTAAGTAAGCTTTGGGAGGCATTTGGTCAGCTTCTTTAGGAAGGAATTCGCCAGGTTAAGTACCTGATCAGGAAACACTTGGAGAACAATGCATCTTGGAATGCTCCAATCCACATAAGAAGTCTTCCTGGAGACATGCAAGATACCATGTGGACAATGGCGTCGGCCTGTAAAGACTGAGTCATGCAGGGGCATGTGACTTGCCCAGGTGACTCCAAAACTCCATCTTGGAGCTGGACTTTGCATAGGAGGGAGGAGGGGGGTCCCCACCCACAAGAGTCTATTTAAACCCGTGGGAGACCCCTCCATTTTGTCTTCAGCTGGCTAAAGAAGGAGCCTCTCTACCCCCCCCCCCCCCAGGATACTTGAAGGAGACTGAAACAAAGGACAGTAACTACAGGGGGTGTGAGTGATTGCTGGACCCAGGCTAAAAGGAGATTAGCCTGTAAAAAGGAGTGCTCTGGAACTGGTGAGGAAATTATCTGTATTTAGTTTGATTAGACATAGATTTGCACATTTTGGTTAGATTGGCAGAGATCCTGTGGGGTTTTCACCTTCCTCTGCAGCGTGGATCATGGGTCACTTGCAGGTTTAAACTAGTGTAAATGGGGATTATCTGTCACTTGAAGTCTTTAAATCATTATTTGAGGGTTTCAGCAGCTCAGCCAGAGGTTAGGTGTCTGTTACAGGAGGGGATGGGTTAAGTTCTGGGGCCTGCAATGTGCAGGAGGTCAGACTAGATGATCATGATGGTCCCTTCTGGCCTTGAAGTCTGAGTCAACCCTGCTGTGAAACCCTGCCTGCATGCGGTTACATGTCAGATCTCAAGTAAAGCAGGGCTGGGCTGGGTTGTGACTTGGGTGGCCAGAGGATTCTGTAGGTAGCTCTCTTCCCTCGAGTCCGTACTGGATCGACCCAAGCAAGCTGGGAAGGGACATTGCTGACAGGAACAGCTTGCAAATGAGACCTAAAACTCGGGTCTTGACCACTCATGGTGGCACTTTTTGCCAAAGTAGGAGTGTAAAATCTTGGCCAAGTTTCCTCATGGATAATTCCATTCCACTCCCGACATTCTCTCTACAGGCTGGATTCTCTCCTTGCCTGCATCTGTCATGTAGTTTACAGTAGTCTGTTAAACAGTAGCCAAGCTTTCCCCCAGAGGAGAACTGATTGCACACAGCTTTACACAAGCACGCTATAGAACAGAGCAGTTGCAGAGCACGTTAGGGTCCATCTGGCTAACCAGTGCTACACGGAAGTTAGATTAGCACCTCTGCTAAGCGAGTCTTCAGAAAATGACACACTGACCTTTGAACAATTCCAATATTAGTCCTTAAATACAGCTTTCCATCCTCCACCCACCGCACAAACATTCTTGCGAGTGCCAGGAAAATTACAACCCTGCAAAGAGGAATTTAGAGAGACCAAAGGCTTACAGGAGAACTGTCAGGGGACCAGGAGATGAAGAGCCACTCAAAGCCCTGCGCATTCTGGGTATCCAGCCGGTAGAGGATATAACATGGCTGTTGTTCATCCAGCAGCGGCAGCACGAAGGAGTCATAGTCTTTATCCCAATGGCGAGACAGTTCTTTGTAGGCTCCCAGCACTAGCTGCTCTGAAAGGAGGAAGAGAAGAACTATGAATTACAAAGCAAAGGTTAGCACAGGCCATGGGGCTGCATGACTCATTGCTCTAATGCCTTGCACTCCTGAGAGCTCAGATGCTGCAGCTCTATTCTCTGCTCTCCCACCTGTGAGAGCTTGTGCAAAGCAATCCAGATGCTATTCCCTTATGTGCATTAAAGCGTAGGGTGACCGTGTGCTCTCAGAGCCTCTGGGGGAACGGAGTGCATAATACCACCCCCATAAACATGTGCGGATGTTTCAAAAGTCCCAGCCACTAGAAGGTAAAGGGGAGGATCAACGTTACATGGGATGGCAAAGGGGCTTGGTCCACCCCATGCCACGATTTCTGAACACAAAATTAACACTGGAATACGAAGCTTCTCCCATATCGAGAGAGCAGGGCTCAGGAGTTGCAGCTCCAAACAGCTGGACGAGCTACCTGTTGCATTAGAACAGGCACCAACATGCTCAGGATTTAATTAATCCAAATGGCAACTGCTCCGCATCACCTTCTGCATCCAACGGTGTCTGCTGTGCTGGATGGCTGCCTCCTCCCAGAGACCTTCCCCACAGCGAGAGACAGCCTCACCCGGTCTCTCAATGAGCGCACATTACAGCAGGCGTTAGTGGGGAGGGAGACAAGTGGGAGACACTGCAACCACCAGGACTGAGGAGTGGGCACACAGGCCAGTGCCAGCTCCTCGGGGAGGGTGGAAAGGCTAGGACACCGCAGCCCCACTATAGCCACTGTGGGTGTGTGGCCAGCACAGACCAACACAACTTGCACTCCCCCCAGCTACAGGAGGCCACTGCCTGCAGCAAGGAACTGATCTGTCAGCAATCGCACCAGCTGCTTCTCCAAATTGCAGAGCAGTTGATTTCCAGGAGGCCCAAAGGCAGGCTGGAATCCCCTGCTCAGCTGAGCTCCCCTGGAATCTCCCCTCTTCCAGCTGCTCCTCATACCCATACAGCCTCCCTGGCAGACCTAGTGAGTGAGGCTCTCACAGGAGCCCCCCCTGTGCGATGCTACCAGCGTTCCCCAGCTCTGCAGACTGATCAATATGCGTGGATAGCTTCCTTCTCCCCACAGCCACCGGGAACCCTCCCTGCCCGCTATCCCCGCTCCCGTCCAGGCTCAGGTTCTCCACCCCTCCCCAGGGTCCTGTGGTCACTGGTCCAGTCCCTAGGCTTTCGGATGAAGAACTATGGAGGTGACAGGGGAAGGCAGTAAAGAGTTTGGGGCTTGTTGCTACCACAAGCCAGGGCTGGCAACGCATTCTCAGAAACCTCAACTTCCCCTATGATGCAAAAAGGGGAGAGAAAACACCACTGAAATACGATTGCCAACATCAGTCGCTTCCTGCCCTTAACCTGTTGCTGTGGCTTGGTCCAAGCACACGTACTACCATCTAGGGGCAAGGGAAGTTATGGGCACATCTCGCTGACGGAGAGGGCCCTGATCTCGCCACCGCCATTTTGATGGTGCTATGGTGCCACGCAGGGCAACACGCTGCACCTCCTGCGCTTCCTCTTCCTGCCGAGCTTGTCGTCAAGGCCGATGCCACGCCACACAAAAGGCGTCCAACATGCCTGGGAAGGAAAGCGCTGAGCACGCAGGGGAGGAGAAACAGGGCAAGGCATCATTCAGGAGTGAGAGCCAATGAGATGCTAGCTCGTAGAACTGGCGTTTCCCTTCCCCATTCAAACAAACACTCTTCTGCTGCGGTGCAAGGAGGGTGACCAAGGGGGCCATGCTCGGGGCAGGTAGTAGAGTCTGGGGAATCAGTGTAAAGGAAGGGTTGGGGTGTGCAGGAACACACTTGTGACGGGTTGGATCACAGAAACCCCCTTGGGAGCTGCCACCCGATGTGCAAAGACTACCCCTGCTTCTGTTTTCCCTGCCAGCTCAGGACTCCAGCACCCAGTCTTGCTGAGCCAGACACTCCCGTCTGCTCCAACACAGACCCAGAGTCTGAATCACTTGCCCCAAAGCTGCAAGTTTACCTGAAAACAGCTCACAGTAGCGTGCTTGTCTTTAGCAATCAGATGCCCAACTCCCAATGGGGTCTAAACCCAGATAAATCCGTTTTACCCTGCATAAGGCTTATGCAGGGCAAACTCATAAATTGTTCGCCCTCTATAACACTGATAGAGATGCACAGCTGTTTGCTCCCCCAGGTATTAATACATACTCTGAGTAAATTACTAAATAAAAAGTGATTTTATTAAATACAGACAGTAGGATTTAAGTGGTCCCAAGTAGTAACCGACAGAACAAAGTAAGTCACCAAGCAAAATAAAATAAAATGCGCAAATCTATGTCTAATCAAACTGAATACAGATAATCTCACCCTCAGAGATGCTTCAGTAAGCTTTTTCTCAGACTGGACACCTTCCAGGCCTGGGCACAATTCTTTCCCCTGGTACAGCTCTTGTTGCAGCTCAGGTGATAGCTAGGGGATTCTTCATGATGGCTCCTCCCCCCCTTGTTCTCTTCCACCCCTTTATATATCTTTTGCATAAGGCAGGAACCCTTTGTCCCTCTGGGTTTCCACCCCCCCCCCTCACTGGAAAAGCACCAGGTTAAAGATGGATTCCAGTTCAGGTGACATGATCACATGTCACTGCAAGACTTCATTGCCAACTTGCCAGCACACACATATACAGGAAGACTCACAGGTAAACACAGCCATCTGCGGATAATGGTCCTTGTTAATGGGAGTCATCAAGATTCCAAACCATCATTAATGGCCCACACTTTACATAATTACAATAGGCCCTCAGAGTTATATTTTATATTTCTAGTTTTAGATACAAGAGTGGTACATTTATACAAATTGGATGATCATACTCAGTAGATTATAAGCTTTGTAATGATACCTTACAAGAGACCTTTTGCATGAAGCATATCCCAGTTACGTTATATTCACTTATTACCATATTTTCCTAAAACTATCCCAGTTACATTATATTCACTTCTTATCATGTTTTTATAAAACCATATAGACTGCACAACGTCACAACACTGTCCCCCTGTGCTCAGGGCATGACCACATCATCACACGAGCAAGGCACGGATTGAGGAGAGGTGCTGTGGAGAAAGGCCAGGTGGGACCCACAGATCAGCTTTCATGTAGTACCTCCAAGTCAGACCCCAACATACACCACTAGAGCCTTCCAAGCAGCAGGGCTTCAGCAAACAGCCCCAGCCAGAGCCCTTAGGGAAAGGGCTCACATGCAGCTAGGGAGCATTCCTGAGCCCTGCAGCAGTCCCTGGAGAGAAGTGACGCTGTCAGTGTGTAACAACACAGTGTGTGCAAAGAAAGCAGGGACTGTCTTCTCAGGGCCACAGCCTCCCCAAGGGGCAGAGCAGTCTTGCCTGGCAAGCTGCAGCCGTTCAGTCCCTAGGATAACCCAACCCCATCAGACTCACAAGTCGAGGAGCCTTTGTGTTCCAAAACAAACGACATGCTTGTGGCTAAACACAGTCCGCTAAGTGCAGGGTACTGATGGGTGGTGAGCCAGTGCACGAACAGGAGCACAGAGCTTGCAATTTGCACTTCACTCACATCCAGACCTTCCAAGAGAGGCCACAAACAGTTTTCTGTTTTTTTTCCGGCTTCTTGCCGCATCCCAGAACAGTTCGCATTGGTTTCAATGGGAATCTCGAGCCGGCACTGGCTGAGGGAGATTTCCAGAGATTTCCACTGCTCCTTCACCCAGGGCTCCAGTCACTTAGTGACGTGCCAGGGCATTGTAAGGTTCCCACTCGTGCTGTGATAACCCTGGAGACTTGGGTTTCCCAGAAGCTGAAAGGAAAGCAGCCTCTGCAGGGTTGTCTGGAAGCTGTGAGTTGGATGAACACAGAGCTCCAGAGCCTACCTGCTCTGCCCCCAATATCCTTCCGGCGCTTTCCCAAATAACCACCATTGATATCCCATGGGGTGGGGAAACACATGGCACGGGCATCTCCCCTGTGTTTTGGGATTCCCCAGGAGGTTCTTCAGAAAGCCACCAAGGAAGAAGGTGGAGTGCACCTCCTGCACACCACAAGGGTAGCTGGCGAGGCGAACACACTCCGGGTCCACCCAGAAGTGCCTCCTAATCCCTGGTTTCAGAACCACTGGGGCACCCAAACAAACAGCCATCCTCTAGGGATTATGGTGCATTGCTGCTAGGGAACCTAGGTGTGCTCCCAAGCTACTGCTTGAGCAATTGTGGGGCGCCTCTCCATGTAGGGGTTTGGGAGACAGTGGCCTACGCCAGGTGGCACATGGATGAGCCTGCTGGATTGAAGAACGGACCCACAGAAGGGGGCCACCCAGTCTGGGAGGATTTGCAGGAGCCCTGAGGCTCCCACCACCTTTGAAGATGCCCTATCTAAAGCGATGGTTAAAGTCTATGTTTGTGTAGGGTTTGCGCTTCTCCCCCACTCCCCGTCCCACTGTACAAACATCCGGCCCCCACATGTGCACTGTCAAACTCATCGGGATTGGGTTTGAGGATAAATAGAGGTTTCATACAGCCCTAATTTCCACCTACCCTCTTCACAGCTGCATCCTCCGGCATATAACCCCATCCCACACATCCACTGCACTTGACACTCCAAGGGACCTAGCAATTACAGTTTTGCTCCTGAAATCACAGGAATTCAAATCCACCAAAAATGTATTCCGTTTCTACCATGCACCTCAGAAAAAACAGGTCCAGATTTCCAGAGCCATTTACACACACACACACACGAATAATTTCTGCACACAAATACTGAAACTGCCTGCAAAACTGCAGTCATGCAAACTACGCACCCCTTTGGCCTGTGAGTTTAGCAGTCCTGGACTCTCAGTAAGTTACAAGTGGCACCATGCCACAGCACTGATAACATGTGTGTGGGGGCAAGGGAGAGAATATTAAGTGGACAGTTACCCCTGCAGCTTGGCCCAGGGCCACTGACCTTCAGCCCATCTCCAATACATCACTTGATTCAAAACAAACATGCTCACAGTATAGTTTGCTCTTGCTTCTAATCAGGAAAAGGAAGCTTTCAGGTTTGCAATCAGCTCGGCTGGACTTTTCCATCAGGGTTCATGTGATCTGTAGGGTCAGGTTGGCAGATTCCCACAGATTTCCTTTGCTTGCAGGGGGCAGGCATGCGTGTTCCTTAGTCTTTACCCTCATCACCCACATCTCTGGTACCAGGACATCCTCAAACCGCTCTCCACCACAGCCGAATTCATCACGCACACACAAACCAATGATCTGTTCCGCTGCAGTTGCAGCAGTCGCAACTCAACCTGTTTGTTCCCAGCTGGCGGATCAGTGGGAAGATCTCAGGAGAGCTGAACGTTTCCCTGGGGAATGGCACTACACTGCAAGACAGCAATAAAGAAGTCAGACTGGGGAGAACTACTAGGGCACCGATCCATTCACCCACCCCCTTCTGTCAACATAGGATTGTTCCCCACAGCAATGTACCATCAAGTGCTTTGTCCAGCCTCATGGCGAATGATTCAAACAATGGCCAGTCCCGTCATCTCCTCCAGGAGACTATTCCTCAGTCCAGCAGAGCTCCCCGTTATATCCTCGCCGATATTCAACCTTCACTTAATTTCATTCTGCTACCCCCTAGCTACCTCAACACCCCTCCTGGGTGTCAACACCCTTTGTCCTACTGACAGACGTGCAGTTCCCACTTCATCCTGCACCCAGGCAGTTTGGTTCCTTCCTCCCAAACAATCCCTTCGCGCTCTAATCATCTGTGCTGCTAAGACATCCAGAGTCTCTGGAAGTGACCTCTCTCTCTCTCACACACACACACACACACACACACACACTTTACACATCACATCTCAAGTCTCTAAAGTACATTTTCCCCCACAGCTACGAAGTACACAACTATCAACAGTACTAGATAGAGGGATCACACTTCACATGCAGATCTATGTATTTGAGCAACTGTCTCTATCCCCAGATAACCAGGGTCTTGTGTTAACACAGGTCCCCCCAACTCGAATAATGAGGAGAGTGGGAGGGGGGAGGGGTCCAGCAGGACGTTCTCAGAGAGGGGTCCTGGCTTTGGAATTTGTTTCCTTTCCCTTGCTCTGCTAGAACCTGGATCAGGGAAGCATTAGAACATACTGCCAGATCCACCTGTATCGCCCTTAAAGGTGGGGTGCTGATGACTGGGGGCTGGGTGAAGGAGAAGGGAGTGTTTGGAGTTGAAGAAGGTCCCACCCTTTAAGTTTTACAGGCATTGCTCTCTCTGTTTGAGAGAGTTTGCTTAATAATTGTGTTGTCTATTTTGGAGTCAAATTAAATAAAACCCACAAGTGCACCCCACCACCCCGTCAGGAGCTGATGGATTTTACTGGTTACACTAATACTGATCCTAACATAAAGGGGAGAACAATTCTGGATGCCAAGATACAGCAGGGAACGGAAACCATAAGCAAGCACAGGACAGAGAGCCACTGCCAATTCCAAATCAATGGAAATTAGTCCATTAAAAAAAATTCAGGTTTGGCTCATTTGGGTGCTGAAATTTTAAATATTTTTTCGAGTTCCATTTTTAGACGTCCTAAGGGGCTTTCTGCTCCTTTGGAAGGGACTGAAAGCAGGTCAGTATACTCAAATCCAGCTCTACATCCTCTCTGGGCACATCCCTGCCTGCAACCACCTCCATTTCAGCTCTGCAGCAGCTGTTGATGGTGAACCCCTTCTCACAGCGACTGGGGTCCAGCATGCCTGTGAATTCCCACGGAGCAGCGCACAAGAGCGAGGTCATGGTACCACCACAGGAGAGACAGTGCAAGTGAGCATCACCAATGAAATGAATGATATGCAAAGAGCTGGCAAACGCACAAGCTCAAAGAATCCCTTTGCGTTATATCAGTCTTGGGTACAGAACTTTCAGCTGGGAAGTGTTTTTTCAATTGGACAGTGTCCCTTTGACTACTTCTGCTGGCTCCAGGAGGAGACGCCAAATATTCTGAAAAATTCCGCATTAACTCAGAAAGAGAATGGAGAGATTGAAAATGCTGAAAAGGAAAGGACCAGGCCATCCCTTGGTCCCCATGAGATGGAGGGCTCTCTTCCAGCAGCAGCTGGCCATAGCCTCAGGCAAAGTAAACAAGCACAAGTACTGATGGCACTCATACCCTGTAACAGCAACCAAGAAAACTACCTGGGCACATGAGAATAGATCAGACACAGAAGATCACCAGTGCTAGCCAGTGTGCTGTATGTCTCTCTCAGGTTAAAGACTGTCCTGTCACAGAGCCTGATCAAGAGCCCACTGAAATCCATGGGAGTGCAGCCAGTTTGGGCAGTGAGTGAACCTGAAGTGAGGCCAGAGACCCCAGCCAGTAGGAGAAGCAGCAGCCAAAGCAAGGTCCTCTGGACAGTCACAGAACTTTCTCTGCCAGGTGCTGACTGGCTGTTTGTTCCAACCTTCTCCCTCCCTCCTTGTCCTTTCACCTCTGCGTCATACCTCCTGCCCTTACCTACAGGATGGTAACAGCAGACAGGAGGCACCTGCCGTTTGGGTTACAGGGGGCACCTCCAAACTCCAGACGCGCAGAGGTGAAGGGACAGACACCCACCGGGCAGCACAGGATTCGGAGGGCTGTGGTGGGGGCTGAGTATGTAGATGTGATCCCTTGTCTGCCTTTCTCTCGCCAGAAAAATGGGTTGCATGGGGCAATTTTTCCCTTTAATTTGCAGACCAGCTCTCCGGACAGGTAGCTCCATCAGTCGAGTGAGGCCCTGTTAGTGCAAACAGGCAGGAACACAATTAGAAGTTGTAGAGTGGCTAGGACTTAATGATGGACTTCTGTCTGATTCCAGGGACACCTCAGTCCTATCTACACTGCCACTTGCACCATTTCGTAACCGGGCAGGGGACAACAGCGTTGGAATTGAGTCCCCTGGTTTGGTTACAGATGTAGTGTAGACTAGCCTGAAGCTCCAAGTGTTTAGGCAGCAGACACATAATCCTAAAGAAGCTGCTGACAGGGAGCCATTCCCAGGGCTCCCACACCCTCCAAGGCACCAGTCAAACAAACATGGGCGTTTTCAGGCTTGAAGGGAAACTAAACCACAGGAAATCTGGTCAGGGAGAACAGTGCATTACAAGTCAATTTCCTTAGGCGTCCTGATCTCACCAATACACAATTGCAGGTGTCAATAAGAGAAGTCATTTCAGGTGCAATTCCCTAAAGTGCTCAGCATTGGTCTAACTCTGCTCCCATTGAAGTCAATGGTAAAACTCCCACCGACTTCTAGAGCAGCAGAGCTACGTGGATGCTGAGCGTTTCCTAAAAATCTCACTCTCTGTTTCTATTAATCCTTGTTTCTACTGGATGAGTTTTGGGGGCAAACAAGATGGCACCGACTTCCAACTATCCAGAAGTCACGCTGTCCCTGATCCTTGTCTCACCTTTAGGAATTGCCAGCGAGCATTTAAACAAGCTGTCGAAACAGACAGACAAGAAAAACTGGCAAACCAATAAATGATTTTCTTTGGTGTATTTTAGCTTCAAACTAGCACAGCATATAGGCCTGAGATGCACACGATCTGAAATGTACTAAAAAAAAAAAAGTATCAATCCTTATGTCACTGGTCAGCAAGTAGCTACTGCCATTACTATTAAACTGTTTATTCTGCAGGTGTTGCTCTGGTGAAGTATTTTAGGAGGAAAAGGAGAGATTAACTCATCAACCTGAAATGGCCTACAATAAATCGCCTGCTAGGGCAGCATTTTAATTTCTCTGCAAAATTAACCGACAGTAGGTGTGATTTTCTAAACTCTGCACATGCAACCATCCACCCAATGTGCATTGCACAATTGTCACAAATAGATATGTAAATCGAGTCGCTTAGCATGCAAGCAGCCAGAGAGATGCATTTGAGGAGTATCTGCACAGTTGATAAGATTAATCCATAGGTGTGACTGTTGGCAGAAACCTCAGTTTCCTCTGAGCTCTCTCTCTGCTTTGATGTTTTAATGATGCTCATGCTAATTTCAGTCCCTGCTGTGCCAGTTTGCCTTTGCTGCTGCTGCTGGAGTCTCTACCACTGCTGCAGTCAGATGCATCACTTATCTTTCACTATTTACCATGCTTCCTTCAATTGCTACCGTAACTAATGTGATGATTTGCCTTGTTCCTTTCTCAGCTTTAAAAGCTTCCCTCTTCTCTTAAGATCGCTCCAATCTAAAGAGTGAGGCACAAAACTAGATCAAAAAAATGAGAGCAGACTCTTAGGGCTGGGACACTGCATGATTTTGTGATTCACTGCGCCTCAGACTTAAATAGCTCCTTCTACCTCCCAGACTGGCAGCTCCCATCTCCTTCCTTCCAATCCCTAACTGCAGAAAAGATCTGCTATTGAGCTAAAGGCTGCGTGACTCCACCCTGGGTCTATGGCTTGGCAAAGGCAGGCAATTAATTGCGCTGATTCTTACAGAGAGGATTTGAATCTCATCCCCTCAGTACAATGTTCACTACTAGAGCCTTGCCTGGAGAAATGGAAACCAATAGGTGGGTATTAACTAGGGTTGCCAACTCTGACTAAAGCTATTCCGCGATATTCCCCCCAACATGACAATGTCATTTTCTTAAAATATCCTATTAAAATCTCCCGGATTGCTTTCAATAGTCACCAGGAAAGCCATGCAGATTCTGGGAGACTCCAGGCCAATCCCGGAGGGTTGGCAACCCTACTATTAACAAATACCAAACAGCAGTGTGTTGAGATGAGTTCCTGTCTGCATCCTGTAAAACTTGCCCATACCGGTATTGCCCTGGCCTCTTCTTTTGTCATTCAGTGTTGCACGCATTCTAAAGCAATATGCATTTCCTCACCTTTTGGGGGCGAAGCCAGACTTTGAGGCACCTGCTCCCCTACTTGGTGTAAACTTTGCTTGTGCCAATCAGAAACGAACACAAACAGGTTTTGGGCCCCGTCCCCTATGACACTTCTATGATGTCATAGTTGGTACTTTATGGGCTGCCTGCCATGTGCAGGCAGGGAGAGGAGAAAGAAAAACGAATCCTGTGTATCCTGTGTACACCCGTAACCGAGCCTGATCACCTCGAAGCCTCTCTCTCAGCTCACGTGTTTCAAACAGAGTTTCTACCTTTGCCGGTCGTTATGCGTTGGTTTGTATTTGTAAGTATCAGTTATTACTAATTGCTGCATCTTTGTTTATAAATATTGTTAGTAGATATTTTAGTCATTGTGTGTTTTAAGTTTCATTAACTCTATTAGCTAATCAAACGCTGCTCCCTTACCCCTTGTAATTATCCCCAATAAAACTTTAAATTGATTAATTTTAGTTGTGTGTGCAGTTTGCATCGTGACTCTCCTTGCATCCCTTACCAATATAGTCTATTGCCACGTGCAGCCTGGTAAATAACAGGCCTGCATTTTCTTTCGCCCCTGCGTGCCCGTGGCAATCCACACAGTGGAATACCCTGTTCCCACCTCCGTAAACAACAGGTTATAGATGGGAGGGAAGAAACCAAACGGGACTGGGGCAGTGGAGCAAGTGAAGGTCAGGAAAAACTTCTCAGACAACAGGAGCAACCCGTGAGTTGACAGCAAACCCCAGGGAAGCAGTGAAAGCCCGATGGCATTAAAAAATAAAGCCAGGACACTTGTCGGCACATTTGTTAGGGTCAAAAAGCCGAAATACACTCACTCTTCCCCCAGTGCCATTAATGCCGGCTTCTGCCTCAAGCAAGACATGCCTAGTTCAGAGAGCAGAGGGGTTTTCTGTCCAGTAACTGCGTGCTGTGAATGGAAGAGTAACTGTGCAGCTGAAGACTAAGCAGAAGAACGGTTTTGGTCATGTGTACATTCACCATTCCTTTTGCCTTTTCACTTCCAAACATTCAGTGCATTCGCTGTGATGCTCCACAGCATTGTTTGCTCCCAGGGAACACAGAGCACCTATTACTACCACAAGAAGGCCATTTGGATCAAAGCAGTTAAAAAGCTCTACCTAATGGTAAGCCCACATTTATCATGAACTTCCCATTTCTCGTCTACACAAAGGGTGGCCCCCCAGGCTTCCCCAGCAGCACACATCAGCCTGTTTCCACTGAGGAACTGAGTTTTAAACACACACCCCCAAGTGGATATACTCCCACTTTCTATCACTGGAGCCATGTGACTCACACAAACATTTCGAACGTTGAAATGAAAATCTGGGGCCCTGCAGGGAAAACCAGGCAGATGTCTCTTTATGTGGTTTGTAACATTTAAAACTGGACTGGATAAGCAAGATGATCTGCCTTAGAGAGCAATCCTGCATTGGACGCTGGCGAGCAGGTTCCATGAAGCAAGAGGAATTAGAGATAGAAAATTAACCCATCACTCAATTACCATGAGAAACAACCAAAACAACCAATGTCCCCTGGCAGAGCAGAGATCTCTGCAGGTGTCCTAACCTAAGCAGCCATTTGTTAACATTTTACAAGAGGCACACACAGCTGAGCAGCAGTGGCTCTGTCCCCTATCACTGGGCGCTGACTCACACCACTCCAGCACAGCACATTCCTCTCACACATTGTTCCTGGGGCCAGGAACAGAGTCTGGCTGCTTAAATGCTGATCACTCCTTCCCCTAAACCCATATATGCACACAGGCCGCAGGCTAAGTCACCAAGCACAAGCTAGTCTGTCTGCAGCCAAGAGAGCTGCACTGCAGTAGCTGTGGATGGAGAGAAACAAACCACTTAGGCCTGGTCTACACTACACCTTTAATTCGGATTTAGTGGCTTTAATTCGAATTAACTCTGGAACCGTCCACACAACGAAGCCATTTAATTCGAATTAAAGGGCCCTTTAATTCGATTTCTGTACTCCACCCCGACGAGCGGAGTAGCGCCAAAATCGAATTTGTCAATTCGAATTAGCGTTAGTGTGGCCGCAATTCGATGTTATTGGCCTCCAGGAGCTATCCCACAGTGCACCATTGTGACCGCTCTGGCCAGCAATCTGAACTCGCATGCACTGGCCAGGTGGACAGGAAAAGCCCCGGGAACATTTGAATTTCATTTCCTGTTTGCACAGCGTGGAGAGCACAGGTGACCACAGAGAGCTCATCAGCACAGGTAACCATGCAGGCTGATAATCGAAAAAGAGCACCAGCATGGACCGTACAGGAGGTACTGGATTTGATCTCTATATGGGGAGAGGATTCAGTGCTAGCTGAACTGCGTTCGAAAAGACGAAATGCCAAAACTTATGAAAAAATTTCCAAGGGCATGATGGAGAGAGGCCACAATAGGGACACAGATCAGTGCCGCGTGAAAGTCAAGGAGCTCAGACAAGCCTATCAAAAAGCAAAGGAGGCAAACGGTCGCTCCGGGTCAGAGCCGCGGACATGCCGCTTCTACGCTGAGCTAAATGCATTTCTAGGGGGGGCCGCCACCACTACCCCACCTCTGACTGTGGATTCCGAGCTGGGGATAATCTCATCAGGGACACCTGATGATTCCGCGGAAGGGGAAGAGGAGGAGGAGGACGACGAGCTGGCAGAGAGCACCCAGCTCTCCGTTCTCCCCAACAGCCAGGAACTGTTTCTCACCCTGACTGAAGTACCCTCCCAAGCCTCCCAAGCCAGCACCCAAGACCATGACCCCATGGAAGGGACCTCAGGTGAGTTTACCTTTTAAAATATAAAACATGGTTTAAAAGCAAGCATTTTTAATGATTAATTTGCCCTGAGCACTTGGGATGCATTCGCAGCCAGTACAGCTACTGGAAAAGTCTGTTAACATGTCTGGGGATGGAGCGGAAATCCTCCAGGGACATCTCCATGAAGCTCTCCTGGAGGTACTCCAAAAGCCTTGCCACAAGGTTTCTGGGCAGTGCAGCCTTATTCCGTCCTCCATGGTAGGACACTTGACCACGCCATGCTAGTAGCAAGTAATCTGGTATCATTGCCTGACAGAGCCTGGCAGCATATGGTCCCGGTGTTTGCTGGCATTCAAGCAACATCCGTTCTTTATCTTGCTGTGTAATCCTCAGGAGAGTGATATCGCTTAGGGTAACCTGGTTGAAATAAGGGAATTTAATTAAGGGGACTGAGGTGGCCGTTCCTACTGGGCTGTTTGCCTGTGGCTGAAAAGAAATCCTTCCCTGCATTTAGCCAAGTGCAAGGGGGGGGGGGGGAGGATTGGCCCAGAGCTTTTCGCGTTTTGCTAGCAGGGATCTTCCCTGATACCAGCCAGGCGGTGGGGGGAGGGATAAAGCACTCATCCCAGAGAATTCATGGCGGGTGGGGGGGGGGGGGTGTTAGTTTGGTTCCTGCAGGGATCTTCCCTGATACCAGCCAGGCGGTGGGGGGAGGGATAAAGCACTCATCCCAGAGAATTCATGGCGGGTGGGGGGGGGGTGTTAGTTTGGTTCCTGCAGGGATCTTCCCTGATACCAGCCACGCGGTGGGGGGAGGGATAAAGCACTCATCCCAGAGAATTCATGGCGGGTGGGGGGGGGGGGGTGTTAGTTTGGTTCCTGCAGGGATCTTCCCTGATACCAGCCACGCGGTGGGGGGAGGGATAAAGCACTCATCCCAGAGAATTCATGGCGGGGGGGGGGGGGTGTTAGTTTGGTTCCTGCAGGGATCTTCCCTGATACCAGCCACGCGGTGGGGGGAGGGATAAAGCACTCATCCCAGAGAATTGGATGGGGGGGGGGGGGGGTGTTAACCTTCAGCAGCAGAAAACAAGCTAACAGGAAAACTGCAGCACAACGGGCTTTGCTTGGTATGTGGGAAAGCAGGGCGCAGAAGCCTAAAGACAGTGGCTTACCATGGCAGCATGCAAGGTGAATTCTGTTGCCCCGACCTGCGTCTGTGATCTCTAGCAGCAAAGCCACAGGCACTCAATATTAAGAGGCAAAATGCGACCTTGCACAGAAATCACATGTGCTATGTAATGTGAATAGTATACACCGTGAAAGAGTATAAGCATTGTTCTGAAAAATGTATCTTTTAAAAAAATTCTCTCCTTTTTTCACTCCCTCCAGCAGGTGCAAATGTTTCAAGCCTCCCTCCTCCTTCCCGAAGGCTATCCCAGATAAGGCGTCGTAAAAAAAAAACGAGAGAAGAGATGTTTTCCGAAATCATGCAATCCACCAGGAATGAAAGAGCTCATCTGAATGAGTGGAAGGAGACGGTTTGCAAGTATAGGAAAGAAGCCAGTGACCGTGAGGACAGGAGGGACCAACGTGAGGACATGAGGGACCAACGTGAGGACATGAGGGACCAACGTGAGGACATGAGGGACCAACGTGAGGAGAGGAGAGACGCTCGAGATGAGAGGTGGCGGCAGGAAGATCAGAGGAGTCGGGAAGCAACGCTGGGGCTGCTGCGTGAGCAAACAGACATGCTCCGGCGTCTGGTGGAGCTTCAGGAACGGCTGCTGGAGAACCGAGTGCCGCTACAGCCCCTGTATAACCCCCCTACCTCCTCACCATGTTCCATAGCCTCCACACCCAGACGTGTAAGAACACGGGGGGGGAGGCTCCGTACACCCTCCCATTCCACCCCAGTGGACAGCCCAAGCAAAAGGCTGCCATTTTTTTAACCTTTTTTTACTGGGCTTTTCCTTCCCGCAGATCCTCCTCCCAAACCCCACTCAGGTTCTGTGCCGCTACAGCCCCTGTATAACCCCCCTACCTCCTCACCATTTTCCATAGCCTACACACCCAGATGTGTAAGAACACGGGGGGGGAGGCTCCGTACACCCTCCCATTCCACCCCAGTGGACAGCCCAAGCAAAAGGCTGCCATTTTCTTAACCTTTTTTTACTGGGCTTTTCCTTCCCGCTGATCCTCCTCCCAAACCCCACTCAGGTTCTCTCCCTCTTTTTATAATCAATTCATAAAGAATAAATGATTTTTAAACAATGGTGACTTTATTTCCTTTGAAAGCAAGCTGGGGGAAGGGGGAGGGTGGGTTCCTTACAGAGAATGAGTCAATAAAGGGGGCGGGTTTTCAGGAAGGATAAACAAACATAAATTTCACACTGTAGCCTGGCCAGTCATGAAACTGGTTTTCAAAGCTTCCCTAATGCGCAGCGCTTCATCGTGTGCTCTTCTAATCGCCCTGGTGTCTGGCTGCGAGTAATCAGCAGCCAGGCGATTTGCCTCAGCCTCCCACCCTGCCATAAAGGTCTCCCCCTTGCTCTCACAGAGATTGTGAAGCACACAGCAAGCAGTAATAACAATGGGGATATTGGTTTGGCTGAGGTCTGAGCGAGTCAATAAGGATCGCCAGCGACCTTTTAAACGGCCAAATGCACATTCTACCACCATTCTGCACTTGCTCAGCCTGTAGTTGAACAACTCCTGACTCCTGTCCAGGCTGCCTGTGTATGGCTTCATGAGCCATGGCATTAAGGGGTAGGCTGGGTCCCCAAGAATAACAATTGGCATTTCAACATCCCCCACGGTTATTTTCTGGTCCGGAAAGTAAGTCCCTTGCTGCAGCCGTTTAAACAGATTGGTGTTCCTGAAGACGCGAGCGTCATGAACCCTTCCCGGCCAGCCCACATGGATGTTGGTGAAACGTCCCTTGTGATCCACAAGTGCTTGCAGCACCATTGAGAAGTACCCCTTGCGGTTTATGTACTGGGTACCCTGGTGCTCCGGTGCCAAGATAGGAATATGGGTTCCATCTATTGCCCCACCACAGTTAGGGAATCCCATTGCAGCAAAGCCATCCACTATGACCTGCACATTTCCCAGAGTCACTACCTTTCGTAGCAGCACCTCCGTGATTGCTTTGGCTACTTGCATCACAGCAGCCCCCACAGTAGATTTGCCCACTCCAAATTGATTCCCGACTGACCGGTAGCTGTCTGGCGTTGCAAGCTTCCACAGGGCTATCGCCACTCGCTTCTCAACTGTGAGGGCTGCTCTCATCTTGGTATTCTGGCGCTTCAGGGCAGGGGAAAGCAAGTCACAAAGTTCCATGAAAGTGCCCTTACGCATGCGAAAGTTTCTCAGCCACTGGGAATCGTCCCACACCTGCAACACTATGCGGTCCCACCAGTCTGTGCTTGTTTCCCGGGCCCAGAATCGGCGTTCAAAGCCTATAACCTGGCCCATTAACATCATAATCTCCAAAGCACCGGGGCCCGCGGTCTCAGAGAATTCTGTGTCCGTGTCCATGTCCTCATCACGCTGGTCGCTGCGCTGCAATCGCCGCCTTCTCCTCCTCCTCGCCTCTTTTTTCTGGTCCTGTGTAAGCATAAACTCCACGAGAAAGCGCGAGGTGTTTATAATGTTCAAGACTGCGTTCTGGAGCACAACGGGATCCATGCTTGATGCAGAATGGAGTCTGCAGAGTTCACTCAGGAAAAAAGGCGCGAAATGGTTGTCTGCCGTTGCTTTCAGGGAGGGAGGGGGAGGCTGTACCCAGAACTACCTGCGACAATGTTTTTTGCCCCATCATGCACTGGGGTCTCAACCCAGAATTCCAAGGGGGGTGGAGACTGCGGGAACTATGGGATAGCTATGTAAAAGCTACCCACAATGCAACGCTCTGGAAATCGATGCTACTATGGTAGCTTGGACGCACACCACCGAATTAATGGTGCCTAGTGTGGCCGAATACATTCGAATTTACAAAATCGGTTTCCTAAATTCGAATTATATAAATTCGAATTAATCCTGTAGTGTAGACATACCCTTAGCTTTAGGCAATACCTCTGACTCTCTCCGCATAAGTTCAGAGTTAAGGCCTCATTATGCATCCTCTTGCCAGAATTACTTGCATCTTGGACTGGGGGGAAACTGATGCTAAGCATTTTAACCCTTGGGAGGATAGGCACAGAATTCAGCAGGGATAGCAGTGACATGCTGGCTGGCAGGCAGGTAAAGGGATAGACAAAGTATTTAAAAATAAAACCGGGGGGGAGGGAGGGGGAAATGTGCTCCCACAAAGACTAAAGTAATAGGGCACAATGGATTCCTCCAGCTGGGATTCATGGATGGCTGACAGTTGCCTTGCCTCATTTGCTGGGTCTCCTGTAATCTCACGCACGTTCCAGTTCATTCTGTGGCGATGCTGATCTACTCAGAGTTCCTTAAGAATCAGCTTCAAACACAGAGCTTGAAACAAACCCGGATCCCTTAGCATTTTTGTCCAGAACCTCCAGGTCCAGATCTCAAGTAGGCTGGAAGATCTGCTTCTTTTCTCCCTGGACAACATTCTGCCAGGCCCAGCATGGATGGGCAAGGAAGCAAGGAACCTCCATGAGCAGGCACTGAAAGTTAGCTTGAATTTCTGTCAGTGTCACAGGCTTGTCTGATCTCAAAGCTAAGTGGGTTTTGCAGTCGATGTATCTATTCTAAAAAGAAACAGGAGACTGACCCCCAGTCATTTCAAACCTAGCGGGAGTGTCTCTATTGTGCTGGCTTCCTCCTAGGTTTCCTACTCTTAGCATGCGCTGGACAGGGCTGGCTTTAGGAAGTGCAGGGCCCAATTCGAACATTTTTGGCGGGGCCCCGGCAGGGATGACTAACAAAAAAAAACATGTAAAAAAAAGCCTTTCATTTCTTCCATGTATTATTTACTTTCCATAACTATATAAATAATACAATTATATATTATGTACATTGCATCATATATGCTGTTGATCGGTTATTAATGAGCTCCGTTTCACATGTGTGGGTCCCCACCACTCCCTGGGGGTGTGCTAGGGTGACCAGATGTCCCGATTTTATAGGGACAGTCCCGATTTTTGGGTCTTTTTCTTATATAGGATCCTATTACCCTCCCCACCCCCGTCCCGATTTTTCACACTTGCTGTCTGGTCACCCTAGCTGGTGTGCACATGTGTGGGTCCCAGCTGCTCCCTACCCCCCCTCATTGAAGCAGGTGTGCAGGGTTACTGCCCTGGGAACTGCAGGGCACCAGTGGACATGGGGCTGGCTGGAGGCAGGGCAGGGGCTGACTGGAGGTAGGGGCTGGCTGCAGGCAGGGCAAGGGGTGCGGGGCTGGCTGGAGACAGAGGTGTGTGGGGCAGGCTGGCTGGCTTCAGGCAGGGTCGCAGGGGTGTGTGGCAAGGGTTGGCAGGGCTGGAGACAGAGGAGTGCGGGACTGGCTGGCTTCAGGCGGGGGGATGCGGCAGGGGTTGGCTGGAGTCTGGGCAGGGGGTGTGACTGGCTGGCTGCAGGCAGGGCAGGGGGTGCAGGACTGGGCAGGGGGTGCGGGGCTGGCTGCAGGCAGGGCAGGGGGTGCAGGGCTGGTGTGGGCGGGGTGGGGGGGGGGGGGACTGGCTGGCTGGCTTCAGGCAGGGCCGCAGGGGGGTGCGGCAGGGGTGGGCTGGAGACAGGGCAGAGGATGCAGCAAGGGTTGGCTGTGGGCAGGGGGTGCGGCAGGGGCTGGCTGTGGGCAGGGGGTGCGGGGCTGGCTGCGGGCAGGGCAGGGGGTGCAGCAGGGGCTGGCTGCGGGCAGGGGCTGGCTGCGGGCAGGGGCTGGCTGCGGGCAGGGGCTGGCTGCGGGCAGGGCAGGGGGTGCGGGGCTGGTGCGGGCAGGGGGTGCAGCAGAGGCAGCTGGAGCCCCGGCCCTTTAAATAGCCCCCTGGGGAAGCCGGGCCACGCCGGTACGCCGTACTGGGGCTTGGGCGTGGGGCCCGATTCTGGGGAATTGGTTGAATTGGCCTAAAGCCGGCCCTGGCGCTGGAGTTCTATGTTCAATGACCACTAACAGTCATGACTATACCAAGTGGTGCTTCTAGAGACACAAGTAAAAGAGAAACTTTGCTTCCTTAAAAAACATGCCAGCGTTTGCCCTGGGGGGAGAGGAGGGTTCTCCCTTTGCCCACTGCCTTCACCACCACTTGCTTCCCTCCCCCTAACCCTCACTTCTCAACTTCACATGCTCCCCACTGCTTCACACACAAGCTTATCCCCGGATTTCCTTCCCTAGTCCTGCTTCCTTGGGCTTGTCATTTTGCTACGGCTGGTCTCTAGTGACAAGGATTCTGTTATTTTGGCCAACCAGTTCTGCAGTGACAGCTCTTAAAATACATCACAAGTGACTGTTCAAATGGAGCAGTGCAACATTCAGAAAGATTTCAACTTCCAACAGATCGGGCTCTGGGGAATGATAAAACTTTGATCAAGAAGCACTGCAATGGAGCTAGAAGGCAGATGGAACAAGAACAGGAGAGGCAGCTGGGATGGAATTGAACCGTGCCAGGCTTAAAGCCCAGGGTCTGTGGAGATGTGAGAAATAATAAATAAAGATGCCTCCCCAACCACCCCCAACTACTGCATGACTCAACTGGGGAGAGGTTTGCACAGGCTAAGCATTTTTCGGAAAGCCTAATCCATTACACAGCATGCTATTTACATTTGGGAGAGTGCTTTGCTTCCTGACCCCTTTTAGGTTTGCTCACAGAATAGCCATTAGCAGGCTGCTTCACTTTTAATTACCTTAAAAGGCAGACGGTCCACAGCTTCGGTCTCCTGCTTACCGAGCTGGGTGGCTGTTCTGCAGTGATGTCTGCAGGAGGACAGACAGACCTCAGAATAGTGGCAGGAGAACACTATAAAGAGAAGTCATTAGTCTCATGACACCCTCTGGAGCCATCCTGCCTGGTGTTCCAAGCAAAGGCCCAGGACGCAGGGACTCCCAAACTGTAATCCTGGATCTGACACAGACGTTGGGCAAATCATAATCTCTCTGCCTCAGACTCCCCATTTCCGAAAAAGCAGAGAATTGTCCGAGAGGCAGGGAGTGGAGACTCTTTGGGGCATTACTAGTGTTACCCAATACTGCTGTGCTCAGAGCTACTGTGGTGAGTGGCTAATTTAAACCTACCTACTGCATAGGGTGCTGGACACTCCTTGAAGGTGAGAAGTGCCAGGTAAACACCAAGTATTATTATACCCTGAACAGGACAGCGGGTGTCAGGGTAAGACTTTGGTAGAAATCCACACTCTGCCTAACACCTAGAAGCAATCCAAGCAGAACCCGCAGTGCATGACACAAAAATGCTTTGCAATAAAATTAACTTTCATAAAACCAGAAAGTGTCTCAGCATCTTCCATCTAGCCCAGTGGTTCTCAATCCACAGGCCGGTTGAGGCCTAATCAGCACACAGCTGTGGCCCATGGGACATCCTCAGGGCCATACAGGTAGCATATATATTGTGTGGATGCGGCCCACATAACAGAGAGAGCTGCATATGCGGCCCACAATAGTAAATAGGTTGAGAATTACTAATCTAACCCATAGAATAGCAAACGTGATATGATAGCCAACCCCAAGTTCAAAGAGACGACGAGTGGAAAGTTCTAACTTCGCAACACAAAGCATCTCGCTGGGGAATAGCACTGACAGCTGCCCAGCCTCAGGGTCAGCCTGGCACCATATCAATCCATTTCTCTGCTAACATGTCCATTAAATTTCAGGCCATTTTAGCAATGCCAGCCTATGACAGAATAGCTGAACGTGCCTGCTTTCATTACTCATTTGCCGAGCTTTCTAACCAAATATGAACGGAGCATAAATATTTTTAAATAAGCGTCACTGCACTGGATGTGCTCAGGACAGCAATGGGTTGGTTTTCTAATACGCTCCCTTCTCCCTAATCTGGTAACTCAGATGCCATTCCTGATGCAGACACACTTGGAATGGTATTGCAACCAAAGATGGAACGCCCCATCCTCAGCCTCCTCCCTTCCCCATTCCCCTATGCCAACTCCCATTTTGGGCCCCAACTCTCCTCTCAGATCCACACAGTAGATCTCGATCCTCCTGTTCTGCTCTCCCTACGTATGCAGAACGGGAAAGCAGAATACTGGAATATGGCCTCCGGTTATCTCGTAGCTATCACTTTCAAAAAAGGAAAATCTAGATCGAACACCACCCTATTTATCCTAGGCCTCCAGTAATTTTTTATCCTCAAGAGTCCCCTGTGAGGCAGCGCAGTGCTGCTAGCCCCATTATGCCCCAGTTCCCCACATGGGCAGACAGAGGAAATGATTTGCCATAAGGTCAAACGGAGCCAGTGGCAGAGAGCAATTCAATCTGGGTCTCCCATGACCCAGGCCAGCATCTCAACCACTAGCTCATCCTTCCTCATTGCAGAAGCTCCCCCTTTCTGACTCCTTAAGAGAATTGAAGAGGCTATCCTCAGCCCAAGAGTCAAACCCAGTATCAGAGCACTGGCTCACTAGAAGGATTCAACTGGCAGCAATCATACCTTCATCAGTGGGTCTTGCCGCTTTGTGCTTTGATCCAGTGAAATTCATCACTAGAGCCAACTGCTATTATCCCTCAACTCACCTTCTAGCCCAACAACTCCTAGTAAACTGGTGAACTAGGTCTCTGCATTTCCTGTGACCATCCTGCTAAGACACGGTCAAGCATTTCTGATGGGTAAAAAGCCATTTGCCAATTTTCTCCGCTGTACTACAAGAGCCACACACAATTTAAGGACTGATGATAATTCCAGGTTAGCTGCTAGCAATTCTACACAATCTCTGTTGATCAGATGCTAAGTCCCATGGTCTACACCTATTCCCCGCTCCACTGTCAGGAGCTTGGGCTATACACAGTCCCCCACAAAAATCATCATTGAAGATTCATATAGGAAAACCAGAACTCCTGCCCCGCAGATAAGGGGAGCTCATAGTTAAATCCTCCCATGCAGTTCCCCAGGGGGTCCTCAAGTTCTACAGCAACACGTCATGCAGATGAAGATATCCCATTCAGTCTCTGCAGCGATGACATGAGTACGGCTCTCATGAGTGGTGACGAATGTATCCTCACTGAGATCACCAGTTGCAAATAATCCAACACTGAATCAGCTGCACTGAGGGGAAATAGTGGGCACCCTGCTTATGTATAAACCTTACTGAATTGATCTTACCAAGAGCCCCGTGAGCCAGGCAAGGATTATCCCTTGTTACAGAGGAGGAAATTGCAGCGCAGAGAGATTAAGAGCTTTATTTTCAAAGATGCTGGGAACTCTCAGCTCCCACTAATTACTCTGAAGGGGTCGGCGATCAGAACGGCTGAAAATCAGGCCCCAAGTGACTCTGCTCAAGGTCACAGTGAGTCAGTGACAGAGCTGGGAACAGAACTTGGAACACCTGACTTCCAACCCATGGTTTCATCACAAGACCGTCCTTCCTGTGATTCCTAACGTCCAGCCTCTACCTGGAAAATCCCTGGGTATTGCAACACGCCAGGGCACACGGAAGCAAGCAGAATCTGCTCAACCTTACCAGCATGACTTGCACTAGCTCCTCAGCCAGCATGGAAAGGATACAAAACTAACACCGAGCAGAGAGAGATACTGACTCACATAGGAGAGGTTGAAGGGGATGATGGAACATCCTGGTATATCTGGGTATGATAATCTATGCAAGAGAAAGCAAAACAGAACTGATTGGTCGTAAATTCATTACGCCTCCTGCTCCATGGGTAGCAATAACTAGTCAGTTTCCTATTATGCACTCCGGGTCCAACTCTGTGCAGCACCTCCGCCTGGTACCCCAGCAAAGGCCTCGGCACATGGGTGGGGGTGCAGAGGTGGCTTTACGGGTCTTAGGTTCTGATGTGGGGGAGGAAGTAGCCCCTTGTGCGAGTCTGAGTACACCCTAGCTGCTCTAACTTACGCAGCACAACTCATATAGCACCAAGAGCTATGTGCAGGCTCTCTCCTGCCCCCTGCACATCCCCTTATGCTAGGGTCTGCACAGAGGACAGCATAGGGCTGTTTTTAGTGGCCCTCTGCAGTGTGCACACCACAGGAGCCAGTCGCAGCTCCTTTTCAGCCCCTCTATGCAGATCGAGAAGTATGTAGGGGCTGAGGTGGGGCACAGAATCCATCTCTAACATTTACCCCCCACAAATTCATTGAGAGCTACAGTGCAGATTTCATGAATTTCCACATGCTCTGGCAGTACTGCAGAGAACACACCCTTGCGATGCTGAGGGATCAAGCATACAAAGCACTGGCCAGAAGAGAACACAGATACAATGCATGCTGCTGTATTCTATTACAGGATAAACAGACATCATCTTTCGCCAGCTGATTTCTGAAGTCTCCACCTGATGGAGCCAAAGACAAGCCTGCCCGTCACCCCCAAAGAGAAACATGCCCTGAGCCCTTCTGCCCTAGCAAGCAGCTAATGGGCTGGCACGGATTAACATCTGCAGTGCAGGTTTTACAATGGTCAGCTCATCAGTAATGCAGCCTGCTCTGGGACATATTGTAGTTAGGGCTATGGAAAACCTACCAAAAAGGTTCTGTAATAAGTTAGCAGGCAAATCAATGCCTTGTTCCATTTATTTATTTGATAAATGTGAGCTACCGAAAGTTACCTTTTGATAGCCCAAAACATGCCACAGATTGATTTGCTCCATTCAATTTTAACCCAAAATAGAAAGAACAGGAACTGGAAAAAATCCTAAAGCACAAGAAACTGGGGATGTGAAAGCCATAAAACACACTGCAACAGGAAGAAATGCAATCTAGGATCTGGTCCGAGTGAACACCTTCACTTACTCTCTCTACATCTGGGGCCAGCTCCCAAGCAGCTGTAAGTCGCAATCCTCCACTGACTAAGTGAAGCTGAGCCCGTTTACACTAGCGGAGGATCTGGCTCTGGAGTTTTGCTCACCCTATCCAATGCTGCTGTCAGATAATGGAAGGAGAAAGCAGCCATTTGGCTGACTCAGCCCTGGTCCACGCTACAAATATGTGTCGGTATAAAGACGCCGCTCAGGGGTGTGAACAAGGCAGTTATACCAACCGAACTCCAGTGCAGATAGCGCTATGTTGGGAGGGCTTCTCCCAGCAACTGAGCTGCCGCCTCTCGGGAAGCTCTCCCTTCAGCACAGGCAGCGTCTTCAGTCTGCGCGACAGCGGCACAGCTAAGTGTAAACAAGCCCTCAGGGATGTTGCTCTTCTGAGGCTATGTCTACACTACAGCTTATGTCGTGTGTGTGTGTGTGTGTGTGTGTGAGAATAAATCACCCCCAAGTGACATAAGTTACACCGATGTAAGCACAGGTGTGGACAGCGCTATGTAGGCAGGAGAGCGCCTCCCGTCGACATAGCTATTGCCCCTGGTGGGGGGCTGGAGTACTTAAGCTGACAGGAGCGCTCTCTCCCACTGGCTTAGAATGGCTACATTCGAGAGCTTACAACGGCGCCACTGCATTGATGCAGGTCTGCTGCTGTAAGCTCTCTAGAGACTAGTGTAGCTGTGCCTTTAAAGAGACTGCTGAGGAAAAGCTCAAGCACCAGAATAAGGAACAAACTCCCAGACTGGGAACAATCCTATACCCACTCACCGCCTCATTGTAAAAGGCTACACTAACGGTCCAAAGCACTGCCATTTACAAGTATTCCTGCAGCATCGGGGCGGTTATCCTGCTCTTGGATGTTTTTATAGCACCCATCACCCAGTGGGGGGGGTCTCCGTCCTGTAGGATTCTTTCAAGGGCAGTTGGCAAACAGCCCCAGGAAAACACAACAGTCTACACCAGCAAAGCCATATTGTCAGGACGCAGCCGCAACATCCAAGAGACCTGACAGAGAACAGCAAAGCAGATACCAGCACTGCATCAGGGCAGACTGACTGTGAACCCCTTACTTCCACTGCGAAGCGGTTACCTGCTGCCTGCACAAGTGACTGCTCCCCAGTGGAAACAAGTGGTTCACAATGGGTCCCATAGAGATACCACTGAAGAAAATAAAAGGCACCAGAATTCTGCTCCTTTAAAATGTCAGCTGTGTTCACTCCACACTGCGCACCCGGCAGTCTATTCTGAGCAGCCGCATTCCAGGAGCCCCTAGCAGGATTTTCCATCGGCAGCAGCAAGGTCTTCTCCGTTATAGCAGGATCGGCCACAGTCATGGAGAAAAGATGCTGACAAGGGAGGGAAACAAGGCAGCGCAAAGAAATGGAATTAAATAGAACTTACCATCCTCAATGACGACTTTGATGAGACGAATCGAGCCATTCCGGGCCTTGGCAAAGAAGTCCTTTAACTCTGGGGTGGCTAAAAGAACCAGAAACATCGTGATCAGACTTAGTAAACAAACCAAATGTTATTCTGCTCTTCAAACCAAGTAAGGGGGAGGGGGGAGGGGACAAAAACTAAAAAAGAACTAAATGGGACAGAGTAAAAAATCCCTGATGGTAAAAATGGACAGAATAAAAACAAAGCAGCTGATTTCACTTGCTGTGTGATCTACACTGTGGAGGATACGAAGTCCTGTCTCTCAGAGGTTTCAGAGTTAAATACTGGCTGGGAGCACATGTGATCCAGAGAACTCGATACTTGGACTGGGTGAACATAATCGCCCAAATTTAGATGATAGTTTGGCTGGGGCAGGGAGGGCAGGCTCAAGTGTCAGTTTATTAAGTGTGCAGCGTATCCCAGTTTGCATGTGGGGCAGGGGAGGAGGGCGGCTGGAAGGTGTGATGATGGGCAGAGGCAGCTCTGTTGTGTTCAGACACTTGCCTTGGTTACGTTTTGCTTTGGATGCTGTACGCCGGAGCGTGTGACCTCCAGCAGGAAGGCTGCATAACACAGAAGCTGCCAGAATGTTATAGGAATCGGAACTGTAGCCACTTTGAATTTCACTCTCTGCTTGTCCCACCGTGACCCCTCAAGGATGAGCTGTGATAAATCTTGGGAATTGAGGACTCAGATTCTGCAGAACGGAGACCTGTTTGTGTGTTAGGCTTTCCCCCAGGGCCTGAGTAGCTTTGGTTATAAGAGAATAATGCAGGCCAGTTTGACCTAATTAATAGGTAGCAGGTTTAAAACAAACACAAGAAAGTATTTTTTCATGCAACACACTGTCAACCTCTGGAACTCCTTAACAGAGGCTGTTGTGAAGGCCAATACTATAACAGGGTTCAAAAGGGAGCTAGATAGATTCATGGAAGATAGCCATTGATGGACCTATTAGCCAGGATGGGCAGGAATGGTGTCCCTCAGGGCCGGCTTTAGCAGGTGCGGGGCCCCACGCCAGGACGCAAATTGTCTCGTGCCCCCCCCCGCCTGACTCTGCCCCCTCCCTGCCCTATTGGACCCCTCCCGAATCCCCGCCCTGGCCCCGCCCCAGCCCCACCCCCTCACTGCCCCATTGGATCCCTCCTCAAATCCCCGCCCTGGCCTCACCTCTTCCCCAAGCACGCCGCATTCCTCCTCCTCACCCCTCTCTCCCAGGCTTGCGCTGATCAGCTGTATGGCGGCACAAGCGCTGGAGGGAGGGGGGAGAAGCAGGACGTGGCTTTTTTTTTTTTTCCCCCGCTCCGCCGGCAGTCACGGACGTTGCGGGGCCCTCTCAGGCACGGGGCCCCATTCCGGGGAATCGGCCGAATCGGCTTAAAGCCGGCCCTGGTGTCCCTAGCCTCTGTTTGCCAGAAGCTGGGATTGGGTGAAAGGGCATGGATCACGTGATGAATTCCTAGGATGCCTTCCCTTCCTCCCACCAACCAAGGTTACCGGTGACTGTGGATACTTATCTAGTTAGAATCAAAATCCTAGGGAGGCTAGCAGACAACCCCAGTCATTCATCCCAAAGAATCCGCACTTTATATGCTCTCAAACATACAAAGGAATCGCTCCACCCCAGGCCTCACTGAGAGGAAGCCATCTCTGAGTTAAACTCACCAGCTGTTTAACAGCATCCAGCAACACTTGTAACAACAGCTTAGGGCAGGAAGTGGAGAAGAGTCCCAGCCCAGTTATGACCAGAACTAGTATTTAAGCTAATAATCTGGGGCTGGCATCCCTAGTCTTGCTTGATATCTTAATAAAAATGAGCAATCAGAGCTTTAGTTACATCTAACCTGCAAGAAAGCATTTCCAGCAGACAGCACCCCAGACTACCTCCAACACAAGGGTTTTCTGCTGGCCTTTGAAATGCTACAGTTGGTTTCCAGGTAAAGAAGCCACCATAAATATTCAGAGAGGGGAAAGACTTGGGTTAGAACAGGAAGTGCACCATACAGCAGTAACCTGGCCAGTATCACATCACTACTGCATGTGGCCAGTCATCCCTAGTGCACAGAGGGAACCTGGCTGCTCTGTGGAGAGATAAGACATGCCAGATGGGTAGCCGGGATCAAAGGGTACCTCAATACTGCAAAACACACCACAAACCAGGGCAGTGAGTCTCTGAGCCAGCCTGGGTCAACTGACTCAGGCTCAGACTACAGAGCTAAAAACAGCAGTGTAGACATTCCCATGGGGGCTGCACCCAGGCTGTGAGACACACCCACCCACAGCCCTACACCGGGTTCCAGAGCCCAGGCTCCAGCCACAGCAGAAACATCTACACTGCTATTTTTATCCCCATAGCACAAATCCGAGTCAGTTGACCCGGGCCCAGACTTGCTGCCATGTGTGTTTCTGGTTTGTTTGTTTGTTTTTTGCGCAGTGTAGGCATATTCTAAGGAGCTTAATGAAGTATTAATACAAGCCTAGAGTCTGCAATTTTACTGGGGACAGATTGACAAAAGGGCCAGGGAATACCACCAACTCTGACTGCCCCTTATATTTACATATAGAAATGTAACAACGTCCTAAAGCCTGCAGCCAAATGGAGCATTAGACTGACTCAATGGGATTTTTAATACATAATGTCAATGGACAGTCACGGTTACAGGCTGCCTTTCCCAGCCCATTCAGTTTGACTGGAGGAGGAGGAGGAGGAAGGAAGAAGAGGTTACTTTAAGTTCAAATAATATTGACTTTTCTGGACTTCTGTTCCAGCTGAGGTTTCATTTGTCACCAATCACAGGAAGTGCCTACAAGGCTTACTTGTCTGCATTAGAGAGACCGACCACTCTGCTTTGCTCTGCTCTCTTACAGCCCAGGGTCAGAACTGCAAAGGCAGCTTCTCTTGAACTCCACAGAGTTAACCTCAGAGGCAATTATTAAACCTGAGCAACATGCAAACTGGATGTCTGCAAAGTCTGGCCCAACACCTCTGCAGTGTTTCTAGGCTTTTTTGAGGGTGCTGTGTCTCAGAGATGGGACCAAACGGAACGAGGGATATTTTGGACAAGAGTGGGAGGTGAAAGGAAAGGCCACTACTGTTCCAAGCATCAGGCCTTTTTAAGCACCATCTGGTCTTCCCTGGCTTAATCTTTCACTAAACATGCCAGCCAGATGGTCACAAGCCCAGCCCTGTATTTTATAGCACAGGTCCAGACTGCTTGATTACGATGTGGAGCACATGCTCTTTCCCTCCACGCTTCCAGGGACAAGGAACTCCCTCGAATGAAGTCTTCAAAGCACCGGGAATCGGCAGCGACAACAATGGTTCTAGCTGGGGAGGACTTGTTTCCTCTCTCAGGGACACGCAAAGATCTCTGGAGCTCACCTTTCAGCCAAGTGCCTACGGTATCTCCACTAATATTGGGAAGGGCCTTTAATTTCTTCCTCCCAGCCCTCTTCACTGAAGATATACTCCATAACTAACGTGAGAGGTACATCACAGTCCTTGCAATGGACAGCCCTTTCAAGCAGCCCAATTAGTGTCTATATTACTCAAGTGCATCCTGTTTGGTGATTTGGATGCTGTGCACAAACACATTTCTAAGCATTTCCTTGGCAGTCAGCCTAGAACACACCAGTGCTGTAAGTGTCAATTATCTGATTCTTCACCAGTCGGCTGTGCTGGTAAATCTCCATTTTGTACCTCATGAGCCACCTCGATATCAATACTTTGATTTGTCAAGACCAAATTTTCCCCTCCCTTTCCAGGGTCACACTGCAAATGCTCATTACAAACCTCTTTGCCAAAGACAGATTTTAAATCAAACTTTGTAACAAAGGGACTTGTAAGGCATCTGCAGAGGTGGCCAACAAACGCTTCAATATCCACAGGTAAGTAGCATTACAAAGGAAGCTGTCACAATCTCACTTGTTAGCAAAGAGCTGCACTGAAAGGCTGCTGGTCATGCTGAGTGCTGGCTTCAATTCCCTTCCACTGGGGGCCATATCTCTTCCACTTAGTCCTGTGATGTGAACAGGAACATCAGACACCTGGGTTTTACCGTGGAAACACTGCAACAAACTTGAATCCATTCCCACAGGGCTTCTTCCGAAACATCACGGGCAAGCCACCGCTTTTGAAGTGCAGTGGGAACTGGTGCAAAGGATTCTGGGGCACATCTGAGAACCATTTACAAGGGAACACATGGAAAGAGGTTGGGAATCATTTCCAAATGAGAACATTCACAGAAAAGCTCCCTTAGAACAGGATCTTCCTTGCAGCTGCCCGTCAAACATGCCAGGGCTTCTCTTCTCTCTAATCCGCAGACAGAACTCTTGTTAAAGCAAATGCTAATTACATGGACAGGCAATGACAGCCTAAAGCACTAAAATGCATTAAGATGTTACTGTTTATGTAAATTCATAACAGCGACAGTTTTCAGATGCCACAGATTAATTAATAGAAATTTCTCAGAGGCCACTAACTTCTCTCTCCCTCCACTTCCCAGTTGGAGGAAATGGGAGAGAATTGTCCATCAGGCTGGGACTTTGTGAATTACAGCAGTTATAAGCCCCTTAGAAATGTAGGGATTTGAAATAAACTCCAGAGACTTAATGATTGCAGGTTGGGGTGTGTTACTGGGTGGGGAGAGCCCCATAATTAAGATCCATTGAGATGAAATAGCAATGCAGGCAGTGTGACTGGGGGCAGGGGACCCCTAAAATTAAGGCATCTTAGGGGAGACAGGAACTCTATAAGCCAAATGGTATTGCAGCCAGAAAATTGCTCAAAGAAACTGGAAACGCGCTCTGCATAGCTGCAAGATGCTCTTTCAGTTTCAAGAAGACTGATCACACTTTCAACCTATCCCAGCACCAGCTCTGCTGTCAGAGACAAGCTAGTTTTAACATATTCGCCACATGAGCTTCCTCTGATATTTTTTATCACCTTTCCCATACCTGAGCAGGCTGTTTCCTTCCTGCCCTGTTTGTGGCAATCTACCACTCAACAAGATCCTCTGAGGGGGAAAAAAAAGCAAAAAAAAAAAAAGCTATACACAGTTGTACTCACTGGAACCCACACAGTTGTACTCACTGGAACCCGTGAAAGTGAACAAAACACCCCAGTAAGTCTTTTCTGACCCAAATTTCTATCACACTGGTAAAGCAGAGAGACAGTGTCTAGCTTAGGTATTTATATAGCTCCAATCACTGAATAGAAAACACTGGGAGAGCTCTAATGCAGATAAACAGGTTTTTCTTCATTCTTCACCCTAAGTAAACCTTACAGTTGGTAAAAGGTGCTGACTGACAGCCCTCAGAATTTATCCATTCTATTTAGCTGCAGATCAGGTACTTAAAGAGTCACTTAAAGTAGAGAGTATTATTTTCCTGGTAAAAACTGTGGGTGGGCTTTCCAAAAGCACAAGAGTGACTTTGGAGCACAAATCCCATTGCAAGTCAGCGGATTTGTGCTCCTAGATCACTGGGGCAATTTTCAAAATCTCATCATGGCTCTGAGGAAGGTCAAATAGCAAATAAACCAGAGGGAAAAGGGAAAATGTTAGTTAAGGGCATTTTCAGTATGAGCGCAGAGCACCTGAACTTGACCACTTCTCTTAGCAGCCTGTAATAAAACTTGACAAGTGTCGGAGGTTGTCCCACTAATCTCACTCCCTAATAAGTAGGGCCCTACCAAATTCACGGTCAGAGGATTTTAAAAATTGTAAATTTCGTGATTTCAGCTATTTAAATCTGAAATTTCACAGTGTTGTAATTGTAGGGGTCCTGACCCAAAAAGGAGTCGGGGGGGGGGGGTCACAAGGTTTTTGTAAGGGGGGGTTGCGGTACTGCTACCATCACTTTTGTGCTGCTGCTGGCAGCGGTGCTGCCTTCAGAGCTGGGCAGCTGGAGAGCGGTAGCTGCTAGACAGGAGCCCAGTTCTGAAGGCAGCGCCGTTGCCAGCAGCAATGCAGAAGTAAGGGTTGCATGGTATGATATTTCCACCCTTACTTCTGTTCTGCTGTTGGCAGGGTGCTGCCTTCAGAGCTGGGTGCCTGGCCAACAGCTGCCGCTCTCCAGCCACCCAGCTCTGAAGGCAGCGCAGAAGTACGGGTGACAATACCACAAGCCCCCTAAAATAACTTTGTGAACCCCCTGCAACTCCCTTTTGGGTCAGGACTCCCAATCTGAGAAACACTGGTCTTCCCTATGAAATCTGTATAGTATAGGGTAAAACCACACAAAAGACCGAATTTCACAGTCCATGGTGCGTTTTTTCATGGCCATGAATTTGGTAAGGCCCTACTAAGAAAGCATTCCTGAAAACCTGCTAGGACATTACCATATTCACCCAAGGTTCTTGATTAACTTTGTGCAGAGCAGTGACTGCTCTAAATAATAAGATGGGTGAACTACAGTGCCTCATATTAAATGAGAATATTGATATAATAGGCACCACAGATACTTGGTGGAATGAAGATAATCAATGGGACACAGTAATACCAGGGTACAAAATGTATCGGAAGGACAGAACAGGTTGTGCTGGTGGGGGAGTGGCACTACATGTAAAAGAAAGCGTAGAATCAAATGAAGTAAAGATCTTAAATGAACCAAACTGTACCATAAAATCTATATGGATAGTAATTCCATACTTGAATAATAAGAATATAGCAGTAGGGATATATTACTGAGCACCTGACCAAAATGGTGATAGTGACTGTGAAATGCTCAGGGAAATTAGAGAGGCTATTACAATAAAAACACTCAATAATAATGGGGGATTTCAACTATCCCCATATTGACTGGGTACATATCACTTCAGGACGGGATACAAAGAAAGTTTATTGACACCTTAAATGACTGCTTCTTGGAGCAGCTGGTCCTGGAACTCACAACAAGAGAGGCAATTCGTGATTTAGTCTTAAGTGGAGCATAGGATCAGGTCCAAGAGGTAAATATAGCTGGACCGCTTGGTAATAGTGACCATAATATAATTAAATTTAACATCTCCGTGGTGGGGAACACACCACAGTGGCCAAACACTGTAGCATTTAATTTCAGAAAGGGGAACTACACAAAAATGAGGAGGTTAGTGAAACAAAAATTAAAAGGTACAGCACCAAAAGTAAAAACCTTGCAAGCTGCATGGAAACTTTTTAAAGACACCATAATAGAGGCTCAACTTAAATGCATACCCCAAATTAAAAAACATAGTAAGAGAACCAAAAGAGAGCCACCGTGGCTAAACAACAAAGTAAAAGAAGCAGTGAGAGGCAAAAAGGCATCCTTTAAAAAGTGGAAGTTAAATCCTAGTGAGGAAAATAGAAAGGAGCATAAACTCCGGCAAATGAAGTGTAAAAATATAATTAGGAAGGCCAAAAAAGAATATGAGGAACAGCTAACCAAAGACGCAAAAAGTAATAGCAAAAATATCAGAAGCAGGAAGCCTGCTAAACAACCAGTGGGCCACTGGACAATCGAGATGCTAAAGGAGCACTCAAGGATGATAAGGCCATTGCGGAGAAACTAAATAAATTCTTTGCATCGGTCTTCACGGCTGAGGCTGTGAGGGAGATTCCCAAACCTGAGCTATTCTTTTTAGGTGACAAATCTGAGGAACTGTCCCAGATTGAGGTGTCATTAGAGGAGGTTCTGGAACAAACTGATAAACTAAACAGTAATAAGTCACCAGGACCAGATGGTATTCACCCAAGAGTTCTGAAGCAACTCAATTATGAAATTGCAGGAGTACTAACTGTAGTCTGTAACCTATCATTTAAATCAGTTTCAGTACCAAATGACTGGAGGATAGCTAATGTGACGCCAATTTTTAAAAAGGGCTCCAGAGGTGACCCTGGCAATTAAAGGACGGTGAGCCTGACTTCAGTACCGGGCAAACTGGTTGAAACTATAGTAAAGATCAAAATTGTCAGACACATAGATGAACATAATTTGTTGGGGAATAGTCAACATGTTTTTTGTAAAGGGAAATCATGCCTCACCAATCTACTAGAATTCTTTGAGGGGGGGGTCAACAAGCATGTGGACAAGGGGGATCCAGTGGTTACAGTGTATTTAGATTTTCATAAAGCCTTTGACAAAAGTAATACTACTTACTTTGCTCAAGAGCCTTTGGTTTACATTTATCTAAATCTAAACCAAAGGCTCTTGAGCAAAGTAAGTAGTCATGGGATAAGAGGGAAGGTTCTCTCATGAACTGGTAACTGGTTAAAAGATAGGAAACAAAGCCTAGGAATAAATGGTCAGTTTCAGAATGGAGAGAGGTAAATAGTGGTATCCCCCAGGGGTCTGTACTGGGCCCACTCCTATTTAACATATTTATAAATGATCTGGAAAAGGGAGTAAACAGTGAGGTGGAAAAATTTGCAGATGATACAAAACTACTCAAGATAGTTAAGTCCCAAGGCAGACTGCAAAGCGCTACAAAAGGATCTCTCAAAACTGGGTGACTGGACAATAAAATGGCCGATGAAATTCAATGTTGATAAATGCAAAGAAATGCACATTGGAAAACAATCATAATATACATATAAAATGATGGGGTCTAATTTAGCTGTTATTACTCAAGAAAGATCTTGGAGTCATTGTGGACAGTTCTCTGAAAATATCCACTCAATGTGCAGCGGCAGTCAAAAAAGCTAACAGAATGTTGGGAATTATTAAGAAAGGGATAGATAAGAAGACAGAAAATATCATATTGCCTCTATATAAATCCATGGTAGGCCCACATCTTGAATACTGCGTGCAGATGTGGTCGTCCAATCTCAAAAAAGATATACTGAAATTGGAAAAGGTTCAGAAAAGGGCAACAAAAATGATTAGGGGTATGGAACGGGTGCTATATAAGGAGAGATTAATAAGACTGGGACTTTTCAGCTTGGAAAAGAGGCGACTAAGTGGAGACATGATAGACAAAATCATGACTGGTGCGGAAAAAGTAAATAAGGATGTGTTATTTATTCCTTCTCATAACACAAGAATTAGGGGCCACCAAATAAAATTAATAGGCAGCAGATTTAAAAACAAACAAAAGGAAGTATTTTTTCACACAACGCACAGTCAACCTGTGGAACTCTTTGCCAGAGGATGTTGTGAAGGCCAAGACTATAACAGGGTTCAAAAAAGAACTAGATAAATTCATGGAGGATAGGTCCATCAATGGCTATTAGGCAGGGATGGTGTCTCTAGCCTCTGTTTGCCAGAAGCTGGGAATGGGTGACGGGATGGATCACTTGATGATTACCTGTTCTGTTCATTCTCTCTGGGGCACCTGGCACTGGCCACTGTCAGAAGACAGGATACTGGGCTAGATGGACCTTTGGTCTGACCCAGTACGGACGTTCTTATGTTCTTATGTCACTTGTCTCTGGTCTCGACAGCAGGTGTTTCTTTTTATGAGAGGCCATGACTGAATTAATAAGGACCAATCAGCAAACAAACAGGGCAGCCATTTCCAGACAGTAATATTAAACTGAGAAGCTTGAGATGAAACTGGAATCAGAGCCATGGGCCTGAATGCTTCTAATGAAGGGCCGCTACAAGAACAGGGGCCAGACAGAAGAGCCTAAGGGACAGAGGGCTACAAGTAAAATGCACAACACAGATTCCCAGGAGATACCTCTGGCAAATCTATTTGCAGCCATTAGAAGCTGGGCAAAAAGGCTGTTTTTCAAAAGCCTTCTAGACAACCCATGTTCCAGTCTGAGCACTAACACACACCGAATGTAGTCAGAAGAACATACAACATGTTTGCACTAACCAGAGAATGACATCAGAGCACACTGAGCCCTGCTGAAAGGGTAACTCAGCCTATAGGAGTATGTCTATACTGGGAAGTGTGATTCCCATCATGGATAGACAGACTCACGCTAGCTCAGCTCTGCTCCAGCTAGTGTGCCAAAAATAGCAGGGTGGATGTTGCAGTATAGACAATGGCTCGGGTTAGCCTGCCTGACTCCCTGGGTCTAAGCTCAAGTGGCTAGCCCAAGCTGCTGTCCATGCCACAACGTACACACTGCTATTGAGCTAGCGCAAGTCTGTCTATCCAGGCTGGGAATAACACCTCCCAGCTACAGTGTAGACATATCCTTGGAGTGGGCAGAAGGTCTCACTGCCTCAGGATGCAGGCGCCAAGGCATAATCAACCTGGAGACTTTAGAGCTAGAGCCACTGTGATTGGCTAGAGTGTCCCACTACAAGAACCCAATAAGGGCTCAGTAAAAGTGAAAGCCCCAGACCTCCGGCTACCTGAGGGACAGAGGTTCTGTGCATGTTCCATGGGTGAGATGCTTATTAGACCAAGCGCAGACAGAAGGCAAGCTTGTTCCACTCAGAGCAGAGAGAGACACAACTCCCTCATTTTGCACTGATCACAGGCTGAACTACATTCCAGGGAGGATTAGAGGCCATGACCGGCTCCATTTGTATCTAGTTTGCCACCCAGACCCATTGGATGGTTAAGAATAAAGAGAACAAATAATTGCTCAGTAAGGGGAATGCTGCACCTACAACACAGAATCCTTTCCCCAGAAGCTGATACACCTTCCCTCTATCATTTAATACCGAAGGAGCCCTTTCATAGACTGGTTCCCTCTTATATAGGCTACCAAGGCTTTGCTCATCAGTCCACTTAGATGCCATTTACTCCATTCATTAGCTATCTGTGCTTGGAAACACCTTCCTCCCTCACAATTCACCTAACCTACTTGATGGTAAAGATATAATCTCTCATTTATAACACCCTCATTTCCATGACAACAGACCAGTCTCACAGTGTAACCGGTACCAGAGTGATGCGGACTACTTAGAAATGCCTGTATTACCATAGTAGGAACACATGTTGAAGCATAGGCCATGCCCAATGTTCACCCCACCACCAAGTGGGGACACTCACCAATATGAAGATGCCCCAAGTCACTATTTGCCCCTTCAGAGGAGGACACAGGTCCAGGTGTCCCCAGACCCACACCCGAGCCCCCTGGCACACAGGTAGATTGGTGCCCAGAGCTCAGCACTCCAAGAAGAGCAAACATGTTAATAAATGCCCAAAACTTCCCAGTCACATGTACCAGTAAAGTACAAGCTCCCTGCCCAGCTCTGGTTACATTCCTTCTAGACTCAGTCTTCTCTCACACATATGCCTACTGGAGAGAAAGGGAGCTTGATTTTGTTTGTGCAAGCTTCACCATCAACCCGTCCCAGTGACAGCTCAATGCTTCTGGATCAATAATACATGCTCCCTGAAATGGATGCCTTTCTGAATGTGTTGAGTCACTCTGTCCTCTGACAGGTAACTTAAGCCTCCGGCCATCAATCTTTCATTTACTGGACATAATCCTCACATTAGAGTGACTCCAGGCAGCTGCTTTCATTTCACATTCACAATCCCTGAGTTCGGGGCCAGAGATACACTGCTCCCATGCTGCTGGAGAAACAGGATCTGGAAGGACAAGAGGCAACACAATGCACTGAAGACAAATTAAGTCTTGTACCACATCTTTTCCCAGGGTATGTTTACACTGCAATAAGGCATAACTGTGGCTGGGCCAGCTGACTCAGGCTCACAGGGCTTGGGCTGCAGGCCTATAAAACTTCCGGTGTAGACATTCGAGCTCAGGCTGGAGCGTGGGTTCTGAGACCCCCGGGGGGTGGGGGGAGGAGGTCTCTTCTCTCTAATCCACAGTTATGTAAATATATATGCAAATTATATGCCAGCCACAGGGTCCTAGCAAGGTGCCAATATGCTGTCTGGTGTCTCAAACTGTGAGCACTCCCAGTGTACAGGGTCAAGAATGGAAGCAGTTGTTGGGTTGTCAGGGTGTTATCAGCACAATTACTGCGGTAGCTATAGGTCAACTTAAGATTGTAATGTAGACATGCCTTTGATAGCCATTCCCATATGGAGACCACACGCAGCAAATAGTGAAAACATTCCAAAGCTACTGACTGCTCAACTGTACACGGAACAGGAAACTGCATGTATTTGCACAAATTGATTTACCACAAGAGGTTTTAGAAATGTAAGGTTAGTCAGCCCCAACTTACCTGCCTGATTTTTGTTACACTGAACCCAGTTCCCCCACTTTCCACCATATCCCTTACTCCCTCTCCTTTCCTAAAAGGAAATCCATCTATGCTCTTTGCTTTGGTCCCCTTCCTTGGTGAGATATCATTGCATTTTGTATTTCCCCTTGGATAGGTCTTCACTGCAGAATAAACTCGAGTAACTGGCAGCCAGGTCTCAACGCCAGTTAGCCTAGCCTGGGTGTGAGCAGCCACACTGCTGAGGCTTATCCAAGTTACTGTGTCCTCATGGCTGCTGCACTCATCTGTGTGTGTCACTAGGACAGCTGAGGCTATATCCCATGGGGTTGTGTGTTGCAGCATGCCAAGCCACTCTATGATTTTTTTCACCGCGAACTGTGTGAGAACTGTAGGGTGACCATACATCCCATTTTGGCCGGGACAGTCCCTTTTTTAAGCCCGGTCTCAGCAATCCCAACTTTTTTTCCCCCAAAAGGAGTCATTTGTCCCATTTGCTCTTACTGACTTGCTCAGTTGGCAAGAGCAAACAGGACACATGTTCACTTTTGTCAAAAAAGTGGGGTGTGGTATGGAGGGGGTGAGTGGAGATGCCAGTCCCCTGCAGGGGGATGGGGGGGCAGGAAGCAGTGTTCCAGCATGCAGGGGCCCCGCAGGGGTTCAGCAACCAGGCAACAGCCTCCTGTGGGGGGCCCCACAGGGTTCCAGGGACTGGGCAACAGCCTCACAGGTGGGGATGGGGGGAGGCGGCGTAGGGTTCCAGCAAGGGGCAACAGCCTACCGCGGGGGGGGAGCGAGGGGGGGAGGAGAAGAGGGGGCATGGTCCCAGCGACCGACAACAGCATTGAGGGGGAGACCCCTCGGGCGAGTGGCTCGGGGTGTCCTGTTTTCTTCTTGGGAAATATGGTCACCCTAGAGAATTGTCTACCCTTCTAGGCGCACACGGGGAATTGTGGGAGGGCACTGGAGGACAAGCAGCACTGGAGTGATTTAGCCTGCATCCTCATTGCAAAGTGAGTGAAAGCAGAACCCAAGCTCTAGCCCACACCCCCAACTGGACCAGCTAGCCTGGGTGTAAAGCACCACTTATCTTAGATAAGAGGGGTGAGTGTACGGGAACGGGGTAGGGGCAACACCCGGGTAAGAGCTCATGCTAACTCTACAGTGAAGGCAAACCCTTTGTGTGAACAGTTCTGCCCAAGTTTAACATTTACTAGTGCTCGTCAACATTTTTTGAAAGAAAAGTACTTTCCTCAAGAAGGGCCTTTTTTCAAAACCAGGATTTTTGCAAGTTTTCCATTTTTCAAAATGTTGCAATGTAACTCAATAACAGAAATATTGCCTGTTCACTCTGTAAAATGCTATTTCAACTGAGTGCTTTCATATTGACAGTTCGGATTGAAAAAATCCCATTTGATGTTTAAGCTGACCAAAGTCAAAAACGTTTTCCTTTTAGAAAACTACTGATTTTGAAAATAAAACAACAAAAAATACAGCAGCAAATTGAAAAAAATCTGTGACGAAGAAAAGAATGAAAACTCTTTTGAATTTTCCATGAAGTTTGGTCCTATTTTTTTTTTTCTATTAGCTCAAATACATACAGCTCCTTTCTTGACTTACAAATCACATCCCTAATTCACAACAGGTGACTGGTTTAGTAACTATTTACCACTAAATGACTAACTTTCCCTTGCATAAATTCTGAAAGCCCTGTCACCTCAACTCATCCTCTTTTCCAATCAGAATTAGTTCCACCTTTCCTCAGTTGCCTGACACAAGATACTAGTCTGGCCCACACAACCTTCATCAGGGCTCAGTCACACTCACTGTAGCATCTGTATTGTGTTTGTTGGGGAATGGAGAGAGATTACAAGACAGACCCATGCTGTCTCAAACACAGGCCTAATGAGACAGCTTCAGAGAAGAGCAAAGAAGTCACCCCAGTATATACATTACTGCCTGAACTCCAACCCTGTAAAACAATCTCATCGGTTGCTAGCCATTCTCCCTCCCAAATCTCCTGATAGTCAAGCAGTGACTGGGAGCTCTGGATCAGGTGTCAGGCACCCAGGACCCAAAAGACAGATTCAAGTTGTGATCACATTTCACTTAAAGGTTCTCTGCACACTCTTTCTAGGGGATTTCCTCTCCTCTGGTGCCTGTACGTGCTTAACTTCATAGGGTTTTAATTATTTACACATCTACAAAATTACAGCTCAATATCAAGTGAAACTCTTCTTTGGTTTAAAACTTCTCTCAATTTCTGAACCATTTGCGTATTATCTGTACACGCTAAATGGTGCACACAGCCACCTCTAGGTGCCCAAGGTACAAAATAAGAGCTGCACCTGGTAGAGTCTTGGTGTGGACAGAAAAAAATGGACCTACCTGTCAAACAGGTCAATTACAGACTGCATTTGCACAGAAAGAGACCCAGTAGAATGCCTGAGATGGGAGCACATACAGCTATTAGGTTTGAGATGAATCCATGGTAGGATCTATTGCAGGGGTCTCTCATTGGCCCGAGGGCCACATCACTGACACCCTCCCTCCCCCCCCTCGCTGCCCCCGGCCCTGCCCCCACTCCACCCCTTCCATGAAGCCCCGACTCTTCCCACCCCTTCCCTGAAGTCCCCACCCCAACTCTGCCCCCTCCCTGCCCCCAGAGGGTGCATGAGGGGTGTGGCCAGGCCTCAGGGCAGGGAGTTGAGGTGCAGGCAGGGGGCTCAGGGCAGGGAGTTGGGGGGCAGGGTGCAAGAGGGCTTCGGGCTCCGGGGTGGCAGCGGCGCACACTGGGGCCAGGGCAGGCTGCCGGCCCCGGCCCCACTCCGGGAAGTAGCTGGAACCATATCCCTGCAGCCCCTGGGAGAGGGGGACGCAGGGCTCCGCATGCTGCTTGCCACGCCTCCAGGTACCTCCCCTGAAGCTCCCATTGGCCATGGTTCCCCGTTCCCGGCCAATGGGAGCTGCGGAGGGGCGGTGCCTGGAAGCCAGGGCAACACACGGACAGTGCCCTCTGCTTCTCCCCCCCCCTCCGCCCCCGGCCACAGGGACATGATGCCAGCCGCTTCAGGGAGCGGCACAGGGCTCGAGGGGGGCAATCCTGTGGCTGTAGTTTGCCCACCCCTGGCCTGAAGGCAGGCCGGGGGGAGCGGGTGTGGGCCGCTTGGCGGGCCGCAGGAAATAGCGCGGGCTGCGTGTTTGAGACCCCTGATCTACTGCAAGGTTACCCACTGTGAAATTTTCCTCATTTATGAGCTCCACAAATGTAAATGTTTCACACCCTGTGGCTAGGAGGAGGCAGCTGCGGCTTACTGAGGCAGGAGTTTCTGCTTAAACCAAACACAAACGAGGGACTAGAGGGCTCAAGAGACAGGTAAAATGGGCTACAGAGCCTTTTACAGCTTTGGTTCACCCCAAAGTCTAAGTCACCGAAAGTTGTGGCTGTCAGACCCCGTGAGCTATGTCAGACATGGTCTCAGGCTAATTCCTTGTGGACAGATGTCTACATCACAACTGGTCCTCTTGCTAGTAGTCTCAGCAGAAAGGCCAAGAACTGGATGTAGCACCGAAGTTGACCTATCCTACTATGTGAGGTCAGAGCAAGCCACACTGGCAGGGTATGGGAGGCAGAAGACAGCGCTGCAGCTGCTCTTGTTATCCCTACTCTGTGGGCAGGGAGGGACCTCGGGCTTCAGAGCTATCAACATGGGACCTTTCACTAGCAACAAGTCAGCTTCACATTTGAAGACCGCAGCTGCCCTATTTGTATGTTCTGACCACAAGGAGCACCTGTCACAGCTCCTGCCACGTGAACTACGTGAGAACATCCATCCATGTCGCCAGCCATTCTTGTGTTTTTCTAACTCACACCAAGGAGGTCCATAAACAAAACTGTTCTTTTTCTCTGCAATACACTGGGCTTGCAAGCTATTACGAGATATCATCCTCCAGACTTCTCTGAAGAGATGGTCTCATTTCAACTTGCAGCGATTTAGAGCTTGGATTAAGAATGACTGAGAAGAGCAGACACTTCATTGTGCTAAAGGAACTGTGCAAGTTTCCCACACAGATATGTCACTGCCCCTCAGAGGCAACTACATCACTTGCCCCATAACCTCAGCCATGCTGAACACAACGCCATCTACAGCCTCAGAAACAACCCTGACATCATTATCAAAAAGGCTGACAAAGGAGGTGCTGTCGTCATCATGAATAAATTGGAATATGACCAAGAGGCTGCTAGACAGCTCTCTAACACCACATTCTACAGGCCATTATCCTCTGATCCCACTGAGGATTACCTAAAGAAACTACACCATCTGCTAAAAAAACTCCCTGACAAAGCACAGGAACAAATCTGTACAGACACATGCCTAGAACCCCGACCAGGGACATTCTATTTGCTACCCAAGATCCATAAACCTGGAAATCCTGGACGCCCCATCATCTCAGGCATTGGCACCCTAACATCAGGCTTGTCTGGTTATGTGGACTCTCTCCTCAGACCCTACGCTACCAGCACTCCTAGCTATCTTCGAGATACTACTGACTTCCTGAGGAAACTAGAATCCATCGGTGATCTTCCAGAAAACACCATCCTGGCCACTATGGACGTAGAAGCCCTCTACACCAATATTCCACACACAGATGGACTACAAGCTATCAGGAACAGTATCCCCGATAATGTCACAGCTAACCTGGTGGCTGAACTCTGTGACTTTGTCCTCACCCACAACTATTTCACATTTGGGGACAATATATACCTTCAAGTCAGCGGCACTGCTATGGGTACCCGCATGGCCCCACAGTATGCCAACATTTTTATGGCTGACTTAGAACAACGCTTCCTTAGCTCTCGTCCCCTAACGCCCCTACTCTACTTGCGCTACATTGATGACATCTTCATCATCTGGACCCATGGAAAAGAAGCCCTTGAGGAATTCCACCATGATTTCAATAATTTCCATCCCACCATCAACCTCAGCCTAGATCAATCCACACAAGCGGTCCATTTCCTGGACACTACTGTGCTAATAAGCGATGGTCACATAAATACCACCCTGTACCGGAAACCTACTGACCGCTACACTTACCTACATGCCTCCAGCTTCCATCCAGGACACACCACACGATCCATTGTCTACAGCCAAGCTCTAAGATATAACCGCATTTGCTCCAATCCCTCAGATAGAGACAAGCACCTACAAGATCTCTATCAAGCATTCTTAAAACTACAATACCCACCTGCTGAAGTGAAAAAACAGATTGACAGAGCTAGACGAGTACCCAGAAGTCACCTCCTACAAGACAGGGCCAACAAAGAAAATAACAGAACACCACTAGCTGTCACCTTCAGCCCCCAACTAAAACCTCTCCAGCGCATCATCAGAGATCTACAACCTATCCTGAAAGATGATCCTTTACTCTCACAGATCTTGGGAGACAGACCTGTCCTCGCTTACAGACAACCCCCCAACCTAAAGCAAATACTCACCAGCAACCACACATCACTGAACAAAAACACTGACCCAGGAACCTATCCTTGTAACAAAGCCCGATGCCAACTCTGTCCACATATCTATTCAGGTGACACCATCATAGGGCCTAATCACATCAGCCATACCATCAGGGGCTCGTTCACCTGCACATCTACCAATGTGATATATGCCATCATGTGCCAGCAATGCCCCTCTGCCATGTACATTGGCCAAACCGGACAGTCTCTACGCAAAAGAATTAATGGACACAAATCTGACATCAGGAATCATAATACTCAAAAACCAGTGGGAGAACACTTTAACCTGTCTGGCCATTCTTTGACAGACCTGCGGGTGGCTATCTTAAAACAGAAAAACTTCAAAAACAGACTCCAATGAGAGACTGCTGAGCTGGAATTGATATGCAAACTAGACACAATCAACTCAGGGCTAAATAGGGATTGGGAATGGCTGAGCCATTACAAACATTGAATCTATCTCCCCTTGTAAGTATTCTCACACTTGCTTCTTATCAAACTGTCTGTACTGGGCTATCTTGATTATCACTTCAAAAGTTGTTTTTTTTTCTCTTACTTAATTGGCCTCTCAGACTTGGTAAGACAACTCCCACCTGTTCATGCTCTCTGTATGTGTGTATATATATCTCCTCAATATATGTTTCACTCTATATGCATCCGAAGAAGTGGGTTGTAGCCCACGAAAGCTTATGCTCTAATAAATTTGTTAGTCTCTAAGGTGCCACAAGTACTCCTGTTATTTTCACCCTCAATGGCAAACCACATGAACTCCTTCCACATACAGATCTGTCAATGTACCTCAATCCCAAACCGTAGCCAGGTTCTACATTTTGTGACTTACCTAAGGACAACCTAGATCTCAAGTTTGTTTTCAAAACAAGAAGATATAGATGATCCAGATTTATTCTGTAGCCAAAGCAAGTTGTGTTGTATATTTGCCGTATTTCTGATCCAAAAAGAGAAGCTGTTATCCCGATTTATGCTTTGTGCCTTCAATGCACAGCACATGCATTTTTCAGCTAAAGTTAAAAAATTAGCCTCTTGCAGCGTGGGCTTGGTTACAAGGAAACTGAGGCATTATGGGGAGCACTGACAAATAATTAGCCCCATGCATGCTTCCGGAAAGGCAGGAGTCGTCAGATGAGGAATGTGGCAAAGTAACTGGCTGGACACATGAATGATTCCTTACTTCTGCCACTTGGTGATGTTTACAAGAGGAAAGCAAGGGACTAATTTTCATTTGCTGCCTCAAGTCACACGCTCTGCTTGGAAATCGTAACAAGGATTTTAAAGTGCTGGTCAGCAACTTGTCTGGCAGGCAGTAAGCAATTCTGTTTCACTTGTTCAGACTGGCTTTTCTAGGATTTTTCCTAGTTTGCCTGAAGCAATCTGTTGTTATAATCCTGGATCCATACACAGATCTGTCACTGCACTGTCCACCCCCACCACAGGGAACAGCAGACTCTGTATTCTATCACCTGATGAGAACACCCCCTTCCCCCAAACCCAAATTCCTATGGCTGAGAATAGAGGAAGTATAAGATACTACTATACATGATTAAAACAAGAGTGCTTTGACTAGACTGGAAAGCTGAAGTCAATCAACTTCTCCTTTTCACTATGAGCAGACAAGAGGAAGTGCTCTCCACTCCATCTTGACTATGACTGACTGCTCCACTGTCAGAGGGTGCTTCAGAGTACAGTTTATACCAAACAGATTAGTCCTTCTTTACAGCCCTCCAGCATATTCATCATGACCTCTTGAAAACAGAAGCCCAGCACTGAACATACACGGACATGCCATGCCCTTAAGTAAGGGAAAGGATGTGCCAGTCATGTTACATTTATAGCAAGCAACGGGAGGAGAGATTCCTGGGAAGCGCCTTTTTGCAACAGAGAGTATTTTGCGGAGTTTTCAAGGTCCATGGGTTGAAGTCTCTGATCTGACCATGAGCACTGAGAGTTTTGGTACAATGAGATGGGAAACAAAGTCTGTGATATTCTCAGCAGTGCACAAGCAGTTAGCATAGACTCAAAGACTAAGTCCAGAAGGGACCGTGGTGATCATTTAATCTGTCCTCCTGCACATTGCAGGCCACAGAACTTCACGAACCCATTCCTGTAATAGGCCAAAAAGCCTCTGGCTGAGTTACTGAAGTGCTCAAATCTTGAAGATTTCAAGTTACAGAGAATCCACCATTTTACTCTAATTCTAACCAGGAAGTGACTCATGCCCAACACTGCAGAGGAAGGCAAAAAAGCCAATGGTCTCTGCCAATCAGATGTAGACAAAAATTCCTTCCTGACCCCAAATACCTGTAGAAACTCAGAGCCCTCCCCATCTGGTGTCCCATCTCCAGCCACTGGAGAGGTTTACTAATAGTAGTCGCGGATGGGCCACATGCCACTGTTGGCAATCTCATCATACCATCCCCTCCATAAACTTATCAAGCTGAGTCTTGAAACAAGTTAGATTTTTTGGCCACACCGCTCCCCTGGGAAGGCTGTTCCAGAACTTCACTCCTTTGATGGTTACTAATCTTTGTCTAATTTCAAGCCTAAACTTATTGATGGCCAGCTATATCTATTTGTCTTTGTGCCAACATTGGCCCTTAATTTAAATAATTCCTCTTCCTCCCTGGTGTTTACCCCTCTGATGTATTTATAGAGAGCAACCATATGACGGTTGGTTAAAATACAGTATGGTCCTTGTCCCTTTATTCCCTCTTGGTTTCTTCCATTCTTTTCCTTCACTTTGTTTCCTTAACCCATTCTTTGGTGGGTTTGTTCTTTTTAGTTTTCCTTTTTCCTCCTTCCCAATAAAGAAAACAGGCTTGGAGCTCAGAGCTTTACAACATTCTCTTGCAGCCATGTATATAAATAGAGCCAGGTGTCAATGCTGGACTTAGTTCACATCCAGTCTTTCAGCTTACTACTCCCTGGGGCCCTATTCTCCCCCACTAGGACAGGAGTAAGTCCCACTGAAATCCATGGGAATCACTTGAATCTATGGGTGGAGAATATGGCCACCAGAATTTCTTATGCATTAAAGAGCTCTATAGTCATTTCTAACTGCCAGGCGGTGCATGTCAGTGGACCTGAAGAGCCATTTGAACTTGCAAGTCCTCTCAGCATCTATCAGGGCTGGTATCAGGGCCTGGCCATGGGTGGCCCATGTGCAAGGGTCAGTTACCAAGTTGCGATCAGGAGAGGAGTTGCAGAGCCAGAGTCAGGGGTTCATGGCAAGGAAAGGTCTGGAGCAGAAGCAAGCAGGCAGTCTGCATCATTGCTCAGACAGCTCCCTGAGATGGCTTCCTGGTTTGTATACTGCCATGGGCCAATCAGTGGGCTGCAGGGGCCCACTACAGAGGCTCCACTGGGTGGTACTTCCTGCAGTGTCTAGCCTCACAGGGTCCCCCAGCAGAAACCCAGTTTGAGGTTCTGGTGGCAACACAGAAGTGCTGGCAGCCCGGAACACCCACAGTCCCATGTTTTAGTCCTGCAGGCTCGTACAGCACCTATGAAAGCTACTGTTTAGATGGACAGCAGTGAGGTGGTGGAGCGGGGGATTGACACAGGAACAGGAACCAGCAGCCACAGGGGAGGCCATCGAATTCTCTCTGCTTGCTTTCTTTTCACGTCCATTGGTCTTTCACCGCAAAACTGATCACATGCCACAGTTGCAACAGTTTCTAGGGAAGAGTGTTCACTCTGGGATTAAATCTGCATTTTCAGTCCCCCTTAAAGAGTAAAAATTGGGGAAGGGAAAATATGCTGTGTTCAGGTCAGTGTATGTTACAGCCTCTTTCAAAACCCAGTGACGTCAGTGGGCTTTGGATCAGGTCCTATATGAAAGCTATCGTCTCTTTTAGTAAGATACATAAGATCCACAGATTTTAAAGCATAAAAGAACATCTAGTCTGAGCTTCCTGCATAGCACAGACCACAGAATTTCTCCTAGTAATTTCTGCATCAAACCCATAACTTCTGTCTGCGCTTTTAAGAAAGACATCCCATCTGGATTTAAGAATTGCCATGATGGAGAATCCACCACATCCCTTGATAAGCTATTCCAGTGGTTACGTATCTCACTCTTTAAAGTTTGCATGTGATTTCTAACCTGATGAGAAGCTAGACACTCCAAGTAGGTCATTTTAATGACCGGCAGGTTCCCATTAACAAGGGACAATTAAAGTGAGACAAACCTTATATAGCCACAGCTTCATAAAACCAGGGAGGTAGCCCCAGATTCAAGATGAGGTCAAACTTCTTGAAAAGTCAGCAATGGAAAACTCAAAGGACTCTCTTTCTTCCAGGACACCCAGCTAGGCTGCTTTTACTTCAAACTGACCACCCCGTCAGGCTGTATTTAATTGTCACTTCCTCCTCAAGCCCTCATGTGGAATTTCCATAAAACGAGTCACAAATGAAGTCCAGTGGATTATCTGAATCCTGTAATAAGAAATCTTTTCTTATTTACTCTGTGCCATCTGGACAGCCCAACCCTGTCCTCTAATGTAGCAGGCATTGACTGTGGAGTAAACAAAGTAGCATCTATTGTTTCAGCAAGGCAGGTACTGCAAGAGCAAGCACTAGAGAAAGGTCACTGTGAAACCCAATGGGATCAGAGGAGGAGAGTTATCCTCAGCTACAAAACAAAACATATCTACATACCCCATTATTTCTGCAGCCTTCCTTATATGCAGACATGTCTCTTTGCTCTCCTTCCTTGCAGACACAAATTTAGAGCCGTCTCACACAAGCCTGCTGAGCTGGCACCTTGTATCAGTGCCGGTTTTTAGATATTAGACATGCTGAATCAGGGAACGGAGGCCCTGAAAAGTTTTACCTACCTTGAAGAAATTATTCTCACGTCACTTCATGCTTTCTGCTCTGCTAGTATTTGGCCCTGGCTCAGGGCCTTGCCCCAACTGCTGTGTCCTGCCAGACTGAAAAGTCATGCTTATAAATCTGGGACTAGGCAACAGGGCAGGTAAAGGTGGCACCTGAATCCTGGAGTCCCCACAAAGGAGAACTGAAGACACAAGTGCGGAGATAAGCACTGGGAAAATGATTTTCCACTAAGCCAGCCTGGCACTTAGTAAAGATCCCACATATCTGTTCATCTTTCCATACAGCATGTAATGAGGAAAACCATGAGTGGACCAAAGGGGTCACAACGGAAAGTAAGGTCAGGATGTGGCATCACCAGTCACTCCGTTCTGGACAGTGTGGGCATCCTGAATTAGTCTAATCTGGTACCAACTGGCCATTGCTAGCTGGCTGTTTGTAGCCTGTCCTGAGCTGGCTGACACCTATCCTATAGCAGTACTTTGAAGAGCTGCCCCTTACCGTGAAGGCCAAACCGAAAACATTCCAAGAACAGGGAGGATCTGGAAAATTCCTCCTTCCTTGCAATTACCAGCCTCAGACATTCACAATAGAAGGCAACACTGGAATCAGATTCAAGCCATCGCCATTTCTGATATGACATTATCCATTCTTTATAGGAGAAAAAAAGATGACAATAATACTACCATGATGGGAAGTCTCTCCACAACAGTAGAGGACAAAAAGATATGAAACACACTCAGCAGATTTCCTTAAAGAACTGCCACAGCCTGAGCTCGGTGTCTTAGGCATTTGATAAGCAGATTTATATTTAAAAAGGAACTGTATCTCCTGGAAGCTTCAACATGAAGCACTGAATGTGCGTGGATCCAATCGTCATTTACTGCCTCCCAAAGGACAGACGAAGGCTCAGGTCAAATGGCACTGGGTGCTTTAGCCTGCAATGGACAGAGAGCGCTAAGCCTTTCCTGCTCTGCCACCTTCTACACTGGGGTAAAGAACGCCGTTGGAAGTTCAGTAGCACAGTTTGCATCCACATAATTCAGTTTTGAAACCACACTACAAGCTTGTCCCACAATAACATCTGAAACGATCTCCCTTAACAAGTCTCAAACATGATTCTGATTTGGTTCCTGGCGGAACAATCTGGAGGCGCTAACCCAGATTTCACTCTCACAGCTAAATCCTACCAGGGGAAATTTTAAACCAGGCTAGCTTTCCCCAGGCCAGACAGTGCTAGAGGCAGGCAGCTGCACCACTATAAGCTACTGACTAGACAAAGTTAAACTTGGTGGGATACAAAGGAGTTTTACTCACTGATCTCCTCTGTCACTGTGGTGCTAATCTGCAATTACTTAAAAAGAAATTCAAACCTCCTCCCTGTTAACTTGCAGGTTGATGAGGGAAAGGGTGTGTAACTGGGTTGTAAGGAAGACAGGAAGTGATGATGTGCATTGCCCTGGAGAGAGACCAAAACAGCATCAGGTTCATGGCTGACTGTAAGGGCAGGCACTATGAGTCACTTCTCAGGAACGTCACTGGCTGACCACACCAACGCCTGAGAGATTTCAGAGGGGGGTGGGAAATAAGATGGACTAACTTTGGAATTAACTCTATTCTGCCCAATGAAGAATGCACCTGGTCTGAGAGTTGAAAGAATAAGAGAAGGGGGAGGAGGTGCTAGGCTTAATCTACTCTTGTATTTTTCTTTACTTCTGTGACCTACTGGGCTACATTACAATGCTGTGCACATAACATGGGATATTCTCCTCCCCCTCCCCACCCAGGTCATCAGCTCAAATTCAGCCCATAATGGCTGCAACTCATTACGGTCTGATGGCTGCTTACTGACTTTTAAGAAGTGAGCTGATGGGTTTCACTTCTGTTTCTGGTAGCAGGGATCCAGCATCTAAATTCACACCAGGTTTGGCAGCCTTAGCAGAGATGTATAGGACTGGATTGGCCATGGACTCCCCTTTTATTCCAGATGGAGGCAGCACTCTGGCAGAGCACCGTGGATAGCCCATGACAAAGAGGAGTGACCTAGCCACTGGATAAGAACATTGATGGTTATGCCAGAATGCTGAGATCATTGCATCAGGAGAGCCTAGAGTGACAAACATGTAATACTCTCAATAACCATTTCTCAGTACAGCTCTTTCTGGAGCATACAAAGGGAGAGGCTATTCTTGGCTTTGTCCTTGAGTAACAGAAGTTTATACAGGAAGAAAGTGGTTGAGCCACTAAGTAACAGTGACCATAAATTCAACACACTTGCAAAAAGATCACACTAATATGTTTAATATAAGGATACATTCAGTATTACTGAGATCTATTATATTGCCCAGTCTATCCAGGGTAGTGGAAGAAGCATCACCACTTGATTCATTAAAATCAGACTGGACAAAACACTGAAGTATATACTTTAGAGAACAACCGTGCCTTGTCCAAGGGGATGAGCAAGATGACCTCAGAGGTTGCATCTCTAACTTCTATGCTCTCATATTGACGGTGTTGCTTAATTTATGCAACATTTTAAGTCTTGATTAATATTGTAAGTTAGTTACCAGGTAGAAAAACAATATAAAGTAATGAAAAGCCCCGCAGTTAGGACTCTTAAATCTGAGTACAATTACCATCACCTCCCATGGCTCATTTAGCTACCCCCCCTCAATTGTCTGGCTATTCTTTCTGAAGCTACCTTCTTCATTCAAGAAGAGTCAGCTGCTTCCAAAGAAGTTCTAGAGGACATTAAAAAGATAATTCTTACTAAATTCCAATAAACAGCTGCACCCTCAGGCTAGTCAGGACTTGGAGATGCCTCCAAAGAAATTCTAGGGGACATGGGGGTGATACTTAGAATGCTTCCCTTGAAGTAAATACGGCACCAGGGTTCCACAGCCGTGTTAGGGGGCACTGTGGTAGTGGAGGTGAGACAAAACCAATACCCTGACCACACATGCTCATTAAAGATCCATGGCACTTTGTGCTAGAGTAGGGCTGGTAACTCCAAAGTAATGACCAAATTCTAATTTAAGGAACTATATTCTGACTATTGAAATTCCTCCAACTGAAACCCAGGGGAAGGCATTCCTTCCTCTTGCTAAAACAAACAAAAAGCTGTGTAGGTTTGCTGTTGCAGATTGGTGGTCATGTTCCCCCCCAGAGGCACCTGCAAATCTGTAAAAGGTGAACACACAATTGGCACTTAAACAGTAGTGTAAAGAACTTTGGAACAAAGTTTCTAGAATATCTGGTTGGAGCCTTTGTTCTATCAACTGGGATGGGACTTATCATCAAAGGACCAGGAATACACCTGAAGTCCAGAAGGTTAACTCTGGCTGGTCCCATGGAATGTTTGGTTGGCCACAAGACAGATAGCCTCAGCAACTAGGGACACAGTGACACAGCCACAAACGTATCTTTTGATTGCATTCTCAATTGTTAATGCCCATTCAGGACTGGGATCTGCTTTGGAGGGACGTGATTTGCCCAAACTTGTACAGCTGAATAGCTGATCTAAGGGCTTTCTGTAGAGTACAAAACCACCATACCAGTGCACTGCTCTCTGCCATCGAGAGCCGTCCATGCTAGAATATTTGTATTAGTAGCATAGACAACCAATGCAGTGATTGTTATTACTGTTGGAAACAGTGTTCTGATTTAGCCAAGTTTTTAAACACTCAAGGACGCAACACCATGGACATAAGAATGGCCATACTGGGTCAGGCCAAAGGTCCATCTAGCACAGTATCCTGTCTTCCGACAGTGGCCAATGCCAAGTGCCCCAGAGAGAATGAACAAAACAGGTAATCATCAAGTGATCCATCCCATCACCCATTCCCAACTTCTGGCAAACAGAAGCTAGAGACACCATCACTGCCCATCCTGGCTAATAGCCATTGATGGACCTATCCTTCATTCATTTATCTAGTTCTTTTTTGAACCCTGTTATAGTCTTGGCCTTCACAACATCCTCTGGCAAAGAGTTCCATAGGTTGACTGTGGAACAGATGGATAGCTGGGCCAAACCAGAGCAGTGTGGGGCCATGGGAGTACCAGGCAGGCAATGTGAGCGAGCAGAGCTAGGCATCCAGGATTGGGAGGAGCTCCCCTAGTCTGGGAGGGCTGCAGAGTGCTGATCATGAAGGACCCCGGTGAATCCCAGACACAAGATGGGAGTGTTGGAGCCTGTGGCTGGTGAGCTGAGGAACGGGGGGAAGCAGTGAGTCGGATGTACGTCAGAGCTGCTGGGATGTGAGTGAGAGCAGTCAGAAGGTTGTTGGGGTATATGTGGACAACAAGGGGCATTCGGGGGACTGTGAGAGAGTTAGACAAAGAAGGGCATTCTGGGGTCTCTATGGGGTGGTGTCACTTTAAGGAGGATGTCCCTCCCCAATTTCCACAGCACATAAGACCCCAACATTCTTTAATCTGGGCCTGATTAGATATTAGTGGATCTTTAAGTGACCCTGCTGGGACAGTGTCTCATGCAGTTTTGAGAGATGTAAGACATTTATCATCAAGTCTGGCTTTATGTGCCTGTCTGCTCCCTGGAAGTTCTTTGTAAAATGTTACAAATAAGAGAATAAAAGGTATGGGAGATGAATATTTCAACTCCTCCCCTGCCCTCCATCCCAACATTAGCATGGCACTGCTGCCTTTAACTCTGGATCAAACCCTGCACTCTCTTCAAACTTTCACAGCCATGACGCATCTAGAGTTGAAATGAGACCCAAGTAAATCTAAACACATGGATGCTATTTAAGCTTCAACTAGACTTTTGTGCGACCACGTTAAAAAATGAGACACACACGCACGCACAAATCAAGCAGCCGCCTGCTTTGCAGGAAGGGAAATGGTTCCCGAGATTATGATTCACACTGCAGAGCTAAACGTGTTGTTATGAGATAATGGAGCAGCAAAGGAAAAGCAAGAACATTTCAGATGGACAAAGTTACTGATAAACAGCTTACTAAGCACAAAGACAGGACACTAAGATATCTATAGGATGCATTTGCACCCATTTTCTATAGAACCAAATATTGGCAGGGAACATTTATAGAAACCATAGGAGAGAAGATCCTGCAGCCATACCAAGCTCAGTGCTGTAGAAGGGAAGGTGCTGAAGGCTTGGTGAGAGGCTGGATGTTTAAGCCATCAAGTCTATAGGCTTTATAGCAGAGATAACTTAGAGAATTTTTTCACTTCAAGGTCCCAGAAACAAAGGCAAGGTTTTCATCTCAAGGCCAAAAGACCAAAAACATCAAGACACTTGATCACGGCCTTGGATAGACCAAGAGACTACCTACACTTGACCCACACGTCCAAGAATATAAAAGCAAGATGCCAGTGCAGACAACGCAGCACATACAGGCTCTGTACTTGGCTTGTAAGCGCTTTGGGGCAAGGACTCTCTTTAGTCTGTATCCGTACAGCGCCTGGCACAGGGGGGTCCTGGTCTACATCTGGGGCTCCCAGGCATTACCACAATACAACTACTAAACAGCAGAAACGTGACTGCCTGTAGGAGGACCGAGTGGGATACACAACCTCCCCAGGGACATCTGTTGCTGTGGGACTACGGGCTGTATAGGGCCAAGATCTGGAGAAGGGGCACTGCTGTGGGTCGGGCAGTAAGTACATAGGGCACATGGGGAGCCAGGTGTGTCGAGGAGACATGCAACCCCCTAGGGCAGAGATCCTGCTCCAGGCTCCACAGAGTCTCGCTATAAGGGCATCAATAAGGGAGAGGGTAGGCTGGGCGCTGGGGGGCGCAGCCCGAACCCCCAGAGAGCCGCGGCAGCGCAGGCAGGGCCAGGGGAGATCCGGGCGGGGACGGGGAGGTCCGGCCCGGACGGGTATTGCGGCCCGGTCCGCGCGGTGACAGAAGGTTCCGGCCGGGCGGGGCTGGCCGAGCGGCCCCGCCGCACTTACCGTGGATGCCGGTCTGGTGAGCCATGGCTCCGCTCCCGCCCTGGCCGCTGCGTCCCGGGCAGGAAACGGCTCTGGCAGAAGCACCGCCCGCTTCCGGGTTCCGCCGCCTCTGCGGGGCGGGGCCTGGATGGGCTCTGCGAGGGGCCCGGACCCTGCACAGCCCAGAGACCTGGGGAGTCCTCGGGGTTGCGGGGGCTGCGCCGCTGGCAGGGCCGCTATGGGCGGAGCACCCGGGCTCGCTTAGCCAACTGGGCGTGGGCCCTACGGGGCCCCGGTACACGGGGCACGGCCTCGTGCCAGCTGGGGGGGATGGGCTGTGCTGGGCGCTGTACAAACACCTCGTCCCACTCCCAGCCCCTGCCCCGCCTCGTGCTGGGTGTCGTACACACACCTCGTCCCAGCCCCTCCCCCGCACCGTGCTAGGCGCTGCACACGCACCTCGTCCCAGCTCTTGCCCTGCCCCGTGCTAGGCGCTGCACACACACCTCGTCCCTGCCATGCCCCGTGCTGGGCGCTGCACACACACCTCGTCCCAGCTCTTGCCCTGCCCCATGCTGGGCGCTGCACACGCACCTCGTCCCAGCCCCTCCCTCACACTGTGCTGGATGCTGCACACACACCTCGTCCCAGCTAGCCCCCTGCATGCTGTGCTAGGCGCTGTACACACACCTTGTCCCAGCTAGCCCCCTGCATGCTGTGCTAGGCGCTGTACACACACCTGTCCCAGACAGCCCTTGCCCCACGCTGTGCTGGGTGCTGTACACACCTCTTGTCACAGCCTCTGCCCCGTGCTGTGCTGGGCCCTGTACACACACCTTGTCCCAGACAGCCCCTGCCAGATGCTGTGCTGGAAGCTGTACAAACACCTTGTGACACAGCCTCCACCCCACCCTGTGCTAGGCGCTGTACGCACCTTGTCACAGCCCCTGCCCCACACCGTTCCAGGTGCTACAGACACACCTTGTCCCAGCCCCTCCCCCATGCTCTGCTAGGCTCTGCACGCACACCTCATCACAGCCCCTCCCCCGTACTGTGCTGGGCACTGCACACACACCTCATCCCTGCCCCGCCCCATGCTGGGCGCTGCACACACATCTTGTCACAGCCCCTCCCCCGCATCGTGCTGGGCACTCCCTGCCCCAGCCCTTCTCCCACACTGTGCTCAGCACTGTACACACACCTTGTCCAGCCCCTGCCGCATGCTGTGCTGCGCACAGTACACACACCTTGTCCCAGCTAGCCCCCTGCATGCTGTGCTGGGCGCTGTACACACACCTTGTCACACAGTTCCTGCCCCACGCTGTGCTAGGTGCTGTACACACACCTTGTGACACAGCCTCCACCCCACCCTGTGCTAGGCGCTGTACGCATCTTGTCACAGCCCCTGCCCCACACCGTTCTAGGCGCTATAGACACACCTTGTCCCAGCCCCTCCCCCACACTCTGCTAGGCTCTGTATGCACACCTCGTCATAGCCCCTGCCCCACGCTGTGCTGGGCGCTGCACACACCCCTTGTCACAGCCCCTGCCCCACACTGTGCTGGGCGCTGCACACACATCTTGTCACAGCTCCTGCCCCACACTGTGCTGGGCGCTGTACACACATCTTGTCACAGCCAGCCCCTGTCCCACGCTCACCCGCAAATAGAGACCAACACTGGAGCTGGCACGTGCCTGGCGGAGCCAGGAATAGATCCGCGGGTTCTCAAGTCCCAGGTGGGTGCCCTACACACTAGGCCATGCTACTGCTCCGATCCTGCCCCACGCCTGCTCAGGTGAAGGGGCACTGGGAGGCTGAAGCCAGGCCCAATAGGCTGTACCCCGGATCGGTGCCCACTAAACTTGGACATCTGCTGCATTGACAGGAGAGCTTCACTATGGTGGGACCAGTAGAAAAAGTGAACCAACATCCCAGCCTTATTATAGCCCTCAATAGACCCAACTGGGTGCTGCCTAATAATACGGAAACCTTGACCCTCAGGGCCAGTCCCAAAGGTGCCCCTTCAAGTCCAGCCCTCTCTTGGAGAGCAAACAAACTGGCCTCAGAGGCCTCGGCTGAGGAGCAGCCCTAGCTGAATTGCCGGCCAGGGTGAAAAATGTTTTCAGCGCTGCCCCCTTGGCCAAGCAAAAAGACCCCAACCCCACCATCCAGGCAACCAGCGAGCAAAATAAAGAGGGTGGCCAATCAGAGTAGAGGAAAAAGAAAAAGCCCAGCAGCACAGCTGCACTGCACCCCGTGCAAGTCAGTGTCCCGCCTGCTTGCCTACCCTCCTCCCAGCGCTGCTTGGGCTGATCTCTTCCTCTAACCACCTGGTGACACATGGAGGCTATCGCATCATCACCTGAGCTCCCAGCATTGGTCCCAATGGAACCACGTTTGGGGGCTTATCCTGGATAGAGAGGAGAGCTACAGCTACACCCTCCTGCCCCAGCATCTGGCCTGATGTGCCCACTTCCAACCCTGGGTTGGGTAAATCCCCCTCTAAAATAGTCCCTGTAAGTGCCCAGCAGTCTTTGCTAGCGGCAGCACCGTTAAAAGTGTCAGATACCCCATCCCTGAGCCTCCCCTGCCTGGTTTCCAGAGACTCTTCCCCCCCATACAGCTTTTACATGCAGCTGCTATTTTAGATTCTGGGAGGAGTGCTGTTTTCACAAGGCCTTCCCTTGGCATTGCTAGCCACCTGTGACTGCACATCCTGCCAGCTGGGGTTGCTTCAGTGCCAGTTTTCCCTGCAGGCTCCTACACTGACTTTCCTGACCCTACCACCACATCCTTGACCTTGACTTCTCCAGATCCACTGGGCAGTTACACAGCTGAGCTGCTCTTCTCCCCTTCTCAGTCCTGCTGTGGGCCAGCTCATGACCACTCCTGGCTCTGACCCTCTGGGGTTCTAGCTGCTGCTGCCTCTCCGAGATTGTTCCTTGCTCTTCCCTTTGCAGCCTCTATCTGGATGCTCACTGTAACCCTTCCTGGTCCTGATTGCTGAGTGTCAAACTGGGCCCTCTACTGACCAGGTGCCAACCCGGGTGTCTTTCTCCTTCCTTAGATAACTTGTGGCTTGATTAATCTCCTCCAGCACATCACAGGGTTGAAGACACCTACTTATGAGAACTGAGTCAATCCCTCACACCTGTGGCTCCAGGGAACCTAAGCATTTCAATCCTGATGCCTGGCATGCTTACACATCCCCTCCTATCTAGCCTTGCAGCCCCTTCTGCCTCTGCTCCAACTTTTATAGCTGGCTGCCAGAGGGGGCATGGCTTGATGCATCTGTCACGCCTTCCTCTGCCAGCCAATCAGTGCCCTCCCTGCCTTTAACTCCTCCCATCAGAGACTTGGTAGGAACTGAGCAAAGGTGGGAGCAGGAGCCGGATCTCTGAGCCCCAAGGTGGGAAAAGCACCTCTGAAGTACTGGCATGCAGAGGGAGATTGGCTAGGCTCAGGGGAAAGGAAGAATCATGACAGGTGCTATGGGGATACTGGGGAGCATTGCTAGCTTTGGGAGGGAAATTGATTAAGTTGTGGGGCAGACTGGCAGATGTCTGTGCATGTTCCATACACATTTCATCCTTAAGTGGAGGTTGTGGAGAAAGAGCAGCAGCAGAGGGGGAATAGGGGCACAGGAGGGGAAGGAGGGCAGAGTAGCAGCAGGAGGTGTTGACTCAAGCTTCTCCCCCATGTGGGTGACCTAAGGGCAGTGATGGAGAGTTGGGATGGAATTGAGAGGAGCTGGTGGATTTTGATAGGGAGAGGGGTCCAGTAGGACACTCCCTTTGACATTTATGCATATTGCATGCAGATTTAATCTGTATTGTAGCCACATTTTTCAGGCTTTTTGCCTTACCAACATGGATAGATCTGTCTCTGGCCTAGATAAGGAGATGAAGAGTCTGAGGAGAGACCCTAACTAAGATTCCTAAGGAGAGGAGGCTGGGAACAGAGGGCAAAAGAGACAGTGTATGAGGGAGGCAAAGAAGGGCAGTTGAGTAATCCTGCCAGGGCAATATGGTGTCAAGAGAAGTTGTAGGAAGACATAGGACAAGGACAACACTGGAAAAAAAGGGGACATAAGAACAGCCATACTGGGTCAGACCAATGATCCAGGTAAACTCCCAGCTTCTGGAAATCAGAGGCTAGGGACACACAGAACATGGGGTTGCATCCCTGACCATCTTTGGCTAATAGCCATTGATGGACTTATCCTCCATGAACTTATCTAGTTCTTTTTTGAATCCTGTTATAATCTTGGCCTTCACAGCATCCCCTGGCAATGAGTTCCACAGGTTGACTGTACATTTTGTGAACAAGTACTTCCTTTTGTTTGTTTTAAGCCTGCTGCCTGTTAATTTCATTGGATGAGCCCTGGTTCTTGTGTTATGTGAAGGAGTAAATAACTCTTCCTTGTTCACTTTGTTCACACGAGTCATGATTTTATAGACCTCTATCATATCTCACCTTAGTCATCTCTTTTCCAACCTGAGAAGTCCCAGTCTTTTTAATCTCTCTTCATATGGAAGCTGTTCCATACCCCTAATCATTTTTTTTTTTTTTGCCCTGTTCTGTACCCTTTTCCAATTCTAACGTATCTTTTTTGAGATGGGGTGACCAGAACTGCATAATATGGGTGTACCAAGGAGAGTCTCTCTTCCCTAAAATTTAGAAAGGCCAAATCTTAGAGCACAACATGCAGTTTGCCGCTTCTCTTCCACTCCCTTCATCTTCACCTCCAGAAAAACCCACTGCAGGCAGAGCAGGTTCTTTGCTCTCCCTGAATGAACAGCACAAAGATGCTCAAATCAGCTAGCACCACCTAGTGGCAGTGACACCAGCTTTGCTGCTTAAGGAACAGGTTGGAAGTCACAAGACAGATTACTCTCTTCCATGGAAGAATGTGTGGGAAGGGACCTGGGAAAGAAGAGGAACTTCACAGAGGCCTTGTCTGTATTAGAAAACTTCCACTAGTGGAACCAAATGGATTTGAAATAGATTCAGTTAAACCGCTGAAACCGCAATGTAGATGCACTTAAACCATTTTAAGCCCTTGCCCTTATACCAGTTTAGCTTAATTCAGTAAATTACCAAATTAATACTTAGAGAGACAAGGTGGGTGAGGTAATACCTTTTATTGGACCAACTTTGGTTGGTGAGAGACACAAGCTTTCCAGCTTACACAGCTCTTCTGACCTCATCAACAGAAGCTGGTCCAATAAAAGATATTATCTCACCATCTTGTCTCTCTAATATCCTTGGACCAACACAGCAACACCTACACTGCATACAAATTAATACTTACACAGGTGACAAAAACAAAGGAACAGGGATTATCTTTTTATTGTGTGCCTGTATAGCGCCTAGCTCTCTGGCGCTCATTGGGGTATCTGTACGCTGCCTTACTACCATAATCAAACAAGCATCCTTCTCTGCTGCATTACCACCAACACCTGGAAGAAGACAAACAGAAAGAATTTGTATAATCCAATGTGCTTTTCACCATTTGTTTTCTGCTCTTGACTCAACTTGGACAGTGAAAAGAGTTTCCCTTTTGGCCAATAGTCACTTTCACTTCCTGGTCCTACCAGAGTGGTTACCTTGGGGTTGTGAGAGGAAATGTCAAGCTAAACAAGAGCATGTTTTACTTCCAAATAGGAAAATGTTTGCAAGAGCTGATGGCAGCATTTAGCTCAAACCCCACATCTGGGTGCAAAATTATCCGACATGTCTCTTTAATTGAATCTTTTTATTTTGGTGGGCTTTCATGCACCTCTAGGAACAATACAAATATAAACTGCAAGCCTCTGTGTTTCATCATTCTCGCCCCGGCCCTCACAAGTTTCACTTCTGCTTTTAGGTTTCATCAGAATAATTATTTTTAATATATGTATCACAGCAACACCCAGAGTAGCCTTTGCTCTCCCCCAATCTTGGACTGGTCTGGTCCCAGTCCCGTTCTCTGGTGTAGCCCAATCATTTACATTGGCCTCTTGGAGATGTCCTTTCGGGGGCACAGAGACGTTAGTAAACACACAAAAGGGGAGAGAAAGGAACAGCAGGGATAGAAAATCCAGTTCTGTCTTTGATGTCGACATTCCATTGCAATCTCACTGCTGAAAAGTTTGGGCCCAGCACACAGTCTTATTAGCCACCACAAGACCTGGCAAACTGGTACCAGCATCTGGCTCTTGGAATCATTGCATTGAGCTGCCTTTCTGGTCACAAGCTTACATCGGTGCTGCAAAATACACCTCTACCCTGATATAACGCAACCCAATATAACACGAATTTGGATATAACGCAGTAAAGCAGTGCTCCGAGGGGGCGGGGCTGCGCACTCCGGCGGATCAAAGCAAGTTCGATATAACGCAGTTTCACCTATAACACGGTAAGATTTTTTGGCTCCCAAGGACAGCGTTATATCGGGGTAGAGGTGTATACAGTCTTGGCTGGCTAAAACAGACTTGGATTAGGTAGAAGGAAAAGGGAGAGGGGTAGGAAAGAGAAGAAATAAGGTATGAAGGAAAGGGACATATGGGGGAGATAAAGTCTCACGTCTCAGGTGGCGGTTGGGATTTAGTCAGAGCCAGTGGAGGTGATAATGTCATCTGAATCCCTCTGTCTGGCCTGCTCTGCTCAGGACATCTCCCAGGATTAGGACAAAGAAGGCACAATGGCAGGGGCGGCTCCAGGCACCAGCGCACCAAGCGCGTGCCTGGGGCGGCAAGCCGCAGGGGGCGGCCTGCCGGTCGCCGTGAGGGTGGCAGTCACGCTGCCTTCGGCGGCATGCCTGCGGGAGGTCCGCTGGTTCCACGGTTTCGGCGGCAATTCGGCGGCGGGTACGCTGAAAGCGCGGGACCGGCAGACCTCCCGCAGGCATGCCACTGAGTCCGCGTTACCAGCGGACCTCCCGCAGGCATGCCGCCGAAAGCCGCCTGACTGCCGTGCTTGGGGCGGCAAAATACATAGAGCCGCCCCTGCACAATGGTGTTATGCTGAATCCCGGGGTCCCCCGTGTGAAGCTCGCTCCTTCTCTTGTCTCTCAGTCACTCAGCACTGCAGTAGCCAGATTTCCCCCCAAAGTCCTTTTTGGGGACCCCAAATGGGAGTGATGGGTGGAATAGCTCAGCCCCTCATTACTTTGTTCACCAATTAGGCCTAATTTCTGACACAGAAATTTTGGTTTATTGATTTCCGGTCTCACACTGTTCTTATTTACCAGGCATGATCTTAACACGGCTTGAATTATATCCGTCAGCCTTTGGTTTGGATTAATTCAGTCCTTCTGTCTCTTTTTTAGCACTTTTTCCCATCTACATTTGTTATTATAGGCTATTGTGATCTCATATGAACGTTCACATACTTTTTACAGATGAGCTCACAATTAGGGTACTTTGGAGGCCCAGGACGAGTGTGATCATCTAGGCTGTGCCTTCACTCGGAAAAAGGGGTATTTTTAACCAATGTCACAATCCTAGTGAAGACAAGGCAGTTGTAGTTTTAAGTTGCACAGTGTTAAGGCAAACTCTCAGCAATACAGCTTCTGTCCGAGTGAAGACAATGCCAAACTCCTTGTTTTCAGCTGTTTCTTCTTGAAGCCTGGAAAAGCAACAAGAAGCAAGGGGTAAAATCCTAGTGGAACTGAAGTCAATGGCAAAACTCCCATTGACTTTATGGGGGCCAGGACTCCACCCCAGGAGATGGAGATGGATTGGGCTTGAAAGAGGAACTACTGAGTGAAGTTCTATGGCCAGTATTGCACAGGAAATCATGCGTGGGGACATGTCTACACTAGCCTTCACAAATGGGATAAGTATCTCACATTAATCAGCACTCAATAAACTCTAGGTAAAAATAGGCTAGTGATGAAGACAAGGCCAAGGAGGAAGACAAGTCAGTGCCACATCACCAGCCAGTTTTCCATAGGCCATTATCGAGTGCTCTGGGGGCCACAGGTGGGGACTGCTGGTCTAGTAGGTAATGAAAATGCACAACCCCAAATGTGTATTAACTGCCCCATTTTCCATGGTGGGAATCATAACAAATGCTCTTGGGAAACACGGGCATTCAACAGCCAAGGGAGGCATCTATGTCAGATCTGGTGACAATGCTTAGCACTTAGATAACTTTACAGACATGACTTAATCCTCACAACCCTCCAGTCCCGTGAGGTAGGATGGTAAATATTATCTCCACGGGGGTGGCACAGACAGGACAATGCAACAGATTCAGAGCCGGAACGGAGTCCTGCAATGCAGCTGGATTGGGCACTAAGAGATCCAGGCCTGGAAATCTGCTTGGAACCCACACAGCCACGAGTTAGCGAGAAACCGATACGTTCTCTGGGCTGGGGAAGGAAAGACTGTAGACGTGGGGTGGAAAGCTTTGTGTAGGAGACCGGAGAAGAGCAAGCAGTGTGGGAGTGGAAGAAATTGCTCAGTGCTTTGGGGAGATCCAGTAGTTTTGGAGGATCAGAGGCCTATTTAATTTTAATTTGCCCTTTTATTAAATGACTTACCCAAGGCCATAGACGTAGTCAGTGTCAGAGCTAGCACTAGCCTCAGGAGTTGCTGACTCGCAGTCCTGTGATCAGACCACTGTCCTTTTCTAACCTACGCCAAGGACCTCTTTCGTTCTGGTTTTGTCCTTCAGTGGTTGCTCAAGTTTGTACGGTGCCTTAAACGTGTGACTTTGACATCATCTTTACTAGCCATCAGGAAAACAGCTGTCCTACTGTTCCCTGTAGTGTCAAGTATCACCAGGACCAAGGAAGTCTGCTCAATGGTTAGAGCACTGGACTAGGACTCAAGAGATTCAGGTTTGATTCCTGGGTGGGCAAGTCACTTCCTTTCTCGCTGGACCTCAGTTCCCCAGCTGCATAATGGAGATAACAACACTCCCCTTTTGTTAAATTTGTGTTAGTCTCTAATCTAAGGTGCCATAAGGACTCCTCCTTGTTTTTGCTGATACAGACTAACATGGCTACCACTGAAACACTCCCCTTGTCTGTCCTGTTTAGATTGTAAACCCTTTGGGGTAGGGACTGCCCCTCCCCATGTTTGTACAGAACCCAGCCTAATAGGGCTGCATTCTTGCTAATGCAAATGACCAAAGTCTTCCCTTAAGTAACAAGGGGAACAACAGCCTGTGTGCGGTTCTGGGTATTGCGGGGGCTTGTGCAAAGCGTGGAGTGAAGCAGGGGACTGAGTTCTTGTTGCAGTCAGCGCGTGTGTGTGGCTGACTCACAGGCACTGAGGTCACTGATTGCACAGAGCCCTGCATTAGCATTTATGACTCGTCCCACAGCCAACTTCTGTTCTGGTCTCTGAGTTGTAGAGAGCAGTCGCGGGCAGAGCACAAAGCTGACGTGGTTTCCCCCTCGCGCTCCTTTTTAATGTCTTCAGTCTGGTTCAAGAAGCATTTTTTGAGAAGCGGATCCGCAGCAAACCCAGGGAACGCCGAGTCCCTCAGGCGGGGGGTGGAGCAGCAGCTGCCAGCTGTCCCACTGTACAGGCGGCCCAAGTTCCTGCGCGGAGTCTGCTCCGGGGAGAGACTTCCGGGCAGGCGGCCTATTTACTGCCCCCCCCGGGACAGGCCACTGCAGTGGCGGACGGGCTACGCGGAGTGAGTACCCTTTGCTCAGGTTTACTGGGGGAGAATCCGGTGCGTGGCTGAGCCTGGAAGACGCGCGCGTGTGTGTGTGAAAATATGGGTCTGCTTACAGCTGGGCGGGGAAGCAAAACTGTGATGGAATCAGCAGCTTTAATGCCACAGCAGCTTTATACTGAGTGTCCTGAAGCCCAGGAGGAAATGCAAATGCTGGCTCTTCATCCTATACAACTGCTTTTGTCCTCTCTCCCCTGCCCCTCCTTGTGGCTGTTGTTGACCCTGCCAGCGGATCTGTCTAACTGGTTAAAGCCACCAGCCACAGTTCTAGTAACTAAGGTTTGGGGCTAGAAGTGCTTTCAGCATCTAACAGGGGGAGTCCCTCTGGCCTCTAATGGTCCTGGCCCCTGTGGGAACGTGCCAGGGAGATGAAAGCAGGACGTCAGGACGGGGTTAGAAAGATCTGCAAGTTTACTGCAGCATGGTGAAATAGGAGCTTTCTGAAAACGTGCAGAGCAGTCAAGTCCGATCTTCCCCCCACTGCTACAGAGTAGGAGAGGGAGAGGGTTCTCCTGTCAGGGGGTGTGAGCATGTCAACAGAAATAGTGCCTGCATGCTGCTGCTCACACAGCCCCTGGGGCCAGAGGATGGACTCCCCGAGCTCCCATTAGAGCTGCAAAAGGTGCAGCAGAGGCAGAGATGATCAGAGAACGACTGCCCAGTTAGGAGCTGCTTGGAGACAACCAGTGTTGTCTTCATGGACTGCCACTCAGCAGGGCATCAGCAGCTAGTGCCAGACCAAAGACTTCTACCCTGAAGGCTCCAGATCTTCCTGACTGCTAGAAAGGAAGCAAGAGAATTAGGATGACATAGTATTTCCATTTCTCTCCTGCCTCTCATCCCAAAGGACTCAAAGCCCTCTCCAGGGATCCCATCGGCCGCTTAGCAGCACCCCACAGCTGCTCAGGGCAGGAAGGGAAGAAAAAGAAAGGCACAGCCACTTGAAACTGCAGGGAGAAGTTTACAGGCAGAATGTAACTATCGCTGTTGGAGTTTGGCCAGGGTACCAGTGCAAGAGAGATGGCACCATCTGGCAGCAGAGAGCTCCTTAGCCTACGGGCGGGCAAACTTTTTGGCCTGAGGGCCGCAACGGGTTTCTGAAATTGTATGAAGGACCAGTTAGAGGAGGCTGTGCCTCCCCAAACAGCCAGGCGTGGCCTGGCCCCTGCCCCATATCGGACCCCCCGCAGCTTCTCATCTTCTGACGGCCCCCTGGGAAACCCCTGCCCCATCCAAACCCCCTGATCTCTGTCCCCTGACCGCCTCCGGACCCCCCGCCCCATCCAACCCTCACTCTCCTTCCTGACTGTCCCACAGGACCCCTGCCCCATCCAACCACCCCTTCTCCCTGACCGTCCCCGGACACCCAGCCCCTAACTGCCCCCCCCGCTGCCCCATCCAACCCCCCCTCTCCTTCCTGACTGCCCCCCCAGAACCCCTGCTCCCATTCAACCCCCCTGTTCCCTGCCCTCTGACTGCCCTGACCCCTATCCACAGCCCCGGCCCCTGTCTACCCCCCGAACTCCCCTGCCCTCTATCCAACCCCCCCCCCCCGCCCCCTTACTGCGCTGCCTGGAGCACCAGTGGCTGGCGGCGCGGCTGCTCCAGGACAGGCAGCTGCGCTGCACAGCACAGAGCACTGGGTCAGGCCTTGGCTCTGCAGCTGCGCTGCCTCAGCATTGCACCGGTGGCAGGGCAAGCTGAGGCTGCGGGGGAGGGGGAATAGTGGGGGAGGGACCGGGGGCTAGCCTCTCGGGCCAGGAGCTCAGGGGCCGGACAGGACGGTTCCGCGGGCCGGATGTGGCCCGTGGGCCATAGTTTGCCCACCTCTGCCTTAGCCTGTACCGGGCAATGGCTCGGGTGGGCGGGGAAGAGCACCCCTAGTGAATCAGTAGCACTGCTTTGTGTAGCACACAGGAGATTTCCCAGCCAAGTGCTCTCCACACCCAGTGCTGCTTAGCTTCGGAGATTTGACATGGTTTTAGGCAAAGGTTCCATGGCTGTAAGTAAGAGCGAAGGCAAGGGCTTAGCCCACCTTGCAACGGTGTCCTGTAAAGCCAGCCAAACCAGGCACAGGTGAATGGGGAGACAGGCAGCCTCTCAGGTGCCAGGATCCAAGCTCATCATAGAGCAATGTCAGCACCCCTGCAATTGCACTCAAATGAAGAGGGAGCCACTGTGGGCTTTGGAGGATCCATCTCCCCAGCTTTACTCATTCACGCATTTCCAACAGGCCTGAGCCTCAGTTCCCGTGCTGTCATCACTCTTCGACTCTTGGAGATAAACCCTGAGCTGGTGTAAATCCCTTGGTGTAAATCCACACCACTTCAGTGAAGCTACGCCTGCTTCCTTCAGCTGAGGATCTGGCCCTTCCTTTTGAATGTTCCTCCCGTCCTCTGTGGTGACTTTGTTTATATTGAGTTGCACAAGGTCTACTAGAAACCTCAAAGCTGCAGAGAACTGGTCAAACGAGGCTCTTCAGAGTAATTCCTAGCATTGGAACAGGCAGGCCGGGCTGCGCTGTGGTGTTGTGGCAGCCAGGCTTGCAGGCAGGAGGAGGAGACATTAGTTCTTTGCTCCAAGGAAAACAGCAGAAGAATTCTAATCATGCAAATGCCAACTTGAGGAAATAAATCAGTGAGGTGCTCGCTGTGCCAGCCAGGACTGGATCAGCCCCCTGGAGAAGAGCAAAGCGACTTTGGGCTTTGGCTGCTTTTTAGGGTTAACAATACTGCTGGTTGCAGAAGCTGTTCACTTCATCCCTGGCCAAGGAAGGGCCAAGTTCTCTGGCCTACTCTACAGTGCAAAGGGAGCGGAAACCTCCCTTGATTCCCCTGGTGTGGGCTGAGTCCCCAGCAGGTGACAAGCTGGTGGAACTGGCTCCTGTGCCCTTTCTCAGAGTAGGGGGCATGTTTGGGGTGGGGAGGTATATGTCTTGGGCAGATAAGGGGAATGGCTGGAGCACAAAGCTTCTTAGGGCGCCAGCCAACTGACATAATTCAGAGCAGCTCCCAGGCAGCTCTAAAATGTGCCGGAGCCGGGACCAGAGCTAAAAATCAAGGGTGTGTACTGGCTCCTTGCCATCTCCCCCTCTGCTGTGCCAGGCGTAAGCAGAGAATCAGGCCTGAAGCGTCTGGATGGTAATGACTGCCTGTTCCACTCTGTAGAAGAGCAATAAGGGTTTAAAAGCAGTAAGACTGGCTGGACAGCTCAAGACGATGAGACTCCAGTAGTCCTGTGCTGCGACTCTACTGGGCTTTATTGTTGGGCCACATGTTCCCGTGGCGGTGTAGAGCAACTTACAAAAACAGTCTCAAAATCCTTACCTGATAGGGTTCATCTCGGCGCTCAACACGAACAGCTCTGCACCACCCAGGGAACCCTTTGGGGGTCATTTATACTGGCATTACAGCTGCTTGGTACTGCCAGAGTGGTGCAAGGCAGTGTAGCAAAAGCACGGGTCTGGCCCTGTTGGTGTTAGGATGTGAATACCAGCCAGAACATGGAGAGAGAGAGGCCTTTAAAAGAGGGCACACTGGGACAGCTGCAAGCAACAACAATGATCATGCAGGGACATAGACACAGCACAAGTCCTGGTGTAGGTACTAGTACCATGCCTGCCAGAAATGCCAGTGCTCCCGGAGCCAACAGAAGGTCAGAGAGAGCCCAGGCTCTAACACAGACACTCCATGCTGTACACATAATAGATTATCACACTATAATTTTCCGTATCTTCAATCACTTGCTGACATTTATGCTCTTAATAAAAAGCTTTCTCCCTCCCAGTTCAGCTCCTTCCTTGTTCCTGCAGTGCCTGCATAATGGCCCTGTTTGTTAGATCACTGTCATATGACACAGAGATGACTGAGGTTGAAGAGGGAGCAAGCATGGTCTAGTGGTCAGAGCACAGGACTGGGAATCAGAAGATCTGGATTCCATTCCTTGCTCCACCTTCACTGGGTGACCTCGAGCAAGGCCTACGTTTCCGAAAGCCTGCACTGATTTGGGTGCCTCTGGTTTTGGGTGGCCAACTTGAGACACTGTGAACTGGTTTTCAGAGGTGCTGAGCGCCCACAATTGCAACTGACTTTAAAGAGAGCTGGGGGTGCTCAGCATCCCTGAAAGTCAGGCCTTATGGATCTCAAGTGGGGCACCCGAAAACCAGTGGACACCTTTGGAAATGGAGGCCTTAAACTTTCTGTGCCTCAGTTTCCCCATCTGTAAAGGGTGTGTGTGTATCTAATGATACACACACCTCTGAGGTGGGACTGTGAAGCTAAACTCACTGAATGTTTATAAAGCATTTTGGAATCTTGAATGGAGGGTGCTAGAGAATTGCAAAGTACTATTATTATACATATAATCATTCAGACTTTACATCAGAATGGATACTGGAACCACCATCTTTGTACACACCTGCACTAGCGAAAAGGGCAGTGACTGTATGCAATGACTGACATCACTGACTCCTAATGCCCGGGACACCTCCATCTCCAATAAATGACTTGGGGCTCTTCCTGGTAATTAGTTTTCTGTATTTGCTCAGACTCCTAGGAGAATAACAAGGAGTCTGGTGGCACCTTAAAGACTTACAGATTTATTTGGGCATAAGCTTTCGTGAGTAAAAACCTCACTTCTTCGGATGCATAGAGTGAAAGTTACAGATGCAGGCATTATATACTGACACAGGGAGAGCAGGGAGTTACTTCGCAAGTGGAGAACCAGTGTTGACAGGGCCAATTCAATCAGGGTGGATGTAGTCCACTCCCAATAATAGATGAGGAGGTGTCAATTCCAGGAGAGGAAAAGCTGCTTCTGTAATGAGCCAGCCACTCCCAGTCCCTATTCAAGCCCAGATTAATGGTGTTGAATTTGCAAATGAATTTTAGTTCTGCTGTTTCCCTTTGAAGTCTGTTTCTGAAGTTTTTTTGTTCAATGATAGTGACTTTTAAATCTGTAATAGAATGACCAGGGAGATTGAAGTGTTCGCTTACTGGCTTATGTATGTTACCATTCCTGATGTCCGATTTGTGTCCATTTATTCTTTTGCGGAGGGACTGTCCGGTTTGGCCAATGTACATGGCAGAGGGGCATTGCTGGCACATGATGGCATATATAACATTAGTGGATGTGCAGGTGAATGAGCCCTTGATGGTGTGGCTGATGTGGTTGGGTCCTCTGATGCTGTTGCCAGAGTAGATATGGGGACAGAGTAGGCAACGAGGTTTGCTACAGGGATAGGTTCCTGGGTTGGTGTTTCTGTGGTGTGGTGTGTAGTTGCTGGTGAGTATTTGCTTCAGGTTGGGGGGTTGTCTGTAAGCGAGGACTGGCCTGCCTCCCAAGGTCTGTGAGAGTGAGGGATCATTTTCCAGGATAGGTTGTAGATCGTGGATAATGCGCTGGAGAGGTTTTAGCTGGGGGCTGTATGTGACGGCCAGTGGTGTTCTGTTATTGTCCTTGTTGGGCCTGTCCTGTAGTAGGTGATTTCTGGGTACTCGTCTTGCTCTGTCAATCTGTTTCCTCACTTCCCCAGGTGGGTATTGTAGTTTTACGAATGCTTGATAAAGATCTTGTAGGTGTTTGTCTCTGTCTGAGGGGTTGGAGCAAATTCGGTTGTATCTTAGGGCTTGGCTGTAGACAATGGATCGTGTGATGTGTCTTGGATGGAAGCTGGAGGCATGTAGGTACGTATAGCGGTCAGTATGACATAAACACCACCCTATACCGGAAACCTACTGACCGCTATACGTACCTACATGCCTCCAGCTTCCATCCAAGACACATCACACGATCCATTGTCTACAGCCAAGCCCTAAGATACAACCGAATTTGCTCCAACCCCTCAGACAGAGACAAACACCTACAAGATCTTTATCAAGCATTCGTAAAACTACAATACCCACCTGGGGAAGTGAGGAAACAGATTGACAGAGCAAGACGGGTACCCAGAAATCACCTACTACAGGACAGGCCCAACAAGGACAATAACAGAACACCACTGGCCGTCACATACAGCCCCCAGCTAAAACCTCTCCAGCGCATTATCCACGATCTACAACCTATCCTGGAAAATGATCCCTCACTCTCACAGACCTTGGGAGGCAGGCCAGTCCTCGCTTACAGACAACCCCCCAACCTGAAGCAAATACTCACCAGCAACTACACACCACACCACAGAAACACCAACCCAGGAACCTATCCCTGTAGCAAACCTCGTTGCCTACTCTGTCCCCATATCTACTCTGGCAACAGCATCAGAGGACCCAACCACATCAGCCACACCATCAAGGGCTCATTCACCTGCACATCCACTAATGTTATATATGCCATCATGTGCCAGCAATGCCCCTCTGCCATGTACATTGGCCAAACCGGACAGTCCCTCCGCAAAAGAATAAATGGACACAAATCGGACATCAGGAATGGTAACATACATAAGCCAGTAAGCGAACACTTCAATCTCCCTGGTCATTCCATTACAGATTTAAAAGTCACTATCATTGAACAAAAAAACTTCAGAAACAGACTTCAAAGGGAAACAGCAGAACTAAAATTCATTTGCAAATTCAACACCATTAATCTGGGCTTGAATAGGGACTGGGAGTGGCTGGCTCATTACAGAAGCAGCTTTTCCTCTCCTGGAATTGACACCTCCTCATCTATTATTGGGAGTGGACTACATCCACCCTGATTGAATTGGCCCTGTCAACACTGGTTCTCCACTTGCGAAGTAACTCCCTGCTCTCCCTGTGTCAGTATATAATGCCTGCATCTGTAACTTTCACTCTATGCATCCGAAGAAGTGAGGTTTTTACTCACGAAAGCTTATGCCCAAATAAATCTGTTAGTCTTTAAGGTGCCACCAGACTCCTTGTTGTTTTTGTAGATACAGACTAACACGGCTACCCCCTGATTCTTGACTCCTAGGAGAGCCATCCCTAGAATTGACTTGCCCTTGTGTGCTTCACAAAGCATTTCAGAATCATGATTCACTGTCCCCCAAAACATGAGACTAACTTTAAAATCATGAGACTTTAAAAAGCTAAGTGTTGGGTTCTTTGTATTTGCCTTCTGGCAGTTGAGCCATTGGGGGTCATGTTTCCCAGTTTTTCTCTGCAGCCAGGAGGGCCAGAAATATAGTTTTTTTTTTTTAAAAAAAATACAAGCTGAGATTCTCACAATCCCATGACTCCAGGAGCTGGGGTTCGTAGATTCATAGACTCTAGGACTGGAAGGGACCTCGAGAGGTCGAAGAACACCAAATGCCATCAGACTCATGATAAAATCGCAAGAGTTGGCAACACAGCAATACTATAATATTCCCCAGAGGCTCTTTACACAAGTGTCTTGGACCTCGCATAATGCCAGGTATGTATGTAATTTCCCAGTTAATTGGAGTGTCTGTCTCCTCAGAGTCATCAATGCAGAGAAATCGGAATTCAATGAGGACCAGGCAACATGCTGTCAGATATCCGTCAGGAGGAGGGAGATAGGCATGGAGGAGGAGCAGGACTGGTTGATTCTTTGCTCCAATCAGGTGATTCCATATGTTCTGTCAAATCTACCTGTATCACATGTATGGATGTATGTCTAGTTCCCCACTCACCATGGAACCTAGCTGAGTTGTCTGATCCTTCATATGCATCTGTTTGGCTGATGAGCACCCTTGCCTTGGGGTTCGGCTCAGGGGGCCTGTTCCAATCCCCATGGGAGGCAATGGAAAGCCTCCCCTTCTGTGGGTTTTGGATTAGGCACTGAAAGAGGATGTTTGAAGAAGCACGGCAGTGCCCTGGGGTGGAAGCAGCCACAGGCCACATAGTATAGGTTCCACCATCTCTGGCCATCTAGACGGTGCGAGGCCCACCTGCTCTGACCATACAGATGGTATGAGTCTACCTGCTGCTGCCTTTCAAGAGTCCCATTGAGGGAGACAAGCTGTTCTCAGTGTATATCCCATTGCCGTCATGTGGCCAGTTGCTAGTAAACAAATATCCTTGATATCCCTAACTATGTGGGCTCTCATTAACTACTCCAACCTGTTTTGCCATGTCATTTACCATCATTGGGCTGCTGTCAGTGGACTGTTTGTGTCTGCATCGTAGCCATGTGGGGAAAGGCAATTGTGGATGGCAAAGGATGACCTGCTCCTGCTGTGAGTGAGAAATGCTGCCTCATGGTTTTTAGCCATGCAGTGAGAGCATTAATGGTTTTGTTGGTTGGTTTTGTTAATAAACGTCCTGAATTTCCCATGAAACACTACAGGAGGCATGAACTCAGCATTATCCCTGCAGAGCACCACTGCGATTCTGTGCCAGGAGTAAAACAAGAATGTTCAGAAAACTTCCCAGGGCTCAGCACAGTCTGTATGTTGGGGAGGCCAAATGATGTGCTAGTGAATCTGAAAAAGCCACAGGGGTTATGTATATGCCATGCTGGCAGGACACATATATATGTACACCTCTACCGCGATATAATGCGACCCGATATAACACGAATTCGGATATAACGCGGTAAAGCAGCGCTCCGGGGGGGCGGGGCTGCGCGCTCCGGCGAATCAAAGCAAGTTCGATATAACGCAGTTTCACCTATAACGCGGTAAGATTTTTTGGCTCCTGAGGACAGCGTTATATTGGGGGTAGAGGTGTATATATAAAACCTGTCATCAAAAGTTCCAGGCTGTGCTCCTGCTACCTGCACAGAACCCCTCTCACCTTCACTCTTCTTCTCCCACTAGTATCTGGTTGGTTATTACTGGGCCCTGTTTGATGGTCACGGTGGCCCAGACGCAGCAATAATCGCCTCCAACTACTTGCATTACTGCATCAAGCAGAAGCTGGAGGAGGTGGTGGAAGGCATCACTGAAGCTCAGCCCCCCATGCATCTGAGTGGCTGCTGCATTTGCCCCAGCGACCCCCAGTTTGTGGAGGAAAAGCAAATCCAGCAGGAAGACGTGGTCATTGGAGCGCTGGAGAACGCCTTCCAGGAATGTGTGAGTGATCCTTCCGTTGGTACCCAGAGAATTGCACCACTGCTGCTCCTCCCATGCCCAGTATCAGGGATGGCCACAAACAATGAAAGCAATTGCTCAGGCCCCAGTGATACTCAGACTGGCCCCATCTCTCCCTCCATCACTGCCGCTGGAGGACAGTGAGGCAATTCTCCTAATCTAGTACAGCCCAACTCTTATCTGGTGTCCCACAAACCAGTCTGCAGTCACACTGCCCAAACTTGGATCTGCAGCCTCCCGCAGGGCCAAACACCTCCCCTCTTGCTTGATCTCTAATGCAACCCAAACACGCAGCGGTTTAGGCAACCCCTGTATCCACACTCTTAGTTTGGATTAAGAGCAGCTTATTGTAGTTTAGCTTAAACCTGATCCTAATTGACATAAACTAAACTGAAATAAACCTGGTCCAGACCAGACCGTGTGTCCACACAACCGTTTTCACTGGGTTAACTGAATCCGTGTACATCCTGCCTAAACTAGTGCAACTGCACATATTGACAAGCCCTCAATTGGCCTCTGTTGAGAAGTTAAGGGGAGACATTCAAGGGTATAGAGGAGATAGGTGCCCAACTCCCATGGACTTTAGCATTGGCCTGCTAAACCCAGGGTTGTGAGTTCAATCCTTGAGGGGGCCACTTAGGGATCTGGGGCAAAATCAGTACTTGGTCCTGCTAGTGAAGGCAGGGGGCTGGACTCGATGACCTTTCGGGGTCCCTTCCAGTTCTAGGAGATAGGAATTGGGAGCCTAACTTTGAAAATCTTCCCTTCAACCTGCTACAACACACTCTGGTGTCCAACAGTTCTAAGATCTGTCACGTACTAGGGTCCTGCGATGCTCTGGCAGCCAGAGCAATATCTCCATTCCCCACTATCGTTTTATCAGTTCTGTAGTCACCATCCTGGATTTAGTCTACTGCCCTTCCTGAGAGCCATACTGCCGCAGATCAGGTCACTAACTGGAGTTGTTCACACCAACAGGATGAAGTGATTGGTCAAGAGATGGAAGCTAGTAATCAGTCAGGCGGCTGCACTGCTCTGGCTGCCCTCTACCTACAGGGAAAGCTCTATGTGGCTAATGCTGGGGACAGCAGGTGAGTTCAGACCCCAGTTCATGGTGGATTTTGCAGGAGGCTCAGTGAGTGGGTACAGCATGCTGGCTTACGGGGTGCTGAGCACATGGATATGGCACACTGGGTTACCCCATCAATGGGTAAGATATATTCCTTCAGGCAGTGTGCAGCCCCTACAGAATTCCCTTGCATCCACAATGTGACAGGTTTACAGACAGACAGGCAGGGCTATTTCTAACTGGCAATGTGCAGATAGCATTGAGCTATTGAACATGAAAGGAGCTACCAAGCTAAGGGGCCCCAATGGCTTTGTTGGTTCTAGATCCATTAAGCTGCAGCTAATACCACTTCCAGCTGGGCCAGTATGACACAAGCATTGTATATGTCCCTTCTTCCTGATCCTGGCCTGTGGGTGCATTCAAATACAGAGCAGGGGATGATTTTAGCGTTTCCTCATCAGTTGTGAGTCCATTGCTTCCTCCAACAAAGTTGTGTCATTCTTAAACTGACCAGGCCAAACTCTGCTCTGGTGTAAGAATGCTATTGCAATGAAATTATGGAAGTTACATCAACACTGAATAAGGCCAGCTGTGTCCATCTGCCCATACACCAAATTCATTCCTGGTGTAACTTTGACCTCACTGGACTTTCACCTTCTGACACCAGTGATGAATTGGGCCCCAGGTGTTTTGGTGTGTACCTGACCCCAGGGAACAAAACACTCAGTAGGGATATAAGGAAGGAGGGAGCAGAGAGCGACTGTACTGCAGTTACTGACTCAGAGGAGGAGTACTATAAACGAAAATTAAATTCAAGGTAAGAAAGCATTTTCCTGATGGCTATAGGCTTAGAACCTCCTCTCTTTTCCATGCAGGGCGATCCTTGTTCAGAAACAGAGCATCGTGCCCCTGAGCAGTGAGTTCACCCCAGAGACAGAGCGGCAGAGAATCCAGCAGCTGGTGAGTGGTGCCTTCTTTTAGCTGCCTGCATGTATTGTAATGATGAATGTGTGTGCCTGCGAGATTGTACAGGTGAGCATGTGCCCTTCACCAGCCACTGCCTAGTCAGTGCCCCCAGCATCAAAGCTCCTCCTAACATCATGGATCTTGTCCAGGCTGTCAAGAGCATCATTTGTGGTGCACTGCCTCTTCGGTGCTGGAGAACTGGTAAATGCAGTATGGCCAAATTAAGGAGACCACCTCCTAACACCAGCTTGAGTGGGTGGTAAATGGAGCTCAGAAAATACAGGTTCTATCAGCTTGCACTTCAGCAATAGTAAATGCCATACTGGAAGGTAAGGGGATCAAGTCCAGGCTCTACAGCCCCCAAGGAGTAATGATGGCTGAGCTACAGCAGATCCTGGCAAATAATACCACTACTTAGCTCTTACATTGCATATTCCATATGTAGATTTCAAGCATCTTAAGCTTAAGTGTCATTATTCCTGTTCTACTGATGGGGAAACTGAGGCACCGAGCGATGACGAGACTTGTCTAAAATCACACTGCACGTCAGCGACAGAGCAAGGAACAGAGCACAACCCCACTGCTGACTTCCAGCCCTGGGCTCCATCCACGAGTCCGGGGCGAATGTCGTCCTTAACCCTTGAGATGACTATTCCGTTCTGATTACTTCTCTAGGCCTTTCTCTGCCCCAAGCTCCTGGCAGAGGAGTTCACCCGGTTTGAGTTTCCTAGGAGACTGAAAGGCAATGACGTAGGCCAGAAGGTCCTCTATCGGGATTACTCCATGGCTGGATGGTGAGTCTCCGACGTGTAGAGATACCCTTATAATTGCACTCCCTTCCCCGGGTGTCTCAGTGAGCTCACTTTTGGAAGTGAGGAGGTGTGGTGCAAAGAAAGGGGAGGTGCTGGCACGAACCCTCTGAACCTGAATGCTGCTTGTGAGGGGACAAGTGAATTTAGCACTGGTGACAGGAGTTGGACTGATACCCTGGAGCCTGACGTCCCCTCTCCACCACAACAGTGCAAGCTGCCCTTCCAATGGGTCTCAACATCTGCCCAGGGGCAACTCACCTTGAGGAGGGAGTTTACGTTAAATTCTGGACTCCTCTACTGCAAGTGCCAACAAGGGAGACTTGAGTGAGGCAGAATCCTAGCCACCAATTTGTTTTGTCACTGCATAGCTGTCAGATGGCAACCAGTGCAAAATGCTTATGGCTAGCTGATTCCCACATTCCTTTCCCCAGCCCCTTTCCTTGCACAGAGTAGGTTGGTGTGTTTGTACTGGCCACATGCAGTGCAAGCAGTAAGGATAGAGAGACACACCTGAGTTCAGTCTCCCTGGGCAGTGCTGTTGTCTCACAGGAGGCTGCTTGCCAGCCATTAGCAAGCCCCCTATTCTTGTCTATCTACGAGGAAGGGCAACGATGGGTTCAGGACAGAGACGTGACGGTCTACAGCATAAAAGCCCTTCTACACCTCATCTCTCTAGGTATATGGCCAGGAAGCCCAGTCTTGGTGCACCAGCAGGGGTACAGACGGTGAGAAGTGAGAGGGGAAGGGTCTGGTCTTGTCACTGAGGAACTAGACCAAGCCTCAAGAGAGCTGGGGTCAAATCCCAGTTTTGTCAGAGTCCTTGTGTAAGCTCAGGTGTATCACTTAGGCTCTGTGCCTGTGTCACAGGCAGTGTTGTGAGGACAAGTTCACTGTTGTTGAGAGGCTCACACACTGGGTGATGGGCCCCATAGAAAAGCCTTTAAGTAAATGAAATGCTAGCTGATGACATATTATATTTATTCTAGGGGATACAAGACAGTGGAGAAAGCTGACCTCAAGTACCCTCTTATCCATGGCCATGGGAAGCAGGTAACTGAATTCGCTACAGACCCCTACCCACTGAGAGGGCAAGAGCCTTACAGAGCCATGCCTGTCACGACAGCAACAGCGGCTCAGCACCCCTTCTTTAATTTAGTTATAAGTAATGCTGTGGGGCTTGGCCCTGGAGTAGCTGACCTACATGGTCTCTTCATCCCATACAGAGAGAAGCTCTCGAGACCCTTCCACATCAGGCACTACCATGGCTCCCCCTGCAGCCCAATCCCCCAAACACAGAGCAGCCAGCAAGCCTCATCAGCCTGCATTGCAAACGGGCAGTGCTTTCTAATCCCTGCTGGGGGCATGGCGTTGCCCTGAGGCGAAGGACTCAACACGATTCAAAGAGGGAGAGGATAGTTATGTGGATATCAAGACTACCTAGAGTTACAATTAATGACAGCCAAACTTTTGGAAGGGATATTAAACATCCTGCTTCAGGGCTTATACCAGCCTCTATTAGAAAGCAGGATGAGACCTGTGTGTGTAGTTCTTACACCTTCATCTGAAGCATCTGCTGCTGGCCCCTGTCAGAGACAGGACACTGGACTAGATGGACCATAGGTCAGGTCCAGCCTGGTATTTCCTATCTTCCTACATTAACTGGGAAACCATTTTCAGCACTGACCTTCACACACAAGCACATCCAGAGCCAGCATTAACACTTTGAGGCAGGGCTACACAAGTGTCTTGCTGCCCCTGCCTCCGAACAGAACTGATTCCTGTCATCCACCATGATCACCTCACTGTGCGTGGGGGCCTAGGTATTCAGGGGAGTATCAGGATTCTTTGTGTGGCCACCATTGTGCGTAGCAAGTGCATGCATCTCAGGGTGGGACTTTGTCACTCCAGCTATAGCAGCCCAGTTGCTAGCCCCTTGCAGTGGCTTACGTTGCTTTATATTTGCAAGGCTCTCCAGAAGGAACAGGACTAGAATCTGCCTTTGCAAGTGAAAGCTGAGAATCTCCTTTACCTTTGTAGTTCCCCAAAAATCAAAGGAAGTTGCAGCTACAGGCTTCCCTAGGCCTGAAGAAGAGCCCTGAACCCAGCCCCGCCTCCTGCAGACTGAATCTCCATAGCACCCCATGACTTTTGGTCCAAACCAAGGTCTAGTGGATAGGTGTATTCATGTCAATGAAAATATTCCACAGGCATTTGGCCCCTCTGACTTTTTGCTCATATTGGGCCAGGCAGAATCAGACTCTGTCTCAAGGGTTCTTTTCTCTCCCATCAGTCCCATGCTCTGTGCCAAGCGGCATGACGTGTGGCCTTTATGCAGTTCTGCCTGGGAAGAGGCACTGACACCCAGAGTCACAGAACTCCTTCAGAGCACTGAGTTCTGGGTTGCTCTGACACACGGCTTTGTTCCATTCCAGACGCGCTTGCTGGGGACCCTGGCTGTATCGCGAGGGCTGGGGGATCATCAGCTGAAAGTTATTGACACAGACATTGAAGTCAAACCATTCCTCTCCTGCATCCCCCAGGTAAGTGACTAAGGGGAAGTGAGGATTGTGATAGTGAACATAAGAGTCCAGCTGCCAGAACTAGGGATCCCACTTTAGCAGAACTGGGTCATGGAACCTCCTTTCTGAAGCAGCAGGACTCAGCCTAACTTAGTATTGGTTTGCATACTGCACAGCTTCCAGCGGGTGGTATTAATCCAACAGCACAGGCTGGGGCAGAGAGGACAGGGATAGGGAAAGTTTCACATATATTTCACGTGTTTTCATAGCCCAGGATTCTTTCAGAGGAGCAACCCCTTGCTCATTCTAAGCTTACCCGTCCAATGGTACAGTCACCAGCCTTTTATAACAATCCACTAGAGTGGTGCTAGTGCCCCAGCTTGTTATAAACAATGATGACCTATTTAGTTTGGGATTCAAATGCTCTTCAGGCTTCCTGACTATGGCAGAATAGGCCCACCTTCATGGACAGCCCTTAGCCATGTGCCTTTAAGAGGTTCATTAAGCATGACCACCCTTAAACAGGGAAATAAAAGAAAGATAGGATTTGCTTACATTTGTGAGGCCAAACATACTAGAAGAAACATTAAGAATACCATTTGCTATGTACTAGAACTGATGGGGGAAACCTAAGTAAATCACTAACTGTTCTCTAGGTGAAAGTGTTTGACTTTGCTTCGTGTAACATTAAAGAAGATGATGTCCTTGTCCTGGCAACTGATGGCCTTTGGGACATTCTGTCCAATGAAGAGATGGCCCAGATTGTCAGGAGCTTTCTTGATGAAAACAGAACAGACCCATACAGGTAGTACTGAACTTTTCTAGCGGTTACTACCCCATGGAGCTGGCATGGAGATGAGAGGCCCTCTCTCTCCCCCTGCTTTGGCTGTGGGACTGCTCATGTTCACAGTGAAGACAGTTTTGTGAAGTCACAAATCACTCCACTCTCTGGCTAACATGTCTTGCCCCTGTGTGTTAAATTCAATTCCTAGAGCATTAGCTGCTGTACTCAAACCACATTGGCTTATCCTCCCACTCTCTTATGGAACATTGTGGCCCTGCTGTACCATCAGCCAGTGTAGTCTGGTCAGATGTTCATCAGCATTCCTGTAGCCATCCAAACCCGCTGCTTATTCCCAAGCCCATGGACCAGTCACGCTACTGGAGACTGTCAATGTAGATACATGGGGAGGTAGCATGGCTCAATGGACAGAGCACGGGCCTGGAACCAGGGGACCTAGGGATTCCTGGCTCAGGCAGTGGCTTACTGACTGACCTTGGGCAAGTCATGTCACCACTTTGTGCCTCAGTTCTCATCTGTAAAATGGGGATAATTATACTGACCTTCCTCCTTTATAAGTATTAGTAGCATCTGTGACAAAGCTCTGTCCTTGTCTCCGTGGGTCCCGCGTTTCCTGGTGGATTTCGCTAGCCTCAGAGGCTCACTGTGACCCTCCACGTAGCCCGTCTCTCTCTAGAGGCAAGGGTCACAGCCTACTGAGCCATTTTCATCATAAGCCAGCGAGGCAGGTGAGGAGAAGCTATCCTCCCTTGCACGCTCTCTGTTGTCTCCCAGTCTCAGTGATTAATCGGGGGGGCATATGGGGGAGCCCGGGCCCGCCCTCTACTCCGGGCTCCAGCCCAGGGACCCTGATAGTATCAGCTATGGTACCTGACCTTTTAGAAACAGGATGCGTACAATTCCCTGGGCTACTTCCCCACAGCAGCCCCCACTTCCTCAAGCTCCACTTCACCCTTACCTCAGGGCCTCCTTCCTTGTGCCTCATATAGTGTGTACTGCTCAGTCTCTCCAACAGCGCGACTTCCTCCTACAGCTCCTGACATGCATGCCCACCTGACTAACTGGGAGGTTTTTAACTAGTTTCAGCCAGCCCCTGATTGGCTTCAGGTGTCCCAATCAACCTAGCTGTCTCCACTGCTTTCTGGAAGGAGCTTAATTGGTCCCAGGTGTCTTGATTAACCTGGAGCAACTGCCATTGGTTACCATGGTAACAGGGGTTTGTTTAGCCTGGGGCTAACATACCTGTTTCTCACTACTTTCCTATAGCCATCTGGCTGTGCCCTGTCACACATCATTTGTGGCCCCAGTGACATGACAGAGTGGGTTGGTCTGAGCAAAAGTGTGGGAGCTAAAAGCACCTAACTTCTACCTCTGCCTCTGCGTTGGAAGACCTTCGGGGGGGCTGGGGAAAGACATCACTTCTATTTGTCCCTCAGTGAAATGGGGATAACAATGCCTCCTTCATGGGGGTGATAAGAGGGTGTCAGTCAGGCTCCAGGTCATGCTTTGAACAATGGCAGTGCCATGTATTAAGTCCTTGAGAGAGAGATCCATGATAAACCTAAACTAACCTGGTTTTCTTGTTGCAGGTTTTCAGAACTGGCCAGGTGCCTGGTGCACACGGCCAGGGGGAAGAAGAATGGCCATCAGTGGATTTTGGATGGCAACAGCCCGGCATCCTACGATGACATCTCTGTGTTTGTGATCCCACTATACAACAGGGATGAGGACTGTTAGTGTTGCGAGATGAGAGAGAGAGAGATTACATGGATATATGAATCAATGTTATAGGTCATTGAGGCCTGGTATTAATGACACGTGCTTGACATGAATGCATGCATTTCAAGTTAGCAACTGAAGCAAGGACTTAAGGTGAAGGTCTGTTACAACTCTGTGCAAAAACAATCTTATGTTCTGAGAAAAATATAGAAAGTCATCAAAAAAAGGAAACAGTGGATGTAAAATTGTATAAGAATTGGAGGAAATGGCATGCCTTGGATCATGGCATTCTGCCCAAGATTGTCTCTTTGGAATTGTGCGGGTAGAAGGCCTAGTAAACAAAGGCAAAGAACGGATGACGCAACGGAATGGACTATAAGTGGATGCCTATGACTTCTGCAAATCAGAGTCATTTATTGATCCAGTGTCCTGTATAGATATAGATGTGGTTTTGCCGGCTCCCCCCATCTTATGATTTTATCCTGAGGGAAGGAACCTTGACTAGCCCTCAGGACCATTCTAACCTTTGCTCTCTGGTATAGTATGTTTGGGGTATGAAGGTGGAGTGAGTAAAGATTTGTTTTGTAATCATTGAAGAGCATTTAGAGTATTATATACCAACTCTGTGTCTGGTATCTGCTTGCTCCCCATCCCATAGGGAGACCTCTATTGCGGGTCTAACATTAGCATCATACAGAAGCTCTAGAACTCTTGCATAATAGGGTTTTATGACCAAGTAGCACTAAAAGGAGACAGGTGTACTTCAAAGAGCACTGTTGTGTGCACTTTCCAGTAAGAGGAAGAGTTACTGTATAACCAAGTACTGCTCTAAGAGAGGTACTGGAACTGTGCCAGCTTGAGGGGAAGAGAACTTTCCTTTTGCTCCACCCCCCTACAAAACTGATACTGGCCCACTCTACCATTTCTGGCACTCTACCTCTGCTACATTATGAGGTTGGAATGCCCTTCCAACCTCATAAGAATGGACAAGGTCTGAGGGGTAGTACTGGATGTCCAAGAACATGAATTGTCCTTTTCTGAGGCTAACCTAATGCATGATTTAACTACACTACAGCAGGATCAAGCTAAAATGGGGATTGGCTCACTGAGAAACACCCATGAACATGGTGATGATTACCACAGCCTCTGAAAGAAGTTAGGCACAGTTAAAACTCGCCCTTAAGATGAATCATTAAACAATAGTAAGACATCTCCAAAGGAGAAACAACCAGCTTATTGTGCCACCAATTTCCTGACTGTACGTGTATTTAACCCTTTCCAGAGAAGCCAGTCACTTACTAGAGTTGCTTTTGTTAATTCACATGGATTCCTTCTTTTAAGCAGTTCTCAGAGCTTGTCTACAGTTGAAACGCTACAGCTGTGCCACTGTAGTGCTTAGGTGTAGAATCTCTCCCCTTGGCACAGGTAGTGTCATTTGCACGGGGGGGGGGTAGGAAGCTTATAAGTTTTATTTCTGCAAATCTGGGGCTCAAGCAGACTAAACAGCAGCTGAGTGTTTTTTGTGAAGGTTTGTATACATTACAAGCCCTCATAGAATGCAGCAGTCGGCTAGAGACGGGTTCATGCCTCATTTATCAGGCATTGCTGGAGTTGGGGATTTACAGTTCACTAGAAGAGCAGGGGAAGCTGCTGGGAAGGACTGTAGTGCTAGGTGTGGGAACCAGGCATATCTGAGGCATCCAAGTGCTGAAGCAACAGCACCAAGGTCCTCCATATCCAATGCCATTTTAAATAGAAGATGCTGTTTAGTAAAGGAGCCCTGAATAATCCAATACAACAAAATAAACTTCAAAGATGCACAAGAAGTTTCTTGTACAAAGACATACATTGTTCTGTTATATAAGAGAATTTGAATGGTATATTTTGCAATTTAATGCATACAGATTTTTTATTATAGCAATTATGTACAAGTCCATAACACTTGCTTAAAACAAAAAAGCATTCATGAAACCCAGGCCTGTATAACCTCAGGGCCTTGAGCTTTCATCAGATGCAAGTGGCTCAGCTGGTTCAGTTAGTACATAGATTGAAAAACCTCAAGCGAAGTCTCAGGCTGCTTGAAGTAGAGCTGATGATTGAAGTGGTGGTATTTTTGCACTGATTCAGTGCAGAGACCAATTCCCCAGGATGGTGGGAAGACTATGGTGCTGAAAGTACCATCTTTCAGACGTGACAATACTGCTTTTTTAGGCTCTACAGTCTACATCTCTGATTCAGCTCAGATTTGGGCAACTATTTGTCTTGCTGAATTCCCTCAGCTGTTTTAGGATTATCTAGCCTAAATGTCTGCATACTCTTAAATAGATGGTGCATTTCACAACCGCAACTGCCAGATTTGTGACAATAAAAAGTCTCATACATTGTAGAGTGCTTTAAGCTCCACAGGGATAAAAGGAGCTAACTGAAAAAAATATCATTTCTGAACAGATTCCTTCACATATGAAACCTGTTAATGCATCACTTCCAGTCAGATGACCCCTCCTTTTCATATCTTTTAACAGCCTTTTCAGATGTAGAGCAGGACATTGGAGAATTGCACAAGCAGTGTTAGGGGTTTTCCATTAGCAGACATGTCTTACTTTTGCTACAATCTGTAATAGCTTTCAGGTGAATTCAGTAGGGAAATTTATCTTGACAAGTTATTCTTTCCAGACTGCTTATGGACAGCCATTACCATAGCACCACATTTATTACATTTTGCTCAGACGTTATGTAATTAGATCGGCAGGTTAGAGAAGGATATAAAAAAAATCTTATTCCTGACCATCTGAACAATGTGTTAGGATAGGTAAGAGGCTCAGAGTAGCCATACTTTAGGGGGAGAACTTTAGTAGAACTCATTTCCCCAATTCTGTTTTTTCCTGTTTCTCAAGTTAAACCAACAATAAAATTCACCTAATGGTTAAACAACTCCGATTTAACCGACATTAGCTTAGTGCAGGTCTTTGTCCTTCTCTAGTAGCCAGACCATGTTAAGAGGTTTGTGTCTCCCACTACATTCAAGCCAACAGACCTTTTGCCAATAGAGAAAGCAGTTGGGGCTCATGCTTTTAAATCCAGAGGTCACAGGTTCAATCCTAAACAATCACCTGACCAGGGGTGCAATCACACACAGATGAGCAATCAAGTCCCAGTACAAAACTCATGTCTAGTTATTCACGGTACTGGTATATTTAAAGGCAAGAAAAGCATCTTATAACAGACAGTTAGTATAAGATGTCTGTTTCCATTACAAACCCTTATAATTGGGTAGAACAAACTCTTCAGAGGCAGGGAGCATTTTTAATGTAATAAAATAAATCAGTGATTTTAAATTAGTTTTCCCCTTCCCCTCCAAGCAGTAAATAAATATGCACTGTAAAACTAATTGTCAAGTAGTAAACGCAGAATCTACATTACTCAAAAAAAATCAGTCTACAAAATATTTATTTGATAGCCACAACACTGAATTTTCCACATCTGCAGTACTTTATGGCATCTCATAATTTGACATTAATGTATTTACACTCCTCCAATAGATGGTCACCACCTAAAAATTAAATTCACAAAACCAAACTCACAACCAAGAATATAGTCAATAGGACAGCAGTTGCAATGGACAGCCTCTCTCAAAGGCAAACAGGATCCCAGCCTGCTACCCAGAAATCCTGTTGCAGATTGTTAAAGTGCAAATATAGCCAGAACTGTGATCAGAAACGAGATTGTAGCTTCCCTATTTATTCTCAGTTGCTTATCAAATCTGATTAGATTATGAATCAATGCCACAATCCTGCAAATTTTTGTACACATGCATCAATGGCATTATTCACATACTTAAAGTTAAGCACCTATGTAATATTTGCAGGATTGAGGTACAGACAGGATTTTTTATAAATATAAACTGCCTCCTTTGCAATCTCATATATGGATCTGAGAAGAGGTCAAGCTGGGCTCCTTTCTACTACTATTACTGACACCACCAGTAATGAAGATTCGGAATCAGAACTTCCACTGATTAGTGCCTGAAGCAAAACAGAATCTAGCTCACTCTCCCCTATTTAACTCTGCTGGGCCAATAAGAGTCAAAGTGGCAGGGTATAGCCACGGAGCTCTCACACAGTAGGCTGGGTAAGGTGGTGCTATTTTTAGAGGTACTTTTCTGATTATACCCAGTTTCCCCTAAAAGTACTGAAGTGTCACTCCTAATATTCTTTAGTTTTCAAACCCTGCATATTCCTTAAAAGCCTTTTTCCCTGTCTTTAAGCTCTATGAAAGCTAATGAATGCAACTGAGTTTGCTTTTTTAAAAGTTTCCAGATAATTGTTTTGGCAACAGTCAGTTCTCTTTCCATTTTTTCCTAAAACCCTGTCAGAAACCCTGATCGCTACATTAAGATTGTGAGAGACTTATGCAACAAAGAAAATCAGTCAGGGAATAATATCTAGTTCCCTAGAGACAAAATACTACCAATTTTACACTGACAATCAGTGCCACCTTGTGTCTGATCCTGCAAACTTCTCTTGACCTGAAAACTTTTGATGTTTCTGATGTGCAAATTCTTCGATCAACATTTCAGCCCTCTATAGTGTTAAACATGCTGCAAATACACATTGAGAGGGTTACAATGCAGCTGGGGATACATAACACAGCCTTATGAAAAGTGTTTAGAGCAGGTTTGCAAGTGGCACTTCTCAGAAGAAAAATCTTCTGAGTCTCTTCCCTGCCTAAGTAATATCTGGTGGGGACTAACTGTTCATTTCACTCATCTAAAAGCACCTTTGCAAAAACCTGAATGAGTTTGCTTCAGGTTATCATTGTTTCAACCTCAATTGTATTTTTTAATTTTAAACTCCCCACCACCACCATAAACATGCTTGATAAGTTTATGGAGGGAATGGTTTGAAGGGATAACGTGATTTTAGTCAATTAGGCATTAACGTGCCATCGCGGGTAAAATGAGGGTCCGGCTGTAGAATCTTGCCTGTATGCTCGGGGTTCTGCTGATCGCCATATTTGGGGTCGGGAAGGAATTTTCCTCCAGGGTAGATTGGCAGAGGCCCTGGAGGTTTTTCGCCTTCCTCCGCAGCATAGGGCAGGGGTCGCAGGCTGGAAGATTCTGTTGTGGGTGGGTCAGCTTTTGTGGCCTGCATCACGCGGGAGGTCAGACTAGATGACCACATTGGTCCCTTCTGACCTTAAAGTCTATGAGTCTATGCTAAGTTATAAACCTCTGCAAAATATGGCTGCTCACAAAACACTAAATGGCAGCTATAGCACCAAACAGCCCAGAACGCAACAAGAGCGGGCTGAAAAAGAAACAGTTGCAGAAGCCTAGTCATGTGTGAGAACAGATGTCAGTCTCCCTTTGCCCTTGGCTTTTTGAGGTGAAATCAGCACAGTATTAGCCAGTAGGAGGGATGCTGGTGCAGCCATACAAAGGAATTTCTGATCTGGAACTCCTGCAGCGCAAGTGTTTGGCGAGATCAAAAGAAAGTCAGTCTGTCATCCCCACCGAGTGAGTAACAGACTAACTCGCGTAACACAGAACACACCATAGAATTGGCTTTAAACATGTACAGTATAATTAGCACAGAGGCACATCACAGAGTCTAAACAGCATTTTTTAGTCACAGCATAGATTCAAACAATTAATTTCTCAGACTGTCTCATGCACAGCAGCCCATTTGATGACGTACAGAGTGTCTGTCTTAGATAAAGCTGCAGCGCAACATGCACTAATACCTCAAATGGGACTGGAAGTGACGAGAAACCCATTCTACACCCCTAGCCCTTGCTTATGGAAGTGTGTGTTATGCTAACAGTTGTAACAAGCAAGGGTGGAGCAGAGAAAGGGGTGGGCTGTACCACAAACCCATACATTATTCCAGTAGAACATGCTCTGCATTAGATGCAAGGCCCTACAGTGGAGATGGAAACTACACAACATGGACCATCAAGGTCACTATTACCAGAGGTGTAACAAATTATTTTCAGGTATGAGAGGACACTAAAATGGCATCCAGGATCAGCCTATTCCCTGTTCAGACTGCCACCTTGACAGTCTCTTGCATTTTTGGGAGGGTGGGGTTAGCAGCAGGAGACAAAGAATGGATTTTCCAAGCAAATGTACCTAGGTTGTATGCTCAGCCTCTAGTTTGCAAGTATTTGGTTAAGATGAGAGCACAGTGCATAGCTCCATGTACATTGTACTTTTCCCATCGTGCTAATGGAGATGCATCAGACCAATTTTACAATGTGATGACTTAGGAAAAGAAAGAAAGTGGAACAATACCAGCTGGTAAGCTTGGTTTACTTTTTGCATTGCCCAAAAATGGACAGCAGAGTGCAGTATATCCAACAGAGGTATAATACTTCTGCAAGGGCATTCTTTACAGAAATGCCAGGGCAAAATACAAGAAAAAAGGGATATCAGATAGACATCTCAAATTCTCCATTTGGCTTTAGATAACACCCATCCGACTTAGGTGAGCCACAGTCTTTTAAGCAATTGTTGAGAACTTGCACAATGTGTGAGTAAATGCATAATGGAATAAAATCTTGTGTGTGGAAGTATTACTAACAAAAGGGATACAGCCTGGACCCAGTTTGGGGAGAATTTAATGGACTTATTTACAGAACAGGAGGAGAAAGCTGCATCAATGGAAGGTAAACAGCCTGAACTCATCCCACAATACTGGCCCACATCATACTCTTTAATACCTAAAAGTAAAAAAATATGACCCCTCCCTACTATCCTCCCCCCATAATATTTACAAGTAAGATCAGCAAAGATGATACAGAAGGAAGATGTATTGGAGACTACTGCAGTTTCAGTCTTTGTTTTAATCATCTTCCTGCTGACAGACTCCTTTATTGCTTGGGATGCCCACCAGACCTCTTCAGTACTCTGTGTGCCTTGGATGTTGGGATGATGAATGGCACAGAGGCTGCTTCAAGCTTTCTCTGCCAGCAGGCAAAACCTGTATGGTCTACCAGACACTAGACCTCCAGAAATGGATGATGGATGCCATGATGCGAATATGCAGCCTTTGCCCAAGTGTTCGATAGCAAAAGAAATCTCTGTGCATCTGACATTTGGGTTAAAAACAGTCAGTCTGCTTGTATTTGGCACAAATGAAGTTTGTATTTGTAGAATTCAATAGTGACACTGTAGAGATCCCAGGCATGATAAACATGCAGGTGTGGGACAGAATTGCACATCCCACGCATCCACCGCAGTTCGTCTGTAGCCTTGTGTGTTTACAGGAAGAGAACAAAACACAATTACACCTTAGAGACTGCAGCAAACTTCATAAAATCAGACTTTCCGTTATTTCTCTGCCACGTTCTCAAAAGTAACACTGTGCCAGTTACAAGTTCTGCTGGAACCTATTGGACTTTGACTGGAAAGTAGCTACATGTTGCACCCAGCTTCTGGGTACAGCAGGATCAAACTCTCAGAGGTCAAATGAAGGAGTCCTTCTGAAGGAATGCAGCAAATAAAAGACATACAGGAACATACGTGGGTATGATGGATGAGAACATACAGTCCAGGAGAAGTAGGCAGCTCCAACACAATCTTCGCAAGAACACGCTGCTATTAACAGTATGGAAGCCACCCAGTGGGCATTGTGGTTTCAGAATTAGTCATCTATGGTTGGCAACCAAAAGGCCTAAAAGAAGAAGAAGAAGAAGAAAATGTAAGCATGGAGCTAGAATAGGCATCTGAAATTCCTCACCCAGTAAGCCCCAAAGCAAGCCAAGGAATCTGATACATGCTACCAGCAGTTTAGGATTAGTATCCCTGCTTGGACTGGGATGCATGTCAAGCTGATGCTGCCAAAGGCAACTGCTCATTTTATATCTTACACACAATACATGGGCACGCTCAGGCCTAGCAGTCCTCCCATACCTTCCTAGACTGTTAAGAACTCTACTTCCTAGCAAGCCCCTAAGACTGAACATGAACAGGACCTTAAAGCTCTCAGTGTTTATGATGGAGGATCATGAAACGTCAGCCATATTATGGTGGTGTGAAAAAGCCCATCTTTCTGTGTGCATGCACATGCACTGCTTGTTCTCAATGTGTTCATATACATTGTTCCTTTCTGTCCCCAATGTACTGCCACACTTCCATCCACCTGCCAGGCTGTGGGAATCACAGGGAGGGCAGGATGCAGTTGGACTGGCTCTTCCTGAGCTTAGGGGAGGACCTAGCAAAGGATAACTACCAGGGCAGCCCAGGAGAGAAGAATTAGAAAATTCTGAAGACCAGCCACTCCCCCAGTGCCCCCAGCCTCAAGCACAACTTCTCCACCAGGGGCTGTGAGAAGGGAAGCATATGCATGGCTGGGCACTCCCCCAGCAGGGGACTTGTGGGTGGTTTCCACTCCTTTGGCACTGAGCAGTGCAAAGGGAATAGAATAATAGAATATCAGGGTTGGAAGGGACCTCAGGAGGTCACCTAGTCCAACCCCCCGCTCAAAGCAGGACCAATCCCTAGACAGATTTTTACCCCAGTTCCCTAAATGGCCCCCTCAAGGATTGAACTCACAACCCTGGGTTTAGCAGGCCAATGCTCAAGCCACTGAGGGAATAGAAGAGGGCAGAGAATCTACTTCAATATTAATTCTGGCTCACTGACCTACCAGAAATAAGGTGTTTGACCCTCAGGCTGAAAAGGATGGACTTGTTCTTACCATGTTGGAACATGCACTGGCAAAGGTCATGAATTTGGGATTGAACTGCAGACAGGTTATAGGACCTGTGTGTTTCCCATCCAACACAGCCACCTTCATCCCACTCTCCCCATTCCAGACATGAATTTTTCCATCCTCTGAACCTGTGGGTTGGAGAAGACATAATACACATAAAAGGCCAACACAGCGGACAGAATGTCAAAGTGTAATGGAGACACCAGAAGAGAGCTATCAGACCTACAGGAATCAATCTCTGATTGCCAGCTTTTTAAAAATGTTGCAGGGCCAAATGCTTCCCATACAGAACACCATTCAAAGTCAGCGGAATTTGTACCTGCAAGTCTGAAGGGAGAATTTACCCCAACTTGTTGTGGGGGTATAGCTACCAAGAGGGAGTATATGGATTTGATCAAAATAACTCTTTATATACTCAAGTCTGATGCAGCCCAACAAGCCATCTCATTCCGCAGAAGATGACAGCTGGCATTAGCAGAGTGAAGTCTTGCCTACACTTAAAACGCTAGTGGTACAATAGCAGCTGCACCGATGTAGTGCTTCAGTGTAAACACTACCTATGACGACAAGAGGGATTCTCCCATGGGCATAGGTAATCCACCTCCCTGAGAGGCGGTAGCTAGGTCGACAGAAGAATTTTTCCATTCACCTAGTGCTGTCTACACGGGGATTTAGGTCGGCCTAACGATGTTGATCAGGTGTGTGGATTTTTCACACCCCTGAGCAACATAGCAAGTTTGACCTAATTTTCTAGTGTAGACCAGCACTACGAAGGAAAGAGCTTTGCTATGCACATTAATGGCTTGAAGACCAACATCAGAGGATAAAAGGCATTGTTAAAAGATAGCTGGAGTGCTAAATAAAACTCAATGGCATCCTAAAAGCCATCTGATTATAATCCTGCAATTTGCAGATCATTAAAGGCCTGGTTTTCAGCAAGCTGTGCATGTATCTATTCCATCTTCCAAGTACATGCATAAAGTATTCATCTGCACAAATGCCCAGTTCATACACAGAGCAAGGTAAGCATCTTACTACTTACATGCAGAATCAAATCCAAGATTCACACATGTGCACAACAGCTTGCTGAAAATCAGGCAATAGAAGTGCAATCTAGTCACTGAAAATTGTGCAGTCTGCAAATAATCAAAGGGTATGGTAAACCAGATTTCAGTGAGTTACGCTACATGTGAATGGCCAAGCTTGTTAAAGGCGTTTCAACTCTCATCACTACTAAATACATGTTTTTATAGCAGAAGTCTACAAATTTCCATTTTAATGGGACACCCTGAATTTTTAAAATTGACCTCTTTCCAAAAATATTTTAGTCTTTGGTATAACCTCTTTTATATAAGATATCCTGACTTTTTAACAAAATCCCTAAAAAGAAGGCGGCTTTTTCTGTTTCCTTTTTGTCTATATGGGCTTTTCAGGAAAGAAACTAAGTGGGCACCCAGGGTAAATTAGTCAAACTGCACAAAGTAAAATGGAAAAAAATGTCCCTACAACTGCTAAACTCCAGAATAATGCAAAGTTGAGAAAGAAGTGAATCTGTCCAACAGCAGGAGGACTGAGGATACCAAAAAGAGTTAGAGAAGGGATGTTTCCTGGCAAGAAGGGTAAAACATGCAGAACGGAGCTGTCTTCAGAGGATAAAATGAGGGCCTGCAGGATCAGAAGGGAAATCATCCACCAGAATAAAGAACCACCACCAGAATGGTCTTTCCTGAGACACCGAAATACCATCCTAGATTTAACTTTAGTTATTAAGAAGAACTTATGGGCAGGTTACTGATGACCAGCTAGATTTCAACATTAGCATATCCAAAGTATACAGGGTAGTTTCATGTATACATAAAGAACTGAAAGAAGGTAGTGGGGGAGGCAGTACTCTATATGATAGAGAGAGAGAGAGAGAGAGAGAGAGAGAAATTGGCCATGTTGGGTAGTAAGTTAATAATGCAGTGTTATAACTATGCGTGTAGTATATAGATTATCCAGAACTACCTCCAGTCTAGCCATATCAGCCAGTTAGTTTCTTGTAATCATCACTGTAAGGAGGATCTTTACGAGGAATATGAATGTGGAGATGGTGGACTCGCTTTGCAGCTCAGCTTACATTCACTGGGGGCAGTGTATCCTAGGATATCCCAGCTGATACTGCGCAGATTACAGTACACAGGTAGCCCAAAAAGGTAAAGAATGTAGTCTGCAGGTAGGATGGAGAGAGGCTGCAACATTCTAAACTACTTCAGTTGCTTTTTCCTACTACACACAACTTTACCCATGCTGCTCTGCCAATCCATCTCAACAGCAGCCTGAGAGGACCAACTCTTGGGGGTGACGGTAAGAGGGAAGTTCAGTCGGTAGCCCTTTCTATTCTTCCTCTTGGCTGAGATTGCCAGCCAAGCTATGAATTAGTGTTAGCTGTAGTGGTAATATGTGATGCGGACACTTGGCCAGTGGGAAACAGGGACAGACCTACCTACTAAATTAAACCTTAAAGTACATTGTATTGAAATGACAGAATTTTGAGAGCGTTGTAAGGGTCTCCCACTGCACAGTGAGGAAAGCATTTTGTAAGTCCTAAAATAGCCTCTTGCAGCCTTTAAACCAACTTTCAGTTTAATTATATCAATACCCAGTTTCACAGCACTCAAATTGCCTTGTAGTAAGACCCACAATGGCAGGCTACAAGGGGGTAAGGATATCTTACCAATCATTATGAACTGGGAATCTGGTGTGAATGATGCCTCCAACGTGACAGCCTTACTGTTGTTATAACCCTACAATACAAAAGAAGTTAAATGCCTTCAAGCCTGTGGCAAGGGGGACATGTCAAACCATTCTTCTAGCTGAAGAACAGGAGCCCCTCCCCCAAGCATTACAGACTGTACTATGCAAAGCCCTCCAAGTAACACAGGAGGGGACAGAGTACAGATGTAAGGATTAGGAGTGGGCAATAATTTATCAAGGTACTAAACCAAACACTTTCCCCTCATTAGCAGAGCTTTGAAAGCTCCATTAAAGGGAGTTAAATATCACAAGTAATTTCTAAAAGGGAAGAGGGAGAGAAGTTTTCAAGTGAGCCAAGATTAAGAGCTTGTCTACACTACAAAAGTTAAATTGACATAAGGCAGATTACATCAACCTAACTCTGGAGGTGTACACACTACAATGGTCCTCCCGCCGCTTCAACACACCTCCTATGCCGACCTAATAATACCACCTTGATGAGAGACTTAATGCTTAGGTCAACATAGTTAGAGCGACACAGTGTCAGCGTAGACACTGCATTGCTTACTTCAACCTAAGTGACCTCCAAGACATGTTCCCACAATGCCTGCCATGACAGGTCTAGTCACCATTTTGATCTCTACTGCCCTGCAGCCAGGTATACAGGCATGCACTTCCTCCCCTTTTAAAGCCCCAAGAAGTTTTGAACTTGTTCTTTCTATGAGAGCTCTCCAACAGGAACTGCCCAGTTGACCATGCCGGCCCCACACAGCAAACGCGCTCCAGCCTGGAGTACACAGGAGGTGCTGGATCACCTGGGTCTGTGGGGAAAGGAGGCTGTGCAGTCACAGCTCCACTCCAGCCTTAGGAACTTTGACATCTACAGCCAGATTGCTTGGGGCATGGAGGAGAAGGGCTTGTAAAAATCAAAATGCTGTGGCAGGCATACTAGAAGCAAGGGAGGCAAACAGTTGCTCTGATGCAGAGCATCACGCTCCATATATCTTCCAGGACCACAGCAGTATCCAAGGCACACTACCCCGCAGGAGATTAAACACAATGACAGCCTCACAGTCATGCAGCTGCGAGAGCCTCGTTGGTGTATGTCCTTGTGAATCCCCGTTCCCTCCCCTTTAAAGATACTTTCCCCTGCATGTATGAAGTTTACCTCAGCATTACATAGATAGATTTTTTTATTCCACACCCATGCTAACCTCAATTTTTTCTTATAGCCTTGTATTCATAACGCACAGCACAATACCAAACAGCAGTTCAGGGTCCATGCTTTCTGACAGAGATGGCTGGCTTGCAGGTTACCAGGGCAATTGAATACCCATGGAATGATGGGATTGAAAAACCTGCATCATGTAATGCTAAACCTGCCCCCAAGAGGCATTGCAAACCCTTTCCTAAGACACCTTGTGACCAGTTGTACAGTGGGATAGCTACCCACGGTGCACTGCTCTCTGTCGATAGACGAGTTGCTACTGTGGATGTGCTCCATTGACACAAGGAGCATAGTGTGGACATGCAACAGTGGTTTAATTACAGAAATGGCTGTACGTCCATGTAACTTAAGTTGTTTACACTACAAAGTTAAGTCAAGGCCCAAGATAAAATCAGGGGACCAATAAGCAGCAAATTAGTAAAGAAGCCCTCTCCGTAACACTTGTCTCATCCACAGGGCATCAGCTATTTCTATTACTGCAGTTGGAAGGGAGCTCCAAGAGACCTGCCCCTGGAATACATGGAACTGGGATGTTTTATCCTCCAAGCTAATAATCCCACATCATCCCACCCCTGACAAGGACGTAGCAAAGACAGAGCAGTTTCCAAGAAGGCAACCAAGACAGCATGCTCACCCCAAACGTATGCAGTACAGCTCCCTTAAAGGCATCAATCAGTCGAAGGAACCCTCCGTTGGTTGATATGAGGATGAGCTTCCCGTCGTTACTGAACTTCAAGCCTGTCCACTCACAGGTTCGATCGTACTGCATCTTGAATGTAGCAAATGGACCCTTCCAAAAAAAAAAAAAAAAAAAAATGGTGGTGGGGGAAATGATCTGTATGCATGTGCACCCAAACATTTAACTTTGTTGGTAAAAATATATATATTTTTCCAGCACAGGAAAACATTTTAGATTCCTAAAAGGAAACAAACCAGACTGATATTGAACAATCCAGTACTAGCTGCCACGCAAAGGATGGCAGGGGAGAGTAGCAACAACCTGTCATATTGTGATGCAGCAGTGTTTTGACATGCCACGATTCTGTCATCTCCAATAGCAACCAAACCACAACAGGATGTTTAGGAAACTTGTGGTTTCACCACCATAAAGGAAATGACAGTGAACAAACATCTGGTTCACCACTACAGTCACCAGAGAGAAGAATCAATTCTCACATTACATCTGATTATACAGGGACAGATTTAATGTACAATATAGTGGCCATTTGCTAACAAGGCCCCCAAACCTAATTTAAACTAAGGGCTGGAGCATCAGCACTGTTGCTCTCATCTAAAAACAGATATTTTTCGCCTGTTTGCAACTACTGTCGTCCAGTTACAGTTTTCCTTCTCTCTCTGATGTTGCTGCTAGGTCCACCTGACCTAGACAGCACAGCCAGCAAGGAGGAAGAAACATTAACTGCTGCTTCCCACGTGTTACAGGAAGCCTGAAAAATGGGTTCCCACCTGACTCCTATCAGCCTCCCTACACCCAGAGGCATCATCAGCATAAAGGTGACAATTCCATTCAGCTCCTCAGTGATGATACCCCATAGGCTTGCTCCCAAGCCCTCTGTCTAGTCTCTGATGCCAGTTCTCCTGGGGCAGAAGACAGAGAACAAGTGGATTGTGCACTGGTAGATTGTGCTTCAGACCCCACTCTGTGTAGCAATGTGCCTGGCTTCTGAGGTAACAGCATAGCCTGAACCTCAGAAGGTGGACCAGATTCATAACCAGTCTTGGAGATACGGTTATCAAAGACCCCCAAATGATGCAGGAAAAAGAGTTTAAGGAAACTGAGTATAGTTCAGTGCTAAGTATGTTGGTGGGGGAGCACAAGGATGCAAAGGCATATGATAGGGGACAAAACATGTTGGGAGAGCAAATGTCTGAGAGAAAGAGATAGGAAGGTGAGAAGTGGTTGGGTCAGTAGACGGGACATAACCCAGGACAAATGCTTTTTGCAAGAAGTTGATCTGGGGACTCAGATTTTAATAATTCTCTGGCTAGAATGAATTTAGAGGTAGGTCCAAAATGGGATTTAAGGATCTGGTGGTGGCACCTACTTGTACAAGAAACTCTTATACAAAGCTCTCTTCATATATTAAGTATTATCTCCTTGGTGCTGCTGGCTGTAGCACATGCTAAGATGTTTCAGGGGATGCTCCAAGTCCAGGGTTTACATGCTGTTTCTAGTAAGCTATAAAATGTCAGAAATGCATCTAGCTTGTCTCTTACCTTGTCAAAAGAGCGGAGATCGTACAGCTTCACCATTTCAGAATTGACTCCAGCAGCAAAAATCAGCCCCTCTGGGTCAAAGGAGCATACAGGCTTCCCCTGAAGATGCATTAAACCCTAGAACATGGAAAACAGTTAAATATGAATTCAAATTGGGAATACAGGCATATGAACTAAGTCCATTCCTGACAGCTCCCTCAGCCGTGCACAGATCCAGCAGGGCAGTCTGCTGGTAGAACAGCTGGGTTTTCAGTTGTCAGTCTTCAGTCTTATTAAGAATCTTTCAAAAGGTGGCTTCTCATGTCCCACACTGGCATTAGCCTCTCAATTCTGTACGTGGAGTATGAACAAAGAGTTTGGAGAAGTGGCTAAGTGGCCATCCATCCAGAAAGGGTATGAGGAACTAAATACATGGCCTCAACTCATCCCTAGTGGCATGTGATGATTATGGGACACCATGAAAAGGACAATCCTAAGAGGTTAGTCAATTTAATGCATTCTAAAGTTAGAAGGTTTAGAACAGATGAGAAAGACTTTACATTAACTTCACTATTAAGGTGAAATAATCCAATTGCTTCTGGGAGGAAGGAATTGACTGGTCTAAAGTACTGCTGAAGAAATTTAGGAAAACAATTCAGATACACCCCCTACTCAACACCCATCTACATCTCTGATGGGAAAGAAACGTGCATCACAAGAACAGAAGTAACCAACCAGAACAAGGAGTGCTGCAGAGGCAACATACTGCAATTCTGTGGGAGAAGGGAGACGCATCTTGTATTGGTAACAATTATTACTTCTGAGAGTTTCACAGAGCACTCCTGCTGGAAGTGATGGCAACACATGGCTGGAGGTTGTGGGGCTAAAACACTGACCATTCAGGAAGATGAGCACCCAGGTGCAGCTCTGACAAACACAGTCACTGCCTACCTATGCTGATTTAACACAAAACCAAACCTTCTAAAAGCTAGAGGCAAAAACTGTTAAACTAAAGGGATCAGATTCCCACACAAGGATTAGCATAAGAGTAAGGGACAAATTCTCTCACTCTGCACAAACTTTGCAGTGGTTTGACTACAGGTGTTACATTAAATAACTTAGGTAACCTAGTGCAGCTTTATTTGGTGACAGGTTTCAGAGGAGCAGCCGTGTTAGTCTGTATCCGCAAAAAGAACAGGAGTACTTGTGGCACCTTAGAGAAATTTGAGCATAAGCTTTCGTGGGCTACAGCTAAGATGCCACAAGTACTCCTGTTCTTTTTGCTTAGTGGACACTCTTACATTGATTTAGTTAAACTGATGCAACATTTTGTTTAGACAAGCCCTCTGCATGAACCTGCAAAGCAGGGGAAATTAGACTTTTAAAGAGATAGTCTTAGGGAAGACTGGTAAACTAAGATTATTACAATGTCAAAATTACATAAAGTCGCACATAGAATGGAAGTGAGATGTGGAGAACAATGTCATGTCAGCAGCATCTGCTGACTTCCCATGAAGACCAAGCTAAAGTTTAGAAAGCAAGAGGCTCTTACCAACATGCACACTACCAAAGAAAAGTGAGGTTTCTGAATTAAAGGGCTTATTTCTTAGGCAGGTATAACTATGTTGTGAGTAAAAAAGAGTTTTCAATTTGTGCTTTACAGCTGGTCCTCATGAATCAGTGACTGTCTCTCTCTGTGCTCCCAGTGAGAATGGAGGCATGTTTAGGACCTGCCAGCCTCTTCCACAAACATTTTTCAACACCACAAACACTGCAAGAGTCAAGCTGTGTGAATGCCAGGTACTTTCAGCATCCATTTTATGAGAAGGCCTATTCAAGTTTCTGCTTTGGAGGGATTTTACTATGAAACCAGAAGTACAGCATAATGGAGGTAACTGGTAATAACCAGAGATGTTAATAAATATAAAATGTTATAGTAAGCTTTAGACAGCATTTTGGATAATTGTCAAATTAGTTATAACATGCACAGCACTTGAAACAGTAAGGGCTTATCATAGACAAAGTTGCAGTGTTAACACAGAGTGAATCTTCCAGCTTCACTAAGTTTAACACAGCTGGGAAACCCTGAAATCCTCGTGGCTCTAAGTCTGCTTGTGTATTTAACTGCTTAATGTTTTTCATTTTAAAACAAAAAGCCAGAGCACTCAAGTAAGGGGTCCCATTCTGTCACCACTGATTCCAAGGTACATGGGAGACTTCTAGCGAAGACTGAAGGCTGTTTGAGGCTACAGTGTCATTAATATGCTGACAACATCCAACTAGCATCTTGTTTCATCAGCTCCAGAAGTTGCTGTTTTCTTGCCTTTCCAGCACTTCCCCAAGATAGGACCCTGGAGGAAAGTGAGTGAGGACACAGTGTATGCACAAATCTAAAGAGGGATTCTGCCTGAGGTGACTTCTTTTGAATTCCAGGAGGTGCTGGTAGGGATCAAGAAATACTTCATGATAGTATAAAAACCAGACCACCTATTTAATCTACAACCCATTTTTCATCATTTCAAACTAGAAACTCTTTCTTGCACATTTCATGACAACTGTCAGCAGACCGGCAAGTGAATTTGGTATCCCACCTGGCAGTTTGGAGACCGGAGATCCCAAAGTCGGATGGTTTTATCAAGTGATCCAGAAATAAAGGTATCATCCACTGGAGACATGGACAGGGCAACCACTCTGCAATACAGAAGATTAGCTATATCAGGTATTACACAGGTATACAAGAAAGTTAGCAATGTAACACTTATCCTGTTGGCTTCACACAAGTTCAAAATACTTAACATTTTTTTATGGCATGAGAAGTAAAATGAATTCAGTCCAACATGGTTTAGGTTTATTACAACACTGCTTTAGCCTCTCTTGTTCTGTTTCATAGCCACCAAGATCTCGATCACCAAAGTGTCCCCTTGTCACATCTCTTACCTCTTGCTGTGCCCTGGAAAATATCGGATGTATTTATTATCATGTAGGGAGAGGTAACGGATTGTATCTGCAAGAAAATATAAGAAACACATAAGCATATATCATATAATAAACCTTCTCCAACAGATAGCAATGATGGTCTGCTTTGTCTTCAAGAGGGGTATTAAAATGGGATCAACTGAATGAGAAACTGAAACCAAGCAGTCCGGAAGAAAAAAAAACAGCAGAACTAGTCAGGATGTTCCCAATGGTCTGGAGATAATACGAATACTTCACATAGTGTAAATGAATTGCCATGAGACATATACAGTTCTCTGCTCCAAAGTTATTGAAGCAAAATAAAAATCAAGTAACTGTCAAGTTTTTACTCAAGCATTTCTCACAAAACTACAGCTTTCTAAAAGTTGGTGCCAGCATTTCCAGTTGGAAAGTGAGTATAGATTTATCATGCAAATGCCATAGTCCTGTTAATGCAGCCATGCAGGAAGAACTGTCTCCAGCTAAATAACCACTGCAAAGGTGTGAACTCTGCCACTCAAAACGATAGTGAGGCCATGTCTATACATACAGCATCTGGTGAAGACGCTCTATACCAATAGGAGAGAGCTCTCCCGTCAGCATTAAAAAAAGCCCACCTCCAAGAGTGTCATAACCTATATCGGTGGGAGAAGCTCTCCCTCCGACATAGTACTGTGCACATTAGCTCTTATGGTGGTATAACTTATGCTGCTCAGGGGTGTGGAATATTCACACCACCGAGTGACATAAGTTTTGCTGGCATAGGCTGTAGTGTAGACAGTCTGAGATGTGAACGTCAAAGCCAGGCTGGAACCATTTAAATACTAACAGCTAAGCACAGGCATTAAAAACCAAACTCCTCTGATGGAGGGGCTTTTTTTTTTTTTTTTTTTTTTTTAAATCCAAACACTTGTTGCCTTTGTGCTTTCTTTGCACCTCTTCCAGACTGGAAAAAGCTTTGGGGGTAAAGGAGGAATACGTGATGAGAACAGAAGAAAAGATCCTTTTCATCTAACAGCAATTTCTTTATAAAAACGTAATATAGCACGGGACAGAACTGATCACAGTATTCTGAAATCAGTAATTCTTTTAAGTGGCCTTCACTGAATATAGACTGCAGTAGACTCATAGACTTTAAGGTCAGAAGGGACCATTATGATCATCTAGTCTGACCTCCCGCATGATGCAGGCCACAAAAGCTGACCCACCCACTCCTGGAATAATTCTCTCCCTTGACTCAGCTGTTGAAGTCCCCAAATCATGATTTAAAGACTTCAAGTAGCAGAGAATCCTCCAGCAAGCGACCCCTGCCCCATGCTGCGGAGGAAGGCGAAAAACCTCCAGGGCCTCTGCCAATCTACCCTGGAGGAAAATTCCTTCCCGACCCCAAATATGGCGATCAGCAGAACCCTGAGCATACGGGCAAGATTCTCCAGCCAGACCCTCATTGACCATTGTTACTAATTACCAGCGATGGCACGTTATTGACCTATTGACTAAAATCACGTTATCCCATCAAACCATCCCCTCCATAAACTTATCAAGCTTAATCTTAAAGCCAGAGAGGTCTTTCACCCCCACTGTTTCCCTCGGAAGGCTGTTCCAGAACTTCACCCCTCTGATGGTTAGAAACCTTCGTCTAATTTCAAGCCTAACAGCATTTTTTCTTTTGGAAGGTTCTACTGAGATTTTTCACCACAGATCAAAAGAATTCTGCAGACCATAAGCCACTTGAGTACAAGTGTTGAGAATATGAACCACTTTTACTTGCACATACATTTGTGAATGGAGATGTGCAAAGAAGACCAAATTAAGCCTCCAACATCAGCAGTAAACTTTTACTAGGGGAGACAAAAAGAAAGAAAGAGGGAAAAATAAAAGCAGCTAACTCCCTACCAATTTCTTACATACACTCTGTTTTAGAAATATAGATGGACAAAAAGACTGATGTTATAGGAAACCAAAGCAGAGTTTTTTTGTGTTTTGTTTTTTTTAAGCTTTGACACCTGTTGAGTGTTTATTCAGGTTGACATGTTCAATACTGTTACATCGACAAGTGGTGCTGAGACTGCGAAATTAATACCAAATTAAGGTAAAGGTGGAAAATTCTGTTTTCACCTTTGTTATTGCAATACTAGCTGGCGGGCTAAATGACTTTTCTGCAAGGCAGGGTGAGGGTAATGAGTTTGTAATCTGTGGGGAACATTCTTGACATCTGGAAGGCTAGAATATTTTTCTAAATGCCTTTTTCTGTAGAACACATGTTACGTAGAAAATCCCTCAAATCCATTAATTCTTGACAAAGATTTTCCATTGAGTCAGCTGAGGTCAGAGTTCTGCACAGTCCCCCAGAGTTTGGCAAGATAAATTTAAGGGTAACTTTGTGACCAAGCATGAATAGCTCAGACTGATGCACCATTCTGAAAGGCTTCTTCTCCTTTGAGTACCTCCAGATGATTATCAAATGCCATAAGTCAATCCACCAAAATCATCAGTTTTACATCCCATTATTGTTAGTACTTACCTGCTTTTACACAGCAAATTTAGTGTATATTCCTAGTTTTTCTGCTAAAAACTGCAGTTACTTGTGTCAGAAGAATGCAGTTGGAATCTCACCTTTCTCTGCTAAATACAAACCATTTGTGAAGCATGAGTGGGTGATCCTTTTAGCCGACAGTGCTCTGTCCCAGGCAAGGCAGTGGCCTGTACAGTTATCTCCTGTACCGGGTGGTATCATAGACCCTCAAACTGTACAAACTACTACCTCAGCCTGGAATTAGGCAAGAAGAACCAGGTTTGAAGCTCTTGAGGAACCCTTCAGAAAGAACTGGATCAGAAGCAATTCAGAGGCATATATGTACTTGTGTGCAAATACCAGCATTTGTACAGTAAAGGAATGGCTTCATTTCACCCTTCTTTCTGTAAATGCAACATCCTGAAAAGTTAACATCCTGTACACTTGCCCATAGTTTCACTCATTAGGGACCATGCAGAGTATGGACCAGCATATGGACCACCACAGGAGGGAAGCATGCCAGTTCTCTCAGGCCAGTTTACAATTACTTGCAGTACAAATACCAGTAATATATTTTTCTAATCCATTTCTATCACCAATGTATTTGCTTTAAAAGCTAATCAAAGGGAAAACACAAAATGATAATCAACTTCAAACCATCAAATTACAAATACCACCTTAATAAAATGGATTTAAAGAAACTAAACAAATATTCCACCGAGTCAGAGCTTCTCTCAATGAATGATACCACAATGGAGATTGATGCAAAATTAAAACACTATCATTACAATGAGACAGTCAGTAAGTGCACAAAATAAATTGTAACCATGAGAGAAAGCTATAGGAGGATCAGAAAATTGAATGGGAACTTCACCAAGAATGAAGTTCTCCAAGGATTCCTGACATTGCAGCACAGCCATTTACACCAGCTGTTTCTGACACAGGGAAGAAGAATCACTTTGCTGAGGAAAGAATGTGTACCTGTGGGAGCTGATGAATTAAATCAAAACTTTTTAACACCCAACTAATCCTTTCACCCCAGGCTCTGAAAGCAACTTTAATTCATTGAAGATTATGAAGTGCAGTTATGATGAAAAATGACTATGGAAAAAAATAACACTTTGAAGCAGATGGGTTGCTCATGCATATTATACTGGGAAAGCAGAGGGGCTAATGGACAAAGCCAAGATTGGACGCAGGAGAGATGTGTTCTACACCAGGCTTAGTTAGTGATTTGCTACGTCACCTCAGTTTCCTGCCCTCCATTCTGTACAAATGGGGAGAATAAATACATCCCTATCTTTGTAAGGCACTTTGAGATATAGAGGTGAAAGATACTATAGAAATGCTACCTATTGTTTTGAGTCATCTACTTGCTTTGACAATTCTTGTGTTAAGCTACTCTTTACTCCTGCTGGTACTGCAAAGCCAACACAGCTATAAGAGCACACTTGCATGAGCCGGAATGGAACCCACAGAATTGTTAACTAAGTTCCAGATACTGAATCTTAATCAGTGATGAAGCACTAGCCAGAACAAAGTTTGCCTCCTGATCTCAAATTGAATTTGAAAGGCTGTCAGAAAGAAAAACGAATACACACACACACACACCAGTTTTTAAAATGTTAGCTTGAACATCATTTGCTGTGGAGTCACTGAAAGGGGGGGAGGGGGAATCTTCACAATGGCAATTTTCAAGGCATAACTATTCAAAGCTTCACTAAAGGTAGTAAACATGCTTATTTGAAACAGTCACAGAAGCTAAATGATTGGACCAATATCAAACAGCCAGTCAACAACAGAGTCAAGAATAGAACTCATCTCCCTTCAACTATTAAATCATGTTAACTCTGGTTATTATAGCAAAGGGGAACTATAATTAGCAACAATAGGTCATTATATGTTAGGGAATGACTGAGTTATACTTTAAAGATGAACATGTCTGTTTGCCACCGTCCTAGAGGTTGCTAAAAATGAGCCCATTCATGTCAGTCAAGACCAAAGCTTTCCCCAGCCCTCCACTATGGTTTATCTGGGTGTGCCATCTAAGTGCAGAAAGATTAAACATGGTCACTTACCGTCTATTTTGTTGGAGCTGTACACCACAGTGTTGGCAGCATGTGTGTATCTGATTAGGTCCACTCCATACTTTTTACTATACAGTGTTCTCTTTGGTCTGTCAAAAGAAAATACAGACATAATTATGTCTACTTCAACACACAAGAGCTCAAGCTGCAACCTACCAACTATTAGTCTACTTTTTAGTAACTTAACACTACAAGTCCTTTGAGATATCCAGGTCCTTTTATGAGGAAGGAAAACTGTTGAGATCTTTAAAAACCAAAAAACAGAACCATAAGGGACCTTGTCACATAGTGCACTAATGAATTAGCCTTCCACCCGTAGGGACCTAGATTAAAAACCTAAGATAATCAATAGGACTCATTTTAGTCTCTAGTGAACAAGATATCACCACAATAGTCACTGTGAGAATTTGACACATGCTCATGCCAGCTCAGGAAACATGTGGAATTGCAATTGCAGGGGTATTTTAAGCTAGGAATGGGCAACAGTTGATAAAGTTGTGTGGTATAAGCTACTGCATGAGACACTAAACCTAGTACAAGTTATGGCAGTCTGTTCCTTGCTTTCATTAGTGCTACATTCATGCACACACACCCTAAAGAAGTGTAACTTGGATTCTTTTCCAATACCTTAAAAGAACCCAAAGCTCTCTTTTTCATTCATTCTTAAGCAGTGGAAGACTCTGGCTCAGCTTTAAGAAACGTTTTGGGAACATCTTTGACATTTCTTCCAAAAGTTAAAAGGCCAATACACAAATGTTATTGGGGGAGGGAGGAGGGGAACCCACACATACTATTTGCTTCTAGCACTCCCAAATTTCAGTAACCTCTATCTAATTTTTCTCTGATAGCCTAAAAGTCAAATTCTGACATATCAAGATCCTCAGTAAATGCCTGAATATGCTAGAGGAAGTTTTTCAGTTACAAATTAATTTGTTTTGTTTTCAGAATACAAATGGACAAACTTTAACAGCAACATACTACAGTGTAAGGTTTCAGTTTCTGCTTACAACCAGAGGGAACTCAGGTAGGTAGATTGTCTGAAACTGAACGATCTGACAACCACATTTTATGTATAAACAAGTATTCATTCAAAATTTCCATAGATACTGAGTGAGACTTTGTATTAAAACTCCAAATTCCAGTAATCAAACCTGTTACTAGCCCACTAAATCTTCTCCCAATTCCATGTCCCTCTGTAATTTACCTTGGCTGTACCACTGATCAAATTCTCAAGCATTTTTTCAAGTGTTAGAAGTTTAGTCTCTCCACTGGCTCCTCTTCCCCATCACATCAAATGTAGACGTTTTGTCCACTCTTTAGAATACCAACATAACTCAAGCCAGGCTGGGAAAAATCATATTGCTCAGAGACCTAGAACAAGTATAAGCCGGAAAGTTGAATGTCTTCAGGCACAGTAGCATAGAGCTGCTAAAGGGAAAGTGACCAAAGGAGCTAAACTGGAGTGCAGCAAAGAGTTGAGCTGCTGCACAGACAAGGAGAGTCAAAATGACTTAGCAGAGCAATAAAACTGAGCTACCAGGCAGAGGAGAGGAAATGGGCCTAGTTGATGTTAGCTATACAAGTAGTGCCTTGGGAGAATGGGTGGGAGGAGGGAGGAGTGAAATATTTGAGCATGCCCAAGACTATGGACTGGTCTTCACTGCAGGCATAATTTGAAGGCATTTTACCACAAGGTTAAGTGTTAGGTTAGCTTGCCAACCAAGCCAGTGTAGGCTGTGAAGTAAAATAAACTTGACTATTTGCTGCTGCAAAACAATTCAATTTGTTTTAGGAGGGAACTGGCTGCTCTAATATTTTGTTACAACTTTGTAATCAAACTTTGCTGCTATTCCCGGAATCAGCCAGTTTAATTTGCAAGTTAATAATCCCTGACTGCCACACTATTAAAAATTATACACAAATTGCCAAATTTGAAAAATGCCTGGATCACACTTTTTTTTTTTTTTTTTTTTAAATAAAAAAACACTCAAGCAGCCTGGATCTGCAGATGGTAATACTGAAGTCCCTGAGCCAACTAAATGGAATGCTAAATATCCATAGGATTTCTTGTAAAAAAGATGAATGTTTTGTGTAACTTGCACAAAGCATGACAATCTGATAAGGGCTGTCCTCTTGTAAATTGGTGCACGACCTCTAGAATTAAGTCAATGAACACATTCAAATTTCCTTCTTATACTCTGGCTCATGAAATGTATGGAAACAGAAAATGGGTCATTTTGTCCATAAGAAGCGCCTATTATTAGATTACTCCATAAAAACCCAACAAGGAGCTCAAAAAGTTTTTTTTTTGCTTTTTTTTTTTTTTGAGAGAGACAAACACACACACATACACACACACACCTGGATTATAGTCACAAGAAGTAATTTCAATTCTTAGAGATTTTGAAATATCCTGCCACTTGCAAGCCAAAAGTAGCCTTAATCCTGGACCAAACAATACAAACACCCACAAAGTAAAATACTTTAGAGGCAATTACAATGTGGTCCTAGGGACATTCTCAGAACGAATACAGTAAGACAGGCTTACTGATGGAGCTACTGACAAGCCTGTACCTGAGGAAGCGTCAATGCTCATCAGTTCTGTACCAGTTGGGTAACTTTGTATTATCTTCTGGATGCAGCATTAATATAGCAAAAATAACGAGGAGTCCTTGTGGCACCTTAGAGACTAACAAATTTATCTGGGCATAAGTTTTCGTGGGTTAAAACCCACTTCGTCAGATACCTGGAGTGAAAAATACAGTAAGCGGTATAAATATTACAGCACATGAAAAGATGGAAGTTGCCTTACCAAGTGGGGGGGTGGGGTGGGGGAGAGTCAGTGCTAACGAGGCCAATGCAATCAAGGTGGACGTCGCCCATTTCCAACAGTTGACAAGAAGATGCGAGTATCAGCAGAGGGAAAAGTACTTTTTTTTTTTTTTTTTTTTTTTTTTTAAGGCCTTGGCTACACTTGCGAGTTACAGCACTGTAAAGGCTCCCCCAGCACTGTAACTCACTCCCCGTCCACACTGGCAAGGCATTTGCAGCGCTGTATCTCCATGGTTGCAGCACTGCATGTACTCCACCTCTCCGAGAGGAATAGCGAGTATTGCGCTGCTGCTGCAGCACCAGTGTGGCCGCCCAATGCGCTGTGAATGGCCTCCAGAATTATTCGGCAGTATCCCACAATGCCTGTTCTAGCCACTCTGGTCATCAGTTCAAACTCTACTGCCCTGGCCTCAGGTAACCAACCATGTGACCCACCCTTTACATTCCCCGGGAATTTTAAAAATCCCCTTCCTGTTTGCTCAGCCCGGCATGGCGTGGAGTGCTATCAGCGAATCTTTCCAGGTGACCATGCCTCCACGCGCCAAGCGAGCCCCAGCATGGAGCAATGGCGAGTTGCTGGACCTCATCAGTGTTTGGGGGGAGGAAGCTGTACAGTCCCAGCTGCGCTCCAGCCGTAGGAATTACGATACCTTCGGGAAGGTATCAAAGGACATGATGGAAAGGGACCATGACCGGGACGCCCTGCAGTGCAGGATTAAAGTGAAGGAGTTGCAGAGTGCCTACCGAAAAGCCTGCGATGCAAACGGCCGCTCGGGTGCTCCCCCCGCAACCTGCCGACTCTACAAAGAGCTGGATGCGATACTTGGGGTTAACCCCACCTCCACTCTGAGCACCACCATGGACACTTCAGAGCCGGTGTGGTTGGGGGGGGGAGGAGGAAAACGGGAGTGATGGTGGTGGGCCGGATGGAGATATCCCGGAATCCCTGGAGCCATGCAGCCAGGAGCTCTTCTCGAGCCAGGAGAAAGGTAGCCAGTCGCAGCGGCCGGTACTTGGTGGAGGACAAACAGAAGAGCAGGTTCCCGGTAAGCAGGGTTTTTTTTTTTTTTTCCCTTCGGTGCGGGCTCTTTGGGAGAGGAGGGTTAGGCATGCATGCCTAGATGTGGAATAGTGCATTGATGTGGTTTATCACATTGCGGTAATCGGCCTCGGTAATCTCCTCGAATGTCTCATCCAGAACGTGTGCAATGCGCTTGCGCAGGTTTATCGGGAGAGCCACCGTGGTCCTTGTCCCAGCCAGGCTAACCTGTCTGCGCCACTGTGCCACGAGGGGCGGGGGGAACCATTGCTGCACACAGGCAAGCTGCATATGGGCCAGGGCGGAAGCCGCATATGGGCCAGGGCGGAAGCCGCATATGGGCCAGGGCGGAAGCCGCATATGGGCCAGGGCGGAAGCCGCATTGCAGTAGAAGACCCTCCCTTGCTTCCCAGGTCACCCTCAGCAGCAAGATATCGTCCAGGACGAACTCCTGTGGAAAATGTTGGGACAGTGTTCAGTGTAGGTGCCCCCTGAAGCTGTTGGCTCTCCAAGGCACAGAAACCCAGAGGACAGTGCAGCCCTGAAACAATCAGTCCCCCTTACTCACCATTCTGAGGCTCCCGTGGGATGTGTGCGCTCTGTTTCGGACGGGAAAATTATGCTATTGTGTAGACCCCCTGTGTGTTTTCTACTCCTTAAGTGCGGGGGGAATCATTACTCTGTCTGGTATAAACAATGCTGCCTCTGTTAAATGTTGCATTTTGCCTATACAGCTGCATCAACCTTGAGACCTCAGCCGTCCCTCTTATCGCCTGCTCAGAGACTGCAAAGACTCAGGAAGAGACCGCGAAAAAGCAAAGAAGACATGCTGCAAGAAGTGATGCGGCAATCTATTAAAGAGAATGAGAAAGCACAGAATTGGAGGGAGAGAGAAAGCAGGATCCGCCAGGAGAATGTAGCGCACCGGCGGCAAAGCACTGATAGGCTCATAAGCATCCTGGAGCGCCAAGCAGACGCTATCCAGGAGCTTGTAGCCATGCAGAAAGAGGAGCAGTACCGCAAACGCAAACGCCGCCACCCCCCAACAGCCCTTGTCCTAAAACTCTTTCCATTGTGCCCCACTGTCACCTCCAACCCACTTTCCCCAACTTCCGTGTTCTTCACGCCACCCGCTGCCTCCAACACCAGTATCTTCACCACCCAGCCCTGAAAACCACGACCCTTACCCTCTGCACTCAACCCCCATCACCATGCAGTATAGCTGTCCTGAAGTGCAGCACTCACTGCACAGCACAACAGACAGGACATACGCAAATCTGTGATTGTACCGTTCACCACTCCACCCCCTTGTTTCTTTTCAATAAATGGATTTTTTGGCTTTGAAAACATTCTTTATTATTGCATAAAGTAAAAGACTCCTTAGCCCAGGAAATAAACAGGCACTGCAAGTCTGCTTGTCTGCTTAGCAGACACTGATTCCTAAAGATTGGAACTACTGCACTTCACTCCCATGCAGGGCACCAGATATCACTGCTGGTTTTCAGCCTCAAATTGCTCCCTCAAGGCATCCCTAATCCTTGCAGCCCTGCACTGGGCCACTGTAATAGCCCTGCTCTCTGGCTGTGCAAATTCAGCCTCCAGGTGTTGAAACTCAGAGGTCCATGCCTGAGTGAAGCTTTCACCCTTCCCTTCACAAATATCATGGAGGGCACAGCACGCGGATATAACCGCGGGGATGCTGTTTTCGGCCAAGTCCAGCTTCCCATACAGAGATCGCCAGCGGCCCTTTAAACGGCCAAAGGCACACTCCACAGTCATTCGGCACCGGCTCAGCCTGTAGTTGAACCGTTCCTTGCTGCTGTCAAGGCTCCCTGTGTAGGGTTTCATGAGCCACGGCATTAATGGGTAAGCAGAATCTCCAAGGATCACAATGGGCATTTCAACTTCCCCTACCGTGATCTTCCGCTCTGGGAAAAAAGTCCCGGCCTGCATCTTCCTGAACAGCCAAGTGTTCCGAAAGATGCGTGCGTCATGCACCTTTCCGGGCCAGCCTGTGTTAATGTCAATGAAACGCCCACGGTGATCCACAAGCGCCTGGAAAACCATAGAGAAATACCCCTTCCGATTAACGTACTCAGATCCTAGGTGGGGTGGTGCCAGAATAGGAATGTGCGTCCCATCTATCGCCCCTCCACAGTTAGGGAACCCCATTTGTGCAAAGCCATCCACTATTTCCTGCACGTTACCCAGAGTCACGGTTCTTCTGAGTAGGATGCGATTAATGGCCTTGCAAACTTGCATCAACACGATTCCAACGGTCGACTTTCCCAATCCAAACTGGTTTGCAACCGACCAGTAGCTGTCTGGAGTTGCCAGCTTCCAGATTGCAATAGCCACCCGCTTCTCCACTGGCAGGGCAGCTCTCAATCTCGTGTCCTTGCGCCGCAGGGTGGGGGCAAGCTCCTCACACAGTCCCATGAAAGTGGCTTTTCTCATCCGAAAGTTCTGCAGCCACTGCTCGTCATCCCAGACTTCCATGACGATGTGATCCCACCACTCGGTGCTTGTTTCCCGAGCCCCAAAACGGCGTTCCACGGTGCTGAGCATGTCCGCGAATGACACAAGCAATTTCGTGTCGTACGCGTGACGCGGCTCGATAGCATCGTCGGACTCCTCACCCTCACTCTCACTTTGGATCTTAAGGAATAGTTCGACAGCCAAACGTGACGTGCTGGCGAGACTCGTCAGCATACGCCTCAGTAGTTCGGACTCCATTTCCCGCAGACAGATCGCGCTACACAGAAACCGTTGAAAGATGGCGCCAAAGGCAAACGGAAACAAAGGGATTTCTGGGATGAGAACCGATGCATCACGAGGCATTGGGACAGGACCCAGAATCCCCCGCACCCACGCCCCCTTCCCACAACCCATGGCGCCAGAATGGGAAAAGGTGCTCTGTGGGATAGCTGCCAATAATGCACCGCTCCCAATAGCGCTGCAATTGCCGCAAATGTGGCCACGACAGTGCGCTGGGCAGCTGTCAGTGTGGACAGACTGCAGCGCTTTCCCTACTCAGCTGCACGAAGTCAGGTTTAACTCACAGCGCTGTACATCTGCAAGTGTAGCCAAGGCCTTAGTGACCCATCCGCTTCCAGTCTTTATTCAGGCCTAATTTGATGGTGTCCAGTTTGCAAATTAATTCGAGTTCTGCAGTTTCTCGCTGAAGTCTGTTTTTGAAGTTTTTTTTGTTGAAGAATGGTCACTTTTAAGTCTGTTATTGAGTGTCCAGGGAGATTGAAGTACTCTCCTACTGGTTTTTGAATGTTACAATTCTTGATGCCTGATTTGTGTCCATTTATTCTTTTGCGTAGAGACTGTCCGGTTTGGCCAATGTACATGGCAGAGGGGCATTTTGCTGGCACATGATGGCATATATCACATTGGTAGATGTGCAGGTGAACGAGCCCCTGATGGTGTGGCTGATGTGGTTAGGTCCTATGATGGTGTCCCTTGAACAGAAATGCGGACAGAGTTGGCAAATAAATTTGTTAGTCTCTAAGGTGCCACAAGGACTCCTTGTTGTTTTTGCTGATACAGACTAACACGGCTACCACTCTGAAACCAATTAATATAGGTTATTCTTGAGATTCAATTGCTATGCACCTTTATACCTCAAAGTGATACTGCATTCTTGATCACCCACTGACTTGTGCTTGCTAACCTGGATCTCAAAAACCTTGTCCATATCCTAAAGCATGAATTTGTTTTGAAAGAATTTCAAATTTTAAATTTAAGTAAAAAAAATAGCTAAGCTAAGCTGATGGCTTTCAGGCAACTGTAAGCAATTTTGGAGGTATCCGTCCAGGGATGCTGGGTTGTGAGTCAAACTACTGCAACAAAGGTAATGATCAATCATTTGAATTGTCCACCCATTTGGGCCATGCAACAGAAACCAAGACGGGGCTAATATAGCCCCATTTAGGTGCATTTATCGGAACAGGCAAATATGCGGACACATTGTTTACCATGATTACTTGCCATTTCTCACATTTCAAGGAGACGATCTCCTTCGGAGACTTTGACATTGCTGACCCTTAAAAGCTTTGTTGCCTTAACTATACTGGCATAAAATTGCAAAAAAATCCTAGTGTAGAAGCAGTTATACCAAAATGAAAATGTATATACCTGTAGAGCTTACTGAGGTCTGTCAAGGTGAAATAAGCTACACAGGTATAAAGCACTTCATACCAATAGTTATGCTGATAAAAGCAGTAGTGTATGTCAATTAAAATAAAAGCAATCCCCTCACCAACAGTAATGCTGGTAGAACTTAGTGAGTTTAGACCTGGCATTTGCAAAAGCTAGGAAGCTCATTGCTGTGTTCCAACATAGTAAGAGAATCATCCTGTCCTTATTTTCAAAAACATATTATTAGGGATAACAACTTTGAAAGGAATGAGGAGTACTTGTGGCACCTTAGAGACTAACCAATGTATTTGGGCATAAGCTTTCGTGGGCTAAAACCCACTTCATCGCATGCATGCAGTGGAAAATACAAAGGGAGATTTACACACACACACACACACACACACACACACACACACAGCATGAAAAAATGGGTGTTGCCATACCAACTCTAACTACACTAATCAATTAAGGTGGGCTATTATCAGCAGGAGAAAAAAAAACTTTTGTAGTGATAATCAGGATGGCCCATTTCAAACAGTTGACAAGAAGGTGTGAGTAACAGTAGGGGGAAAATTAGCATGGGGAAGCATTTCTGGCTCCTTGGAGGCAAAACTGTAGGGAAAAAACTCATCTACAGGCCTGATGCTGTCAAGTTTCACCATGGTACAGCAACCATCATTCACAGTTTCTAGAGCTTTGAGTCCACACTTTGGCCTAGTGATGAGAAATAATCCAATATAGCAACGTACAAATTACGTATCTTCAAGGCCACTTTACAAAAACAAGTAAGGAGAAAAGTGGCTTACAATCAATAGATACCTTTAAAATTGCACATACATTCAAATTCACAAATGACAGTGGATATGCATGTTTTTAAAAAATCCTGTAACCACCAGGCAACTTAAACTTCCAGATACATTTATTTTGACAAAACGTTAATTACCTTTTAGCACTGCAATATCAAACTGTGGATTTTCCACAATTACGTTAATCTAAACAAGTCCACATCAGGACATGACACGGATACAAACTAATGACCCAAATGTAGATGCATTCCAGTCCCATCAAGCTATTGTCTACTGATCTGAAGTGTACTCCTGGGGGAATTCTGTGCCAAAAAATTAAAAAATTTACACCCAATATTTTAAAATTCTGCAAAATCTATTTATCAAAATAACACTTTATAATCACGCCAATTTCAATTATTTTGGTAATTTATTTCAAAGTACCTGTCAGCATGTATGCCTAACAATACAGAAACACAAAAATTCCCCCAGAAGTAGAGGGTTAAAGAAACCCCTAAGACGGGGTGGGCAAACTTTTTGACCCGAGGACCACATCTGGGTATGGAAATTGTCTGGCGGGCCACGACTACTCACCAAATTGGGGGTGAGGGTGTGGTGGTGGGCTCTGGGGTGAGGCTGGGTATGAGAGGTTGGGGGTACAGGAGGGTGCTCCAGGCTGGGACTGAGGGGTTAGGAGGGCGGGAGGAGGATCAGGGCTAGGGCAGGGGTGCAGGCTCCGGGCAGAACTTACCTCAAGCAGCTCCCAGAAGCAGCGGCATGTTTCTCCTCCGGCTCCTATGCGGAGGCGCGGCCAGGCGGCTCTGCGCAGCCAATGCGAGCTGCAGGGGTGGCACTTGGGGTGAGGGCAGTGTGCGGAGCTTCCTGGCAAGCCCTGGAACCCGCTCCCCGACTGGAGCACCGGAGTGGGGAAAGCCCCGGACCCTGCTCCCTGGCGGGAGCTCGAGGGCCAGATTAAAACCTCTGGGGGACCAGATGTGGCCCCCGGGCCATAGTTTGCACACACCTGCCCTAAGAAAACCAGGTTCCTATTTCTCTGCCCCCCCACCCCCCAGCCACTGCCCTCCCTGGCTCAGACACTCACACCCCCTACTCCCCAGAGCCCAGGGGAAAAAACAGCCTGATGCTGGGTCCTGGACTTGCACAGAGTTTCCTGCACACCGCCATCTCCTTCCTTCAGGGCATACTGGCAACTGCAGCTGCCAGGAACCCTCCAGCTCCTCCCCTCCCCTCCCCCCCACAGCAGTGTCTCCTGGGTCCAGTGGCCCTTAGCGGTAGCCAGCAGCTCTGCAGCCCATTTATATGGGGGGGGGGGGGGAGAATTCTGCATGCACAACATTAATTTCTGCAAAATTCTGCATTGCACAGTGATGCAGAATTCCCCCTGGAGTAGAAGTGGGACTAGGAACAGTACAATCATGGACAGTCACAGTAACTGCTCATCAGCACCAGCATTAGTGGAGGATGTACAATTAAGATGTAGATTTCAAAGCTAGTGGACACCATCCATGTTATTAGGGTATTAGATTTTTACCTGAATTTGAAAGAACTTATAGTCTTAGTTTAGGCTCAGACAGGCGGTGACCGTAACATTTTAATTTGTATGAAAGCAAAGACATACTACACATAAAACCAAGTGACATACTAAACCAGGGGTCTCAAACACGCAGCCTGTGGAGTTATTTGCTGCGGCCGCCAAGCTCCAGTCACCCGCCGCCCCCCCCCCCCGCACGCCGCGTCCCCGCTCCTCTGCCTACCTCCAAGCACTTCTCGCCGCCAAACAGCTGTTTGGCAGCGCTTAGCGCTTTCCGGGAGGGGGGGGGGAGGAACGGGGAGCCACACGCTCAGGGGAGGAGGTGGAGAAGAGGCAGGACAGGGGCAGGAATTTGGGGAAGGGGTTGGAATAGGGGCAGGGAGGGGGCAGAGTTGGGGTGGGGACGGGGAAGGGGTGGGAAGAGGCAGGGCAGGGCCTCATGGAAGTGGTGGAGTGGGGGCGGGGCCGGGGACAGAGGTGGGGGCTTTTGTTTCTTTATATGAAAAAGTGTCAGTGATGCGGCCCTCGGGCCAATGTACTAGTCCTCCCATGGCCCTCGTGGTGATCTGAGTTTGAGATCACTGTACTAAACACAAGTATAAAAAGAATCCACACAAAGTAGTCCAAACCAGAACAACCAGAATGCAGAGAGATGTCATTCAACAGTCACAGCAGTGACAATAGTTCATTTTAATTTCCTTGACAGAATAAAAGCACAGCCAAGTAACTGGGACGATCGTGTTTTCTTGTCAAATAATCACACACCACCTTTCCCTACTCATATGGAGTAGCATTTTATTGGATAGTCCCATACCTCCACTCTGCTATTATTACCCTCTTTATCCACTCCCCCTACAAGGGGGTCAAGTATCAGGGGGTAGCCGTGTTAGTCTGTATCTACAAAAACAACAAGGAGTCTGGTGGCACCTTAAAGACTAACAGATTTATTTGGGCATAAGCTTTCGTGGGTAAAAACCTCACTTCTTCGGATGCATAGGGGTGTATTTTTTCCTCTAACCAACTTATGTATGCCTTGCAGCCTACTTTGGTCATTCATGCGACTCCACTCCTTCCCTCACTGAATTCCTAAAAACTCACCTCTACATTAAGATGCACAGCATATGATTTGAGAAAATTCTTTAAAAAAACCCTTAAAAACACCAGAGACAACCAAGATGTGCTCATGCTTAAACTGAGCAAACACACGACCATATCTGTAACCCTAGTCATTCCTTGTCCCATCCACATCCTACTTTTGGTCACCCTTTCGTGTCACATCCAAAAATCAAATTAGGGACCGAATTTTGTCTTCTGTGATGCTCCATGCTCAATTCCGGGCCCTATAATAACAACAAACACTATCTTTGGTACACTGCTGATATTAGCAGAAAAGCCACATCAGAAAGAGGCATTTTTTGAGAAATACTAAGTAAGTGCACAAGGAGGTTTACCTTTTCTTGAAATAATTATATTTGGGAATTATGGTTTGGCTCACTTTGATCTGAGTCTTATAGTACATGACTCATGTTTTCCATTTACAGATGTTCTGTTCCCAAAACACAATTTACAACTGATTATTTTTTTATATATATTTTGTCTTAAACCAAATCAGAAAGCGCATTTTTCAAGAGTTCTGTGAATTTGTTATTTATTCTCATGATGGATGTTCTACTGTGATGGATGTTCTACTGCATGCTCCAAGGAAGATTACAAGATGAATGTTATTCACTTCTGTTAATGAATCAAAATGACTCTATTCTCATTGTCTAAATCCATATTTGCTCAGTATTTGAAAACATCTCCATTCACTCAATCATAGAACTGGAAGGGACCTCGAGAGGTCATCTAGTCCAGTCCCCTACACTCAAGGCAGGACTAAGTATTATCTAGACCAGGCCTGCACAACTCGTAAAGCAGCGAGGGCCATATTACTCCAAAGAAAACAGCTGAGGGCCAAAACTCACCGGCCCCTCCGAAACACCCCCCCCAGCACCGCCCTGCGGAAACAAACCTTCCTTCCCCAGCGCCGCCCGGCCAAAACAGTAGTATTGAACCTTGGTAATATGTTATAGTGGGCCCCTAAGGTAGTATAATTAAGGTAAAAGAAAAATGTCTTTTTGCTAGAAGTAGAATAAGATCTTCCCCCCACTTTGTAATCAATTGCCCTGTTGAATAAATGAGGTGTGAATGAGGAAGGCTTGGAAGGCAGGCACCTCCAGACAGCTGCAACCCTTGGAGAGGGGATGGGAGCCAGACCAAGGACAATCAAACTTGTCAAGTGAGCTGACTAGAGAAGAGCACACATACTGATGGCCTCAGGGGTTAGAAGCAAGCACCTTCCTTTGGGAACACCCTCTTTGCAGCATTGGGACAACCCCCAGCCCAGAGAAAAGCAGCAAAAAGGACCAATTTTTATGAGAGACAAGATCAGTAGAACAGGTCAGCCACCGACTCGCTGCTTGCCTCCCCCCCCCGAAGTATAAAGCCCCCCGCTCGCTCTGCTCATCATCCCCCCCTGCTCGCCTCCTCAGCCCACCCCCCACCGCCGCCGCCAGCTCACCTGCCTGTCTGCCGCGGGCTCGCCTGCTCCCCCCACCCCCCCGCCACTGCCCGCCGCCAGCCTCTTACCTTCTGCCACTGCCCCTGCCACTGGCTCACCCTCACTCCCCAGCCTGCCACTGGCCTCTTCACCACCCCGCCCACCCGCCGGCCGTTGGCTTGCCCCACCCCGACCCTTGCCTACTCACCCCCCGTGGGCCACACAATGAGCCCATGCGGGCCACATGCGGCCCGCATGTTGTGCAGGCCTGCCTTAGAATCATGAACCCTACCATTTCATGATCACTTTCGCCCAATTTGCCTTCCCCTTTCAAATTCTCAACCAGTTCCTCCCTATCTGTCGAAATCAAATCTAGAACAGCCTCCCCCCAGTAGCTTTCTCCACCTTCTGAAATAAAAAGTTGTCTCCAATTCATTCCAAGAACTTATTGGATAATCTGCGCCCTACTGTGTTATTTTCCCAACAGTGTCTGGGTAATTGACCTCCCCCCCCCCCCAGTCCTGTGCTTTGGATGATTTTGTTATTTGTTTAAAAAAAGCCTCATCCACCTCTTCCTCCTGGTTTCGTGGTCTGTAGTAGACCCCTACCATGACATTTTTTTTACCCCTTGTTTTTTATACCCCTTTTATCCTTACCTAGAGACTTTCAACAAGTCTGTCTCTTATTTCTCTCTCTGGCTTAGATTTTCAGTGGAAAGATTTCAGAGTAGCAGCCGTGTTAGTCTGTATCCGCAAAAGTAACAATGGAAAGACTCATCAAGAAATGAGTCTGCAGCAATGTGTAGCCAACAGTAGGCTATTCCTCAAAGGAAAAATCAAGGCAACTCCATTGACTTCAAAGTTGGACCCATATACATAACTCATCTGTAAGTACAGCTATCCATCAATTTTACTAACTAAACCTAAGATATGAGAGCTTGAAAAATCCATTCATTTACTCAGCAGTGAAAGTAAAGATTTCTGTGGCCAGTGAAAAGTCCTGGGCCATCAATTAATAAAGAATTTTAGCTATTGTAAAACAAGATTCTAGTCCCCATAGGTGTGAAAATCACATTTGTAACCTTCCAAATATGAAGCAAAAGTCTTCCAGTCTATATCTACAATGCTACATTTAGGAGCTGTGAATCACCAGTTTCAGCTCCACTGCAGGTAGTAACAGTGAAGGCTGTAGTGTAGATGGGATTCAAGTGCTTTATCACAGTGCCATGACAGAATCGAATAAAAGTAACCTTATTGCTGCTGTTGCAGCTCCATTTTCAAGTCCTAATTTTTCTAGTTTTTTAGTTTTATACACTCATTCCATAAAAACAAAACAAACAAAAAAAACCACCTATCCCAGGGCAGAGAAGGTTCTCAAATCTGCAGACACACAATTACAATATTGTCAGCTACTGCTCAGAGCTCTGCCAAACAGCAGCACAACCAAGCACATGGGAATCTCTGATCAATTTTACTTTTGCAATGAAGAAAATCGTGGACAGCAGCAAAACTAACAAAGAATGTCAATTTAACTCAGCAGCTTCTACCTGGGGGAAACCTGAGCATCAGCAACACTGGGTGGCTCTCTCCCCACACCTAGGTGGCTGTCTTCCCCACCCCCTGGTCTTTCACATCAGCCTTTAACTGGCAGCTTTAGCACTCTGGCTAACAGGTATACATTAAACCCGTGCTATTCTCCGTCCTTCCTGAACCCGCCTTTTCTCCCTGACAGGCTCCTCACTTGGGACTTGGGAGAGCCGATAATCCCGGCGGATCGATCCCTCCGGTTCCACCCGCCCAGTCCCCCAGGGCAACACCCCACCAGGCAGCGCTACGGCGAGGCTAAGTACCACCCACGGGCACGGGGGGTCCTGCAGTTGCGCCTTCGCACCCCCATCACCACCCACGGGCCACCCTCCCCACTCCCGCGGGTAGATCTCCCCCGGGCGGCCCGCCACTCACTTGCCCTCCTGGCAGTCGTAGAGCACGATGGAGTCGTCGTCGCTGCTGGAGATGACGGTCTCGCCGTTGGGGCTGAAGTCGAAGCAGTTTATCTTGTCCGAGTTCTCGCGGAAGACCTTGGCCACGCGGAAGCTCCGCAGCACGTTGTCCGTTAGCTTCATGCCGCGAGGGATGGGGCGGCGCGAGCGGGGCCTAAGGAGCCGGCCGGGGCCCAGCGGGAGCCGGGCACGGAGGACGCCGGTGAACGTGAGGAGCCGGGCGGCGGCCTAGAGCCAGCGGGGCCTGCGAAGCAGCGGAAAAGGGAAGCCGGGCGGGGGCCTGAAGCGCGCGGGTTTCGGGCAGGGGCCGCGCGTCGCTGGCAGGCGGCTTCGGCACGGGCGGGCAGCGCCCTCAGGCGGGGTCGGCTCAGGCTGCGGAGAGGCAGCTCCTGCTCATTGTGTCCGCCATCTTCCTACTACAGGGACAAACCCTGCCGCTCACGGGGGAAGAAGTGGGCCGGCAGCAGGGCATTGTGGGGCGGACGAGGGGGGGGTCTTGTGGGAGAGCGGAGGAGCAGCGCATTGTGGGATTGGTGAAGCGCGAGGGCTGGAGAGGGGCAGTGCATTGTGGGATGCCGAAGGGGAGGGGGCACTCGGAGAGGGAAGTGAAGGTGCAGTGCATTGTGGGATAGCGGAGGGGGACGTCACCCACCGCCGGCTGGCCGTGGCGGCCATTTTGTGTGTGGCAGCGGGCCCTGCTCCTCCCCCGGCAGCTGCTGGGCCCGGGCCACTAAGCCCCCTTTCGGCCCCATAAACTAAGCTGCCAAGCCCCCCACCCCTTACAGCTAGCCTATCAAGCTTGCCCTTCCGTCTCAGCTGCTCAGCCCCCTTCCTGCCCCATAAACTAGGCTCCAAGCCCCTGCCCCAGGCACACTACAAACTAGGCCACTAAGCCCCCTTCCTTCCCCATAAGCTTAGCCACCAACCTCCCGCCCCCCCTCCCTACAAATTGGACCCCTAAGGCCAACTACTACCCCACAACCCTGAGCCACAGAGCTCCTGTCCCACCCCAGGCCCTCAAGCCAGTCACCTCACAGACCCATCCACCAAGCCTCCCATCTCTCTCACCAGCAGGAGTTGGTTCAATAGAGGATATTACCTCAGCCACCTTGTCTCTGGAACTCAGGAGTCAGACATGTTTGCTGCCTTGGAAAAGACACGTGGGCCTCCATATTCAGATGTAGCCACTGGTTTTGGGGGGCCTGGATGAAGTCAGTGGGAGCTGTGGAGGCTTAGCACCTCTAGAAATTAATGCCCTGGGGTCTGAAGTCACAAACTCATAGCCATTTTTTCCTAAAGAAGGGTGCCTATTTCTGTACCTCAGTTTCCATCTCTGTAAAATGGGCCTAATGATAGCAATTCACCTTTGGAAAGCACTGTGAGATCTACAGCTGAAAAGGACAAGGGGTTATACTTTAAATTAGTGCTCAGTTTAATTTGTAATCTACCCTAGTTACAGTGGGGTTTTATGCCAGGTAATTTGGTGAAATTCAGACATATCAGTCTGCTTTTATTTTCCAACTAACGATTTAAGGGGGGGAGACTTCAAACTACTGGCCTGATGTCATTCTTGCTTACCTTAGGGTAACAGGTAAAGGAAAGGAGGTTTCACACTACTGGCATGATGTCATTTCCAGCCACCATGTTGGAAGCTGGCAAGACTGCAGCAGGAAGTTTCTTCTGAAGATAGGATGTTCCCTATCAATAACAGGAGTACTTGTGGCACCTTAGAGACTAACAAATTTATTAGAGCATAAGCTTTCGTGGGCTACAACCCACTTCTTCGGATGTTCCCTATCGTTGACTTATATGTACAGAATCTTCTGGGCTATTGTATCTCTGTGATCTTCACAGACTAATGGCTTGATTCACTCTATTTACCTTCCTTCTCCTTTACAAAAAATATATAGAGCATTTGCCTCTTTCCTTGGGCCTGATCCAAAGCCCATTGTGGACTTGGATAATAATGCTCCTAGTGCTTCCATGACAGCTATCACAGTCATGATGCAACATAGTGATGCCATGGAAAAACAAAATCACTTCTTAATGTAATGTGCTCATCATGTGACATACTCAAGATGTGATGACACTTTTCTGGCCTGACACACTTTTTAGGACATGCAAAATGGTGTTGCAATCAAGATGTGTGATTGTGTGGGTAAAATAGCTGCAAAATTAGAACTGTTTGCACTGGCAACTCCAAACACTGAAAGAGACGCTCAAACAGTCCAGAAAACCACAAAGAAATCTTTGTCTACACAGAAAACACATATTCTGAGTTTTAGGAATTTCATCCCCATCGCTTTCTTGACTGTGGTCATTTGTATGTAAACCAGGCAATTGCAGTGTGATTCAGACCCACAACCTTTATCACACTCTCAGCAGGGCTATTTAAATATAGTTACAAACGTAGGACTGCTTCCTCTTCCAGTCTTCTTCCATCATCTCTAAAATAAGTAGAACCTCATTCTAATCTCTCCCCAGTTCTATGTTAATGCAAGTCCATCGATTTCAGGAGTTACTCCTGGTTTTTACCAGCATGAGACCAGAATCAAGCCTTTAGAAAAATATAAAATAGAAACAGTACAACTTTCTAATCCCAAACATTGGAAGCAGGAAATAGAAGAGTCTTTTTAATCACATTAAATACTCTTATTGTGTTGACTTCAGCTAGAAGTTTCAGAGTGGAGTGTATTAGGAGTTTCAAAGGGAGAGAGTTGACTAGAAGTCTAAAGGAGGAATATTATTTATTGTTTGTATTGCAGTAGCAAGTAGTGGCCTTGGTTATGGATTAGGTTCCCACTGTGCTTGGTACTGTACAAATAACAAAGAGGCCCCATCCCAAAGATCTTACAATGTAAGTATAAAGAGGAAACTGTGTCAGCCGAGACAGTATTTATTTCCCATCTGCAGGCCTTTTATTACAATATTGTTAGTTAACTAATGTAGAAGCGATACTGATGTCACAGAGATTTATGACTATAGGGGGATGAGCAGCAGGAGTAAAAAAGGAACCTTTAAGAAGCAAAAATCTAAGCTTCATGTAAATATCTCTATAAACAGTACGCCGGAAGATACATGTCAGCAGGAAAATGGTTTCAACTGGAACGTTTTTTCAGAGATTTCCATGAGGCAGCAGCACTTTAACAGCAAATCCTCTGTGTGTTTGCAATAGGACTGTGTATTTAAAGCCCATAATACAGCCAATTACTTTGGGGTTTGTATGTGGTTTATGTTCTTTTGATATTTCGGGAAGATATTCAGGTGGCATAACAATAGGTCATAGGTTCTCAACTTTTGTCTTTCTGAGCCCCTCCTTCCCCCCCCCCCATGTTATTAAAGCTCTGGGGCCAGGGGCCATCAGGGCTTTAGCTGCAGAGGGGCCTTTGTTGGCCAAATAGGGCCCGTTTCCCCCCGGAGCTTACCTAATTACCTGCATTAGAAAGAGGCCTGCATCTTTAGGCCTTTTCCATCAAATATCCCCCCTTAAAAACATTTCAAGAGCTCATGGCCCTTGTTCCTCAGCTCCTTCCGGCTGGTATAATATTGATGGAAAAAGGCCTCTTTCTGTGTAGGCCTCTTGCCTCTTTCTGATGAGAAAGGCCTAAAGATCTAAATAAAGTATTTAGCCTTGCATTTAATCATGTCAGCTATTTGCTAATTGGCTCATTTGGCTTACAAGTATATGCAGCTGCTTTCCCATATATCCCCAAGGCATTTAGTGCCGAGGGTCAAGGGATGTACCTTGTTCTCCCTTCAAAATGATAAATGTATCCGCAACAGATGTCTCTTGTATCCCCTTCCCCAAAATAATACATGTATTCTGTGTAACCTGTTATCTATAGGTCAGCATAATGACGTAGAAAGGATGAGAACTAAGTTGTTTGTTACTGATTATAAAAAGGGCCTATGTCGCCCATGTAAGGTGTGTCTCTCCTCTGGCATGAGCCGATGAGAGCGCCCGCTCAGCTGATCGATCAGTAAAGAACTTGGTACCCGTCTTCTTGTCTCTCCGTGCCTCCTTGGTGTAATTAGGTAAGCTCCGGGGGGAAACGGGCCCTATTTGGCCAACAAATTGGCGACTCCGCCGGGACTTCTCTCCCTGTGAGGGCACTGACCGGCGACCGAGGGCGATTCCGAGGAGTGGCCACCTCGAGCTGTTGGTTTGCTCGGGCCTCGGGTCGTCACAATCGGTCAGGGCGGCTGTGTCCTCTCTAAAGAGAACTCCTAACGACACGGAGATAAGACGGTACCAGAAGAAGGGGAAGTCCGACTGCTGGACGCAGCCACTCCGGGCGGTAAGTGCGTTTACCTCCTGGGTTTTGAGGAATAACGCCCCCGAAGTGTGGGTTGGACAGTGGAAGCCCCTTAGGCAGCCTGTGCACAGGAAGGGTGTATGAGTGTTAAAAGCTGTGACAGTATTATGAATGTTTTGTTACTGTGTTGCTAAACGAATAAGTAACGTTCATTGAACAAATGTTTTGTGGTTGTGATAACTGAACCAGACAACGGCTTATGAATAATTTCACTAACTTCACTAGTTCGTGGGCCGTACTGGACAATTACTGGGACGTAGAAAAGCCCCAGGGCTTGTTTTTATTCCTGGTATGCTGGAAGCCAAAATTGTGATAACCTGGTCTAGGACTTAAACCGACTCTAGCCGCACCGAGACTCCTGCGAGGGGAAACCCCGTGACCAGGATATCTTGATCGCAAGGGGGGTCGGTCGAACCCGTGACCAGGTTTCATTAAACATGAGCATAATGGGGTCCGGACAAGGCAGATATGCTGGGACACCCTTGGAATGTATGTTAAATAATTGGAAGGCGTTTAAACACCAGGCTGATTATGGAATGGTATTATGTAAAGATGATCTGATAATGGAGAAGTTAATTATGATTATGACCATGAGCTGTCTTTGGAAATGAAACGTCAAAAGATTCAGAGAGAACTCATGAAGCTGGAACAGGAAAAATATAGAGGAGCTCTTGGAGATTGCGTTAAAGGTTTATGATCGCAGAGACGATGAGGAACGGAAAAAGGGGGCCCGCATGCTAGCAATGGCCCTGAGGAAGGGAAGTGAAAAAGGGGGGCAAGACAAGGGGGTTTCCCCGCACAGGACCACAGGGGAAGGGAAAGGGCCCCCGTTTGGGATGAAATCAATGTGCTATCTGTAAAGAGGAGGGACACTGGAAGAACGAATGCCCCCAGCGACATACCATGGGGGAAGGATATAGAAACAAAATCCCACCAATTCGTTTGTAGCCCTTCCTGTCCCATTGCGCTGCTAGGACGAGATGTCCTTACTAAATTACAGGCGGAAATCTCGTTCAATAATAATGGGACTATGGAAGTTAGGCTCCCTAAACAACAAATCTCTAATTATCAAATGGCCCTTCTGAGTGCTAAAAATCCCCCCCCCGGCGCAGCCGAAGGGTGAGAGGGACCAGCTGTCGGGGGTTAACTCTAAGGTCTGGGCTGAGAAGGGAGGCTTTGCTCGGGCTCGAAACGCTCTACCAGTGCATATTTCCCTTAAGGAAGGAAGCCGCCCAGTCCGAATTCGACAATACCCCCTTAAGTTAACCACTCGAATCGGATTGAAGCCTCTGATTCAAAAGTTTTTGCAGTACGGCTGGTTAAGGGAGGGCACTTCCCCGTACAATACTCCAATAATGGGAGTGCCTAAACCAAATGGGCAGTATCGATTGGTCCAGGACTTAAGACAAGTTAACAAGTTAATAGAGGCCCCCTATCCTGTGGTCCCAAACCCTCATACTATCTTGGGCCAAGTCCCCAAGAACCACAGCTGGTTCTCTGTGATAGATTTAAAAGATGCTTTCTTCTCTATACCCCTTGATCAGGAGTCTCAGAAACTGTTTGCCTTTGAATGGGAGGACCCAGATACCCATTACAAGGCCCAGTATCTCTGGACTGTTGTCCCTCAGGGACTTACTTGTGCCCCTGAGATTTTCGGCAGCCAGCTAAAAAGAGATCTTGCCCCGTTCCTGGCTAGGCACCCCTCGTGTAACATAGTTCAGTATTGTGATGATCTGCTTTTAAGTACTGAGACAGAGACAGCCTGCAGAGAACAGACTATAGAACTCCTTAATTTTCTTGGGGCTCAGTGGTACAAGGTTTCCAGGGAAAAAGCCCAATTGGTTCAGCAACAGGTCACTTTTCTCGGGTATCATATTTGTCAGGGACGTCGTGGCTTGGGAAAGGATAGGATCCAAGTTATACTCGAGAGCCCTCGACCCCAGAGCCCCAGAGAGTTGAGGGCTTTCCTAGGACTAACCGGTTTTTGCCGGCTTTGGATCCCTGACTACGGAGGGAAGGCCAGACCATTATACGAGTCCCTTACTAAAGAGGGTTTGCTCAACTGGTCATGGACCAAGGAAAAAGAAAAAGCATTTCAAGAGCTTAAAGAAGCCTTGGTTCAGCCTCCCGCTCTAGCTCTCCCGGATTCCCGGAAGCCGTTCACCCTATACGTTCACGAGAGGGGAGGGGTGGCATCTGGAGTCCTGTGCCAAAGGTCGGGACCGACCTGGCGACCTGTAGGTTACTATTCAAAAGTATTGGACCCGGTTGCCAAAGGCTGGCCGGCTTGTTTACGGGCCGTGGCCGCGACCGCTCTCCTTGTGCAGGAGGCTGAGAAATTAACCTTGGGAGGGGATACTGAGGTTGTGGTGCCCCATGGGATACCCCAGATACTGGGAACAGGAGCCGGGGAAAAGCATCTAAATCCCAGTCGGCATACTAGATATGAGGTGGGGCTTTTGTTGGCCCCTAACCTGACTTTCAAAACAGTTAGTTCCCTCAACCCGGCTACCTTATTGTCTGATCCCCAAGTTCCCTGTAGGACCCGCCCCACTCATGATTGTATTGAAGTTTTGCAACAAGAGACTAAACCTCGCCCTGATCTCTCGGATTTGCCCTGGCCCAATCCCGATATCGAAGGATACGATGATGGATCTAGTTATGTAGTAGAGGGGAAGCGATTTACAGGAGCAGCCGTCGTAGTTAAGAGTGGAGAGGTGTACAAGTTTAAGCTTAGCCCCAATTTATCTGCCCAGGCGGCGGAGCTGGTGGCTATTGATTCTAAGGAGGAAGACGGGGAAGGCATTTAAGGTTTACCAGAGGTTGTACAGAGTGGAATCCTCAGAAGTGAGTGTGCTCGTCCTGGTTTGTTGCTTCAAGGCTCTGTACAGAAGTTATGTTACTGGAAAGGATGGATAATGGCAATGTGTATGTGTTAATGGTTGGAGGAAAGGTGTATAAGTGAAGAGTGGAAGGTTCCTTTGGAAGTTAGAAGAAGCCGAGAAAGGGAGAAGAGGAAAAAGCATGGAATGAGTTAACTAAGAGGAAAATACAGCTAGCAGGCTCATCCAAGGACAGTGTTCACAGCTAAGACTTGGCTGACCACCAAGAGAAAGGGGGGCCTGAATGTGCCCAAGCAACTCAGATCTGCAAAATACTGCAAGGCATAATGAGGACAAACGAAGGGTTAAGAAGCAGCTTGGCTAAATAGTATTGGCCCAGGGATTTAAAATTCCCCCACTCTGTTCGGCCAGGTTTTGGCCAGAGACTTGGAGGAGTGGGATAATTCAGACAGAGCCCTCTTGCTGCAATATGTAGATGACTTGTTGATTGCTGCTGTGGGTCTAATCCCTTGTCTCAGAGCTACTGTGAGTTTCCTGAACTTTATTGGACTGCGAGGATACAGGGTATCTCAAAGCAAAGCCCAAATTGCTCTTTCAGAGGTTCAATATCTGGGATTTCACATCAGGCAGGGAAAGAGACAGCTCTCAAACGAAAGGAAGGAGGCTATCTGCCAAGTTCCCATCCCCAGCAACCGTAAACGGCTTAGGGCATTCCTGGGCATGGCAGGTTTTTGCAGAATATGGATTCCAGAGTTTGGACTGTGGGCTAAACCTCTGTATGAATGTGTTAAGGGAGCGGAACATGACTGTTTAGAAATCATAGATGTTCAGTATTCTAGCCGCCCAGATCTAAAAGATCAGCCACTCCCAAATGCTGACTTGGAATGGTATACAGGTGGAAGTAGTACTGTTGTGGATGGGCAAAGGAGGGACATTTGGGATCAGGAGCTATGGTCGATTTGGCTACACGGTCCCTTAGGGGATTGGGTATACATATGGAAGCCCAAAGAATTGTTAATAACTGTTCCATTTGCCAGCGAACAAACCAAAAGGGATGCGGCCCCCCCGCCCCAATGGGAGGCCGGCTCTGGGCTGCCTATCCTTTTCAAAGGTGGCAGGTGGACTTTGCTGAAGTCCCCCCTTGTAGGGGCTATAAGTATTTGCTTGTTTTTATTGACCAACTTACTGGGTGGGTAGAGTGTTACCCTACACGGCATTGTCAGGCACGGGCAGTCACCAAAGCCCTGTTACATGAAATACTCCCCCGCTTCCATCTCCCCGAAGTAATTGAGTCAGACCGGGGAAGCCATTTTATCTCCCAGGTGGTTCAACAGGTATCACGAGCCCTTGGTATCCAATGGAAATTGCATACACCTTGGAGACCGCAGAGCTCGGGCCAAGTAGAGAGAATGAATAGAATTCTCAAAGATACTCTCACTAAACTATGTATGGAGTCCGGTTTAAAGTGGCCTGATGCTCTGCCACTTGCCCTTACCCGCATTCGGAGGGCTCCGCGTAAGGGTCTGAAACTTTCACCCTTTGAACTGGTTTTTGGGTTCCCTCCCCGAGTACTCATCCCGGGGTACTGAGAGGATGTAAACTGGGAAGTAGGGAATGACTCCTTGTGGAAGCAGGTTTCTGCCCTACAATCTGTTTTGTTACAGCTACATCGATACGCGGCGCCTTTCTAGACCCTTCCCTTGGATCAACCCGTGCATTCATTCCAAATCGGTGATCAAGTCCTCATCAAAAAGTGGAAGCGTGATCCCCTCACGCCACGGTGGGACGGTCCGCACACTGTATCGCTCATCAGCCAGGCCGCCGTTAAGGTCCTCGGGAGCGACAAGTGGACTCATCATACACGAGTAAAGCGGTTCTTGAATCCAAATCCGGAGAACAACACAACCGAAGAGGACAACAGCCCTCTGTCCGCCCCGGCTCCGGAAGCCCGGGGTGGCACGGGTGAAGACTCTACGGACAACAGCCCTCTGTCCGCTCCGGCTCCGGAAGCCCGGGGTGGCACAGGTGAAGACTCTACCTGGGAGTACCAAGGACAAGAAGGACTAAAGGGACTGTTTAGGAGAAAGGGGTAATGAAACTATCCTTTGTGTTTCTGATATGCATGTTTAGCTATTCCTATGGTTGGGAGAATAGGTTTTTGCAATTAGGGGAAATAATAGCAGGTTCCTTTAACCTTACTAATTGTTGGGTATGTGGTGGTCCAGGAGAACTAAATGAATGGCCCTGAGTAGCCCAGCCAGTACAGCCCAAATGGTGGCTAAGCAGCCTAAGCATAGTGCGTAAGGAAACGGGAAGGTGGACTGAGGATAGTGGCCCCTGGCGGCTCTATTCTACAGGAGTGGGTGTCTTTTGCCTTAATCGAACAAGACGCAAGGGAAGATATGTAGGGGAAAGTACATGCAACTGGACCTTATCTTTAGGATTTGATTGCTGGGATCCCCACTGTCGCCCGTATGACTGTTTTAAGTATCAAGGATGATGGAATCTTACCCATGTAAAGCTGAGTAATAATAGCTGGGTAAGATGCTCCTACTGGAATCATAGGGGCGATGGTTGTAAGGCAGTCGGATTGGATGGGTACTTTGATGCCCTCTTTTTAAGTTGCCAGCGAGATAACACCACTAGTAAAGACCACGTGGTACGATGGCATCAGTGGGCATGGCAGCACCCTAATGGAACCCGAGTGACCCATTTAAAACAATTCTGGTCTAGTACCAATAGCCCAAAATTTGGTTGTAATTGTGTTTGGAAGGCAGGGGCTGGGGCATGGAAATGTGACTATTGTAATCCGGACGTAGATCATTTCCTAGGGGGGCCCATAGAATCAGGTAACGCTCTGTATTACGAGGAGCCGGGCCCCGCAGACGACCCCGAGACCTGGGATGGCCCCTTTGTTAAAGGAATCTGGGCCTTGAAAGGCCATTATTGGATCTGTGGATCCTATGCTTATCGCAGATTACCTCCAAACTGGTCAGGAATATGTTATGTGGGATATATTAGGCCTCTATTCTTTTTGCTACCTCAAAACCAAGGAAATAAATTGGGAGTTAAGGTTTATGATGATTTGATTAGAGAAAAACGATTTGTGGACTCCACTCTGACTGCCGGGAGTTCCCAAACTTGGGGAGCTCAGGAATGGCCCCCTGAAAGAATCATCAAACATTATGGACCAGCAGCCTGGAACCCTAGTGAACTAGTAACAGGGGCCAGGGAACCAATTTAGAATCTAAATCGAATCATTAGGCTGCAGGCTATCTTGGAAATATTAACCAATCAAACAGCCGCAGCACTGGACCTTTTGGCCGATCAATCGACTCAAATGAGACATGCAATTCTTCAACACCACATAGCTCTTGACTACTTGCTAGCAGAGGAAGGAGGACTCTGTGCAAAATTAAATGAGTCTAACTGCTGCTTACAAATAGACGACAATGGCCAGGCAGTAAAACAGTTAACAAAGGAAATGAGAAAATTAACCCATGTCCCAGTACAGACCTGGGGTGGGTGGGACACAGATTGGTTTACTTCCTGGCTGCCACAACTGGGATGGCTTCGAAAAGGTTTTCTCCTTTTTATATTCTTTATTACCACCCTATTAACGCTTGCTTGTTTTACCCCTTGCTTGGTCACGGTAGTCCGGAAAATGGCTAGTCAGGTTACATATCAACAAATGATGATATTATACCAGCCGGAAGGAGCTGAGGAACAAGGGCCATGAGCTCTTGAAATATTTTTAAGGGGGGATATTTGATGGAAAAAGGCCTCTTTCTGTGTAGGCCTCTTGCCTCTTTCTGATGCAGGCCTCTTTCTGATGAGAAAGGCCTAAAGATCTAAATAAAGTATTTAGCCTTGCATTTAATCATGTCAGCTATTTGCTAATTGGCTCATTTGGCTTACAAGTATATGCAGCTGCTTTCCCATATATCCCCAAGGCATTTAGTGCCGAGGGTCAAGGGATGTACCTTGTTCTCCCTTCAAAATGATAAATGTATCCGCAACAGATGTCTCTTGTATCCCCTTCCCCAAAATAATACATGTATTCTGTGTAACCTGTTATCTATAGGTCAGCATAATGACGTAGAAAGGATGAGAACTAAGTTGTTTGTTACTGATTATAAAAAGGGCCTATGTCGCCCATGTAAGGTGTGTCTCTCCTCTGGCATGAGCCGATGAGAGCGCCCGCTCAGCTGATCGATCAATAAAGAACTTGGTACCCGTCTTCTTGTCTCTCCGTGCCTCCTTGGTGTAATTAGGTAAGCTCCGGGGGGAAACGGGCCCTATTTGGCCAACAATATCATCATTTGTTGATATGTAACCTGACTAGCCATTTTCTGATGGCTCTGAGCTTTCTGCCCTGGTTTGCAGACCCCTGCTTGAAAACCACTGTGTAACAGGGTTCACGATCCACCCCTCTTCCTGGGGCCCGCTTGCTCTCCACAATAAGGCTCAGAGAGGCTTCAGGGTTGTGCAACACCCATGTCTTTATTTACTTAAGGTGATCCCAAGCTTTACAGGAAGAGTCAGCCTTCAGCTAGGAGGTGTCCAGCTTCCTGACTGACTGACTTTTCCCTTACTGCCCCTTGCCTTTATAGCCCTTGGCTTGTCAGGCCAGCAGGTGTTGCCAATCCTCAGGCCGGGATCAGGCCTTTTCCATCAGCCCCAATCTGCTTCCCTTGATTGGAGCTGACCGGGCAGGGGCTAAGTAGGTGCTTTTGCACCAGCACCCTGCTACATACCTCCCCCCTTAAGACGATGCCAGGCCTGATCTTGCTCGGCCCCGCTTTTCTCGGCCTGGGGTTTTACTCTGGGGATGGCCTCCCTGCCCATCTGGGTGGTCCCTGGGCTCAACCCTGTGGGGTTTTGGCATGCCCCACGCACAAAAGGTGTATTGGGTAGGGGGTGGGCCACCCCACAAGTCCACCTCCACCCGAAGGTCGTCACACCAGTCGCAACCTTGGGCAGGTCGCCCCGGACGTTCTCTTTCCTTCCCTGGTGAGGGAGACGGATCAGCACCAACTGCCCCGAGGCTGCCCTGTGTCTCCAGTTCAGGGCCTCTGCCTATTGGAGTTTGAGCCTCCCCCTTTTGGGTTCCTACACTCTCAACTTTCTTTGGCTTCTCTTCCTGTATCATGGGGATTCCCTCCCCTGGGTGGTCCCGTCCTGGGACCTCCGTTCCCTCTTCAGTCCCTCCCATAGGGTTCCTATCCTGGTTGTGTTGTCTAGGATTCCTGTCATTTTCTTCTTGAGGGAGTGGGGGCTCCCCTTTCTCAGGGTTTTACTCTTGCCTCCTCCCTCCACGTTCTTCCCTCTTGCTTTCTCTGTTGGTCTCCTCCCCATGCCCTCTTTCCCTTTTGGGGCAGGGTTCCAATCTAACCACGGGGTAGGGCAACCTCTCTATTACCCCCACCCGCTTCCAGGCAAACCTTCCCTGCACATCCAGGGGTACCTGGGCCATGGGACAATACTCCCCATCCCTGTGGATGCATTCCACCAGCATCCTTTCTCCTGGGATAAGCCAATGCGGCTTCACCAAGCGCCACTGTATGAGGGAGCAGGCTGAGGCCGAATCCACTAGACCCCTCTGGGGCTTTCTCCCAACCCACACGGGGGTGGTGGCTATTCCACGCCTCTTCTTCCACCCCTACCCAACCTTGGTTCAACCACAGAATTCAGTGGCCCCACAGTTCATCACCGGGCAGTCACAGCTCTTATGCCCCGGCTGTCCACAGCGCCAGCATACAAGCTGTCCCAGGAGGCTAGGGGTTCCCTTGTGCTCCTCCCGTCGCTTGTCTACCAGCTTCCCAGCGGGATGCTCACGGGGTTTCTTGCCTCCCTCTGTGTCTTGCAGGGTCCGATGCTCCCTTGGGGGGAAGTCTGCCTCTGCATATTCTTCCGTCCTTTTGACCGTGGCTTCTACAGTGTCAGGCTGATGTCGCCGCATCCAGACCCGCATGCTATCAGGGAGGCACTGCACAAACGGTTTGAGGATCACCTGATCCATAATCTGTCCCATTGTTTGGGCGTCGGGCCTCAACCACAGCGTCGCCCAGTCTGTCAATTTCTGGGTGAAGGCCCGGAGGAAGGAAACGAACACACACTCATGAAAAAATAACAGGAGTACTTGTGGCACCTTAGAGACTAACAAATTTATTAGAGCATAAGCTTTCGTGGGCTACAACCCACTTCTTCGGATGCATCCGAAGAAGTGGGTTGTAGCCCACGAAAGCTTATGCTCTAATAAATTTGTTAGTCTCTAAGGTGCCACAAGTACTCCTGTTATTTTTGCGGATACAGACTAACACGGCTGCTACTCTGAAACACTCATGAAGAAATGTAAATACAAGCAGAACCCCATTGATCTGCTCTAATTGAGACCAGGGCCAGATCAGATAATTCGGATAATTCAGAGAATGAGAAAGCATGAGGCTGCAGCACCATCTAGCGGCCACAGGAGAGATCTCCCGTTTCTGGACCTGCATGCTACTAAAATCTCCTCAAACACCCCTACCACACATATTTTCCTTTAACATCCTCTTCTTGGCATATGGTGTTATTTCACCTTTAGAGCATTATTACCCCCCAATGGCCAGAGTATTGCCAAAGGATTATTAATTATTTAGCATCCAAAAACACACGACATGCCCTGAAGATCTTACAATCTAAGGCAGGGGTGGGCAAACTTTTTGGCCCAAGGGCCACATCTGGGAATAGAAATTCTATGGCGAGCCATGAATGCTCACAAAATTGGGGTTGGGGTGTGTGAGGGGGTGAGGGCTCTGGTTGGGGGCGCGGGCTCTGGGGTGGGGCTGGGGATGAGGAGTTTGGGGTGTAGGAGGGTGCTCCGGGCTGGAACAGGGGTTCAGAGGGTGGGAGGGGGATCGGGGATGGGACAGAGGGTTGGAGGGTGAGAAGGGGAGTAGGCTCCGGCTGGGGGTGCGGTCTCTTGGATGGGTATGGGTATGAGAGGTTTGGGTGCAGGAGGGTTCTCCGGGCTGAGATTGAGGGGTTTGGGGGGCAGGAGGGGGATCAGGGCTGGGGGTTGGGGAGTGGGGGGAGGCTCAGGGGTGCAGGCTCCGGGTAGCACTTATCTCCCGGAAGTAGCGGCATGTCCCTTCTCCGGCTCCTACGCGGAGGTGCGGCCAGGTGGCTCTGCACCCTGCCCAGTCCGCAGGCACCGCCCATGCAGCTCCCATTGGCCATGGTTCCCAGCCAATGTGAGCTGCAGGGGCGGCGCTTGGGGTAGGGGCAGCATGCAGAGTGGAGCCCCCTGGCTGCCCCTACATGTAGGAGCCAGAGGGGGGCTCTGCCGCTGCTTCCGGGAGCCACGTGGAGTGGCCCCCGACCCTGCTCCCTGGCTGGAGTAACGCATACGACACAAGTTTGCTTGTGGCATTCACGGACATGCTCATCACTGTGGAACGCTGCTTTTGGGCTCGGGAAACAAGCACTGAGTGGTGGGATCACATCGTCATGCAAGTCTGGGATGATGAGCAGTGGCTGCAGAACTTTCGGGTGAGAAAAGCCATTTTCATGGTACTGTGTGAGGAGCTCGCCCCCACCCTGCAGCGCAAGGACACAAGATTGAGATCTGCCCTGACGGTGGAGAAGCTGGCAACTCCAGACAGCTACCAATTGATCGCTAACCAGTTTGGAGTGGGAAAGTCGACCGTTGGAATCGTGTTGATGCAAGTTTGCAGGGCCATTAATTGCATCCTGCTCAGAAGAACCGTGACTCTGGGTAACGTGCAGGACATTGTGGATGGCTTTGCACAAATGGGTTTCTCTAACTGCAGAGGGGCGATAGATGGGATGCATATTTCAATTCTGGCACCAGCCCACCTAGCCTCCGAGTACGTTAATCGGAAGGGCTATTTCTCTATGGTTCTCCAGGTGTTTGTGGATCACCATGGGCATTTCATTGACATTAACGCAGGCAGGCCCAGAAAGGTGCATGACGCAGGCATCTTTCGGAACACTGGCCTCTTCGGGAAGCTGCAAGCTGGGACTTTTTTCCCAGACCAGAAGATCACCGTAGGGGAGGTCGAAATGCCATTGTGATCCTTGGAGACCCCGCTTACCCTTTAATGCTGTGGCTCATGAAACCCTACACAGGGAGCCTTGACAGCAGCAAGGAGCGGTTCAACAACAGGCTGAGCTGGTGCAGAATGACTGTGGAGTGTGCTTTTGGCCATTTAAAGGGCTGCTGGCGCTCTCTGTATGGGAAGCTGGACCTGGCTGATAACAGCATCCCCGCGGTTATATCTGCATGCTGTACCCTCCATAACATTTGTGAAGGGAAGGGTGAACAATTCACTCAGGCATGGAACTTGGAGATTCAACACCTGGAGGCTGAATTTGAACAGTCAGAGAGCAGGGCTATTAGAGGGGCCCAGCGCGGGGCTGCAAGGATTAGGGATGCCTTGAGGGAGCAATTTGAGGCTGAAAACCAGCAGTAATGTCTGGTGCCCTGCACGGGAGAGAAGTGTAGTGGTTCCAATGTTAGTAGGAATCTGTGTCTGCTACGCTGACTTGCAGTGCCTGTTGCTTTCCTGGGCTAAGGTATCTTTTACTTTATGCAATAATAAAGAATGTTTTCAAAGCCAAAAAATCCATTTATTGAAAAGAAAATTCATTTATTGAAAAGAAACACAACTGCTTGGGAAAACAGAAAGGGCAAGGGGATGGGGTGGGGAACGGTACAATCACAGATTTGCATCTGTCCTTTCTGGAGTGCTGTGTAATGAGTGCTGCACTTCAGGATGGCTATACTGCATGGTGATGGGGGTTGAGTGCAGTGGGTAAGGGTCGTAGTTTTCAGGGTGGGTGGTGAAGCTATAGGTGTTGGAGGCAGCTAGTGGTGATAAGAACCCGGATGTTGGGGAACGTGGGTTGGAGGTGAAATGGGGGCACAAGGGAAAGGGTTTTGGGACAAGGGCTGCAGGGTGGGGGGGCGAGCGCGATAGTGCTCCGCCTGCATGTCTACGAGTGCCTGGATAGAGTCTGCTTGGTGCTCCATTATGCTTATCAGCCGATCCGTGCTTTTCTGCCGGAGCGCCGTGCTTTTGTGCCGGCGCTCCTCATTCTGCTGGCGAATCCTCCTTTCACTCTCCCGCCACTCCTGCACTTTTTGATTTTCATTACTTGAATGTTGCATTCCTTCATGCAACATGTCTTCCTTGCTTCTACATGGCCTCTTTCTGATTCTTTGGAGTCTTTTGGCTGGTGATAACACGGATGGCTGAGATCTCAAGGTTGCATCTGTAAAGGCAAAATGCAACACTTAACAGAGGCCGCATTGTTCACACCAGACAGAGCAATGATTCCCCCGTACTTGAGGGCAAGCACAGTCTACACAATAGCATAATTTGCCCATCCCAAAGCGAGCACACATAAACCCACGGGAGCCCCAAAATGGTGAGTAAGCACAGGGTCAAGCATGACTGATTGCTTCATGGCTGTACTGTCCTCTGGGTTTCTGTGTCTTGGGGAGAGCCAACAGCGGCAGGGGCCCCTATACTGAACACTGTCCTCACATTTTCCACAGGAGTTCGTCCTGGAAGATATCTCGCTGCTGAGGGTGACCTGAGAAGCAAGGGAGGGTCTTCTACTGCAATGCAGCTTCTGCCATGGCCCATATGCAGCTTGCCTGTGTACAGCAATGGTCCCTCTGCCCCTCACGGCACAGTGGCATGGACAAGTTAGCCTTACTGGGACAAGGACCACAGTGGCTCTCCTGAGAAACCTGCGCAAGCGCATTGCCCAAGTTCTGGATGAGACCTTTGAAAAGATCACTGAGGCCGATTACCGTGATGTGAGAGAGCACATCAACGCCCTATCTAGGCATGCATGCAGCCCTAATCCTCCTCACCCCAAGAGCCCGCACCGAATAACTTCCTTCCCAAAATAAAAGCCGCTACCGGGAACCTTCTCTGGTGTTTGTCCTTCCCCAAGCACCGGCCGCCATGACTGGCTACCTTCCTCCTCCTTCCTCCTGGCTTGAGAAAAGCTCCTGGCTGCATGCATCTAGGGATGCCAGGGTGTCTTCCTTCTCCTCAGCACTCTCGCTCCTGCTTTCCTCCTCCTCCTGCCTTGTTGATCTGGGCTCTGAAGTGTCCATGGTGGTACTCGGAGTGGAGGTGGGGTCACCCCCAAGTATCGCGTCCAGCTCTTTATAGAAACGGCAGGTTGGGGGGGCAGCACCGGAGTGGTTGTTTGCCTCGCGGGCTTTGCGGTAGGCATTCCGCAGCTCCTTCACTTTAACCCTGCACTGCAGAACGTCCTGGTCATGGCCCCTTTCCATCATGTCCCTTGATATCTGCCCGAAGGTATCGTAATTCCTATGGCGGGAGCACAGCTGGGACTGGACAGCTTCCTCCCCCCAAACACTGATGAGGTCCAGCACCTCGCCATTGCTCCATACTGGGGATCACCTGGCGCGTGGAGGCATGGTCACCTGGAAAGATTCGCTGAGAGCACTCCACACCTGGCTGAGCAAACAGGAAGGGGATTTTCAAAATTCCCAGAGAATTTAAAGGGCAGGTCTGACGGTTGGTCACCTGAGAGCAGGGCAGTAGAGATCAAAGTGATGACCAGAGTGGCTAGAACAGGCATTGTGGGACACTTCTGGAGACCGATCAGAGCGCATTAACAGGACAGGTCATCCACACTGGCGGCGCGGCGCTCCAGCGGGGGCGCAGCAAATGTTATTCCACTCGCCGAGGTGGAGTACCAGGAGCTCTCTAGCCACGGAGTCAGAGCGCTCTATGTGTCTTGCCAGTGTGGACGGGGAGTGAGCTAGTGTGCACGGGGCTCGTTTATTGTGTACTAACTCGCAAGTGTAACTAAGCCCTCAGTCTAAGCCTTCTTCCTAAGCTTGGCTGTTCATAGCGTTTCTTTCCATTACTTTCTCTAGCCTAGGTTTTTAGTTCACATATAGGGCATGGCTATACTTGCAGATGTAGAGCACTTTGAGTTAAACCAGCCTTCAGAGAGCACAGTAGGGAAAGCGCTGCAATCTGTCCACACTGACAGCTTCAAGCGCACTGGCATGGCCACATTTGCGGTACTTGCAGCGACATTGGGAGCGCTGCATTATGGGCAGCTATCCCAGCATGCAAGTGACTGCAACGTGCTTTTCAAATGGGGCGGTGGGGTGGAGTGTGACAGGGAGTGTGTTGTGTGTATGTGGGGGGGAGAGAGTGGGTTTTTGGGGGGCTGAGAGCCTGTCAGCATGTTGTCTTGTAAGTTCAGACAGCCGCAGACCCCCCCCCTCCTCCCGCCTCTCTCTCTCTCACACACACAGCATTCCACAGTCATGGTTGATTTGTCTCGGAGCAGATAAGCAGCCGGCTGTCAGAAATGGAGCTTTCAAAGGGCACTTCTGTATTCCTGCAGCGATTCAAAACAATGACAAGAGTGGCCACTTGACTTAAGGGGATTATGGGACGTTTCCAAAGCCCAATCAGAGCGCAGTAATGCAACACCTCGTTCACACTGGCGCCGCAGCGCTCCAGCGGGGGCGCAGCAAACGTTATTCTTCTCGCCGAGGTGGAGTACCAGCAGTGCTGTAGCCGCGGAGACAGAGCACTCTACGTGCCTTACCTGTGTGGACGGGGAGTGAGCTAGTGTGCACGGGGCTCCTTTATTGCGCACTAATTCGCAAGTGTTGCCAAGCCCATAGTCGTGTTCTCCCCCTTATATCCTGTTTGGAGATAACTGAACTCACCTGCCAGCAGATCTCAGCAGTACTTACCCTGAATTATAATACAGGGTTTAAACACCTGAGCCTAGTGTGAGGCAACAAAAGAGCCCCGGCATTTCTATAGAGTGTCTTAGGGCTTGTCTACACATACGGCACCACAGGGGCACAGCTGCAGCGCTTTAAGTGAGGCCTGGTCTACACTACGACTTTAATTCGGATTTAGCTGCCTTAATTCGAATTAACGCTTGACCCGTCCACACAACGAAGCCAGTTAATTCGAATTAAAGGGCCCTTTAATTCGATTTCTGTACTCCTCCTCGACGAGAGGAGTAGCGTCAAAATCGGTATTGTTAATCCGAATTAAGGTTAGTGTGGCCGCAATTCGATGTTATTGGCCTCCAGGAGCTATCCCACAGTGCACCATTGTGACCGCTCTGGCCAGCAATCTGAACTCGCATGCACTGGCCAGGTGGACAGGAAAAGCCCCGGGAACATTTGAATTTCATTTCCTGTTTGCACAGCGTGGAGAGCACAGGTGACCACAGAGAGCTCATCAGCACAGGTAACCATGCAGGCTGATAATCGAAAAAGAGCACCAGCATGGACCGTACAGGAGGTACTGGATTTGATCTCTATATGGGGAGAGGATTCAGTGCTAGCAGAACTGCGTTCGAAAAGACGAAATGCCAAAACTTATGAAAAAATTTCCAAGGGCATGATGGAGAGAGGCCACAATAGGGACACAGATCAGTGCCGCGTGAAAGTCAAGGAGCTCAGACAAGCCTATCAAAAAGCAAAGGAGGCAAACGGTCGCTCCGGGTCAGAGCCGCGGACATGCCGCTTCTACGCTGAGCTAAATGCATTTCTAGGGGGGGCCGCCACCACTACCCCACCTCTGACTGTGGATTCCGAGCTGGGGATAATCTCATCAGGTACACCTGATGATTCCGTGGAAGGGGAAGAGGAGGAGGAGGAGGACGAGCTGGCAGAGAGCACCCAGCTCTCCGTTCTCCCCAACAGCCAGGATCTGTTTCTCACCCTGACTGAAGTACCCTCCCAAGCCTCCCAAGCCAGCACCCAAGACCATGACCCCATGGAAGGGACCTCAGGTGAGTTTACCTTTTAAAATATAAAACATGGTTTAAAAGCAAGCATTTTTAATGATTAATTTGCCCTGAGCACTTGGGATGCATTCGCAGCCAGTACAGCTACTGGAAAAGTCTGTTAACATGTCTGGGGATGGAGCGGAAATCCTCCAGGGACATCTCCATGAAGCTCTCCTGGAGGTACTCCAAAAGCCTTGCCACAAGGTTTCTGGGCAGTGCAGCCTTATTCCGTCCTCCATGGTAGGACACTTGACCACGCCATGCTAGTAGCAAGTAATCTGGTATCATTGCCTGACAGAGCCTGGCAGCGTATGGTCCCGGTGTTTGCTGGCATTCAAGCAACATCCGTTCTTTATCTTGCTGTGTAATCCTCAGGAGAGTGATATCGCTTAGGGTAACCTGGTTGAAATAAGGGAATTTAATTAAGGGGACAGAGGTGGCCGTTCCTACTGGGCTGTTTGCCTGTGGCTGAAAAGAAATCCTTCCCTGCATTTAGCCAAGTGCAAAGGGGGGGGGGAGGATTGGCCCATAGCTTTTCGCGTTTTGCTAGCAGGGATCTTCCCTGATACCAGCCACGCGGTGGGGGGAGGGAGAAAGCACTCATCCCAGAGAATTCATGGCGGGTGAGGGGGGTGTTAGTTTGGTTCCTGCAGGGATCTTCCCTGATACCAGCCACACGGTGGGGGGAGGGAGAAAGCACTCATCCCAGAGAATTCATGGCGGGTGGGGGGGGGGTGTTAGTTTGGTTCCTGCAGGGATCTTCCCTGATACCAGCCACGCAGTGGGGGGAGGGAGAAAGCACTCATCCCAGAGAATTCATGGCGGGTGGGGGGGGGGGGTGTTAGTTTGGTTCCTGCAGGGATCTTCCCTGATACCAGCCACGCGGTGGGGGGAGGGAGAAAGCACTCATCCCAGAGAATTCATGGCAGGTGGGGGGGGGGTGGTGGTGTTAGTTTGGTTCCTGCAGGGATCTTCCCTGATACCAGCCACGCGGTGGGGGGAGGGAGAAAGCACTCATCCCAGAGAATTCATGGCGGGTGGGGGGGGTGGTGGTGTTAGTTTGGTTCCTGCAGGGATCTTCCCTGATACCAGCCACGCGGTGGGGGGAGGGAGAAAGCACTCATCCCAGAGAATTCATGGCGGGTGGGGGGGGGTGTTGTTAGTTTGGTTCCTGCAGGGATCTTCCCTGATACCAGCCACGCGGTGGGGGGAGGGAGAAAGCACTCATCCCAGAGAATTGGATGGGGGGGGGGGTGTTAACCTTCAGCAGCAGAAAACAAGCTAACAGGAAAACTGCAGCACAACGGGCTTTGCTTGGTATGTGGGAAAGCAGGGCGCAGAAGCCTAAAGACAGTGGCTTACCATGGCAGCATGCAAGGTGAATTCTGTTGCCCGGACCTGCGTCTGTGATCTCTAGCAGCAAAGCCACAGGCACTCAATATTAAGAGGCAAAATGCGACCTTGCACAGAAATCACATGTGCTATGTAATGTGAATAGTATACACCGTGAAAGAGTATAAGCATTGTTCTGAAAAATGTATCTTTTAAAAAAATTCTCTCCTTTTTTCACTCCCTCCAGCAGGTGAAAATGTTTCAAGCCTCCCTCCTCCTTCCCGAAGGCTATCCCAGATAAGGCGTCGTAAAAAAAAGACGAGAGAAGAGATGTTTTCCGAAATCATGCAATCCACCAGGAATGAAAGAGCTCATCTGAATGAGTGGAAGGAGACGGTTTGCAAGTATAGGAAAGAAGCCAGTGACCGTGAGGACAGGAGGGACCAACGTGAGGACATGAGGGACCAACGTGAGGACAGAAGGGACCAACGTGAGGACAGAAGGGACGCTCGAGATGAGAGGTGGCGGCAGGAAGATCAGAGGAGTCGGGAAGCAACGCTGGGGCTGCTGCGTGAGCAAACAGACATGCTCCGGCGTCTGGTGGAGCTTCAGGAACGGCTGCTGGAGAACAGAGTGCCGCTACAGCCCCTGTATAACCCCCCTACCTCCTCACCATGTTCCATAGCCTCCACACCCAGACGTGTAAGAACACGGGGGGGGAGGCTCCGTACACCCTCCCATTCCACCCCAGTGGACAGCCCAAGCAAAAGGCTGCCATTTTTTTAACCTTTTTTTACTGGGCTTTTCCTTCCCGCAGATCCTCCTCCCAAACCCCACTCAGGTTCTGTGCCGCTACAGCCCCTGTATAACCCCCCTACCTCCTCACCATGTTCCATAGCCTCCTCACCCAGACGTTTAAGAACACGGGGGGGGGGGGAGGCTCCGTACACCCTCCCATTCCACCCCAGTGGACAGCCCAAGCAAAAGGCTGCCATTTTCTTAACCTTTTTTTACTGGGCTTTTCCTTCCCGCTGATCCTCCTCCCAAACCCCACTCAGGTTCTCTCCCTCTTTTTATAATCAATTAATAAAGAATAAATGATTTTTAAACAATGGTGACTTTATTTCCTTTGAAAGCAAGCTGGGGGAAGGGGGAGGGTGGGTTCCTTACAGAGAATGAGTCAATAAAGGGGGCGGGTTTTCAGGAAGGATAAACAAACATAAATTTCACACTGTAGCCTGGCCAGTCATGAAACTGGTTTTCAAAGCTTCCCTAATGCGCAGCGCTTCATCGTGTGCTCTTCTAATCGCCCTGGTGTCTGGCTGCGAGTAATCAGCAGCCAGGCGATTTGCCTCAGCCTCCCACCCTGCCATAAAGGTCTCCCCCTTGCTCTCACAGAGATTGTGAAGCACACAGCAAGCAGTAATAACAATGGGGATATTGGTTTGGCTGAGGTCTGAGCGAGTCAGTAAGGATCGCCAGCGACCTTTTAAACGGCCAAATGCACATTCTACCACCATTCTGCACTTGCTCAGCCTGTAGTTGAACAACTCCTGACTCCTGTCCAGGCTGCCTGTGTATGGCTTCATGAGCCATGGCATTAAGGGGTAGGCTGGGTCCCCAAGAATAACAATTGGCATTTCAACATCCCCCACGGTTATTTTCTGGTCCGGAAAGTAAGTCCCTTGCTGCAACCGTTTAAACAGATTGGTGTTCCTGAAGACGTGAGCGTCATGAACCCTTCCCGGCCAGCCCACATGGATGTTGGTGAAACGTCCCTTGTGATCCACAAGTGCTTGCAGCACCATTGAGAAGTACCCCTTGCGGTTTATGTACTGGGTACCCTGGTGCTCCGGTGCCAAGATAGGAATATGGGTTCCATCTATCGCCCCACCACAGTTAGGGAATCCCATTGCAGCAAAGCCATCCACTATGACCTGCACATTTCCCAGAGTCACTACCTTTCGTAGCAGCACCTCCGTGATTGCTTTGGCTACTTGCATCACAGCAGCCCCCACAGTAGATTTGCCCACTCCAAATTGATTCCCGACTGACCGGTAGCTGTCTGGCGTTGCAAGCTTCCACAGGGCTATCGCCACTCGCTTCTCAACTGTGAGGGCTGCTCTCATCTTGGTATTCTGGCGCTTCAGGGCAGGGGAAAGCAAGTCACAAAGTTCCATGAAAGTGCCCTTACGCATGCAAAAGTTTCTCAGCCACTGGGAATCGTCCCACACCTGCAACACTATGCGGTCCCACCAGTCTGTGCTTGTTTCCCGGGCCCAGAATCGGCGTTCCAAGCCTATAACCTGGCCCATTAACATCATAATCTCCAAAGCACCGGGGCCCGCGGTCTCAGAGAATTCTGTGTCCGTGTCCATGTCCTCATCACGCTGGTCGCTGCGCTGCAATCGCCGCCTCCTCCTCCTCGCCTCTTTTTTCTGGTCCTGTGTAAGCATAAACTCCACGAGAAAGCGTGAGGTGTTTATAATGTTCAAGACTGCGTTCTGGAGCACAACGGGATCCATGCTTGATGCAGAATGGAGTCTGCAGAGTTCACTCAGGAAAAAAGGCGCGAAATGGTTGTCTGCCGTTGCTTTCAGGGAGGGAGGGGGAGGCTGTACCCAGAACTACCTGCGACAATGTTTTTTGCCCCATCATGCACTGGGGTCTCAACCCAGAATTCCAAGGGGGGTGGAGACTGCGGGAACTATGGGATAGCTATGTAAAAGCTACCCACAATGCAACGCTCTGGAAATCGATGCTACTATGGTAGCTTGGACGCACACCACCGAATTAATGGTGCATAGTGTGGCCGAATACATTCGAATTTATAAAATCGGTTTCCTAAATTCGAATTATATAAATTCGGATTAATCCTGTAGTGTAGACATACCCAAGCTGCTACTACGCTGACTGGAAAGCTTCTCCTGTCAGCGAAGTTAATCCAGCGCCACAAGAGGCAGTAGTTATATCAGCAGGAGAAGCTCCCCCATCGACATAGCACTGTTACACCCGGGGTTAGGTCGCTAGAACTACGTTGCTTGGGGGTGTGGATATTTCACATCCCCGTGCGATGTAGTTATACCAGTGTACATTTGCAGTATAGATCTGGCCTAAATCAGCCACTCTATTAAAAGCCCATTGAAAAACCTGAAATAATTAAATCATGATGAAAACCTGCTCTTACATTTTAAGGCCCAGATCCTCAAAGGCATGTAGGTTTCTAACTTCCATTGAAATCAAGTTTTTAACAGGGCACAGGAAAATGATTCCCCTGGCATGTTTTAATTTGCAGGATCCAGGCCCCAATTATCTCCTGTTGGCCCAAAAGGATGATTTATCAATACCATCAGAAGGTGATTTACTTAAATACCTACAATACTTAGCCAGGTTTCAGAGTTGTGTAACACTGTGGGTCATGGAGTGACATTTTGTCACTCCCTTTTTATTCTTTTTCTCTCTCCTTCTTTCTGATAATTGGAACTCAATCTGTCAATTTACACAATGTTGGAATTTATCTGGCAAAATGACAGCTTTAGATTATGGACAATGCCTTTACAAAATTTGCTAATTGATAGTAACAAAGGTTTAATTGCTGCTGCTTGTGTAATATTGATCAAATGCAATTGGTGCCTCTATTGCACTTATATAGGCTCAGATTCACAGAAGTATTTAGAACCTTACTGTAGATCTTAAATACCTTTGAGGATCATTCTATGCCATTGTTGTGGCATCTAAGATGCAAATAGGCACATACTGAAGTTTATTCAGATGAGTAGTCCCATGGACTGTCAATGGGACTATGTAGCAGGGCAGTTACCCTGCTCCTGGGATAAAAGGAGTGAGAGCAGCTGAGGGAGGCTGGCTGTATAGCTGGCCATAGCTAGCCCTGGTAAGAGGGCTGTGAGTAAGAAGCCGTGAGAGTCTCACTCCAGCTGCAGAGTGAGAAGGACCTAGCTCCCTGGGAGAGACAGGGTACCTTCAACAGAGCAGTGCTGGGGAAGGGGCAGGCTGAGCAGGGGAGCTCGGGCCTGACTACCTCCCAGGCTGAGGCCTGGCAGGAAGGCCTCAGGAGGTACTGGGGCTGCAGGGAAAGGCAGCAGGTCCAACCCCCTAGCCAATGATGAGTGGCCATTGCAGACTGCAGTTTGCCCCCAAGTAAAGGGGCTAGATGCAGTAGCCACTGAGGCAAGGTGGGCATAGGGGAGCTTGGGGTTCCCCTGAGGGCAGCACCCCAAGGTAAGGGGCACCAAGGTCCGGGAGGGACACAAGGCCAGAGGTGGTGGAGATGAGGAAGCAGGTACAGGTAGTGAGAAACTGGCCAGCAGGAGGCACTCCGAGGCTGGAAAGAGCTAATTCCTAGACTGACCAGGAGGAGGCACCATGGGGGTGAGTGCGTGCCATGCTACAGACTTTACATACATATATTCAACTATGTAAAGTTTCTCATGTGCATAAGTATTTGGAGGATAAGGGCCTTGGTGATTTTTCATCATGTGTTTTCCTTATCCCATCACTTCATAACTAAAGGCTTGTGTGAAAGACCTGAACACTATGACTCAACCTCTTTTGATTTCTTCATGAATCCTAAATAAAAACAAATTAAAATTTTTTTTTGCCACTTTTGCAGTATGGCTGTGGTTTAACAATATTTCTGAAGTTTATAGAAATCCCTCACTGGAAGGTGCCAGTGAAGTGCTAAATAGTAAAGCATTTGTTATTACGATCCAGTAGTCTCAGGGTTTCTGTCCCACTGGGGAAAGGCTCTCTCTTTCTTCTATCCCAGTCTCATTTTTTCCTCTTTCAGAACTTTATCTTCGGCTTGCTGCTTATGACTGCTATCGCCAGAGGTATTTAGTAATAGAAAGATTTAAATATAAAAACAGTATTTTCTCTCAGCAACCTGAGGGGCAGTAACCACCCTGTTCAAAGGCAGATAGTGCTTATTAATCATTAGGGCCCTACCAAATTCATGGTCCATTTTAGTCAATTTCATTGTCATAGGATTTTAAAAATGGTAAATTTCATGATTTCAGCTATTTCAACATGAAATTTCACATTATTGTAAGGGTCCTGACCCAAATAGGAGTTGGGGGGTGTTGCAGGAGAGGTTGCAGTACTGCTACCCTTACTTTTGTGCTGCTGCTGGCAGGGTGCTGCCTTCAGAGCTAGGCACTCGGCCAACAGCTGCTGCTTTCTGGCCACCCAGCTCTGAAGGCAGTGGAGAAGTAAGGGTGACAATACCACAACCCCCCTAAAATAACTGTGACCCCCTGCAACTCCCTTTTGGGTCAGGACTCCCAATTTGAGAAACACTGGTCTCCCCCATGAACTCTGTATAGTATAGGATAAAAGCACACAAGATTAGATTTCATGGGGCATAGCAGATTTCATGGTCTGTGACGTGTGTTTTGTGGTCATGAGTTTGGTAGGGTCCTATTAATCATCATGTAACCCTTCTGCCAGGTGGAGTCAGTAGCAACAAGGGCCAGGTTCAATATCTAGGGGGTTCTTAAGAATACAACACAGAACTGGCTCAAGCCCCCACCCAGTTATCTGGGAAAATGAACCACCACCCTAGGCACCTTTAAGGGGCAATACTTCCCCTCTTGCAAGCACTGAGTCAGTATATAGCAAAGAACTTTTTATTTATTTTTTAAAAGAGAAAGGAACTAGGCATTAATTTGGGGAAACGCTGCAAGCATGATTCACAAGCATATGACCATGAGCAAGACACCCATCCCAAAGTATGGGGAAAGGCATGGTGGGAGCGGTGCCTAGGGGGAAGAGGCATGACGGGGGAGGGCCATGGTTCAGGGCCCAGTGGCCCCCACACACACTTCTAGGGAGCTTCCAACGCTCTTGGTTGTGGGGAAGGAATCAAGCAATGCCTCTGCTGCACCATTCTCTGTGATGGTGCCACCATGCTGTCATCCACTCTGCTGCTAGCTACCACACAGTCGATTACTCCATCACTGTGCCATCACCCGCTCCGTCACGGTGTCGCTCTACTGTAACCTCTGCGATGTCTTGAAGTCCCACCACTTAACATAGCTCTCAGTGATGTCAGCCGTTAGTGTGGGGGCCTCGCTAGTAGGGCAGGCTGCTCAGTCTCTTTCACTGGAGACACTCCCCAACAGCAGGTGTAAGGTTTAGCGCTTCGACCTGGTTATCAGTGATTTCAGCACTAGTGATCTGTAACAAACCAAAAGACTCCTAAATGAGTCTAATCAGTGGAGACCAAAAGGGTTTAACAGCATCTAGCACTCTTTGGACAAAGACCACACTACCAAGTTCAAATACACCTCCCCCCCATTCTTCCTCCCCTGGTCCTTGGCACCCCTACCCCCTGCTTAGCAACTGCAGTTCAATGGAGGGTGACTCATACAACAAGGGTAACTACATTTTATTACCCCTGCACCCAATCCCAAAGTGATTTGCTATCCAACAACAGCCAAAAGTGAGCATTTGAGCAAAGCAGCTCCAGCATGCTGCACACCTAAGCAGAGCAGGTGTATATGATACAATTAAGGTGGGCCCCGTCCGGTGTGGGGCAAGTACGTCCACCTAATAGGGGCAGGCACACAAGCCTTACGTTCTTATTTCCCCCAATTCAAATCTGCACATCTGGGCTTAGCTGCAAGGTAGAGTGGCCCAATGGCCGGAGTTCATAGGATCACCCCTCTCGGTTGGGGTAACAGTCTAGTGGCCGGAGCCCAAACAACATACTCCTACTGTCAGGGCAGTGCAGCCCAATAGTCAGAGTCCATACAAATATCCCTCCCACTCAGGGTAGTGCAGCTTAGGGGCCAGAGTCCATGAAACATGCCCCTACTGCCAGGGCAGTGCAGCCCAATGGTCAGAGTCTATGCAAACACCCTGCTCATTCAGGGTAGTATGGCCTAGTGGCCAGAGTCCATGAAACACACCCCTACTGTCAGGGCAGTGTGTCCCAATAGCCAGAGTTCATAGGGGGCTGTCGGCAGGATGGCTGTTGGCCCAGGTAGGGGGGCCTGGGCCCACCCAACTCCACCAGGCCCTAACCCAGGGCCCTAGTAGCAGTAGAACTACCAGCTCAGCAGGGAGTACCACTGAAACACACCGAGCTTACCTCAGAGGGAGATGCCACTCTGACACCACCCCTGGGTCACTTCCTACCGCAGTCTCAGGCATTGTAGACCAGGAGGCTTGGGATCTCTTAGTTCCCCAGCACCGGCCACTCCATGGGCTGCTGTGGTCCACATCTCCGCTCCCCTCTGGCACAGGCTGGAGGCCATTCACTGCAGGAGCTCCTGGTATATATCCTTCCCCACCAGCATTTCCTCCTGATTGAGCTGGGCTGCTCTCTTTTATACTGGTACACCTGAAGTATGCCCAGTAGGGAGAAGGGGGCGTGGCTTCCTTAGCCCACAATGTGCTGTTAACTCCATCCCGTCTGGTGCGGGGCGAGTGCACCCTGTCACAGTGTACCTATGCGAACAAGGTTGGTTCCTGGAATATTTTTCCCCAGCTCATCACTAGATGTCAGAGGAGAGCTCATTCAGAGGAGAGCTCATTCATAAAGAGACTTAGTAGTTTGAAGGCATCTTTCATCCTAGAATCCAAGAGCGCTTTGCAAAGGTGGCTGAGTTTTGCTAACCTCGTATAGTTAGGTAAATGGAGGCACAGAGGGGTTTAAGTGATTTGCTTCAGACAAGACAGTGGCAGAGTCAAGACTAGATTTGGCAGGTCCTTGCTCTAACCCAGGGGTAGGCAACCTATGGCACGCGTGCCAAAGGCGGCACGCGAGCTGATTTTCAGTGGCACTCGCACTGCCCAGGTCCTGGCCACCGGTCCGGGGGCTCTGCATTTTAATTTAATTTTAAATGAAGCTTCTTAAACATTTTTAAAACCTTATTTACTATACATACAACAATAGTTTAGTTATATATTATAGACTTATAGAAAGAGACCTTCTAAAAATGTTAACATGTATTACTGGCACATGAAACCTTAAATCAGAGTGAATAAATAAAGACTCGGCACACCACTTCTGAAAGGTTGCTGACCCCTGCTCTAACCACTGGGCAACACTGCCTCCTTGTTTAGAACACTAGAAACATGTGGCTCTTAAATGTCCTAGTTGAGATGTAGTAGAGAACCCAGGGAGTTACAGAAAGGAGGGAGAGAAAGATGGTACAGGTCTGTTGTGCAGCATTGGTCTGGGGAGCTTGGGGAAGGATTATACAACACAATCCCGCCATGAAATCCCCAGCACTCTGAAAAAGCACTTGCAAGGAATGCACAGAGAGGGAAGGTGAGGTGATCCCCAAGGAAATTATAGGGTGTGTATGTCAAATCGAGCTATTGTGCACAAAACCGATGCTGATGCCTGGGAAATGCTGCACACATCAGTTCTCACCTCCTCTGGGACTCTAGTTGACATTAGTCTGCATTCTCTGTGGAAGGCAAGGAGACAACGGTGACCCCTTACAGTGCAGAGAGCACTCAGGAGAGCTGCATTGTTTCCTTCCTTAACTACATACAAGGAAGGTGTTCGTGGAAACTCAAAGATGTTATAAGAATTGGGGCTCCCAAGATCTGAATGAAATGCTGCTGACATGAGCATACATCCCCTCCAGCCTACTCACATGCTTGCCTAGCAAGTACATCTTCTGTCAGTCACCATGTGTTCTGGGCTGCATTTGTCTCACAGGCCCAGCTCCTCAGAGGTATTTAGGCACCTAAACTGCAATGAGAGTTAGGATACCTTTGAGGATCTGGACTACAGGGACCATTGCAGTAGCCACTAGGTGAGCAGGGAAGACTGGAAGTATCTGTGCTCCCCTTGTGCATCTTACTCTTAAATCTGCCTGCTGTCCGATAGGTCTATCATACCCTCAAACCACAACTGCAAATATTTTTCCTGTTATAAAGTGTATGGTAATTTGATGTAAATTAATATACATTTTACAAAAAATAATTAAATATATTTTTTTCATTTAAAGTCTTTTAAAAATCTAACCCTCCTGGAATAGTGCTGGGTTCTTACTAGGACCAATACTGGGGCCAGTACTGGGGTCTGTATTGAGACTAGTGCTGCACTCTTACTGGGTCCAGTACTGGGACCAGTACTGGGGTCTTACAGGACCAGTACTGGGACCAATACTGGGACCAGTGCTCAGGACTCTACTGAGATCAGTACTGGGGTGTCTATTGGAACAAATGCTGGGGTCTTGCTGGGACTAGTACTGTGGTCTTACTGGGACCAGGTCTGGAACTAATACCGAGAGTCCCCTGTACTGGTCCTAGTAAGACTCCAGCACTGGTCAGAAGACAGTCTCTAGTACTGTTCCCAGTACAAACTCCAATACCGGTTCCAGTAGTGGTCCCAATACAGATCCCAGCACTGATCCCAGTACAGACCCCCCCACTGGTCCCAGCGATACTCCAGTAGTGGTCCCAGTACAAACCCCACACTGGTTCCAGTATAGATCCCAGTAATACTCTGGTACTCATCCCCATACATATCCCAGTAAGACACCAGTATTGGTCTTTGTACTGGTCCCAGTATAGACCCCTGTGCTGCTCCCAGTAAGACCCTTTCTAATCTTGCAGCTGCACTCTGCTTTCCTGCAGTGAAGGTGTCCTCCCGACATGTCCCGTACTTCTTATCTGCCCCGCATTAACTGTCGCCTTCTGGGGAGTGTGAAATGTGGCCATAAATCATCGTGTGCAGCTGGAGCCAGGAAACTCTCACTGTTCCAGTGCAGGCTGCACAGGGTGGAAATCCTGTCCCACCAGGCCACTGATTTATGCTAAGGATGTGAGACCAACCGAACCCACATTGCCATTGAAAGAGGCTGTCTAACATGGCTTTTCACTGAGATAAATTGTTTCCTGTCTCTGTTACTCTGAGCTGCTTTCCCTGCACCTTTTGGCTCACGCCTGGTTATGTTTATGCTGTTGTGTTTATGCTGTTCTTGCTTCACCAGGTTTCACCCCTCCTCCAAAGGGGCCAAATTCTGCCATTGGATCCATGGTGCCGATCTCAGATAATCACCTCGGCAGCAGCACTTTGGGACTGAAACACAGGTATAGCCACTCTGAATCAGGATGCATCTCCTGTCTGGTGCAGTAGATCCCAAAGGGAGCTATGCATCCGAAGAAGTGAGGTTTTTACCCACAAAAGCTTATGCCCAAATAAATCTGTTAGTCTTTAAGGTGCCACCAGACTCCTTGTTGTTTTTGTAGATCCCAAAGGGGATGTTTAATGCAAATCACCACTCAGCTAGTTCTGCTCCCTTAACGCTTGCTGCAATGGAGATAAGTTCAGAACTGAAATTAGTTTTGAATTGAAGTGAAAGTTATTCCAGTCTTTAAGTAGAAGCAGGCCATGTTGATTTTCACAGTCCCTCAATAGAGATACTACTACCAGTCAGATGAATTGATTCCATGATCTGGTGGGAATTACAAATGAGAGGGAAGCACCCTATTTGATCATATGGTCCATTGCAGAACTATTCTCTACCTGATAGCTCTCTGCCATCCCTGGCCACTTCCCCATATTTATATTCAGCAACAAACAGTTTTGTTTCATGTCACTTGTGGCCGCTGTCCATCAAACAATAAAAGATTAGGAAATCCAAAGTTAAGGATTACACTTCAACTACAAATAGGGCATGATAAATGTTTTATCTTTACAAAATCTGACCCATCCTTAATTCCAAACAAAATATTCAATAACAGTATTTCTGGATTCCGAATACTGAATCAGTTACTGTGAAACTGTAGTTTTTATCCCACTTCATAAGAGATACCAAGATTGTGCACACGAGAGGTCCTAATGGCATTGTGGTAACTGTGAATGAAGCCATCCTCATATCTATATGTCTATTGCTGCCCTATAGATGTCGGTTACATCCCAGTGAACCTGTGATGGGTGTTATGTGAAGTGTATTGTAGCAAACAGTGGTGGCCAATCTACTAGCAAAAATGAACAAGAAATAAGAATGCAGACAGGGATTTACATTGCACTATGGTAAAATCTGGATCCTTCCTAAAAGGAGTTAGTGACCTTCTTATAATTACAAGATAGTCCTTATAAGGCATTGCCATCCTCAGTACATATGCCCCTAGCACAGTGGTTCTCAAACTTTTGTACTGGTGACCCCTTTCACATAGCAAGCCTCTGAATGCGACCCCCCCTTAAAAATTAAAAACACTTTTAAATATATTTAACACCATTATAAATGCTGGAGGCAAAGTGGGGCTTGGGGTGGAAGCTGACAGCTTGTGACCCCCCATGTAATAACCTCGCGACCCCCTGAGGGGTCCCGACCCAGTTTGAGAACCCCTGCCCTAGCATGACATAGGATGATCACATCCTGTAAGTGTGGTACTCTGGATCTCAGGAGAGGAGGAATAACCTTCCTGCTCTGCTGACTCAACAAGCCGGTTCTTATTTCCAGTGCCCTGGGCTTGTGGACCACACCTGCCAGAGGGAGCTTGCCCCATGTTGCTTTGTTTACATGAAGCAGCAGGAGCCTGGCCTCACAACAAAAAGAAAGGAAATTCCAAAATAAAAACGTCATCCCCTTGCAGTGAAAGTGGCTTACTGCAGCTCAAGGAAAGGTGCAGTGTCAAACACCTTGATGAAAAACCCAGCCCTATGGAAAGCACAAGCGAGAGTTACACATGCCTTATAGCTCAGTTCATACGCATACACTACTACTCCAGAAACCATCTCAGTGATCAGCACTCAAACAGTCTGAACTCAGTCCCTACTTTTAGAGCCCAATTCAATTATTTTGGGGCTGGATCCAGCTTCCATTGAAGTCAGTGGTAGTCCTTCCTTTGGCTTTAATGTTAACTGGTTTTTATATGTCTTATTACAGGCCAGACTGGTAGCTCCTCTACCTAGTATTAAGGTTGCCTGATACTTCCCATTAGAAAACCCTGTTTTTAGTTGCTTGTAACTTTGCCAAGCTTTAACTCTCCAGGTGAAATTTCCATGCTAGCTGTCTGCCTCAGGCTGGCATGGTTCTGAAAATTTCAGCCAAAACAGGCATTCCTGCAGAACATTTAGATTCCATCAAATCAGCATTTTCAGATGGAAACCTTTTCCATCAGACAACTTTTGACCACCTCTACTTTTGACCTTAATCTCTGTGCCTCAGGTTGCCATCTGTAAAATGGAGATCCCACGCGCCCCCCCCCCCTCCCAGGCATGTTGTGAGGATAGATTAATCAATGTTTGTGAAGTGCCATAAAAAAGCCCACACAGAATGTCACAGGGTGGCTGGCCCCTCAAGAGGAGATGGGCCCTGCCCACCTGTGACACAGGCTATTTGCCTCCCCAGATGGAGGAAATGAATTGAGATGTGCGACAGATGGTTATGTGACTAAACCAAGCCTTGGGGGTGGAGGGAGTGTTAGAGAAAGAGAGGCTTGTGGACAATCACGGGGGGACAGGCTGAGAGCTGGAGCAAAGAACAGGCTCCTCAGGAAGGAGAAGCTAAGCCCAGTTGGAAACTGGTGGAAAGATGCTGCAGGTATCCTGAGAAACCAGGAAAGCAGCAGAGGCTGGTGGAACGACTCCAGGTAGGAGAAGCCTAGGAAAGGCCACTTGAATTATTTTGGGGCTTTGAGGATGGTTTGAATTATTTTAAACTTTTTGTTTATAAACCTATACCCTAAGGAGGGGTGTTACTGGACTTGTGAAAGCTTTTTTTGAGCTATGGAGGAGTCCAAACAAAGGGAAACTGAGGCAGGGTGCGTTGGAGCCACTCCTGGCCATGAGGATTTGCTTGGGAAGTGGCCAGCTCTGTTACAAGGAAATTAATAATTCTGTCTTCAGAACAGGGTTTGAATAGTGTGCAGTAAACAAGGCCTAGGCCACACATTGAACTATAAGGATAAAACGAAGTTTGACTAGCTGATCATTCACTGAGCACCATCCACCCTGTGCGCTGAATGATGCAGGGGTCCTGTGGAAAAACAACAATGCAAAGCAGTGGGAAAAGGGGCTAATGCAATCCTTGAATGTGTAAACAGGGGAGCAGTGAGGAGGAGGACAGAGCTGATTTCATCTCTGTTTACAGCATTTGCGAGACCAATACTGGAATCCTGCAGATAGTTCTGGTGGCCACATTTCAAAAAGGATGTTGAAAAATTGGAGAGGCTGCAGAAAGAGTCACAACACTGATTTGAGGGCTGGGGAATGCCTTACAGAGAGAGACTTGAAGAGCTTATTCTGATTAGTTTATCAAAAAAGAAAACTGAGAGCATTAAAGTGCATTAGTTCTTTCATGGAGAGAAAATACCAGGTTCTAAAGGACTCTCTAATCTAGCGGGAAAAGGCAGAACAAGAGCCAACGGCTGAAAGCTGAAGCCAGTCAAATTTAAATGAAAAATTAGGCACATATTTTTAACAGTGAGGGTGATTAACCATTGGAACATACTACTAAGGGAAGTGCTAGATCCTCCATCTCTTGATGTCCTCCAAGGGGTTATCTTGATGTCATCTCTGGATGGCTTTGTGGAAGATAGGCTTTAGCCAAGCTCAAGTTATCTAGCTTAATAAGGGGGTAACTGGGTGAAATTGAATTGCCTCTGATACACGGGAGGTCAGACTAGATGATCTATGGTCCCTTCTTGCATTAAACTGTGAAACTACAAAGTATGTGATCATGGAATTAAAGATTGTCTCATAATGTGTACACACAAGAGAACTGAACTAAGACTGTATTTGCTAACCTGGTAACTCTCATTTCCTAACTTTTGAGGGCTTGAATTTACAGCATCAATAATGTTCTTTTAACATAGTTCTTTTGTGTGTAACTAATGTTTATAAAGCAGGATAATGAACTGTGTATTATATTTCTTTTGTCTGGTGGTTTGCTGTATCATGAAGAGTTCCTGATTTAATATAATGGGTGTCGTTTTATGTTCTGGCCCACGCATTATGGTTATTCTATGTTTGCACAGTTACTTCATCTCTAATGGTATTTATCTAATTAGGAGCACATGCAATTATTTTTCTCCTTAAAAAAATTACAGTTTGGGTATATAAGCAATTTGAGTGTTGGGTGCTATGAGCAATTTCTAATTAGTTAGATTCTGGTAGCCTTAAACTCAAAATATTTTTGATTTTGTGGATGACTATGGTTGCATGAAAGATCAATCTTTTTATAACGTATGTATTATTATTATTTTGATTATATTAGCATCTAGGGGCCCCAGCCAGGATCAGGGCCCCATTGTGCTATAGGATTGGCACCTCTGAGCCACAAAAAACCAGGACACCTGGGATGCTCCTGAGCCCATAAAACTGGACAGCTGGCAATGCGTACTGAGCACGCTTGCAGATTTCCCAGGACAGCTCTCCTCCAAAAAGGGACAATCCTGGGAAAACATGGACAGGTGGCAACCCTACTGTGCTAAGCACTGTGCAAATGCTTAGTGAGAGATGGTCTCTGCCCCAAAGAGTTTACAGCATAAATAGGCAAGGCAGACAAAAGAAGTATTATTATCCTCATTTTACAGATGGAGAATGTGATTTGCCCAAGGTCACACCGGAAGGTTTGTAATCATCAGAGGAGTGAGGTTCTGGAACAGCCTCCCGCTAAGAGTTGTGGGAGCAAACAACCTAATTCATTTTAGGCTAGAGCTTGATACATGTCTGAGTGGGATTGTATGTATCACTGGACATGGCAGCCATGGGATCCCTTCCAGTTCATGTCTTATGATCCTAAAATCTCATGCTTCAGGTGGTCACCTGTAAAGTCTAGAAGGGATCCCCCTCCCCAAATGTATTGTGGTGTGTGATTGTTCCAGTTTGATTTTTGTCTCCTTCCTCTGAAGCAGCAGAGAGGGCCACAGCTGAAGAAGGGACACAGGACAGCATGGGCAGTACTCGGAGGTGGCACTGAGAATTCTTTCCTGGGCGCTGTCTGGTGTGTCTTGCTCACATGCTTAGTGTCTAACTGGTCACAGGATGTGGGAAGGAATTTTCATCCAAGTCAGATTGGCAAGAATCTTGGGCATTGGCACACCTCTGTCCCTCCTGTTCTCTGCCTGTGGCACACCATAGTTTAGTGTCCTGAGGGCTGTAATGCTTTGCACTAATTTTGGTGGTTAGCCTTGGTGTGGAGGTGGCTGGGGTGGCCTGTGCTATACAGGAGGTCAGACTAGAGCAGTGGTTCTCAAATTGTGGGTCGGGACCCCATTTTAATGGGGTTGCCAGGGCTGGCATTAGACTTGCTGGAACCTGGGGCTGAAGCCCAAGCCCCACTGCCCTGGGCTGAAGCCCGAGCCTGAACCCCACCACCTGGGGCTGAAGCCCTTGGGCTTTGGCTCTCTGCCCGGGGTGGTGGGGCTTAGGCTTTGGCTTTGCCCCACCTAGAGCAGTAGGGCTCAGGTGGGCTTAGGCTTCGGTCCTCCCTCTTGGGGTCATGTAGTAATTTTTGTTGTCAGAAGGGGGTCACGGTGCAATGATATTTCAGAACCCCTGGACTAGATGATCTGATGGTCCCTTCCAGCCTTAAACTCTATGTGGCAGAGGCAAGAATTGAACGCAGATCTTCTGAATCCCAGTCCAGTGCCTTAATCACCAGGCCAATTTTCCTGTACAAATAAGTTCAAGGGTAACGTTTTCAAGAAGAACCTAAGTTCCATTTTCATAGCGACTCAGGAATCTAAGTCTCAAGGAAAGTCTTTATGCACCGTTCTGAAAGAGAGTTATTAGGCTGCTGGTTCATTTCAATGTATTGTTTGTGTAGGTTACTACTTGTCTTGAGGGTACCAGAGTCTGGTTTTTAGGTACCTCAGTTGGGTTACAGAGGGTGTGGAGTGCAGGTAGAATTTGGCTCTTACTCAAACTCCCTGTTTTAATTGACGCTGAAATACACACCAGTATGCCAGAAACCAAACCATGCATATTAAAAGTCTGTATTCTCCTCTGCAAAATACTCACAGCAGCCATGATTAACACTCACATCAATATGATACGTACATAGCAAGACAATATCACTTTTTTAAACTCCATCAAAGCACACCTAACCCTAACCTGGGCCACTTTCCAACCCTGGGTGTTAACTATGGCTCATGGCAAAAGTCCCTAAAATTATTTTGGACCCAGCATAGTAACCACTTTGTCTCATCTCAAGCCAGACTGATGCTACCCTTGTTTTTTTTTCTTCTCTAACGGTTGTAAAATAAGGTCAGAGTAAATATAACCCACCCCTGTTGGAAGTGGGGAATTTGTGAAGTGATCTGTCCCTTCTATTCTTATTTTTAGTAAGCAGGGCAGTTGTAAGGGCTGCCTGGCTCAGTGGTTTAGTTGGGGACTTTTTTATTTTTATTTTTTGGTCAATTTACTGCAAGATTCCAGCTGAGTTAAAGTGAACTTTTTTTCAGTTTCACTTGCTGTCACTACTCAGGACTGCCATCAGAAGGAGATCACAGGCAACGCTTGCGCTGCTTTCCATATCACTAACTGGGAGTGAAATAAATAGCGCTCGGCTCATTGTAAGGCTCCTGAAATGAGTGTGTGCAGAGACCTAAGCTAGGTCCCTCTCCCCAGTGCAGGAGGAGTGTCAGTCACTGGAGATCTCTGTCTCTTTCTCCCCGGTTTTCACCATTAGCTCTACTGGGGCCAGGTCAAGTGGAGCTGTCCAAGTTCTTGACAGGTAATTTTGCTTCTTTCTTATCGCGTTACCGAGCCTGCATTTGAAATGCATGTGCACAGCTCATGTGTTAGAAATGGGGAGATCACCTAGATCTGGGAAAGCAATGATTGTTAATTGCATCTTGGGAACCTGAAAGCACTGCATAGAAATAGGTCATGGAGCAACATCTGGTCCTAGTCCATCCCTCTGCCAGGTCTCTGAGACGTCTTTGCTCACTGTACGTGCAGAGGACCTTCTCCTGGGTGTGTGAATGAGGATACCACATAGTAAATGCCAGTTACTGGATTTGGGTGTCCCAGTGACTGCTGAGGGTTGGAGCTTTGCATAGGGGCTGGATGCTATTTGGGATAAGAGAAGCATAGGATTTTTTTAGTTTGTGCTAATAGGTTTTTCTTTATTCTCTTATTTCTCTCCTGGTTCTGGATTATTCCCACTGGGTCTGCTCTGGATTTCCACGGGGAGAGGTGGATTTTGGGGAGAGGTGTCCAGACAGGGAAATTAGGACTAAGAGCTAGGGAAGGAGGTTAGTAGGGGAATCTGGGACCTGGGACAAAGATCCTGAAAGGGATCTGCTGATTGGATTAGGGGGTCTGCAACCTGGGAGGCACTTCAGGTGTCTTGGATCCAGACATGGACCTTGGTACTTTTGGTGGGAGGGCGCTGGGGGAGTCTGGGACCTGGGACCATGCCCTCGACCTCAGGACCACCCGTGTATGTGAATCTCCCTGAGCTGGGCTCTGACCGCACCTTTCCTCTCTGGCTTGGGGCTGGATATGGCTCAGACACCCTGATTAGCTGAGCATTTCAGCAATACCCTGCAGCTCCCAACAGCCCCAGCCTGTACTCAAGCTGCTGCCATGGCCCCCGGATTTCAGGGGGGGACTCTAACTCATTACTTTTGCCAACATATCTCCTGCCAACCTGGCCCCTTGGGAGCAACAAGGCTGCCTTCACCGCACAGCAGGGTGTAGCAAGCAATTCCTACATGTGCCCGCAAATCCTGGGCTGTAGCACATCCTTCCTTGGTGCCTCCCCATCATCTCCTAAGCCAGCACTTGCCCTTGTGCTCACTAGCACAGCAAGTGCAGTGAGCTATCAGGTATAATCACGGCCTCCTTCTTTAGCTCCTTCGCCCTGAGGATCCCAAAGTGCTTTACAAACTGTAGTGAATTAATCCTCCATTTCCCCCACCCCCTGGAGGTGGATGACTATTAATATCTGAATTATTACCTATGCCATAATTTTAGACAGGGAAACTGAGGCACAAAGCAGCTACAGAGGCTGTGGGAGAGCCACAGGAATAGATCCCGGTTCTCCTGAGCGCCTTTCCCCATTCTAACCACTGGGCAGAGCTCCCTTGTGTGAGTATTGACATTTGACCTCTGTTCATATCCATCACCCAGCAGTGTTACTCAAGGTTCCTCCATGCTCTGCCTGGTCAGAGTCCTGATTGTGAAGGCTCCAGGACCGTGGTAGATGTTGGGGGCGGGGCTGTTGGAGCCTACCAGTCACTGTAAGAAATGTGGCCATCCACACTCCAGGAAATTAGCAATTCCATGTGATGGCACATGCCCTCCTGTGCCCATACTCCTAGGAAGACACCCTGGGGACTTATAGCTGCTAGGAACTAAGGGCTGAATGCACAAAAGGAGTTAGGTGCCTAATTTCCATTGACTTCATTAGAAGTTAGGTTCCTAAGTTTTATTTAGGCTTTTAACTATTTTTGAATAGTCAATCCTAAATACCACCAGTCCTCCTGTGTACAGAATCCTGAGGGCCAGGGACAGCTCCTACTGCAAGACACTGTTAGAGATGACAGTGCACACCTGGGAGCACACACTCAGCCCCTTGGGGGGAGAGGGGAGAAGACAGAGGCTGAGGCAATGGAAGAATAAAAAGGAAAAAAGTGTGTGCCTCCCATTGCACCACCCCATGTCAGCTTCCAGATTAATGGCACCTCCCTGCTACACACAAGGTTGGGTTGACAGGCAGTGCGACCTGGGATGTTAACCTGCCCCAAAGTACCTTTCCTAGGCAAATTCATTGGAAAAGTGGCAATGACCAGGCTCCAGCAGTCCCATTCCTTTCAGATGAAAGCCTAGCACCCGTGACCCATGTGCCCATCTCCACAAGACTGTGCTACTGTAACCCCTGCTGCCTAAGGCAGCCAGCCAAGGCCTGTCAGACTCCAGCCTGTGGGCTGTGGTGTGAATGTGACTGGCAGCTGTGAGCACATCAGACCAGTTCTGCATGTTTTCCACCAGTTCCCTGATTGCTTCTAAATCATCTAGTTCAAGGACTTAGTCCTAATCTTCAAGGCACCAGATTTTCAAAGGTATTTAGGAGCCTAAACATTCAGAGGGGTGTTTGATAAAAACTAAGTCCCATTGATTTCAGTCAGAGTTAGGTGCCTAGGCACTTTTGAAAATCACACTTGGGGCCTATCTGTATCTTTAGGTGCCTAATGCCTTTGAAAATCTTGCCCAAAGTCCTCCATGGTCTTGGATCAGGGTATGTCAGGGACCTCCTCTCCATATATGCTCCAGCAAGACAGCGGTGCTCACTGGGAACACAAACTAGAAGGGGCTACAGTGAAACGGGCACAAGCTGGAGTCAAGGCATTCTTAATGCTGGGTCCTTGCCTGTGGAACCTCCTACTGGAAGGGTTCTAGGGTAAATCCTGGCACTACTGAAGTCAGTGGCAAAACTTCCATTGGCTTTAGTGGAGCCAGGATTTCACACCTAGTCTGTCTGTTTTTAGAGGCAGGGGGAAAACCTGCCCTTTCCCAGGAGCAGGGCAGGGAGAGAGGGAGAATTCTAGACTGAGTGGCTGGACTCTGAGATAGCAAGAGCAGAACCCGCTGTGATGATTTATATGATTATCTCCATGAATTTTGCACCTAGACACTACTCTCATTGGCACCCAGGTGGCTGGGCAGACAAATAGATTGACTGGAATGGCACTAAACATGGGTTTTCGGTCTAGAAATCCCTCTTACAACGGATTGAAACTGGATGATTCAGGAGCTGGGTAATGGGAAATAGAGACATTTACACCTACATCACTGGTTGAAACCCAGCCGAGGTCAGTAGTAAATAGCCCTTTTGTGGAGGTAGCTGTCTGGTGGCCCCTATGTGAAATGAGCTGGTGGCACTAGTCTGTTTCTTAGCAGACAGACCTTTGATCCTGAAAGCCATCATCACAACTGGCAGGACTCAGCAGCCTTGCTGGCTATGGAGGGACTGAATGGACAGAGAGTAAAACTTTTCCCCCCTGGCTTATTCAGATACTTACCCCATGCCCATCACCATGGTCTCTGAGCACCTAAAGGATTATTCCCATTTTCTGGTTGGGGAAACTGAAGCACAGAGAGAGACTAAGTGACTTCCCCAGGGATGCACAGGAGAATCTATGGTACTGTCAGGAACTGAACCCTCAGAACCCAGATAGAGCTTCTCCCTCAGCCCCTGAATTGGCCTTCTCAGTACAGGTGTGAAGCAGGGAAGCTTGCACACCTGCTGTCTTTGTACCTTATGGGGCTAAAGAGAAGATTCCAGTTTCCTGGACTGTGAGTTGGGAACCTTTCACCACCTCTATACAATACCTGGTCAATGGTTTGCTTTAGAAGCAGCCCACCTCTCCCTCCCCTGAAAGCAAAGGGTTCTGTTGTCAATGATGGGCACAGAAAACGCAGAACTGGTACCCATCTCTGTAGGTTCCTGGGGCACTGGTTATACCCACTTGGAAACTCACCTCGTTAACGTTGCACAAGGGCGGAATTTTTCCAGGTGATTTGGTGGTGCACTGTTTCTGCAAGCGTATTTCTCTGACATGTCAGGGACAGGCTAGGCAGGATGGCTTCATTTCCATATAGGAATCTTCCAGGGAGGGGATGTTTTCCAAACTCTTGCCACTGTCCCCTTCTCCTAGAGAGAACATTTAACTTCCCAGACAGCCTAGTGCACTGGCTGAAGAGTTCATAGGAAACGACAGTGAGCTCCGATATCTCTTAATCTGTGAGCAGTGTCTGTAGAGACATGAGTGTTTCTCGGAAGGTGAAAGTAATTTCCCATAAGGTGAAAACCGATCATTGTTGCTACAGTTGTTAAAACGAAAGGTTTCTCTTTGCCTTGCCTTCTCAGTCCCTGTGTATTCAGTATTCTATCCTCCTCAGTTTGATGCAGGGCTTGGGTCAAATTCTGCTCTCACAGCTACCGGTGTGAATCACGCCTGACCATATTGATGTCAATGGAGTTACTCTGGATTTACATCATCATAAATGAGAGTGGAATATGGCTCTTTTTTTGTGGAATGAGAGTTTTGCTCTGTGAATGTTTCCTTTTAAAGAGACAGCCGCAGTTCTATAGTCAAGGCTATAACAAGGGCTCCATTATCTACCCCCTTGATAGTCCTTTAAAAAAGGTTATGTGCAGTTTGCAAAATTCATCACAGGTCCACAAAGTCTCTTGTGGCATTTATAAATCCCATGGTGTAGTGGCTAGAGTGCTGTCTTGGAACTCAGGACAGCTGGGTTCTAGTCCCATGTCTACCAGTAGCCTGCTGGGTGACCTTGAGCAAGTCACTTTGCTTATCTGTGCCTCGGTTTCCCCACCAATATAACATGAATGAGGATACCTCATTTGTAAATCCCAGAGATCTACCGATTAAAAGTGCTATGTAAGAACTATGACTATTACAAGTGCTGCTGTCTTGTACAAGCCTAGCATCGACTCCTGTGGTGTTTAGAAGCCACCCCCATCCCTCCAAGGACTTTTGCTTGCAAGTCTCTTCTAATCCCCATGCCCCAACAAATACACACCTCTGGGGGGAAAAATGTATGAACACACTGTCAGCTCCAGCTGACCTTCATACATTTTTCTGCAGGCCTGATAGACTTTTTAAAGCTCGCCAGACACTATAAAGTTTGCCATCGGTCTGTTAGGATTTAGAAAGTGGCCCCCATACAGGGACTAGGCCCTCTGAGTCTGTACAAAGGAAAACACTGCTATGCCTGCTGAGCTTGAACATTATACCCAACACACAAAGTCTGGGGTTAGTCCACCCCTAAGCTACTCATCGGGGAAAGGCTACAATCAGGGGGATAGTTTCCCTGCATGCACACATCCCCTGGGACGTTTGCTAGAACTCAGAGGGAAAGCTGGAGGGATTTGTAAGTTTCATTGACAGATCCAGCACAAGACCCAGAGCTCCAGTTTCAGAGGTTTGTCAAGTCCTTTGTTGGATCCAGCACTCATTACAACCTTCATTAGACTCAAAGTTCTGATTGCAACCCCAAGGTGTGTCAGATCAATCCATACAAATATAGAGCAGGCTGTGGCAGAGGGGGATGGAAATTCCCCAGGCAAAAGCTTGGTTGAGCTAGGATTAAGGTTGAAAGATCATATCAATACATAAGATAAAATCCTATTAGGTCATTGTAGTTTTACAATAAACAAATGTTGGAAGGTCACAAAATTCTAAGTTAAGCCGGCACAATTTAAAAATAAAACCCAAACAATTAAAAATATGGAAGTGCAGAATTAAGGTACCATAACAACCTTAATTCTGCCCCCTTTCCCTGCACACTCCCCCTCCAAACACATCCTTTACATTGTATTCCCAGTCTGGCCAATGGCCTGCTAGGTGACCTTGGGCAAATCATTTCACTGCTCTGGGCCTAAGTTTGCCTATCTGTGAAATGCAGATAATGACACTGATCTCCTTTGTAAAGCCCTTTGAGAGCTACTGATGAAAAGAGCAATATAAAGGCTAGGAATTATACTTATTTCATTGGCAATGTCAGCCATGCCCCATCAGTAATACTCTCCTTCTGCATTAGAGGTTGTCCAAAAATGTCCATTGAAACTAAATTGTTTAAATTGTCTAAGTAGCATTTCTCCAAATACATTAGGTACCCACTCCCCACGGGCTACCTGCACGACCACAGTTTCTTCACCACTGCTTTGCTCAGCAAGCTGGCTTCACTAACATCTTGTCATGCACTTCACATATACATGCTATAGCCATGTCCATTCTACCTGCTTACTCATCTTCTCTTCTATGTATGCCACAAGCAGCCTCCACAACCCACTCTTCACCACTATTCTAGAAGTCTCAAAGCCACAAGAAACTGAGGGAAAAACTAGGCCCTCCGGGACACCTGTGCAACCCAGTTTCCAAAGGTGCAGCTGGGTAGAATTTAACAAACACTGCCATTCAGGTGTGAACAGGAACTGGATCCAGCGTATTCCTTCTAGGCATTATTTTAGAACAATACAGAAAATCTTATGCTATTCTATAAATCGACAGTGCACTATCACCTGGGATACCGTGTTCCGCTTTAGTCACCTCAGGTAAAATCTTCTATAATGATTCAAGCATTCGGCAGCCTAAATCTCATTGAAAGCCAGTGGGACATCGGCTCCTAAGTACCTACATCACTTTTGAAAATGGGATTAACCTAAGTGACTTAGGGGCATTCTTTCAAAAATGTTACCCCTGTGATGAGGGGAACCCCATTGTGGGTGAGAAAAGGTTAAAGGTCACTTAGGAACATTCACTCCACCTGGGTGGTGGTTAGATAGCTACTTGTCAGCCAGAAGGAGCAGGACTTAAAGACAGATCAAGTGCTAGCAGATACCTTGGCCTTATAAATAAGTTGAGAGTGTTCAGACTCAGGGAGAAGCAGTGGGCTGGCTTGCTCCTGTGAAGGGATGAAGCACCAGAGGCTGTTGGCGGATAGAGCCCTCAGGAAGACAAAGGTGGGGTGGAACAGTGTGGGATACCAGAGCTGGGGAAGGCAGTGGAACCCCAGGCAAGGGTTGAGCACAGGGGTGTTACCTCCAAAGGGGTTTGGACTAGTCTGTTCTCAGCTGGAGAGCTGAGTGGTGTGCAAAGACAGACAACCCGATGGGCATGCTGGAGATGAAAACCCCTGTGACATCACACCCTGATGCAAGGGAGCACCCTGGTGATGAGCACTCACCATTCCAACCCCTCATTCAGGAAAGGGAGAAAGAAGTTGGCCCTGAAAAGGGCAATAACAATGATCCTTGGTTGAGGCAAGGATGGAGCTTCACAGGAGGAGAGATAAAATGGACTAGGAGTCTTGAGATTGGCAAGAAGAGGAGAAAGAGCTAAGCGCTCTATGTAGGGGGAAGAGAGACGCATTGTCTATGCATATTCAGTGCTGTGATTCCTGAGCAGAGAATGGTTTTGGTTCCCCGGCCACGCTATTGTTGACTATTTATTTTGTGATCAGAATTCCTGCCCAAAGGGGATTCAGTTGAGGCTGCAATCTCCATCTGCCTAGTCACTCCAGCAGGGCTCAGTTCGCTAGGCTTAGCATAGTCTTCTAGATGCTTTCTGTATTCAGTGCAGTAAGAAATGAAGAGCAGAGATCTGACAGGTCAGATAGCAAGTATAGTAAGCGTCCTTCCCAGGCAGAGCAGCAAACTGGAACCTGTGCTGAGAACCAGGCAGGCACTGGCTGCTCAGTCCTCCACCAGGGATGGTCTGACACATAACCAGCACAAGTAACTGCTGGGAGCTTCACCTATCCGCCTCAACTCAAGGCTGGATTTATTCCACTTCCACCACCCTCTTCTGACAACAGAACCCAGGGAGAAGGTCCATTGACCCAATCTCCCATCACCAGCACTGGGGTCAGAGGGTGAGGAGCTTCACTGTCTGACTTCCTTCTTCTCTCTGGCAACAGCACTGGAGGAGACCAAGCATGAGCAAGAAAAATAACTGGTCCCCCCCGTTCTCTCAACAGCTCATGGCCTGAGTTACTTCTTGGAACCATACACGTCCTAAGACCAGAGCTGATTCCAACCACAGAGGGCTCTCAATGGGACTTGGGGAGAGAAGGAGCAGATGGGAAGGGATGGAGTAGACATTAAACAGTTCTGCTATTTTGACATCTTTCCCTCGATATTAGTTTGTCTAAAGTAGTTATACAGGAGCCAAACAAAATAAGGTGTTGAAATGAAAACCCACCAGAGAGAGACCTGGCCGTGGGTTGTACATCCTTGCTGTGTCCTTCAAAGGCTACCCCATCCTACTGGAAACAGTAACGCTGATACAGCACCTGTCATCCAAAGGAGCTAAATGTTCTACAGTCCCTGGGCTGAGTCTACCCCTCTGCTGTCGCTGTCCATATGATACCCATTGCATGAATAATTAGAGAACTTCTGCCTTAAGGGCTAACACCAGCACCGCATTCACCTCCTAAAAATAAATAGCAGCGCAAGGCTTTCATGTCAGAGTAGAGGGTGGGGAGAACAAATAACTGCTCACAAAATGTTCTTGTGCTTCTAGAAGGCAGCTGGGTCCTCAGAACCTCCTCATGAGCAAGCATGATGACATGCTGTTGTGCCTGACTCTATCTTCACTTCAGTCCCTGCAGGTGGAGACGGGGTCTGCTTGCAACAGAAGAGAAAAAGAGCAAGGAGGTGCGATTTTCATTCCCATTGCATCAGTTGCCCATGGAAAAATAGCCTGTCAGGCCATCATCTGGAAGACGTGGCAAGGGGCACCATGAGCAGCAATGAGAAGCAAATGGACCCTGACTCATCCCCTCTGCCTGAGCCACCAAAGAGGAAGAGGGGAAGACCAAAGAAGCAGCCACAGGTGAGTGCCCAAGGCCTTAAGAAGACAATGGAGAATGCTGTGTAGTTAGACTAATAAGTACCATGCTGCTCAAGAAAGGGACAGCATGGTACACTACATGTTATCTGCCACCAATGGCAAGTACCTAGTTGTCTCAACCATGTCTCTAAATTGGCAGCCCACGCCCACCTGGGCCATGGAGCCTCATCAGGAGAGTTAATCACTGCCCTATTCTAGCACTCAAGAGTGCTGGGGAATAGAGCTGGGTGCAATTTTTTTGGTGAATAGTTTATTCGCTGAACAATGCAAATTGGGGTCGACTGAAATTATTTGCAAATCAGGTTGAATATGGTGAATCGTTTTGGCGGCAGAAAAAGGGAAGGAACTTCCAGACAAATTGAAATGTTTTGTTTTTAAAAAGAGTTTACACAAAATATTTTGACACTTTGTTTCAAAATTCAGCTATCTTTACTAAAAAAAACACACACAAGGGTGAAAAACACTTGAAAATGAAATGATATGTTTCGTTTCAGATGGAACACAATATTTATTTGACCCAAAACAAATTTCAGGGTGGATTTTTTTGGTTCATCCACTGAACTGAAAAATCAGTTATTCCCCAAGCTCTACTACTGTTTTGCTTTTGTGGGTGACTTGGGTATGGGAGGAAGAGGATATATGCTCTTTCACTCCTCATTCCATGCATCACAGCTGGAATGAACAAAATTTTGTCCTATATAAATACACAATGTACTCACGTTCATATGCCTACAAAACCAAATACATGTATTTGTGTTTATATATGCACCAATATATAGATAGAGTGCAGATAAATTAATAAATATATGCATCAGCATATGCACCTCCATGTAATGAAATGTGTGCAAAGCAACACACGGACATAGCCACTGTGATGAAGTGGAGGATTTTCTTAGTGTTTTGCATGAATACTGTGTGGGTCTTAGTTTCTCTGTGTGCTATGTGTTTAACGAGGTGATGGGAGAGGGAGTTTGTTGTTACAGAGGACCAGGTGTGACCTCACCTAACAGCCAGGACCCCAGACAATTGCCTAGATATGGGGGATCCTAGCAACTGGTGACCTGGTGACCAGGAGGCCCACCCCAGCTTGGCAGTCAGCCAGTTCTGGCTAGTGGGAGGACAAAGGGCTGAGGAGAGAGGACCCCGGTGACCTGACCAGCTAGGTCCAGCCAGTGGGAACAAAGGACGGAAAGAGAGGGCCCAGGCGACATGTTTACCTGGGACCAAAGACAAAGGACAGGGGAGGAGCTGTTGCAGGAGATGATATAGGATGACTGGCTGCAAGGAGGGGGCTTCTGGACTGGGGAGAGAGAGAGCAGCCAGAGCCCACCTGGATGCAGAAGAGACCTAGATGTATTGTGCTGGGTTGCTAGGCCCAAGGGCCCAGAGAGTTTCCTGTGCTGGGTTCAGATGCTCAATAAACCCTTCTGTTTTATGCTGGCTGAGAGTCACTCCAGTCTAGAGATCAGGTTTGCATCATTCCCTCCAGGGGTGGAGGCCCTGGGGGTCCAGAGTGAGTGGACTCCCAGAGGGGGCACACAGTGAGAGACAGACGTGCTGAAGGTTCAGAGAAGTGCGGTTCCAGGAGGCAGAGGGGCCTACGGCTTAAGCCCCTAGAGAGAGAGTGGACCCCTGAGAAGGGTTGTCACACGGAAGGGGGTTCCTCCCAGGAACTGTATGGAGCTGAGAGACAGCATGAGTCCTGTGAGTCTGTGACACCCACATATGCTAAGACATCCTTCTGTCTATGCACACGCCTATATGTAGGCTTGGAAGGATTAGATTTTTATTGGTAAATGTCAGTAAATGTTGATTTCACCCTACGCACACAAATCAATGAAAAAATATTTCCATCAATGATCATTGAAATTTACAGATAGGCAAAGTAAGAAAAATGTTGCTCGAGAACTTATTAGTGTTTGACTTAAGGATATTTACTTGGTATAGTTTGCCATGCAATTTGTGTTTGAATAGTTATAAAGCTTTAACTTTTTGAATCTCAACATTGACGGTCATTAAATAATTATGGTTGGACCCCCCATTATTTCCCACAACTATGAAAATGCTTAAAAATAAATATTGATATATCCATCAAAATTACATACACAAAAAGAATTCTACCAAGTCTACATATATGCAGCCTGTGCCCCCACCTCACGAGCTGTATACTCTGCTAAGCTCATAGTGTGCTCTCAGAATAACCCTGATGAAGCAGATATAGAGAAATATTAATCCATGCAACCCTCCAAAAATAGGATTGTCTCAGGTATAACGGACAAATCAAAGGTAAAATCTGGTGCAGCACCATTATGAATTTGAAAGTCACTTTGAGTGCACAAATTAAGAATAGGACCCTCAACATGTTCAGATAGTGAGTAAGGTTCCAGAACATTGACAACTGAGAACATGGAACTGTAATCAACCGTGCCTTCTGATATCATCTTCATTGTCTTTATTTGTGTCACTTTCCTATTGGTCACTTTCCTGATAGCTCTTGTATTTATTTTCCTTTTTCCCCTTTTAAAAGAAAAAGTCCTCGTCGTGGCTGGATAAACTTATCATCCCTCATTTGTGAGCCCTGTATACAAATTGATATTATACTTAGGCATGAATGAGACATTTTTTTTTTAAGACTAGGAATCCAAGAAAGGCAAACATCTGATATTTTTGTAAATTTCATACACAGGGTGAATTCTGGAGAGAGATGTTAGTGAGTCAGGCCACAGGGGCAGGACTTCAGTTTCACATACACAAACAATGAAATTATTGAAAAGGATTGTTTTAAATTGATGACTGAGCTGACACATTGTGAATTCCCTATAGCTATCTCTGTAGGCGGGTGGCTCCTAGAAGACTCAGAATGAGATATGTATAGATCCTTTCATTTCTTGGTCATGGCGGTTCCAACTGAGATCAGGTCAGGAGTGATGGAAAGCCAGTAGCACCTAGCGGCTGTTTGGTAGCTTGTGTGAAATGAGTCTGAGGCCTAAATCCACTTCTTAGTGGACCATAACATCATCATGCATCACATAGCTGAACTGGTTTCTCTCCATAGAGGTCAGCCTTTCAGGGCAGGACCAAGGCATGTTAGTAGGGAGGGGAAGAGAGAGCTTGTACAGCTTCTGTCCTATGGATAAACAGAGGACTTCTGCCTCCAGGGCTTTCAACATAACATCTCTCACTCTCCTCATTTACAAACTTAAAACAAAGAACTCTGCTTGTTTTTACTTTTTTCCATCAGAGTTTAAATAAGGAACCCACAGAATGTGAGCCAATGTGCATGTGCCAATTCATATAGGTTTGCTTTATGCCACCAAATACTTTTTCTTCCTTTTCTATGCTTCTATAAAGCTTTATTCTCCTGTGGGTACTGATCCAGTGAAAGCAAGATTCCTTCTGAGTCAGCACTGAATAGGTGGCACTGTGCTGCTTACATGTGCTGTCTTTCAGAGGTGACATAAAATCAAGGGCTTCCTAACCACTTGTGGTCCTTTGGTACTTTCAGCAAGAGTTGATGTGTTAACCCTGGTGTGTTGGCAAAATTCCAGTTCAGGTAATTACTTCCTGAACTCCCTCGGCGGATTAAATTGGAACAGGTGTTCTTTGCTTGCTGTCCTGCACTGTTCTGTAGTGCTGCTGTGTTCCATACCCAGCAGCGGCTGCATTTTGGCTCTAGAACGTGCGATCCCTTGCAGCTGGTATAATCTGTATACTTTCCTAGGAATCTTTAGGGGTTACATCAGGAGTTCTATCATGTTTTCACAGGGGGGCCACAATAGACACCTCCTATTCCCAGGGGCATAACATCCCTTTAGCAATTATTAGCACAGGAAAGTATGTACACCTCTACCCCGATATAACGCTGTCCTCAGGAGCCAAAAAAATCTTACTGCGTTATAGGTGAAACCGCGTTATATCAAACTTGCTTTGATCCACCGGAGTGCACAGCCCCGCCCCCCCGGAGCACTGCTTTACTGCGTTATATCCGAATTTGTGTTATAGCGGGTCGCATTATATTGGGGTAGAGGGAATGTCTCCGACTCCCATTGCTGTAGTATTGGAGCGCCTCACAACCACCATGTGAGGTAGGATGGGGAACTGGGGCACAGAGAGACTGTGTCTTGCCCAAGGCCAGTGGTAGAGCAGGGAATTGAACCCCTGTGGTCAGGTCCTAGGCTAACACCCTCATCACTGGACCCTCCTTCCTCTCTGGATATTGTATGTTCTGCAAATGTACTTTAGCTGTCTTCTAATGCAGTTTAGCCACCAGAAACAAGGAGCAGAGCCAGTGCCATGTGACTAGCAAGTGTGTTGGGTGCCACTCTTGGTCCACAGGCCACAGCAAAAAAATACACTGGGCTACATACTTGGAAGTTATCATTTGATTGCTAGGTGTTCGGAGTGTCAGAGTAACAGTTACCCTCTTTTTGTCCAAGCAGGAGCTTCTGGGACCTTTGCCCCTAAAGAAACCACGAGGAAGGCCAAAAGGAAGCAAAAAACTGAGTGCCAGCAGTGGGCAGACGGTAAGAGACCATGGCACATGCTCAGCTTATGGGAGGATGCCGAGCTCACTGGCAAGCAAACCCTCCTCTCCTCCAGGCTTTTGCTGGGGGAGCACGAGAGAGGCCCTCTCTCATTAAAAGACAGGCAGTTTGTGTCGTCTCCTTTTTAATTTTTGTTTAAGTCTTTAAGCTCTGACAAACTTTACACTCCTCTCCCACTGTTACCATTAAATCATCACCAGGGCCAGCGCTTCCACTAGGCGACCCTAGGCGGTCGCTTAGGGCGGCAGGATTTGGGGGGCGGCATTTTGCCATCCTCGGCGGCAATTTAGTGGCGGGGGTCCTTCCGCTCCGCGTCTTCGGGGCGCTTCGGCAGCGGGTCCTTCACTCGCTCCGGGACCCGCCGCCGAAGCGCCCCGAAGACGCGGAGCGGAAGGACCCCCGCCGCCGAATGCTCTGAGGAGGAGTGCTGCCGCCTAGGTCAGCAAAAACCCTGGCGCCGCTCCTGATCATCACCCTCTGTCCTCTGTCTGCCACCACTGATAGAGGACAATCATCTGCTGCTGCCTAGTCGCCTTCATTCTTCTCCCTCATTATCAGCCCTGCCTAGTCCTCTTTGTAGTCATCCTAAGTCTTTTCACACTGGCACCTAAAGGGCTGCCTCCTTCTCTTCTTTGTCCTGCCCATCATCCTAGTCATCGTCAGCCTCAGCATCATGTTCCTCCTCATCCTAATTGTCCTCCTAGTCATAGTTCTCCTCCTCCTCACCCTACTCCTCCTAGTGGTTGGTCCTCCACCTCATCCTTCTCCTCCTCTTCTACTGTGTCTTTCCTCCTCCTAGTGCTTCTCCTCCACCATCATCACATAGTCCCCATCTGGCGCACTCTGCTTCCTAATCATGTTCCTCCTTTCCTCAGTCCACTACCTCTGCTTCCTCTGCCCAGTACTTCTCCTAAATCTCCACCTCCTGGTTCCTCCTCCTCCTAGTTGTTTTTGTTTTCATCCTAATTTGCCTACTCTTCCTCTGACATCCTCCAATTCTGCCTGGTTGATATCCTCCTCTAGGCTGTCTTTGTCTTCTGCTTCATCTGTTTAGTCATCTCCCAAGTCCTCCTTCCCATAGAGCTCCTCCTTCTAGGTGTCCTAGTCTTAATCCTAGTTTGCCTGCTCCTAATCCACATCTGCTTGTCCTCTCTGATGCCTGGACAGCAACCTCCTTCTTCCTCTGCCTCTCCACTCTTTCCCTACTCCTCTCCCTCCTAAGACCCCGCCGCCTCCTCCTAGTTGTTATACTCTTAATCATAATCCACAGTCACATAGGAAGACCTTAAAATGAAGCCACCCCGACCAAGTTTAGGCCTGGCCTACACTTAAAAGTTAGGGCAACGTAGCTACAGTGTTATGGGGTGTTAAAAAATCCACATATCTGAGCACTGTCACTATGAAAAATTCACACACACACCCAAGTGCTGTACTCATGCTGATCTAACGCATGGTGTAGATGCAGCTAGATCAATTGAAGAATGCTTCTGTCGACCCAACTACCATCACTTGGGGAGGTGGGGTTCCTACAGTGATGGAAAAACCCTTTCCATTGCTGTAGGAAGCATCTACACCATGGCACTACAATGTTGTAGCTGTGCCATTGTAATGCGGACATGGCTTTAGTGTGTTGATCACAAGTGCAATAAGTTATGAAAGAGGACTAGATCATGTCTTTTGTTTTAACTAAAGGTAGAATCTTCAGCTGAGAAAAGACCAAGAGGGAGACCCCGTAAGTGGGTAAGTACAATGACATCAAAATCCTCTTTTGTTCCCTCTCCTTGAGTTCCTTCTCTCAAAGCCCAGAGGATCCCCCATCTTTCTGGTTTGCTCCTCTTCTCAAGAGCATTAGCTGTGCTGATGCTCTTTCAGCCTAGGAGGCCTGGATGCAACCTTCTTTGGGTCTTGAGCACTGATCTGGCCAGATAGGAGAGCAAGATTCTTCCTCCTTCCTCCCTCCCCGCCCACCCTAGGGTTGAACATTCTGCAAAAACACTCTCTTATCCAAGAACCTCTGGCAATATGTTACACTTAATTCAGGAAGCAACTCTCTTCCACTCCCTATTCCCAACACTTCAAAAGCAAAGATTCCTGAGCTTCTCAGCAAGAGCGGTGCTTTCCTTGGGAATTCTGATGGAGTAAGAGGGATTCCTAGATCTCAGGTTCATTTCAAAAGGGGAATTTTAGAATTCAAGGAAAAGAGAAGGTCACTGGAGTGAGAAACCTAGAACTCTGACAGCAGAGGGCTCATTAATCTAGCAGAGAAAGACAAAGAGATCCAAGGGCTGGAAGATGAAGTTAGATGCCTTATTTCTAGCCCAAAGGTGTGTCTTTTTAACAGAGAGGGTAATTAGCTGTTGGAACAATTTACCAAGGAATATGGTGGATTCTCTGTCACTTTAAGTCTTTAAGTAAAGATTAGGTGTCTTTCTAAAGAGAATGATCTAGCTCAACCACAAGATATGGGCTAGTTGCCGGAATCTGTGAGTGAAATTCTGTAATCTGTTATGCAGGAGGTCAGACTAGATCAGTGGTCACCAACTGGTCAATCATGATCAACTGGTCGATCCTAGAGTACCACCCAGTCAATCGCGATCTCGAGCAGCACAGTGTGGCTGCCGCTAAGACAGGCTCCCTGCCTGCCCTGGGCCCACACTGCTCCCAGAAGCAGCCAGCGCGCCCCACGGCCCTGGGGGTGGTGAGGCAGAAGTCTCCCTCCGCATGCTGCACCTGCCTGCAAGCACCGGCCCTGCAGCTCCCATTGGCCATGAACAGGGAGCTGTGGCCAATGAGAGCTGCAGGGGTGGTTCTTGCAGAGAGGGGCAGTGCTCTGAGCCACATGCTCCCCGCCCCCCACCCCACCCCAGGGGCATGTTGGCCCCTTCCAGGAGCAGTGTGGGGCCGGGGTAGGCAGGGAGCCTGCCCTAGCCTTGCTGCACCCGCCACCGACCGGGAGTCACCAGAGGTAAGTGCTGCCCAGCAGGAGGCCGCACCCCAACCCTGAGCCCCCTCCCAGAGCCAGCACCCCAAACCCCCTCCTGCACCCCAACACTCTGCCCCATCCCTGACCCCCCTCCCAGATCCAGCACCCCATACCCCTTCCTACATCTCAACCCCCTGCCCCAGCCCTGACCCCCCCTCCCAGAGCCAGCAGTCTGTATCCTCTCCTGCACCTCAACACTCTGCCCCAGCCCAGAGCCCCCTCCTGCACCCAAATTCCCTCCCAGAGCTTGCACTTCTCATCCCCTCCTGTACCCCAACCCCCTGCTCCAGGTTCAGCCCAGAGCCCTCTCCCACACTGCAAACCCCTAGGCCCCAGCCCAGAGTGTGCACCCCCTCCCAAACCCCAAATCTCTACCCCAGCCCGGTGAAAGTGAGGGTGGGGGAGATCAAGTGATGGAGAGGAAGGGGATGGAGTGAGTGGGGTGGGGCTTTGGAGAAGGGGTGGGGCCTCAGGGAAGGGGCGGAGTAGATCCTGGGTTGCCCTTAAATTGAAAACGTGATCTTGGGCGTAAAAAGTTTGGAGACCACTGGACTATATGATCACAGTGCATCCTTCCGGCCTTAAAAATCTATGAACTCAGAAGATGATGCCCATGGAATTCCTCCCTTAAGAAAGAAGGCTGTGGGAGATGGGGCTCAGGGAACCCACAGGCATCAGTGGGAACTTGTGTCAGAAACTAATGCCGCATTAAATCAGTTCTGCAAGCTTCCCACTCCCAAGCCTTCTGATGGCTTTGACCAGACTGGTCCAAGTTGAGATCCTTCCTGTGACAGATGATCTGATTCATCAATAATATATATTGTGACAAAGTTCCTCCTCTATCTTGGTGGGTCCTGCGCTTATTGGCGGATTTTCTTGCCGCAGAGATTCACCATGTGGGTTGGGGAACAGCCCAGAGACCTTCCCCTCTGGAAGAACCCACAGTCCAGGTCAATTGGGAGGTTTGGGGGGAACCCGGGCCCGCCCTCTATTCCGGGTTCCAGCCCAGGGCCCTGTGGACTGCAGCTGTCTATAGTGCCTCCTGTAACAGCTGCATGACAGCTACAACTCCCTGGGCTACTTCCCCATGGCCTCCTCCAAACACCTTCCTTATTCTCACCACAGGACCTTCCTCCTGGTGTCTGATAACGCTTGTGCTCCTCAGTCCTCCAGCAGCACACCCTCTCAGCTCCTTGCACTTCTTGCTCCCAGCTCCTCACACTCACACCACAAACTGAAGTAAGCTCCTTTTTAAAACCCAGGTGCCCTGATTAGCCTGCCTTAATTGATTCTAGAAGCTTCTTCTTAATTGGCTCCAGGTGTCCTAATTAGCCTGCCTGCCTTAACTGGTTCTAGCAGGTTTCTGATTACTCTAGTGCAGCCCCTGCTCTGGTCACTCAGGGAACAGAAAACTATTCATCCAGTGACCAGTATATTTGCCCTCTACCAGACTCCTGTACCCCACTGGTCTGGGTCTGTCACAATATTTATAACCTAGGAAGATAAGTATGGAGGGGAGGATAGGATTAAAAAACTCCACCCAAGCCAGACTGAAGTCATGCTCTGATACCTATCCCCAGAACAATGGATAGACCCATGATAAACCTATCAGCCAGATAGGTTCATTGGCTTCTCTCAGAGCAACCAATGAAGGGCTGCACTTGAGGCTTGGAGGGAGAGAATTCCCATGGGGGAAGTGCCACGACTTGGAGGGTTTGCAAGGTGAGATCCCCTAATACAGTACTCCTAGGAGGAGCGAGCACTTGGCAAACAGTTGATGAGGGGGGAATGTCCTCTGGACACAGCTCAGGGTTGAATCTCCCACAGGGAAGGCCAGAGAAGAGAAATGCTATTTACATATCAAATGGCCTTTTCTTCTCTGGCATCCAGCTGAGAAAAGGCCACGTCTACTTCAGCTTGTGAGAAGTGTAAATCCAGAGACGATACTCTAAACACCTCTTCTGTTTTAATTCCATCTTCTCTCTTTTTACTTTCAATGCCTCTAATTCTAAGGAAATCCACTGTTGCGTGGGGTTTTTAAGCAGTCCGGCCCTGAAGGGAACAATCTCTAAGGAGAGTACAGAAGGCGAAAGGAGTTCTGGAGCTTATGCTCTCCTCCCAGTCTTGGTCAAGGGCCATGGACAAAGGTGTCCTATCCCAGTGAGTTGTGTGGCCATCAGGCTATGGCAGGCAAACACAAGGGGTGTGGCTGAAGGACCGTCCTAGGAGATGGGAGTTGGTGGTGGTGTTTGGTTTGCAGTGCTAGCAGCATATTGGGTCTGGCTGTGGTGAAAACTCATAAGAAGCAACCGTTAGAAAAACAAGAATTATAGAGGAGGAAAAAGAGAAAATCGGTTCTATACTTATTTTCTTTTTGGTTAAGATTAAGAAAAGGCAGAAGGAGGAGGTGAGCTATGAGATGTTAAAGGAGGAGTAGCAATAGAGCTGTGTGGGGAAAGAAAACTACTTTAGCAACTTCAACAATCAACAAAAACAAGTGTTGTATTCATGGGATCATGACCAGCATGGTCACATGCAGCCAAATGGGAGCCCAAGAACTGCAGAGAATGGAGAAACCTCACAAGGGAGGAACCAGGCACAGCCAGTGCCAGGAGCCAGGTCAGGGCCTGAGGAAGTTGAGGGAGACCAGGGCCACAGCAGACCAGGAAAAGCTGGAGAATCCAAGGTGGAGGATGAGACCTCAGTGGGGAGCTTGGAGGATGAATGGAATGTCTGCAGTGACAGGAAGAACCGCAGAGCATCGCCTGGGCAGAGTGCCCAGGGCAAATGGGTCTGGGAGTGGAAGAAACACCAGCTGGAGACAAAGAGACTGCAGCTGCAGGAAAGATAATGTGTTGAGTAGGAATTAAAATGCCAACATAAGAAGGGAGAGCATGCCAGACAGCATTATCATGAAGTGGGCACTGAGTGGTTGCACAGACAGAGGCTAAGCTATTGGGTAAGTGGAGATAGAAATCACCCATCTAATTCCACAGGCAATGTAGCTCTTGAACTGTGTCCTATACATAAAGAAGGTGGTACCATCTATGTTTTCTAAAGGCTTGTGAATGGAGGCGCACACGGAACTGGGTAGCTGCTGTGGATAAGATGCAGCTTCTAGCTCCCTTACCGAATGGTTAATATTAACAGCATGATCTCAGTGGCCAGTGAAGAGTGTTTGAATGACGAGTTTAAAATCACTTTGCTGCAGAAATTTGAAGAGACCTGTGACTCATACAGAAAGAAATTTCAGGGAGCTTGGAAGCAGTGTATTAAGGGTTATTCCGAAGTTGCTACTCAGCTTGGAGGAGACTTCACAACAGAAGAGGCCTTTGGGCTGATGGGAATGGGACAGTTTTATATGCTGTGCGCTCAGGAGTTGAAAGTGTGACTCATGGATCGGAATCCCAAAACGCTGTACATGGCAAGCAGATTAGCTGAGGAGTACATCCACAGTCCTTCTGGGACAGATGAAAGGTCTGGGGGGCGGGTGGGAGGTGATCACTGTAGTGCTTAAGAGTCCTAGTCATGGACCTGGTTCCCCTTTTGCTAGGTGCTGTACAAACACGGTCAGGTAGGAATTTCAGAATGATCTGTGAGCTGCTGAACTTGAAGCTTGGGAAGAGAGAGATTCCCCTGAGGGTTAACCTGGCTGGGGAGGTTGGCAGAAAAAAAATGGTTTGAGGTGGGGGAGGAGAGAAGATGACCTCAGGGTACTTGATAAACAGGGTGGTGGAAATTCTCTTTCTGGGTCCAGCATGACAGGGGAGGCCAGAGAAGATAATTGCTCTTCAAACACATGGGAGTGCCTTTTCTTCTCTGTAACTGAGCTGAGAAAGCAGCAGCTAGTTCAGCTTATGAGAAGTGTAAATTGAGGGTTGTTAAGCAAAACACTTCTTTTGCTTAAATTCCATTTTCTCTGTTTTTATTCTCACCACTTGTAGTTTTAAGGAGATCTGCTGTCATATGGGTGTTCCAAGCAGTCTGGCCTTGGAGGCAGCAAACTTGAACTTCTAAGAGGTATAGGGGGCAAAAGGGGTCTCAGTCACCCGTCTCAGTCAAGGGGGATAGACAAAGGTGTCCTATGCCAGTGAATTGTGTTACCATCAAGCTACAGTAGGTGTATGCAAAGGAAGAAGCTGCCAATCCTTGATGAGAGTTGGCAGTGGTGGTTGGTTTATACTCCTGATAAATTTACCCAATGGTCTGTAATAATCTGAGTTTGTTCATCTCTAGTTATTACCGCAAGACCCATCTTTTCTCCCAGGCCAGTAAAGAGATGGGTGAGGCCGGATACTTGTGTGAGTGGAGCTCTGGTGGGGTCTCTGTTGGGATGAGTGCATGAAACATTGTCATCGTGGCAGTGATGCCTCTGTTTATCTGAACAATGAGTTTAGTAGCAGTTGGAAAGCCTAGGTTGGGTGCACTATTATTATAGAGCTGCAGAAATCTAAGCAAGTAAATATACAGAAAGCTGAGGCTCCCTAAAGAGCATGACTGGGGGTGGGGGGGGGAGAGAAATATTGTGCTAGATTCAGAGCACTAACCAGCTGTCAAACACCTGCTGGCACAGTCTGCCCTGTGGTTAAACTGACACTAACATGTAGGAAGGAGACTGGCTCAGCCATGACTTTCAGCCCACTTCGCAACTGTTCAGTGTGCCTGACATGGGTAGAGACCAGGATCACCCCAGGTGGCATTTGAAATGCAATGTGTGGAGGGGGGGAGCAGCCAAGCATGAGTTTAAAGGCATGTGGATACCTCCCTGGGGCTCTAAAGAGGAAGTGAGGTGAGGAGGAGTAGGAAGAACTGAGAGAGAACGACTAAGAGATTCTCCAAAGATGAAATAATTGAGCTAGGCAGAAAAGGCTGTTCCAGCAGAGGAAGTATTGTCCAGCAGTTAGGGTACTAGTCTGGGGCTTGATTTCTCTGCTCTGCCACAAACTTCCTGTATGACTTTGGGTAAGTCAGTCTGTCTCTCTGTGCCTCAGTTTCCCTATCTATGCAATGGGGATAACAGCCCTGACCTGCCTTCCAGGGGTGTTATGAGGATAAATATATTAAAGATTGTGAGACACTAAGATACTATGTTAATGAGGACCATATAACTAACTACCTCAGACAGACAGAAAAGGCATGAAAAGGCAGTGAGTATCCAAATACAATTACCGAGGGTTCTTGAACACAAAACCAAGTAAAATAAGAATTGTCCTATGTGGCATAACCTTACACTGTCCTTTCACAGCTAAAACATCCTGTCACATTTTTATATATTACATCCCAAAAAACTACATTAAAAAGTAGAGCTGGTTGGGAATTTTCCATCAATGTTTTTTCATTGGAAATTGCAGTTTTCATAACATTAAAATTTTTCCCACAGGAAATTTTTTTTATTTCCCATCAGAAAAATCTAAACAAAGTAGATCATTTTGGGTTGGGTTGACCTAAATCAGAACATTTTCATATCAAATTGAATCAAAAAGTTTTGTTTCAGAGCAGTTTGACATTAGTCTGTGTCTACCTGAGCTAATGCAGTGCCTCATGGGAGATGGTAGTTCAGGTGCTTCCTGCCCGTGTTCTTCTCTATGGGCCAGACTCCCTGACTAGACTGCATCTCCCATTATGCACCATGGTCTCCTCTCTGGTTGAAATCATGTGATGCATCATGGGAGTTAACATAACAATGTATCTGCATCATGAAGATGTGGTCCAACCAGGGAGCGCCAGCCCACAGGGGAGAATAGGGGGACCTTGAATTGAAACTTCTATGAGACACCATAGCGGCTTATGCAGGCACAGATTAATGTTGAACCAGCCTCAAACAAAACATTTCAATGGGCTCAACAAACCAAAATGAAAGAGTTTGATTCAGCAATGTTGAAATGAAAGGTTTTGAATCAACCTTTTTTTGTTTTTTTGCACTTATTGTTCTGTGAAAAATATTGATATTTCACCTTTCCATCCCAATTCAGGCCAAAACCAAATTTCACAGTATCGCCATTTCCATAGGACAGAAATTCTGATTTTAACCAGCTCTAGTTATAAGAACATTAAAGCTGCAAAGTCAAACACTCAAAAATTAGGAATGCCAGCATTAAGGATGCCTGTGCAACTATAATTTCGTTCCTTTGTGCTGATGCATTATGATACAGTCTTTAATTATATGATCCCATACTCTTTTTTTCTACAGGACCCCTGTCTCATTCAATGCCTAGGATGAGGTTGGGTGGAATAGAGCAGGTATTTAACAGAACACAGCAACATTACACAAGAGTTTTAGGAGAGGAGAAAATGAAAGACATTTTATGCATATGAAACTACAAGGGCAATCCAGGGAGGTAAAATATAATTTCCCAAGATGGAATTTGTGGCTTACACCACTGCTCTTGAAAAAAATGCCATGGGATGTTTAATGACCACAATTGGCCAGGACCTCAATTTTACATCTTATCCTGCAGCGCAGCTCTCCCTGGTGCCAGACGGGGCCACTGGCTTAGTATTGACAGAAATCCTTACTGAGCCACCAATACTACTTCCTGCATCTCCTGTTTCTTCCTTGGAGGTCACCTTTCCACGTACTGTTCTGGCCCAAATCTTCCTTAGTTTATGAAAACGGATTAAATTACAGCCCAGATGGGTAAAACACGACGCCTTTTGGTGTTTAACATACACCTGTAAAACGCTAATAGGACTCCAGGAGCTGGAGTTAGCCTGATGTTTGGACCTAAGCCCCTGACATAGTGGTATCTAGGAGCCCTCTTTCCATGAAGCATCCTTAGTAGTTAGAGTACCATGGTGCACAGAAGAACCAGCAAAGGAGGAAACTAGAGCACAGGTGCAAGTCAACCAATTCATAAGAGAATGTTACGGGGTGACTTGATCACTCTATATGTACCTACATGGGGAACAAATATTTGATAATGGGCTCTATAATCTAGCAAGCAAAGGTATAACATAATCCAATGGTGGAAATAGAAGCTAGAAGTAAGGTATACATTTCTAAGTGAGGGTAATTGGAACAATGTGCCAAATGTCATGATGGATTCTCCATCACTGGCAATTTTAAAATCAAGATTGGATGCCTTTAAAAAAAAAAGAGGATATGTTCTAGTTCAAAAGGGATTATTTTGGGGGAGCTCTGTGGCCTATGTTGTTCAGAAGGTCAAAGTAGATCAGGGGTAGGCAACGTACGGCCCGCAGGCTGCGTCCAGCCCGTCAGACCTTTTAATCCAGTTCTTGAGCTCCCGCCAGGGAGCAGGGTCGAGGGCTTGCCCCGCTCCGGCGCTCCAGCCGGGGAGCGGGGTTGGGGGCTTGCCCCACTCTGCATGTGCTGTGGCTCCATGCAGCTCCCGGAAGCAGCAGCATGTCCCCACTCAGGCTCCTACGCGTAGGGGCAGCCAGGGGACTCCGCACACTGCCCCCACCGCAAGCACCAGCTCTGCCACCAGGCCATGGTTCCCTGTCAATGGGAGCTGCGGGGGTGGCACCCACAGACCGGACAGCGCGCAGAGCTGCCTGGCCACACCTCTGCATAGGAGCCAGAGGGGAGACATACCGCTGCGTCCTGTAAATGCCGCCCAGAGCCTGCACCTCTGACCTCTCCCATGCCCCAACCCCCTGCCCCAGCCCTGATCCCCCTCTCACCCTCCGAACCCCTTGATCCCAGCCCGGAGCACCCTCCTGTACCCCAAACCCCTCATCCCCAGCCCCACCCCAGAGCCCGCACTCCCAGCCGGAGCCCTCACCCCCCACCCCAGACCCCAACCCCTCCCCCATCCTGGAGCCCCCTCCTGCACTCCAAACTCCTCAGCCCCAGCCCAGAGCCCCCTCCCCTGACCCCCAACTCCCTGCCCCAGCCCAGAGCCCCCTTCTGCACCCTGACCCCTCATTTCTGGCCCCACCCTGGAACCCACACCCCCAGCCCAGAGCCCGTACCCCCTCCCACACTCCAATCCTCTGCCTCATCCTAGAGCCCCCTCCCGTACTCTGAACCCCTCTGTTCCACCCCCAGCCTGCAGCCCCCTCCTGGATCCCAAACCCTCATCGTTGGCCCTACCCTAGAGCCTGCACCTCTAGCCAGAGCCCTCACCCCCTCCCACATCCCAACCCCCCGCCCCAACCCGGAGCCCTCTCCCGCACCCTGAACTCCTCATTTCTGGCCCCATCCCATAGCCTACACCCCCAGGCAGAGCCCTCACCCCCTCCCACATCCCAACCCCCAATTTCATGAGCATTCATGGCCCGCCATACAATGTCCATACCCAGATGTGGCCCTCAAGCCAAAAAGTTTGCCCACCCCTGGACTAGATGATCACAATGGTCCCTTCTGGACTTGGAATCTATGCATATCGATGGTGAAATCTGACAAATGGCTTGTGTCCCATTGTGATGCCCTCCTTTATTCCTCCTTGATGCTTTTATATCACACTGAGGATAGTAGACCAATGGGTTTATCTTGATAGTTTCAGGACCTATGGCAAATTGACATGAGTATCAAACTTTCTGTATATCCAGCACACTAGTGCACATAAGATCCTCTTTATTTTCCATCTGCAAATGGGTTAAATGGGCTAGAAATGAGACGAGAGTAGAGCTGAATGGCTACCCTCTCGTTTCATAGACTGCAATCGATTTCTGTTTCTGATATTCCATAGGCAGGTTATGGGATTTCCTGGTTAAATTGACAGGTTGCTGTCTTGTGCACCTGCATCATAGGGGAGAGTGTTCCCCATTAAGCCAACATTGCACAGGCTGCGGGGCTGCCTCCCTCACAAATATCATAATAACTGAACGCCTTCAACAACTATTTCCACACTCTCACACATCACATACGCATACACCACAGGAACACATCCGGACACCACACACAATACACATTGAGCACATGCGCACGTACAGCCAACACGGGCACAGGCTGAGAAGATGGGCCTGTCCTCACTCCTGCACAGCTAATCATTTAAAAGGCACTAATTAAAGATTTTTTTGTTCGGATCTAATTCGTTTGATTGGGTTGATTTGTATTTTATCTTCTCTGACATGATTTCTGTGTTGTTTGTTGGTGGGTTTTTTTCTCTTTACAGCCTCAGCTACTGATCCAGCAGAAAGAAACCCAGGAAGGATATCTCCAAGAGAGCAGTGACCTGAATTCTATTTCACCGCCTGCCACAGGAGGTTTGGGATTAGATAAACAGAATTATCACAGGGTTAAAATATACAACCATCCTAACAGTAAACCATGCATATATCCCAGCATCTATAACACCAAATGCTGGGACTCTGCTGGATCTTAGAAACTAAGCAGTGTTGGGTGTGTCAGTACTTGAATGCGAGACCTCCAAGGAACACTGCATCATGTAGGCTTAGCAAACCAGTATATGACACTTCCCTCTGTATCAGTACTGAATATTCCAGGATGCTGTTACAGGCAGAGAGAGGAAGCATTGTACTTCTGGTTTTCCAACAAGTTATGAGACTGAGGTTCTGGCCACTTTGGATGTACTTAAGATCAACCAGAAATTATGGGCTTGATGCATGAATCACTGGATAAAATTCTCTGGGCTGTGTTATGCAAGAAGTCAGACTAGATGAAGTCCCTTCTGGCCTTAAAAATAGGAGTGAAGGCTCCTCTGCTCTTTTCAGGAGAGTGTGGAAGTTGTTATTGTCATGGATAAATTCCATTCTGGATAATTCCATGCTGCCTCCAGTACGCTATTCCTCTCCTCTTCCAGTCCTAAACTCTAGGTTAGTATTGTGTGCTGTTAAACGGTTGCTGGGATTTCACCAGAGATGCTAACATTTTAGTGGTGGATGAAATGACAACAGCATTTAGTGTGTATATCTGATTGTAAAGTGCTTTGAGATTCTCCAGGATGAATGGTGTTAGGTAAAAGTAATACCATTGTCATAAAAAACTAGAGATGGGCAACAGCTAAAACCCTGGTTCTGAATACACCAGACCCTTGGAAAAGTTTGAATCCAGATTTGACCTTTGCAGCTTGAGCCCATTTCTCTCACAAAGACTTGTGCAGAATGAAGTTTGCAGGAAGCTGGTCCTTTAATGCTTTCCCTTGAGTGGGTAGGGAAAGGGAACCAGCAAGAGGTAGAAGTTGTCATTAACACTGACATGCGGTCAGCACAGCTGCACCCTCATCCCTTTACCGTTGGTGTCGTTTAACCTGGAGTGCAAAGCAAGCTAACTGACGTCGAGGAGCCAAACCCAATCTTGGTTTCTTAGAAAGTCCCTGGAGATGCCACATGATGAATGCCAAGTTTGCTAACCTCAGTTGTTTGATTCGGTTTCCTCTTTGACTCCTGGTCCCATATCACTTCCTGCCACTAAGTTGCATGATGACATCAGTGCAGCCACAGGCTTATAAGTGATGACCTCACTTCCTGCCCAATTCTCTGTCTTATTTCTGCTTTTCGTAGAGCTGTTAGCATCACCCAAAACCGCAGCCTAGGTGGGTACTTTCCTCTTCCTTTCAGTTTGAGCAGGACTGAGGGCAGTGGCATGTGGAATACATTTCCCTCCTGTTACAGAGACAGGCAGGCACAGATGCATTAGGATAAGCAGATGCTGCAGTGAGTGTGAGATGGCAATGTAGCACGTGGTACTGTAACACAGCCAGCTAGTTACTTCTGTACTTTCTGCTACAGAGATGGGGATGCTTTCTTCTAGTGTGTGCATTTCACTTCCTGGAGGTGCAGAGATTTGTAGCACTGGAGACAGGAAAGCTGCTGTGTCCTGGAGTGAAGTGTGGAAGGTAATACAAAAGCACACATAGTATGAAATCTAATACTCCTCCTCTCGGGAGTAATTCATAACAATTTTAATTCAAACAATAACCTGAAAATGAATCTGGGATGCAGTCTTGTATGTGGAACCTTTAAGCTGGTGATTGGAAAAGAGTCACCGGCTCTGCCTTGCTGGAGACTTTATAGATTCCAGATTCATTCAGGAGTGTGATGCAGCGATAGCTGCTTCCAAACTGTTAGTTTCTGAATGTGAGCCAGTTCCACGCACCTGCAACTAACTTAAAAACTGGGTGCTGTGCTGCTGACAGGATTTGCACTCTCCACACAGAGTGTGACAGCTCTAGCGCAGCTCTGCACTCTCTGATTTGCCACAGAAAAGATTACAATCACCTAGATGTCTATTGTCTTTATTGGGCTTTTGCAGGATGGGACTGAGATGCTGTGATAGGAACGTATCAGGATGCTTGCACCTTCTAGGAACTGCCCTATGCACAGCTCTAACTGAGGCTGATGGTCCCTTGCATCGTGATCACTGTATTAAAACACAAATTCAAAAAACAAACCTGGAAATATCCAAATGGATATGGTCTGGCCTGACTCCTTGCTGGTCTCCTTAATGAGAGCTTGGAGGAGGGAGAGGGAAGTGGAGGGGGAGAATCAGAGAGGAGGGGCTCCTGCAAAAGTGCTGTGGACGAGGCAATGGCGAAGAGTTGGGAGAACTGTTCCAGAAATAGCTATTTGTTTCCTGGGCCTGTGCAGCCTGAACCCCTTCTTTCTGTGATATTCCCAGGGTGCTGATTCTGGGGTTTCCTAACAGCTCATAGATTTTGCTTTGCGTAGATTTCATTAATTTTCAGTTGCCTATTTCTTGTGATGACACCAACTGCAGCTCAACCACTGAAGTTTCGCTAGTTGCCCAGGCTGGGTGTTCCTGCCACACCCCTCATGACAGAGTGCTGCTGCCAATGCATGATTAATGAGCCTGACATCACCTACTTCCCCAAAACCACAGAGGAAGCCTTGGCCTGTTTTATTTTTTTATTTCAATAATAAATCATCCTTTCTAGTGAAACATAGGGGAGCAAGAGAAACCCCCAACTCTGCAATCAGTGCTGCCAGGACCTGCCAGAAGCAGGAGGGAAATTTGTATTTTGTTTCCTCCTTGCCCGTCTCCCACCGTTCGCCTCCTCCCTTCAGTCTGGCTGATGGTATGAGAGTTCAGCCCACTGGCAAACTGTTGGGCCACTCCTTTCCCAGGACCAAGCCCAATAGTCATCCCAGCTTTCCCTGAAGCAGGGAGCCAGGTGCAGATCGGGGGAGCTCCCTAATCATGCAGGAGGTCAGACCAGATAACACCAGATGGAAAACTTCACCCAGGGACTCCTGCATCCAGCCCATAACCTCTGACCTTTCTGAGCACACATTCAAGTAATCACTGCAAGGTTCAGATGTTTATGTGGACTCTGGTTCTGATCCACTATCCACTGCAGTCACTAAGCGTGCTGCCATTGACTTCACTGATCCGGGGATCGAGCCCTTTTTGAGTTCCCCTCAACCCACCGCCTCACAATCCTCCATTCACTTTCTGACTCCCCCTTTCCTTCCTCCCCTCCTCCTCAGCAACCTCAAACAGCTGTGTGACTCCCACTCCATACTCCCCCTACACCCTCCCAGTCCTTCCAATCTCTCCTGATGTCCCTCCAGTGAAAGCCTGGCACAGGCCACTGAAACCACCCCTGAGCATTGCTGCCCAGGTGCACCTAACTACTGTAGTTCAGGTCTTTGTGCCTTGGGGATTTGGAAGGAGCGCCTCAAGGCTGCATGATGCTCAAGGTTCACCCCATCACACATGGTGCTCGGAATTCTTTAACCTAGTGCTGTCGCTGTAACGGGGAGGTGTGTGGGACTCCAGAGCTCTAACCCCCCTTTCTCATGCTATCTCCCTTTAGGCGCTCCTGGAAAAGATTCTCATAGGACGGGCAGGACTACAGGCCTCAGGAGATCTCTGAGCACCACCCCAGCTGCACCACAGTAGCACCTTGCCTGCTGATGTCGTACTGAAGCCACAAGGATTAGGAAAACAAACCAACCAACCAACCAATCTTAATTTCACACTTAAAATTCTCCCCCCACCATAACTTTGGCAAAGCCAGAGCCCCTGCTGCCCTCCTGCTCACCCCAGACAGCAATCTCAGGCATGACAGCCAGAAAGCTGTATTGCAGGGGTGGTCAACCTGAGCCTGAGAAGGAGCCAGAATTTACCAATGGAAATTGCCAAAGAGTCACAGTAATACATCATCAGCTCCCTGCCCCCCACTCCCAGCGCCTCCCGCCCACCGGCAGCCCCACCAATCAGCACCTCCCCCTCCCTCCCAATCAGCTGTTTCGTGGCATGCAGGAGGCTCTGGGGGGGAGGAGCGAGGGCATAGCAGGCTCAGGGGAGGGGCAGAGCCAGGGGTTGAGCAGTGAGCACACCCTGGCATATTGGAAAGTTGGCGCCTGTAGCTCCAGCCCTGGAGTTGGTGCCTATACAAGGAGCCGCATATTAACTTCTGAAGAGCCGCATGTGGCTCCGGAGCCACAGAAAAACAGCAGCCTCCCTGTGAAGGGGATTCCCTCACCTGGTTTGTATTAGACCTTTGCAAGGAATTAGGGTTACATTAAGCTCTTAAAAAGCCGTTACAACTTGTAACTTGTGCTGTCAGGAATGGCCATAGTCCCACAGGGAAGGGAAGCTGACTTAATACCTGCAGACACAGTGCAGGTGACCTAATCACACTGCCACTTTTTGAGCTCACCTAGTAACACCATCAGGGGGAATGGGGCATACACTTCTATTTTCAGGAGAGCAGCGAGAAAGTCCTTGGGGACCAGTTCCTGGATTAGGTTGCTGCTCATTTTCTCGGGCAGTGAAGAATTCTTTCTCCCACTCTCCCCAAATAGAAAAAACAATGGGAATTGCCGTACTGCCATGGGCCAGTGCTTCATCTAGTCAGTTATCCTTGCTTCAGCAGTCTAGAGACCTTGGAGGAAAGTGTAAGACTTGAAAAAGGTGGACTGCTGAGGGGGGGAGGAGGTCTTCCTCCCCTGTTGATAATCTTGCTCCCTGAAGCATTTGGGTTGATGAACCTTATTTTTTATCCTAGCTAGTGTCAGTCCAGGGATTATTTGGGGGGCCATATCCCCACAACCAGTCCACACCCAGGAACAACTCTCAGTGAAGTCAATGAGAATATTTCCTGAGTGAGTACTAGATAAACACAGAGTAAAGACCCCTGGATTCTTAACAGGCATGTCTGCAAGAAAAGGGTTGCTTCTTTACTGAGCCTCATGACTGGTGTTACCAACTCCAAAACCACCTTGTAAATTCAGTCACCCACTGTTGTGTCTGCCTGTTTAGAAACTAAACGTGTGGCATCCTCTGGTGTTGCAATTGTGCATATGAAAATATCTTAATACACTCAAATTTCAGGAGTGCCTTGGGACATAATGATAGCTAATCAGTTTTGGGTTATTGCAAGTGACTGTTGATCTCATGCTTCTGTGCCAGATTTGATCTAATTCTTGGGGTTCAGGGTGTTTTTAATATCCAGTCCCACCCAGTGGAAACCCACTGATATTTTCCATCCATTGGAATAGATGCCTGCCTCATAAAATAGGCGGAGTAGATATTTCAATTATATGGGACAAGATATAAAACTGGACAGCTTTTACACTCAAAAAATATTTAATAGGACATAATTGGCTATATATGTAGGGAAGCAACAGCAGAAACCTGTGAAATGACTGGATTTATTGAGCTCAAATGTTAATCTTTTACCAAAGATCTGTTCCTTTAGCAGGTAATTATTTCACATAGGAAAATCCCTGTAGCTTTTTAGGAGGAATGGATAACAGAATGTGGGGCCTTTCACCTCTAGGTCCTGAGATCAAATCAAATCCAACATAATAGAAGTTAATGGAAGTTTGGCACCTAAATACCTTTGGAACTGGGCCTAAGACCCTGATCCTGTAGTTAACTCCCTTGCTCTAATAGTTGTTTCTGTCTAATGGTTGCTTTATGGTAGTCTATTTGAAATGAGTTAGATGGACTCAACTGAGTTCCTAGTGGAACACCACATCACATGTCAAGTATCAGGGGGTAGCCGTGTTAGTCTATATCTACAAAAACAACAAGGAGTCTGGTGGCACCTTAAAGACTAACAGATTTATTTGGGCATAAGCTTTCGTGGGTAAAAACCTCACTTCTTCAGATGCATAGAGTGAAAGTTACAGATGCAGGCATTATATACTGACACATGGAGAGCAGGGAGTTACTTCACAAGTGGAGAACCAGTGTTGACAGGGCCAATTCAATCAGGGTGGATGTAGTCCACTCCCAATAATAGATGAGGAGGTGTCAATTCCAGGAGAGGAAAAACTGCTTCTGTAATGAGCCAGCCACTCCCAGTCCCTATTCAAGCCCAGATTAATGGTGTTAAATTTGCAAATGAATTTTAGGTCTGCTGTTTCTCTTTGAAGTCTGTTTCTGAAGTTTTTTTGTTCAATTATAGTGACTTTTAAATCTGTAATAGAATGACCAGGGAGATTGAAGTGTTCACTTACTGGCTTATGTATGTTACCATTCCTGATGTCCGATTTGTGTCCATTTATTCTTTTGCGGAGGGACTGTCCAGTTTGGCCAATGTACATGGCAGAGGGGCATTGCTGGCACATGATGGCATATATAACATTAGTGGATGTGCAGGTGAATGAGCCCTTGATGGTGTGGCTGATGTGGTTGGGTCCTCTGATGGTGTCGCCAGAGTAGATATGGGGACAGAGTAGGCAATGAGGTTTGCTACAGGGATTGGTTCCTGGGTTGGTGTTTCTGTGGTGTGGTGTGTAGTTGCTGGTGAGTATTTGCTTCAGGTTGGGGGGTTGTCTGTAAGTGAGGACTGGCCTGCCTCCCACATCACAATTACCATTTCCGCTCTTCTGACTGTCTTATCAGAGCAGGCAAGGCTGAAGTGGTACAGATACTGAATGACTTTATCAATGCAGTGGTCATCCCCTAGTCAAGAATGAGGCATGTGGGTGAGGGTTGGGAAAGATTGCACTGCTACTTATGCTATCCCTGTTCTATAGATAAGTAGAGGAATTCAGGTCCCAGGGATGACAATGTAATGTCTTTCCTAAGCAATAAATCTGCTCCCAGATATACAGAGAGAAAATTTTAGCCTTGCAAAGTTGCCATGAAAATTTATCAGCACAGGCACAAAAACTGCCCCGGACTATGATGCTGATGCAAACTGATGAGAAAGGAAGGAATAATATTTCACTCACCCATATTTTTCTTGTTGGTATTCTTGCTGAAATAGTCCATCTTCCCCAGCTGGACAAAATAACATTTGTGGTTTCCACCATCCCTCTCCCTGAGTGCAATGATGGGGCATTGGAAGGGGAAGGGTGAGCATGTTTCCTGCTGCATTTTCCTTAATTTTTTTTAGATACCTTCACTGCTTACCACTTTTAACTATTCCCAAACCTCGCTGCAGTGGCATAATGGGCGAGATTCATATTTTTGGTACATTCCATGTTCTTCTGAGTTCAGGTACTGGAGCTGGGCTTCATATCAGGTGGATACAATCATCCAGTTGTGGCTCATCTCACATTTCAAAGGCTGTGCTGAATGGACACAGAAATCCATTTCAAGTTCTTGACTACAAGTGAATTAACAGACTGTAGGAGTTCTCTGTCTGCCAGACTCTAAATGCTGATTTAGCTAATATTTTTCATCTGTGAGTGTGACAGGCAAAATACCAGACTGGGATTTTCTCTTCATCTGAAATGGATTTGGGGTAAGAACTTGTACAATATGTGGTCTGGTTAATTATTGTATCATGATTGATGTTCAGGCATTTCTCAGTACATTATCTAGATCTTTCTCAGTTGGTAGGCATGCACAAAGACAAGGAAAAGAGACTGGCTTTTGTTTTAACACAAATGACTGAGAAATCTGGTTAGTTTCAGGTGGGGAGGGCAGCTCCCCTTGGGCCACATCAATGTCCTCTGTCTTGTAAAACGGGTCAATCTTTGCTACCTCTTGCTGTCTCACTCAGCAACCACAACAGAAAAAGTCACCATAAAAGCATGGCTATATTGGGACCAACAAGCAGAATTCTATATTGTTGGGAGATAATCTGTGTCTGCTCCTTTTAAGAGTTGGGTGCTGTGAAAAACCTACCTGTACTTTTTGTTTCAGTGTTTATGTAGAGACTGGGGGTGAAAACCTGGCCCAGCTGAAGTTAATAGCAAAATTGCTGTTGTCTTTAATGGGGCCAGGATTTCACCCTATAGCTTTATTAGTTCTTAGGAAAAAAATAGAATGCTTTTTATTCCCCACATTTGACTTTTCAGTCTATGCAAAACAATGGGCCTGAACCAAAACCCTGCATCTAAACATATGAATTTGTAATCTTCGCAATGCAATCAGATCAAATATATCAAGTTTTGCAATCAAATCAAAATAACTACAAGAAAGACAGGTTCATTTTGCAAAATCTCATTAGCCAGGTTATGATTTTGCAGAATAAAAATTGAGAATAAAAAATCCACATCCCATTTTATCTGTGCTCTAAAGTTTGGTAGGATCAGATAAATGGTTCTGGTTTTGGCCCATGGATAAAGATAATGTTAATTTGGGATTAGCTTTTAATTTTGTTAATAAAGATGTAAGTCACACAGCACCTCTGGGTTCAGTTTTCGTGTTCTTTGTGCTTTCTCTTTGAGTGATAAACCCAGGGAGAGTACATGGCATTTGCAAACCACAGGACATCTGAGCTTTTCTTCCTTCACCTTAAACAAAGATTATAAAATAATAATTGGTCTGTATGGCACAAACCCTCGGGTCTACACAAAAATGATAGATAATGAACTCCAGGGAATGCAGCATAAGAACGAATAGGCAAGTCACTTAAGCCAAATTTTCAAAGTCGGGTGCCTAAAGTTAGACACCTAAATCCTTATTTATCAGCATCTTCTGATAAAAAGACAGTAAATTTAAAGGTGCATAAACTGGAATTGGTTTAATCAGAGTAACAATTAATTCTGCTTTCCCCTGAACAAATGCACGCTTCCCACAATTTATTGCATACTGCACACATCCCACAATAAAAGTAATTCTGTAGCTCTTTGTACAACTAATTCTGCTCACATACACACACAGGCTCACCAGTTAATTCCACAGCCTGCTGATCAGTCCTTCACCCCCACACAACTCCCCAACAAAGCATGTGTCCCCAGTCAGTCCTACCTCTCCATCAGTTCTGCCCCCATACGCTATCCTTCATCCTAATCAATCCTGTTCCCAAACACATCTCTTTACAGGGTCTGTGGCTGACAGAGTGGCAGCAGCCCTGGAGGGCTCTTCACCATCCTCCCGGAAAGAGGTGGTGATGTGGGGCTGCAACTGAAGCCCTGGGAAAGGAGAGCTGCTTCTTCCCCCTCTGCCAGGACAGGCTGTTTGTTCCCAAGGCTGGAGCATTCCAGGAAAGCTCCAGCCCTGTGCTGGCAAGAGCAATGCCTGTTTCTCATGCTAATAGACAAGCTGGTCCCTAAGTATGTACAGCAGCTCTGATTGGCTGTCATTCCCCAAAAGGCAGGGAAATAGGGCAGAGAGCCAATTGTATGGGGATTTTCCCCTTAGATTTAGAGTTTTCCCTGTACACCCTGAAGCCCAGCTTGGTTTTATGCCTACTATGAACATCTTCTGTCCCTGCATAGGTCTGCCCTTCATTTCTGCACAAGTCAGGGGGACCTAAAGCTGGAGTGGGAGGTAGAGCAGAAAAGGAACCAGTAACTCTGCAGCATTCTCCCCCCGAGCCCTGATTCACAGCTCAGAGGGAGCTTGTCAGCTATACCTCTGCAGGGTTTGGGCTGCCTGGGTCAGGAAGGGCTGCAAATATGGTGGAAGGGCAAGGGGAGCCACTGCGGGATGCAGCCTTCATGGACTCTAAGGTCAGAAGGAACCATTGTGATAATCTAGTCTGACCTGCTGTGTAACATAGACTGGAGAATTTATCAAAAATAATCCCTAGAGCAGAGCTCTTAGAAAAACAGCCAATCTTGATTTCAAAATTGCCAGTGATGGAGAATCCACATCAACCCTTGGCAAATTGCTCCAAAGGTTAATTACTCTCAATGTTAAAAATGTGTGCCTTATTTCCTATCTGAATTTGTCCAGCTGTCAGGAGCTGGTTGAGTGCTCCGGGTGAAAAGCACCGCCTCACGGCAACACTCTGGGATATACCACTTAATGGTGAGAGTCCACAGGCTGCTTTGCCTAGCGGCAGTATCACAGAGTAGTGTCACCCACTGGCAAGAGTCCAAGGGCCACCTTCCTGGCAGCAATATCACAGGATAGTGTCACCTACTGGTGAGCATGAGGATAGGAGGGGAGGGTAACCCTGGCCCACCCTAGTCCACTGGGTTCTGACCCAGGACCCTTTGAAACACTATCCTGACACAGGGTTGAGGTGCCAATACCCCCAAGTGCATTCCCTAGGTCACTTCCTGCTTTCTTTCCAGTCCCTCTGAGGTCATCTCAGAGTTGGACATGGGGTCCCTCTTGTGTTCCCTCTGATTCAGCTTCAAAGTCTCCTCCACTGACAACAGCAAGTCATCCCCTGCAATTCCCCTGGGCAACTGGCTTCCCACAGCACAGCTGGGAGATGGCTTAGAATCCCAACAGCTTCCCAGCAGGAGGCCACTGCTCCCAACTGCCCTCCTCCTCAGTCAGCCCAGTGTTGTGCTGCTCCCTTTTGAATGTTCCCTCCACTGGGAGCATGCCCAACAGGGGCAAAAGGGCATGGCCTCTTGTGTCCAGAGCCTCCCCTCTCCAGTGCAGGGTTGATACACCCCATCACACACGCTTCAACGTTCAGTCATTGAATCATGTTATGCCTTTCTCTGCTAGACTGACGAGCCCATTATCAAGTAATTGTTCCCCATGTAGGTAACTAAATTGAGTTCCTTGAGTCTATCACTATAAGGCATGTTTTCTAATCCTTTAACAGAGATGACAAGGGTTGGCTGTCCTTAAGAGTGAGATTTACAGCCCCCAAAAGAGAGATTAAATGACAAAGTGAGACTTTCCAGATGGCGTGTTAGGTCATTGCTCGGGGCGGTGCTAGGAGAGGCTTGTGGGAGCTTTTTATAGCCACCCCAAAATTTGCCTTATCCCGCCTGTAGCAGCTGCCACTCTCCAGCCACCCAGGTCTGAAGGCAGAGCGTAGAGAGTGGTGGCTGCTGGCTGGGCGCCTAGCTCCAGCAGCAACACAGAAGTAAGCCTGGGCAGAGGGTTGGGGGGCCCAAGATCAGCCCCATCCCATGACCCTGCCCACTGGAGTATGCCGCCCAGGCCAGGAGGAGGGTCTAGGATTCCCCACAGTGGCCTGTACTGACCCGCTTCAGCCCAGGCTCCTGGGCCCCACCCTCCATGTTTGCTGCTCCCTGAGGCCTCTGTCAGCCCTGGAGCCGGGTCCCTGCCTAGGCAGCTCTTACCAGCTATGACCAGCCAGTGCCCTACACTGCCCAGCTCAGCTCTGGCTTCCAGCCTCTAACCTGGCCAGGGCCACAGATGAGGACAGGGCCAACAGAGGGGTGGGGCCTCATGCCAAGGGAAGGTGCAGCCCTCACAGTTTTCTGTCTGGCCCACCTCAGCCAGTTAATAACCCCTGGTTTAGGCACACAGTCAGTGGACAAAACGAGAGAAATATTCAAAAATAAACTGTTTTATGTACACCTAATAAAAAAGAAAACTGTTTTATCAATACAACAATATGTTTATTTTGCATATCACCTTGTCCTAGTGATCATCCATTTGAAAAACACTTTAAAAGTACAAATACTATTTGGTTCATATATTATTGCTCATGTTACATTTACAACAAACTAAAATAATCAGATTCCAAAATAAATAAATGCAAAATAAATTAATTAAAATTAAATAATTAAAATAAACCACAACCAAATAATACATTGCATAAATATAGAAATAAATTTATTTAATTAATTTGAAGCTAACAAACTGTAGATAAAGGATTCAGATTCCACATTTCTTTTAATATCTAATTTGGTTTCACGTTTTATTACATTGCCATGAAACCCCCTTTGCTGTTTTTATAACTTCTTTTGGTGGCTCAAACTTGTACCATGGCTCAGGATTTCCCATCTTCATTTGGATAATAGAGGCCAGTTGCCCTTCTAATCCAAGGTTTGGTCTGAATGGTGTCTTATTCTTTCGAACAAGACTGAACGCTCTTCTTCCCTGCATTTGAGTGGGGTAAAACTAAGACAAGCCTGGCAACTGTGAACAGTAATGGGAACTTGAGAAAACCTAATTTAAAAAACGAAGTCTTGCCTGCTACTGGGACAATGAAGGGCCATGGATTTGTCCAGTATGGTTTAAATTTTGAACTGGATTTTGCAGAACCTGCAATCTTTCAATCAAGTCCTGCTTGTTTTTTGGGCCAACTCATTTTTTTGACCATTAAGTATTCACACACACAACCATACCTCACCTCCGGATAGTCTCCTCTCTTGGGCCTGTAGTCTCCATGGTTACCACAGTACACAAGCTTAGAAAGCGCCTTTCCAAGATCCAAGCCCTATGCCTGAGGCCCCAGGTATATTGTTGTCTCTTTCAGCCCCTGAGTAAAAGTATTTTAAATCTTTGTATATTTACTCAAAATGAGTGAGATAAGTTTAGGAATATGTGTGAGAGTGAGATAGCGTGCTAACGAGTGAATCTCACACCCAGTGAGTGAGACTTGTCATGTCTGCCTTTAGTCATTCTCCTGGCTCTTCTCTGAACCCTCTCCAAGTTACCAACATCCTTCTTGAATTGTGGGCACCAGAACTGTACACAGTATTCCAGCAGCGATCGCACCAGTGCCAAATCACCTCTCTACTCCTACTTGAGATTCACCTTGTAAGAGGGTTGAATTAGGCCAGGTGGGTCCAATCAACCAATTAAGCAGTGAGCAGGGGAGAGATTTCGGCTAGGAGGAGCCACTAATTAGGAGCAGGCTTAGCTGGACAGGAATAGGAGGGGCCTGTGTAAAGCCCAGGAGCTGGGAGCTGCTGGGAAGCAGGCTGAAGTCACTCTCTGGGAGCAGTGTTTAGGTCTGTAGAGGGTAGGTCATGGTTATTTCCTGTAAAGGGGATTGGGAGGTTTGTGAACCCAGAGCAGGGGAAGTGGCTCAGGGGAAAAGCAGCAAAGAATAGGAGTCAGGGACGGCTCCAGGCACCAGCTAAAAAAGCAGGTGCTTGGGGTGGCCAGTACCAAGGGGCGGCACTCCGGCCGCTATTGGGGCGGCATGTCTGGGGTCTTCGGCGGCAATTCGGCGGCGGGTCCCTCAGTCCCTCTGGGAGCAAAGGACCTGCCGCCAAATTGCTGCCAAAGAGTGGAGTGGCGTGATTGCACTGCTGCGGCTTTTTTTTTTTTTTTTCCCCGCTTAGGGCGGCAGAAAACCTGGAGCCGGCCCTGATAGGAGTGCAGACGTTGGCTGCTGATTAAAGGGCCCCTGAGCAGGAATCCAGAGAAGAGAGTGGGCCTGGGTTCCCCTACCAGCCACTGGGAATGTGGCACCGACGAGGTAGAGGACAGCGGGCTGCCGGGATGTGACATTCTATACCTTGGGGGAGTGTGTTTTAACCCCCATATTCCTTACTTTCATATAATCATGATCTTATGTATAAAGCATGCCTTGTAAGGTATCAGGGCAAAGGTTATGATCTGCTGAAAGTCATTTCTCTATCCATATATATATATATATGGATAGAGAATATATCATTAATGCATATGAAGTTATGAGAATTGTGTAATATGGTTGTCACTAAAACATGCTGTAAGTTGGGGGAATCAGCCAGATATTAGCTCCCCAGAGGCAACAGCACGGAAAGTAACCAACGCCTGGGCGGGGTGTCAAACAACCCATCAACAGCCATTGTCCAACAAGGGAGTTGCAATGCAATGACTCACCTGCATGAGGCCACACCAGGGAATTGCTCAACCTTGCTTGGAGAAACTCAGTAATGCTCACCTGACAGGGGGTAAAGCCAAGAGGGAAGAAAGGACATGATAAAATAGGGAGACATTTGGCATGCTCTCTCTTTCTCTCTTCCACCTATGTCTACAGAAACCACACCAGACTGGAGCGCTGATCAAAGGGGAGAGCCTGGCTGAAGAGCAACCAGCGGTGAAAAGCATCTAAGTTTGTAAGGGCACTGAAAGTGTTAAGATCAGTTTAGAATGCATTTTGCTTTTATTTCATTTGACCAAATCCAACTTGTTACCCTTTGACTTATAATCACTTAAAATCTATCTTTATAGTTAATAAGTTGTTTGTTTGTTCTACCTGAAGCAGAGTGTTTGGTTTGAAGCAGGTCAGAGGCTCCCCTTGGGATAACAAGCCTGGTACATATCAATTTCTGTGTTAATTGATGAACTTATATAAGCTTGCAGTGCCCAGGGGGCATAACTGGACACTGCAAGATGGAGGTTCCTAGGGTTGTGTCTGGGACTGGAGATATTGGCTAGTGTCATTTGGTTGCAAGTAGCTGGGAGCAGCTTACATGCTAGAGTCTGTGTGTGGACAGTCCAGGAGCGGGTGTTCATAGAATCATAGAATAGAATCATAGAATATCAGGGTTGGACAGGACCTCAGGAGGTCATCTAGTCCAACCCCCTGCTCAAAGCAGGACCAATCCCCAGACAGATTTTTGCCCCAGATCACTAAATGGCCCCCTCAAGGATTGAACTCACAACCCTGGGTTTAGCAGGCCTATGCTCAAACCTGAGCTATCCCTCCCCCCCAAAAAAATATGGAACGCTTCATGAATTTGCATGTCATCCTTGCGCAGGGGCCATGCTAATCTTCTCTGTGTTGTTCCAATTTTAGTATATGTGCTGCTGTTCTCACAGCAGAGCAGGGTAAGGCTGGCTCCCAGAGTCAAGGATTGGAGTGACCTAGCAGATCACCAGTCCGGATAACACCAGAGGGGAACGTCACACTGGAACAATTTGTCCTGGAAAGACTTTGTTACTCCTCACATCTGCAAGGGGAAACACATGTGGTGACCTGGCCGCAGGGCCAAGTCACGAAGAGGGAGCCCCTTGAGGGGCAGATGGCGAGAGAACACCGGGAGAGACACCATAGGAGGAGGGCACAATGCCTGGCCAGAGCTAATCCCCAGGACGGCCAGGAGGAGGCACCACCAGCCGTGAGTGGACCCTGTGACACACCTTTTTATGCAACCAAGGATTGCATTAGTCCTTTTAGTCACAGCATTGCACTGGGAGCACATATTCAGCTGATTCTCCACCACAACCCCCAAATCTTTTTCAGAGTCACTGCATGCCAGGATAGACTCCACCATCCTGTAAGTATGGCCTACATTTATTGTACCTAGATCAGGGGTTCTCAAACTACATTGCACTGCGACCCCCTTCTGACAACAAAAATTACTCCACAATCCCAGGAGTGGGGGCTGAAGCCTGAGCCTGCCCAAGCCCCACTGCCCAGGGTTAGGGGGCCAAACTAAAGCCTGAGCCCTGCTGCCCCAGGCAGGGAGGCTAAGGCCAAAGTCAAAGCCCAAGGGCTTCAGCCCCAGGCAGGGGGCCTGTAATCTGAGCCCCACCACCCAGGGCTGAAGCTGTTGGGCTTGGGCTTTGGCCTTGGGCAGTGGGGCTCGGGCTTCAGCCCCACCCCCAGCAAGTCTAATGCCAGCCGTGGCGACCCCATTAAAACAAGGTCCTGATCCACGGTTTGAGAATCACTGTCCTAGATGTATACGTTTATATTCAGCCATATTAAACCACATATTGTTTTCTTGCGCTATGCTTACCAAGAGAATCAGCTGACTATGCATCAGTGACCTGTCCTCTTCATTATTTAACCACTCCCCCCAACGTTTGTGTTATCTGCAAACATTATCAGTTAGTTTATATTTTCTTCCAGGTCATAACGTGTTAAGTAAAAGTGTTAAATAGCGTAGTGCCAAGAACCAATCCCTGCAGGACCCCATTCGAAACACATCCACTCAATGATAATTCCAATTTATATTTACATTTTGAGACCTCTCAGTTAATAGCTTTTAATCTATTTAATGTGTACCATGTCAATTTTATATCGTTTTGATTTTTTTATCAAAACGTCATGCTGTACCGAGCCAAATGGCTTACAGAAGTCTATTACATCAATACTATTACCTTTATCAATCAAACTTGTAATCTTGTCAAAAATATGTAAGTTTTAAACAGGCTCTACTTTCTGTAAACCCATGTTTATTGGCATTAATTATAGTACCTTCATTCTTAGTTAATGGAGTCCTCTAACAGCCACTCCATTATCTTGCCTGGGATTGATGTCAGATTGATAGGCCTATAATTACCCAGGTCATCCTATTTACCCTTTTTAAATATTAGTAAAACATTTGCTTTCTTCCAGTCTTCTGGAACTTCCCCAGTGTTTGAAGACTTATTGAAAATCAACATTAGCAGTCCAACAAGCTCCTCAGCCAGTGTTCTTTAAAACTCTTGGATGAAAGTTAGCTGGACTTGCTGATTTTAAAAATATTTAACTTTAGTAGCTGCTGTTTAATATCCCCATGAGATACTACAGGAATGGAAAGAATGTCATCATCAGATGACATGACAATCTGTTTTTTCCCCAAATACAGAACAGAAATATTTATTAAACACTTCTGCCTAGTCTATGTTGTTGTTGATAATTCTATCATTTCCATCTAGTAATAGACAAATATATTGGGATTCATTTTGTTACTAATATAGTTAAAAAACCCTCCTTGTTGTCCTTAACTCTGCTGCCTGTAGATTTGGCCTTGTGTCCTTTTGCTTCCCTTATCAATTTTCTACAATTCCTATGGTCTCTGCAACCCTGGTAGATAGTCTAGTGTATATCAGCAAGGGACTCTCAGTGCTTCTTCAAGCAGTATTCATCCCCACTTTTTTTGCAATCTCAGAGGGATTTATTATTGGTATGAGTGGGGATGTCAATGAGAATGTGGCTTGTCCAGAAGCTGGGCTGCCAGAGCACACAGCTCCAACCACAGAAGCCCTGGCTGCTACACTCCTTGATCATGCATCCTTGTGATCTGCAATGTGGGATGTCTTACCCCACTGTTTGCTCTCCCCCAGAGAAAAGCATACAGGAAAAACTCTGCAAGTCCAATCTTGTCGATTTTGTCCATCCCAACTTGTTGATATTTTTTCTCATGGAGGGGGAGTGTTTCTGGTCAAGTATTCAGTGTCTTGTACAGTGCTTGGAACATGATGATTCAGCATGCATTGGGTATATGTGCTCAGCCATTTTTCTTGAAAAATGAAAATGAAAGAAAAAAAGACTAAAAATCATGCCAGATTTCATGTAAATACTTTAATTACATCTGAATGCTTAAAACTTGAGTTAAATTACACCATAACACATCTACTAAATTATACGTATACGTCCAGTACCCTGTAAGGAGGTGCTATTACACTAAAAGAATGCTAAAGCCCAGCCAATAGTGGTAATATTCTTTTAGTCTTGTTATCTGTATTACATTGATTTAAGGGCCCCCAGCACAGGACAGAGTCCCCTTATATAAGAGAACTGTTTGAATCTGAGAGAAATTCTGTCCATTCATTATATAATATAGGTCTTACCCCTAATACATGGCAAGGTATGGGTTTGGTTCCAGATACACAGCAAGTGCATCACTCAGCAACTGCCTGAGAAGTGCAAGGATGGGGTTCACAGAGCTTTGCAAAGCATATTGTTGCTTTTAGGAAATACTCCTTGTTACAGTTTTGTGTATTGAATCAAAGAATTAAAAAAATTCACTTCAGTGATAAGGAGTCTTGAAAAAGGTTCCCCTAAAAAGAAAAAGCCAATGTTGTTTAGTTTTAAAATCGTTCAGAAGCCCTAAGGCCTGCCAAGCCCCAGTGGGCCTTACAGCAACAGCTGAAATCTACAGGGGAGAAATCTGACAACTCAGTTGCTGGCAGCCATCTCTGAGCAAATGGAAAGAGATGCTGGTTCTCCCAAAGCAGAGTAAAGTGTGTGATGTGTTTGGTTCAGATTCTCACCTGGGGTAAAATCAGTGTAGCTGCATTGAAGCCTCCAGGGCTCAAAACCTCAAAGTGGAGCTAGGCTGTATTACACCAGCTGAGGATCAAGCTTATTTCCATACACCACACCCTGTTGTGAGCAATCCTTTTGGAGTGGGAACACTAATGGCAGCCTGTAGCTGAGGTGCTGGGATGCCTTTTTGTAGATTCCAGTTGTCTTCTGGCTATACACTAAGGGCCATTTTCCCAAGGACAGCTACAGACTCCAGGATCAAACAGGTTCCAAGAATTCTCAAGCTTTACCTGGGAGGGGAAGTTTAAAAAAATAAAACCCCAAAAAGGCTCAGTCCTGCAAAATCTTATGCAGGTGAGTAGTGTCAATGAATACCCTGGTGGGTAAGGACAAGTTGCATGAGAAGGGGCTACAGGATTGGGCCCATAAGCAGGAAAGGTATTTGTACATATGAAAGGGGGAAATTTGTAGGAAAATGATTTGAGGGAGGGTACACTGGCCAGCAAGTCCCGACTTGTGCAGTTCTACTGAATACTCAAACTGCTGGACATTCTGCCAGCCAGTCACCTGCCTCGTTGCATAATGCCCACTTTCTAAATATAGGTATGCATTCAGATTTTGGCTGTCAATTTAAAGAGAGCTCTTTACTTTGAGAGTCATGTAGTTGGCTCTCTCTGCACTGGAGCTCCTGGGCAGAAGGCAGTTCTGCTTGACAAATGCATGTGCTAAAAGAAAACCAATAGATGGTGCATCAACTGTGATGGACACATGCATGTGCTGCATACATCAGGTCTCAAACTTATTGGTGGGACAGCTGGATCTCTTGAATATATCTATATAGATCCATAGGTACAGACCCATCGCCTGGTATTACAATCTACCTTTGGCATGAATATATCAATCAGGACTTTTGCCCAGGGAGTGGAGGGAATCACTGAGGTTAGAATATCATAGACAGGCAGGGGCTCTCTGATTTGCTAGGTTCCACCAGTTTCCCATTTCAATTTCAGGCTTGGAGAATGGAGCAGGAAAGATAGGGTAGTTGTCTTATGATCTGGCTATGTTGGGGAACATGGGTGAAGGAAAACTTACAGACAGCCTGTATTTATACTTTCCTACTATCATTGCTTAGGTACTGCTACTTGCTTTTGATGTTCTCCCTGCAGTGCCTGGCCATATTGCACTTGTTCTTAGTGACTGCCAGAAAGCTCTGCTCATTACAGTGCCAGCTTCATACTGCAGTGTACCAAGGTGGCCAGTGGCAGTGGGGGCCTGACAGGCCCCATAACACTACTCTTGCCCAGGGGCTTCCTCCTCAGCACTCATCACTTGCCATGTCAGTTAACAATACAGCTGAGAGAGAAGTGCACCAGTGATAAAGGTGAACCGAAAGGATTTGTTTTTACCTACCAAGACCCGAGTTCAAGATTTTGCATTTCTTCTGCATTGTTGGCTGATGTGACTGGGACATAAAGCAGAGCATTTTCTTATACTCTGTACGCTGCTTTAGATGGGGTCACCTATTTCAGCAGGAGAAGCAAAGAACCCTGAATGCAGGTTCTGGCAGGTAAATAAGTAAGGATCAGACTTTTGACTATTTTGTACTGAAATTTATTTATCCTATATATTCACTCACACTCACTCTCTCTCAAAGTGTTCTTCCCTCATAAAACTTTACTCTGTAAGAACCATCTTCCTTGGCCGAAGCACAAGAGTGGATGGGACTACATCCGAGCCCATTTATTTTTATTATATTAATTCTACCACTGTGGTATCCGGTCACCAATCACTGCCACTCCAAGCTAAGCCAGAGGGAGATGAGAGGGCCCAGCTTCTAGGAGCTGAGTGGCTTGTCCCTACATTCTTATTACGTCACTGATCTGGGACGTTCAACCATTTCCTCGCTTTAGATTTATTTAATCAATTTGTTTCTCCAAAGCTCTTTGGTTCACCTTTAAAACTAGTGAAACACCCGTGCTGCAGAAACCCATTGGAAGCCCACAAGGAATCTTTGAGTGCTACCCCGTGAGTGTGTTTATGAACAATCTAGGCAGCACAAGAGGCAAGACGGACGAGCTTTCCCCGGGGATAACATCATGTGCTCATGGGCACTGCTGAGGAGGCAGGCACAGCTGCCCTGCCTCCCAGCTCAAGGGGGCTTAAGTCACCCCCAGGCACCTGCCTAAGCTCTGTGGAAACCATTAAGATTACAGTGCAGGACTCCAATCATGAGATGTTATGGTAAAAAAACACTGGGAAAGCCCTTCAAAACAAGTGCTCCCACCCCCACCACGATCCCATGACTCGGTAGGGTCGTGCATTCTGACCGATTTAGCTTCAAGACAGTTTATCTTCATCCCTGCACAGCTTGGTAAGACGGCACTAACCAGGATCGCTCCTGAAATCTGAGCATGGCAGCTCAGGGCCCTTTGGTAGCGATGGATGTACCAAAAGTTGCTGCAGCCAGCCACCACCAAGCATTTGCTGCCTGAAGTGTGTAAATGCCCAGAACTGCTCCCCAGTCGCAGCACAAACTGATGGGGTGGTCAGTAGGCTTGGTATCCTCATCCATGCTTGTGGTATGTAACTGGTTGGCTCCGTCCTCCCTGATCTCAGAGTGATCCAAAGCAGGGGCAGGTGTCGTTCATGCATTGATAGCGTTAGCGACATCTGTGAACACAAGACGGCTGGGTCTCTGGACAGTTCCCTGGCTTGTCAGGAGGATCTGCAAAAATGAAGCAGTGAGAGATGAGACAAGGCAAGGATCTGCAGGGATATATGCAAACCCACATGTCTGTCCATAAACTTACACACTGTATCTTACCTACATTCATCACTAGTGTTAGTCTGATTAGAAAACACTGGGTTTAACAAGTCTGTGACCCAAATATATATTGGGCCAGATATTGAAGTCAATGGAGACAAGCCAATTTACACCATCAGACAATCTGGAACCTTAGATGTAGTTTATCCAGGCTGCATGGATTAGCAACATGTAACACTTTCTCTCTCCCTGCACCCTTTGAATGGCTTATCTCTTTATCAATATTTGTATGTACTAGGCAGTCACTTCCAAACTGTTGCAGCCCTTGGCTCTTGCATCATGGGACCTATGAAACCTGCCACACGCTGAACCGTGGCTCCATTTTGGATGTTCTCTCTTACTCTTTTAAATCTTTAAAATTGCCATTTATCATCAGAGGCATCTGCGAGGTAGCAGGCCCCATGGGAATCTGAGGAGTCCAGCAGCACAGTCTGTCCTAGGCAGTTGCCTTTGGCATTGCTACTGTGCCATTGTTTCCCTCCCTCCCCCACTTTATTACCTCAATGAGCTCTTCCTTATGCATCTCTCCATGCATCCTGTATTTCTTCTTAGTAGCATTTTAGTCAGAATCCCTACCTTATATATTATTCCTCTTCTTTTCAAAAATCAACATGTTAAACACACAACCCTCTGCCACCAACAATCCCTCTAAAACATACCCCTTGTATCACTGCTTGTGTGTAAGTGATCCCAGAAGAACCGGTCACCTCAAATGCAGTAACCCAACTCCCTGCTCCATCCTGTCAAGTAGAGTTGGGTTTGAAGAAACATCCCACATTTTGGGGCAGGCAACTGGAATCTAAATCCAGACTTGGGTCCAAATTTTGCCACTGGCCTTTATTCCAACAATGGAGCTATCAAAACCCCTTATCCAAAAGCCCTGTGAATTTCAGGGCAGTCAGCCTGAAGATCAAAGTATTGTAGCTTGTGCCCATGTCAAGCGCAGCAGTGTGTATTGTCAGGGACCCTTTGTTAGTTCTGGAAGCAGAATTTTAAGATAGTGACTCTGTGAAGGAGAAGATACAGAAGCAAAGGCTGCCATTGTTTACTTGTTACCTCAGGTGTCTCTACCTGCCCACATTACAGTTTGCTGCTACATTTTTACATGTGTGCTTAGGCAATGGGGGAGGTTCCTTTGGGGAAAAGGCTTTACAGTTACAGCTTCTACTTATTTTTCCTCTCTCCCTCCCCACCCCCATTAATCTGCTGCCAATTAGTTAAGTATATAAAGTGAAGTATGTGTGTGAAAACAAGAGCACTTCCCGCCCCTAAGGAAAAGCTCCATAGGAAATGGAAAGGAATATGTGGGCTGGTTGGTACAGTTGAAGAGGAATCTAAGGAAGGGGAGCTGTCTACTCTACAGAGGGGCTGCACCCTCACATCACTCACTCCGAGACATACCTGTTCCAGCCGTCCCTGATGCCTCTGTATTTCATAAGAACTTTTTCCCCCCACAAAGAAAACAAAGAACATTGTGAAACTGGCTGACAGTGGTAAGTAGCCCCTTTCCCTGCTCCTCCCACAACCTGGTGCCCTGGGCAAATTGGCACTCCACATGCAGTGTTCATTACAAGACTACCTCCAATGCATTTGCCAAGCTCAGTAATAACAGGCCTGCACATCTCTGAGTGGGTTGGGCAGAAAGAAGGGTGATGTGACTGTGGAAGGCAACTACTACCTTGCTCTGGGTGGCCTGGGAAGATGCAGCATCTCTTCCATGCTCCAGCAGCTCTTGTTCCAGCTCGTCCTGTTCTTCCGTGGGGTCGAAATTGTACATGGGCATGAGCTGGTGCCGCAGCTTCTCTAACCTGCCAACGGAAAGAAGAGCAAAGTGCAGCATCAAAACCTGTGGCCGAGGAAAGAGGGAGAGTGAAACAAACAGTTAGTCTTCCCTCCCCACTCCATTGCTGGGCAGCTGCTGAAGCATGTGTATGGATGTGAGTGGAGGCCTGTGTGTAGGGATGTATTTTCTATTCAAGGGTGCTTCTTGCTGTTAAGAGAGTATTTGGCTGTAACTCACTAAGTGATATGTCCCTGTCTAGGGGCAAGGATAAGATCCAACTGCTGCTACCAGCTAACTAGGTCGCTTTTTTAGACAAAGTGGAAGACAAAGGCCGGTACTGAATGTGCAGGGTTCAGTTACGCCCGGTAACCTGTGGCTGCACAGCAGAGGCCCATGTGGGGATTTAAACTGAGCTAGAGTCTCAGGATGAGCTTTATGTGGCAGGGGGAGCATGTAACACGCTGGCTCAGTGTGATGTACACCCCACACACACCCCGCAGTGGCTAGTCCACACTTTGGATAAAAACCTCCTACTGCTGGCAGAATTACATCTTCAGCTCAAGTGGTAGAGGCCTGTGTCTGGTTCTGAGTTCAATCTCTGCCAATATCCTGGGAAGGAGGAACGCGGGATTGGTACATAAAATCTAAAAGGAGCTCTGGAGGGAGCTGATGGACACACAAACACTTTGTAGTTCTGTGTGGCTTACCTACTTTCACCCTAACAACGCAGCCTGACCCCGCAAAGGGTCTCCCTTCATGCTGGCCTAGCAGTGATGAGAGGGACTGCTGACTCCACCAAACAGGCATACTTGTGTGTAGCTGTCGAAGCCCCAGCATATGATGTGGGTGTCGTTTTGTGGGGAGGAAGAGATTCCTGAGCTGTTCCAGGCAGGGTCAGGGTCCTATTTGGCCAAGGCTCAGATGACATGTTCTCTGCATGACCCTTGCCTGCCTCTGGCTGGGCCTGCCTCTGGCTGGGTTCTGTCCACTAAACCATCAGTGTATTTACAGGCTAAATGTTTCAGCTCTGCCTTTAGCCTCTTCTGTTTCTCTCAAGTCTCTGCTTTGGGAACCAGCTTGTAAGATTTCTGGCTAGTAGCAATGTATCCTGCAGGCTGTGTGTAGCCTAGCATTGCCCACAGCAATCAGTAAGTGAGGCACAGTCCATGACACAGAAATCCATCTATGTCTGTGTCCATTTCAAAATAGCAGGCAAATCAAGGAGACATGTCTTTCCCTGTTTGCCATTCTTCTCCTGATTTTCAGCAGCAAGCTTAATGGGTGGGTGGATGAGGGGGAGACCACTAAGTCTTGAGCTAGGAAACTTAGTATCTTGCAAAACAGGATCCAGGGGAAATTGCCCTGGAAAGCGTGGAGTCCAGCATTTCGCCCAGCAGCACTGCCATAAACACAGAGGAAAGCAGGGGGAAAGGTAGGCCCACTGCCCTTGTCAAGCTAAGCAAAAGCTTTGGAGAACTGGGGTCTGGCAGACGTAGCCTTGCCAGGCAAACCTCATTACGTAAGGCTGCTGGAGCAGAAGAGCCCTGCCTGTAACCGTAGCATTTGGGATTGGCTAAAATGTGACAGACTCCACAGGTCATAGGATATGCCTGTTATATGGATAACAGCTTCTTTGTACAAACCCTCTCTCTTTAACCCACCGTATGTGAGATGGGTTAGGTGTTGTGTAGGAAACCTACCATGCATTCAAAGGACTTTCGGCTTCCAAAATGGCAAGGAGCTGGCTTTGGAAAGGAAATCTACAATGGGGGGGAAGAAAGAGAGGGAACTCTGCGTTCCCATCTGACTCCTTTCCCCTGGCCTCCCTGTCTGCTAGAGATTTCCTGGCCTTTGCCTTAGTTTTGAAGCATTGAGACTCCCCAAAAGCAGACTGCACTTACCTCTTCCTCTTCCTGATATAGAGAACCTAGAGGAGAAAGAGAAACACCATTAAAACAGTCCCAGTGAGGAGAGGAGCAGGAGATAGTGCCTATCTTTAAAAAGGGGAACAAGGAGGACCTGGGGAATTATAGACCAGTCACCCTAACTTTGATACCTGGAAAAATACTGGAACAAATTACGAAATAATCAATTTGTAAGCACATAGAGGATAATAGAGTTATAAGGAATAGCCAACATGGATTTGTCAAGAACAAACTATGCCAAGCCAAACTAATTTCCTTCTTTTAACGGGGTTACTGGCCTAGCGGATGGGTGAAATAGTAGATGTGGTATATCTCAATTTTAGTAAGACTTTTGACACAGTCCCAGGTGACATTCTCATAAGAGGAGTAGGGTAATGGGGTCCAGATGAAATTACTATAAAGTGGGTTTACAACAGCTTGAAAGACCATACTCGGAGTAGTTATGGTTTGCTGTCAATCTGGGAGGGTGTATCTAGAGGGGCCTGCAGGGGTCTGCCCTGGGGCTGGTACTAATCAATATTTTCATTAATGACTTGGATAATGGAGTGGAGAGTGTGCTTATACAATCTTATACAATCTTCAGGTGACAACAAGCTGAGAGGGGTTGCAAGCACTTTAGAGGACAGAATTAGAATTCAAAACAACCTTGACAAATTAGAGGATTGGTCTGAATTGAACAAGATGAACTTCAGTAAAGACAAGTGCAAAGTACTTCACTTAGAAAGAAAAAAAATCAAATTCACGGCTACAAAATGGGGAATAACTGGCTAGGTGTTAGCACTGCTGAAAAGGATCTGGGGGCTATAGTGGATCACAAATGGAATGAGTCAACAATGAGAAGTAGTTGCAAAAAAGCTAATATCATCCTGGGGTGTATTAACAGGAATGTTGTATGTAAAACATGGGAGGTAACTGTCTCGCTCTACTAAGCATTGGTGAGGCCTCTGCTGGAGTATTGTGTCGAGTTCTGGGTGCCACACTTTAAGAAAAGATGTGTGTGACGCACTCTATATGATTTTATGAAAATATGCTAATATAACTGGAATATGCTTCATGCAAAAGGTCTCTTGTAATGTATCATTACAAAGCTTATAATCTACTGAGTGTGATCATCCTATTTGTATAAATGTACCACTCTTGTATCTGAAACTAGAAATATGAACTATAACTCTGAGGTCCTATTGTAATTATGCAAAGTGTGGGCCATTAATGGTGGTTTGGAATCTTGATGGCTCCCATTAACCAGGACAATTGACTGTAGATGGCTCTGTTTTACCTGTAAGTCTTCTTGTATATGTGTGTGCTGGCAAGTGGGTAATGAAGTCTTACAGTGACATGTGACCATGTCACCTGAACTGGAATCCATCTTTAACCTGGTGCTTTTCCATTGAGAAGGAGGGGGTGGGAACCCAGAGAGGGACAAAGGATTCCCGCCTTATGCAAAAGACATATAAATGGGTGGAACAGAATAAAGGGGGCGGCCATCATGAGGAATCCCCTAGCTACCACCTGAGCTGGAACAAGGTCTGTACCAGGGGAAAGGATTGTGCCCAGACTAGGAAGGCGTCCAGTCTGTGAAAGAAACGTATTGAAACATCTTTCAGGGTGAGATTTTATCTGTACTCAGTTGTATTACTGTATTAGGCTTAGATTTGCATGTTTTATTTTATTTTGCTTGGTAATTCACTTTGTTCTCTCTGTTACTACTTGGAACCACTTAAACCCTACTTTCTGTATTTAATAAAATCACTTTTTACTTATTAATTAACCCAGAGTATGTGTTAATACCTGGGGGGGGGGCAAACAGCTGTGCATATCTTTCTATCAGTGTTATAGAGGGTGAACAGTTTATGAGTTTACCCTGTATAAGCTTTATACAGGGTAAAACGGATTTATTTGGGTTTAGACCCCATTGGGCGTTGGGCATCTGAGTGTTAAAGGCAGGAACACTTCTGTAAGCTGCTTTCAGTTAAGACTGCAGCTTTGGGGCAAGTAATTCAGACCCTGGGTCTGTGTTGGAGCAGATGGGCATGTCTGGCTCAGCAAGACAGTGTGCTGGAGTCCCGAGCTGGCAGGGAAAGCAGGGGCAAAAGTAGTCTTGGCACATCACTTGGCAGCTCCTAAGGGGGTTTCTGTGATCTAACCCATCACAATGTGGACAAACTGAAGAGAGTCCAGAGGAGAGCAACAAAAATAACGAAAGGTTTAGAAAACCTGACCTATGAGGAAAAGTTTAAAAAAACCACAACAACAAACTGGGCATGTTTAGTCTTGAGAAAAGAAAACTGGGGGTGGAAGGGAGGACCTGATAAGTCTTCAAATATGTTAAGGATTGTTATAAAGAGGATGGCGATCAACTGTTCTCCATGTTAATTGAAGGTGGGACAAGAAGTAATGGGCTTAATCTGCAGCAAGAGCGAGATTTGTTAGAAAGTTTTTCCTAATATCTAACCATAATGGTTGATAAGTTCTGGAACAGGTGTCCAAGGGAGGTTGTGGAATCCCCATCACTGGAGGTTTTTAAGAGAAGGTTGGACAAACACCTGTCAGGGATGGTCTAGATCAGAGGTTCTCAACCAGGGTACATGTACCCCTGGGGGTATGCAGAGGTCTTTTGGGGGTACATCAACTCACCTAGATATTTGCCTAGTTTTACAAAGGGCTACATAAAAAGCACTAGTGAAATCAGTACAAGCAAAAATTTCATACGACTTGTTTATACTGTTCTATATACTATACACTGAAATGTAAGTACAATATTTATATTCCAATTGATTTATTTTATAATTATATGGTAAAAATGAGAAAGTAGCAATTTTTCAGCAGTAAGGTGCTGTGACACTTTTGTATTTTTATATCTGATTTTGTAAGCAAGTAGTTTTTAGATGAAATTAGGGGTACAAAAAACAAATCAGACTCTGAAAGGGAAGGGGTACAGTAGTCTGGAAAGGTTAAGAGCCACTGGTCTAGGTTGACTTGCTTTTTGTCTTTGCACTTAGGCACTTTTGAAAACTTTACCCAAAGTCTGCAAGAAAATTCTGCAGCAGCAAGTTCCACAAATTAACTTGTTGCAGTTTGTAAGGGAAGCTGACCCTAAGAACTGATTCTTGTTGTCAGGAGCGCCGCCAGCGGTCGCCGCCCCCCAAATTGTAGTGCCCTAGGCGACCGCCTAGGTCGCCTAATGGGTTGCGCCGGCCCTGCTTGTTGTTACCACCCATCTTCTGCTGAAAGGTAAACTAGCTCATTCTACTAGAGAAGGACGACAGCCCTTTGTGCTGCCCTCTTCGTAAGTGACACACCCATTCAGGGATAGGTGAGAAGAAAGGTTTAGAAAGCCACTACCTATAGCGGAGATGGAAGGGTTGGCTCTGTGGAGCAGCTCGGGGAATTTTAAGGGTTTGTTCAATATCCTGTGGGAAGAGTGTGACAGACTCCACACCACACGTCAATGGACATGCCCGTTGTTATATGGATAACAGCGTCTTTGTACAAACACAGAACCTTCCTCCTTTCTTTAACTCTCCATATGTGAGATGGGTTAGGTGTTATGTAGGAAACCCACCACACATTCAGAAGTCTTTTGACTTCCAAATTGCCAAGGGATCTACTCAGGAGCTGGCCTTGAAAGGAAACATGACAATGGGGGGAAGAAAGGGAGGGGAGATCATTCCCCTCTTAACACTTCACTGCCTAACAATGCATCACCACATATTATCTGAAGTGCTGACCCACTTATGCTGTGTCCAGTCATATCACAGGAAGCTAGACAGGCCCCCCTAACTCCCCCTCAGTCAAGGGAAACAGAACTTTCTGCAGGGGCAGAGACTGTGGAATGAACTTCCCCAGGAACTAAGAGCCATCACAAACCTCACTATCTGCTCCAAGTGCAAGGCACATTTCTCTGACCTTGCCTCTTCTAACACACACTTAGTAACAGGTATATTTTTATTAAAAAACCAGACACCCTGCCAGACCAAGACTTTCCACTGCACATTCATGTTCCTCTGGGGGGAGGATGAGAGCATAAACAACAGATGGATAGTCATGTGGCTTAATGCACTACTGGAAGGTGCTTAGATGCCACAGTGATAAGCATGGTATAAAAACCTACATAGGACAGAATAGAGCAACTCAGAGCAGAATCTGCCCCATTTTCTTTTAAATAAACTCCTCACTTATTTTTAAAAAGGCTGATACCACATATGGGAACTGGTTCCTGGCATCCTCAAAACTACTGGGCACCCAGTCCTGGGAGATCCCAGCAGCACTGATCATTGTGCTGCGATTTGGGTTCCTACTGGGAGCCTACGCATACCTCCCACACTTGGTTTGTTCTGAGCACTGGATAAAGACAGTTAAAAGTTGTGGATCTCAGAGACTTTCGGTGCCCATAACTTTTGTATGGTTGTCCAGTGTGGTGGCTCTTTCTTGGTTCAATCAAGTTATTGGGACTAAAACTGGTGTTGATAAATCACACCCACCCTTCCTACTTTAGAAAGAGAAGTATTTAGAATGCCCGATGGAGTGGGTCTCTCTTACCATTGCTACAGCCAACCCAATCATAGTAATGATTCCAAATGAGAGGAGCATTGTGCTCAGGCCGGGCCCACTGCTGACCATGTCTGGAATTTTGGTGCTGTTAAAGCTGGTGGTTTCAGGGCTTACGGTAGCAGTTTCTGGTAGAGCCTTGTCCATGGTTGACCCTGGGTCTGGCTCGGAGGTGGTAGTGGTGCTGCGGTACAAATCGTGTTCAGAGGGCGTGCTGTAACTCATCCTGGACAAGGGCCCCACGTCCTCTCTTACTGAACTGTCTCCACCCACTCAGGACTCCTCGATTTCTGCTACAAAGTCATAGGGTCTCCCCTTCTGTCAAGGACCCTCCTGTGAGCGCTGTTGTGCAACATCTTCCTTGTTGGCCCTTCTTTGAGGGAATCCTGTTGCTTCTCCCTGTGTTTGAGAGAGATAAGCAGAAGCTTTATGAGTCACTGATGCACAAGGTGACAGTCCTAAAGATACATGACCAACATTTTCTGAAATGGCAACTGTTTCTGAGTATGAGATAGATTAGATATAATTTTGGAGGAGAGGGGCGGCTTAGAGAGTATTTTTGGGTGCTCAACCTGAGATGGAAAGTGGCTGACTTTTCAGACATGCTGAGCGCCTCCAACTCCAGTTGAAGTTAGTGGGATCTGGGCATGTCAAAATCAGGCCATGAGATTCTCAAGCTGAGCTTCCAAAACCTAAGGCATCCAAAATCAATTGCCACATTTGTGCTGAGGTCTAGGGGGCTGAGAGTCAGGAGAGCCTGGTTCTTTTCTCTTATGCCAACACTTTCAAATTTGCCTTGAGTAGGAGCTGTGGGTGATCAGCACCTCTTAAAATCAGACCATTGATTTACGTGCCTAATTTCAGACACCCAGATTTGCATAGGCATTGACTTGTTTTTGCCAGTGGGTACTTTTGAGGAGGTGTGTGTGTCAGCCAGTTTGGGGGGGAGGCTATTTTCAGCATATTTATATACTTATTTCATATTCTAGTAATTGAATGCATCTATATTGGTATCTTTACTATTTTAATAACGATTAATTTTTTATGAATTACATAATTACATTATCATGAATTACAGTATATTAAAATCATTGCAATCACCTACAAGCTGTCTTCACTAACCTCCAGGAGTGCCAGTAGGGCAGTACCCTCCAGTATGCAGTACTGGCAAGAGATTTTTAGTGGGTACGGGGTACCGGAAAGACTTGGGACTAGCTCCCCACTCCGGTGCGGGAGGGGGGAGTTTGCACTCTGCTCCTTAAAGGAGCAGAATGTGGCTAGGGAGGGCATTCATTCTTTAAGTGGCTTTAACAGCACAATACATATGCTAACAAACTTAAACAAACTTTGTTTAAGTTTGGAAGTTGGTCAGGAGTCCTCAAGAGGGGAGGGGTGGGAGGGACGGAAGGTGTTTAAACAGTGTTTTTGATTCTGTTTCTCCCCACTGGTCTGAATTATCCATGACATCCATACTGCATCACATCAAGTCCAAATCATTAGAGGAATGCCTCTGCTTGTACTGACCAGAGTATGTTTGGATTCTGATGTCAGCCCAGTTCTGCAGCCTTATGGGAATCAGGTGTTGTCCCCAGTGTACATAGAATTCTTCTTTGCAGCCAAAATAGTCTAACATGCATTTTGTTAACTGGAACTGGAGCAGCAAAACAAAGAAAACAAATGCCTCATTTTCCAGCTTTGTGGGTGAGCGAACTGTAAGTGAAGATTATAATGATGGACACTGACGGCCTTAAACCAGCTGCCTCAGGAATCTGCCAAGAACTTTGCTGAAAATATGTTCCTCATCTTAGCAACGGAGCTAAGACTTATCACACACCTGCCCACCTTTATTTTAATGAAGTTCCTTCTGATCTGACAGCTCAGGCATTGTCAGTTTCATCCAGAACAATTTACAAACTTGGAACCTAATCCTGTAAACTCTTAATCATTTGATCAATCCCATTGAAGACAATGGGAGTATTTGCATGACTATGGACCACTTTTGTGGAATGGTAAGAGTTTCAAAAGCCTGTTCCTATAAAGGAAGTTGAATCCCCCATTGAAATGAAATGTTTGGGTAAAATACCATAAAGCAGTTTAGGATACAGTTCTACTTAAAATTTGTCTTTTAATAAGTCATACATATGCTGAAATGGCTCTGCACCCAACTCCCATATTCCATATAAACAGACTGAAATACTACATATTTGGGGGGAAAGTGAGTAGTTAAGCATATTGATGTTTGTATATACAAAGGGGGGTGTCGGAGGGGACGCGGAGAGCGTGTGGGCCCCGGGCTGGGGGTGGGTAGGGGTCACATGGGGAGGTCACATGCCCCCCCTTGTGTCCCTCCCATGAGTGCAGTACCAGCAAGAAATTATTTCTACTTGCACCACTGCTAACAGTTTAAAGACATCATGTCTCACTGTAGCTTTCTGGATGAAACTGTCAGCAATCTTATTTACATCTAGTTCCCTGGTATTGTCTTGATGCACATTAAGGACAGCTACATTATTCAGTTGTGTCTGTCCCATTGATGATTGGAGATGATTTTTAGATCTTTTCAAGCTGGAGAATGAGTTCAGGGTGATACCTGCACAGTGAGAAGGATTCTTATAAATTTACAGATGACTCCAAGCTCTCTTTCTTGATGGGCAACAGCTAATTTAGGAATCATCATTCTGTATGTATAGTTGGGATTATATTTTGCCATGTGCATTACTTTGAATTTAACATTGAATTTCATCTGCCATTTTGTTGCCAAAGCACCCAGTTTTGTGAGATCCCTTTGTAACTCTTAATTAAGTCCAAAGCAGGCTGCAATCTTGAGTAATTATCACTTTTGAAATGGTAATGAGAGTGGCCCATTTCAGACAGTTGACAAGAAGGTGTGAGTAACAGCAGGGAGACAGGCCAGTCCTCGCTTACAGACAGCCCCCCAACCTGAAGCAAATACTCACCAGCAACAAAAACACCAACCCAGGAACCAAACCCTGCAACAAACCCCGGTGCCAACTCTGTCCACATATCTATTCAAGGGACACCATGATAGGACCTAACCACATCAGCCACACCATCAGGGGCTCGTTCACCTGCACATCTACCAATGTGATATGTGCCAGCAATGTCCCTCTGCCATGTACATTGGCCAAACTGGACAGTCTCTATGCAAAAGACTAAATGGACACTAATCTGACATCAGGAATCATAACATTCAAAAACCAGTAGGCAAACACTTCAGTCTCTCTGGTCATTCAATAATAGACCTAAAAGTGGCAATTCTTCAACAACAAAAATTCAAAAACAGACTCCAACGTGAAACTGCAGAACTGGAATTGGTTTGCAAACTGGACACCATCAGATTAGGCCTGAATAAAGACTGGGAGTGGTTGGGTCATTACAAAACCTAAACCTAATTTCACCAATACTAATTTCCGCCTACTGTTACTCACACCTTCTTGTCAACTGTCTGAAATGGGCCACTCTCATTACCATTTCAAAAGTTATTTTTCCTCCCTTGGTATCCTGCTGTTAATTCAATTGTCTCGTTAGACTGACCTCACACTTGGTAAGGCAACTCCCATCGTTTCATGTATTTATATCTGCTCCTGTATTTTCCACTCCATGCACCTGAGGAAGTGGGTTCTAGCCCAGGAAAGCTTATGCCCAAATAAATTTGTTTGTCTCTAAGGTGCCACAAGGACTCCTCATTGTTTTTGAGTAATTTTGTATCGCATTCCACACTCAAGATCTGGCTCGTGGGTGCTGAGCACCCACTATTTTTTTCCAGGGGTGCTTCAGCCCCAGAGCACCCACGGAGTCAGCGCCTATGCAGGTTTGACAATTTTAGTTTTAATATTTCTGTGCTTAGTTCCCCAGCTGGATGGCAGGGCACTGATGTTTACCGAAGGGCTTTAGGATGTCTGGATAAAAAGGACAAGGATTTATTAGGATGTTCATTATTACTCTGGCTAGAACTACTATCACCCAAGAGAAGTATATTCAATATCAACCACCATCTCTAACAAGTGGTATTTGGTCATTGCAGCCTCATGGGATGTGGGTTTTCAGAGTGAAACTTTGTGGTTTCCTCCTAAACCACCCTATAGGTGGCTAGCCCCTCAGCCTCCTATGTAGTCCTCTGTGGCACAGCCTGACTCCCACAGGCCCCTTGCCGCTCTGGTTACCATCCTTCCGCAGAGAGAGAGAGAGAGAGAGAGGCCATCCCTTGAGCAGACTTCTATCCTACCCCTCCTCCTACTCCCCCACTCCAGGACTGCCATGTTGTCTGCTCTTTCATCCACTGGTCTCAGGAACATTCATTGCACCTTGTTGAGAAAATTCACCTTGACATCTCTCCCCATTGTGTGTGGGGCAGCAGGCAGGAGAGGGACTGCCCTGGGGTTACTATTTGCTCACTCTCTGTCCTGAGGTATAACAGGATCTCCCTTAGAAGGTGGTTGGATGGCATCTGCCCAAACCCTACCCTGCAAAGGCTCACAAAAGTTGGATAATTGATGGTCTGGGAGATGCTGTTGAGCTAGCAAAGTTCATTTCAAGGACTAGAGGAGACAACTGAATTCTGCAGAGCTGGCTGCTACAGCAAGGAGATGGGGTCTGAGCAGAGAGGGTTTCAGGGAGTTAGCTTCATGGACAGTCACTTTCCCGAGCACTGGGAAGTGTCCCTTCAGACTTTTCCAGTGAGCCAAACCTTCCCAGCCTGAACCATTTTGGGGCCTTAAGAGATTCTCTTGTGCAGAGGCTGGGACATGTCTCTCCTGGAGGAGAGACTGTTACTCAACATTGCAGTTCTATCAGGATTATCCATGACTGCTGAATTTCAAACCTGACTCCTCTAAATGTCCCTGAAGACAAGTCTGCCTGCTGTATGAGAGGGTGTCACAAGGGCAATGGGACCAGCCCTGCCTATGCCATAATTAGCTACCTCCCAGCTGAAGGAGAGAGGATTAATTGTGGTCAAGTGACAATCTGATGAATACATGGGCCTCAAAGGGCAGAGAATGCAGTTTAGAGGAGGAACCATAGGGAAAAAGTTGGGTGCCCATGGAAGGGCCTGAAGTAGGGGCTGGAAGGAGCAAGGGAGTCAGGGCTTCACTGCAGAGAGATTTAAAAAGAGCCCAGAAGAGACTGGGAACTGAGCCCAGAGGGCAGGCTGGAGAGGAGTCCAAGGGGGGCAGAAGAACTTTTTGTTTGTATGGACTCTTGTTATCCAGGTTAAGTTTGGTTAGTGACTTGGATGGAGGGCTAAGCCACCTCACTAACTCCACCCTGTGTGGGGAAGGCTAAGGGGACCCGCCTCAAAGGAGGAAATTGAGGCAGGGAACATCTGCAGAGCTCTCCTTTCACTCTTGGTTTCATTCAGTCTTGGGTGGGATTTGACATACTAGAATAAGGGGGATGGATGCGGGAAATTCATTGCCTGCCTATATTAACCCCAATGTCCTGCCCAAATTCCAACTCCATCACTTCTATTTTCCCCTACATAAAATAGCCGGCACCCCCTGCATTTTCAATTAAAGTTATTCTTCACTCCCTCTTCTAAAAATATCTTTTTACAGTATTGCTGGTACAGGATGGCTGCCAAATTCCACCCCAGAAGTAGCTGCATTTCCTTGCTGGGTGATCCATATTCACACAGCAATATGCTTTCACTGTTTCCAGCCAGGCTGATGCTACTGCTTCTCACACCAGCTTTCAGTCCCAGTGGCCTGCTCTGGATTCATCCCCCTCCCACCTACTTTCACTGTAACAAGCTGGTGCATGCCCCTCCAACCGCCTGAACAAAATCGTGACATCAGCACTTACTTAATTCCTCCCAGATGAGGAATCGAATCCCCTTCTGGTTCCAGTCGTCCGTCTCAGACTGGAAGAGTAGCCCAGGCCAAGCCTCCCGAGCCGGCAGGCAGGGGGAATACCCACAGCCCACACAGACACAGTAGCCGCTGGCCTTGTCCCCGGAGAGCTGCTGTCTGTTTGTCTAACCTCGTCGTCTCCTACCACAACTGGGACAAGAGCACAAGTGCAAAAGGTTGGGTGATGTGTGTGTGAGTGCGTGCACGCTAGGGGATAGAAGCAAATTGCTCTCTCATACAGAAAGCTGCTTCCAATGGACAGCAGAGAGCGACCTTAGCAGATGGATAATTCTTGGTTTGGTGGAGACAGGGCTGACGAGCCGCCTTTGGCAGTGGAACTCAGATTGCTTGTGCTGGAGATAGAGGACCCGCGGCTGCTGTTATTGCTCTACTTGCCATTGTATTTTCCAAGATGCCAGGAGCTGCCAACCCCTCCTCCCCTTTCTCTGATCTCCTGCTTTGATCTCCTTTTAGCCGGGGATTGGCGGGGAGAGGATGGGGCTCTGGCTCTGGGTTGGCCAGCCTGTTTGTCACTCATGAGCTTTTGCTGCTGCAGGGAGATTGAGGTTAAACAGTGGGAAGCTGGGATTTTAGCACTATGCACTCTCAGTCTGGAAGGATGCCACATGCCATTGCCCCACAGAATTGGCGGGGGCGGAGAGGGGAGATTTTAGCTCCTGTATAACCTTTAGGATTGTGTTTCACTTTGCAGTGCTCCCATCGGGCTTGGTTATACGGAATTCCAGCCTTGTCCAAGTCTTCTCAGGGGAAATCCACCAAGAGGGCATTTGTCCCCACCCATAACCACTGTGCCTTTTACCCAGTGCAATTGCCTCACGTCCCTGCCAGTGATGCTCATGACAATTGGTACTTTGCCCTATTGTCTTGCCAGGGGTGCTGGAACAATTTTTACAGTGGGTGTGTTGAAATCAGAAACCATGTATTTTGTTATTACTCCTTCAAGCAAGGGGGTGCTATCCCTAGTTCCAGCACCCCTGTGTCTTGCATCTTTCATCTGAGGATCTCAAAGTGAGACACACACACACACACACACAACTTTAACTGGTGCCTCGTATCCAATCTTGTAGTTTCAGCCTCTGCCTGTGGGAAGGAATTTGGAAGATAGAGGCCGTGGAAATCGAGCTCCTTTACACTGGGGTCAGTCAGGAACAGCTTTATGACATTTCACCAGCATAAAATCAACCTGCTCTAAGTGGAAGCAGCATCGGCATCAGATGCATGCATGTTGCTCACCTGTCTATTTAGAAAACATCACTGGCCATTGGCAATACCAGGAGAGAGGAGCTGGAGTGCCTTTGAGAAGCGACGTCGGGAAAGTAACTGAAATACTTATTTGATAGGTTGTCCCTCAGTAAATATAATCCATCATAAATTCTCAATTACTGAGGGACAATCTACACTCATTGCTATATTTGCTTTCCACAAGGTACTCTTGGTATAACCTTTTATGAGTGATGTATCTGGATGTTAATATCTAAACTGTTTTGTTAAATTTATTAACCTTAATTTGGGATATTGCAGATTGGGTAATATATATATTACCCAGGGCGCCGGAGGGGAGGGCGGCCGGAGCCCTGGGAGGAGGGCGGCGAGCCCCGGCGGGGGCTCGGCTCTCCCCCCCGCCCCGGCGGCCAGAGCGCCGGGGGCAGGGCGGCGAGCCCCGGCGGGGGCTCGGCTCTCCCCCCGGCGGCCAGAGCGCCGGGGGCAGGGCGGCGAGAGGGCGGCGAGCCCCAGCTGGGGCTCGGCTCTCCCCCCCCCCCCGGCGGCCAGAGTGCAGGGGGGGAGGGTGCGGGGGGAGGGCGGCCAGAGCGCCGGGGGGAGGGCGGCGAGCCCGGCTGTGGCCCCGCTCTCCCCGGCGGCCCGAGCGCCGCGCCGCCCCCCTCCAGGTGCCGCCCCAAGCACCAGCTTGGTTGCCTGGTGCCTGGAGCCGGCCCTGAGCATACCAAGCAAGTGCTTGGGGCGGCCACTCCGGAGAGGGGCAGCACGTCCAGCTGTTCAGCGGCAATTCGGCCCACGGTCCCTCACTCCTGCTCGGAGCGAAGGACCTTCCCCCGAATTGCTGCCGCAGATCGCGATTGCGATCGCAGCTTTTTTTGTTTTGTTTTGTTTTTTGTTTGGCTGCTTGGGGCGGCCAAAACCCTGGAGCCGGCCCTGATCCCATGTCTGGATCATGAGGCACGGGGTCCAGTCTTCAAAGTTGGCTGCCTGAGTCTTCCAAGGAAGGGCACTGTTAATTGCATAATGGGGTTTAATGAAACTGAGGAATATCTGTTCTGAACTCCTGAAAATACCCCAGCCGGGACGTGGCAGTCACACTAGTGCAAGCGGCACTGTTCGGGGACGCTCCCTTGTCACCCACCTCTGCACTGGGACCTTTTTTCCAGGGCGGGGCCGCCGGGGTTGGTGGAGAAGCGGCTCCCTCCCCGCTGCGAGGCGGGACTGTCCGAGCTGCTGCCGCCGCCCTGAGCTCTTCCTTTTCTCCCCCCCCCCCTCTCCCTGGAGCCCTGCTGGCTGGGGAACAGTGCAGTGAGGGGAACCGTGCACGGAGGCCGCGGTTGCAGCCTGGGTTGCGTTGCCTGCAGCCCCAGCAGGAAGTGCCCTGAGTGCTAGTCGGTAGAACGTACCGCTGCAGGCACCGGCTTTTCCCGGGGAGTCCCTGACTCAAACCCGCTGGGCGGGCTCGGGCCCCGCACAGGGGAAAAGGCAGCAGGGGCTGCCAGGAGTCTGGGTCGCTGGTATGTTGTAAATAACCTGGTGGCTTTGCTGTCCCAGCACCTAGGCTCCGGAACAGGAGGGAAACCCTAAATAACTCCCCTCCCCCCTCTGGCTGGTTGTTTCTGGGGTTGTTGTTTGTTTGTTTTGCGTTTCCCTCAGCACAGCGGGATAAAATCCATGGAGTCCGTCTGGTTCTTCCTGCTTCTAGTCAGTTCCCCCCCAGGTCTGTTGCCGCGCTGGGGATGCAAATGCTGCACGGATGGGGGATGTGACAGTGTGTGTCGTTAAAAGCCGCTGTTCCCGCTAGTCTAGTTTAAAAACAAACCAAGGCGCGAACATTTCCCTTAGTAAAGTTAGTAAAACTTCCGGGCGCGGGGAGAGGTTACAAAATCCAATATTTTGGACAGAGGTGGGTTGAATCTCTCCCTTTAATTCCCACCTGTGTTATTCCTCATAGGAAAACCTTTGTCGTTCTATTCCAGGCCATATTGCAGCTGGGAAAGGTTATTTTGCTTTTCACAATGACCCTCTATGCAAGGGGGACAGGCATCTCGTAGGGTTGTTAAGCAGCACCCCCGTCAACCTTCCAAAAAGAAAATGTGGGGGTAAGGAGAAGCCATAGCAGCTGCAGAGAGCAAGGACTGAAGGGAGAGCATCCCCTCGCAGAAAACAACTGGGGAAAGTTTTGGCCTGTGTTCTCCATTAAATCACAACTCCAAAGTGTGGTGTTGAACAATTGTTTTGTAGAGTTCTGGCTCCCTTTCTCTTTTTCCTTCTGGTCTTCCTGTTTATTTCTCTTCATTCCATGCATGGATGCAGCTGTTCTCTCCCCAAGATGTCCAGGGCTTCCCTCTGGCAGATTTTCCTGTCCTGACCTGGCCTTTCTCCACATTAGTGTGTTTCTCTCCCCCCCCATTCCTACCCTTCATGAGCCAATCTACCTTCTATCCCCTCTCCCCCACCTGTCTGTCCTCTCTCCTTTCCCATGCCCAACCTCTTCACATGGAGACCGGAGCCCAACTCCTGCTCACTCTCCAATGCAGCTGATGAGAGTGTTTTGGAGGGTGACTGGCAGTGAATTTGCGAGGCTCTCACTCTTTCATTCCAAGTGTCATGAGCTCACATTAAGATGAAGAATTTGGGACAGACTGGAAATAGAACAAGGGTGGCAGGATACAGAGATGGTGCATTGGGGAGAATACAACCGAGGCAGCAGGACACGCTGTCCAATGCAGTCACCTCAGGTGCATTGTGGGACAAAAGGTCCAAGACCAAGAAGTGATGGCTGTTTAACCATAGCTGTGTACTGGCTTCTTCGCAACCAAATGTGTTGACTGGCCCATCCTTAGAGGGACAGGCCTGCAAAGCTGAGCAGCATTACTATGATATGGACTCCAGAGGCAGCGCTCTCCGGGAGAGAGACTAATGTGCTCCCAGTTATATTTCATGAGTCATTGTGTTTGTGGAATCATTTTACACCTTGTAAGCAAGTTTTGGTACTAAGGAGAGGTGCCGGAGCCAGGAGTCTGTTTATCCACAGCACAAGCAACAGCATGCCATGGTCCCCACAGACCACCAGCAACGTGCCTCAACCCGGAAGCGACCACCTACAGGAGTGACAGGGGAGTCTGGACTCTGCATCTATTCGCTGCCTCTTCTGTAATGCCAGCAAGAGGGTGGGGAGCACTTTGAGCCAGTTATGGCAGTGGTTTGGTGTGTGGATGTTTGTCCACAGGGCAGGGGGCTGAGACCATGGACTCATTTCACACGGGAGTCACCCTTTGGACTGTAACTCTCAGTTGCTACTGTCCAAGGCGAAACGGAGCTGGTGACTGAGAGGCGAAAAGCCCCGTTTCCCGCTCCCCATTCCCAGTGTCCTGCCCCTACTAGTTCCCTGCTGTTTAATCTCAATCCTTTAAACATAGATGCATTTTGTGATAGCATGAATGATTGTTTGTGTTTTCCTGTGCACCATGAGTGCCTTTCTGGCTGGGAGTGGGGAAAGCACCCTGCTCTCTGGTGGGTGGATTCCCTTTGACTCACTAGCCCATAAGCCACATGTGCGCACGCTCTCTCTCTCTCCCTCTCTCTCTCTCTCAGCAGAGGAATGGTGCCCTGAGCTGGTGCCTTGCTGTGAGGAGATGCCCGCAGGATGCCTTTCACAACGCCCGTGGGCATGAGAAGACTCCCGCAGCAGCAGAGTGTCTGGTGGGCATTTAGCAGCCGTGATGTGGGAGTGTCAGGTGGTGAGGAGACCATGCCGCCGGCCTGCCGAGGCTTGAGATTGACTAGGTCTGGTGAAGGTGGCCCGGGAAGGAAGGACATACGTGGCAGCTTGGAAACCATAAGTGGCCTCTGATGAGATGAGGCTCCTCACCAGCCCGTTGCGCCGGATGCTGTTGAGCCTCCAGAATCTCTGTGAAGGAGAGGGAGGGAGTCCTGCCAAATGCTGTGTCCTAAACCCCCACCGCCTGCTTCGGAGGGAGAATTTCAGTGCTAAAGTGACAGCCATTGAGCTGGTCAGCTACTGGCGAGGTGTGTTTGAGGTGAATGGGATCCCTGAAGCACAGGAATCCAGCGAGTATATCGTTTCCTACGTCCTGGGAGCAAAGACAGTTAAGTGGTGCAGAAGGGATTATGATGGTGTGGTCACAGCACTCCTGATTCATCAACAAACTTGGCGATCTTGACTAGATTGTTTAATCTCTCTGTGCCTCTGTTTCCGTAGCTATGAAATGGGGAGACTGACACTTTCCTGTCTCATACGGGGATGGGGGTGAGGCTAAATTCATTAATTTTTGTAAAGTATTTTGCCCTCCTCTAATGATTTCTATACAGGGATCTGCCAGGGTTAGCACTGGTTGTAGCATGGGAAACAGGCACCCAGATTGTGCCTGGACCTGTGGCTGCGTGGCCTTGAATTTGGCCCACTCTCCTGAACCCCAGAACTTAGCAGGTAAATGCAGAGGAACTGTTTGAATCGGTGACTTCTAAGTCTCTATGTAGATTCTGCTAAAGATTTGGGATCTCAAAGAGTCTGGGGTGTTATTTATTGGTGAATGTTCGGGGACAGGAGAAAGAGGTGAGCAAGCTGCACAGTTGGGCAGGTATTAAAGTGATTTCCTCTTCAGTTTCACAGCTTGGGTGCTGGCAGCCTCTCCACCCCGCTCACATTGGAGCAGCGGCAGCAGATCCAGCAGCTGAGTATGAAGCGGCTACAAAGGTGGGAGCGTCCCCTTTTAAAATCATCCGGCATCTCTTCCTTCTAGGGGGAAGGAAGTAGCATGGAGGAAACAAACAGAGCGAGGGGGGTTGTGTTCACGCTCAACATGCTAGAGCATATGGTAGCGCCGTGTCGCTGTTGAATGACCAGGGAGCGGCGGTAATAGGAGTTTGCCATTAGAACAAGGAGGATGCATGGGGTGAAACTTTACAAAAGAGGCCAGGCCCAACTGGATGTTGGCTCTGAGTCCATTAGAGAAACTACCAGTAGTGCCTTGTGCCGCCACTCCCCTGTCCACTGGCTATGGTCCTCTTCTCAGCTCCCTGACCTCCACTGTTGTGCAGTGTTAAATAGTTGTCACGTTCCACCCCAGAGATGGCAGATCCAGCCTCTGGGGAATTTTCCTGATGTTGGGGTCTCCCTGGCTGTTGTAGAGTTGGCAAAACCCAGTATTCCCCTCCCTCCCCACAGGATCTCTCAGTACAGGGTGAATTGGGCCTGGTGTCTGCAGGTCACCTGGAATTGGAGATGATGGGGCAGTCTGTGAAGAGAGGAAATGCTTAGGGACTTGGATCATTGAGAAAACTGAGACCTCCAGGAAGGCATCTGGAGTGAGCCTAGAGGAGATATGGAAAAAAACTTAACCCTTTGGCTACTGCAGACATACATCCTCCCAATTATCCATGTGACCGGTGGTTATGGAACATGCTTGTGTCCTGCAGTGAGGGTTAGCTCTGCGATGCATGACAGGGGAGTATGTAGGGGATTCTATAAGAGGCATAGTGTGTCAGCAGTGGATGCTGGGCTTCATGTATTATCTCCTCACTGCCCATGTGCTCATGGATCATCTTGTTAGACCCCTTCAGTTCCACATCCAAGGATCTTTAGCAGTGCCAGGCATTGCCCTCCATCCCCTGAAGCAAAGGTGCTGGCAATGACAATGCCCATGGCTTGGAGGTTGATAAGAAGGTGATTGAGGGCTTGTCTGTAACAGGGGAGCCTACTCCTAACGTGATGCGTAACCCACCCCGTCCTGTTGCAGGATGCCTGTGCAGTACGTCCTTGGTGAGTGGGATTTCCGGGAACTGACCCTCAAGATGAGACCCCCAGTCTTCATTCCTCGGCCCGAGACAGAGGTAAGACCTTGGAAAGGAGGCGTTTAAACTGCTCTTCCATGCACTGAATTGCTACAGATGTGCCCTGTACTGCATGAGAGTCTGTCTATAGGTGATGAGTTGCCCAGACCGACCACCTCACACTTCCTTGGGGAGGTGCGGGGTGGAGAGGAGGCAGAAAGGAGATATCTGAGACTGTTGTAGGCGAACTCTGCTTCCTGGCCCATGCTGTTGGGGGAGAGACTGTGTTTCTCCCAGCCCCACACTAGGGCAGGCTTTGCTAGCGAATCTATTTCACCTTGGCCAGTCACAAGGAAACCCCAAGTGGAAGTAGTTGGAGTATTTTCCTTTTTTTCTGCTATGGTAATGGCTTTCTCCATAGCCTAAGGACATTGTTAATAAAGCCCAATGGCTTGCTACTTTGATACCAGAATAAGAAGCCTGCAGCTATTCAGAGCTTATGTTAACAAAATCAGCCTGTGGTTGAAGGTAGCAATCACTCTTCTTGAAATCTCAGGATATTGGTAGTGGGATACCTGGAGCCTATTTGTGTCTTTGCTGCTTCAGATTGAGCCTGGGTTGGTAGAGGATGGAAGCTCTTCCCTTTGGGTAGCTTCTGCAGGACAAGCACTGAAGAAATTGGACTCAGATCACTGACTCATTCCCTAGGCCACCAAACAGGTCATTTCTGGCATGGATTGGATTTGAACCAGTGTCCTAGACATGGTGGGGTCATACCGATCCCTTGAGTCACCCATGTGTTCCTCATCCACCTGGACTGGTGACAAAGTAAGGAAACTGGATGGCTAAGAGGATTGGCCATGGAGCTTTTCATCTCTAGCTCTCTGGCTCAAATCTGCTCCCAACTGGTTAGTAACTAAGTGCTTTTACCATTTGACTACAGCTTGGTGGCCATTATGAACTAAATTGGTGGGTCACTGCTCAGTTCCTCCTAGGCAGGTGCCCACGTCACAAAAGTGACCGATACAATTAGCCTCCTTGCTGGTAGTCTCAGATGCCAAAGGCAGGATGAATCATGGAGACTGAAATACATAACCCATATAGGATGGATCTGCTAGCTCACGTGTGAGCTGTATTGGGGATGGCGGGGGGGGGGAAACTGTGTGGAAAGCACCTAGATGTACTGTACCTGATCTGTAGATAAAGAGAGGACCTCCAGTCCCCAGGGTTGTCCATCGTGCTTCTTTCATTAATCAAAAATAAAATATTTGAGAAAGAAACATTTATATTATTTGGTCAGGCAAGAGTATAGGAGTCCGATCCAGCTCTTCCTGAAGTCAGTGATTTTAATGGGAGGACGAGCAGGTCCTAGGTGAAGAATCCCATTACTCTAGCTTGTACAGTGACGGTATGAATGTTCAGCGCTGGAGTCCCAGTCAGGACTGTGACATCAGCACAACCTCATTAGTTTCCTATTAATAGAGCCCTGGAAATCTGTGGATATCTGCATCCATGGACCATGTTTGCAGATCGTGGATTGGATGCAGATACAAATTTTTTACCCGTGCAGAGTTCTACCTACTAGGCAAAATTGCACCAGGATTGCTTTCTCTAAATGTAGTGCTCGCATCCAAGAGTGGAGACTGCCCGAGTTGTGTCTAATGCCTCGCTTTTATCATGCTGGTTATGATGATCCAGTTTGGAGCAGGTGCCCTGAATGATGATTGTTTTCTTAGTTAGAAAGCTGCCCCTCAACAGCTACATCCAAAATCAACAGCCAAAAAGGAGAGATTCTAGTAGCTGTGTTGCATAGGTAGTCCTGTTCCTGTCAACTTCAGAGAACATTTCCGGCCTCTGACCCTCTTCTAATTCATGGCTACAATGTTGGAACAAATGCCAGAGGGAGCCTGTATGTTCTGAAAGTCAAAACATCTGCTGATGAGGCTTCCTTCGGTGCTATGCTCTAATTCTTTCCATGCAACACCAGCCCCGCCAGTCCTTAAACAAAGGTCTATTGCATACAGAGCAGGCCATGATTGCCAATGCAAGAGAGCATTGCTGGTTGTGCCCATGTGCTTGCATGGTTTGGTAAATGCATCTCCACTGGCCCAAATTACAATGCAGTGTGCTGGAACATGCTACATTTAAAGGTGTTCAGCGCAGGCAGGAACCCTGTCTACAAGGGAAATTTTTACAAGTTAGACCACTATAACCCACTGTGTGGACACTCCTATTCCAGTATAAGAGTGGCTTTTTTTTTGGTATAGTTGAATCCCTTCACAAGTGACATAAATTAAACCTAAAGGAGGTCACTGTAAACTGGAATAAGACTGCCCACATAGGAGTTGATCCTGGTATAACTACAGTGGTTCACACCTTAGGTTATAACAAAAGATCTTTCCCATGCAGACAAGGCCCTAGACATCCCAGCCACAGTGCCTTTTTAACCAACAAAATGCAGCCACATTCCTTCATTCCACCCGAGTGGATCCCAGCTGAAATCTCCTCAGGGTCACCCCTCTTCTGCACGTGGGCGCCGAACCCTTTTTTGGTGCACTCCTAGAAATTCAAAAGGCTTTAAATTTCCCCTTTGTTGAGGTTCCTGGGAATGTTTCTTATGTCAGCGAATTCCTTTGTAGCGAGACATGGCATGTCTTGCCACCCACTAATTTAGATCTAATTTGCCAAGCCTAACTGGAAGGAGGAAGCAATCAGGCAGGCACTTGTGAGAGGCCAGAGGCTGGCAGGCAGGTGGTCTGTGCTGCTGAGTTTAGGAGGACAGAGGAGTTGTCCTATGTATCATTTCATCTGGAAATAGAAGAGGAAATAACAAAGGATCTGATGAGTGAGGGTGATAGGGAGGAGTAGTGGGAGGGTGCTGATGAGTAGGGGTTAGAGGGGAACCTACCCTGTGGCCGAGTAAGTATCTGTCTTACTCAGAAAGCAGAGCAGCAGCAGCATATGCCCCAGGCTGCTGCTGCTTCTCTTGTAGCTGTTGCTGTTTCTTGGCTTTCTGTTGTCTCATCGTAATTTCTGTAACGTCATATGCTGGTCAGCAGTGGCATGGCGAGAGATGGTGAGGTATGCTGAGCTTCACTCTTGCTGCTGTGTAAGTCTGTGTATTTCTCAGGTCTGAGTCTGTTGATTGTACATTAAATAATGGGAGCACCTGCTGCTGGCTCTGACAAAGCTGCAGTATTTTGAGCCAGCCACTTCTGGTATCTGATGCAGAGACGACTGAAGATCTGTGTGTTCTTTCTGCCTGGCCTTAATCCCATCCTACCCTGTCACCATTTCCAGCCATGCCCTCTAGTTTAATGTCAAGCTGACAAAAACATTGGGAACTCAGTTGTTTGTTGTCTTGAGAAGGTGTGTGGGCAAGACCATTTACATCATAATCACACCAAACACGTGGCCTAGTTATCAGGCCATTGACACTATGTGGTAGCACTCATGGGCCAGCTTTGGGGGAGGATAGTTGGATAGGAAGTGGGTGGGGACAGGTCCAGATATTGAGCACCGTCCAGCTGGATGATGCTTTGTGCATGTACTCTTTCCAAGCACTACGTACTGTGTATAATCTGTTGCACAAAGTGAGTGGGTGTCCAGCTCCTTTCACTCTGCTCCTTCGGACATTGAGCTCTGTGTGGTGTGTTTCAAGGGTGGGTGTTGCTTTGCATATGTCGCCAATGTAACTTTTCAGGAATTCCATTTTACTTTAAAAATGCAACAGGAAAGTCTCTAATTTATTTTTTGACCAAATAATGTAGTCAGTACATTTGAGCTGTCTTCCTGCTTGTGATTTGTCTGCAAGCCGTTTGCAATGTTCTCATAATGATTGGTGGTTAGAAATCATTCACCAGATAACGTCTGAATAATTCTTGGTCTGTAGATCATCCACAGGCAGCTCACTGCCAGTAATTGTTATCCCATATTTGAACTGGTTCATTCTGATTGCACGCAAGTCATCTGGCATGTTTCTATTCCCTGATTGGCTGAGTGTAACTCTTACTATTGAGACTCTGATGCAGATATATTTACAAGTACAAAATGTGCTTCCTGTTGCTATTTGGTGAAACTTTGCTGCTTCCACAAATGTTCCTGCCTGTAAATGTGGGCACAAGCTAGGAGAAGGAGCTGTCTTTATTACACATTTGTATTGCACCTAGTACAATAGGGTCCTGGTTCTTGATTGGGGCCCCAAGGTGCTACATTAATACAAAAAAGAATAAGGAAACAGACACGTAAGGAGTGTGAAACCAGCAAAATCATATTTGATTGTATGAGCGAATATATAAATGAAAAATAAATTCCTTTTTCTGGTTTTCTTTTTCACCTGTGTGAAATTCATCACTTTCTAGTCTATTCAAGTTCTTACGCTGTACCCATCTCAATGGTGTGTAAACTCTCAACCCACAATTTTTTGCATTCATTTCAGCTCATACGGTTTCACACCCTTTCTTGTATTTTACATTAGCATTTGGATTTCTTTGAAACCCATCAGGGTGAAGCTGAAATTTCATGTGAATCAGAGTTCTTTTAAGCTCTAATCATTGACTTTGGGTCCATGAGTGCTCGTTCAGTTCAGATCCTTGCCAGATTTCTTTAAGAAACTGATACTAAACTGTCTCAGAAAATTTCTGCCTATTCAAGAGCTGCATAAGATTTCTGAGTATCAAAGTGAAAGGCTTAAGACACCAAAAACCTTTTGCAAGCAAGGTGGTTGGCTTTATTTCTGTATTTACACCCCAGATTTACCTGTATTAGCAGTTTGCATGGGTGGAGATTTTCTTGCCAAAGGTTGGCTCTTCTCTACTTTTCATGTATTGATATTGTTATGTATCTTATTTTTTGGACTGAAGTGGTGCCATCATGGACCAGGACCCATTGTCGTAGGTTCTGTAGAAACACAAAAATACAGTCCCTACCCCAAAGAATTTACAGTCTAGATAGAGTATAATTCCACAATGGGTCCTTGGTCTTTTGGGGAAACACCTTCCACAAATTCCCAGGCTAGATTGTGTGCTGTTCTTCTGCATAGTCTACAGGTGTTTTAGCCTCTTATGGAATAGAGAAAAACAAAATCATGTGAAGGATGTCTCAAGCCAGAGGCAAACCAGATATTATCTTACATGTGTAACCACAGGCTAAATTAAGCCTCATCATAATTTCACATATAGGAGTTTTTAATTTGGTCCTATTGTTTACCTCCTAGATTATTTTGGTAACACATATCTCACCCCTAGAGGGCACTCCAGGCTCAGATTCATTCCCCGCTCCCTAGGTTCCTTTGACTTCCAGGAATTATTTTCCTGTAGCTGATGATTAACAGGGTTTCCGGTGTCTGTTTTCCTCCCTGAGTGAGGCTGTATTTTTAGGCAAATGAAGGCTCGCTTTTAAAAGTAAACATTGTCTCCCTCCAAATCCCTCTCCCCTGGAGATGGCTTTCCTGCCAGAGAGGGACAGTTGGGTCCATTCAGAACCTTCTGAAATGCCTTCCTGTGGACTTGGTGAATGGAGAGCCACAGGAAGGGACAACTTCCAGTTATCCTTAGGAGGCTTTGCTCCCTGAGCCGCAGAATGGTTAACTAGCACTACCTCTGACCCTCCCCTTAGGCCTTGTCAGGGCTCACCGCCCCACCTTGAGCCTTAGGGGATTCATCGTGGCAATCTTTGACACCTCCACAGCCCTGTGGCTCGCTGGGATTTCAGCACCATTTCAGAGCTGTAGGAGGCTTTTAAATCCCAGACAAGCCTGTCTTAGATTGGTTGTGGGGGCTAGATCATAGAAATAAATCGCTGACCTGTAAAGAGGAAAGGATGGAGTCAGGACTAAGGGCTTGGCTACACTTCCAAGTTACAGTGTGTTAAAGGAGCCCCGGGCGCACTAGCTCACTACCCGTCCACACTGGCACGGCACGTAGAGCGCTCTGACTCCACGGCTAGAGCGCTCTTGGTACTCCACCTCAGCGAGTAGAATAACATTTGATGTGCCCCAGCGTCAGTGTGAAAGTGTGAACGAGGTGTTGCATTATTGCACTCTCATCAGCATCCGGAAATGTCCCATAATCCCCTTAAGTCAAGTGGCCACTCTTGTCATTGTTTTGGATATGCCCTTTGAAAGCTCCATTTGACAGCCGGCTGCTTATCTGCTCCGAGACAAAGCAACCATGACTGTGGAATGCTGTGTGTGTGAGAGAGAGAGGCGGGGGGGGGGGGGGGGGGGTCTGCTGCTGTCTGAACTTACAAGACAACATGCTGACATGCTCTCAGCCCCCCCAAAACCCACTCTCTCTCCCCCCACATACACACAACACACTCCCTGTCACACTCCACCCCACCCCCACATTTGAAACGCACGTTGCAGTCACTTGCATGCTGGGATAGCTACCACAATGCACTGCTCTCTGTGGCCATTGCAAGAGCTGCTAATGTGGCCACGCCAGTGCGCTGTCAGCTGTCAGTGTGGACAGACTGCAGCGCTTTCCTTACTGCGCTCTACGAAGGCTGGTTTAACTCAAAGCGCTCTACATCTGCAAGTATAGCCATGCCCTAAGAGGCACATTCAGCATGAGAGATGTGTGTGTATGAAAAATTGTAAACCCCATCTTCTGTGGTGCATGTTTCCGATACTCTACGTGCAAAGACAGAAAAAAGGATGGCCGGCTGGCTAGCATTGCAGAGTTAAGTTTTTTTTGGAGAACGTGCATCCTTAGTTGTGCATTTCTTAGGTTTCTGACTCTTTTTTTTTTTTTTGTTCTGGCAAGAGCAGGGGTATTGTGTTTTATTTATAACTCTGATGTTCTTGAATGGGAGTATGCACTAAAACCACTGCTGTCTACTTGCCCCCTTCAGCTAGCGGTGTGATTCCTAGATTGCAGAGATATACTCACATTAGCTCAAAAGAGTAGTGTAACCACAGTAGCCTGGGGAATGGTATCATGATCCAGCTGCCCTGATTACGTACCCACAGTGTCCAGGTGGGTTTGTACTCATGGTAACTAGCCTGTGCCGCTGCTAACCGCTGCCCATGTTACTGTGACTACAGCCATCGAGCTAGTGGGAGTATAGCTATGCGAGCTGGGAATCACACCCCTACCTTCAAGTGTAGGCTTTGCCTGAGTGACATTTTGTTCGTGCTGAAATATGTTATACAAGCATGTGATCAAAGTTTGACTCAAAGAGGGCTTTCATGGATTATAACTGAACTTTTAGTTAACTTTAATTATGAACTTTTTAATTTCTTCAGAGCCATACAAAAGGGAGAAGAACAAGAAAGATCTGGATTCATTAATCTGCGTATTTAAATAGACAGATTGCAAGGTGGGGGATTTCTCCACTGTTTTATGTGTAAGTGGCATTATGTTCATCTGCTTGAGAAGCCATTATTGATGCTGGATGGATCGAAGCCTCTGTTTTTATTCCTCAGAGTCCTTGTTAATGCCACAAATTGCATCACTTTTCAGCAATTGCAGAAGGCCATGTAGTCTAGTGGTTAGAGCCATGGATTGGGAGCCAGGAGACTTGAATCCTCTTCCCAGTTTTGCCAGTGAGCTGCTCTGTGACCCATGGCAAATCACTCCCCGCCTCTGTGCCTCTGACTTTCCTGTGTATGAGGTGGAGATGCCAAATCTTGCCCACCTTTGGAAAGGGCTTTGGGATCCTTTGATAAAAGGAGCTATGCTAGGGCAGCTGGGGAGTACCAAAAGAGACTTGGAAATGTCAATTTTTTATTAAAAATCCCCAACCTTTCTTTGCAAACACAATTCGCTCCCCTCGGTGCTGGGCAGAAAGGAGGCAGCTTTCCTTTAAGGGCACACATGGACCTGGACATGCTTGGAATGAATTGACTTAATATATGCTCTGGTTATCACCTCTCCACCATACTAGTTGTTCCTTGTATCTCTCAGCTCTCATACCACACATGGGCTCTTACTTTCCTGCCTTCCAAGCCTCTGCTCCTTTGGAATCCTGTTCTGTTTGAGACTGGGATCTCAGGTCCATGTTTTTCAGGTTCTTAGCTGAGAAGCAGTGTGGTTTAGCAGTTAAAGCACAGGGCGGGAAGTCAGGACTAGAGCTGTGTGAAACTACTGCAGAAAAGTAATTGGGGAGAGTCATTTGACTAAAGTCTGCAGATTAGCTTGGACAGAATCCACGACCCATTTCCTTTGCCCCTAACCAACATTAGCCTAAACGGGGTTTTAGGAACACAGGAATTGCCAGACAGGATTGGATTAGTGGTTCATGTCATCTGGGATCCTGTCTTTGACAATGGTCAGTACTTGCCGCTCCAGAGGCAGGGGCGCCTCCAGGCACCAGCCGACCAAGCACGTGCTTGGGGCAGCACCTTAGAAGGGGCGGCCAATCTTGGGGTGGCGGGGGGTGCTTGTGGTGGGGGTTTTTTTGTTTGTTTGTTTGGCGGGGCGGCGCTCGAGGGTTTTTTTTGTTTTGTTTTGGCCAGGCAGCGCGGGAGGTGTTTCGGCGGCGCAGCGCTGGGCGGGACGGGGGTTTGGGCGGTGCGGCGCGGCGGCGGGGGTTTGGGCGGCGTGGCGCGGCGGCGTGGGGTTTGGGCGGCGCGGCGCTCCGGGGGCGCGGGGGGGGTTGGGTGGCCCGGCGCTCGGGGGTTTTGGGCGGCCCGGCGCTCAGGGGGCGGGGTTTTGGGCGGCCCGGCGCGGCGCTCGGGGGTTTGGCAGGCCCGGCGCGGCGCTCGGGGGGGTGGGGTGGGGTTGGGCGGCCCGGCGCTCAGGGGGCGGGGTTTTGGGCGGCCCGGCGCGGCGCTCGGGGGGGGGGGGGGTTGGGTGGCCCGGCGCTGCGCTCACGGGTTTGGCAGGCCTGGCGCGGCGCTCGGGGGGGGGGAGGTTGGGCGGCCCGGCGCTCGGGGTTTGGGCGGCCCGGCGCTGGGGGGGATGTTACGGCGGTGCGGCACTCTTCTTTTTTGCCTGGGGCGGCAAAAAAGTTAGAGCCGGCCCTGTCCAGAGGAAGCCAGCATTTTGCGAATGTTCAGGGGCAGCTATGAGGGGATGAAGATTAATGCTGGAGGCATCCATGTAGCTGCCTCCTGGTCTGTTTGGGATCAAAGGCCCTCCTCAGTGGCCTTGTGTTGGGCTGCTGCCCCGAAAGCACTAGTATGGCTGCCTCAGCGCCTCATTGGCATGGGGTTGTCTAGGGTCTGTGTGGGAGGCTCGGGGGTATGTGAGGTGTGTCCCTTTCCCCCACGGTGGGCGGTGCGGCGCGGCGGCGGGGGTTTGGGCGGCGTGGCGCGGCGGCGTGGGGTTTGGGCGGCGCGGCGCTCCGGGGGCGCGGGGGGGGTTGGGTGGCCCGGCGCTCGGGGGTTTTGGGCGGCCCGGCGCTCAGGGGGCGGGGTTTTGGGCGGCCCGGCGCGGCGCTCGGGGGTTTGGCAGGCCCGGCGCGGCGCTCGGGGGGGTGGGGTGGGGTTGGGCGGCCCGGCGCTCAGGGGGCGGGGTTTTGGGCGGCCCGGCGCGGCGCTTGGGGGTTTGGCAGGCCCGGCGCGGCGCTCGGGGGGGGGGGGGGGGGGTTGGGCGGCCCGGCGCTCAGGGGGCGGGGTTTTGGGCGGCCCGGCGCGGCGCTCGGGGGGGGGGGGGGTTGGGTGGCCCGGCGCTGCGCTCACGGGTTTGGCAGGCCTGGCGCGGCGCTCGGGGGGGGGGAGGTTGGGCGGCCCGGCGCTCGGGGTTTGGGCGGCCCGGCGCTGGGGGGGATGTTACGGCGGTGCGGCACTCTTCTTTTTTGCCTGGGGCGGCAAAAAAGTTAGAGCCGGCCCTGTCCAGAGGAAGCCAGCATTTTGCGAATGTTCAGGGGCAGCTATGAGGGGATGAAGATTAATGCTGGAGGCATCCATGTAGCTGCCTCCTGGTCTGTTTGGGATCAAAGGCCCTCCTCAGTGGCCTTGTGTTGGGCTGCTGCCCCGAAAGCACTAGTATGGCTGCCTCAGCGCCTCATTGGCATGGGGTTGTCTAGGGTCTGTGTGGGAGGCTCGGGGGTATGTGAGGTGTGTCCCTTTCCCCACGCTGCCAGCCAGTGAGTGAACTGGGATTGCTGTGAGCTGTGCTGCCATCTGAACATGGAGCTGGCCTGGAGGCCTAGTGTTTAAAAGGGGCAGGGGGGAATTTTCCATGGCTTCCATATACTCACGTTTCCTGCTTGGCCTCCACGTGCCCTGCTGCAGATCGATTGGGAGCCAGTGGACAAACAGACAGGAAGGGGGCGATCAGATTAGGCTCTGCAGAGAGTCCTGGATTCTGGGAAGTGCGGTTTCTGGGGGGAAAAAACAACACATGTAAAAACATTCCCAGGAAGCGACAGTGTGTGTCTCTGGGTGTTTGGACAGGAGTGTACACCCAGCCTTCTGTATCCCTCACTGTCTCCCCCTGCTTCCCAACTCTAACCTGAGAGATTCACAGGCAGCACACCACCCGGGCTGTTGACTCTCAAACTTCATCTTCCCTGCTGCCTCAGACACTTGAGCCAGGAATGGCATGACGCAAAGGGATGCTCCCAGGGAGTGCTGAGAATCGTCAAAGTCAGAGCCTGAAGGAAGCGTTTGGGGTGCTAAGAGGGTTAACATGCTATCTCCCTGCCCCTGCAGCTGTTAATTTTGTATTTTGTGTTATGTGAAAGAAAAACATGGGGTTACTCTCCAGTTTTTCTGACAGTACTGATTATTATTAATATTTATTATCTGTGCTATCATAGCGTATAGGAGCCCCAGTCATAGACCAGGAACTGATTGTGCTAGACGCTGTACAAACACAGAACATTGGGAAAGGCAGTCCCTGTTCCAATGAGCTTCCAACCTATAATACTCTATCATCCCACTGCTGGGCTCACACACAGCTCTGCCACTGCACCTCAGCCCTGGCCTACAGCCCACCCTGTGGTACCTATCCTACCCTCCTGTATGCACAGTATTGAACTGCAGCACCCCTGTCCTATGTCTATTAAGCACAGAGGCTGCCAGCAGCACCAAACTGTGCAGGGTTTCTGTGGTACCATTATACAGCCACTGGAGGACGACTGGATATCAGCAGGCTCTTTTCTCTTGTACCCATAAGAGATTGCATGAGCCCCCCACCAAAGCCTAAGATGAATTGCTCTCTATACCTCTGCAGACAGCTTTCGCACGGCAGTCTCCTAATGCAAATAGGAGGTAGGATGACATCAGCAAAGCAGTGCTTGTCCAAAGTTCACACTGTGTTCCATCCTGGGAGGCAGAGAAGTGGTTGGGGTGAAGAGGTTAATTACACAGGAGCTTTTCAGCATTTAACTAGTTTCTTGAGGAAGATGTTTTTCAAATAATTTGTTCTTGTAATGAGCCTGGACTCAGTGAATAGTTTGTGATGAATAACTTATTCCATGAAATTCACTTTTTTTTATTTAATTCACAAATTTCCTGTGAACGGCTTGCAAAATTCTATTAATCTGTCAAATAATTTTCCTGAACAATCATGGCCCTCGAAACATTCACTAACAGTTCAGTGTGATCTTCCAAACATTTGAAACATTGGTTCATTTTGCCTGGAAACACACATCGCACCCTGTGGTTTCTGTTCCCAGAGTGGATGACCATTAACTCTTAGGGCTTGACTCACTGTGGGTGCTACAGTGGCACAGCTACAGCCGTTTAGCATCATAGTGTAGGTGCTTTCTACAGCAACGGAAGGTTTTTTCCCACCAGTGTAAGTAATCCACCTCCCCGAGTGGCTGAAACTAGGTTGACAGAAGCATTCTTCCATTGACCTACCAGTCTGTATACTGGGGGGGTTAGGTCAGCAGAGCTACAACACTCGGGTGTGAATTTTTCATGCCCTTGAGCGATGTAGCTGGGTTGATCAACATTTTAAGTGTAGTCCAGGCCTAGGAATCAAGTTTCCGAGGTGGATGCTTGTACTTTGAATCTTAGATTTGCTGCTGACGTGAATGTTTTTGCTGTTGGAAAGTGAGTAGAGAGGACGTTCGGTGAATGGGACAGGGTACTGGGACAATGGAGACCTAGATTCAGCAACAGATTTCCTATCCTTCAGTTCCCTCTCTGTCACATGGGGGTCGAATTTCTTACGGGAGTGTGGTGAGAATAAACCCATTAATGACTGCAAGGAGGTCAGATATCCCGGGGCATATGTAAGCATCTCTCTAGAAGACAGTGGAACCTGGCCAGTTCAGATTCAGCATTTTGTTTCTAGCTAATAGTAACAAACAGGGTAAAGTGATTTTTGTAGGTATTTGCTCAGCTCTAGTCATGAGACTCTCAAGTGTATTTCCACTTCCCCATCTTTGCATTACAAGCTGCCTGGCCATATACTGCCTGCCGGATGGAGCTGCACAGGTGGAGAGCTTGTGGTTTGGGTTCTGGCGAGCAGTGCCCTGACTTTCTCTTTGTGCGGCTGCAGTTCCAAGAAACACAGTGAACAAGAGACCCGGCCACAGGGAGGGGGAGCTAATACCGAGAACCTGTGAGAATGTGTGTGCTGGAGGGGTGGAGTCAGGGTTCATGGGGAACTGGGGGTGTTTGCAAATGTGCACGTTTATTTCACAATTAGCTCGGAAAGTGGAAAAAATAAACGATAGCATGAAGTTAGCTGGATTCAGACAGTGAAGTCAAACAAGTCACTGTGGAAAAGCAGCTGAGGGCTCGGTGGGCTGCTTTGTTAAGGCAGGTGAAATTTTGAGAACCTCAGAATGATGGGAATCAAGCAACAATGGATACACATTTTTTTTTCTGCTTGGTAAAGGAGATTGTTTGGAAAGCTCTTTCCCTCCCCCCAAACTCCAAGGATGCCCTGTTCTATTCCTTTTCCAGTCTCTTCTTAAATTCCTTCCCCGTGCCAAAGATAAAGAGGGGCTGGAAATCGCTGCCTGCAGAGGCTGCAAACAGCATCCCGTTTGTCTGCCAAAGAGGGTCACTAAAGCAATATACTCACTGAGCCCAGGGCCCCTGAAGTTCTCCTAGCCTGGTTCAATGGGGGTGCCAAATTCAGATCCCCACACATAGCAACCCTTTGCCCTTTTCCTACATCCCCAGCCCATCATCCTATAGATATAGATGATTACACAGCATATGGATCACAGGTATTATGTATGGATCATCACAGGCTCTGAGAGCCTCCCAAATATTTGTGGATTTATCCCCACACTGCCCCTGTGAGATGAGGAATTATCATTGTCAGCACTGTACATGCGGGAGCCTGAGGCACAAAAAAAGAACATGACTTTCTCATTCTGTGGCAGAACTAGGAATTAAACCCTGGTCTCCTGAGTCTCAGCCAAGAGCCCTGCTGCAGCACTATCCATCCTTCGCAGGTTAAGCAAAGGCATAGAGCAAAGCTGTGCTGGACGATAGACAGCATGAAGGTGGGCCGTGCCCCTGCTTGCTGGACTTAGAGTGAAGCAGATGGGCACTCCTTATGTGGGCAAGGATAGGAGCGCTGCAGATTTGGGGCAATAACCTCTGCTCCTGCCCCCCTGGGTGGGGCTGGAGGAAACTGGCATCCTCGTCTGGGAGGGAAATTCCAAGCTTTCGTTCTAGTAGTGAAACTCCCACACTAAATGCACCACTGGTCCAGCCCATCATCTCTACTCTATCCCCTTGTCACTCTTTCCCTCCTGGTGTCAGTATCCTGCCCTTGCCTTACTCCATCTGCTACACTCTAGGGTCACCATCCTCTTCTCTCCCTCCTTTCTGCAGCCTTCCCTTCTGCTGTGGGTCACCTTTAGGTATCCAGCCTTTGGGAGAAATGTACAATCTCTCCTTGAAGGCTGTTAATGGCTTTGTGGGTCATGCCAAAGTGTGCCCGGGTCCCATTTCCACTGGCAAAAGAAGAGGAGGATCTCACAGTCCGTCCCCCCTCCCCCGTTCCCTCACCCCCTAAAGACTACTGCATGCCAGAGAAAAGGTGCTGGTAGGGGTTATTCTTGGGATTAAATGGTGAATTTTCTTTTAAACAACCTTCCCTCGCACACACTCGGTTGTATAGAAAGGAGCATAAATCCAGCAGCTCTGCCACTATCTGTAGCGGTGACTCAGGTCAGCAGGATTTTGAGCGTGTGGGCTGCACGCACACTGGCTCTGACATTTATTGTAAGCAATAATTTGCATTTTAATAGCCCCATAATTGAGCATTTCTCCATCAAGTGGATAACACACCTCTCCAGTGCCCAATGATAAATATCTAACTAGGTTGAATATCTAAGGTGAGTTGTTAATGTGTGTCTTAGGTTTTTAATATGCAGCAGTAAAAGCAAAACAAAAAAATAGTTTGGTGGTAACCAAGCACTGTGTTGACATGATGTGCACCATCTGACCTTTCTGATCTTCACTTTTCTAACTGGGAAAAAACTTGTGCTGAGTGTGTCTATCTCAGGCGGCTGGGAAAAGTGAAGATCAGTTCTGACCTTTCTGATCTTCACTTTTCCCAGCTGCCTGAGATAGACACACTCAGCACAAGTTTTCAGAGCTATGCCAAAAGGGGGAAAATGGCCTAGCCTGGGGCATGGGAGACCCAAGTTCACTTCCCTGTTTTGTCACAGACTTCTTGTGTGACCTCAGACAAGTCACTCAGGCCTGGTCTACACTTAAATTTAGATCAACCAAGTGGTGTTGCTCAGTTGCTTAGTTAAGCTGACCTAGCCCCCAGAATAGAAGCATTCTTCCATTGATCTAGCTACCACCGCTTAGGGAGGTGGATTACCTACGTTGATGGAAAAGCCCTATCCAGCAACATAGGAAGCATCTATGCTATGGCGCTACCAGAGCATAGCTACAACTGTGCCACTTTACCGCCCATAGTCTAGACATGGCCTCAGTCTCTCTTTGCCTCAGTTTGCTATCTTTACAATGGGGATAATAGCACTTCCCTACTTCACAGGGGTGTTGTGAGGATAAATACATTAAATAGTGATAGGTGCTCACCATATTGTAGTTAATGGGGACATATAAACACCTAAGCTAAATAGGATGACTAGATATCCAATTTTTGTAGAATTTAAGAGCACTATGATTATTTGGTCTGACGTACTGCATGTAGTTCCTGCAGTAGAGGGAATTGCTGTTCCTTTTTATGTAATTGGCACTACTGAGCCCAATAAATTGTGTCTGAACTAGAGCATATTTTTTAGAAAGGCATCCAATTCAATCAGTTTAAAGACAGCAAGTGATGGAGAATGCACCACGTCCCTTGATAATCTGTTCCAAAGGTTAATTACTTTGACTGTTAAAATGTTTCCTGTGATTTCCAATTAGAATTTTCATAACTTCATCTTCCAGCCCTTGGATTTTGTTATGCCTTTGTCTACTAGATTAGTGGATTGAGATTACTGAAAGGAAATCTGCATTCTATAGCAGTAATTAGCTCAGTGAATACTCTCAATATAAGAATATATACTATATACACATCTACCCCAATATAGCGCAACCCGATATAACACGGGTTCGCATATAGCGCGGTAACCCCAGGGCTCCGGCAGTGGGGCTCGGGCGGCGATTTAAAGGGCCCGGGGCTCCTGCTGCTGCGGGGAGCCCCGGGCCCTTTAAATCACTGCTGGAGCCCTGCGGCTGCTATCCCGGAGCTGTGGCAGCAGGGCTCGGCTGGCAATTTAAAGGGCCCGGGCTCCCCGCAGTGGCCGGAGCCCGGAGCTCTTTAAATCACCGCTGGAGCCCTGCTGGTGCTACCCCGATATAACAGGGTTTCACCTATAACGCGGTAGGGATTTTTGGCTCCCGAGGACCGCGTTATATCGGGGTAGAGGTGTATTGTATAATTAATATGTAAAGCCATTTTAGAAACCTCTATTTCTAGTCTATATTTCTTATATCATGCTCATCACCATAGTTTTGAGCACTTTCCAGTATTTCATTAAGCAACCTAAAACCTGTCACATGTTGTTTGTTCTCTCAGCCTCTCCCCAGGGGGAGCAACATGTGCAGTGGAGCGGGGTTTTTGATACGGTTTAGGAGGGCAGGAATTAGTATACATATGGCTGTATATTTGTGTTAGGGAATGCAAGGTCAAAGAAATGTGGCTTGTATTTGGAGTGCAAGGTGGTGAGGTTTGTGCTCAGTTTCTCTATGGCTATGTCAAGTACTGGTGTCTCTAATACTTCCATTTTATTGCTACTCCCCAGCCGGAAGCTCCAGTCTGATGATGTAGAGTAGGATCTGGGGAATGAAGTTCCCATCTGAATACAAGCCTATTTGCCAAGGGTTTGTCTGCTTGGGGAAATTGACCGGCAGAGCTGTAGTGAAATATCCTGCTATAGCTATCCTGGTATAACTCCCATTTGTGGACACACTATTCTGGAATTCTAGAATAAAGTCACTTTTATTCTGGAATAGAGTGTCCGCAGGGGGGTGTTATATTGACACAACTATAGCGGAACAATTAGGGTATGGCTACACTGCAGTTCAACAGCTACCGCTGGCCCATGTCACCTAACACGGACTCGCAGGGCTCAGGCTGTAGAGCTTTAAAATTGCAGTGTAGATATTCAGATTTGGGTTGGAGTCCGGGCTCTGGACCCTCCCCCCTTGCGGGGTCCTAAAGCTCGGGTTCCAGCCCGAGCCCAAACATCTCTATTGCAGTTGTACAGCCCTGTATCCTGAGCCCCATGAGCCTGAGTCAGCTGACATGGGTCAGCCACGCATGTTTAATTGTTATGTAGGCATACCCTTATTCTGGTATAGCAATACTGATCAATTTCCCTGTGTAGACAAGCCCTTAGTCTCCTGGCTGTGTAGTCACATGAGAGCTGATTTCTCCCAGGTGAGCACATTTCCTAAGTGAAATACCAGGGTGCTTGCCCTGGGATGGGGTCTGTGAAGGAGAATACTATGCCTTTGAGGGACAGGCTGGAACCTACAGCTGGGGCAGCTTGAGGTAATCCAGGAGCTTTCCCCCACCCTAGGGCTGGGCTACATAAACAGGAAGAGGAAGCAGAGCAAGAGAGAGAGGAGCGGAAGCCATATAGGCTTCAGGAGGGCGGTGGAGTTGTTTCTGCTCAGGCTCTAGGAAATTGACCTAACTAGAGAAACTTGCAGCTCATAAATATGGCAAATGCCAGGCACTGCATGACATAGATGGTCTGATAGTGGGGACTGCTAGTTCCTTGGATCAAGGAGCACTGGACCTAGAGAAGAAGCAGTGCCGGTGGAGAAGCAGAGACGCAACGAGATAGTGAACAGCCGGCTCAAGGAAATAAGTCTTCAGATCAGCCATGTCTAGACAGATTTGCAGGCTAAGTTGGAAGAGATACGTTTCTCCAGGGACAGTGTCTTGGCTCAGTCCATAAAACTGGACCAGGAATATGCCCGCCTGAGGGCAAAAGAAGAAAACAGTGAGCAACAGCATTTGTTGTTGGAGAGAGAACTGGAAGAGCTTCATGAGGAAATACTCTGGCAATACGAGATCATTGAGGCATAGATTAAGAAGGAACTATTGCTCTGTACTCACTCCCTGTGATTGTCTCCTCTGTGTCACACAAGAGTGTTCCTGTAAGCATCGCCCTTTCGTAAGTGATCAGAGACGGCTAGCATGCAAGGGCACCCGTGCTGACCAAGCTTTCTGGATACTAACCCCTTCTGAGGATGTGAGGAAGAGTGCTGCTTCACGTCTGCAGCCAGCCTCCCTAAAACCAGCTGATTCTGCTCCAAGAGAGGGGCCTTGTCTGCACAACACATGCTTTGCTGGACTAAGTATATTGGCAGAGTCCCCTAATGAAGGTGCAGCTTATGCCGACAGAAGTTTTTCTGGCAGCATATTTACACCACCTCCCTGAATGACGTTAGCTAGGTTGACAGGAGCCAAGATGTCAGCCAAGTTGCGTCTACACTGGGTGAGTTTTCCTGTTGACCGGGGGGCAGTTTTTTTCACACTGCTGATGAATGTAGCTATGCCAACAGCACTTTGTAGTGTAGACCTGACCAGACGCATGCTAGAACACCATACACTGCGTCCTGAGTTCACCTGCATGTGCTCTGATCCTGCTGCAGGAGGAATCCACAGACAAGGAGCTCCCCTTAAAAATGGGCTAGTCAAACTGCCTTTCCCACAGACAGGTCCAGGTCAGGGGAACATTGAAACAAGCCAGGCTGCTCAACAACTGCAAGCTCCAGTCAGGGCCGGCTCTGGCTTTTTGGCCGCCCCAAGCAAAAAAAAAAAAACCTGCAGCGCGGCCGGAGCGCGGGTGCAGGGGGACCAGCTGGGGGGGGGTGAGGGAGGGAGCGGGCGGGAGAGAGAGAGAGAAGGGGGCGGCCAGGGCTACAGCAGGGGCGCTGCCACGCAGCCCCTCCCGCTGCGCCGCCTCCTGCCGCCTGCCGCGAGGGCTCCGCTCCGGTCGGCGGGGAGGGAAGGAAGAGGACTGTCCTGCAGGGCGCTCTGGTTCTCCGCGCCCCCGCCCCCTACAGGGCGGCCGGAGCAGAACAAGAACAAAAACAAGCAAACAAACAACAACAAAAAGCGGCCGTGCCGCCCTAGGATTGGGCAGAATGCCGCCTCGAACAATCTGCCGCCCCAAGCACCAGCTTGCTCAGCTGGTGCCTAGAGCTGACCCTGGCTCCAGTTCTTGCTTGGGGCAGAGTGTATGTGGAATTTTTCTTTAATGGGTTGAAGAGCAGCTCATGCCTTGTACAAAATGTTTCTGGAGGTTTCTTAGGAAGTCAACTGACCTCTCCCAGGTATTTCACCTGCTCGTCTTCCTTTATTGCTAGGGATAGCTCTCTGCATGGAAATAGGATCTTTGGGTATGTCTACACTACGAGGCTAGTTTGATTTCTCTTAAATCGAAAATGTAGAATCGATATTGCAAAGTCGAACGTGTGTGTCCACACTAAGGACAGTAATTCGACTTTGTGAGTCCACACTAACGGGGAAAGCGTCGACATTGGAAGCGGTGCACTGTGGGCAGCTATCCCACAGTTCCCGCAGTCCCCGCTGCCCATTGGAATTCTGGGTCGAGCCACCAATGCCTTCTGGGTAAAAAAAAAAGGGTCGAGGGTGCTTTTGGGTAATTGTCGTCATCCGTCCGTCACTACCGCCCTCCCTCCCTCCCTGAAAGCGCCGGCGGGAAATCAGTTCGCGCACTTTTCTGGTCAGTGACAGCGCGGACGCCACAGCACTGCGAGCATGGATCCCGCTGCGACCATCGCTGCAGTTGTGGCCGTTGTCAACGCCTCGCAGCTTATCATCCACCTTTCCCAGAGGCAGATGCAGATAAACCAGGCGAGGAGGCTATGGCACCGCGGTGAGGGCCTGAAGTCTGAGAGTAGCACAGGCCTGTCAGAAAGCACGGGACCCAGCGCCGAGGACATCACGGTGACAATGGGTCATGTGGATGTTGTGGAACGGCGATTCTGGGCACGGGAAACAAGCACGGACTGGTGGGACCGCATAGTGCTGCAGGTCTGGGACGAATCCCAGTGGCTGCGAAACTTTCGCATGCGGAAAGGGACTTTCCTTGAACTTTGTGAGTTGCTGTCCCCTGCCCTGAAGCGCAATGACACCCGGATGCGAGCAGCCCTGACTGTCCAGAAGCGAGTGGCCATAGCCCTCTGGAAGCTTGCAACGCCGGACAGCTACCGGTCTGTCGCGAACCACTTTGGCGTGGGCAAATCTACCGTGGGGGTTGTTGTGATGCAAGTAGCCAACGCAATCGTTAAGGTACTGCTCTCAAAGGTAGTGACCCTGGGAAACGTGGAGGTCATCATAGATGGCTTCGCCGCGATGGGATTCCCAAACTGCGGTGGGGCTATAGATGGAACTCACATCCCTATCCTGGGACCGGAGCACCAGGCCAGCCAGTACATTAACAGAAAGGGCTACTTTTCAATGGTGCTGCAAGCACTGGTGGACCATCGGGGATGTTTTACAAACATCAACGTCGGATGGCCGGGCAAGGTTCATGACGCTCACGTCTTCAGGAACTCTGGTCTGTTTAGACGGCTGCAGGAAGGTATTTACTTCCCGGACCACAAAATAAGTCTTGGGGATGTGGAGATGCCTACAGTGATCCTTGGGGACCCAGCCTACCCGCTAATGCCCTGGCTCATGAAGCCCTATACTGGCGCCCTGGACACTGAAAAAGAACTGTTCAACTACCGGCTGAGCAAGTGCAGAATGGTGGTGGAGTGTGCTTTTGGCCGTCTCAAGGGGAGATGGAGAAGCTTACTGACTCACTGTGATCTCAGCGAAACCAATATCCCCATTGTTATAGCAGCTTGCTGTGTGCTCCACAATCTCTGTGAGAGCAAGGGGGAGACCTTTATGGCGGGGTGGGAGGTTGAGGCAAATAGTCTGGCATCTGATTACGCCCAGCCAGACAGCCGGGCGATTAGAAGAGCCCAGCGGGACGCGCTGTGCATCCGGGAGGCTTTGAAAGCTAGGTTCCACAGTGAGCAGGGTAACCAGTGACTTTTAAGTTTCTGTACAGAGAAGCTGAACCTGCCACCGTTTCTTTACCCAGTTAATGTTGACTATCCTCTCCAGTTACAGACCCCCTCCACCCCCTTCCAAAAAAATAAAATAAGTTTTATTTTGTTAATGAACACCGTTGTCTTTATTACTGTTTTCGCGGGAATGTTTTAAACCTGGGACGCAGACTGTGGTGGGGAGCGGGTGTAGTGTGCTGATGCAAATGATCCTTCTAAACTCCAGGAATGACAGGATTCGCAGTGGCGGACTGGTTGTTTCAACGGAGCCTGCCAGCCCTCCTGAGCGGGACTGCGTGTATGTGGGGGCTATGTGACTTTATGGCAGGGGGAGGAGGGTTACAGATCCCCTCCTGCGTGGCTCTGTGATCCAGGACAAGGACCGCTGCATAAGATCTGTAACTGCCCTCCCCCGCCACAAAGTCACAGAGCAACCCCCCCCCCCCCCCCCCGCACAGAACATGAAAACCACCTCCCAGACTGACCAGGGTAACTAGTCACTGCACTGTGTATGTGCCCTGCTGCTGGACCTGCCCCCGCCTCTGTACCCTGCTAAAGGTGACTGTCCTGTCCAATTACCAGGGCCCTTCTCCCCCTTCAGACAGACTCTCCCTCAAAAGAACATGATTGAAACAGTAATGAACAGAAACGTATTTTTTATTAACAACCACACATGAAACTGGGGGGTGAAACTTGGACGGGGGCTTGGGTGAGGCGGGCAGGAAAGGACTTTTCAAATTTTGGGGAATGACAGCCTTCTGGTGCTTGAGCAGTCTGCAGGGGTGGAGTGAGAGTTTTCACGGACTCTGCCGCCCCTCCTTCTTTGGACTTTGGGCGAGGGGGGTATGGGACTTGGTGGCGGGGGAGTGCGGTTACTGATAGACTGCAGCGGGGCTCTGTCCTCCTGCCTCCGTTCCTGCAGAACATCAACAAGGTGCCGGAGCGTGTCCGTTTGCTCCCTCAGAAGTCCAAGCAGCGTTTGAGTCGCCTGCTGGTCTTCCTGCCACCACCTCTCCTCACGTTCCATGTGTGTCCGGTGCTTTTGGGACAAATTCTCCCTCCAATGGTTCTGCTGTGCTGCCTGGGCTCGGGAGCAGCCCATTAGTTCTGAGAACATGTCCTCTCGCGTCTTCTTCTTCCTCCGCCTAATGTACGCTAGCCTCTGGGAGTGTGATGCCAGGCTGGGTTGGGAGACAGTCGCAGATGTGGCTGTGGGAATGAGAAAAAGGTAGTGAATTCCTCCGAAACATAAATGTAGTTGTGAACAAAGAACATAGTCTTTCTCTGTGAACAAGACCATGCACCGCAGCTATCACATGCGCACTCAGGACAAGGTCGAATTTTCGGTCCTCGCCTTCAGTGCCTGGGGTCTTGCACTGCCGAGCTGGGAAGCGGGGCAGGACACCTGAATCTCTGTAGCAGGCAAACATGGTAAGCCGTAGACTTGTGGCTGCTTAAAACTTTAGTAGTACCACTGGCCTCCTTTCACATTGAAAGCAAAGCCAGTCTCTGCTGCCACCAATCGGCCAAGCATGAACTCTGGCCCTGTCCCACCCTCTCGCGGATGTCCCAGGGAAAGATCCCTGTATCCTTCCCCTCTCCTGCCTCCACCGCGTGGCTGTAAACCAGCGGTTACAGTTCTGTAGAGGAACTTGCAAGCAGTCCCAATACTAACAGTCCCCTACCTAATTCAAAGCAGGTCATCATGAGCGACATAACTATCATGAGGATCTCGGACAGCGATAAGGAAAGGATGCTTCGGGAAAGCCTGCAAAGACCAGGGCCCTATGCCGCCATGCTGTGCAAGGCGATGATCCCGGAGTACTTGAGGATCTCCTGGCGCGGGAACGTCTCCTACTTCGGAGGACCCACTAAGGCCGCTCTCCCCAGGAACCTGATGAACAGGCTTTCCCATTACCTCCAGGAGAGCTTCATCGAGATGTCCGTGGAGGATTTCAGCTCTATCCCCGGACATATAGACCGGATTTTAATATAGCTGCAGTGGCAGGGACTAAAGAGTGGAGCAGCTTGGGCAGCAGAATCATGCACAACCGGACACTGTTAGATTTTTTTTAAATAGTTGGAACTGAATACTTAAGCGCCCAGGGTAAAGAAATCATGAAGAACACATTGTTCTTATTCTTAATATTCCAGTTTTGTTAAAAATAAATGTTTAGATGTTTAAAACACTTACTGCTTGATCCTTCCCCTGAATCTGTGTCCGGGTTACATGCTGGGGAGGGTTGGTAGGGGATCTCTGTAAGGATGATGAAGAGCTCCTGGCTGTCGGGGAAATCAGCTTGGTAAGCGCTGTCGACTGCCTCGTCCTCCTCATCTCCTTCCTCATCTTCCCCGTCTGCTACCATGTCCGAGGAACCGGCCCTGGACAATATCCCATCCTCTGAGTCCACGGTCAGTGGTGGGGTAGTGGTGGCGGCCGCACCTAGGATGGAATGCAGTGCCTCGTAGAAACGGGATGTGTGGGGCTGGGATCCGGATCGTCCGTTTGCCTCTTTGGTCTTCTGGTAGCCTTGTCTCAGCTCCTTGATTTTCACGCGGCACTGCGTTGCATCCCGGCTGTATCCTCTCTCTGCCATGGCTTTAGAGATCTTCTCATAGATCTTTGCGTTCCGTCTTTTGGAGCGCAGCTCGGAAAGCACGAACTCATCGCCCCACACAGAGATCAGATCCAAGACTTCCCGATCAGTCCATGCTGGGGCCCTCTTTCTATTCTGGGATTGCACGGCCATCTCTGCTGGAGAGCTCTGCATCGTTGCCAGTGCTGCTGAGCTCGCCACGATGTCCAAACAGGAAATGAGATTCAAACTGCCCAGACAGGAAAAGGAATTCAAATTTTCCCGGGGCTTTTCCTGTGTGGCTGGTCAGAGCATCCGAGCTCGGACTGGTGTCCAGAGCGTCAACAGAGTGGTGCGCTGTGGGATAGCTCCCGGAGCTATTACCGTCGATTTCCATCCACACCAAGCCTAATTCGATATGGCCATGTCGAATTTAGCGCTACTCCCCTCGTTGGGGAGGAGTACAGAAGTCGAATTTAAGAGACCTCTATGTCGAACTAAATAGCCTCGTGGTGTGGACGGGTGCAGGGTTAATTTGATGTAACGGCGCTAAATTCGACATAAACGCCTAGTGTAGACCAGGCCTTTGTTTCTTAAGGGCTCGTCTGCTACAGCTCCTTATTTCTTCACCTGTTTGCAACATCTTAATTGTTTCCACACTAGCTTGCTGTGATGCCACAAACTGGTCTGTGGTGTGGAATAACCAGCAGAGGTGGATGAACCAAGCAGTTTTGCCTGAGGCCTCCTGTGCTCTCTAATCCACTTTAGGCCCGATTTCCAAAGCAGGGTGTGGGAAAATGCTGGGATGTCCATGCAAATAGGGTTCACTTTGCAGGCAGCTTAATGCTGGCTCCTGAGAAAAATCTAGCGTTTTACATAAAGGATTTTGACATACCCACCAGTCACGCATTGTTACTTTATGGATTGACATAGAATGCTGCTAGTAAGAATGGGAGGCCTGTAATTTACCCTGGAGCATCTTTCTGCTCGTATACCTGTTGGCAAAATCCATGCAATTCTTTGTTGTGGTTTTTTATATGTGATTGACAATAAAGATTCCTGTGCTGACTTGTCAAAATAAAATAAAAATCCATGCTAGCAGCCAGCCATTCCTGAGTGTGACCCTACAATAACAAACCAGCGTGTGTAGTTGTGCATTGCAAGCCAACACAGGAAGCCCACTTGATTGGGCCATTTACTGTATTTCTTGTCCATCTGCTGGTTGGCCTAGTGCTTCAGGGGTTGGTCTTAGGGGGTTACATGCTCGCCACCAAACTATTTCAAAGCATGAGTAGAGTTTCAGACATGGCAAGGCTAAGACTGGTGAGTAGTGAGGCTTTCAGAGATAAAAGTTAATGATTGTGGCAAAAGAAAGGGGGGGGGGGAGAATGTGTGTGTTCCAGCTGCTTATTCTTTTCAAATGTCCTAAAAGATATAAAAGGATCTGTAGGGCACCTGCAGATTTGGTTATAGTCAAAGAACTATGTGGAGCTGAAGTTGTTTCTGGGATCTCAATCCTGCTACTGCCATGTGTTGCTTTTTTTAAAATACAGAGATGTATTTGTTTACAAAGGTGAGAAATGGGGCTCTTTCACCTTCCCTTCCCAAGCTCTCGGGTGTTAGTTTGAGTCATCATCAGACCCCCACAGAAATAGCTCACTATCCCTTTTCTGCTAGGATCTTGTCTCCTTGGTGTTGGAAGAAGAATTACAGAGGAGTGGGAGCCCTGCAGTTATTGTGGGTCACCAGTGCCCCACCGTTGTCCCTCACCCTGTGATCCTGGAGATCGGCTGTGGCTCAGGGGCTATTGCACTGAGTTTACTGAGCAAACTGCCCAAGGTGAGTGAGCTTTTCATCCTTTGTATTATGGTAGAACTGAGTCCCATTGCGCCAGGTGTTGTACTGACACGCAGCAAAAAGATGGTCCCTGCCCACAAAGAGCTGACAGTCTAGGTATAAGACAAAAGACAACAGGTGATACAGACAGACAAAAGAGCACAAGGAAAGAATGAGGCATTTGTGAGCAATGCAATGAGCAGTAGTCACAGTTCACCAGCTACCCTGATCACTGCCAAGAGCCCATTTTGGTGCCTGTCCCTTCCCCAGTAACATAATCCCTCACTGGTAAAGGAGGAAATAAAGTCACAGGAAGGACTGGGATCTATAAGTGACTAAAGCCCCCTTCAGTTTCAGATTATCAATCACGTGGGATATATCCCGCCCCCAACTCAGACCGCAATGGATAATCCCTGCTCAGTGCTCCAGGAGGGGGAGAATGACCCAAGATCCCTGCCCACATGCCTTGGGGAGAAAAAGGCCTTCCCTTGCTCCAGATCCGGAGATCAGTTCATCCCTCAGACTCATCCAGGCTGATGATGACCCTGGGAGAAGAATCAGTGCTATGCCGTCTATGTATGCTAGGCATTCTTTGCATGCCGACTGACTATGTGTTGTCCAACTGGTAGCCCGTGGGCTGCATCCGGCCTGCAGAATAACTCTGTCCAGCTCCCATGATGGAGGACACCATTTGGTAGAACAAAATGGCGTCCTCCACACAGCATCATCTTGGCCCATCGGTACGTGCAAGGTCACGCTGCATGGAGGACGCTATTTTGGATGCCTAAGGCATGTCAGTGAGTTGTTGCATGCTTTAATAAAACTGTCCTGGCATGCCACTGAGAAGAAGCATCGAGTGTTGGTGTGTAAGGTCTATGGAGGGTCATGCCTGTAGCGCGTGTCCCTTCGCCCAGTGACCTGTTGGGCTGATGTTTAGTTTTCACTAGGCCAAATTATAAATTGCTCTTGTTTCCTACTCAATCACCACGCTGCTCTCCTTGCATTTCAGACGTAAACGACTGTGTCAGTCTGTCCTTGTATGTTACGTCAGCCCTTCCCCAAATGGCCAACATGCATGAGCCTTGAGTGAATAGACCAGCTTAAATCTGTGCTGGCTTACGCACCCCACAACCATACTAGTGTCTATGACATGTACATCAAGACAGAATTTGGCCCTAAAGTGCTGCATTAAAATAAAGAACTAGCAACTTGTCATGTATGGTTACAGTGAGGATAGAGCTCTCTGCAGAACAGACTGCGAACCCAGGTCACCCGTCCCAGCATACAGTGTGTCTCCTTTTAAAGCTCGAGTGGATTCCTTAGGGCATGGATTCTCTCGCATTAGAGATGAGGAACCCATGAAGCTCTTCCCTCTCTACCCCTCACTCTCTGTTCTGCTGGGCTGCTCTGTCCCAGGTTACCAGTTGATACTGTCAAGCTGTCTGGAGTGGCTCACAAACATGGGTGCTAGCCTCAAGGCAGCCTTACAAATCGGGGCACAAACCCCAAACTGGTTATATGTTGTATAATTAGATTTTGCCAACAGAGTATCAACTGTGAACTCCTAAAGCACTATAACAGCCTTATTCTGGAGTCACCGACTGTTCCCCTTGGGCACTCTTGCCTCCCAGACAAGCCTGTCATTGTGATAGATGGTCTCTTACACCAAAACTCACAATAATATTCAGGTTACTTCTGGTCCCAGACACTTACCCCAGGTTAATTGTATCTTATATCCCTCCCTAAAGACAGCGCTTGTAGCCAATCCTGTGATAAACTAACTAAAGATTTATTAACTAGGAAAAATAAATGAGTTATTTACAAGATTAAAGCAGGTAAACACACACACATGAGTTACAGTCTTAGGTTTCAAAAGGCAATAGAAGCTGCTGTAATTTGCAAGCTCTAGATGTCCTTTAGGGCTTACCCAAGCTAAACAGCTGACGATCCCTTGCTTATGCTTGGAAGTGTTGCCTCCTCCCTGAAGTCCAAACAGCATAGGGACACAGACCCTTCTGGTCAGAGATTTTTATTCCCTTCCCCAGAGTTCAAACTGTTACAGGATGAGGGTTTGTATATGTCCCTTCTTCCTGGGTGTGGGGGGAGCAATCAGGAAAGTCTTTTATCTGCTGATGTTCCACAGTGGTTCGTCTGGTGTCTATAGGCCTTCTTTTGTTGGGCAGGAGATCACACCTCTTGTGATAAACTGGTATCTCACACTTGGTAAGGCTTCTCTTCTGACAGTGGGGGTTTCCAGTTTCATAGCAAACACTTAACTATTACCATCTCCCAAATAATAGCTATTATAAGTGAGATTAATGCAGGCAGCAACTCATAAGCATTTCATTAAGTCCAAACACTCAATACATTTGTAAAAACTTAACATCTGTTTTAACAATGCTAATACACAGGTGAGCCAGACTGGTTTCCAGCTCTGCATTTGTCAATGTTCAGTGTGGCCTAGGGGTCTTGGCATGAGTTGGCACCTGACCTGCCAGCATCACAGATAGATTTAGGACTAGGTCGTTAGCTGATGCAAATCAGTGTAGCTCTTCTGACTCCAGCTGATTCAAACCAGCAGAAGGTCTGGCCCTAAGACTTTTTATTAAGGTAAAATGCTAGCAATGGTAATGAAAACATTCAGTTATCGTGATGGCCTAGCTACAAGCGACTATACAACCCCAAAGTGTCCTGCTCCCAAGGAAGTCCTAAGATGGATTCTTCAGGGGCTATTTCTGATTTTGGTGTTAGAACGACAGAGGGACCCTTTCCAATATCTTATATTGGCATCATCTGTCTCGTTTGCCCCTTTTGCCACAGCCTGTATGTCCAGTCATCAGCCAACAGCAGTAAATTTGGTGACATAATGTGTGTTTTGTTTCCTTCTGTGCCAGAGCCGGGTAATAGCTGTGGATAAAGAGGAAGCTGCTGTGAATCTCACCAGAGAGAATGCTCAGAGGTAGGAACACATGCATTGCTCATTTTTTCTCTCTTTGAGTGCCCATTGCTTCCTAGAACCCCTCACACTGATCCCTGAGACAAGTGAATAGCTACCAAAGTCCTGGCTTATGATTCTCAAATATGCCCAGTGTCTCAGCCCCAGGCTGGATATCATGTTCATCACCATCAGGTGCTGGGGTGCGTTAAATGCTTTGAACCTCTGGAAAATCCAGAGAAAATTAGGAATTTTTGGAACAAATTTTCCCTGAATTTTTACTTTGGTAAAAAAAAAAAAACCTTTCTCTGACCTGTGAATCCCCTTTCCCACCAGCTGGGAAGGAAATGGAACAATAGCGATGTTTTGTACTTATGTCGCACCTTTCTTGCAAGGAGACCAAATTTGGGTCAGTAGACTTGTCCCTGTTTTGTGAATGGGAAAGCTGAGACCTAGTGAATGTCTCAGATTCACAGAGTCTGGTCCATGCCACAGGCTATTACCAGTGCCTTGAGAGTGACCCCTTTAGTGTGCTGGGCACCAAGGACCCACACAATTCCACAGGGCAGGGCTTCCGCCTCAGAAATTCCAAAACTGGGTCTTCGGGCACCAGAGAACCCTGTCTTCTTCCATGGCTCCCTGCAGCAAGTCTAGCCAAGCAGGACTCCTGCAGGAGGCTTGTACTGTAATCATTCAGGGCTTTCTGTGAGGATTTGCAGTGACACCAGGCAGCCTTTTCTAAAACAGTGTAGGGTTTATTAGTTGACTGGAACACAGCATCGGCTAGTCCTGAGGTGAGTGTAGAGAATCTCAGGTTAAGACATGGTCCATACTGGCCAAACCAGTCAGCCAGCCAAGCTGTCATAGACTCCATTCCAGGCTCTCTGACAGTCCTCGGAGAGAGCTGCTGAGTCCCTCCAAGAACCCAAACTTATCCCCTTCCTGCTGACCCATGCTGAGTTCACATGTTCCTGGGATAGTGTCAATCGTTCAGTAGGTGCAGCTCCCTTTGTCTTTCTGGAACCTCCATTGATACGGGTGACTTACAGCCAGTCCTCTAACGATCGATTCATTTACCCGACAGTGAAGTGACGCAGCACCTCATGTCCCCCGCTCTGCCCCAAAAGCCACATTCTAACCCTTTTTGCAACCATTGGGTAGCAATGCAAAGTACATGGGGAAACTGAGGAACACAAAGACATAATAAAAATATTACAGAAAATTGCCACATGGTTCACATCATGTCACAAAGCGAGTCAGTGACAAAGCCAATAACAGAATCCAGAACGCCTGGCTCCCTCTGACTCACTACACCATATTGACTCCCTTTTCAGACAGGGCCTTGCTTCTGTTCTTACTTCTAGATTTTATCTTGCTCCCCAGGCAGCACCTAGACTTCTGGGTGTGTCGGTGTGGTGTCCCACAGCATCCTTCTTCCTCTCTGGGCTGTCGCTAGCACTGACTTGTAACCAAATGAACTATAATCCACAGCAGCCACCTGTGCTGTGGCTTGGTTTTAAGGGCTTCAGAATCAGCTCTGCTCTGTCTGTCACAATGCGCTCTCCCATAACTGTCACTTGACAATGAAATTGTGGTCAGGACAGTGCTGGTGTCAGAATGACACTGTCTCATTTACCCCTCAGCTCCCTGTGCCAACTCTGCTCTCTGTTACACCAGTGGAAATCCAGCGTGACTCCACGTGACTTAATACAGGTTGTAACTGACACCAGAATCTGGCTTCCTTATGTGTCTCTGCATCCTGGGACCTATCCTATGTGGCACCTGCAGGAACTACAATGCAGGGAGAGAGGAGGACAGGTGGTTTGATCATTCCCTTGCATCCCCAGGATTCTGGGCTGCTCTAGGGGCTGAAATGGCCCTTGGCGTAGATTAGAGCAGCCTCAAAGGTGCTCTGATTTACAGCAGCTTCCTGAGAATTCCCAGAGGGCTGATCCACAGTGTGGAGCAGTCCCGAATTTTCGTAGTGGTGTGCACTGTAGCGATTCCCTACCCTCTATGTGCCCCCCCCCGCCCCCCGGCCTCTTCGCACAGAGACTTACAAAGCGGGGGGAGGGGGGGCGGGCGGTGCAACATAGGGCTGCTTAAGTGGCCCTATGCAATGCGGAATTCTGCCCCAGCTCCTTGCAATACAGTTTTGGCCCTTACATGCTGATGGAGTGAGTATAGGGGCTAGAGCACAGAACTGAGTCAGTCCCGCCATGTCCACCGCATACCCCCCCCCCCCCACGCTGTTTCTTCACTCACACAACCAGCATAGCCCAGTGCTGTTCTGGGGGGAGGGGAGGGGGCAAATGAGGTAGAGTAGAATCGACCTCTGTCCAAACGTCAGACACTCTTACAATGGGTTGATGTTGTAATAAGAAGAACAGCAGCTAGATTTTCATCTCCATGACTGAGTTTGTAGCTCTGACAGTCAGAGAACTCCTCTCCTCGCTGGTTTACTGTGCTAATTCAATCAGGAGTAGTAAACATGGAGCCAAACAATCTCACATATGTGCAAACCTGCCACTGTTTTGAAAGAATCCATCCTGTTGTCTGATCAAAGCCACTGTTGTGCTCACCCTCCTTTTAAAGCCCCATGTCACAGCTAACTTGCCTAAAAGGGAGGGGGGCTTGGATGAGAATCGTTGTCAGCTAATCATGTCGCTCCCATTTCACCCAGAGGGGTGCGCTGCAGATAGACATGTTACACTCCCTTTGTTCCCCACTGCCAATGTGTGCTGGTGTTTCAGACCACAAGCTGGGGTCTAGGAATGGAACAGGACTCTTTCACACCATGTGGAGCATGAGGCCCCCTATGTGTCCCAAATTCACTAGTGCATTGGATAAAAAAGTTGGGGAGGAAAATCCTGGATGCTGTACTCCTTTGACTGGGTTTTAGTCTGCTATGTAAGTTATTCTGCATGGAGGGAGAGTGTGTATTGGGAGGAGCTGGATGGTTTTCGAAAAGCTGCCTCTAATTCAGTGTATAATAGAGTGTAGGGGAATGGGGAGTGTCTTTGGAATCATCACAGAATGCTCTCAGGAACATGCTGACCTGGATGTCACCACTTGCCTGGGTCTCATTCCTCCAGCAAACCCTGAGAAATCCTGTGGCTTTGCAAAGAAGTGATCGTCTGGTGTTCAGAAGAGAGAGGTGGTTTTGTGATTAAGGCAGACAGCCAGGGGGCATCAGGACTGCTGGGTTCAATTCCTTAGGGCCACTATCTCAGGCCACGTCTACCCTATAGGAGCACTTTGCCAGGGATAGCCATACCACTATACTATACCCACAAAGCACTCCTAGTGTGGATGCAGCTTAACCTGGCAAAGCTGTGCTTTGGTTGGTGTAGCTTATTTTCCAGCACCGCCATCCAACCCGCCCCCCCCTACCCCCCAACAAAATAAGCTAGACTGGTAAAATCACAGTTCTACTGGTATAACTGCATCTACACTAGCTCTTTTGCTGGCCCAGCTCTGTCAGTCAGGGGTCACATCTCCTCACCCCCCCTGACAGAAAGAGCTATGCTGGCAGAAATCTGTAGGGTAGACCTGGTCTCACTCTGCAACCTGGAGCTTGTCACTTCATTGCACTATGCCTCAATGGCCCCTTCTGTGAAATGGGGTTACTGCCAAGATAGCAGGCTAATTTAATCATAGCTTTCCCACGCCTGGACCCCCCGTGCTCCACCTCAGCAGCACAAAGGGGATTTACAGTGGTTGTGAAGGCCACAGCTAAAGGTTCCCCTAGGTAAGAGGAATCCTCATCTGGCCCCTGCCCCCAGCATGGGGGACATTATGGAGCAGGTTTGGAGTGGGCATGGCAGGATTGTGACAGGGTGGGACTGGAGCATAATGCCTTGTACATCCCCTGGCAGCCCAAGTCTGCTCTGACTTGCAGCAGCTAAGGAGGTGGTCTGGCCTCTGGCAGCCTCCAGGATCAGAGGGCTCAGAAATGTATCAGAAAGTTACCTGGGCCTCTCTTTCCCCGTGCCATGTGCTTACTTTCTCTTTCTTTGCCAGCAAGAGAGAAGTGCCCACATCTCCTGGTTCCCTAGGGAATCTAAGTAGTGCAGAGTCCAGTGCGGTATGGTTCAAGCTGAGAGGCACTGGTACAGTTGTGTGTTCTCTTAGAGGTGCCAGGGGTGGAGGGAGAGCCCACATAAGGATATTGTACCTCAGAAGCCCTAAAGCCTCTTTCTGTAGCATTGCACCATAATGGACCTAATCCTAAATAGGTCCCACCCTCTTAGTATGTGTCCTGCCTGGTGAATCAGCTGCATTGTGATGCTTTCGTTTTCACACCCTGCCTCACATGGGTACATGATATTATCATGTCACCATGACACTGCATGTCAGATACAAACACCCAAACGTCACTGTGGCCTTAGAGCCAAATATGTTCACATTTCACGACTCTTGCAAGGGCCAGGTTTTCAAAGCAGGGTAGAAGAGGCATGCAGAAAAACGTGTGCGTGCCCCTCGCACCCACAGAACCCCATTTTTGCATGTCTGAAGCCAGCAATTGAGGGTTTTTTTGTTTTTGTTTTTTTTTTGCAGGTGTGGTGGGTTTGCACATAGGAGGTTTTGCAGGCATAATTAATGTACAGATGAGGTGGGGTGGCGAGTGCACTAGGTGAATACGTATGTGTATGCATGCACAAGGAGAGGATGAGGCTATAAAGGTATCACGGATCCATAGGATCGGTGCTACACCCACAGTTTTGCAACAGTCTCTAGGAGTCAAGTATCAGAGGGGTAGCCGTGTTAGTCTGAATCTGTAAAAAGCAACAGAGGGTCCTGTGGCACCTTTAAGACTAACAGAAGTATTGGGAGCATAAGCTTTCGTGGGTAAGAACCTCACTTCTTCAGATGGCATCTGAAGAAGTGAGGTTCTTACCCACGAAAGCTTATGCTCCCAATACTTCTGTTAGTCTTAAAGGTGCCACAGGACCCTCAGTCTCTAGGAGGAACCCCTTCAATGTGCCGGACCCCCAAGGGGTCTCACCCTTCCTCCAGAATAGGCGATGCAGCCTCACCACCTCCTGGACTGAACCTCTGGGGCTTCAGTGCTCCTGCTTCACACTGTGAGCTCTGTTCGGAGAGTCCAACTGAAGTAGACTCCTGGTAGAGACGTACACTCTTCGGGGATTAACGCATGTTGCCAAGTATTTACAGCACCACTCAGGCAGCGTTATCAGAACAATAGGGTTTATTAGTCAGCTGGAACACAGCACAGGAAGTCCTCAGTTTAGCACAGAGAATTGAAGGTTAAAATATAGTCTAGTCTGGTTAGCCAAAGCCCGGCCAAGCTGGAGTGAAAGTGAACCCCATTTCAGGCTCTGTCTGCCTCTCTCTGTCTGACCTCCTGGGTCAGTTCCCAGGTGAGAGCCCTCACTCTTTCCAGAGCCGACTCTTATCCCCCACCACATACCTTCCCAGTCCTTTGTTCTCGAGCTGGGGTACCTGCTTAGCTTCCCTGCTGAGAAATGGGGAAATCCATTTCTCTCTGGGTTGTTCCTTGCTAGGTGTCAATGTCTGGCGACTGGGATCAGCCTTGACCAGTCCTTTGTAATGACCCATTCAGGCTCAGAGAGCTAGGCAGCACACACACTTGTGTCTCCAAACCTGCCCTGTCTCTCTGAGAGCAAACACTCCTTTCCCCCGCCAACATATAGGGGAAACTGAGGCATGCATAGGGGTCACACAAATATTACAAAAGATTCCCATTTTATTACAAAAGGGTATGCACAGGGGTTTGAAAGGAAATTTTGAGGTGCACAGTGGGCGTGCACACAGGTGTTTGTGGGTGCACAGGTTGTGCTCTGCTTTGAATACTTGCACCTAATTGCTTTGCAAGCAAAGAACAGACTCATGACTTCCCTCAAATTTTGTGCTGAGTGGTAATCCTGCTGCAGATTGTGGCAGGGGTTTGCATGGGTAGGTGTGATATCCTGTATTTAATTATGTGCAAGGCTATGATTTTTTCATGGAGGTCGCAAAAGTCACGGAATCCATGACTTCCAGTGACCTCTGTGAATTCAGCCCTGTCAGCCAGGAGCTGCAGGGTCACCCCTCTCTGGCCCCCCGGAGTGCCCAGCTGCTGTGGGGACGCAGCAGGCATCGTGGGCCCCCCGCAGCTCCCAGTGAACATGGGCCTTGGGGACACCCTCGGAGCTCCCAGCCAGCAGGGATGGCAGAGCTGCAGCTCCTGGCTGCCTCGGGCAGCATGGGCCCCCCACAGCTCCCAGGCATTGGGGGCCCCCCGCAGCTCCGAGCTGCCGCGGGTGGCAGGGCCACAGTTCCTGGCTGCCGCAGGCAGCGGGGGCCCCCTGCAGCTCCTGGTGGACGTGCGGGGCAGGGGACCCAGGAGCTCTGAGCCGCTGCGGGCATACCCCAAAGGTCCCAGCTGCCGCAGATGGCGGGGGTACCCGGAGCTCTGAGCCAGGCCCCTGGAGTTCCGAGCCACTGGGGGTTCTTCAAAGCCCCAGAGCTTGGAGGGGCCCCTGCAGCTGCCCAACCTCTGCAGGCAGTGTGGGGAGCCCACAGCTGGGCTCCCTATTTTGTCAGGGATATTTTTAGTAAAAGTCAGGGACAGGTCACGGGCAATAAAGAAAAAGTCACGAAAGCCTGATGACCTATCCTTGACTTTTACTAAAAATTTCCGTGACAAAATCTTAGCCTTAATTATGTGCCATTGAATGACCTGAGTGTGGTATTGTGTGTATCTCTTACACTCACCTTTCTCTGTTCTTGGGCCTGCAGGTTGCAGCTACAGGACAGGATAAGAATTCTTCGCTACAATGTCTTCTCCGGTAATTTCCTTTCATATTTCTACCTCCCCTGATGTTTTCTCCATTTTACTTTACTGAGGGGAGGTGGGCATGAAAACAATAGGCAACTGGGGCAGGAATGACCTAATCCTGGCTGATGGGTAACTCAGGAGACAGCTCTGGCATGTGCATGTTTCTGATTGTTGCTATGCTTAGATCTCACCTCACATTATGTGCATATGGCTGACTGCAAACCGGTAACACACTGTGCACATGAGAGGGGCACGGGTCCCTACGCTGCTGTAGAATATCAGGTGTCAGTACAGTATTGGAGTAGCAGGAAACATACTGTGAGAACTGAGAGTCAGCCTCTTCAGTGCAAGCTTGTATCTTCAAAGCTCTCCTGGCCGGACTTTCAGTTTGCAGAGGCACCAGTGCACAGAGGAGAATGTGTGCACAACTGTGCGCTTAACATTTGCAGATGCAGTTGCTGGAGATGGGTAACCCAATGGGTAAATGGATGCCTTTTTGTGTGTGCAGTAGCATTCATTGTGCATGCAGTTGTGGTGATTGCATATGTAGGGGTAAGTGCACATAGCTATATTTGGACTTCGAGCCTCCTTTTCTCAAAATGTGGCCCTTTGTGTCAGATACACAGTCTTTGTGCCGGGATATGCAGGGAGGGGTTCCAGGAATTTGCTTCAGCTTTAAAAAACAAATCTGATATTTTTCCCCAAGGGCAAATCTGTACATGTGCACCTCTTTCCCTTCTTTCCAGCTCAATGCCCATCCTCTGCCCCTCCTTCGGCTCCCCCCAGTCCCACAAACATCTTCCCTAGCTCCCAACTCCTTCCCTTTTCTTCCACTCCTTCATATCCATACTGTCTGCAGCTTTGTCAGATAAGCTGGGTTGGGCCTGGTCACTGCCTGGCTGGGAGATGTGCAGTGGTGGATTTAGAGTTAGTGGGGCCTTGTACGCAGCTTCATTTTTGGGGGCCCCCCTTGGGACCCAGCCAAGAAAAAGAACATTCTCTCTTATCTCCGCCCCCCCCCTCCCCCGTTTTTCATTCTTTTTTTCTTCATCCTCCTCCTATATTATAAGTAATAGGAAATAAATGAATATAAAGTGAGGTACCTTGACTGGGGTTGGGGTGCAGGCTGGGTGCGGGCTCTGGGCTGGGGCAGAGGGTTGGGGGGTGGGAGGGGGTGAGGGGTGCGGGCTCTGGGAGGAAGTTTGGGTGCAGGCTCTGGGCTGGGGGTTGGGGTGCAAGAGGGATCGGGGGGGCGAGGCTTACCTTGGGCGGCACAGCTCCCAGAGTGATCGGCACACCCCTCTGGCAGCGGCTCCTAGGCGGGCAGGGGGGACCAGGGGGTCTGTGCGCACCGCTGCCTGCAGGCGCCGCCCCTGCAGCTCCCATTGGCTGCAGTTCCCAGCCAATGGGAGCTGCGGAGTCGGCACTCAGGGCGGAGGCAACGCACAGAGACACACACACACACCCCAGGGGCCGCAGGGACATGCTGGCCGCTTCCGGGAGCGGCATGGAGGGAGGGAGGCAGCGCGGGCAGGGAGATGCCTTAGCCCTGCTGCACTCCTGCTGGCACATCTCTGCACACCCCTTTTGGGGAGGGGGGCAGCAGGTCTCCGTGTGCTGCCTGGGGCAGGGGCAGCGTGCAGAGCTGCCTCCCCCCGCCAAGGGCACGCAGAGTCGTGCCAGCAGCCGTCGGCTTCCGGGAGCGGCGTGGGGTCACCGGCCGCGGAATGCAGGCAGCCTGCCTGCCTGAGCCCTGCTGTGCCACCGGCCGGGACTTGGGGGCAGGTTGTCAGATGAGATTTGTCCTGCATTTTGGGGGCCTCCCTGTCATTGGGAGCCCCATGCCACTGCACTGTTTGTTTAATGGTAAATCCACCTCTGGAGATGTATAAAGAAAACCAGGGTGCTGCAGGAAGTGGGGTTCATGAGTCAGTATGTGACACTCTTCTCCCTGGAACTGGCCCCACTTGGGCGGTGGGAAGCATTGTGCTGTGGGGGGTGGTGTCTCATACATACGCATGTAACCGAGGTGCTGACCATTTGTGCTCCCATAGCTCTTTAAGGAAGAGTAGGGGTGTTCTCCCCGGTGTTCTGTACAAATTCAAACTGTAGTAATTCTGTGCAGCCTAAAATTCTATTTGTGGATCCAGATGGATACGGTATTCTTCACTCTGGATCCAGATGGATTCGGTATCCTCCACTACATCAAGGCATTGTGTTGCAGCACATTGTTTGTGTGAATGATTGGTTCTTTCCATGTGCTTAGCTCTCTGTTATCCTATTCTGTGGGTATGTCTACACAGCAGCCTGAGGTGCATTTACAGCTTGGGTGGACAGACCCGCTCTAGCATTGCTAAAAATAGCAGGCTAGACATGATGGCATGGGCATCATCATAGGTTGTCCAAGCCCGCCCAGGACCTTGGGGACGTACTCTCATTGCTAGCCTGCACTTAAGTCCATGCCACCATGTCTACACTTCCATTTTTAGCAGTGCTAACATAGATGAAGCAAGCACAGACTTGTCCACCCAAGATGCCATCACTTGGGATTGCAGTGTAGACGTGCTCTTTAAATTAAGGTGGGAAGGTGGACCAATTCAGGTTAGCCTAACAAAATGTGAAATTAAATCCTATCCACAGAGAGAGAGACAAACTTGTACCTATAGAGTTGCTGTTATCAAGATCTTACTTGGGTAATGAGCTTTGAAGGTATATAGGTATGGCTGATATTTGGTTTTCATTCTTTCTCTGCTGTAGGTTCCTGGGAGCAGCTCCTCCCCTGGGGTCCTGTGGACACTATAGTCAGTAACCCACCTTATGTCTTCCATGGAGACATGACTCACCTGGCTGAAGAGATCCTCAGGTGGTCAGATAAGACCTTTCTATCTTTCTCTTTCCCATGCATTATTTCACCCTTCTCTGTTCTCTGTGGAGAAGTTTCAGGGGTCTAGTACCAACAAGTTAGGAGATATCCGTCGGGGATGGGGAGTGGTGGAATGCAGTCCAAGAAGGGCAACCACCTGACAATACACTTATTTGGAAGCCCGTCCCTTTCATTCCTGCACAAATTGAGGATCTTGGTATTTTCTCTCCTTCAGACCTAGTTCAGAGATTCCCTCTTGGCCCATTTGTTCCCTGGTGAGCTTGCCTACTTCTGATACCATGAGGAATTGGACAGAAGACATGTGAAAACGCTACATGACTTAGAGAAGGGGTCTGTGAGCTGGAAACACTTTCCCTTGTTTCTGGGAGAGCAGGAGTGGTGTTGAATGCCTGGCACATTCCCATGCTAACTCACCGCAGTACGCTCCTGAATGTCTCCTGGGTAGTGATACCCCCAGGGTTGAATGGAGCAGCTGTAGTAATCAAGCTGCAACTCAGAGGGGCAGAGCTTAGAACTGACTTGCTTTCCATTGATAGCTATAACAAGAGCCACCATCTGTTACAAGGCTTTTGTCTAATGAAAAAACTCTGAGTAAGGCCATTTGGGGACAGTAGTTGGGCCAGTGATGTGATGCATCACCTTCCTCTTTGCCTGTGAGTTTCCCACAAAACTGATTGAACTGGAGGTTAGAACTGGTTCCTGAGTCCAACATCTGGCATGATGCCAGTCCGCCACGTCCGCCCCTCCTCTCCTCCCCTCCCCCCCCCCAAAACAGAACAAAATACCCCCATCCCTGAAAGGTGGAAACTTCCTGTTGTAATGATGTGCAAATTCAAATTTTTCTGAACTAGGTAGATCCTTCTGTATTGTATCCCACAGTGTGTTAGGTTAGATGGCAGCTCAACTTGGCTGTTGGCAGTGCTTGAGCCAGGAGAAAAAGTGATACGTTGTCCTGCTGCCTACTCACTTTTGCACCAGTGACATAATTGCACCTTCCTAGTGGCTCAATTGAAGCACTGAATAATAATAATGCCACCTACTGGCCAAGTGAGTTGTGGTTCTGGTGAGTGCCCTTAGGCTGAGAAGGCAGCGTGGTGGGCACCAGATGGCAAGTGAGGAGACCTGGGTTCTAGTCCACGTTCTGCCCTGAATATTCTGTGGCACCGGAAACAAATCATTTAACTTCTCCCCCCTCAGTTTACTCACAGAAAAATGGGGGTAAAACATTTATCCACCTTTGTGAAGCACTCTGAGAGGAAAAGGCCTGTGCCAGAGCTAAGAATTACTATTACAGTAACTCCTCACTTAACGTCCTCCCGCTTAACGTTGTTTCGAAGTTACGTCGCTGCTCCATTAGGGAACATACTCGATTAAAGTTGTGCAGTGCTCCCTTATAACGTCGTTTGGCTGACTTGAGCATTGCACAAGTTCCTCTTCTCCGCCTCCTCCCCCTCCCTTCCTCCCTCCCTCCCAGCGCTTCCCCCGCCGCCAAACTGCTGTTTGGCGGCGCTTAGGACTTTCTGGGGGGGGGCAGGCAGGGAGCGAGCGAGCGGGTAGCTGTCCCGTTTCTCCCCCCACACCCCCCAGGCAGGCAGGGCCACCCGCAATGCAGGGGCTTTAGGGGCTGCAGGGCCCTGGGCTAAGGGGGCCCCGGGGCCCTGGCCTGCAGCTCTAAAGCCCCTTTCGGAATGCAGCTCTTCAAGCACAGGCCGGAGGAGCAGGGGCAGCCGCGCAGCCAGCGGCCAGAGAGAAGCGGTGCTTTGAAGGGGAAAGCGCCGCTTCTCTCCGGCCGCTGGCTGCGCGGCTGCCCCTGCTCCTCCTGAATCCTCTGGCCCGTGCTCGCAGGACTGCATTCTGAAAGGGGCTTTAGAGCTGCAGGCCAGGGCCCTGGGGCCCCCTTAGCCCAGGGCCCTGCAGCCCCTGCATTCCAGGTGGCCCTGCCTGCCGGGGGGGGGGGGACGGGGACGGACAACTCCCAGAATCGCGGCCATGGGGGCGGTGCCGTGCTGCGCAGAGCCACTTGCACACCTTCTGCACCAAACAGGAGCTGCCCCAGGTAAGTGCTCTGCACCTCCTGCCTGCCCCAGCCCTGAGCCTCCACCCGCACCTGCACCCTAACTCCCTCCCAGACCCTGCACCCCCAGCCCTGAGCCCCAGAGATAAGCCGGGGCACCTCCCCACCACAGTACAGTACTGTACAGTATATAATGCCTTTTATCTGCCCCCCAAAAATTTCCTTGGAACCTAACCCCCCACATTTACATTAAATCTTATGGGAAAATTGGATTTGTTTAACATTGTTTCACTTAAAGTTGCATTTTTCAGGAACATAACTACAACGTTAAGTGAGGAGTTACTGTGCTGTTATTATTAAACGTGACTGGCAGGAGTAGTGCTATAGCTGTCAACAGGAGATCAGGAATGCCTGATGATGTTTGCCCCAAGACTCTCTCAGCCTAGTCTCAGTGGCAATCTCCGAATAACTTCCTCTATTACACATACCACCCATCTGGGTCGCCAGAGGGATCTTACAAACTTCCCTCTTTACAGATTCCAAAGTTACTGTGACCTTTCCACTGGGACACAGCCCCACAAGCCATTGCTTTCATGTGCCATGTGCCAAGAGACCCCTCTAGTACTTGTTCCCAGTGGAAGATGCTACTAACAACACATTTTACTGCTGTGTGTAATGGTGGGTAATGGAGAGATTTCATCCCTTGTCTTCAACCTCCAGCTACGAGGACCTTGGTGCCCTGGATGGGGGAAATGATGGGATGAGAGTGATCAAAAAAATTCTGGCTCTGGCTCCTTGTATCCTGAAGGATCATGGGTAAGCGCTGATGCTGTACTAAAATCCTAATGCCTATCTACATTTGACTTTTCATATCTTCTGCCTATTCCCACCTCATATTTTTTATGATCAGAAATATAAGCAAATACGAGGGGGAGTCAAATGCACATAAGAAAAGAGGGGAAAAAAGCCATTCCCTCTTAACATAAGAATGTCACATGCATTAGCAAAGAATTACTGATATTAATACAATCAGCCAGGGGATTATGCATCACGCTGGTGATGCTTGGTATTGTTGCCTGGTCATTATTTAAGTGGGTACCTAAAACTTAAAGAAATGAGGAAAAGCAGAGAGAAGAGAATAGCAGGGGAAGAGATGAAAAGGGAGAGCAGAAAAGAAGAAAACAGTTAAGTGGAGAGATATCTGGAGAGAGAAGCACTGTAGATACCCCTGGGTCGGTGATATTTATGGACTGTGGTAAGATATCTTATAAAACATCCCGGGGGGAGGGGGGGAAACATCCCAGGGGTTGTTTCTTGAGGGATTAATCTTCTCCATGATAAATGACCAGGAGATTCCCTGCTTCCATTCGCTACCTTGTAATGTCCCTCATGGGATACTAGAGATCAGCACTGTAGCCCTCAACTTAGTCAGGACATTCTAAGGGCACTCTTCACTACCCGCCCGGATTGGCGGGTAGAAATCGATCTCTCGGGGATCGATTTATCGCGTCTCATCTAGACGCGATAAATCGATCCCCGAATCGTCGCGCGTACTCCACCTCGTCAGGAGGAGTAAGCGGCGTCGATGGGGGAGCCGCGGCGGTCGATTTGCCGCCGTCCTCACAGCGGGGTAAGTCGAATAGGATACTTCGACTTCAGCTACGCTATTCGCGTAGCTGAAGTTTGCATATCTTACATCGACCCCTCCCCTCTAGTGTAGACCAGCCCTAAGTGTCTAGTGTGACAGTCCTGACTTTTTACCAGCTCAAGAGAAGTAATTGAAAATCTCCTGTTGTGCAACGTTGGAACAGGAATATTCAGTGTCATTGTGCTACAGGGGTGCAGACATGGAGTTGTATTCGTTCTTAGAGCTTTGATTGACCACTGAAGCACAAAATCCTCTTCAGAGTTTCCCAGGATTAAGCTCTGTAGAGTGCTTATTTTGTATTTTAAGGTGGAGCCCATGTTGATGGGAGAGAGTTTTTAATGTCAGGAATGAGATCCAAATCCAGGCATGTAATTAATTTGGCTGAGGTAAAGAAAGTGTTCAGTGTGGGAAGGTTTGGGGATTTTCAGAGGAGCATATAGTTAGGGTTTGGCTCTTTTTTTGCAGTTTGGTGTAGCCTACGAAACTGTCAGCGGCTGCAATCAGTTCCAGAAAACTAGGAGTGAATTCAGATAGTTCAGTGATAGCCGTAAACACACTACCTGTGTACATGGAGAGCTTTATATTCCAAGGTCCCTTTGATACTGGAGTGAATTTACAGCTGCTGAAAGCTGCTGGGTTGACAGTTCTGGAAACTGACGTGCCCTAAGTATTCACCGAGCTGGAACAGTATGAGCAGCAGCAGCACAAACCTCCAACCACATTCCCTGCTGATGTGAGTCATGCGCAACCTGCAGTACCTACATCAATGGATGCAAGATAGAGTATAGAGTTCAGGCCCAGCTAGTCTTTGGCCTCTCTATTGAGACATCCGGCAAGGGGGCCATCTGGCAAGGTGGTGGCTTTTTTGGGTTGGGTCCCTGTCCAGTAGGAACTGGACTGAGACCAGCACCACTTGTCAGGTGACCAGATTCAGACAAGCAGCCTGGAGATAAAGGCTCCTGTCACACTGGTGGTGTACCTTAGGAGCTAACGGCATTGCCTTCAGTGCGGCTACCCTGATGTGAAGGTGCTGTGAGAGGGGACTCAGACCCCTGTGTACCTCAGGTCTGGCCAGCCCTCTCCCCTCATCCTAGTGCCTCAGGCTCACAGTCGTTCATACTGCAATGGCCTCCGTCATCACCCACTCCCTGTTAGCCTCATCTCTGTCTATATTAGGTACTTAGATGACCCCCATTACCATAGTATCTGAGTGCTAGTGAGGCAGGGCAGGGCTCCCATCCCCTTTTTAAAGAGGGGACTGAGTCCCAGAGAGATTTGCCCAATGTCACACAGAGTCTGTGGCAAAGAAGGGAATTTTCCGCAGTCTCCCAAGTCCCAGGCTAGCGCCTAACCCCTAGACTATCCTTCCTCCTATCTAGATCCTTTCCCCGTCCCCCTCTCTCTTTTGTACGATCCCCTGCTATATGTTCAACCTGTGGAACTCTTTGCCAGAGGATGTTGTGAAGGCCAAGACTATAACAGGGTTAGAAAAAGAACAAGATAAACTCCTGGAGGATAGGTCCATCAGTGGCTATTAGCCAGGGTGGACAGGTATGGTGTCCCTAGCCTTGGTTTGCCAGAAGCTGGGAATGGGCGAAGGGATGGATCACTTGATAATTACCTCTTCTGTTCATTCCCTCTGAAGCACCTGGCATTGGCCACTGTCGTAAGACAGGATACTGGGCTAGATGGATATTTGGTCTGACCCAGTATGGCTGTTCTTATGATTGGTCGTTTTATGAGGGTGATTCTTTCAGGCTGAGTTATGAAGACATTTCATGTGCAAGGCTCCAAGCAGCTTGGTGGGGATGCTTTGCAGATACAATTATTTTTTATGATTATCCCCCATGGGGAGTTGGTGCCACCCAACTGATGCAAGAGGAGAATTGTTACTGCCATCATTCAGTTACAGTTTGTAGCCTAGAGCTTGCCCTTCGCCATCAGCCTGCCTTTACCTTAAATCTTTGGAGTCCATAGCTAGTGCTGTCTCTATTATAGGTTTACTGATTCACAGGCCATAATCCCAAGCCTGCATCTCAGTGGCCGTGCTTTAATTACGCAGGTTGAGTAGAACCTTACTCTATGAGGAGTCCTATTGAACTCAGCCTTTACTCACTGTAAGTAAAGGTTTCTTTAGTATCTTACATTTGTTAGCTCCATGACCACTTTGCTTGGACAGTCCAGTGCGGTTGGTTGTTAGGTCACTGCGTTCCAGAATTTCACAGGCCAAACAAGCTGGTCAACTGGATCCTTCCACGGAATTATCTGGACCATCCTAGGAAAGAGAGTCTGATATTTCCAAGCTGGTCAAACAAAATGTGTTTGTTTCCTCTCCACGTTCCCACACATGTGTTTTCAGGAGTGTGTTTCTAGAAGTTGATCCCAGACACCCAGAGATGGTGGAGAACTGGCTGCAGAATCACCCTGACCTGTCCCTCTCCGTCTCTGCCACCCACAAGGACTTCTTTGGAAAGTAAGTGTTTTCTCTTCCTCCGACTGTTCCCTTCAACTGTGTGCAATTGCATCCAGCCCTGGGGACAGTCTCCCTCTGCACCCTCTTGTCTTGAGGTTAAACTCAGAGGGACTCAGTCACTAAGTTAGTGCACCCCCTTCCTAAACACCTGCATCCTTTGAACTCCTCAAACCTCTAATTTATCTTGAAGTGGGGGCAGTGCCAAGCATTCCTGACTCATCTTAGTGTTGACATTATCTGATGGGATTATCCTTCAGGGAAAATTGTGGCTTTACATGATGGGTGTGGATTCATATTCTCCCTGGCAAAATGTAATGCCGTGTTCATTCTTGTCCCCAACAGGCCAAGGTTCCTACACATCCAAAAGCATAAAGCAGGTGACCGCATCAACAAGAACAGCTTTGCTTGTCCGAGCGATCATCTCCCTGGAGTTTCTTGCTGAGTCGTCTGTTGGATCCCTGCACAGCAACAGGAACCTGGCCATCCACTGCATTTCCCAGCATTCTGATCTATTCAGATGGTCACTGGTGCATCCATTGCTGACAGAGAATTTCACTTGGAGGATCACTAGAAAGGAGGTGGGGCAGGGGTCCGAGTCTGCAGAGGTGTTTCAGCTCCCACAGACGGTCGGACACAGATTATTAGCTCAGTCAGCTAAAGCAAGAAATAGGTATGAGAACCTAGCATAGAGGGAATCTCAGTTCCAAGCATCTCATTTTGTTGAAGCTGCAAATACATATGGTAAAAATACAACTTCTCCATGCATCAAATGGCACTTTTAGTTCATAATGAACAGCATAGGTCTTGCCCTGGAAAAAGAACTTAAGATTGTTGGTAGGTCTGTTTCTTTTTAATTATTATTTTTTAAACCTCCACTTTCAAAGCCTATGAATTCTTTTAGCGGGTATGCTCGGAGATTCCAGAACTAATGCTTCAGATTCAATTCTGTCCCCGCAGCCCCCAGTGTTCCTGAGTGATCCTACCATGACAAAGCACCGAGTGCAGCCTGTCGCTTCTGAGCAGCCCTCCAACAACAAGCCAGCATGCACAGTCTTGCTCTCCTGAGCGACCTTTCAGTAACAAACCAGCACGTTTGCAGCCATTATTCCCAAACGGGCAGTATTCTACAGCTCAGACAATGGGATCCATAATGGAATGCTTTGTGAGGAAGATGTGGGATGGGTTTAAACCAGAATTTAGTGGTAATCGACTCCTTTCTTTGGCAAATCTAGTTTTAGACAGAAAGGGGAAAGCCTTGTATCTGAAGACTTGAGGACTGTGTTTAGAAAGCGTAGCTCTTTCTGGCATCCTTGGCTTATTTCCAGAGTCCTGTTACTTTAGGTCCTGTTATTTTAGCTCCAGAGCAGTGGTCTCCAACCTTTTTACGCCAAAGATCACTTTTTGAATCTACGGGCAACCCAGGATCTACCCCGCCCCTTCCCCGAGGCCTTGCCCCTTCCCCAAAGCCCCACCCCACTCACTCAGCCACCCTCATTCACTTTCACCAGGCCGGGGCAGGGGTTTGGGGTTTGGAAGGGGGTGCAGGCTCTGGGCTGGGGGGTTGCAGGGTTGCAGTGTGGGTGGGGCTCTAGGCTGAGCGTCGGGCAGGGGGTTGGGGTGCAGGAGGGGTGAGGAGTGCAAGCTTTAGGAGGGAGTTTGGGTGCAGGAGGAGGCTCCGGGCTGGGGCAGAGTGTTGGGGTGCAGGAGGGGGTACAGGGTGCTGGCTCTGGGAGGGGGGGTCAGGGCTGGGGCAGGGGGTTGGGGTGCAGGAGGGGGCATGGGGTGCTGGCTCTGGAAGGGGGCTCAGGGCTGGGGTTTGGGGTGCAGGAGGGAGTATGCGGTGCTGGCTCTGGGAGGGGGCTCAGGGATGGGGGTTGGGGTGTGGCCTCCCGCCTGGCAGCACTTACCTCCAGTGGCTCCTGGTCGGCGGCGGGTGCAGCGAGGCTAAGGCAGGCTCCCTGCCTCTCCCGGCCCCACACCGCTCCCAGAAGGTGCCAACGCGCCCCTGCAGCCCCTGGGGTGGAGGATGCGGGGGGCACGTGGCTCCGCATGCTGCCCCTCTCTGCAAGCACCGCCCCCGCAGCTCTCCCGGCCAATGGGAGCTGCGGGGGCAATGCTTGCAGGCAGGAGCAGCACACAGAGGGAGACCTCTGCGCATGCGCCCCCGGGGCCATGGGGCTGCAGTGGCCGGTTCTGGGAGTGGTGTGGGGCCGGGGTAGGCAGGGAGTCTGCCTTAGCGGCAGCCACACTGCACTGCCGCTGGAGATCGCAATCGACTGGGAGATCCTCTAGGATCGACGGGTTGGTGACAACTGCTCTAGAGGAGTGGGAGAAATGCTTCTGATATTCCGTTTGAGCTTTCTGTTTATACAACACCTAGCACATTGTGAATGTTACAGGTAACAAATATAAAAACATAATAAAACAGTGCTGCATGTTCTGTAGATGGAAATGAGCCTCAGTTCAAACCAGCTCACACAAGAATTGCTGTGTAAAGAGTAAAATAATTATTTTGCGTATTGCAGTGGGTCCAAATCAAAACCCTCCTCCACGCTCCCCGTCAGATAATAATACCTAGCTCCAATGTAGCATGTTTTACCCATAGATCTCAAAGCACTTTACCAAGGAGGTCACAAGCATTATCCCCATTTTACAGGTGGGGAAACTGAGTCACAGGGAGAAGTGATTTTCCCAAGGTCATGCATCAGGCCAGTGGCTTAGCCTGGGATAGCAGCCAGGACTCCTGGCTCCTCAACAGTGCAGCTGGAATAGCGAAGGTTTAGTTCCTTGTTCTGTTTTATCGGGGGAAGTGACTCAGGCAATAGAGATGCCTGAAAGAGCAGGGTGAGAATTCACTGGAGTGGAGAGCCAGAGCAGGCTGTTATAAGTAATGGGAGGATTTAAAGCCAAGTTGCTTTCTTGTTTTGCAGTTGGTAGCTCCTCTCCTGGCCAGCTTTGGCCAGCAGGAAGGAATAGCCAAGCCAAGGAGTCTGAGCTGATCTCAGAGGAAAGCTGCGAGAGGTCATCAGAATGGACCGCACACTTGTGGGATGGAAATATCCATCTGGTGACCTCTGCAGTCTCTGAGCACAGCAGGACGTGCTGCTGGGATATTCTCCAAGGCTGGGCTGTGAGTGCCTACTCAGACACTTAGTTGGGGCCTGCGTCAGTGCTGCCCACATCAAGCTTCGGCATATACATGTGGGGCTGTTTAGAAAGCACCACCAGATTCCAAGGGCTTTACTAAACAGCACACTCTCACACTCCCTCTCTCTCTCTCCACTGCTTTCATAATCACTCTTTCACTCTTGCCCACTCCTTCATTCTCATTTTCCCTCTGGAGCCTTGCACACAACTTTGCAAGTCACCTCAACCCTGACTGATGTGCCAATGCCCAGACCCCAGCCTGGATCCCATCCAGAGCCCACCCCACCATCACTCACAACCCAGCCTTTACCTTGGTCCCACTGTTGCCTATTGCACAATCATGTCCCTGTCCCCTCCTCCCCCCAAAAGTGCATCCTGTGGGCCTGCCTCACCACTGGAAGTGGCCCCTCCGGTATCCAAAAGCCTTCAAAACAAAAAAGGACCCTCCTTCATGTGAACATGCTAAGAGAAATTTAACGAAAGAGCAGCAGGGAGGATGGGACTCAGGCTCCATCTGCAGTGATGCTCACCCTGGGTTTGTGAGTTGGGGAACCATGTTTTGTCTTAGTTTTACCCACATTCCAGCTGAGATGATTCCCAGCAGTTTTGCAGGCCAGTGAGGGAGAGACCAAGCTGTTCAGAGAACTTTAAAAAACAACAACAACAACAAAACAACACATCCACCTAAACTGAAAGCTAGAACTGTCTTTTTAAACTGAGTTTAAACCGAGTTCCCCGACTCAGCAATGGGTACAGCTACTAAATGGTACTTATCTATGGAGCATATAGACAACCTGTAACTCACTCTAGCAGGATTTTTAAAAGCATGATTTAATGACTGGGTAATTTAATGATTAGATGAGGTTTCAATGTCATCATACTGCATTCTTCAAGGCATAAGTGGTCACCTGCAGCAGTCCAGAACGAACTGTCCCTGTGCAGTTAAATGAACGGGTGGCAAGGAGCATTATAATTTTCCTCTGAATCATTGCTTATTGGCCTCAGCCAAGAGCAGGATACTGTACTAGGCAGGGTCATGGTCTAATCCAGCAGGGCATCTACTGTCTTCTAACATTCGTCTCTCTTTTTTAGAAAACTGATTACATCAAAGCCATTGTGCTGTACTGTGATTCGGTGGTACAGAAGATCATGTAACACTGCTGATCTTCTCTTAAGGACAGGAGTGAGGGAAAATCCTGTTCTCTCCCCCATGTGGCTGGGCAGCATTTCCCAGCTCAGGGAACGTGTTTGTCTAGTGTGTTCCATAGTGTCTGATATACCTTTGGCCAAACTCTCTTTGGTGCAGAAACTTTTCAAAACGGCTGTGACAGCTGTGAAGGAGCCATTGATACTCCCAGAATTCCTGCTTTCCCAGAGGACTGGGCAGTTATCCACCCAGTGAGGGACGATGCTAACATGTAAACTATAGGATTTGAGATTAGCTCTCTGAGAAGTTTGCAATTGATTAATGAAGCTGCAAGAAGACTAACATTTCTGCTTACATTTTACACAATCAAATAACTTATTGGGGCTCATTCTCAGTTACTTGGCACATGCTTTAATTCCATGGAGTCTTATCAAGGAGATGGCTTATTTTTCTGAAACAACATTTGAAGAGGTTTGTTTTTTTCTGTGGGGTTGGAGGTTGTGTTTTTAGGGGCTGTTGATGTATCTGCTAGGACCATTTCCTGGAAAAGGGGTTGCAAACCACATGGCCCATTAGGTGGTGCTGTGATCCCAGTCTCAGCTGCATTGGTGTTGGCTACTGCTCTTAAGCAGGAAGATACAGATGTAGAGACAGAGAACCGTTCTGGCTACAGGTATGGTTGCCAACCTTCCAGGACTGTCCTGGAGTCTCCAGGAATTAAAGATTATTTAATTAAAGGTTATGCCATGTGATGAAACGTCCAGGAATACATCCAACCAACATTGGCAACCCTCACTACAGGATTGTTATTTGTTTCAGAGTCACCCTGTTTTCTGAAAAGTCTGTTCTGAAATACAGACACTATCTTTGTTTATAGCATTCTAATCTAGATACTATGGTGATGAGGGCTATTTGAGCACCTGATAGTCATTAATCCAGGGCTCTCAGCCACTGTGGGCAGCAGCAGGGACCCCGGAGCCCTAGCAACGGTGGGTGCTGGACCCTCCTCCCTCCCTATTTTGGCACAGTTATTTTTAGTAAATGTCATGGACAGGTCACAGGCTTCTGTGAATTTTTGTTTATTGCCAGTGACCTGTCTGTGACTTTTCTAAAAATATCCAAGACAGAATCTTAGCCTTAGGGATGAGCCATTTCATGAACAGTAAGAGCCAACTCCAAACTCACGCTGCTTTTTCTTTGAGGTTTGAAAAGTTGTGTTTAATTTTGTTTAAAAGATCATTTCTGTGCCCTGCTTGTGCTCCAGGCTGCATCCAGAGGCTGGAATACTGAAATACAGTGAGGTAAGCTGCCCTTGCATGGCCAAACCAGGGAGTGCTGGAAATCTCAAGTTTGATCTGGCCAGACTTCAAGCCCAATGGCTCTTTCAGAGAGGTTCAGATGCTCTTTGGATGGGCACTGGACTTTCAGATGCTTCTCCAACCTGAGGAGGGGCAAAGGTACAATCCCGCTCCAGTCCCTTATAGTTGAAACGGCCTGCATCTCCCCAGCTTGGAGGAATCCCCAGAGGGCATAGGGCTGGCATAGTCACTCTTACCACACCCACTTCTTGCAGCCCAGGTGTTGTGAACATGGCCAGAACATGCTGTGCACGTGCTATCCCCAGCTCGCAGGCTGTCCTTCTGAGGCTTGCCAGGTGGCTACAGTGACCTCCAGGGCACTCTAGCATGTGCCGTGGCTGGGATGAAGCCTGGTAGGGACCCAAAGAACAATAACCAGCTGCCACACACCCTGAATCCCTAACTATACCAAGCAGTTTTGGGCTACAGCGGAGAATCTGGGTCTTGAACCATTTTGAGGTTTGCCCTTTGTCAGAGGCTTGTCTCTTTCATCAGCACCTGCCGGTGGTGAGAGAGGGTTTACAGGTTACTGCTCTTGATGTGCTGGCTGCTGCTGGGCCCTGAGAACACACAGATTCCTAGATTCCAAGGCCAGAAGAGATCGTTGTGATCATCTAGTCTGACCTCCTGCATAGCACAGGCCAGAGAACTTCTCCAAAATAATCCCTAGAGCAGAGCCTTTAGAAAAACATCGTCTTGTTTTAAACATTGTCAGTGATGGAGAATCCACCACGACTCTTGGTAAGTTGTTCCAATGTTTGTCACTCTCACCGTTAAAAATTTACGCTTTGTTTCCAGTCTGAATTTGTCTAGCTTCAACTTTTAGTCATTAATCATGTTACACATTTCTCTGCTAGACTGAAGAGCCCATTATTAAATATTTGTTCCCCATGTAGGTACTTAAAGACTACAATCAAGTCATCGCTTAACCTTCTCTTTGTTAAGCCATACAGATTGAACGCCTTGAGTCTATCACTATAAGGCAGGTTTTCTAATCCTTTAACCCTTCTCGTGGTTCTTCTCTGAACCATCTCCAATTCATCAATATCCTTCTTGAATTGTGAGCACCAGAACCAGACACAGTATTCTGGCAGCGGTTGCACCAGTGCCAAAGACACACGTAAAATAACCTCTCTACACCTACTTGAGATTCCCCTGTTTATCTATCCCAGGATCGCCACAGTGTCTCACTGGGAGCTCTTGTTCAGCTGATTATTTACCCCCAAATCTTTTTCTAGATACATACATTTACATTTAGCCATATTAAAACACATATTGTTTGCTTATGCCCAGTTTACCAAGCAATCCAGATGGCTCAGAATCAGTAACTTGCCCTCTTCATTATTTACCACTTCCCCAATTTTTGTAATCTGCAAACTTTATCATTGATGAGTTTGTTTTCTTCCAGATCATTAATAAAAATGTTACGTAGCATAGGGCCAAGAACCAATCCCTCCAGGACCCCACTGGAAATACACCCACTCGATAGATGATTCCCCATTTACAGTTATATTTTGAGATCTATCAGTTAGCCACTTTTTAATCCATTTAATGTGTGGCATGTTAACTTTATATCATTCTAGTTTTTTAATCAAAATGTTGTGTGGTCCTAAGTCAAAGTATGTTGTGTCAATACTATTACCTTTATCAACCAAGCTTGTAATCTCATCAAACAAAGATATCAAGTTAGTTTGACAGGATGTATTTTCCATAAACCCTTGTTGATTCGCATTAATTACTTTACCCTCCTTTAGTTCTTCTTAGTTCTATTAATCGAGTGCTCTGTCAGCCACTCCATTATCTTGCCTGGGATCATTGTCAGGCTGACAGGCCTATATTTACCTGAGTCACGCAGTTTACCCTTTTCAAAAATTGGCACAACTTTAGCTTTCTTATTGAAAATCAACATTAATCGTCCAGCGAGCTCCTCAGTCAGGTCTTTTAAAACTCTTGGATGCAAGTTATCTGGCCCCACAGATTTAAAAATGTTTACATCACCCACCTTGTCTTTTTAAAATGTCTACCTGTAGTAGCTTCTGTGTGTGATTGACAAGCTGTGATCACCTGAGCTGCATTCAGAAGGAGCTAGAATAGCACGAGCCAGTTGCTGAATTTTTAATTAGTTTATTAATTTCTTTCATGCCATTCTATTAGCTCTTGACTTGTTCTTCTAAGTAAATGACAACATATCAACAATATTGGCTTACAAAAATAATGTGTACCTGAAAAGATGGGGACCAAAACACATGCTATCCCAATCAGGTAAGTGTCAGATAAGAAAAGGTCTGGTTAAAGAATGCTAAACGTCAGTGTTTGTAATGAGACAGGGCCCCTGTCCCATTTAAATGCCTAGCTTGCAGTTCCATCCTGATGACTGCTAGTTCTGAGCCTTTTTTTAAAAGTCCAGTCTTTTTCTGAGTGGCAGTTTGTTTTTCAGTTCAGCACGTATTGCTGTGTTTCAGTGCTCAGACAAGTAATATGCTGGAGAAAGATTGTGGCTTTAAGCCATTACCCACTGGCAGCAGCTCCCTGACATGAGCAACTTGTGCCTGAGTGGGCCTTGCTACAGCCAGTAAGAGAGTGTAGCTTGCACTCCCCGACCCCGCCAGATGGTGCAGAAGGGAGGCATGGCCACTGGCCCTTCTTTGTTTCTGTTGTGAAATTCAACTCTGCTATCTGCCCTAGACTTGACAGACCTCAGGTGGTGAGATCAAGGTGAGAGGGATGATGGTTAGTGTGCTAGCCTGGCGCTCAGCAAACCTGGGTTCAGTTGCTTGCTACTCCACAGACTTCCTGTGTGACCTTGGGTAAGTCACTTAACCTTTCTGTGCCTCAATGTCCCCATCTGTACTGTGGGGATAATAGCTCTGCCCTTCCATACAGGGATATTGTGAGGGTAAATACATTAAAGATTGGAAAGCGGTCAGTTACTATGATAACAAGGGGCACATAAGTACCGTATATAGACAGACCGAAAGGGCCATGACCGTACCTATTAACCACCCTCCCTTACTGCACGTCCTTACAGGGCTGGGCATAATCTAACCCTCATTAAAGAAATGTCTCCTGTGCTGCCCAATGCATGCCCAGCTGCAGAGATGGGGTCATGAATGGTACATCATTATTGCTGTGCTAATTCCAAGAAATGTTTGTATGCCAATGCAAAACCAAAGGATGTGGGAGCAAGTTGTCTTGTCACCACTTGCTTTTCTAAAACAATTATCTTTCTGTAAGTGCATGAGAACACGACATGCAGACATAAACCAGCCTACTGCCGAGCGCTGAGAAAGTTGAGCCTACATCCTGTTCGCAAAAACAGTGGTGTTTTTACAGTACATAAGCCGGTTTGTCTAATATCTCATTGGTATAAATAACAGTTGAGAGAAGTGCTGGTACACAGTGTGGTCTGTCTAGCACGCGTCTGTGGTTATAGTCAGAAAAGTAACAATTTTAAAGTGGTACCTTCTGACTCTGAGTGTCTCCCTGCTTACCTACAAAAACGGTGCCTTTTGTTGCCCATGCAGCCCAGTAATGGGACAGTGAGCTAGTCTCTATTCTGCCTCATACATTGTAATCAACAAAAGCATCAGCTGAATGCCAGTTCCACAATCTGCATTATTGGTGAGGATATAAGAGACAGACAGAACCCGGGGGATTGTCAGATCCCAGGTTTGGATCTGCCCCGCTGTCAATTAGAATATCTGTCACCTGACTTATATGCAGGAGATTAGATCTGGCATAAGCAAATAAATATACAGCCACATACAGGCGTTCATGTGCATTTTAGAGTGTGTAAATACTGTCGCGAAGGTTTGATGCCTCATTATGGTGTGGTCTAGAATAGTGCCTGAAGGTTCCAATCAAGAGCAGGTCCCAGTTGCGCTACGCACTGTACAAACATGTAATTAGAGGTGATCCCTGACCTAAAGAGTTGTACAATCTAAATAGATAAGACAAACAAAGAGTGGGATGGCACTGCAAAGGGAAGTGACTTGCCCAAAGTCACCCAAGAGGTTCGCGGCTCAGAACAGAGCACTGCCAATCTAGTGTCCTACCTCCTGGATCATCTTCTATGCTATTTTCAAGTCCTTTGTTAAAGCAGTGCATCCGGGTATTCCTTGCCATTTGTCACCTGGGACTTGCTATTCTGGGAGGATGATAGTGCTGTGGAAGCAGGAGAATCTCATTCTTACTCCTCTTTATTTAGGGAAAATGGGAGAATTTATCACTCAAAGACATGTCGAGTATCATTGCATCACTTACTCTCAGTATTTGTCATAAGAATGCCTTTCGCAGCATGGATTGCTATGGGAGCCACTGCCAAATACCCCGGATCTAAACAGACAAAAATGGGAAGAGCAGGCTTCATCATTTTGTCATATGATAGAAGGGGAAAGGAACTGATGGTAAGAACAAGGCACATGGTCAGAATGGAGAAGGCCAAGCCACTTTAGGAAATGCTGGCTGATGTGATGTGTTAGGGGTTGGGAAGAGGTATCCCCTCTAATTTATTTAGGGTTGCCAACCCTCCAGGACTGTCATGTGATGAAACCCCCAGGAATATGTCCAACCAAAATTGGCAACCTTAGAATGTATTCCTTCTCTGCTTCCCAGAGATGATGGAGATTCATAGATTCATGGATTCTAGGACTGGAAGGGACCTCGAGAGGTCATCGAGTCCAGTCCCCTGCCCACATGGCAGGACCAAATACTGTCTAGACCATCCCTGATAGACATTTATCTAACCTACTCTTAAATATCTCCAGAGATGGAGATTCCACAACCTCCCTAGGCAATTTATTCCAGTGTTTAACCACCCTGACAGTTAGGAACTTTTTCCTAATGTCCAACCTAGACCTCCCTTGCTGCAGTTTAAGCCCATTGCTTCTTGTTCTATCCTTAGAGGCTAAGGTGAACAAGTTTTCTCCCTCCTCCTTATGACACCCTTTTAGATACCTGAAAACTGCTATCATGTCCCCTCTGAGTCTTCTCTTTTCCAAACTAAACAAACCCAATTCTTTCAGTCTTCCTTCATAGGTCATGTTCTCAAGACCTTTAATCATTCTTGTTGCTCTTCTCTGGACCCTTTCCAATTTCTCCACATCTTTCTTGAAATGCGGTGCCCAGAACTGGACACAATACTCCAGCTGAGGCCTAACCAGAGCAGAGTAAAGCGGAAGAATGACTTCTCGTGTCTTGCTCACAACACACCTGTTAATACATCCCAGAATCATGTTTGCTTTTTTTGCAACAGCATCACACTGTTGACTCATATTTAGCTTGTGGTCCACTATAACCCCTAGATCCCTTTCTGCCGTACTCCTTCCTAGACAGTCTCTTCCCATTCTGTATGTGTGAAACTGATTTTTTCTTCCTAAGTGGAGCACTTTGCATTTGTCTTTGTTAAACTTCATCCTGTTTAACTCAGACCATTTCTCCAATTTGTCCAGATCATTTTGAATTATGACCCTGTCCTCCAAAGCAGTTGCAATCCCTCCCAGTTTGGTATCATCCGCAAACTTAATAAGCGTACTTTCTATGCCAATATCTAAGTCGTTAATGAAGATATTGAACAGAGCCGGTCCCAAAACAGACCCCTGCGGAACCCCACTCGTTATGCCTTTCCAGCAGGATTGGGAACCATTAATAACAACTCTCTGAGTACGGTTATCCAGCCAGTTATGCACCCACCTTATAGTAGCCCCATCTAAATTGTATTTGCCTAGTTTATCGATAAGAATATCATGCGAGACCCAGGGCCGGCTCCAGGGTTTTGGCCGCCCCAAGCAGCCAAACAAAAAACAAAACAAAACAAAAAAAGCTGCGATCGCAATCGCGATCTGCGGCAGCAATTCGGCGGAAGGTCCTTCGCTCCGAGCAGGAGTGAGGGACCGTCGGCCGAATTGCCGCCGAACAGCTGGACGTGCCGCCCCTCTCCGGAGTGGCCGCCCCAAGCACTTGCTTGGTATGCTGGTGCCTGGAGCCGGCCCTGGCGAGACCGTATCAAATGCCTTACTAAAGTCTAGGTATACCACATCCACAGCTTCTCCCTTATCCACAAGACTCGTTATCCTATCGAAGAAAGCTATCAGATTGGTTTGACATGATTTGTTCTTTACAAATCCATGCTGGCTGTTCCCTATCACCTTACCACCTTCCAAGTGTTTGCAGATGATTTCCTTAATTACTTGCTCCATTATCTTCCCTGGCACAGAAGTTAAACTAACTGGTCTGTAGTTTCCTGGGTTGTTTTTATTTCCCTTTTTATAGATGGGCACTATATTTGCCCTTTTCCAGTCTTCTGGAATCTCTCCCGTCTCCCATGATTTTCCAAAGATAATAGCTAGAGGCTCAGATACCTCCTCTATTAGCTCCTTGAGTATTCTAGGATGCATTTCATCAGGCCCTGGTGACTTGCAGGCATCTAACTTTTCTAAGTGATTTTTAACTTGTTCTTTTTTTATTTTATCTGCTAAACCTACCCCCTTCCCATTAGCATTCACTATGTTAGGCATTCCTTCAGACTTCTCGGTGAAGACCGAAACAAAGAAGTCATTAAGCATCTCTGCCATTTCCAAGTTTCCTGTTACTGTTTCTCCCTCTTCACTAAGCAGTGGGCCTACCCTGTCTTTGGTCTTCCTCTTGCTTCTAATGTATTGATAAAAAGTCTCCTTGTTTCCCTTTATTCCCGTAGCTAGTTTGAGCTCATTTTGTGCCTTTGCCTTTCTAATCTTGCCCCTGCATTCCTGTGTTGTTTGCCTAAATTCATCCTTTGTAATCTGTCCTAGTTTCCATTTTTTATATGACTCCTTTTTATTTTTTAGATCATGCAAGATCTCGTGGTTAAGCCAAGGTGGTCTTTTGCCACATTTTCTATCTTTCCTAACCAGCGGAATAGCTTGCTTTTGGGCCCTTAATAGTGTCCCTTTGAAAAACTGCCAACTCTCCTCAGTTGTTTTTCCCCTCAGTCTTGATTCCCATGGGACCTTACCTATCAGCTCTCTGAGCTTACCAAAATCCGCCTTCCTGAAATCCATTGTCTCTATTTTGCTGTTCTCCCTTCTACCCTTCCTTAGAATTGCAAACTCTATGATTTCATGATCACTTTCACCCAAGCTGCCTTCTACTTTCAAATTCTCAACGAGTTCCTCCCTATTTGTTAAAATCAAGTCTAGAACAGCTTCCCCCCTAGTAGCTTTTTCAACCTTCTGAAATAAAAAGTTGTCTGCAATGCAGTCCAAGAATTTGTTGGATAGTCTGTGTCCCGCTGTGTTATTTTCCCAACATATATCTGGATAGTTGAAGTCCCCCATCACCACCAAATCTTGGGCTTTGGATGATTTTGTTAGTTGTTTAAAAAAACCTCATCCACCTTTTCCACCTGGTTAGGTGGCCTGTAGTAGACTCCTAGCATGACATCACCCTTGTTTTTTACCCCTTTTAGCCTAACCCAGAGACTCTCAACACTTCCATCTCCTATGTCCATCTCTACCTCAGTCCAAGTGTGTACATTTTTAATATATAAGGCAACACCTCCTCCCTTTTCCCCCTGTCTATCCTTCCTGAGCAAGCTGTACCCATCCACACCAACATTCCAATCATGTGTATTATCCCACCAAGTTTCAGTGATGCCAACAATGTCATAGTTGTATTTATTTATTAGCACTTCCAGTTCTTCCTGCTTATTACCCATACTTCTCGCATTTGTATATAGGCATCTAAGATACTGGTTTGATCTTTCCTCCCAGTTTTGTCCTGACCCTCCTTTCTCTCTGCCAATATAGCCCACACTCCCTCTCGTTTCCGACCCATCTCCCAGGTCTGCATGTTCCCCACTTACCTGCGGGCTTTGCTCACCTGTCCCCGTCGAACCTAGTTTAAAGCCCTCCTCACTAGGTTAGCCAGTCTGTGTCCAAATAGGGTCTTTCCCCTCCTCGAAAGGTGAACGCCATCTCTGCCTAGCAGTCCTTCCTCAAATAGCATCCCGTGGTCTAGGAAGCCAAAGCCCTCCTGGCGACACCATCTTCGCAGCCAGGCATTCACCTCCAGGATGCATCTGTCTCTGCCCGGGCCCCTACCTTTGACAGGAAGAATCGAAGAGAATACCACCTGCGCTCCAAACTCCTTCACCCGTACTCCCAGAGCCCTGTAGTCACTCTTGATCCGCTCAGTGTCACACCGCGCAGTATCATTTGTGCCCACATGGATGAGTAGCATGGGGTAGTAGTCAGAGGGCTGGATAATCCTCGACAATGCCTCCGTAACGTCTCGGATACGGGCTCCCGGCAGGCACCATACCTCCCGAGATGAAATGTCAGGGCGACAGATGGGCGCCTCCGTCCCCCTCAGCAGAGAGTCTCCGACCACCACTACCCTACGTTTCCTATTCGCAGTGGTGGCAGCAGACCTCCCAGCCTTAGGGGTACGAGGCTTCTCCTCCTTTACTGTAGGGGGTGATGCCTTCTTTCCTGTATCAAGAAGAGCCTAACGGTTACCTATTACCACAGCGGGAGGGTTCGGAGCAGGGGTGGAGCACTGCCTGCTGCCAGAAGAAACCAGCTGCCAGTGTCCACCCTGAGCCATCTCCTCCTCCACCAGTGGTGTGACAGCTACCTCAGCTGTCTCCACATGGACACTGTCCAGGAATTGCTCGTGGATTCGGATGCTTCTCAACCTAGCCACCTCCTCCTGTAGCTCTCCCACCTGCTGCCTGAGAGTTTCCACCAGCAGGCACCTTTCACAGTGGATGGTCCCCCCAGCCTGGATATCAGTAAGTGGAAATTGCAAGTTACAGTCTCTGCAAAACCACACCAGGATCTGGGTAGAAGCATCCATGCTCAGGCGCTCTGTCTGGCTACAGGCGCAGGTGGAGGAGACAGAAGCAGTGCTGGCACAGGTGTTGCGGGTCTTCCTAACCATCGTAAGCCTCCCTCTGTCAAACCCCCTGTCTGCAGCCCACTGTCCGCTGAAAGAGTTGTTTAAGCAAGAAGTTTAAAGTTTTAAGGGGAATAAAGGGAAAACAGATAGAACCGGCAAGGGACCCTCGCCCCTTCCCAACTCCCTTGCGAAACTCCCTGTTAGCAGCCCCTGGTCGCAAAAGCTCCCTGGTCGCTTGTGCGCTGCTTTATAAAGCCCTGGCCTGTATGAATGCCCCGCCCACTGATTAAGGCTCAGCCAATTACCAGAGGCTTCTAGGTTTCAAACCTTCCATTGAAGCTCACAGCTTCCAACTGCCAGCCACAGCACACGGTCCTTCAAACAAACAAACAAACAAACAGACTGACAAACACAAGCTCAGCACACAGCAAGTAACCCCCAAACACAAACAAACACACAGTACAGTCAGTCACTTACCCCACAAGGGTGCTGTATTGCTCCTCCTTCACCTGGAGAACTCCCTTGCGAAACTCCCTGTTAGCAGCCCCTGTTCGCAAAAAAAAAAAAAAAAAAAGGGAGGGCTCTGGGTCCCACAAACTGCAGACCACATATTGGAGATGAGTGCCCCACCCCATTAACCCCTCCTGGGGAAGGGTGTGCAAAGGAGGGAACCAATCCCCTTGTCCTGTTAGACTGGCAGCTTGGCCTAGGTTTTAAACAGGGAGAGAGCCCCATGGCAGACAGCGCAACATCATGGGGGTTGGTATCTGCTACTCCCCTGGAATCGGCGAAGGCATGGGAGCACTGTTTAAAGTATGTGGTTCATTTCTGTAAGCAGCGATTGCATTGTTGGCATTGGTTCTTGGCAGGCTGTATGGGACTCAGTGGGTAACCTTTCCTCACTAGGGACCACCCTGTACTTAGTGATGTGGTGTCTTGAGCAATCTCAGGCTTTGTCTTCACTACCCGCCGATCCGGCGGGTAGCAATCGGTTTATCGGGGATCGGCTTACCGCGTCTAGTGAAGACGCGGTAAAATCGATCCCTGATCGCTCTGCCGTCGACTCCGGAAATCCACCTCGGCAGGAGGCGGCAGCGGAGTCGGCGGCAGCGCGGCAGCGGTCGACTTTCCCGCGTCCTCACCGCTAGGTAAGCCGACCTAAAATACGCAACTTCAGCTACGGTATTCACGTAGCTGAAGTTGCGTATCTTAGGTCGGACCCCCGCTGTAGTGTAGACCTAGCCTCTTCCTGGCAGACTGCTATGATTACTAAGTGTTATGCAAACACACCTGTCCTTAGGTTACTTTGTTTCCTCCCTCTACACTCCCTTTGTCAGTTTCTGCACCACTTGTGTCTTGTGTAAAAGCTATATTGTGAGCTTTCTGGGGCACAGACTCTCTGTGTGGTGGTTTGTTTGCATCATGCCTAGTACAATGGGGCCTCATGGATGTGCTGGGATCCTCAGGCTCAGCCATCATAGAAATAGTAAATAATGATAACCAACAGAAGACCGGCTTCTCCGCTGTAGCTTCTCAGTGTCTGTTACAGAGGTTTGTCTGAGTGCCATCAACAAGGCTGTTGGCGTTGTTGCCTCACTCTGGTGAATAGAGACGTTTGCAGAAATTGCAACATTCCCAGCTGTCATTTGGGTTATGGTTAATTAGTGATGTTTGCATGGTGCCTTTGATGTTCCAGGACCAAATTCAGAGCGGGTGTAAGTGGGTACAACTCCATTGCCTTCAGTGGAGCTGGATCCTCCTACTCCACATTTGAATTTGGCCCCCAGCAGGATGACGTAACCACCCTGCTATTGTTTTTGAACACGTCTGGTGACTTGCCACAACTGACCTCTCAGACATTCTCTGTCCTTTCCACACTCTCTCTGCTTATCTAGACGTGGCTTCTTCTCTCTCCCTTTGGACAGCCTGTTTCCTGCTGCTGCTGTAAGACCCTTCTCTGTGGCTCCTGACATCTGGAATTGCCTTCCTAGCTCTCTCCTCTTTGTTCCCCTTCCATCTTTCAAGTTTCCAGAGGAGACTTGTCATTTCTCCCTTGCCAGTATCTCCTCATGTATCTCCCCTGCTCTCACTGTTTATGATTGGACTGGATAAGTGTATCACTTAACGCTAGATAATTTGAAAAGCTCTACCAAAGAAAGTGTTGCATTGCTCTTGATGTGGTTATGTTAGGGATGGGGCTTCCTGGGATTGGAGCTGTGCTGCTAACAGCTTACCAGCACTCATGCTCTTCATGCTCAGACATAGCAGATTAAGATCATACCTTGCTTGAATGAGATCTCTTCCATCCATCCACGTGGGCAGGATTACTCAGGCTGCGAACAGGTGTTATGCTTTTGTGTTTGTGTGTTTGTTTACTTGTACCAGCAAAATCCACAGTTTTCATTCTGGTAGTGCCTTAAGCTGTGTGATTCTGTAACTTGTGCAATTTAAGGCACTGCTTGAGCGTGTGGTATGTGTTGGTCAGTAATGGCAATGCCAGGAGAACAGAGGTGACTGTCCCAGGGCATGTCCCTCCATTTAGACTGACTGTGATAAGGGGTAGAAGCCAATGTGGCAGAAAGGGGGAGAGTAGACTCCCTCTCTTTGGAAAAGGTTGCCTTCTTCCCAGCCAAGGCTTGTGGCAGTAGTAAGTTCTTCCCTCTTTTACAAGGGGAGAGCCAGGGATAAGGGGTGGGTTAAAAGGGCAAGCACCTCTAGCGGCACAACATCCTCTAGTTCCTCGTTCAAGACTGGAACTCAAGGCCTTCTCTGATCCTACAGTGTGAGCTGCTGGTCTCCAGGCTTTGCACTGGTAGATGCTGGATTTTGCCTAAGTATTTACCATTGCTCATAGCCTATACCTAATGTCCCAGACAGGAGCAGGACAGGTGGAAATCATCAGGGAGAGAGGTACTGTCTGTGTGCTGATGAGGAGGAGGGATTCCTGCCCACCCCTGAAGAGGATAGGTCTGTTTTGCAGAGGTGTGTGTGGGCATTTAACATTTTAGTTTCAGGCACATGACACAGATGAAATGTGCAGTCTCCCACACAAAGGGTGTGATCTTTCCTGTGTAAAGGGAGCTCAGAGTTGCTGCTGCTTTGGTGGTGGTTGGGAGAACAGAGAAGGCTGCTGGTTTGCCTGCAGGGGAGAAAGGCAGAATTAAAACTGTGATGGGGTAGTCTGCCTCTTAAGGGTGGTGGAGCCTATTGGTCAGCCCACCCCATCATGTGGTATGGCCCTTTAAGAGGCTGGATGATTCGACTACATAATAAAGACCTGGGAAATATTGGGAGAGAGGAAGTGGTCCTGGGAGTAAGAAGTGTTCGGAAGGAAAATTCTGTTCCTGCTTCTTTAAGGGGCTGGGGCCAGTAGCCTTCCAGAGAGCATGGGGCAAGGTTCTCCTCTCCCCCAACCAACTGGGGATGAGCTGGGAGACAGGGACCAGCATAAATGCTGCCTCCTTCGTAGCGAGGCAGACACCAGCAGGAGAAGATGGGCCTGCTGTGCACCCTGAGGACTAATGAGGGAAGAAAGGGCTAGCTAGGGAGAAGCTGGCTAAAGCCCTACAGTGGGCGAAATTACAGTACAGCTCCAGAAGGTGAGCTGGAGATTTGTGGTTTAAGGAGAGGGATAATAATTGCCCAGCTCCAGGAGGGCTGGGACTCCTGCCTGAAGGAGAGACAGAGGGCTGGGAACAGAGCTCAGAGGGCAGACTTCCAAGGAGCCCTGAAGGCCACAAGGACCTTTTGGTTATTTGGGACTTTCCAGGACTGTTTTGTATGGGGTTTTGTAATAAACCAGCCCCAAGGAGGGTAATATTGACTCAAGAGGGCCCAAAGTGGAGTTATTGGCTTCCTGTGAGGAGAAATGTTGGCAGGGCTCACCTGCAGGGCCATGCCTGACTGAAAGGGGATACACCGGGTGACCTCCCCACCGTCACAAAAACCTACCCTCATCAATGGCTACAAATTACTCCAGCTGCTGCTAATGTGGGGGTAACTTTAGCGCTTGTGAAAGAGTGACACTCTCAGTGCTGGTTTGAGACGGACATAGTGCCACACAGCTTTGCCACTGCAGCTCCATCTTGACTAGCATCTCCAACTGCTGTTCTAGTCCTGGGATCTTCCCCCCACCCCCACCATAAAGCTCTGCTAATGCACTTCAGTCCTGACCTGTAGGGTCCCTGCTAGTCCAGTCCTTGCCCTCTCACCCTCCTCCATCTGCTCTGCTAATTCACTTCTACCTGCGCTGTAACAACCCTTGGTATTCAAGTCTTGGATCCCTACATAAATACCTCAGTCCTGATCCTCAGCATCACTTACTAGTTCCTGCCATGTGTCCTTAGAAATGTTCGGCCAGTGCTCCTCACTGCTAACCAGTGTCATTCTAGCTCCTGGGCCCCTCCAGCAAAGGCACTGAGAATTGTGCCACAGAGGGTTTGTGATATGAACATACCGGACCTAGACAACCAGTCAGATTTTCATTTCTGGTCTGAGTCAGGATGTAAGCCTTGATTCTAGTGAAGGGCTCATGCACTCACCCACTGCATCAGTCATATCTTTCCTCTGCCCTCCACAATGTGTTTTAGTGCTGCTTGTAATGTCTCATGTCTGCCCTGGCATTGGTTCCTGTGAGATAAACTCTTCTTATCCTGGGGCAGAAGCATGCTGTTCAGATTCTTTGTGCCCCTAACTTGGAGAGGGGACTGCATGCTCTCACCCCCCAGGTATGTTTCATAATCATGGTATCTCAGAACTCAGGAAGGTAGAAAATTTAGAAGACTCTGTCCCTCTTTTTCCAGGCCACTTACAGGTACTGCCCAAACAAGCAAGACAAATGCGTTCCAGAAAATGAAATACAAGGGCAGCCAGAAAGTTGGGGATGCCACACACGGTTTGGAAGCTGCAGTAATTGATAGACCAAAGATTTTCCTTTCCCATCATGCCTTGGGGTGAATGTGTTGTAATTTGATGCTTGGCTATTGGGTCACTTATTTGCTGCTGATATGGTGGGAGCTCTTTATGAAGTTACCTTTCAGTGATTATCACTTTTATTCAAGAAACGCCCAGGACTGGAATAGCTGGTGGAACAGCAGGTCTGGACTGAGGTGCATTGGCACCAAGACTAAAATAGCAGAGGGCTGCAGGTGCTTTGACAGTGCTATGATATGGCTCAGGACTGGGATGGCAGCAGGGTTGGGCAGACTAGGATTTTGTAGTGAAAAACGATTCCATTTCTCGTCTCCTTTTGCACAATACATTGCAGCACACCAGTATTTTAAAGCTATACAGAATCTTGGGTAAGCTTGCATTGTGCCTGCTTGTGCTGGCCTGGCCTTATCCAGCCAGGGTTGCCAGTTTCTCAGTGCTATAAATATTTGAAAAGCTTTTTCAATGGTACCAGCATAGGGGACTCTATTGTGCTAGAGAGGGCTGATTCATCAGGCAAAGACCTGCAACAAGGAGGAATGGAAACGCCAACAGCTAGACAGGAATGAGCCCCAGTTAAAGACCTGGTAACAGCAGGACCTGGCACATAGGAGGAGGAAAAAGATAGCTGCATTTGAGTCAAGGCTAGTGTATTCTTATAACATAAAAACCTGGTTCCACTGCCACCAGGGAGACGTGCATGGGGGGAGCCAGCCTATAGGAGCAGCTGCTGAACCTATGCTAATAAAATAGCCAAGGACCTGTTTCCAGGAGTGTGCTCAACCAGATTCACTTTCCACAAAACAGCATATGTTCTTTGTTGCCTTTTTCATGAGAGCAAATTGGGGTTTAGATAATATAAGAATTTTTTTCTCCCCAGACCTTTGTTCAGAATTTAACCACATCCAAACAGGAAAATATTTTCACTTGTCTTTAAACTACAGTGGATTGCACTTAGTAGCAACCTTTCAGTTCCCAGCAGAAAGTTGCTATTATTGAAGAGTTGCCAATAAGTGAAAGTTATGTTTGTGGGGCTGCAGCCAGGGAAGAAAGCCCTGGGACGTGTTTGGTCTGCACATCCTAGCATTTCTTGTCCTGGTGGCAGCCCCACAAACCTGCCTCCTGCTGGGACCTTTCTTCCAAAAAATCATTGTGAATCCCATTAACATTAGATTAAGTGGGAAGGGATAAGTTCCTGGTAAAAGTTGCTAATATTGGGACTGCTGTTAAGCAGCATCCACTGTAGGTATGTGTTTATTTATTGCACCATTTTTCTTTGGGTTTTGGCTAAAAGCAGAAGTTTCAAACACCAGTAGAAAACCAATTCTCAGAGGAGGTTAAGTGCAGAGGACATGGGACTGAAATTCAGGAAACCTGGGGTAAAACTCTGGCTCCAATGTAGTCAATGGGAGTTTTGTCACTGTGATAGATTGACACCCTCCACCCCCATACATGCTCTTACATCACTGACTTCATTGGGGCCAGGATCCACCCCCGGTTTCTGTTCTGTTCTGGTGCTGATCTGCAGCGTGACATTGGGAATGTCACTTTACCTCTCTGTGCCCCCATTTCCCCATCTATAATGGTTTAGGAGACTGATACTTACCCACCTTTGTGAAGCATTTTGAAATCTGTGGATGAAAGGTGGTGTACTATAAATGCTGGGAGCAAAATTAGAGGGGCTGGGAATGTCACGAGAGCCTGTTGGCGTGCGATTGCAGACCTAAGATGCTTAGATGTGGTTCAGCTAAACACCCACACTTGGGGTTCCACCCAGTGGAATCTTCAAACTTTTTGCAGTTTGCCCTATTTTCACCATTCCTCAGTGGCAACCTCCTGTAGTGAAACAAAGTATGATGATAAAAGGGGAAAGTGAGGATGTAAAAGAGCATGTGTTAGAGATTCCTGAGAAGAGAGGCTAAGCCCTTCGCAAAAACCCACACGTTGGCTGAAAGCAGAAGCTTGGCTGAAAGAATCATCTGGGGAGGTTTTGGGGTTTGTGGGCAATTGAAAAAATTGTTCCTTGAAGTTTTCTTTCTGCACAATGTTCTACCTCAACTTGGGCTTAGGAACAGTGTGACGGGGTTCCCGGCGTGCAACCTGGACTGTGGCGCCACCGAGCCCTCTGTCCCACCAATCTGGGCTGCCTCTCACACTGTGATGCTGTTGCCAAGCTACAAATCTCTGACAGGTGCTGCACTTTCACAGACAGCCACAGGCAGGGACACACCCAACTGAGTTACATGCATGCTTCTCCCAGCCACTCATGAACCAACAATAGAGAGGCTCCAGCCACTTCTCCACAGTCTTGCACCCCAGAACTGTACTGTTTTGCACTGGTCAGAAGCCTGACCAGTGTAAGTTCATTACCAAGTCTGCCCCTCCTTCGATGTAGAGTGGACACACACTAGCCTTTGCACTTCAACCAAAACACACTGTTTTAGGTAAAATATAACACAGATTTACTAACTACAGAAAGTTAGATTTTAACTGATTATAGGTAGTAAGCATAGAAATCCAAGTTGGTTACCTAAGAAATAAAAGTAAATCCATAGTCTGAGTTCTATAAACTAAACAGGATTTGAATCAAGCAGTGTGTCACCCTGATAGATGATACAAACAGGTCACTGATCTTCAATACACAGGCTGGAACTGCCTTCCAGCCCGGGACCACCCTCTCCAGTTCAGTCTTTGTCCTCCAGATGTGTTTCTAGGTGTTGAGTTGTGGGGGGAGTGAGGCCAAGTCATGATGTCGTTTCCCCTCTTTATAATTTCTTCCAGTTTGTTGGAAAGATGTTTTGCTATGAGGTCAAGCAGTCTCCATTGTCTACGTGCTCTCCCTGAGAAGTTTCCATTGTAGACAGTTCCTGGGATAGTGGATTCTCTTTAATGGGCCATCAGCACATCTGGCTACTCTATTGTTGTACCTGAAAGGCTGGATGTGGGTGTTCCCAACCTCACAACATATTTCAGTAACATATGCAGCAATATTTTAACCTCACATACAATGATAGCACATACAATCCAACAGGATATTAATGTTCAACAGATCAAGACTTTTAAAATGATACCTCACAAGGCATACTGCATACAAAACATATCATAATTATGTGACAGTGAATTTGAGAGTGAACTTCACTCTAACAGGGAGAAGTGCTCCAAGGTCTCTGGACCCTAAAGTGTGTGCTTCCTGGGAGTAGGGGTAAGGGAGATTGACCTTGAATATGGGGGTTCCTGGGTGTAGCTTTGAGTGCCACAAACCTTCTCCTGTAGGATAATCTGAATCTTTGGATGACAGAAAATGGAAGGGTAATGTGAACAGCCAAGCCAGAAAAACTAGCTCCGAGTACAAAAAGGTAAAGAGGTGTTTCTGAGAATGCAGACAAATTTGTTAGGAGACAGAATTAGCCCAGAAATAGAAGGGTTGCAAGAAGGAAGCACTGTCCTCATATGTGACTGGGAGAAGAACATGGGGAGTGGAGGAAGGAACAGTATATGGAGCAGGTGGCTGCCTCAGTTCCCCATGACAAATTTTAGTGTCCAGGGCAAATACTTTGCTTCCCGTTCCCTCCAAGTACCGAGTACAAAATACTGCAGAGTACTGAGTGCCTCTCATCTCCCATTGAAGTCAACTGGAGTTGAGGATGCTCAGCCTCTTTCTCGGTGGGTGGGTGGGATTCTGACCCCAAGGATTGTAAAGGGATGGGCAACCAAGAGTTGACCCAGAGGGTGTCAGGAGCATCTCAAGGGAGGCTGGAGAAAAAGTTGCTCATCTGGCAACAATCTGCTTTTCTCTTGGTTCCTGCTAAAATGTCCATCATGCAGCTCTGCTTAATTTTCACTTCCTTGCGTGCTTTCTCTGTGACTCATGAGCAGACACAAGGTATTTGGTCTCATGCCTGATGCTGGCTTGGCCGTAAGACAAATTGCATAAGCAAAGCAGCTTAAAAGGTGCCATTAATGGCTGATACAAGCCAGAGGGAGAGATGCTAAGGGAGAAAGTGACTAGGAAAAATTCCACACCTCCCAGGAGGCTTGGGTGGAACCCAAGAATTCTGATAATTTATCAGGGGGAAGGGTAATCTGGCCTTGTCAGACTTGCTTTTTGCCACCTCCCTGAGTCATACTGTCTCCATGTTTTCAAAAGCTCTTTCTATTAGAAGCAGAGATTTCATTGGGAGGGTTTCCTGGGGGCTGAGCCCAGCATGATCTGATAGAGGCTCCACCAGTTAACAAACTGCTGTCCTCTTCAACCCAACCAAAGGTCCATCTCCCTTACCCCCACTCCCAGGAAGCACACACTTTAGAGCCCAGAGACCTTGGAGCACTTCTCCCTGTTAGAGTGAAGTTCACTCTCAAGGCAGATATCTATTTGATCCTTTGGTTTCTCTACAATTCTTTCCCCTCCATCATATTACTGTGGTTGTGCATGAGTGACCTGGGGAAGCTAGACATTGGTGAGGAGCTCCGGTACCTTCCAGAGCATTGCTTGCCCCTGCTGGCTGCCTCTTTGCAGTACCCTCTCCAGCTGCCAGGCTTTTAGAAACATTCTCCCATGTTTCTCTGTGATCTCCCAGTGCCCTCTTCTGCATACTGTAAAGGGAAAGAGACAGAACTGAAGCCTAAGTCTCATTTTACGCACACAAAGATGAGCAAGGAGCCAATGAGCACAGCCTATTGAGAGCAGTCTTCACAGTCCTGCATCTCACAGCCCTGTCACCAGCACTTGAAGGCCAGCAGTATTAACAGTTACTGAAAGACAAGGAGTGTTCCTCACCAGCTGGAGACTGTCAACTCTAGCAGCTCTGAATTTGTCAAGAGAGAATAATTCCCACAACATTATCTCACCTTTGTAGTTTGGGGTTCTAAGCATTCTAGATACCAAGATGCCAAGGTATAGAGTCTGGGTGCATTTCTGTCTGCTTGCAAGACATTCACAGATGAGATTCATGTATGGTGGGCCTGGATCTTTAATCCTTGGGTAGCAGGGATTTCATTTTAGCTTCATTTGAAAGGTGCTAACAGTTTGCTCTCTCTCAGAATTATTTAATTTTGTTTGCCTCTGTATCAGAAGATGCTGCCCCCTCATCCACTTGGCCAAATGGTGCCTATTACCCCTGTTCCAGTGTAGTTTAGAAAACCTGCCTGAGCAGCAGTGAGTTTACATGCCATAGGAAAGATCAAGATCCTCTCTTTAAGTGAATGGGAGCAGAGGATCTACTCAATACTTCGAATAGAGAACATTTTCCTCATAGGTAAGAAAAAGTAACCTAGAGGAATTCTCTCTCTCCTAAGAGCTTCTACAAACTTTCACAATGTAGTCGGTACAGCATCTACCAAGGAGTAGCGAAATCACACTTCTATAGCTCTCTGTCCACTTAACCTTTCTATTTCTTTCTCTTCCTTTGCTACTCTACTCTCTCTGACAGCTTAAGTTAAACCAGTTTGAGTGCCTTATATTGAAGTACTGATTCAACCAAATTGGATTGTAAACTCTGTTAGTTAAATTGTTGAACTTCTGTATGTAGACAAACCCTTACGTATCCTCCTGGCACCTGCTTCAGTAGCCCAGCAAATAGCAATGGTGAAGACAGAAGGCCCAATTCTCAGTTGTCCTACACTTTGTGTAGCTATTTAAACCCAATCAGAATGGTTGTTTTTCATATCCCCTTTGCCCTGCCCCTGGGGCAGTTCTTTACATCTGTGCAATGGAGAAGCAGGCACAGAGTCATTAGCATGGCGCCTGCTCCACTTGTCTGTTGTGTTAGTGTCGGTTGTCTTTGGCTATGTGTATGCCACTCTTTGCCCTTCCAGTGTATTGAGTGTTGTTTTTTAGTTTGCACTTAGCTGATGTTTCCGCTTCTGTACTCACTCCTTATAAAGGTTTAGAAATGGCTTCAGAGTAATCCACAAAGGTCAGAATGTATGTTTGGAGCTCTGAAAACCTGACCCTGCTTCCATTTAAGTAATCGGCAACACTGTCGATTTCAGTGGTGCGCAGGATCCAGCCAACAGGCAGTACTTTGAGAGGAAACTTTAAGTGAGCTTCAGGAAAAAATATCATTCCCTTTTTATTTTTCCTAAGCCCCGTGCCCACTTTTGCAGCATAAGTTCCTGCAGAGTGCCTGAGCACCATGCAGCTGCTTTTCACGCGTGCTGAGCTTCCACAATTACAAGTCTGCTACTACTTGAAGTCAGTGGAAGTTGCCTATGCTCAGCAATCCTATAACTCATGCTCAGTAGAGCTCAGATTGGGCACCAAACACAACAATTCCCCCAAATCATTAGCTACTTGGAAAATATCTCAAGTGTCTTGTCCAAAGTCAATGTCAGAGCCAGGAATAAAACTCGCATCTTCTGGCTACTGATCGTGTGCCTTAGCCGCAGGACCAGACTTCATCTGAGACAGAGCAATGGGCTCAGCTAGATCTCCTATTAACACGTTCTTGTGTGGCTTTGTTTTCCCACTTTAGGTTGATGAAATAGTCACAAAAATGGGTAACCTCTCCTTTGTGGTGCCCAGGGTTCCTCAGATGCTCAGTGCAGAGTAGGCTAATGCAGGCAAGTAGCAACACAATCAATAATTACATGACCACGTTCACCGGAGCTGTCCCAGTGACATGATGGCATGGTGCCAGCCCTCACCCCCAAGCTGTTGGAAGAATAGGTGTTCCTGGAGCTCCCCGGTCAGTTTTCTCCAATAAAAGGAAACTGGAAGCTATTTGGTAACTAGCCAAGATGTTCATGTTGAAAGAAATAAGGAGGTTTTTTAAATCAACAGATGAGTTTTCCCACACACAAGTGCAGTCTTACCCCCTCAGGATGTGGCATAAGACAACACCCTGGCCCATGAAGGTAAGACTAAATTCCTCTCCTTCTCATGCCTTGAGAGAGTATGACCCTCTCCTAGTCTCAGTTGGAGATTTACTTGTAGAACAGTCAAGGGGAAGCCCTGTGTTGAGTAACCCCAAAGAGTGAATTCCTCTCTTCACCCAGGAGAGGCTGTGTCCCCCAGGTGGTGCTGGGCAACCACTGATAGACAGGACATGAGAAGCCAGAGTTGAATGCACATTGATTTGAGAGAACCCCTCTTTCCATTCTAATACCCTTTGCATTTGCTGAATGTCACCTCTGTCAGCCCTAGCAGCTGAGGCCACTTTCAGAGGGAGATCACTACAGTGTGATTGCTTGCAGAGAGCCAGGCACCCTGCCGTCCTGGAGAAAAGGTTATGGCTGAAAAGGAGCTCTGCCATCATCAGGAAGGCACGAGGAGCTTTGTGCCTCTCCTCCTTTCTCTCCTCCCTTGCAGAACTCAAAGGACTAGCGGACTGGATCTTGCAGCCTTTCCTGAAAGATGAGCCAGCCACAACAGGTTATAAATACCCCTTTTATTGCTCCTGCAGGGGCGGGAACACAGCAACACCCAAACCCAATCCCTTTAGCTTGGCTCAGCATCAAGTGACATGATGCTATCCTTTAGTCATTTCACCTTTTGCTCGCAACAGAGGGCCAGATTCCACCATAGCTAGGAGCAGAGTCTGGCCTGGAGGGGCAGATTCTGCCCATAGCTTGCTGGATGTGAAGGGACGGTTGATAGCAGAATCAGTTCAATCAGGACCCCCGGAGCGCTCACAGCGTAGGGTGTCCGATTGGACTCAAGAGGTGGACAGAATAGACCAAGGGGGTGGGAGGGTGAGCTGACAAAATGAACTGAGTAAGGGGTGCTAGGCCCACTAAGGTTACCCTGCTCTTCTCCCTCATGGATTGGAGGAAACCTTCTGACAACCACCATCCCCAGCAGAGAGTCCCAGTGCCCAGACAAGATACTTGCACTGGATTTGACCCTGAGTGTCCTCTTACCCCTGTGTCTGGCTCGCCAAAGGACTGACTGGAGAAGCTGTCTTACCGCAGAGGCACACTGCTGATTGGTGTTAGGAGACCTGTGACGAGGATGGATGCCCCTGCTGGCAACAGGCATGTCCCAAAAATGACCAGATTTCCTTTTAACATCTCAGGGCAAGTGAAGCTAGGATCACAGGCTTCTCACTGCACTAAAATTATACTGACAAATAGATGCACAGTGGAAGGGGGGGACGTGGCGGTGGAGACCAGGAAGGGTCTGGGTTTGGAGCTGAGGGCGGTGCCTGGCAATGGAGAGGAGATCAGGCACAGCAGAAGTCAACGAAAACAATGTAAGCTTCTGAGATAAACCCCACAAGTCAGGAAATAGAGTCAGGGCTGCCACTCTGTCTTTAACCCTTCCCGTGCTGCCAATGTACATGGAGTGAAATCCTAGCCACCATTGAAATCAGTGGGAGTTTTTCCATTTATTTCAAGAGGCCAGAATTTCACCCATGGCAGGTATCATCCCCCACTCAGATCTTCGCTGTGTAGACAACACAGTGCAGCCTTTTGTAGCTCACTGCCAGATGAGGGCCTCACTGGACACATTTCTTCACAGCCAAATGCGATCGAGTTTCCAATTCTCTGTTCTGCACCCAACCCCCACCATTTCCCTCACGTGTTTACTATCTGCCCTTCTCTTTTACACTGCCTTTCGAGTCCCCATTCTGGCTCCACTTCTTGAGCCATAGCAGAAGTTGGGCTATTGCTACTGCCACTTCTCCAGTCTGCACTAGGTTATCTTTCTTACCCATTTATTAATTCTGGATTTCCATGTGAGACAATGGTCTGTTGTTATTATTTAATATTTACATTAGAGGAGAGCCTAGAGGCCCTGATCCCTTTGTGCACAAAGACATATGAAGACATTGGCTCTGCCCTGAAGAGTTTCCAATCTAAGAGGTGTGGGGGAGAAGAACACAATAAAATAAAACCAATTTTTTATCTAAATATGTATATCAGCAATATTTTTTCTGATATTTATTATAATGTGCACATGTAGCAATGCCTGTTACTGAGGTTGCCTAACACTTCCCACTATGACCACTTTTTCCAACTGCTTATAACATTGCCAGCCTGAAACCATTGAACCTGAAATGTGTACTGTCACAGATTGATCTGTTGCCTCTCACCCCTTGCTCACAATTTCTCACAATTCTGGGTTGAACGTGTTGCTTCTAGAATGGGTTTAAAGGAGGTTGGCTGTTGGAATGAGAATCACTAATAAGTGATTAGTGACCACCTTGTTTGCTGGATCAGTTCTGATAGATTATCTGTAAGGAAGAATTTGGAGGGCTGCTGCTATGTTATCTGCATAATTCCTCAAAATGTGGATGCTCTTTCTTTTTACACTTGTATCTGCTAGTGATTATTGACATCTTGTTGGGAGGTCTGGCTGGAACATATCAGACCCTGCCCCATCCTGTGACATCACAGCTACCACAAGAGCAGAGAACAACCCATAGGGGCTGTACTTAGCGGTGTTTTGCTTGTTGTATTTAATGGTCTCTTATGTTTCCCGTGTTGTATCTCTAAGAATATCAAACAATCTTAAAAACAACCAATCACATGAGAATAACCCATTTCCTGAGTCCCTGTAGGCTGTCACCAGCAAGGCTCCATGGTTATTTAACATGGTGCATGCTGGGACATTGTAGTGAACCAGGAGCTAGTGAGTGTGGTCTATAGCGCATTTTAAATGGCTGAGGCTGGAATCTATGAGTCACATGGCAAATGGCCCCGTTTGTCTGGTGTGGGATGCCAAATGCCCATCTTACACTTGCTGCTTGAGTCATTCAGAATCTAATGGTATGTTAGAGAGAGAAATCAGATGTATGTCTCCATTAAGAGCACATAAAGTAACCTGGGCCTGATTCTCATTTGCATTAAGGCTGCATCACACCACTCTGTCAGGTCACAAATTAAATTTGTACCCACTTTACGGTGCAACCTTTGCATTGCCAGAGCAGCATAAAAGGGCCTTAATGTAAACAGGAATCAGGCTCATTAATTCTGAACATCATAGTGGTTGAACTGGGGCATTAATGTGCTAATAAGATGGAGCTGTGACAGCCCAGGGGCTATGTCTGTGTCAACTTATGAATTCCATTTTTATTTTGTGAATGTCTGTTGTATTTCAACCTCTATTTTGACTGTTATATTTAGTGGACTTTGAGCATTCATGCTGTAGTCGGAACTTGACTCCTAGTGCAGAGACTGTGCCTGGAAAGTGGTGACAGAGCAATCCAGGGTCATCAACGTCAACAACTCTTCCCTACTGAGCAGTGGGGTTTCAACTGGCAGGGCTGCTGACTTTGAATGACTCTTCCCAGAAGTTTGGTCGTGGGATTGTGGGGTTGGTGCATGGAAAATCCCCTGCAAGGCCAGAGAAGAGTGAGGACAGAAAAGGTGTCAGAAGCTGAGAAGAGGCATACTTCCTCAGCAAAACGAGCCATCTTACCACCAGAAACAGAAGACCTAGCTGGAGGAAGTGAAGGCAGGAAGGCCTTGCCCCTCCCCCCATTAAAGGATCTACCAAACCCAAAGACTCACAAAAGATCAGACCAAGGGTATTAAATTCAAGAATGTGGTGTTTTCTACAGATCTGTAACTCTTCTGAGCAATCTAAGACTAAAGTGTGTGTGTTTAGGAAATTCCTTTGCTAAGCCTGTGTTTCCTGGCTTTACTGAAGGGATTAGTTGAGAAAAATATAGCTCGTATAGCCAGGTGAACACTGGAAGGAATGTGCCTAAGCAACTGGAGGCTGAGGAGGGCTGAGATACTGGTTCCAGGATCTTGGCAGCTGGGCTGCGGGGTCCCACTATCCAAGAAGGGTCTCAGACACTGGGCTGTGTATCTGGGTGTTTGCCTGCGAGACCCAGAGCTAGGGATAATGACCAGTCACTTAACAGCACTTCAGATTCAGCAGTTGCCATCACAGATTGGAGTCCGCACAAAGAGATACAGACTGATCCAGGTGATAATAGAGGCTATATTAAGTTTGTTGAATTGTATTCCTAACTCTTCCTATGGTATTCCCATCATGTATAAAGAGCCAAGGAGTGAAAAGCGTAGAATTGTGCATAACTTTCTTTTTTTTTAAAGTTGTGGTTAATTGCACAACATTCCGAAACACTACGAGTGCAGAAATAACTTCCCCCTACATCCAACTTTTCTTGCTGCTTTATTATGTCAATATGTATGAATAAACTGTGAGCTTGACAGGATGGCAGTGTCAACATGGGAGATTTTTTGCTTTGTCTGTCTTTAGATCATGTGTTTAATAAAAATAGTCTTGCTGGCTGATGTGTGCTAAAAATGGGATTTTGAATGCACTTAGCATTGGCTTAACTCTAATCCCAGTGAAATCAGTGATAAAACTCCCCTTCATTTCCATGGGAGCAAAGTTAGACCAACACTGACTGCTTTTGAAAAATCTGACCCCAAAGTAATATAAAAATATTCATTTTGATAGATATAAGAAGGGAAGGTCCTTATTAGACCAAGTTAAAAATGCCATTTTTTCCCTTGCAAAAAACCTGAAAACAAATCAACCAAAAAAAACCCCTGAAAATTTTACATTTTGATCATTTTTATTTTTCATTTCATAGCTCTGCTCCTCATTATTAATTGTGTGTCGCTCTAGCAGCATATTAGGCACTATGAGTGCCTAATACGTGTGAGTTAGTTACTGTAGAATAATAGATCAGCAGTTCTCAAACTGTGGGTTGGGACCCTAAAGTGGGTCGTGACCCTGTTTTAATGGGGTCACCAGGGCTGGTTTAAAGTTGCTGGGGTGGCGGGGCTCAGGTTACAGGCCCCCTGCCTAGGGCTGAAGCTCTAGGGCTTAGGCTTTGGCCCCCCACACCAGGGGTGGCAGGGTTTGGACAGGCTCAGGCTTCCGTCTCCCCTCCTGGGGTTGCGTAGTAATTTTTGTTGTCAGAAGGGGGCCGCAATGCAATGAAGTTTGGGAACCCCTGGAATAGATCCTTCAGAGAGGAGCTAAAAGTTATATAGTCTCTGTGCTTCACTACCCATTTCAGAGTGGCAATGGTTAGTTAAGATAAGATCTCCACTCTATTTTTTTTTTTATCTAATAAGAGGTACAAGAGAGTGGAAAATACTAGTCTTTTATTCTTTAAATAACAAAAATTGAGCCAGTCACATGACAGGCACGAACAGGATCAAATTACAACAGAGATGTAAAAATTCAGCAGCTCTGAGAATATTGGGAAAAGCAAAATCTCTGTAAAAGTAAATATGGGTTAGGGTTTCAAGGCAATGTGCCAAATTCACCCCTAGCGTATTCACTGTGTGCTATGGAGTCCAAATAAAAACCGATATTCTCTCTCTTGAATGATAGCCCTGGATTTGCAAGTTAAGCATATTCTGGTCAGAAGGGGGATCCCACACAGGTTGCAAATAATACCACATGTATCTGTGCTAGAATGTGGATTTCTGAGCTCTTTTTTTTTCTTTTTCTTCTTGCAGACGAACAGCTCTTGCGACTGCAGCCCTCTATCTATCCCCGCAAAGTAAGTATAGCATGAGCAACAACAGTCCAGGCGTGTCTGCACCACATTGCCGAGGTGCCCTGAACCTTCAGGAATCTTCTCTAGGGCAGTGGTTCTCAATCTTTCCAGACTATTGTACCCCTTTTAGGAGTCTGATTTGTCTTGCATATCCCAAGTTTCATCTTCCTTAAAAATTACTTGCTTACAAAATCAGACATAAAAATACAAAAGTGTCACAGCACACTACTACTGAAAACTTGCTGACTTCCTCATGTTTACCATATAATTATAAAATAAATCAATTGGAATATAAATATTGTACTTACAATTCAGTGTATAGTATATAGAGCAGTATTAAGTCATTTTCTGTATGAAATTTTAGTTTATACTGACTTCGCTAGTGCTTTTTATTCCGCCTGTTGTAAAACTAGGCAAATATCTAGATAAGTTGATGTATCCCCTGGAAGACCTCTGCATACCTCCAGGGGTACACGTACCCCTGGTTGAGAACCACTGCTTTAGGAGACAGAGTGTTATTCACTTTCCAAGTCCATTCGGTCCTCTGCCTTCCTACTGAGTTTGCCAACAATGATTTGACTGGTCCACTTTTGTAATGCTGGCTTCTGTCCACAAGAAAATGGATACCCTAGTGGAAATTCACATAGGTTCTTTTTGAATTGTTCATTTGGCTTCCATTGAACAATTCAGTGGAAGACAAACAGGCCCATTTAGCTTGTTCAAAACCTGTTTGGCCACCTGGAAAAAGAGTTCAGAGTAGCAGCCGTGGAAAAAGGGAGCTTTTTTAACTGGACTATCCTCTAGGGCTGAGACCAGCTCCTTTCAGAGAAGTCACTGGGTAGCCATTAGATGGCAAATTAGGTGGCATTAAATGTCACCATAAACTGAGGCCAGATTTGTTCTGGTGCCCTACAAGTGAGTGTGCTCTGTGACTCATTATCAATCAACCAAACTCATCTAGGCTCCCTGATAGGCAGCAGACGGTAAACCTGATGAGTGAAGTAAGGAGGATTGGGCATTTCACCCTAATTTTCCAGGACATTCATAATGGTCAGTTGACCACTCTGTGCCACCACATGCCATCCAGAGAATCCTTCTATGTTCTCCAGCTATTGTTCATGCCAGAGAGCTGTACAAGTACAAATACAGGCAGACCACCACCAACATACACACACCAACGGTATTTTTACAGGTTTCTAAAATTATCCTTTTCCTCTACCTCCGAGCCCTCTACAATTGCCCATGGGGTATTAAAGCCCCTTAGCTTTATCTGCAGAGGGAGTTAAAAAACAGTCTAACAAGAATACCTCTCTCAAATATTTCTAAACTAGCTCATTTGTAAAATGTGGTATATGCACACAATGTGGTAGAGTGGGATAAAGGTTGTCTCAGCATTCATTTGGGATGATTTGCATAACGCATTCTCTTGTGGCTTTGATGTTTGTGAGTAATGCAGCCATCCTAAACTTGTGCTAATAAGTCTCTGACTGGATGCTACAGCACCACGTACTGTATAAATCTCCAAGGGCTTACATTTAAATTGAAGCCGGTTAAGGAAGACAGAGCTAAATTTATCACTAAGGCTTTTAAGTGTTTCTCTCTATTTCTCTTCCTCTTAATAGGTTTTTTTTTCAAATGTGTTTGCATTAAGTGATTCATTCTGGAATGACCCATCCTGTTTGGAGAAGAACAGGAACTGAATGGGTTCTGGGTGCAGCTTCTGGAAGGAAAAGTACCTGGTCAGGGTGCTCCTGGAAACAATGCTGAGTGTAGCTCCTGAGAGGAGAGAAGCAAGGGCTTATAGCTCCAGACCAGTGAGTTAAGCATGTGCTGTTTCAGAACTCTTGCTTTTTGCATGGAGCCCTCTGAAGCATATGCACTGGGTTTACACTGAATGATCTTGCGCTAAATGTGGTCTGTAAGCACAATCCTCTCCTTCCCTGTTCTGTTACATGAAAGTCTCACTGTGTTTCATCCTAAATTAAAGAGGCAGAAAAGATGTAAAATATCTAATTATATATTCACAGACTGAGGCTTTTTATGACTGTTGCATAAAGCAAACAATGAAGCACCCAAGGAGCTTGGCAGCAGCTGAGACAGACACCTCTCCTGGTGCTCGTTCTTGCTGAGTGTCTTTTATGGTGAGCTGAGTCAACAGGATTCATACCAAGCGTACCAAGAGAGCTCCCAGGAGCCTCCTAGTATGTATACCAGGGGTGACTGCATTATCTTGCTCTAACAAGATTCCTGCTGGTGGAGCCGGAACTGCACCCACTCAACTGCTGTTTAAACAGCAGCACCTGCTCTGTGTTTCTGTCCCACCTGAGGCCTCCATAGGTGGGAGGTTTAGAAAAGAGGCTTGGCATCTCGATTGTGAGCAGTGCTAAGAACAGGTCACATTCCCACTGGAGGAGAGTATTCGAGGGCTGCCTGTGTTATGGGGTAGAATAGAGAACCCAGTGCAAAGCAAAGAGAGACGTGGCTGGCATAGTCCCCCGGCTGATACCAATCGGTATATCTAGGTTTTTATACTGTTCTCACCACCCTAGTATCAGTGTAGAGAAACTTTCATCTTGTTCTAAAGAGGCTGAGTAACAAGTTGAGGGAGAGAAGGCTGCAGAGAATCACATGGGCCAGTTGGCCATGCTTTTCAAAAAGAGAGGCTTACATTTAGGCTCCTAGAGTAAAATTCACCAAGAGCCCAACTTACTTAGGAGCCTTTCAGTGGGACATAGGCTCCTGAGTCAGTTAGGTGCTTTGGAAATTTTTACCCCCTAAGTTTTCAGAAGTGCTGAGTACTCACTGGGTGTGTCTACACAGCCAGTTGTCATGAGCCTCCAAGTCTAAATTGACAGACTGAGGCTTGCACTAAAAATAGCTGTGTAGACAACGCTTTTAAATTGCGGCTCAGGCGGAGCTTGGGTTCTGAAGCCTATGGTGAGGGATGCCACCCCCCATCCTGGGCTTCAGAACCTGAGCTCCAGTCTGACCCACAGCATCCATACAGCTATATTTAATGCCATAGCACGATCTCAAGTCTCAGGAGAGAATTTTTGCTCTGTACATGTTCACAAAGATCACTTCATCCAACACTGAACACAGTCACCATTGGGCTAGAAAAATCATTACAGTAATGTTACTGTCAAGCTAACTAGAGTGGCTTATGACCATGAGTGCCAAGCTCAGAACAGACTGTTAAGCAACAGGGCACAAACCCCAAACTGGTTGTGTTCTACATTTAGGTTTCACCAACGAAGTATCAATTGTGAACTCCTCAAGCACTACAACAGCCGTTAACATGGAGTCACAGACAGTCCCTTTCGGCACTCGGGTCTATCTAGCCACCTATGCAAACTTGCCTTTGTGATAGATGGTCCCTTACACCAAAAATGACAACCATATTCAGGTTACTCCCAGTCACTTACCCCAGGTCAGTTGTACTTTATCTCTCTCCACAAAGACAGCACCTGTAGCCAATCCTCTAATAAACCAACTAAAGATTTGTTAACTAGGAAGAAGAAATGAGAGTTAATTACAAAGTTAAAGCAGGTAAACATATATACACATACAAATGAGTTACAGTCTTAGGTTTCAAAAGGCAATAGAAGCTGCTGTAATATGCAAACTCTATATGTCCCTTACAGCTAACCCAAGCTGAGTGGCTTGGGGATCCCTTGCTTATGCTTAGAAATATTGCCTTCTCCAAATTCCACAGTGATACGGTTCCGTCTGGTCAGGGACTTTTATTCCCTTCTCCCAGAGCTCTCACGGATGCAGCAAGTGTTGGTGCCTGCCTCCTTTTCATGGGTGTGCGGGGGTGGGAGCGCAGTCTTCACTGCCGTTGTCCTTTGATGTTTAGTGAAACATCAAAGGACAACGGCAGTGAAGATTGCGCTCCCACCCCCGCACACCCAATGGCTCATTGGGTTTCAGTTGGCCTTCTTGTGTGCAGGACCAGCACTTTACATTAGTTAACACTTCTTTCCTGTTTGGTGAGTTACACAATTACAGAGCTTTACAAAGCAAACACTCCATATAACTTCATACCACGGGCTACAGATGTTATAAGTGAGATCAATACATGCAGCATCCTACAAGCATTTCATCAAATCTAAACACTCAACATATTCTTAGCAAATTAACATCTATGCTAACAATGCTAGCACACAGGTGAGCCAGACTGGTTTCTAGCTATGCTTTTATCAGTGTTCAGTGTAGGGTGAGCAGACAGCAAGTGTGAAAAATCAGGACGGGGGTGGGGGGTAATAGGAGTCTATATAAAAAAAGACCCAAAAATCGGGACTGTCCCTATAAAATCAGGACATCTGGTCACCCTAGTTCAGTGAGGCCTGGGGGGCCTTGGCATGAGCTGGTGGCTGGTCTGTCGGCATCATAGTTACCTAGAGGTTTAGGAGAGGAAATGAAGATCCGTGCATAGAAACTGCATCATGACCTAGAGGGCCTGGGATCTCAGGAGACCCACTCAGATGGGAAAGCCTGAGCATTAGCTATAAATACTCAAAAATATGACTGACTACCATGACATAACATTAAAAGGACATGCTGTGCCTGCCAGTTTACAGTACAATCCGTCCATGGAGTGTTCCAGTAAACCTGGAAGGAGTTATGGGACAAAGTGACCACAGCCTCTGAGCCTGGGGGGATCAGTGTTCTTCAAACTGATTGAAAGTTTGCCAAGTACAGTTAGTCCTCTTGGAATTAGACCACGCTCAGTAATTCCTTGTGCATTAACTGCAGCCTCCTGAATTTACTGTTCTGATAGCTCACAAGTGTTTCATGCAATTCTAGATCTTTGGTCCATGGTGCAGCTACATCTGGCTGAAACTGAAATATGTTTAGCTGAACGTGTTAGCAGTTTAAACTGATGTGAGGTTCCTCCTTCTTCCATCAGGCTGATTACTATGAATTCCACTGCCTTAATTTCAGCTCTCTGCGATTCTAGGAATAGGTCCTTGATTAAATGCTCAGAAACTAATCTATTTTTAGTGATTCAGTTACAGTACAGTATACTAAATATAGACATGACCCCAAATCAAAACCCTAGATCCCAGGTTATGGGGGTGCTTTAGATCCTTGTCCAAATTTAAATTTTGTTGCTTGGGCCCATCTCTAATTAAAGCTAATGGGCCAGATCCTCACCTGACATACCTCAGCATTTACACCAGGTGCAGATTTGGTCCAATGGCAATCTGAGCGGCTGCAAAAAGCCTCTTCTAGCTTCTTCAGTTCCTGATTCCAGTTTTAAGATGGCAATACTGAATAAGGCCTCAGGTCAATGAGGAATAGAACTCTCTAAGGAGCGGCAGAGCAATTAAACCTTTGGGTGGCGTTTGGTGTCTGAGAACTCTGAAATCGTAATTTGGGTAAGTTGAAAATGTTCATTTACATGCAAACCAGCCCAGTGGTTTGCTGTTGACTTGGCATTGCTCACTCTGCTGGAGATGTTGCTATCGCTGATGCTGTTAGGGTGACCAGATGTCCCAATTTTATAGGGACAGTCCCGATTTTTGGGTCTTTTTCTTATATAGGCTCCTATTACCCCCCACCCCCTGTCCCGATTTTTCACATTTGCTGTCTGGTCACCCTAGGTGCTGACCTCCTTTTTGCAACAGAGCAATGCTGAAGCCAGTTAAAGGTAATAATAATAAATTCCCCTCAAGCTGTGAAACCTGAGAGACTGGGACCTGGCAGTGCAGAGAACTTTGCAGAAGCCTCATGACCAGACTCGTTTATACCCTGCTCCCTTGGAGCTAAGGAAATGTTTTATGTGACTAGCACTTGTGGTGGACCAATAACCCTGGAACCTGAAGTCTTCTAATTTGCCAACTGACCAGCTACTATACATCATAGCGAACAGCAATGTAAGCTTCTCCTACACCTCCCCCGGTAGCAAATTGTCTTGGCCCTGACCAGGTGGTCACTTGTAGGACTGATGTGCTCTACGGACCATTCAGTCATTGGCCTCTCTGCTGAAACTCCCAAGAAGGACACTGGTCTACTAGGAACCCTGTTGAGACCCACTAACTCAGTTCACATTGACTAATAACTTTCAGACAATATCAGAGGGGTAGCCGTGTTAGTCTGAATCTGTAAAAAGCAACAGAGGGTCCTGTGGCACCTTTAAGACTAACAGAAGTATTGGGAGCATAAGCTTTCGTGGGTAAGAACCTCACTTCTTCAGATGCAAGTAATGGAAATCTCCAGAGGCAGGTATAAATCAGTATGGAGATAACGAGGTTAGTTCAGTCAGGGAGGGTGAGGTGCTCTGCTAGCAGTTGAGGTGTGAACACCAAGGGAGGAGAAACTGCTTCTGTAGTTGGATAGCCATTCACCGTCTTTGTTTAATCCTGATCTGATGGTGTCAAATTTGCAAATGAACTGGAGCTCAGCAGTTTCTCTTTGGAGTCTGGTCCTGAATTTTTTTTGCTGTAAGATGGCTACCTTTACATCTGCTATTGTGTGGCCAGGGAGGTTGAAGTGTTCTCCTACAGGTTTTTGTATATTGCCATTCCTGATATCTGACTTGTGTCCATTTATCCTCTTGCGTAGTGACTGTCCAGTTTGGCCAATGTACATAGCAGAGGGGCAATGTTATATATGCCATCATGTGCCAGCAATGCCCCTCTGCTATGTACATTGGCCAAACTGGACAGTCACTACGCAAGAGGATAAATGGACACAAGTCAGATATCAGGAATGGCAATATACAAAAACCTGTAGGAGAACACTTCAACCTCCCTGGCCACACAATAGCAGATGTAAAGGTAGCCATCTTACAGCAAAAAAAATTCAGGACCAGACTCCAAAGAGAAACTGCTGAGCTCCAGTTCATTTGCAAATTTGACACCATCAGATCAGGATTAAACAAAGACTGTGAATGGCTATCCAACTACAGAAGCAGTTTCTCCTCCCTTGGTGTTCACACCTCAACTGCTAGCAGAGCACCTCACCCTCCCTGACTGAACTAACCTCGTTATCTCCATACTGATTTATACCTGCCTCTGGAGATTTCCATTACTTGTATCTGAAGAAGTGAGGTTCTTACCCACGAAAGCTTATGCTCCCAATACTTCTGTTAGTCTTAAAGGTGCCCCAGGACCCTCTGTTGCTTTTTTCAGACAATAATGACTTGCAGTCACTGCGAGCCAAGGTTGGGGTTGAACCAGGGCTTTAAGGTGAAAGGCTGCATAATGCATCATCCTGGCAAGCTGCCCAGACACTAGCCTCTCCAACACAGCTCCCTTTTTTCTCGACTCATTACCACCCCCCTGAGTTTCATAGCCAGTTCCCGGAAGGGTAAAGTAGACTCAATCTGATTTTTATTTTCCCTTTGTGTCTCTCCCACTCTTATGCTGAGTGCTGCTATCTGTCTCTGCTCTGAATGGTTCCGTGGGCAGTCACTTGCTCTGTGTCACTCTCAGCGTACTTCACCTATGAACCAGATTATTGCCTTTAAAAATGGAGACGTCCCTTCCTATAGACATTTCCATTGGGTTATTGTAAACTCCCTCCATGGACAGCTCTGCTGGGAATGATCCCAATATCCAGTCAGCTTTGGGAATTTGTATTGCATGTTGATAAAATAGCCCCAAATAGCTTCCAGAGGCTGGGTGATGTTGGAGGGTTCTGTGTTTATTTCTGGGAAAAGTTTAAAAAATACAGTAGGTCACACTGTAACTGAACAGGCCATGTGGTGTAGGGGGGAACGGAATGGGGGGAATGATCACTCACCCAGTGATCTAATCTTTGGTGGTTTGATGAATTCAGCCTCTTTCTGCTTGTGAGCTGCTTACAACGTCCAGGAAGTTATTTGATAAAAAGAACGAGCCCAGCTTTACAGCAGGGAGATGCAGAGCTGGCAGGGAAGGAGTGCTCATACAGCCCTGCCAACGCCTTATTTTCCTCTGCCTTCCAAGAACAACACTGTATTCCATTGCCTGCCGCCCCCTCAGCTGGTGCTGGGAAGAGCAGCTGAGTTTAGCTCATTGTTCCTGGAAGTAACTGAGATTCTGAGCGTTCTCTGCCGTCAGGAACTGCTTGCAGAGAAAAAACGAGCAACTCTGAATCCTTCTCCCTCACTAGTGCACATATAAAACTGCATCAAAAGAGACCACGTAGCTGTTCTCAGGGTCCTCACAAAATGCACAGGGCTCTCTCCCATAAGCCTGGAATTTGGGAGCAATTAGTATATTCAGACTATAATGTAACATGATGGACTCAATTCATCTCTGGGGTAACTCCAGCGAGTTCAGTAGAGTTCCACCAGGGCCAATTTTTTTTTCTTTGTTCAGCAAATTGAAGTACCGTCAGCTGTTCAGCCAGTCCACATGATCTGCTAACCAACTATTCCACAAAGTCTGTGTTTGAAGAGAGACGGTGCCTTGCAACACAGAACAGGTGGAGCAAGGGGCCATTCAAATGCGACTACCCCAGGAGGTGGACTCCTCCTGTAACAGACAGTTCCATTGTGACTACGCCCTGGGGATACTGGAGAGGGGGGTATTCAAATGTTAATGCTACTTGAGGACACAAAAGATATTAATGCTACTTCATACCAGGCTATTAGGGCCAAATCCAGACCTGGTGTGAGTGAGTGACTCACTGCAAACTCCATTGAATCAAATGAAGTTGTAGTCACTTCTATCAGGTCTGAATTTGGCCCATAGGTGGATGGTTTTGGGAGTCATGTGAGCTGGGTTTGTTTCCTGGCTTTGCCACAGACTTCCTGTGTGACCTTGGGCAAATCATAGCACCACCTGTTGCTTCAGTTTCCCCATTTGTAATATGGGCATAATGATACAGAACTACCTTACAGGGGGGACAGTGAGGATTTATTAATGTCTGGAAGGTCCTCGGGGGAAAGCACTATAGAAATACAAATTATTACTATGCCACTTGGGAGGTGCTCTCTGCAAGGCTGCTCAGTTCAGAGTCAGGGATAGAAGAGCTGTCTCTTCAGGCTGGCCCAGTGCTCTAATTGAGCAGCCGCGTGAGGGATCTGCAGTCCAGTCCCCCACACTGTCCCTGAGTTTAATGGCTGCAAAGAATCCAACTGGGTCTAGGAAAAAAGAGTGCCCCAGGTGACCATTAATATAGCAGCTGCAAAAACCAGAGAAGCAGCCAAGGAAAACTGTAAGCAAGGAGAAAACGACATAGCACAGTGGTTTTCAACCTGCGGTCCCTGGACCCTTGGGGGTCTGCAGGCTGTGTCTAAGATTTCCAAAGGGGTCCACACCACATTGAACATTTTTTCCGAAAATGAAAAAAAGTTGAAAGCCACTGACATAGCAGAAAAGTGGAAACAGCAGAAAAAATTGTATGGGATGGTTTCATATCAAAAAAGGGTTTGTTGCTCCTTTTAGCTTCAATACAGAGCAGTAGCAGAGAAAGCTTTAAAAGGAGTGATCAGTGAGGAAGTTAAAGCTAGAGCAATAGATTCCTTAGTTCCTGGAACAGAGTCTGGCAGGAACAGGTCTAGTAGTTGGGGTATGAGGACATTTTTCCTAAGGTAGAGAGTCTGCAACAAGTACTGATGGACAGAAGAATCTGGCACTCAGATACCGCGGTGATGGATGGGCAGTACCAAACCCAGAGACAGACTAAAGACAAAAAATTGTGTCTTCTGTTGGGAAGGCTAGTCTTTGATGGAAGGTCAAGAAGAGCCAAGGACGGGAAAGCCAGAGAGCCCTGCTGAAGTGTATGGCTTTCCAGACATCTAAGCCTAGGGCATTCAGGCCAGCTGGGGGACTGATGGCTGAAAATTGCTCTGGGGCAAACAATGGCAGATGCCCTGTCTTGGTTAGCTGTGGTGTGGAATGAGGGTCCATCTGTGGATACTCTCATTGCTGCCTTCCTTGGTGTAACTGGTCTGCAGAAGAAGAGCTCAGGAGGTATTGCCATATCATTCACTCTGGGATTAGTTGATGGGAAAGTCCATGTTCAGGAGGGAGAAAACCCACTCTGGTTTAATTTTATATGCTTAATACCTCGCTCCCTGCCCCCTCCACACACACATACACAATGTCAACATGGAAACTTGCAGACATTCAGGTTAAGGCTCTACTTTCAGCAGTCCCCAAACCTGATGGTGTAAAGCTGCACCATACAAACATTCTCCGTGCTCTGGAAGCCCTTCCCCAGAACACAGAGAACCAGCTGCATGGATACTCCTTTCTCCTTCTGCCTGCTGTACAGCCCATTACCAGAGAGCAGGCTCTGTGGGCTAGGGTAATAGCAAACTCTGCCCTTCCCTGTGTTCTGGGGATGTGTGTATGGCCCAGCCAGTGGCATTTGCATTACGATGCCGACCGCCTCAAACATCTGCTGTTGCTGCCGTACTTGGGTTCCACTGACCAGCTGAGAAGGTGCCATGTCAGACAGGGCTTGGTCTCAGGCTCTGGTGGTTCTTTGACTGTATGGTTCAGCCCTCCTGTTACATGCAGCCTCCTCTGGGTCTGTGTGAATTCTTGCTCTTGATGCGCTTCGTTGGGACCCTGACACAGCACTGACTGTGGTGTTGAGGAGCCTTTCAAGTTTCTCTCTTCGGCTGCCTCGATTCCTGGAATCGGCTCAGGCCAGGCAGCAGCTTGAAAAAACAGTAACCAGAAAAATAAACACCCTTCCACTTGATGCGTTCCTATAAACGTTGCTGCAAAGGGAAAACCAGAGCAGTGCAGAAGAGCTGAGACATCCTGTGTGGTGAAGAGGTGCTGGCAGCTGAGTCAAACTCACAGAACTCAGCTAACTCAGAAAAACCCACCCATCCCTACACACTGCTCCAGATGCAGCTTCATCCATATGCTATTATCATGGGAAGGGGAGGGAGAGGTAGGGGGCAGCATGACAGTGCCTGTCCAAAGTAGCATACCAACTAGGATTTCCCTGCAGGTCTGTGTTCTCACATGTTGCCTATGGTAACAACATGTTGCTGCTCCTTATTGCTGAGTAACAGTCTCTGACCTCTGCTTGCTCTTTTGCCAGTTAGCTAGAGCTAGACATGCACACACGGACTCACCACACCACTAAACCAGTGACACTGTTCACAAAGCCGAGCAAAGAATTCCAGCCAATTGAAATGCCTATAGAGTTATGAATGAGTTGTCATTTCTCATTTTTCAGGGGTGGATGGGTATGTGGATTAAAACCAACTTTTTTTGTTTTTTTGTTAATAGAAATTCTGGAATCAGTTGCTCCCTGCTGAGACTAAAACCCTGCTACAGTATTCTCTTTCATAGAAAGCATGACCCCATAATGCTAGTACAGAAGAGCCTCTTTCATACTGCCATGAAATGAATCTTAGAAATACCAGGCAGAGAGTTTTTACTATGACTGATATTAGAGGAGCACCTACAGTACCCTACAGAGACTGGGGCTCCATGCTCCATAGACACATACTGTGCCCAAAGCTCTTACATTCTAAATAGGCAAGACAAACAAATGGTGGGAGGGGAAACAAGGCAGTTGGGGTATGTCTACTCTGCAGCTGGGAGCCAACTAGACAGACTAGTGCTAAAAATAGCAATGTGGACATTGCAGCACTGACTAGCCACCTGACCTCAGACCCAGGGGGACAGGTGGGTCTGAACACCAGTGGTTAGCCGGAGCCATCACTCTGGTTAACTATCCACTGCTGCTATTTGTAGCATAATAGCTTGAGCCTGTCTCCCCAGACTCGAAGGTTTGCTCCCCATAGCCCTAAGAAGTGAAGCTATTTGCCTGAGGTCATACAGCAGACTAGTGGCAGAAACAGGACTAGAACCCAGGTCTCCAGAGAACCAGCCAGTTTAGCATGAAAACCACCTCTCAATGTAGAGTTAGAGTGTGTTTCCAAAGAGCACAGAAACTGAAGATTCATCTCCTCCCACCTCAAGGCATAAATATTGTAGCAAATCTGCAGACCTCGGTCTTCGCGACAGCCGCTCAGCGGCATATCACGAGCACTCAGAACTCCAGGGCAAGTGGGGCTAAGAACTCAGCCCTCCAGTTCCAAAAGGCACAACCCTTCTACAGCTTGAGCTAAAGACCACTTGTGTACACCACTCTTTGAAAATCTATAGCAAAGCCATGCTCTCTGGGAAGACCTCTCTAGAAAATATACTTATTAAAAGCTAACTTTCCATGCAGCAAAATCTGGATTTTCCCACCTCCCACTGTATCATGGGTTTTCCTGTGGGTTTTAAGATAGATGAGCTGGGAAAGAGAATAAAAGGTGCCTTTATAAAAGTGCTAGTGACAGGTTTGGGGCAGCTGCTGGGAAAGCACCCAGTTATAGCAGAAACATACTTGCATTCTCACCAGCACAGGAATATTACTGTGTTCAGGGGCAGTGAGCACTTGACAAGTTTCACAACCAATCTCTCTTTTCAATTGCTCAGACATTGCTCAGATTCCTTTGGGGCAGGAACTTTCCTAGCCTGGTCTTGGCCCAGAGGAGAATAGTTTGTGGGGGGAGATGGTTGGTTGGTTGTTTTGTTTTTAATGATGGAAACATGGTCTGCCAGTTTTGAGCTTGTGAAGATGTCTGAGAGCTTCTTGCACCAGTTAGTAGTAGTAAGATTAGTGATACCGTAGCATCCAGGAGCTCCAATCATGGGCCAAGACCCTGCTGTGGTAGGTGCTGCACAAACGCAGCACAAGCCCAGAGAACTGTCTCTGGCACCAGATGGGGAATCTTCCTGATGCTAATAATACCATGTGAGATTCCCCCAGTGCCCACCTTTGTGGTGACCCGGCATGAAGTACGTAGAAACCCAAGCTCCCTCCCTGGCTTTAGGACTGTGCTGAGAATGAAGAGGGGCCCTCCCTCAGGCAGCTGCCTGTTCCCTTCCTGCTCTTTCTCTGCCTGTCCTCAGCAGACAATTTCTGTTTCTATTTTCCCTTCACCTTCCAAAACCCTCAGATGTTTCCTTCATTTCCCCCCTCCTGCTCTTTCGGCCTCTCCTCATCCTCTCCCTGCTTCCCTCCAGAGTTTCTCTTGCTCCCTCTAATATTTTCTTCTTCCACGAACCCCCTTCAGTCCTTCCCATCTCTCTCCCCCTCACCTAGTTTCCCTCTTCTCCCCACTCTCCCATCTCTCCCAACCACTCCGGATGTCCCTTGCTCCCTGTCTTTCCTTTTCATCCCTTTCATGCCTCGCCCCCTTGAATAGTCTCTTGTTCCCTCATTTTTCCCTTTCTCCCCCACTCCCTCAGCAGTCTCTCTGCTCTCTCCCCTTAGCCCCCCTTCTGCCTGCTTTTCACTATGGCCTTTGCACTTGTGTCCCCTGCGCAACGAAGAAGGAGCAAGTAGACTAAACAAGAGGCTTCTGCCAAATCATTGCAGAGCTCTTGATAAATTCAGCACTTCTGCTGCTCCTTGTTCGTCTGGCAGCATGGCAGGCAGCCCAGCATCCTGCCTCCCACTTGATGAGCTCACCAGGAGCTGTGGTAGTTTATTCTAAGAAATCAGCTAACATACAGTACTGAGTAGAGGCACCCCTCCCCTGGGAGCATCAGCAGAATTAAGATGTTCAAGTGAGCTGTCTTGGGGATTACACAATCTTATCACCTCCTGCAAGGCCTTGGAGAACAAGGCTAGCACTGCATGCACTGAGTCACACTTCCCCCTGAAACAGTTCAAGTTCCTTGACTCACATCCTCTCACAGGAGCGCTGCTTTCTTACATCTCTGTAGCCAGATGCCCCAGTGCAAGCACAACAGAGACAGAGAAGTAAAGGCTCCTATTTGTCCCCATTGATTTTAAGTCGAGAACCAGTCCCCCAGGAGCCAGTACACAACAGACCCGTTCATTGATCTCATGTTGTGGAAGGCAATAAAGATTGTTGGTCAGCCTATGGGAACTAACACGAGTTAGCTGAAAATTTTCTGCTATGCTTTTTACTAGGAAATAGCCCTTTACACACCCCAAAATGATAATGCACACAAAGGCACAGACTTTAGGACAGGAAGTTTATTAACAGAGTCATCATCCTGCATAATCTGGATATAGCATGATGAGTGGAACTGGAGAAAGAGGGTCAGGTTACACGAGGGACTGCATTTGGTGTGATACCAGGGGCTCAGGCATGCAAACTGAGCCAGGCTCTTGCCAGACACACACATACCTCTCAGCAGGTACACCTCTACGCTGATATAACGCGACCCGATATAACACGAATTCGGATATAACGCGGTAAAGCAGCGCTCCGGGGGGGCGGGTCTGCGCGCTCTGGTGGATCAAAGCAAGTTCGATATAACGCAGTTTCACCTATAACGCGGTAAGATTTTTTGGCTCCCAAGAACAGCATTATATCGGGGTAGAGGTGTAATAATGGCTTCTATGTATGGTCAGCAAAGAGCGCCTTTCTACACCGCTGTCTCTGTCGACACAGCATGTGCAAGTACCTAGCATTGACACAGTGAGTGGTGCAGTGTCTGTTGGAGTTGCTGTTGCTCTTTGGTATTTTTCTTAAAGCCCCAGCTCCTGGACTCATGTGATTAGGTGAGAATCTCAGCTTTCATTTTTATTATATATACTATATTATATATATAAAGATATTTCAAGCTGTTATGATTGCAGAGAAAAGCATGTAGGCATGGCTGTGTGATGGCTTTGTATTGCAGGAAGAACCTGGGTGGGGCCTACACGTGTTGTTTACACTGGCAGTTTTGTGGAATCTCCCACCAGTGAAAACACTAGTACAGGCAGGCCCCTGGTGTTTTTGCCATCAGGTTATCCAGACCTGCTTTGAGAAGCCTGGCAAATTCAGACTGGAAATAAGGCACACATTTTTAACAATTAGAGTAATTAACCATTGGAACAATTTACAAGGTTCGTGGTGGATTCTTCATCACTAACAATTTTTAAAACGAGACTGGATGTTTTTCTAAAAGATTTGCTCTAGGAGTTATTGTGAGGAAGTTCTACAGCCTGTGCGATACAGGACATCAGACTAGATGAGCACAATCATCCCTCCTTGCCTTGGAATATGATAAAATCTCCTAAAACCTGTCTGCATAGCACACTGCATAGCACTATTGCTATCAGAGCATAGGCTATAGCAGGAGATTTCCCAACAATTGTCACTATAGACACAGCCCAGGTGTTCTTGTAAATTTTGCATCATGAAGCCAGGGCTCAGGGTAGTTCAGTTCTTCCTGTCTCAGAATTCATTATAAGAGAGTTGGCAAAATGGACCGTCCTTTCTGATGTGTTGAAGTCTAACTTAACAGAGCAGGAGGGAGTACATTCAGTACTTATCTGAGAACATTGGAAGGATCTCAAGGAAAGAGCTGGAGAATGAACAACATGCCCGGCTGCTTCTTTTGTGAGTTTGCTTGTATTTTGGCTGAAGAACATGAACAGGTAGTAGCATTATATTCAGAATCTTCATTGATTACTTTTTTTTTTTTCCAGCCTTAGAAGAGCATGTTCTTGAGTAAAGATTTCCTCACACTGCCCAGGTAATAAGTAGTGACCTGGTTTAGTTTTCCAGGAAGTTCAGCTTTCTCTATGTAAGTGTGGTGACCAAGCTGTGAGTTTAAGTACTGGCAGTCCTATTCTCACTTGCAGATTACATGTTACTGGGAATCGGAGTAGACTTTGGCCTAGGGTGAGGTTATGGTGTTCTGCCACTCTGGCAGCAGAGATGATAGAGGAAAGGGCTATTTGCCAGCCAGCAGGAGTGTGTTCTTCTCTGACTTGGTAGCTGCTAATAGCTCAAAAACTCCACTAGCCAGTGGTGATGACCCTGTGTCTCAGTATGGAGATAATTATCCTGCATTCCATCCAGTTACAGTTTTACAAAGTAAGCAGGGCCTTCACGGAAGTGTTCAAACAAAAGTAGTCCTGCCCTTGGGAGTCATTCTCTATGAAGCTGTATATTAATTTCAGATTCCTAAGAAGGGTAAAGTCACCCCCAACTTCTGTCTTATATACTCTATATTTGGAGAATGGAACCCAGAGCCTTGTATCCCACTGCAAGAGTAGAAGAGTCATTGTGGTACACCTGAGAGTGGAGCATTCCAAATGTAGGCAGATTCTAATTCCAACAGCCAGTGACTGTAGGCGTCTCAAACTGGGAGAGCTCTCAACAGCTAGTTATCCTGTCAATCCCTACATGCGTATGTGACGCTGTCATTGCACTTCATTCTGATTCCTTTGTGAGCCTTGGGCATTTAAAGGCAAAAGTTAGAAGTTGCTATTGATTTGATTCCAGCTTGTAATGTGTGTCTATAGCCTTATTCTGCCTGCACTAACCTAAACTTAAAGGGCCAGATCCTGGGCCCCCTCCCAAGTGCCCTAGTTAAGGCAGAAACTGAGGCTATCCCGAGTTGGCATAGCCAGCCCAGCCCATTCCCCTATCTCCCCTAACGTAAGAAACATTCCAGGGGAGGTGAGTATGGGAACAGCAAGACGGGAAAGAGTGAAGCACAATGTGCTCAGTTGTGATCCTGTGTGGCACAGCAGTCCTGCTGAGTTTAGTCTCCTAAACCAGTTTGGCCTCTGGCTGCATCAGCTTGAAGGAGTTGGAAAGGTGTCATAATACCACCTAATCTCCTCCCTCCTGCACTTCTCCAGTATCACTGAGTGTTACGCTGGCAAACCTGGAGATCCATCCCCAAATGCAACATTGTCTCTGCAGGTGGGCAGGGTTTTTTCTCTCCTAGTATCCCTGACATAGCAATAGGTTTATGCTGTATGTCATACGCCAGGAAAGAGAGACCGTTCCTGCCCTGCAGATCTTGCCATCTAAATAATTCAAGACAAATGAACACTAGATAAGATACAGGGCAAGAATACAGGAGGGGGTGGTAAGGGGATGATTAAAGTTGCAAAGAGCAGGTGGGAGATCATTTATACAGGTGGAGAGACACTTCGAATTTTCAATTGGAAATCTTGAAATTCTTGGGGTGGGAAGGAGACTTTTCTCCCAAGCACTGGGATGTGTTTGGAAATACAATCCAAATTAGAGTTTGCTGCACAGCTGTCTCTGTGCCTCAGCCCGACAAGCCAGCAGAAGGGAAAGACTGTTCAAGCGAACAAAAGGCAGCTTTGACGTCAACGCCGGGGAGTGTTGCCCTGACAATGGAAGGTGGAGCAGGGGAAGGAATCTGCAGTTAATAGGCTCTGGACTGGAGTGTACTTTGGCAGAAGGACAGCAATTGCCCCTAGTTTCTAGGAATAATAGATTATTTCTGTGTTACTGGGGGGGGGGATAGCTCAGTGGTTTGAGCATTGGCCTGCTAAACCCATGGTTGTGAGTTTAATCCTTGAGGGGGGCCACTTAGGGATCTGGGGCAAAATCAGTACTTGGTCCTGCTAGTGAAGGCAGGGGGCTGGACTCAATGACCTTTCAAGGTCCCTTCCACTTCTAGGAGATAGGATATCTCCTATAATTATTATTTATAATTTTCCCTGGCTCAAGTTATGTGAGTCAGGTTTCAATTCACCTGCCCCCACAATAAAGTCAGTAGTCCTGGCAAGCTCTAATCTCGGGTTTCTCAACCTGTAGGTCGGGACCCAAAATTGGGTTGCTAGAATGTTTCAAAGGGTGGTGTGGCAGCTCCTGTGACTCCTGTCCCACAGGGCTGGCTGGGCTCACCTCCCTGCTCCAGGCACTGCAACCTCTGGGGTCTCAGCGCCACAGAGGTTTAGCCCAGACATCATGATGACAAGAGTCCGGGTAGGCCAAATTTAAGTGAATGGCACTGCAACCCCATGAGCCAGGTCAAAACTCCACTCTCACAAATCTGGTCCAGTCTGAGGGTGGGACCAAACCTGAGCAGTGCTGCAACCCTGGAGGTTGCAATGCTCAGAGTGGAGATCCAAGCCCAGCCGGCCCCACGGCACAGGAGCTGCCACTGTGGGGGGAGTGCTGGGCAGGGCCCAACCCCCTCGGGAGACAGGACCTGACTGAAACCACCCCAGGGCCTCCACCCCCAGACTATTTACTGGTCGTGACAGGCCATAAACATAGACAAATGGGTCCTAAGCCCAAAAAGGTTGAGAACCACTGCTTTGTATTTCCAAACTCCCAGTGGTACGCATACCCCTGGGGGTACGCAGAGGTCTTCCAGGGGGTACATCAACTCATCTAGATATTTGTCTAGTTTTACAACAGGCTACATAAAAAGCCCTAGCGAAGTCAGTACAAACTAAAATTTCATACAGACAATGACTTGTTTATACTGCTCTATATACTATACACTGAAATGTAAATATATTTATGTTCCAATTGATTTATTTTATAATTATATGGTAAAAATGGAAAGTCAGCAATTTTTCAGTAATAGCGTTCTGTGACACTTGTATTTTTATGCCTGATTTTGTAAGCAAGTAGTTTTTAAGGGAGGTGAAACTTGGGGAATACACCTGACAAATCAGACTCCTGAAAGGGGTACGGTAATCTGGAAAGGTTGAGAACCACTGCTCTAACCCACATCACCCATCCCGCACACTCCTTTCCACTAAGCAACTGTGCATGTCATTGTTCCTTTCCTGGCTTTGATCAGTTTGTTTGACGTGATTGTAGCATTCTCTCAATTGAGCTTTTGTTGGAAGAATGTGTTGTAATGAACTGCAGTGCACATGTGTGTACCACAGCTCTCTGCTGGATAGAATCAGAACTGTTCAGTTGTGTGTATGTTGTCCCTGTACTGCTAACAGCTAAAGGAGATTCTCTCTTAACTCAAATGGCAGTGCCCTGTGGACAAGAGTTCTGTCCTTGCGAAGTTCCGAATGGCCACTGTGTAACACAGTGACAACCCTGAAGTTCTGGGAAGCTGTGGATTTGTTACAGTACATGTACTGCTTTACATTAAAATGCAGTTGAAGAGTCCCTGCCACTCTCAGGCAAACTTTAAAATTACTAAGGCTGGACCCAAACCCCCATGAAGCTGGAGTGTAGTTTGTTTCGTACTTTCCTTTCCCATCTCTGCACAGATCCCTGAGTATCAGTGAATACTGGTTCCCTGTCCGGTCCCCCTGGACAAGAAACCCTGAATCAGAACACTTTGGAAAATCTGAATCTGAACTCCATGGTTCAGGCCCACTGCACTTTAGAATCTGCCACCGTATGGCAAAGGCACCTTAAGATGCAATTCTGCATGGCTGCATGGAAGCCAGGATATTTAAGGTTAAACCCAGAGTCTGTTGTTCACTCACTGCTACCCTGTCCTCAATTCACTTTGCTGATTCTAAGTATAGAATAAAGATAGTATGCAGACCCTCCTCACATGTTTACCCAGTCCAGTGCTGTATATAGGTAAAGGGGAGCAAGCTAAGGTTGTTCTTCCCTGGGAATTTCCTGCCTTTTGATTTTGGGCCAGGAGGAAAAACAAGTGCATTTTTCATTTATTTACTTAATGTTTGCCCTTAAATAGCTGATATGACACGGACAAAAAAATCCATAAAATTGCCGTCGGCATTATTGAAAGGAAGTGTCCCCTAACCATAGATGAACTTGCCTATCTATTTGAATAATTAGAGAACTCCCAGTGGTGGCTCTGATTGGCCAATGTCATGGACTCAGCAATATTTGTTGAGGTAAAAAATTTTTTTTTATTTTTTTTGCATTCTAAGGATAGATATTCAAAGTACCCAGTGGGGACGCACTGTAGCTGTACTGTGAGGATGTAAAATGTTCCTAACCTATGTTCTAGCACAGAGTAAACCGAGCAGTTACATTGGACAAATGGCTGCACCATTTTTAATGAAACATACATACTGGATTGATGCTGGTGATATATTTGACAAGATAAATGTTCTGGGCCGAGCACTGCCATTGGCTGAATTTATGTATTGAAATTAGTAGAAGTAGGTATTAGTTTGGCCCACTCTCCCTAGTATTCTTGGAATGGTGCTGAATATACTGTCCTGTCATGTATTCTATTTTGTAGTCTGATCTTGAGTTTCCCTTGCCATGAGAACTCACCAGTTCCATCCTGTTTGACTGTCACTGCTTTTTAGATTAGTAATGTGAGATTACTATTTTAGTCCATATAGGACCAAAGAGGCAGTGGAACCTTCATCAGTGAGAACATTGTGACTGACTCTGGAAAGGCTTACTCTGTGAATTAAGGGTAGGTCTCTCAGCCATTCTTAACTGCTATAACACATTATACGGGAAAATATTTTCAAAATACCTTTTTTTAATGAAATTACAAATTTGGTTGATAAAAGATAATGGTGTTGATGTAATACACTTAGACTTCTGTAAAGCATTAGACTTCATAGTGCATGACATCTTGATTAAAAAGCTAGAAAGATATAAAATAAACATGGCAGAAAATTGATTAAAAGCTGGCTAACTGATCTCAAAATATAACTGTAAATGGAGACTCATCAAATAAATGTGTTTCTAGTGGGGTCCCACAGGGATAGGTTCTTGATCCTATGCTATTTAACATTTTTATCGATGATCTGGAAGAAAACATAAAATCATCATTGATGAAGTTTGCAGATTACACAAAAATTGGGGGAGTGGTAAATAAGAAAGAGGACAGGCCACTGATACAGAGCGATCCGGATCACTTGATTAACTGGGTGCAGACAAACAATATGCATTTGAATACAGCTAAATGTGAAGTCATACATCTAGGAACAAAGAATGCAGGCCACACTTACAGGATGGGATGTGGGTGGTGGAATTATTCTGGGAAGTAGTGACTCTGAAAAAGATTTGGGAATCATGGGGGATAATCAGTTAAACATGAGCTCCCAGTGTAATGCTGTGGTCAAAAGGGTTAATGCAATCCTAGATGCGTAAACGGGGGAATCTTGAGTAGGAGTAGTAGAGAGGTTCTTTTACCTCTGTTTTTGGCACTGGTTGGAATGCTGTTGGAATACTGTGTCCAGTTCTGGTGTCCACAATTCAAAAAAGATATTGAGAAATTGGAGAGGGTTCAGAGAAGAGCCATGGGAAATGATTAAAGGATTGGAAAAGATGTCTTAAAACTAATGATAAACTCAAGGAGCGCAATCTGTTTATCTTAACAAACAGAAGCATATAAGGGGTGACTTGATCTCAATCTACAAGTGCCTACTTGGGGAACAAATATTTGCTATTGGGCTATTTAATTTAGTAGACAAAGATATAACAAGATCCAATGACTGGAAGTTGAAGCTAGATAAATTTGGACCAGAAATAAAGTGCATATATTAACAGATTAACCATTGGTACAATTTACCAAGGGTTGTGGTGGATTCTCCATCACTGGCAATTTTTAAATCAGAATTGGATGGTCTTCTAAAAGATCTGCTCTAGTTCAAACAGGAGGTAATTCAGGGAATTGTTATGGCCCATATTATGCAGGGGGACAGACTAGAATAGATGATCACACTGGTTACTTCTGGCCTTAGAATCTATAAATACATTCCAGGAGTCATAATCCACAAGCCCTTGCTCTCAGCAGCAGACAACACCATCTCTAGATAGAGATCTACACGCACAGCACTGTGCATGGTAGCAGCACTGCTCATATCGCTATAATTAAGCATTTTCTCACTAGCTTTTATCTAACTTCCCTAACCTTAAAGGATCATAGTAGTTCTCTACTGCTGCCTTCACATGAACATGTATACCACCAATGAGAAATGCTGAAAATAGGTTCTGTCTTTTAGTGGAGCATGAGCCACAGTGCTACCTACACCCATATGGGCCATAAGGAACAGGTGGCATATTTAGGGACCTATAGCCCCTTTAGAGCCAAATGCCTCCCTTAAAAATATTGGACCTGTTTCTGCTCTCACTTGCATTGGATTTACACCATTGTCTTCAGTGGAGTCACTCCACATTCACTCTGGTGGGATCAGAATCAGGCCTTCTTTGTTTAGGGGCACCTTCTCCTCTTGCCCCAAGGGAAAGGGTTCCGGTGCCAGTGTCAGGGCTGAATTTAAGGTAAGTTTATGGAGTGTACATATTTTAAAAGCATGGGCCAATCAGGCTCTTGACTGGGAGTTCTACAACTCTTCAAGTAGATTGGAATGCTAAACTGTATAGTACTATTCGGCCACTGGATAGTGCTATGTGTAAAATACCTTATTTAAACTAACCTCAGCCACACCTAGCAGAGCACTAAAGAATCTTATGATAAACACATCTGATGCATATCTCCCTCAGAAGTAAGCTCTGTAGCCAGTCTGTATCTGATACAAGAGCATGGCATGGTGTCAGAAGTAAACTAAGAAGAGAAACAGAAGGAAAACAGCAACAAAGGTTGCAAACAGGAGGAACAAAGCAACAAAGGTTGCCGGAACTCATCAGCATGCCATTCTTCAATGACCCAGAGAATTTCAGCATTGACAAACTTTCTCAATGGACATACTGGAAGCAATATTTCAAGGTTTCACATTGCAAATAAGCTCCACAAAGAAACTGGAAATATATGGCTGTATTCTTTAATTTATGCTATGCAGAAGCAGGCAGTGCATATCTTTGAATTTTTTTACTTTACAGAAGACAGTCACAAAGATGACTTTGAAAGGGTTTTGGTTGTGTTTGATGCATGCTTTATACCTCAGAGAAATTTGGTTTGTGAAAAAGCATGTTTTCACCAGAGAATTCAAGAACCAGGGGAAATATTGAATGTTTATAAGAGCTCTGCATACATTGGCTGAAAACTGTGATTTTTGGGAATGCAAATTATGAAAATATAAGAGACAGGCTAGTTATTGGGTTAACATATAAAAATCTTTCACAGCAGTTACAATTGAAGTCAGACTTAATCCTAGCCACAGATGTACAGAAAGAAAAGCAGTCTGAATTAGTCAAACAACAGAACAAAAGGCAGGAGCAACTTGAAAAACCTGAAACTAGCTTAGATGCTATAAACAGATATTTGAGTGTTAAAAGACATTATCATAAAATCCCTGAGGCAAGAAGAGAGAATGCCCAGACTAATAGGGACAAATTTCAGCCTACGTGCACAAGGTATGGAAGAAGTCATGCCCCCAGAGATGATGCATGTTCAGCCAGAGACACACAGTGTAATAAATGAATGAAATATGGACATTTTTCAGCTGTTTGCTGCACCGAAGCAGTCAGGAAGTTGACTCATATTACAGACAATCAAGAGCCATTTTTTCTGCGATCTGTCACTTGCAATGACACAGAGCCTGCCTGGAGAGTGAAACTGAATACTCATGGCAAGATTATTGACTTTAAAATCGGCTCAAGAGCAAATTTAACAGTCATCTCGAATGGGACTTACAATAATCATCAACCCCTCCTAGAGCTGAAGTCACCTAACACAGCTCTGACTAGCCCTGGACGTATCCTGAACTGTGTGGGCCAGTTCATCACAGAAACAACTTGCAAAAGCTATGCGTTCAGAGTGTACATGATCAAAGGATCAAAGGATCTTTGAAAACTCATGGCGATCGGGGGAGGTCCCAGATGACTGGAAAAAGGCTAATGTAGTGCCCATCTTTTAAAAAGGGAAGGAGGAGGATCCGGAGAACTACAGGCCAGTCAGCCTCACCTCAGTCCCTGGAAAAATCATGGAGCAGGTCCTCAAGGAATCAATTTTGAAGCACTTCAAGGAGAGGAAAGTGATCATGAACAGTCAGCATGGATTCACCAAGGGCAAGTCATGCCTGACTAACCTAATTGCCTTCTATGATGAGATAACTGGCTCTGTGGATGAGGGGAAAGCAGTGGACGTGTTATTCCTTGACTTTAGCAAAGCTTTCGATACGGTCTCCCACAGTATTCTTGTCAGCAAGTTAAAGAAGTATGGGCTGGAGGAATGGACTATAAGGTGGATAGAAAGCTGGCTAGATCATTGGGCTCAACGGGTAGTGATCAATGGCTCCATGTCTAGTTGGCAGCTGGTATCAAGCGGAGTGCCCCAAGGGTCCGTTCTGGGGTCGGTTTTGTTCAGTATTTTCATTAATGATCTGGAGAATGGTGTGGATTGCACCCTCAGCAAGTTTGCAGATGACACTAAACTGGGAGGAATGGTAGATATGCTGGAGGGTAGAGATAGGATACAGAGGGACCTAGACAAATTAGAGGATTGGGCCAAAAGAAATCTGATAAGGTTCAACAAGGTGTACAGAGTCCTGCACTTAGGACGGAAGAATCCCATGCACTGCTACAGACTAGGGACCGAGTGGCTAGGCAGCAGTTCAGCAGAGAAGGACCTAGGGGTTACAGTGGACAAGAAGCTGGATATGAGTCAACAGTGTGCCCTTGTTGCCAAGAAGGCTAATAGCATTTTGGGCTGTATAAGTAGGAGCATTGCCAGCAGATCAAGGGACATGATCATTCCCCTCTATTCGGCATTGGTGAGGCCTCATCTGGAGTACTGTGTCCAGTTATGGGTCCCACACGACAAGAAGGATGTGGAAAAATTGGAAAGAGTCCAGCAGAGGCAACAAAAATTATTAGGGGGCTTATGAGGAGAGGCTGAGGGAACTGGGATTATTTAGTCTGCAAAAGAGAAGAATGAGGGGGGATTTGATAGCTGCTTTCAGCTACCTGAAAGGGGGTTCCAAAGAGGATAGATCTAGACTGTTCTCAGCAGATGACAGAACAAGGAGTAATGGTCTCAAGTTGCAGGGCGGGGAGGTTTCAGTTGGATATTAGGAAAAATTAGGAAGGTGGTGAAGCACTGGAATGGGTTACCTAGGGTGGTGGTGGAATCTCCTTTCTTAGAGGTTTTTAAGGTCAGGCTTGACAAAGCCCTGTCTGGGATGATTTAGTTGGGGATTGGTCCTGCTTTGAGCAGGAGGTTGGACTAGATCAGTGGTTCTCAAACTTTTGTACTGGTGACCCCTTTCAGATAGCAAGCCTCTGAGTGCGACCCCCCCTTATAAATTAAAAACACTTTTTTATATATTTAACACCATTATAAATGCTGGCGGTGTAGTGGGGTTTGGGGTGGAGGCTGATAGCTTACGACCCCCCATGTAATAACCTCGCAACCCCCTGAGGGGTCCTGACCCCCAGTTTGAGAACCCCTGGACTAGATGACCTCCTCAGGTCCCTTCCAACCTTGATATTCTATAATTCTATGATTAAACCAACAGACTTCTCAGACACAGTGTGGCAGCCATGATGGGCTTAGTGAGAAAGGTGGAAGAACTCAATGAAATATTCAGTGATATTGAACTTTTGAAAGGAGATCCAATACAAATAACCTAAAGAGGCAATGCTGAACCATATAGTGTACATACACCTCACAGGTTTCAGAGTAGCAGCCGTGTTAGTCTGTATCCGCAAAAATAACAGGAGTACTTGTGGCACCTTAGAGACTAACAAATTTATTAGAGCATAAGCTTTCGTGGGCTACAACCCACTTCTTCGGATGAAGTGGGTTGTAGCCCACGAAAGCTTATGCTCTAATAAATTTGTTAGTCTCTAAGGTGCCACAAGTACTCCTGTTATTTATACACCTCACAGGATTTCAATCCCAGTACTTAATAAAGCAGAAAAACTGAGTTAAAGAGAATGGAATGGATTGGCATAATTGAGAGAATCTCTGCCAATAGCATAGAGTGCCACAATGGTACCAGTTATAAAGACAAATGGGAAAATACAAATCTGTGTGGATCTTAAAAGACTTAATGAAGCAGTTTTGAGAGAAAGCTATATCCTCCCAACACTGGACGACTTCCTCCCCAAAGTGAAAGGAGCTACAGTATTCTCCAAGCTGGACGCCTCAAGTGGATTCTGAGAAATTCCTTTAGCCAAAGAAATGCAGTCAGTTTAGTGCTTTATCACACCCTTTGGGAGAGTTTGCTTTCAAAGATCACCATTTGGGATTACCAGTGCACGTGACATTTTCCAAAGAATGAAGGCAGAACTGTTATCAGACACAAATGGAGTTGTAGTTTTCATGGATGATATTTTGCTATATGGATCTTCGATGGAAAAGCATAACAAAACCATCAACAAAGTCCTAAGACTAATCAGTCAGTGTGGACTGAAGCTAAACAAGGAAAAATGCATTTTCCACCTACCCCAAAGCGAGTTTTTGTGACAGACAATAAACAAAGATGGAATCAGTCCCAGCCCTGAAAAAGTAAAAGCAATTTGAGAATTGAATGCACCAACTATTGTACCAGAACTGAGACACATCCTGGGGATGGTAAATTACCTTGGTCAATACCCACAAGACCTTTCTACGGTGACAAAACCATTGAATGAATGGTTAAAGTCCAACACATCTTGGATGTGGGGGCCTGTAGTGAGTCGGCGTGGCTCCCCTCCGCCTCCGGCAGGGTGGAGCAGCTTCCATCCCCAGCGTGGGCGGAGCTACCGGGTCCGGGGCTCGCCCCTCCGAGGTCACGGCCCCGACCCGGAAGTATAAAAGCCCACCACCAAAGCTCAGTAGCAGCCAGCCCGCCGGAGCGAGCAGGCGTCCCGGGCCGAGCTCCCGGTTGGGAGACACCGGCAGACCGCGAACCGCCTGCTAACACCCCGCGCCGGTCGAGCCTCCCTCTTGCCAGATACCCCGAGGAGGACTGGCCCAGCCTGCCGCGGACCCGCTACACCGAGGAGGACTGGCCCAGCTTGCCCCGGACCCGCTACACCGAGGAGGACTGGCCCGGCCTGCCCCGGACCAGCGGCCCCGAGCAGGAGCCAAGGCTGCCCCCTGCCAGCTGTCCTGGGGAGGAAGAGTCGAACCAGCCCCCCAGCCCCACCACCGAGGAGCCGATGCTGGTGGACTGGCCTGAACCCACCCCTGCCACCGAGGTAAGCCCCGAGGGGGGAGAAGGAAGTAGCCCGGGGGTAGCCGACCCCGGTCCGGCTGCAGAGGCCTGTGAGCCGATGTCAGTGTGTTTCGGTCAGGACACCCCACTGACCGGCAGCGACAATAATCGCTGCTGGGACGCAGTGGAGTGGGTGGGCCTGCGTCCCCCCCTGCCACCCCCACTCACGGGTGGCAGGCTTCCCCCTCACCCAAGGTTCAGGTAGGAACCTGAGCCCCTTACCTACTTGTTGCTCAACCCCTGCCACAAAGGGCTTGAGCCGTGAGTGCTTGCTGCCCCGCCCTGACCTAGGGCCTGGGCTGCCACTACTGGTGTGCTCACTCCCTGCCTAAGGGCCTGAGCCTTTGAACTATTGTTGTTAGTGCTCAGCTCCTGCTGTAAGGACCTGAGCCCCCCTCCCCCTGAACTGTTTGCCGGCCCAGCCCCTGCTCCAGAGGGCCTGGGCTCCTGAACTGTTTGCCGGCCCAGCCCCTGCTCCAGAGGGCCTGGGCTCCTGAACTGTTTGCCGGCCCAGCCCCTGCTCCAGAGGGCCTGGGCTCCTGAACTGTTTGCCGGCCCAGCCCCTGCTCCAGAGGGCCTGGGCTCCTGAACTGTTTGCCGGCCCAGCCCCTGCTCCAGAGGGCCTGGGCTCCTGAACTGTTTGCCGGCCCAGCCCCTGTTCCAGAGGGCCTGGGCTCCTGAACTGTGACTGTGTTTGCCCAGCCCCTGCACCAGAGGGCCTGGGCTCCTGTACTGTTGTGTTTGTCCAGCCCCTGCTCCAGAGGGCCTGGACTCCGTAACTGTTGTTTTTCCTCAGCCCCACCCCAGAGGGCCTGAGTCCTGAGCTAACCGGCTGTAGATTTGGTCTGCAGTGAGTCGGCGTGGCTCCCCTCCGCCTCCGGCAGGGTAGAGCCCCGACTCACACTACTACAGGGCCAAATCAAGACATTGCCTTCAAAAGGGTAAGCGAAATTATCTCAGCAACTCCAGTTCTTAAGTATTATGTTGTGAACAAACCCACCATGGTCAGTGTAAGTGCAAGCAGCTATAGGCCATAGCAGGGGGTGTATTGTTGCAACAACATGTCTCTGAGTGGAAGCCAATTGCATTTTGCTTTCACATACTCACAGAAGCAGAAAAACAATATGCACAGACAGAAAAGGAGTGCCTGGCAAGCGTATGGGCATACATTACAGATATCTGTGTGGATTGGATTCATTTATACCAGTGGTTCTCAAACTTTTGTACTGATGACCCCTTTCACATAGCAAGCCTCTGAGTGCGACCCCCCTTATAAATTAAAAACACTTTTAAATATATTTAACACCATTAAAAATGCTGGAGGCAAAGCAGGGTTTGGGGTGGAGGCTGACAGCTCACGACCCCCCATGTAATAACTTCACGACCCCCTGAGAGGTCCCGACCCCCAGTTTGAGAATCCCTGGTTTATACTGATGATAGACTACTAACCGCTTTTAACTCTCAACAATGGAAAAGACTTGAATCAAGCACCACTGAGATGATAACATATATTGTTTGGGTTAATGTGATTTAACCCTTTTGCTAAATATGATCCTGGGAAAAATCTGGTAGTAGCAGACACTCTGTCATGGAGCCCAGCATCACACTCATCTACCTGTGAGCTTGAAGATTACGTAAAGGCTTACGTGGATGCTCTGGATGCATACAGACCAGTGTCAGAAAAGAGACTACACCAGCTATAGAAAACAACCTTGACAGACACGCTACTTCAGGAAGTTCTAAGTTACATTAGAGCCAGCTGGCCCAACTATCTAAAGGACAATGAGGAAGTGACAAGAGACTGCTTTGCAATGCGTGGACAATTAAGTGAATCAAAATGGACTTACAATTAAAGGCAATTGCATCTTAATTCCAAACAAAATGAGAGGAGAAATCCTAAACCTCATCCATGAAGGACATCAAGGATTATGCTGCTAATGGACCAACTAGTTAGTGTAGTAGCTAGGAACCAGCAAAAACATAAAGAATAAAGTATCTGTATGTGAACACTGCAGAACTAACAGACCAACACAACACAAAGAAACTTTAATAACAACACCTCTACCAGAGAGATGCTTAAAGAGACTAGCTGCAGATTTATGCAAATTCAGAGATCATCATTACCTGGTCGTCGTGGACTATTTTTCCAGGTATATAGAAATAATGTGCTTGAAAGACATAATATGTCACAGTATTACCGAGAAACTGAAGTACGCTTCATTATTCCATAATAGCTAGTGATGGGCAATGGACCACAATTCATTGCAGCAGAATTTGTCCTTCCAAACAAAATAAGATTTTGATCATATTACTAACAGCCCACATTATCCACAAGCAAATAGAGAGGCTGAGAGAGCTATACAGACAGCCAAGAAAATCCTACAACAGGAAAATCCATTCCTTGTTCTTCTGAGTTACAGATCAACACCAATAGCAGCTACTGGACATAACCCAGCACAACTCCTGATGGGAAGACAACTCAGAACTACTGTTCCAACTCTGGAAAAGAATCCAGCTCCAAAGTGGCCAGACACGAAGAGAGTTGCCAAATTGGATAAAAAGGCTTAAAGAGCTTATGAACGCTTTTGCAACAGATTTCATTCAGTTAGAGAACTGCCGGGTCTAGAACCTAGTGACTGTGTTCATGTCAAATTGGGTGGAGAAAAGGTGTGGACAACTCCAGCTGTCGTAAAGAAAAAGAATTCAGTGCCCAGATCATATGTGATTGATGGTGGAGAGTTAAACAGAAACCATTGACATCTACAGTTTGTTCCTCAGAGAGAACAATGAACAGAGCAAACTCTACAGATGGTGGATGGAGAACAGAAGAAGAAGACTCAAGGATTCGGGACCAACCACAGCCAGTCATTGCAACTAATGGACAGCCAGATGGCTAAGTGGTTGTGTGTTTGGGCTGTGTAATTGGAAAACAAGTACAATTCAGAGACACTTAACAGACTGATACATCCTGAACTTCAAAGACAGTGTGATAGTGTAAATATTGTAAATGGTAGGAATGTAGAACTTAAATGGAGAGATGTAATGGAATGTGAAACTGTATTGTACTGTTCAACCACTAGGTGGCACTGTGTGTAAAATACCTCATTTAAGCTAACCTCAGCCATACCTGGCAGAGCATTAAAGGATCTTATGATGAACACGCCTGGTATGTATCTTCCGTAGAAGTAACAGCTCTGTAGTCAGTCTGTGTCTGATACAGGAGCATGACAGGGGAGGGGACTGGATTTCTCTTGGGTTCTTGAAGCAAGCCTTTAACTCGTGTTCTGACATGCACTTTGGGCTGTGCATGTTCCAAGCCTAATTCAGAGCTTTGCACAACCCTGTCCCCCATCTTACTTCTGCCTGGTTTTCATTTGGATGGCGTCATCCAAGTGGTTGTTTTTTTGTGTGTGTCACGCTACACAGAAGCCAGGTCCTGAGAAAAAGCAAAGAGCTGCTTTTTTTTTCAAATTAGTTTCCTCTTAAAAATCTCCTCACCCTGCTGTGTGATTGGGCGGCTGGCAGAGGAGTGACTCGGCTCTTGTCTTGTCTGATTTCCTGGAAGATTCCAGCTATTGGCTAAAATGACTACGGGGAGAAGAGGGGAGGGACAGGTTGTTCTGCAGAAAGCTGATGGCATAGCGGGGGCTGACTGATAGGACATATTTCTTAGAGCTCATTACATTATATTGCCACAGTCTGATGGAGAAAGGGGAAAGAATGCTGCACACAGGTTGTGCTAGGTCATTCATCATCACACTGTTAGAGCCCCCTACAGCCTCCCCAAATAGGCACTAGCTCAGGGCTTCCAAGTCTCATTTGAGAATCTATACCAGAGGATCCTCACAGAGGAGACACTCCAGTCTGGCTCTTAAAGGCATCAGCTCTGGGCATCTTTCAACACTGTAAGTCACAGACCTATTACCCCTCTGCCTCCCATTCCATTTTCACTATGTTTTCTCTGCTCCACATATTTTATTCTTGTCTTTTGAACCCTTTCCCCCATTGATGTGACTCAGACCATATTGCCATCAAGGAAGGAGGGAAATCCAGATGTTTTGGCAGCTGGATAGGGTACATTTGGGGCTTTTGGCACCTGGGACATAGTTTGGGATTGTGAGATGAACACATGAGCTGGTTGTTTAAACCATCTGCAGTGAGATATTTACCACTGGCATTTACATTGTCATCTTTAAGTTTCAGTGTGAACACTGCAGTTTACAACACTGTTGTTTCAGGCTCTCTGCAGACTCAGACAAACAGATTATGCTTAGCTCATGGTTTTTGAGATTTTCTTCTCAGCCATAGGGGCTAGTAACACTTTTGTTTTAATAAATGCTTAAATCTGGGCGCATAGTTCTGTGGGAAGGGGTGGATTGGGTGGCAAATCCTGTGGCTGCAGGATCGTGGTACACACAGGCCTTGAATAGAATCAGGAGAGGATGAAGACTAAGCTGTGAGAGGGAAACAGAATCTCTGAGTGGTAGTAAAAGCAATCTTGGTGGCGAAAAACAGCTCCCTGACTCTCTGTAGCTGACTGGACCAAGCATTGTGCTGTCCTGCCCTGTGGCCATACTGTGAAGGAGAAGAGAGCTCTACAGAAACATTTAGAAGAAAGCGAAATCAGCAAAAAGGGGAAAAGATACTTCTTTACAGTTTAGACACTGTCTTTCTGTAGGTCCATCTAATGTCAAGCAAATGGCTGTCTTGTTATTCAACTTAATTTAAAATGTATGAGTCATTTTCCACTGATGGGTGCATATGTGTTAAGGCCAGAAGAAAAGAGGGCTGGGGAAATAGAAGAAGGTGAAGGTCCCAGGGCAGAGGTAAGCAAGATGGGACGAGAATGAACATGGGGCAATTGAGGAGGTGTTGTACACATAGGAAGAGAATTGAGAGACAGGACTGGAAGGCTGCAAAGAATAAGAGGGAAGGAGATACTGCTTTCCAGAGAATGAGAAAATGGTACAGAGAGTGGTAAACAAAGAAAGAAAAAAACAGTGAAAGGAGAGAATGAAAGTGGGAGAGGGATAGAAAAAACAGCCTTTGCCTAAAACGTGTCAGATCTGTGCAGTGCTGGGTTAGGGCTGAGTATTCCCACGCTCTCCCTTTGGCCATGAGATCTTGACTATCGCTTCTACAATTCATTGTGTGATCTTTAAAGCCACCTATAAACCTTAAGCACCTGCTCTCCTATCGCCATACTGCTGGGAATCTTATTCCCGTAGGAATGGTATAAAATGTAAGTTTCTGGTTGGCCCAACCATGTAGTAGCAGATGGGCAATGCTGCCACCACCATGTAGATTTGAATTAAATATTGATCCCGGGCTAGGAGTGCTGCAGAAGCAGCACATGCAGTGCCAGCTGGTAGGAAAGGGGGATCTCGCCCAATCCCTCAGAACAACATGCACAGGCTAAGAATGGAAGCCCATTCCGTTGTGTGAGTCTGGAAGAAGTGTTGCCACTACCAGGGCTATAAGAAGGAATAAAGGCCAGAAATAGGGGATTATGGAGGACTGCAGCTTCCACAAAAAGTTGAGTTGATTGGGTGAACTGGCATTGGCAATGGGCTGTACAGAGCATATTAGGAGCTCTTTACAGAAACATCAGATTTCAGTTTTGTTTGTGCAATTTGCTTCATATGAAAAAAAATCTGTTTTGTATTTCTGAGCCTTTTACAGCTCAGTACTTAAGCCAAATCTGAGTGAAGAGTGAGAAAAATAGCTGTTTTCTACAATGGATGAATAATAATTTCTGGGCTGCCCCATCCATCCTTTTCCTCCTCAGTCGGCCAACCTGATGAAACCATTTTCCTGAGGTGTGGTTCATTTTGCTCTTACACTCTTAATTTGTATCTAGTTTGTAGATGTGTAACAATCAGGAAAACCCTGGAAGGAGACAGGCTCAAGGATGTGGTCTTAAAGAGGCAATGTCAGTCTGAATCTGTGGCGGAACCAAGCAAGGAGTACTTGCTGTGTAAGGGTGACCGATCATAGAGAGAACAGCATATGTAGGTAGAGCTGATCACTGCCAATTGTAGTACCCTGTAGAGTAAAGGAACTTCATAACACCGTAGACCAGCCCTCCTGATAATCTCCTCTTGCTGCTCCAGAAAAGGGTTGTTTATATCATTCTGTCTCATTGTAAGGAGATGATGAAGATGTGCTAAGCCCTTCCCTCCTGGAAACCCAGCATCAGTACTGTGGGCATAGACTGTAGGAAGTCCTGTCTTGCTCCATCATTTAGCAGAACCTGTGAGAGAGGCTACAGACATGGGGATGCTCATTCTTTCTGATGCTGCCTCTGGTGACATCAGCGTGGCTTTTCACTGTTTCCTGTTCCCCTTCTCTTTTGCCCTCGTCCATTTTGTGTCAAGAGAGGGGATTGGCTGGTGGGGAGTAGGTGACTCAGTCTCCAAAACTTTGTCTGCATCACATCCTGACAGTGACCGCAGTGGCCTGTGTTAGGTGGAAGTGCCATTCTACCCAGAGATGACATGACTCAAGCTCTGGGACCAGCATGTGGCCACATGTTCTTCCCTTACAGAAAGTCACCTGATACTGGCCTCTGGAGGCCCAAGGGTACAGGCTTTTCTATCTGTTGGTTTAAACTAACTTTGCATTGGTTCCCATAGGAAGAGTGGGGACTAGATGTGGAGCAATGCCAGGTTCCTAATCCTGTTGCTCATGGTCGACTACCCCAGTGGCCACTCCAAATGGCCAAAGGACTATAACTAAACTGGCAGTGGGAGTCTGGTGGCGGGGGAGGAGAGAACCTGTCTTTTGGACTTAAAAGGCTTTAGGATACACAAAATAATCTTGAAGCCTCTCATTTTGTTGTTATTATTGCCATTGGATTCCTGTCTTTAAAAATGTATATTTATTTTCTGAAGCCTAAAATGCATTTACAACGGTTCAGCGTTTGTCAGTATTTGACAGTGGATAACGGCAACTCCCAGAGCAAAGGGGAACTGGGGGCCAGAATGTGACTGTCTGAGTTACTATCTGGTTCCTGATCTACACTAAGGGTAATGAAACTAAGTACTGCTCCTTGCCCAAGAGTTGTGTCAAAGCCACAATTTAGCCTTTTAGGTACATAATAATTCATACTGCTGACTACTTCCCTGTTGTCTATAACACCAGTGGCTGGATAGGTTCAATGGCATGGCCTGAAAATATTCTCATGCTATAGATCGGAATAATTTCCTCTTCTTTTTTTCATTTCCCTGGCCCTGCGGAAACCAAATGGCTAGGGCCCAGGTAGGAGAGAAGTTGGAGAGAGAGAATGAGAGCTCTCCTCCCTATCCCCTTTCATAGCCCCCGTTCAATGTACTTGAGCAACAATAAATATTTTTCCTGGACACTGGCACACTCAGTTGGAGATCCTGAGGGTGAAAGTCCATAGTAATTTCTCTCTGCTACACAAACATCCTCTCTCAACCAATTGTAAACCAAATAAACACACGGGATTGTGACCTTGGGGACAGGCCAGGAAATGGAACTGAATTGTCACCTTCCACCACCATGCACACAATTGGAAAGAGAAATTGGTAATGGAGGAGCAAGGAAATCCATTTATCTTATTACCGTCTTTCCCAGTCTAATTTCTTCTTGGCTCCTCCCACATCTTTTGCTTTTATTTTTCAGTCAGTTAATTATTTTAAAAGCTCTTCCCTTCCAAGACTGCCTTTTTCTGGTAACCTCAAACCCATCAGCAGGTGCATCAACGCTTTTGTATTTATATATATTGTGACAGGGTCAGGCCAGATGGCTACAGAAGAGTGGTAGAAGGCAGATATATTAGTCCCAGATTAAGTAGATCCCTTTTCCCTGGGTAAGGTAACAGGGGCAGTTCCAGAACAAGCAGGAACTTGCTGGAACCAGTTAAGGCAGGCAGGCTAATTAGGACACCTGGAGCCAATTAAGAAGAAGCTGCTAGAATCAATTAGGACAGACTGGCTAATCAGGACACCTGGTATAAAAAGGCTCTCACTCCAGTTAGTGAGGTGTGGGTGTAAGGAGCTGGGAGTGAGAGGATGTGCTGCTGGAGGACTGAGGAGTATAAGCATTAACAGACATCAGGAGGAAGGTCCTGTGGTGAGGCTAAAGAAGGTGTTGGGAGGAGGCCATGGGGAAGTAGCCCAGGGAGTTGTAGCTGTCATGCAGCTGTTACAGGAGGCACTATAGACAGCTGCAGTCCACAGGGCCCTGGGCTGGAACCCAGAGTAGAGGGTGGGACTGGGTTCCCCCCAAACCTCCCAATTGACCTGGACTGTGGGTTCTACCAGAGGGGAAGGTCTCTGGGCTGTTCCCCAACCCACATGGTGAATCTCTGAGGCAAGAAAATCTGCCAAAAAGCGCAGGACCCACCAAAATAGAGGAGGAACTTTGTCACAATATATATATATATATATATATATAAATGCTTTCCAATACATTCAAATGAGAGCTGCTTCCTCTTAGGCCTACTCATAGAAGTTGGATGTATATTCCATTATACATTTGGCTGTAAAGTGCATTTCTAGGGAATGAATGTCTACAACATTAGCCAGTCACATCTGGGGACAAATTCTTCTCTTAGCTCTCACGTGCTCCCTCCCTCATTTTCATGAAGTTGTACCAGTGTAGTGGAGAAGAGAATTTGGCCCACAGTCCAGTTTATTTCCCAGCATTCCATTGGGTTGGTTTCTGATTCACACACATGTATGTCACAGTCTCAGGGCAACTGCACTTATTTTCTCCGTCCATGGTCCCCAAGGGCACCCAGTTTACTCCTCTGACTCCCAGCTCTCACCTCTCTTGGGCGGAATAAATCCACGTCTCCCTTCCTCTTGATTGGGGATTTTAAGTCTGCACAGCTCCTTGCCTTATACTGTGATATCCCCAGCAAGCCAGACTGCCTAAAATGGCTAGCGCCTGCACTTTGCCTTCTCTCCAAGGGCTATGACTAGTGTATGACCTGTAGTTATATGTTACCACACTGCTCCTTCTAATATTCTTAAGGTAAAAGCATTAAAGAGAAAACATTAAAACAATAAAAGATCCTGCACACATGCTAGAAGGCTTAGCAGAGGTCACGTCCATCTCCAATCTAGGGCTCTGGTAAGTTTTAGTCCCTCAGAACCCCCAGCTGGGTTTTCCCCATGGTTACAAATTCATCTGTTTTAGATCCACAACCAGAGCAAAGGCTGGGCAGATCAGCCATTATTTTATACTGCTTGGGCCTTTGATTTTGGCCTCTTGTGACAGGTAAATCAGAAGACAATGACCCTCCCCTGATGGCATAGCTTCAAAAGGCTAGGTTTTTTCATCACCGGAATTGGGGAATTTGCCTTAACCTCTCCCTGGGGATTCCCCAGGAAATCCACTTAACACTTATTGTCCCAGAAGTCCATACCTGTCTGGCACATTTTCAGAATAGTTTTTTGAACTCCTTTACACTTCCCAGATCTGTCACATCTCCCCCCAGGGAAGTTACATACAATCCTGGCCCACCTTAATACATAAACTTAATACAATAAGGTCTTCTGAGGATATTGCAGGAGATTGCCATATCTGTCACAATATAGACACAAAATATAGGGGAAAGGGGTTACTTTAAAAAGCCAGGAAGTTTGTTCTATAAAACAGTTGATTTTCAATGTGTTAATCACAGGTTTCCTTTAACACACATCACAGGCATTAGCCATGAAACATGCCAGCAAGTGAAAGCTGATAAAGCATATCATCCCTTGCGGGAAATCCATCCCAGCGCAGATCTTCCACACAGGCCCGAACACACAGTTTAAACCCTGCTGCATTGGGGTCTGTTTCACCCAAAACTATTCATACCCAAGACATCACTTTGCATAATGTCCTTTGAACACTGAGAATAAAATCCAGTTTGAGAGGCCATCAACACCCAGATATTCCTGCCTCCTGTCCCCGAGTCATTCTTAAATTTGAGAGACGTGATTACTGAAAGCAATCTCCAAGACATGCCAGCAGTGGGGAGCAAAGCCAACTGGAGGAATTCCTTCCAGCATGGGAAGAGTGGGAATGGGGGGCAGCCTGCATGAGCGGATGGCCCAGACAGGCCGCAGCTGGGCTTACAGCTTAGGTTCATGCACTCTCTGATATTTAAAAATAAAATGAAAATAATCCTGCTGGGATTTGCATAAAAAGGGAGAGAGAGGTTCTGGTATCCTTGGAACATGGCATGGTGAAGGGGTAAGGGAAATGCTGCCTGTTTTCTGTGATTCTTCTCTGTCTCCACTTCCAGCCCCCGAGCCCCTGACTTCTAAAATCTTTTTTTGTTTTCTTCCCTCCTTTAGAATGAGGCGACGAGAGGCCCAGCTGTTCTAGGAAAAGCTCAAGTCGAGTCAGCAGCTGTGAATTCCAGTTCTAGGAATTGCAGTTGTGGGTCCTGGCGGAAACTTCCTGGAATTCTCTGCCATTCGAAGGAAAGCAAAATAACTATTTCAGTGACCTTAAACTCCCAAAGACTTAGGAGCAAGAGTTTGGAGGCAGCAGAGATAGAAGGGGTTAATATTTTTCTCCTGTAATTCAGTAGGTTGTTTGGCTTTTGTACTTTATTTAACGTCAGGGCAACTGGCATGAGAAAGCGAGCAAGAGAGCTCGCGCCACAGACAGAAGAAGATAGCTGTAGTGACTACAGGAATTTTTAAAAGGGAGGTACGGTAAAAAGGTCAGAGTTTTCAGCCATCAGCCACAACCTCTTTGTGAAAGGTCAGTGTCTGTGTCAGACCTGGGAGACACCCATAACCAACCTCACACAACCACAGGGCCATGAATAAAAGGACCCAGAAAGCCACCAACAGAAAACGGTGCTGTTGTGTAAGCTGTAACTCAAGACAGCAGGTGCCATCTGGCACTATGTTGCCTCTGTTAATTGTTCACCCATTCTCAGCCCAGTCAGGGATTTGTCACTTGCTCTCTCCAAACAGGAAATGATGGGGAGATTTCTCCAGTAACCCTGCAAAGCAATTAAGGAAACAGGCTCAGCATGGCATGTACAAAGTAACCCTGTTTTCCTCACTGTCGGCAGCCATACGCACATCTGCTCCTCAGTCTGGGGGAGGAGTGTTCTCACCATCCTGAGTTATTTTAATAGTCCATCTCCCTTCTGTGCAGCACCACTTAGGCACCATGTTTGACTTAAAATCAGCAGCGGCATTAGGGGGGAAAAGTTTGACAAGTGGGCATTCAGCTCAAAAGCACTGTCATAGGTTACCTGCAGCCCTGTTACAAGTGTACACATTAGTACCTATTTTTCTTCTCTTACAAGTTTTAACTCCCAAATGGTCGGCAGCCCCTCTTAACAGATTCTGAAAGAGATACTTTAGCTCTGCCATAGGTTATTGAGCTTGAGGCAGGAATTACGGTTTGAAATTCTCTGGCTTATGTTATGCAAGAGGTCAAACTAGATGCTCAGAATAGTCCCTTCCGGCCTTAATATCAAAGGATCTATTCATTTAACCTGGCTGTTTCCACTCAGCACTTGTTCCTTAGTTTAGATTTGCCCCCAGTCACCCTTTGTGGGTCAGATGACAGATTTTGGAGACTTCACATCCAAACCGAGACCTTAACCCCCTTCTTGCATTTCATTGTGTGTCTGTACATAATGGGATGGGTTTGCTATGAGATGGCAACTGACACTAGACAAACTCAGGCTGGAAATAAGGTATACATTTGTAACAGTGAAGGTAATTAACCATTGGAACAACTTAACCAGGGTCGTGGTGGATTCTCCATCACTTGCAATTTTTAAATTAAAATTGGATTTTTTAAAAAAAAGATCTGCTCTAGTTTGAAATGAATTATTATGGGGAAGTCCTGTGCTATACAGAAGGTCAGACTGGATGATCAGAGTGGTCCCTTCTGGCCCTGGGATTGCATTTCACTGCAGCTAAATGAGAACCCAGGCTCCTTGTGGCGTCCTAGGCAGCAGTTCTACTAGGTGAACCAAAGGGCACCCTCCCATTGGCCAAGCCAGCAGGAGCCATGCTGAGCTGCTGTCAGGAGAAGCAGCTCGTGCATTATGGGTCTTCACTCTTTCCCCTTCATTATTTTCTCCCTAATGTGCTCAGATACCACAGTGATGTGAGCTTGATTGATAACGATTCTGTGGCGCACCTCCTTTGTGGCACACCTCTCCCGAGTCTGTGCTGCTGCTGAGTTGGTGCAGTGCCCAGTATAAGGGGCTGCTTTCACCTATATCACAAAAGCTGCTGGTGGACTGTGTTAGACTAGAATCTTCATTCCATCCCTGGCATGGCCCCTCCCTCCCAGCAAACCCCCGATACTCCTGTTTGTGAGACAGGCAATGTAGGGATGCTCGTGCTAGGGAAATTGTTTCTAGGCCCCTCACAGTGCATGTATGCGGCTGGAATGGTGTACATGGGCCAAAGCAGGAGAAAGAATATCTCCCATAAAGTTACCCCTTCATTGTTAATTTGTAGATCTGTAACCTCTCCTCTATCTCCTTTCATATCCTCCTGGCTTCAAGCGTCTTTATTTTCATGTCTTACCCCAGTTTTTTCTCTGCATTTCCCTCACCCTCTTTTCTTTGTTCTTCTCTTTTTTTCTCCTGGGTGTGTGTGTGGGTGTGTTTAAAATAATTTGCCTTTGCTGCTTGTTTCTTTCCTTTTGAGAAAAGAACAGGATGGAGATCAGGCGAGTCAAACAATTTCATACTGAGTTTAAAAGCAAACCAAGCCCAGGTTTCTTTGTGTTTCAGTTCCTTTTGCTAGTGTAAGTAGCTGCAGATGGCACATTTTACAAATCTGCTCAGTAGAATGCAGAGTTATTAGCAGCTAATGCTCATGTTGGTGAAGAGCCCATCAAGGCTTCAGATATTATTTACATGCAAGAAAGTCTCCAACAGTGATTTTTTTAAAGGAAAACTTTTTGCCTTTATGGCAAACTAAAAACAGATAGAAGCTATGAAGTGACAGTCAGTGTGATGAATTCATATATTCCAAGGCTGGAAGGAACCAGTGTGATCATCTAGTCTGACCTCCTGTATAACACAGGCCATAGAACTCCCCCAAAATAATTCCTAGAGCAGATCTTTTAGGAAATCATTCAATCTTGATTTAAAAGTTATAAGTGATGGAAAATCCACCACAACTCTTGATAAATTGTTCCAGTGCTAATTACCCTCGCTGTTAAAAATTTACACCTTATTTCCAGTCTGAATTTTGCTAGCTTCAACTTCCAGCCATTGAATCATGTTACACCTTTCTCTGCTAGACTGAAGAGCCCATTATGAAATCCTTGTTTCCCATGTAGGTACATATAGCCTGTAATCAAGTCACCCCTTAACCTTATTTTTGTTAACCCAAATTGAGCTCTTAGAGTGTGTCACTATAAGGCATGTTTTCTAATCCTTTAATCAGTCTCATGGATCTTCTCTGAAACCTCTCCAGTTTACCAGTGTCCTTGAACTGTGTCCAGTTCTGCTGCCCACTCAAGATTCCCCTGTTTATATATCCACAGATTGCATTAGCCCTTTTGGCTGCAGCATAGCACTGGGAGCTTGTGTTTAGCTGATGATCCCCCACAACCCCCAAACTTTTTCAGAGTCACTGCTTCCCAGTGCAGAGTTCCCTAGCTTGCAAGTAACCTACATTCTTTGTTTCTAGATGTATACATGTACATTTAGCCGTATTAAAATGCATATTGTTTGCTTGTGCCAAGTTTACCAAGAAATTGAGATAGCTCTGAATCAGTGAACTTCCTATTTACCATTTCCCCAATTTTTGTGTCATCTGCAACCTTTATCAGTGTTGATTTTATGTTTTCTTCCGGGTCATTAATAAAAATGTTAAATAGCTTAGGGCCAAGAACTGATCCCTGTGGGACCCCATTAGAAACACACTCATTCTATGCTGATTCCCCATTTGCAATTATATTTTGAGATCCATCAGTTAGCCAGCTTTTAATCCATATAATGTCTGCCATGTTTATTTTATATCTTCATGGTTCTTAATCAAAATGGCATGTGGTACCAAGTCTAAGTATATTATGTCAACACTATAACCTTTATCAGCCAAACTTGTAATCTCATCAAAAAAAGATATCAAATTAGTTTGACAGGATCTATTTTCCATAAACCCATGTTGATTGGTATTAATTATATTACCTTCCTTTAATTCTTTATGAATTGAGTGTGCTAAATCTTGGGCATGGCATTGGTGAAATTGTTCTACACGGTTGGCTCTTAACTGAAAGGATGGTGGTTTGGCCCCCTCAGGGATGAAGGCCAGGATGGATACCTGAACCTGGCATATGGCTCGCACTCAGGAGAGGGAAAGCTGGGATTGTTCTTATGTTTACCGTATATCACCAAATGCATGAGTCCCTCATAGGAAGGATACAGTATGAAGGATATATGTAGCCTGCTTTGGGAGGAGATGATGTGCAGAGCACTTAGCAAAACTCGGCTCTTTCTGCAGGTTCTTACAACGAGCTGTGCAGTGATTCCTGGGATTACCGAGTGAACATCTCCAAAGGAAATGGCTTAATCTCAGAGAAAGCAGAGGAGAGCTTGCGTCCTTTCCTACAAGGAACAGATGTTCGAAATGGCAAGGATTCACCCCTCTACACTCTTATAAAAGCACCTTGGGCAGCCAGGGGAGCATTCCTCTTTCACTGGCATTGCATTGAATAGGGGATGGGCACTGTAACATTCTGTAGGCAACCTGGGTTGGGCTACATAACTCAGAGGAACCCATTGAGCTGACTAAAGTATTCCATGGACCCTCTCAGTCCCTGGAGCAGCCTGGAATTTGGGGGGCACAGGGATCAAATGTGGAGTGACACTGCCTTTGACCTACTTCCTGCTATGCTCTGCAGGAGACGCAACACAGAATCTCACCCAGTGTGTGTAATGGCACTTGCACACTGGTGACAGGACCCCTTGACAATGTGAACATGGTGGTGGCACAGGGAGGAATTTTGGCAGCTAGAAAGAAGTGAATATTGGTGGCAGCACAACACTGAAAAGCCCCCTGTCTTTGTTGTGACCTATGCCAGGAGCAAGGAACATGAGCTTCCCCCTCCGTTCTGCCATATGAAGCTTCCATCTGATCTTAAATTAGCACAAAATAAGGAAGTGGCTCATCCCCTGCATGCACATTTTAAATTCTTTTGCAATTTGCTTGCTTGGTAGTTACTGGAAATTATAAAAGGTGCTGGCTGTCGCACAACCCAGGGAATAAACCACTGGGCTCCCCTTGGTTGGCAGTCAAGCCCCCTAGTTACACCCACTTCTTTATGGGGCTGATGTGACAGATGTTGCAATCCCATGCAATGTCTTTAGGGACCAACTATATTGCGGTTATGAATGGTTCAAAATGGTTTTAATGGATTCAAAACTGGCTGATCGGTCTTAGTGTGTAATTGTAAATGAGGAATCATCATTGAGTGGGTATGTTGCCAGTGTGGTCCCTCAAGGATCAGTTCTTGGAGATATTCTATGGTCCGTGTGATACGGGAGGTCACAATGGTCCCTTCTGTCCTTGGAATCTATGAATATGTAATTGCATTCTGTTCCATGGAGAGAGGGTTACCATAGCACCTATAGGAGCTAAAAACAGTGGGGCGTGATTAAGGTGAGTCACTGAGACAAAACAGTGCTAGAGAGGTGCCACCCCCTGAACTGGTTGGCTGGGTCATTCAAACTATGGAGGAGTTACATTAAGGATGAATTTGGTCCATATTTTGTGAAGCCTTTTGAGATCCTCAGCTGAAAGGCTCCATAGAAGGGCAGAACATTATAAGAACAGGGGAATTTGACCAGGACACTGGAGCTACCTCCCCTACTAGAATGAGCTATGTGGTGTGTATCATAGCTATGACCATATGCCCTATCTACTGCATCTTTATATTTCTAGGTATCTCCAGCAGGCATCTGCTATTTTGTTTTGAGTCCAGATGCATCATGCTACAGAGGGGAGAGATGCAGCGGCGGCTCCAGGCACCAGCGCTCCAAGCACGTGCCTGGGGCGGCAAGCCGCGGGGGGCGCCCTGCCGGTCCCTGCGAGGGTGGCAGTCAGGCAGCCTTCAGCGGCTTCCCTGCGGGAGGTCCGCCGGTCCCGCGGCTTCGGCGGCAATTCGGCGGCGGGTACGCCGAAGCCTTGGGACCGGCGGACCTCCCGCAGGCATGCCGCCGAATCCGCGTTACCAGCAGCGGACCTCCTGCAGGCATGCCGCCGAATCTGCGGGACCGGGGACCTCCCTCAGGCATGCCGCCGAAGGCAGCCTGCCTGCTGTGCTTGGGGCGGCAAAAAAGCTAGAGCCGCCCCTGGAGAGATGCACACTTTGCTCTCTCGGGGAGATTTTCCTTTGTTGGTTTACCTTAATGTCAAATAAGAAGTCATTGAGACTGAAAGTATATGGCTGCTTTTTGTGTCTGGCAAAACATTAGGAGTGCGATTCTGTGCTGTGCCTCTAAGCCCAGGGAGAGTGGGGGCTGAGATGTGCTCACCACTGAGGTGTACGTGCAACAGCAACCCCTCTCCCAGTGTGAACTCAAGAAGTTATTCCTACCCCGAAAGTCCACAATGAAGCCTACGAGTAAAACTCCACCACCATTTTCCCAGGTCTTCAACTGAGATCCAACAGACGAGCTGTAGAATGCAGGCCAAGAATATGTCCCTAATCCCTTTCTGAAAGAGAGAGCACCGTTGTTCATCAGAACAATGCCTGCACTACCCTCATGCCCAGGCAACTCCCTGTATTGTGTTTGTTTCTCATGCGTCACCTAAATCACTCATAAAACAAGAGGATTTTTTAATAAAACATGTTTAATTAGCTTCCTCTCAAAAATCTCCACTCCCTGCCATCTGATTGGGCTGCCGGCAGAGGAGTGACTCGGCCTGCTGCATGTCTGGGTTCCTGGAAGAAGCCGAGTTGCCAGTGAAAATGACTCCAGGGAGGAATGGGCGGTAGCAGAAAGAGCTGACTGAGAGGAGAGAGATCTTGAAGCTCATTTTGTTTCCTTTCTGCAGCCTGACAGAGAAAGGGAGGGAAGGGGAAAGCTGCACACAGCTTCTGCCAGGTCACTCATCATCTGATTCCTGTAGCTCCCAGCCTCCTGCTTGTCAAAGGCACCAGCTAACCACTCCGTGTTTCAGTAAAGATGTTGTATCGGGGTATTCTTGGGGGGGATCCAAGAGATACTTCAGCTTGGCTCTGACCATCTTAAACCCTGTAGGTCACACACTCCTTACCCCACTCCACATTCTCTCTTTCTTACCTACACCATAAATTTTGTTCCTGTCTTTGGGATATTTCTCTTCATGTGTTTATCTTTGGTTCGCTAACAGACAGACTTTGAATTGCAACTTTCAGCCCCTACTGTCCTTATACTTTTGAGGTGTTCTGATCATAGGGTTGGGTCTGGCCCATTATGGAAAGAGGATTTGGTTTCCACCCTCACCAGCACCCAGACTTTGATGAATGCTGGGATATGGGGGGCGAGGGGTGGTTCAGGCACATATCAAGTTTCTTGTTTCTAAAATCCAAATGTCTCTTAACTGGTGGGTTGAGACAAATTCCACCTGTCGTTTCAGAGAATGGAGAAATAGCCCCTCATCTGAGGGCTGGGCAGGTATGTGAAATGTAACATTAAATAACAAAGCAATATACACTCTGGTTTTGGAATTACAGGCAGATGGAATTGGGGAGCTGAAACCTGCTCTCTAGCCTACATGCTGTCTCTTTATGTTCTTGCCAAGCACATCTTGCATCTTTATCTTCCCTCGTCCCTGTGGGGGAACTACAGGGAAGGATGGAAGCCGTTCTCTTCTCCTGCTTCCAAAGCAAACTCCTCTCATTTTTGAGTCATGACTCAGAATGCTGTGTGGCTTCTGAGGAAGTGATCAAACAGCTGGCACCTACAATGGGCTCCCTTACTTAGACTCACTTTAGGAATCCAGCTGGAGTCTAAATACAGCAGGTCATATTCATCCCTGGTGAACCTCCCATTGACATCAGTGAAGTTATATCAGGGATTAATTTGGCTCACTGACTCTACAGTATTTCAAAACCAAAACTGAGGCACTCTCTGGCTCTGAGGCTATGGTGCATGAAGCTTTTTTCCTGGAGAGCACAACTAGGCTGGTAGTGACTGAAAGCTGTCACCACCCGAGCAAAGGCTGTTTCAGAAGTTACTTGGTGAGCTCATTCCTATTCCTAGCAATCTGGTGTCAATATCATTGCTGTTAGTCTCTGGTCAAGGACTAAATGGAATAAAAGATGAAATTATCTTCTTGCCTCCAGAGGTGTTCCCTCCAGATTTAGTGTGAGCAACATGCCAATACTTATGTTATACTTCATTTATGGATAAAGAGCTTCAGGGCTGTCAAGCCAAAAAATTTTCTCAACACCAAATTCAAATACAAATATTAATTCTCCACTTAGCCACTGAGAAATCTGAAAAAGGTACACACTTCTTTCTCCCATAGATTACACTAGCAACCCAGCAATGCATGAGTTCACCCTGCTGGCTCTCCTGTTCCCACAGTCATTGTTGACTGTGGAGCATACTCAGAGGACTGACTCGCCTCTCACTCACCCTAGTTTCATATCCGTGAAGCTCCACCATCTTCTGTGGAGCCGCTTCTGACTTACACTGGTATACATGAGAGGGGATTGAGGTTCAAGGTATTCAACAGGGGATTAAAATAGGCTTCCACGCCATAAGAAAGAGAAAAAGAATATTTGCCAAGTAGACAAGGTCAAACACAATAAAAAGAGAAATGTTCATTCCAAGTCTCTTTACTGGCTATTGCAACAGGTCTCAGAGACTCCAAATATAAATATGTAAATAACAAAGTTGACATTTAACACCTCAGTTAATTGAAACTAATCAGTTGCAACATAAACAGCAGGAGGAAGAGACTCCAGTGTACCTGACTACCTTACAGTGATCCCATTTAGCAGTTAAAGGCATGTTGGAATAGGTGTTCTCTGTCTCATATAAAAAGGGTGTAGCTAGGACCAAAGGGTGTAGCTAGGACCAGTTTTCCACGAAAAGCTCATTAGCCAGCATAGGTATTAACCCTGTTCAGGAATTCTGTTGCTGTAAACAGGGAGTGCTGCTCCAGCCACGTCGTGTAATAATGGATTACCAACCAGCAATTACATTTTATTGTATTCAGCTTTTAGCTGCCAAAAGATTGGGGATTGCAGGGCTGAGTTTAAGACTCAATTAAGAGAAGGGCTCGTGAAGTAATCATAGCAACTCATGGTCTGATTGCCTAACAGAGGGGAGGCACCACCTGATTTTTCTCCCCATTCTAGGGGAAAGAACCAGAAGGAAACCCTGTGTTTAAGGAAGCCATTGTGGCAGCTTTACTGCCTGAATATTCTAAAGCCATTGCTGGAGAGAGTGACTTTTTCTCCATGTAATATGCAGCAGAGTCCTTCAGCAAGAAGGGAGGACAAAATTTAGCAAAGTCCCTTGTGCTCTCTCTTTCCTCTTCCGTCCCTTTGCTCCCTTGTTCCCCTACAGTGGGCTTGGACCAGGTGTAACCAAGGATAGAAACGGGGTCCAGAGGTTCTACAATGAATAATCCCCACTAGGACCTGAGCCAGTGGCCCTAGGTGTTCATTTGGTAAAGGGCTACAGAGGTATTCACCTTGACGTAGAATGCTTTATGCCTGACTCTACATCCTGTTGCCCTGTCTTTTGCCCATTTAATATCAGTGAACATAATAAGAACATAAGAACATAAGAAAGGCCGTACTGGGTCAGACCAAAGGTCCATCTAGCCCAGTATCTGTCTACCGACAGTGGCCAATGCCAGGTGCCCCAGAGGGAGTGAACCTAACAGGCAATGATCAAGTGATCTCTCTCCTGCCATCCATCTCCATCCTCTGACGAACAGAGGCTAGGGACACCATTCTTACCCATCCTGGCTAATAGCCATTTATGGACTTAGCCACCATGAATTTATCCAGTCCCCTTTTAAACATTGTTATAGTCCTAGCCTTCACAACCTCCTAAGGTAAGGAGTTCCACAAGTTGACTGTGCGCTGCGTGAAGAAGAACTTCCTTTTATTTGTTTTAAACCTGCTGCCTATTAATTTCTTTTGGTGACCCCTAGTTCTTGTATTATGGGAATAAGTAAATAACTTTTCCTTATCCACTTTCTCAACATCACTCATGATTTTATATACCTCTATCATGTCTCCCCTTAGTCTTCTCTTTTCCAAACTGAAGAGTCCTAGCCTCTTTAATCTTTCCTCATATGGGACCCTCTCTAAACCCTTAATCATTTTAGTTGCTCTTTTCTGAACCTTTTCTAGTGCTAGAATATCTTTTTTGAGGTGAGGAGACCACATCTGTACACAGTATTCGAGATGTGGGCGAACCATGGATTTATATAAGGGCAATAATATATTCTCAGTCTTATTCTCTATCCCCTTTTTAATGATTCCTAACATCCTGTTTGCTTTTTTGACCGCCTCTGCACACTGCGTGGACATCTTTAGAGAACTATCCACGATGACGCCAAGATCTTTTTCCTGACTCGTTGTAGCTAAATTAGCCCCCATCATGTTGTATGTATAGTTGGGGTTATTTTTTCCAATGTGCATTACTTTACATTTATCCACATTAAATTTCATTTGCCATTTTGTTGCCCAATCACTTAGTTTTGTGAGATCTTTTTGAAGTTCTTCACAATCTGCTTTAGTCTTAACTATCTTGAGTAGTTTAGTATCATCTGCAAACTTTGCCACCTCACTGTTTACCCCTTTCTCCAGATCATTTATGAATAAATTGAATAGGATAGGTCCTAGGACTGACCCTTGGGGAACACCACTAGTTACCCCTCTCCATTCTGAGAATTTACCATTAATTCCTACCCTTTGTTCCCTGTCCTTTAACCAGTTCTCAATCCATGAAAGGACCTTCCCTTTTATCCCATGACAGCTTAATTTACGTAAGAGCCTTTGGTGAGGGACCTTGTCAAAGGCTTTCTGGAAATCTAAGTACACTATGATTTAGTGTACTTAGAGTGGAGTACAGTGGAGTTCCATTGGCATAAAACAAATGGAACAAGGTGGAAAATTGGACCCTCTGTTTTACTCTGCTAAACTGAATCCTTCCTTGAGAATTAGATTGTTTTTAGGTTGCACTGGGCCAGACCCTGAGCTGATGTACACTGATATAGCTTCAGTGACTTCACAGGAGCCAGGCTGGTTTATGCCAGCTAGAGATCTGGACCAGTGTGTCCAGAAAGTGTCCCAGTTGCTTCAGTTCTTACCTTGTTCCCAGCCCAAATCTCTGGGTGGGATGCTGTGCTGAGCTTCTTAGGGTACGTGTACACAGCCAAAAAAAAAAAAAAAAAGCCAAAAAAACAAACAAACCTGCAGCAGGGACTTGGGTTCACGGGACTTGAGCTGCAGGGCTAAAAATAGCAGTGTAGATGTTCAGGCTTGGACTGAGGCCCAGGCTCTGAAACCCGGTAAAGGGGGTGGGTCTCAGAACCCAGGCTCCAGCCCGAGTGGAAACCTCTACACTGCTCTATTTAGACTCACAGCTTGAGCCCCGCGAGCCCAAGTCAGCTGACCCAGGTACTGAGACTTGCTGCTGCGGGGTTTGTTTTTTATTTGCTGTGTAGACATACCCTTAGACTCGGAACAGCACAGAACTCGTAGCCCAGGGGTAAGGGTATAGGGAGCCTTCAAGCCACCCTGGAACTCTCCCAAGCCTGGGCTGCTGCAGGGGCTGGAGATGCCCCCATATATTTTAGCCATCCCCAGGCCCCCTCCATCCATTTGGTGTCTGACAAATGTGCAATATATCAAGAATCTGGAGGTTCCTGGCCTTTGCAGCCGGTAGTGATTGGTGTAGGATATGAAATGTGCTGGTTGTAATCCTTTCACTGGCCCTAGTCTATGTTCTGTGTTATATTAAATAGATGAAATATGAATAGCCAGCTTAGACGTATGTTACCTGTTTCGGTAAAGGAATGATTTAACCGCACCCTTTGTTCCAGGATTATTCACTGCAAAGGATTATTTTATTTAAAACAACATAGGAATTGCCTAGTAACTGGAATAACCAGTTAAAACAAACATAGCTATGCTCTGCATCGCACTGAAATTGATGTTGAAGAAATGACCTACTTTCTGCAGAGAGAGCTGTCATTTTAAAGCAAACGTTGTTAAATTGATACTTGGTAACTCTAGGCACCTTAATATTTCTGCTTCCTTCTCATTTGCTCAATTTTGTAGCATCTCAAGGTCAGGCTGAAATGAAGCAGGCCACCAGATGAGAAATTTGGATGGGTAAATCTCTCAGATCATTTTCTAAAGATGCAGAGACAGATTACCAGTGCAGGAGACACGGACAATGCATGACATGAAAGCTCACCCCATCTCTGCATCGCTTCACATTAGTACGTGGAAGATGTACATTCAATCCTCGTATTGGTTTTTATCTCCCCAACTGAAGCTCCTGCATCACTCTGACTCTGATGGATAATGGAACAAGCCTTTGTTATCTATTGGTATTCCTGAGTTCCAGGACATGCAAAGGGATGCAGTGTGTACCCTGTTCAGTTGTAGAAGGTCCAAGCACCACTCATCTGTGCGGAAATGAAAGCTTATTTTTGCTGGTATTTTTATTTATTTACTTATTTAATCTATTTTTAAGAATATTTTTTGTCCAAAGACTCAGAGCTAGGTTCTTCTTTATGCAAATAGCACCCCTTTAACACTAGCAGACACAGTTGCCCCTGCTACTTATCGTTCATCAACCATGCCCTAGATTTGTAGACTATAAAGTCAGAAGAGACTATTGTGATCATCTTGTCTGACCTCCTGCATAAAACAGGCCATAGAACTTCCCTGAATTAATTCCTAGAGCATACCCTCCTCTTTCTCCTCTTTGCTGCTGTTAAGAGGAGAGACAATCACTTATATATTTTGATGGTTTATTTAATTCAGTAAGGATGTCTACCTTTCTCAACTAGGCCATAAGAAACTTAGTTGTATTTTGTCAGCCACACTCTAGCTAGGTGAGATCCCCACTTACTTCTCAGCAGGCATTCTGCTCACAGGGACCCAAGAGAACAGCTAGGGCCTGGCCTGGAAGGTATACTCAAGCCAAAGAGATCCTCCAGGAAGAGTAACTGGTTTCCTAGATCCATACTGTTGGCTTGGATGGCAGTCTTCCACATTAAGGAGTTAGGTTCTGTCAGCTAGAGAAGGTTGACCCCGCAGAGTCTGGACACCCTGTTGCCACAATGCTGATAGAGTTGGAAAAGGACATGATCTCATCCCGTTAAAAATTTTTTTAGTTTTTCAACTGTTTGTAGCTAAAAGGAGTGAATCATATAAATCCAGGCCCCTCTACCCTCCAAACACAGCTGTGTCAGGTGAACCCACTTGCAACATAGGATTGATTTAAAACGTACTTGGTTGAAACTATAGTAAAGAACATGATTATCAGACACATATATGAATATGATATGTTGGGGAAGAGTCAACATGGCTTTTATAAAAGGAAATCATGTCTCACCAAGCTATTAGAAGTCGTTGAGGGTATCAGCAAACATGTGGATAAGGTTGATCCAGTGGATATAGTGTACTTGGATTTTCAGAAAGCTGTTGACAGTGTCCCACATCAAAGGCTCTTAAGCAAACTAAACAGTCATGGGACAAGAGGGAAAGCCCTCTCATGGCTCAGTAACTGACTAAAAGACAGGAAACAAAGGGTAGGAATAAATGGTCAGTTTCCACAACGGAGAGGGGTAAATAGCAGGGTCCCCAAAGGATCTGTACTGGGACCTGTACTGTTCAACATATTAATAAATGATATTATGAAGGGGGTGAACTGTGAGGTGGCAAAATTTGCGGACCATACACAATTACTCAAGATAGTTAAGTTCAAAGCTGACTGCGAAGAGTTACAAAGGGATCTCACTAAACTGGGTGACTGGGCAACAAAATGGCAGATGAAATTCAGTGTTGATAAGTACAAAGTAATAATGCACATTGGAAAATATAATCCCAACTATATGTACAAAATGATGAGGTCTAAATTAGCTGTTACCAGTCAAGAAAGAGATCTTGGAGTCATCGTAGATAGTTCTCTGAAAACATCAGCTCATACTAGAAGAGATTAAAAAGCCTGGGACTGTTCATCTTAGAACAGAGATGACTAAGGGGGGATATGATAGAGGGCTATAAAATCATTATGGTATGGGAAAAGTGAGTAGGGAAGTGTTATTTGCCCATTGACATAACACAAGAACTAGATATCACCTGATTAAATTAATAGGTAGCTGATTTTAAAAGAAACAAAAGGAAGTATTTTTTCACACATCACACAGTCAACCTGTGGAACTCATTGCCATGGCATGTTGTGAAGGCCAAAGCTATAACTGAGTTCAGTTAGCCAAGATGGTCAGGAACGCAACCCCATGCTCTAGGTGTCCCTAAACTCCCCACTGCCAGAAGCTGGGAATAGGCAACGGGCTGGATCACCTGATGATTGCCCTGTTCTGTTCATTCCCTCTGAAGCTTCTGGTGCTGGCCACTGTTGGAATACAGGATACTGGGCTACATGGACCAGTGGTCTGACCCAGTGTGGCCGTTGTTACGTTCTTATGACTCATGGTATTCAGAAATCTGATAAAAATGATCTCTTTACCATGTGTAGTTTATTCTTTACTCTGGGTTAATTTGCCAGGAATACAGAGGTGGCTACACAAATACATACACTGAACATCAGAATAAACATCTATCAGTCTGGCATCAGAGATACATCGATTATTAGTGACTGGTTGAGATAAAGATTAGTGGGTATTTTACCCCCATTTGAATTTGTGAGCAGGGCCGGCGCTTCCAATAGGCGACCCTAGGCGGTCGCCTAGGGCAGCAGGATGTGGGGGTTGGCATTTCGCCGCCCTCTGCGGAATTTTGGCAGCAAGGGGCTTCTTCCGCTCCGGGTCTTTGGCGGAAATTCGGCGGCGGGGGTCCTTCCACTCCGGGTAATCGGCGGAAATTCGGCGGCGGGTCCTTCACTCGCTCCGGGACCCGCCGCCGAAGTGCCCCAAAGACCTGGAGCGGAAGGACCCCCGCCGCCGAGAACGCAGCTTCAGAGGAGGAGCTGCCGCCGATTACTGTGGAGGAGCGCTGCCGCCTAGGGCGGCAAAAACCCTGGCGCCGCTCCTGTTTGTGAGAGTTTAGGGCAGGTGAAGGGTGCTGGATTGCCAGTCCTCAATACTAAGACCTCAGTTCCCAGAGTAGGTACAAAACCAGCCAGGACAGGGCAAGCTTCCCCCACACATTGGCCCCCTTCCCCCAATGTGCACAATCCCTGATCTGGAGGGACCATCACTAAGGGAGAAAGAGGCACTCATTGCACATTGTCTGTTTAATTTTTGGCGCCTCTGCTGAAACTGCCCACAAAGATGCCAATTAGCACTACCTTTAATGTCAGTTCTTGATGTGGACATTTGCCCACTGGGAATTAGATGGACAGGACTGGGCACTGGGTCATACTAATCAAACTCATTTCACACAGGCCAGTAAAGAACTATTTGATGGTGACCGCTTCTAGACACAACTGACTTGGGCTACATTTGTGCCAGTGACCTGGGGGCCTAAGACCCATTCCAAAGCTCCTGGGGCATCCCCCACATTTTCTTATTTGTTGGACCCTTGTTGCTAGCTCAGTGTAGACTCACTGAATGGGACCCCTTACCTGATTGGGAAGATTTAATATTCTCAAGCATAAGGATGGTCTTGTGAGAATCATATGCTCACTTCCTCTGTCACAGCAGCATGATTCAAAATCAAGTTGAGAGCTGGCAGTGCCCTTGGGATATGGTGCTTGTCAGAAGTTATTCAGCTTGGTCACGATCCCTCCCATCATGTAAACCTCTTAACATTCATTGCCAGATGCTAAACCTTGGAGAGACAGAGTTCAAAGTGCTACATGTAAGCCCATATGCACTTATTTCTGGCACTTCGCACAGCAGATGTGATGTGTGTTAGAGAGCATATGTCTGAAATACTTAACTATTAGCAAACACGCTGTTGTGGTACCTATCAGACTGGGACACTGCCCTTCTGGGAAAACCTAAAATGTGACTGACTTTCATTATTTTCTTGTCTCTTTTTTTGCACAATCCAGGTAACGCTTTATATGAAGGTATGTGAAAGATGCACAAGGGGCAGGGCGTAGTTTCAAAACAAATGCTTTAACGCTCTTGTCTTCAGGTTGTTGTTCACATGCCTCCCAGACCCCAAGGATCCTTTTGCCCTTCACCCACCTCCCATTTGCTTGTAGCTTATTCCCCGCCCTGTGTCATGGAGGCTGTCCTTCTGGCGCAGTGGGGCTGGGTAGAATACCACTAAGAAGTGTGAAGTTCTCACCAGGAGCTGAGTATGCTGCCTCCACACTACCTTTAATCCATTTTAGACACTGAGGAATAAGCTAACAGAGAGCATCTAAGTCCTTCCTCAGTATGCAAGGACCTATCATCCAGTCCATACTACAGCAGGACAGAGTATTACAGAGTGACGTGACAGGCTTTTGACCCAGGGGCGCTCACATACTCTGGTTCTGAGCTGATGTAATACCCTCAGTGCCTCAGGGTGTGTGAACTAGCTGGGAAGAGTAGTTTGGTCATTAAAGTAGCAGTGAAGCACCCTGTTACAGAAGATGTTGATGTTGTTGTAAAAGACATAGCTGAAAAGATGCACCGTATTTATTTTACGTTTCACGTTTGGTGACAATCACTCTGGTGGCACAGACCAGATCGAATAAATTACTTCCACAAATCGCTCTGCACTGCCTATTAGCCAGCTCCACCCAGCTCACACCCATCTGACACATGTTGAATCCTTCATGCACCTCCAGGCAGCAATCCAGGCGCAGTCTGTTGGCTTGGCTCTGCTTTAAGAGCAGGGTTTTGCTGTGCATTGAGAATCTGTGTGCCAGACAATCACAGAACATAGCCAGATGATCTGCACATACAGTAGCATGCAGTACTCTTTTTTTTTTTTTCCTAATGTGCCACTGGGAGGAGGATATTGCTATTTTTAAATCTTCATTCTGATAGTTTATCCCTACTCTTTGTTTCCTGTCTTTTAACCAGTTGCTGATCCATAAGAGGCCCTTCCCTCTTAGCCCAAGACTGCTTCCTTTGCTTAAGAGCTTTTGGTGAGGGACCTTGTCAAAGGCTTTCTGAAAGTCCAAGTACACTATATCCACTGGATCACCCTTGTCCACATGTTTGTTGACCCCCTCTAATAATTTTAATAGGTTGGTAAGGCATGATTTCCCTTTACAAAAGTCATGTTGACTCTTCCCCAACATATCGTGTTCATATATGTAGTTTCAACCAGTTTGCCTGTTACTGAAGTTAGGCTTACCAGCCTGTAACTGCCAGGATCGCCTCTTTTTTTTAAATTAGGTGTTACATTAGCTGTCCTCCAATCCTCTGATACATAGCGGTTTTTAAGGTCAGGCTTGACAAAGCCCTGGCTGGGATGATTTAGTTGGGAATTGGTCCTGCTTTGAGCAGGGGTTGGACTAGATGACCTCCTGAGGTCCTTTCCAACCCTGATATTCTATGATTCTATGAGAGGCTGATTTAAGTGATTGGTTACATACCACAGTTAGTAGTCTACAATTTCATATTTGAGTTCCTTTAGAACTCTTGGGTGAATGCCATCTGGTCCTGGTGACGTATTGCTGTTGAATTTATCAATTTGTTCCCAAACCTCCTTTTTGACCTCAGTCTGGGATAGTTCCTCAGATTTCTCATGTAAAAAGAATGGCTCAAGTGTGGGATCTCCCTCACATCCTCTGCATTGAAGACCTGATGCAAAGAATTCGTTTAGTTTCTCTGCAACGGCCTTGTCTTCCTGAATGCTCCTTTAGCACCTTAATCATCCAGTGGCCAATCAATTTCTAAAAAATCGACTTCTATTAAATCAACCTACTTTCATAGTGTAGACATGCCCTTAGACTCATAGACTTTAATGCCAGAAGGGACCATTATGATCATCTAGTCTGACCTCCTGCACATCGCAGGCCACAGAACCTCACCGACTCCCTCCTGTAACAGACCCCTAACTTCTGGCTGAGTTACTGAAGTCCTCAAAGCATGATTTAAAGACGTCAAGTGACAGAGAATCCACCATTTACAATTTAAACCTGCAAGTGACCCATGACCTGCAGAGGAAGGTGAAAATCCCCCAGGGTCTCTGGCAATCTGACCCCATAGAAAATACCTTCCCGACCCCAATATGGTGATCAGTTGGACCCTGAGCATGTGGCCAAGACCCTTCAGCCAGTCACCTGGGCTGGGAAAGAATTCTCTGTAGTAACTTAGAGTCCTCCCCACCTAGTGCCCTATCTCTGGCCGGTGGGGATATTGCTACAAGCAGTCACAGATAAGCCACATGCCATCATAGGCAGTCCCATCATACCATCCCCTCCATAAACTTATCAAGCTCAGTCTTGAAGCCAGTTAGGGTTTCCCCCCCCACCCACTGCTCCCCTTGGGAGGCTGTTCCAGAACTTCACTCCTCTGATGGTTACAAACTTTCATCTAATTTCAAACCTAAACTTGCTGATGGCCAGTTTATATCCATTTGTTCTTGTGTCAGCATTGGCGCTTAACTTAAATAACTCCTCTCCCTCCTTGATGTTTATTCCTATGATGTTTTTATAGCGAGCAATCATATCTCCCCTCAGCCTTTGTTTTGTTAGGCTAAACAAGCCAAGCTCCTTGAGTCTCCTCTCGTAAGTTAGGTTCTCCATTCCTCTGATCATCCTAGTAGTCCTTCTCTGCACATGTTCCAGTTTGAATTCATCTTTCTTAAACACGGGAGACCAGAATTGCACAAGTATTCCAGATGAGGTCTCACCAGTGCCTTGTATAATGGTACTAACACTTCCCTGTCTCTACCAGAAATACCTTGCCTGATGCATCTTAGGATCGCATTAGCCTTTTTCAAAGCCACATCACACTGGTGGCTCATAGTCATCTTCTGATTAGCCAATACACCCAGGTCTTTCTCCTCCTCTGTCTCTTCCAGCTGTTTTGCAACTTCACACCTACTCCCTTTCCAATGGCCTCTTTCCTTGCCTAACATGCAGCACGAGGGACAAGGTTTGTTGTTCCAGCACAGTTGTGAGTGGAGGATCCACGTGAGGCTCAAGTGAGGTTAACCATGATGTTCCACAGTAACTGAGAGTATGTTTCGAGCCTCCTTTCATTCCCGCTCCCACACACTGAAGTGCACTTGGTAAAAAAGGTGTGGGACTGGGGTGTGGGTGGAGAATGGATGTGTCTGAGAAAAAATGGGTTTGAGCAGGATCCTCAGCATATTATCAAGACCTTTAGCTCCATGGCCCCATTTTTGGTATCCTGCTATGAGGGAAAAGTTACTTGGTGCAGGACAGCAGCTTCAGGTTGCCCTGCTCTCCCTGTGCTGCAAATCACATCCTGTCTGGCTCTTATACATGAAACACCATGCTGCTGCTAATCTAACAAGCCAAGAGGTGCCCAGGTGCTCTGCAGAATGGCAGGGCATACTCTGGGAATGTAGCCCTGGGAATGAAGCACTGGCAAGGAGCTGCAATGGGAAGGCTCCATTCCTTGGATAATTACACATTTAGGAAGATTTGATCTTATTTTTTAATTATTTCTCGTTTTTCGCTCTTGGCTGGTTCCTCTAATTAGGGGCTGCCAAGTTTAATGGTTTTAAAAAATTCCCACCTGTGGTGCTAGGGGGCAGGGCTTGTTAAAGTTGATGCATAAAACATTTTAACTTTGCAATCAGGGATGGGGATGAGATGCAAAATTCTGATCTGCATCCAAAGCTGGGGGTTGTTCAGACCCACTTCTACTCTCTATTCCCCTCCCCCATATTCCAGTCCCTTGGACAGCAGGTGAAGTGGGGGAGGGAGACATTAATGGTGGTACCATCCATTGTATATGCGCCAGTGATGGCTAAGGGGATATGGGAAGCAGCAGTGATAGACAGGCTTTCCACGCACTTGAGCATTAGTAAATTGCTGGGCCAAGTGGAAGAACTGTATGTGGAGTATCCAGTTATTTTGCTTTTTGAGTCTCCATTTCCTCTGATAACTGGTGAAAATAGCGATGGACGGTGGCCCAGAAATGCAGTGTAACAGGCCAGCAAGGTTTGCTAGAAACACCCCACCGCATCTGCGGGTGTTGGTTCTGCTGCAAAAGGGTTAAGTGGATTGTGGTGATTCATTGAGAGTTTTGCTGACTAATTAACCCATCTGACTATAAGGGAGTGCGTCTTCAGAGAGAGGATCCTGGGCATGGGCTGAGCAGTCCAGGGGAAGGAACCCTTGAGCAGCGAAACCCAGAAAGAAGGTTGAAACTAAACCACGTTAATGTATAATTGGTTCCCTGGTTAATAATAAAGCTAAACCCCAGGAGAAGGGGTGAGATTTCACTGTGTTTGAGAGCAGGGTGGGAAAGGCGTCTGCTCACACACACACATGCTGTCTGCTCAGAAGGGTGATTTCTTAAGGCATGAAGTGAGACTGTAGGGGCTAGTGTGGAACACACTTTACCTGCTTATTTCATTGTGAAGCACTGCAGGGCATCTCTGTAGCACATTTTCAGATGTGGATTGGAGGATCTGTCACATACCCTTCTGGCCTGCTTAGAGGTCTGCTTCAAACGCTCTGTGTGCATTTGTATGCATCTAGCCAGAAATAATATGCATGCAGAAAGAATGCCGTATGCTGGCCCGGCAGCAATGATACTTAGCACACTACATAAGCATCTCAGGGAGAGATATTAAAGCAGCGCTTTTCATGATGTTATAATTAAAGTGCTGTCTGCGTTTTCATTCACACCCCTATTTTCAGAGATGTATAACTCAGCTGTAAAAATATATTAAATCTGGGTCGAAACTTGGCACCTGGGCTCTCAGAGCAGGAACACATTTTCGTTGGCAAAATGTCCTGAAGATGCAGGAGTGCGAAATAATAATTACGATAACATAGGGTGTCAGTAAAAACACCTGTCAGCAAAACCACCCATGACTACCTTTGTGTGTTAGCTGGCCATATGCATACTCCAGATGACCTACCTCCAACTTCAAGGGGTTGCATACATGTAAATGAGGGAAGAATTTGACTTCAGAGTATTTAAAATCATATTCAAGTAATTTCTTAGCGCTTTTCTTCTTTCTTTTTAATGCTCTCCATTGTTTGCAAATATTTCTTCCAAGACTGTTCACAACTTCCCTCCTGATTTCATTTTTCCATTTGACTTGCCTTGATTTCCCCACCCCTCCATCCCTCCGATGGAACCAACAGAGACACGTCTGTTTGTGTTTAACAACAACTTCAGCTTGAGCAGCAGCATTATCCTGCCCACATATCCTCAGTGTGCGGTGGAAGTTTCCTCATGCGTGTGGTACTGGCAGGAGTGTTCTTTAGTGAATGCCCATTCCAGGGCCAGTGTAGAGAGAATAAAGTGTGGATTTTGGGGGACCCATGAAAACAGAAGCCAATATTCTCGGCTTTCATACAGTGGATTTTAAAAAGAAAAAAAATCCCAGATTGGGATCCAAATTCTCCTCCCTTACACGGGGGTGAATCTGGAGTACAGCAGAACCACAGAGTTATGAACACCAGCGTTATGAACTGACCAGTCAACCACACACCTCATTTGGAACCGGAAGTACACAATCAGGTAGCAGACCAAAAAAAAAAAAAAGGCAAATACAGTACAGTACTGCGTTAAAGGTAAACTACTAAAAATAAAAAGGGAAAGCAGCATTTTTCTTCTGCATGGTAAAGTTTCAAAGATGTATTAAGTCAATGTTCAGTAGTAAACTTTTGTCCCTAACCCTAACGTTTTGTCAGAGTTACAAACAACCTCCATTCTGAGATGTTGCGAGGTTCTACTGTAACTCCATTTAAGTGCATGCAGCTATTCCAGATCAGTATCAATGTAACTGAGAGCAGAGTTTTATCCTTGGGGCCTGTGGTGGGGCAGGTCCCCAACCTCATCAGGAAGGAGTTAAAGAGCTCCTCTAGGCACAATCAGTCTCAGCCCGGCATGCCTGTGACTCTTGTCAAGCCTGGAGATGGGCAGGTCCTGAAGCGTATGTGTGCACTGCAGCTGGGAGATGTGATTCCCAGCAGAGGCAGGCAGACGTGTGCCATTTCAGCTCAAGGTAGTGCACTGAGAAGAGCAGTGTGGACATTATGGTAAGGGCTGTGGCTCAGGCTAGCTAGCCCAAGCCTGGCCAGGCTCCTGGGGCCAAGCCTGGGCAGCTAGCCTGAGCCAGCACTTGCACTGCAACGTCCCCACTGCTATTTTAGTGCACTAGTTCCATCTGAGCTAGCATGAGTCTGTCTACCCATACTGGGAACAACAACACCTAGCTGCAGTGTAGACATACCCAGGGACGGCTCCAGGCACCAGCCTGGCAAGCAGGTGCTTGGGGCGGCCCCTCCGGAGAGGGGCGGCACATCCAGCTATTCGGCGGCAATTCGGCGGATGGTCCCTCACTCCCGCTCGAAGCGAAGGACCTTCCGCCGAATTGCTGCCGCAGATCGCGATCACGGCTTTTTTTTTTTTTTTTTTTGGCTGCTTGGGGTGGCCAAAACCCTGGAGCCGGCCCTGGACATACCCTAAAAGGAAGGGTCCCTGCTTGGTGCAGGGTAGCTCTCTGGAGCAGGACTGCAAGTCAGAGCTCCCCCTGCCCCTGGAAGCACGGGTTGCTGACCAGGGAAACGCCTTGAGAGCATTGGCCACCTCAGAAAGAAGGGCTGGTGCTTTTTTTTTTTTTTTTTTTCCCCCCCTCTTTGGCTTCCCTAAGGCCAGGGACTCTGCTCTCTGTGGGCTGCGAAAGCATGATGACTTTTTGTTTGGATTACTTTTTAGGTCCCCTGCAAGGAAGCAGAGACCCTGACAGCACTGCCAGAGGGCTATGCCCCAGACTCCAATACAGAAGAGGAGCCTACCATCTCCCCAAGGGAGTGCTAGAGGTGTATAGCCTACAGTAGGACCAAATTCAAAACTGGTGTAAACAGGTGCACTTCAAAAGACTTCTAGTTGCATTGCACCTACTTACAACCAGATTTTAGACTCTGGAGGGTTTTCTCTCACAGGTATTAGCAATATTAAGATGGGTGAGATGCTTTCATAAACTATTTGAGAGCGTTCCTTCCTTCCATGGCAACTGGACACCTGTGAGTTTGCTGCCCGTAACTAGTGTATAAGGAGTAGCAATCAGATTCCTGTTCACCTACATTGTGATGTTCAGCTCAGAATATTCTAAAACTCTGAACTCTCCTGATATCTACAAAATAAAAACTTGGGTTTGTGTGTATTTGGCAGGACGGGGAGGCTGCCTAAGAGCTTGACCCTTGTTCTCAGACTCGGTTTTTGAAAAGATTAAATGAAGAGTCACTGTTTGATGATCTCACTTGGATATGACCAGAGATTTTTAGATTGAATGGCTTTAAAATATCAGACTTTTATTTAAAATCTGGGTCAAATGATTTAAAAAAAAAAACTGTTTCAAGGTAGAAGAAAGTGACTTTTTGGAGTCTATGTATATTATTATTTATATTGCAGTAGAACCCAGAGGCCCCATGTGTTAGGTGCTGTACAAACATCACAGAGAGCCCTTGCCCATAAGAGCTTACAGCCTCCAGCTCTCCCTGTGCATCCACTCACTGTCAGATGGATCAAGCATGCCACATTGTTACCCTCATCTCCCACCCACTCTTCCTACCCAGGAGTTCTTTGGGCAAGAGCTCAGAAACCTGCAGGCTCAATTCCCGCACCAGCCCCACAAAGAAAAAAAGTCGGCTGTTGGGACACAGTTGAATGGGGGTCACCAGGGAATGGTTCAGAAAGCAGAGCCACCTACCCACTCCCTACACACTACTATAGTGATTGAGTCTCTCCCAGAGAGCTGCCATATATACAGCTCTGCTTGGCAAGTCATATGGGTGTCCCAAGATCAGTATTGTGCATTCCCATATCTGGGGTTTCCTGACCCCCCCCCCCCCCCCCCCCACACACACACAGCAGACAGATGAGCTTGTCTAAAAGGAAGCCTTGTTCAGTGGTCTTATGGGGTTTTTTAATGTATTTTCTATTTGTTTTTTAATTTTCTATTCTCATTTGATTGCCTTTCCACAGCCCCTGCGTGGGGGCAGGGGTGCAGTAACAGGGAAACCTGACCTCACACACACACGCTGTCAATCATCGAAGTATGGCAAACAAAGCCAGCAATACTACCAGTGTAAAAATGTGACAAGAAATGGGCGTTGACTAAATAAACTGGGCCGTGTCGCCCCTTAGGCAGGATGCTCCTATCTAGGGGAGAGGAAACTCCACTGGTTTCCTTCAGACTATTATCCCCTGGGGCATTGTCCTGTCTCTTCCTCCCCTTCCAGCTCTCTGAACAAGCTGGGATTTCTCTCCTCAAATACACCCAGCCCTGGGACCTATGAAGGCCAGGGCCTACTGCCTGCTAAAGTCCTGAGGGTTCAGAGGTGAGGGAAGATGCTGTGAAGAGGAGAAGCCCCCCTAGACCCATGTGTCCCCTGCCTAGCTGCATCTTCCTCACACACACCCCCACACAGCCCTGTGGACTGGTCTCCATGAGGTTGGGCAAGTGGTGGGAGATAATGATGGTTCAGAGGAGGCAGTCTTCCCCCTTCCATGCTCATTGCTGGGCAGAATCCACCCACTCTGTGTCCCCTCCTTCTGCAGGGGATGATGTGGCCCATTGTGACCGATTTGCTGTGTGGGGGCGGAGGCAGGGGACTGGGGGTAACAGCTTCATTTTGGCACCCAAGGGTCAGAACAGACATTGATCAAAGATTCCACAGATAGCGGTCTGGGGGAGGGAGAAGGCAGGGCTGTAGGGTGTGGATACTGGCAAAGGGGAGGAAGCTCAAGTGCTGTTTCTACTATGGGATGCAAAAGCAATACTGGCGTCAATTAGATTAAGTCTTGTTCAAGTGAGAAGATGCTACCAGCAAATTAAACAGGGGATAACAAAATCATACCCAGTTCTGATTGAAGCTGCGTGGTGGTGGTTGGCTAGTTATTTAGTGCTGAACGGGGCAGAGGGGCTGGTTATTTGGCAGCATGGTGATGATGGAACAGGGACAGGTGTGTTTTTTTTCCTGTGCCACTGAAAGAATAAATAAATAAATAACCTCACACCATGTGTCATCAGTGCAGCTCAGCAAAGCCAGCTTTGAGCCAAGGCCAGGATGCCACCACCCTTCACCCTGCTTCACCAAGGCAAGGGCAGTGCCAAGAGATTGACATGGATGGGAAGAAAAAACAAGCCATGTGGGAGAGATGCCCACGACCCCCCACTGCCTGAAGATAATCAGCCTGGGACTTGGATTGCCAAGGACTTGATTTAAAAGTGTTACTGGGAACTTCCTTTTGAAATGGGAAAGAGGATGGGGGCGGGGAGGGGAACAGAGCGGGGCTTCCTTATCCCAAACTCAACATCCAGAACCTGTGAACTTGCAGAGGAGAGGTGTTTTTGTCCAAAAATTCTTCCAACCTTGGTGACATCCCAGTGAGATATACAGATGCCTGCCATACATACCACTCGGAGGTCTCAGCATTTCCAGCCCTTTCTTAGTTTGTGAAGAAAGGAAATAGACCATATGTTTCAGAGATAGGGCCCAGGTGCCAAAGTTTGGATCCAAACTCTCATCTGAATCTCAGTTTCTCCCATGCTGCCAGGGGTGTTTGGATGTTGAATTTAGAGTGGCCTACTATAAAGACAGGGTCAAAGAGGTGACACTCAAATCCAGATCTGAATCCAGATCCAAACTGCCTTGGAGTTTCGGGTTTGGTCTGGGTTGGGATCCTTTATTCCAGCCCAGGTCCATCCCTAATTTCTTGAAAGGAAAAGAAACAAAAACAATGGACTAAAAGGTGTTTTAAAATATCAGGAGAGAGGCTACCAAGGAAATAAATAGTGATGAAAACACTGGTAATACTCCTAACGTCATGGCAGCTCTAAAATTCAAGTAGTGTGCACGTGTCAAGAGCATTTCCTTCAAGCCTCTGCGGCTCGGAAGTCAGATTGTGTCCCACAGTTCACAGGTACAACCAGCCCCTCCCTGGTGTAGACATGGAATTGGGGGAGGGGAGAGGAAAAGTGGATGCAATCACTGCTGATGACCATGTCTTTACTGTACCCCCTTGATGCTATGCTTCAGCGAGACAAAAAGACATCAAGATTCTAGTCTGTTGGTCTGAGGCCAGTCGGCTGCACCTCAGAGCTGGAAGGGATATTGCTTCAAATAGTCCCCCATCCTCCTGGGCAGGGGCAGCTGGTCCACCTCCTCTGTCGACTTGTTAATCTGTAGCCGGCACAGGTGCTGTAGGCTGGGGACACTGTCTTTGCGGCTGAGTGGCCGTATCAGCTTCAAGTGCACTGCCGCAGCCACCATCTCCTTTTGCATGGAGGACAGGGGTGAGGGCGGTGTGTAAGGGGCCTCATTCTTGTTCTCCACTGTGCAGGACATGACATAGTGCTGGATAAGGCTGACCACATCTGGGAAGGCCAGGATGCGGGGTTTGGAAAGGCAGTTTGAGTCGAGCCGGAACTTGCTGTCGGCATATTCAATGCGCACATTGGTGGGACCCCGGTTGGTCTTGACGGAGAGTGTGAACAGGTAGCTGGGGTGGGTACTGTCCCGTACCAGGAAGGTACCCTCAGGCATCTTCTGAAGATGCTGCTTGGCCTCACTGGCTGTGATAGACCCCCAATACCAGCCTGGAAAGGAATCCCAAAAAGAGAGTTCATTTAGAAAGAAAGAATCATCACAAGACTGAAAACACAGGCTGCTCATATCAGGGAGGCAGGAGCAGGCTTCATGGGAAATACAGTAGAGACGGCATAGCCAAGCCCTGCAGGGTTTCCAGCCTACGTTTTTCATCAGTGTGCTTAGGCTGGGGGAGGGGAGGCCACTGCTGCAATGTGTGGAGCTTACAGAGACAGAGGAGCCAGTTCCCCTTTCTGTCAATTGAGCTATTAAAGGCAAAGCTCCCGTGTATGCTAGTAGTAGGCTACTTTGTGATATAAACACTGGCTGTGTGGTGGCTGAGACCAGGACCACTCGTTGCATTGATAAGTTTCTGCTGTAACAGCTTCTGGGGCAAGACACTTACAGCAGACCAACCTTAGTGCCCAGCGACCTTCCTAGGAGAGGAGATTCTTCTTGGAGGTGGCTCACAGAGAGTTCTTCCCCACACCCTGTGGCTGCCTTACCCAGTGACCTCATGCTGGTGGGTAGAGCCTTACCGGATTCTCGCAGATAGGAGAAGGTTTTTGCAATGCATAGCAGGTCTTCTTCAGGATCTCGCATCCGAGGCAGGTTATTCTCAGGAGCAGGTGCCATGAAGGCAGGAGCAGATTCTCCCTGGAAGACCGTAACGGAGCGAGGTTGCATGATCTGCTCGGACAAATCCACTGCAATGCCTCTGAGCGACTGTCTCCTGAACTTCTCCTCTGCCAGCAAAGGATGGGGTCTGAAATGAAGGATGTATTGTATGATTTTTAGCTTGCCTCGCCTAGGGTTGCATTATCAGCTCAGCGTCTGCTCTGCTGTGCTACAGCACGTGTTCTGTAAACAGATCCTCACTATGGTTATGTTTCCAACAGAAGTAGAAAAGGAAGAAACAAACATCACAGAGCTAAATATGAACCCCTCGATGCAGGGAGGGATGGGTGGCTTTTTCCACCTTGGAAGGGACACTAGTTCAAACACCTTGTAACTCCACCAAGAGTCTGACATTCCTCTAATCCATTGGTTCTCAACCCGGGGTACGCATACCTCTGAGGGGTACGCAGAGTTTTCCAGGGGGTACATCAACTCATCTAGATATTTGCCGAGTTTTACATCAGGCTACATAAAAAGCACTAGCGAAGCCAGTACAAATTACAATTTCATACAGACAAGGGCTTGTTTATACTGCTCTATATACTATACACTGAAATGTAAGTGCAATATTTATATTCCAGTTTATTTATTTTATAATTATATGGTACAAATGAGAAAGTCAGCAATTTTTCAGTAGTAGTGTGCTGTGACACTTTGGCATTTTTATGTCTGATTTTGTAAGCAAGTAGTTTTTAAGTGAGGTGAAACTTCAGGGTACGCAAGACAAATCAGACTCCTTCAAGGAAGGGGTACAGTAGTCTGGAAAGGTTGAGAGCCACTGCTCTAATATATAGGATACTGCATTTCTAATAAGGCTGTGGGGAGGAGATACAGATAGGATTCCTGATGACATGCAGTGGGCCTGATTCTGTTTCACTGGTGTAAACTTCAGTGGAGTTACTCCAGATTTATGAAAGTGTGTCTGAGAGGAGAATCAGCCCCCCCAAGTTATCCTCCTGTCACTACAGGTTGGCCTGATCTTGTCATGTCTGTTAGAAGCTAAGTGTGTGCTGATCTTGAAATGCCATCACAGCATGGTCTGACTGGGCCTGGCTCAGGCCTTTCGTCTTCTGGCACTCTTCACCCTCACTCAACCCTGTGCTGCAGCACATCTCAAATGTTTATCCCTATTGCACCTGGCACCAAGGTGACCTCTCTAGGGTCAAAAAATATAAGGTAAATGTGTTCCCAGGGAAATGCAATACAATCCCCAACTTGAGACCTAGGGACTGCCTGAAGCTAATGGAGATTAAAAAGGCAGCTGCAGCATTCTCCCACGTCATAGGAAAAAGAGGGGGAGAGAGGACGGATGTCCCTGGCGTTTCTCCTCCAATCTTATCAACTTTGTCCTTTGTATAGACAGTGACATTTAATGGGCACACAAATGTGGATGAGGCAAGGATAAGGTTACAGACTGATCTTCCCCACCCTACCCTGGCTTGGCCCACTCCTCTCTCCAGCCCTCTCGCCCTGCAGTGTCCCAATTGTGGGACAAAGACACCAAAAGGAGAGACATATGAAGAACAATAGCACAGAGGGGATTGAAGGGGAGTTTTTCCTTTAAGAGAGAGAGCGAGCTGCAGTCAGAGTTCCATGGTTCTGCATTTATGGGGCCATAGGTAAATCTGGCTCTAAAGTGAAGGACAGTCAGTATTCTCAAACAATGAAGGGCAGTCAAGGAGGACACACTGATCCCACAAAATCAAATGCTCCACAGACTTTCAGAAGAGACTGTTGTGAGTTAAAACATCAACAAAATACATCCCTGGTCTTCTTCAGCCAATCCCTACTTTAGGAAAAGCAAGATATGATATGCATGGGCTTTGAATCCTGCCTATTAATTTCTATCCTAGAAGATCTCACCTGCTAAATATTTGTTCTAGCCCCTAGTTTTCACCAGTATTCTCTGATATCTAGTATACAAAGCGTTTCTCTGTGGCTCTTGTTTTGCAGGCAACGGTTCTGGATAAGATTCCCTTCCATGGTAGCACTGTCGTGAAGGAAGCCCAGACACTTTCTCCAAGGAAAGTCTGACCTGGGTTATATTCAGTAGCTTTTGGGCACTGCCTGTGCTCTTTCAAAAAGAGATAGTACAGGCCTGATCCTCCACTGCCTTGCTCCTTGTGTAATCACTGTGCAAAGTGGGTGTCAAATGCTGCCCTCAGTGGAGGATTCAGTTTTGGTAGCTTTCAACACCAGCAGTTTGCATTGCACAGATATAAATGACTGCCAAAGGTGAAAGGTAGGGGAGAAGGAGTCCCACGGTGCATAGGCCTCATTCCCAGCTTGAGAACAATAATGCTGCAGCTTGGATTCCAAAATTGAGCTTGCTGCTTCTTGGCAATGTTTCTGCTACGCCCTCAGGCAAAGTCTTGTGTTTAAAGAAATGTTTTCTTGTTGCTAGCATGAGAACCATTTTGCTTTTTAGACACCTGATTTGGGAAGGGGATTAAGATTTGTCTGGGGGAGATGGAGAGACCAGGAAGCGGTTTTGAATGGAAACTTTAGACAATCACTAGGTACCTTAACTGATCATTTATTAGAAAATTCTGCTCCTGCTTTCACTATGCTGCGTCTGTATCTTCCATTGTCTTATGGAATGCGGTCTCGGAACCTCCAGGACTCATCTTGAAGCCACCCTGGTGAGGCCATTCCCCTTTCACTAAAGGAAGCTGTGAATCAATTCACATTTCACTTCAGAGATGTAGAAAGGGCTCAAGTCTTTAAACTCTATGTACAATCATAGGTGCTGGAACTAGGAGTGCGGGGGGGGCTGTCGCACCCTCTGGCTTACAGTTTACAGTTCGGTTCAATGGCTCTCACGAACCCCACTATAAACTTGTTCCAGCACCACTGGTACAATCCCCTCTCCGTAGTCACAAGAGCTCTTGTGAAGTGGGGCCAGTGTGGATTGGAGAAAGATGAGTTCACCTACAGTGGTCATCCCCTGGCTCCCATATACTCCCTGACTATCCTGCCACCTAAAACCTGTGGAGCCCAACCCCCCCGTGCATTTCCAGTGGGGGTTCTTCCACAATATCCAGGGAAAGGTCACAGGGGATGCTGCATGGATTTTGCTCCCCTTCCATACATATAAAAAAGCCTGGGGTGACACAACCTCTAATGAACACAGTGCAGTGAAAGAAAGTTTTAAAATCTATGTGTGGCAGGAACGTGGACCCATTAATGGAGTCTAATTAATGATGATTCAAAAGTGCCTGAGCTACTAAACAAGACAAATATAGAAAAGAGGTCAAGGATCAGGAATGAACAGAATACGTGTGACTATAGCTGCTATTATGAACCAGATAAAGAACTATGTGGAAGAAAGTGTATTTATAAAAATCAGCAGGTCCAGTTGATATGCATCTTTTTGTCCTAAAAGAAGCAGCAAGCAAACTTTTTCTGACCCCTCGAGAAAAGCCCTGGAAAACTGAGAAGATACAAGAGCGCAGACGCAGGCAGTACCAAGTAGAGTGATCTTTGCCATTTCCTCTGTGATAAGTCAAACTTCATAATGACACACATAGTGAAATAGTACAGGAAGAAGGGTCCAGTCCTACACTCCTTATATTGGCAAACTCCCATCAGCTCCCACAGGACTTTTGCCTGAGTAAGAAGGGCAGGATTGGGTCCAAAATGCATACAATCTTAGAGGACAATGGAACAAGCAGCTTTATAAAGACAAACAGTGGACAAACTTCCCCCGTTGGAATGAAGAACAGGTTATTAATGGATGATAGGTAGGCTGTAGATATGATATATTTGCACTTCAGTAAAGCATATGATAGTGTCCTGCAAAGCCTAAACTGAAAAATTAATTTCAAGCAGCTTGGCTATGAGCACTATCATGTGGGCTGAAAACATGGGTGAAACCAAGCAAAGGAAGACATAGGTTGAGAAGCAGGAAAATATTTGTAATAGTTCTATGAGACGTTGGGGACTCTCAGGGGAACTGGTGGAAATCCCCACACTTGAGTCACTTAAAAGTAGACAGAGCAGAAGTATAACACTGTGAGGAAAATCTTCTAGTGGCAGACAGGATGGTTAAAATGACATCATGGCCAGACATTAATGAAGGTGCGAGCTTGCAAATATTTCCAAGAGCACAAATGCCTGATATATTCATGCAGATAAGGTACCGTACATATGTAGATGACACATGTAGTGCCTAACTGACCATGTGAGCATGCAAATGCCAATATGCACGCACTAGCCAGGGGTACTTATATGATAAAATTAGGCATGCAGAAGAATTTATTTGCACCTTATTGGATATCTGGGGCACTAGGGCTTTTCCCTATCTTTAATTTTTATAATGCACTGTGTGTATACACATGCATGTGTACACACATACACACATAATTTTGTATAGAAAAACTGTGCAAGAAGAAATATACATTAATTCTATATATTCATTTGGAATTAGATATAGACAGTTTTAAAAAAAAAATCCTGAAAAGCTTTTCCCTGTAAGTAGTTTGTTTCTATGGAGAAATCGGATAGCTCCTATTATTCTGTGCTTCTGTCCTCTGTAGTTTTACATATGATATATTGTATAGCATAGTCAGAATTTTCCTCTAACTAATTTTTACCTGTAAGAACCTTGAGTGCCATGTGATTTCTCAGCTATAGAGAGAGCATGGATATCAGGGTGTCTGTTCATGCCCTTCTTGGACAAAACATATAAAAAACCCAGAAACACAAGACACTCACATGTACTGAGGGCCAAATACTCAGCTGGTGTAAATCAGCATAGCCCCATTAACCTGAATAGACCTACACCAGTTTATACCAGCTGAGGATCTGCCCCAGAGTCTGTGATTGACAATTCTCAAATCAAGCGTTTAAAATGAAGGCTGCAAGGAATCTTACCCCTGAACACAGATGATCATGTCACTCCAGGACCAAGAAAAACGCATTAAGTCTTCAATAGGATGGGAAAATGGTCTTCCCCTTTTTCTTGCCGCCTTCTTTGTTCCCCAGAGGAGTTAGGACAAATCTTTAGTTAGGAATTCACAGGAAGAAAAAGACTGGACTGCTCCCAACAAACCTCTTCCACGGCACTCTGGAGTTCACACACCGGGAGAAGCCAAGCAGAAAGCAAATCAGGCTGCCCAGAGAAAGACTTTACGGATTTTTCAGCAACTTTAGCTAGGAAAATGTGCGCAGTCTTGGTGCTTTTGAAGATAAGAAAATATATTCTTGCTCTGATTTAAAAAATAAAATAAAATAAAAATGACCAGAGAAAAGGAAAAAGGATTTTAAAAGAAGGAATGAAATCTCCTTCAGAACGACCTTTCAAGTCAGGATTTAAAGCACCTCCGAAATAACAATAAATAGGTATCAATAAATAATCTCTCCCTGAATGTAGAGCTGGGAGAACGGCAACCTACTTGGACGCTGGCTCCAGGAGTAATGAAGCTCTGGGAAAAAACACAACTAAGTAATCTTTTGTTTGCCCCTTTTAATCTGTTCCAGGAAGTGACGGATTCCTGGAATTGTATTGTATTCACATCACTGTTCTGACATTAAAAAACAAAAAGTATAAATAGATGTGTCCATAATGGACATCTTGATGTCAGCACTGCACTCCAGAGAATTTGGGGGCGGGGGGGGGGGAAGACCCTCCAAAATATACCAAAATCCCCAAGGAAAAAGGCAGGGTCAGGTCAGATTGGTCATCTCCTTCCAGGGACCCACCTGAAAAGTTGTAAGTTGTTTTCTGTTTTATAAAGCATTTGGCTGCTGTCTCTCTATGTGTTCAAAGAAATACCTTTGATAGATTTCCAAGAACTTTCCAGGAAAGCTGGGCTGAACCACAGAGCTCTGCCAATCAGAGCAAACCGAGGCTGGGCTGGACCTCAGAGCTCTGCCAATCAGAGGCGAATGAGGCTGGGCTGACGCCGCAAGCTGCAATGAGCCCAGCCCCCACAGTCACAGAGAAACACACGCACGGCAGAAAAGAGGGAGGGAAATGCAGGCAGCAGTTGTAATCACCAGGGGCCCTTTAACCATGTGACTAGGGAAAAGCGAGATTAGAAACCTCGCTGACCATTCCCAGATGGCTATGTGAAACCAGAGAGCAGCTGTAATGCACCCCCTGCTCCAAATATCAGCAAGTGGCCTCCTTGTTAGGCTTTGTACCACAAGGCTGGGATAAAGGAAATTCCCCTCCTCTAGCTTTAACTTGCAGCATCAAACTTGCCAATTCCCCCTGCTTTCTCATAAAAATAAACAATCTTTCCCTTTCCTCGCCAACCTGGCAGTGTCTGGCCAGACAGGCTGAGATTCCAACACTGAGAATCATGTTTTCCAAGTGGATTTGGTGAATGTGAAAGGTGCTGAGTTGAGAGCCCCAGAGATAATTCCTCTTTAATTCACAGAACAAGGACTGCAGGGGCAACAGCTGAGCAAACGCCTTCCAAGGAACATGGAAGGTAGGACTGGAAGGAACTTCCTGAGTCATTGAGTCCAGTTCCTGTTATTGCAGGCAAGCCCATCCTATAATCCCATTCATAAATTTATCAAGTTCCCTCTTCAAACTAGTTAGGTTGTTTGCCCCCATTCCTCCTACTGGGATGCTGTTCTAGAACCTCACTCCTGTGATGGTTAGAAACCTTTTTCTATTTTCCCACTTAGATTTATTAATGGGTAAATGAATCAATTCCATACCACCCAGGCCAATGCATCTCAGTCACTGACCTGTAGGGACCACCTTAAGGGATAAGACAGTGAGCAGGTTGAGCTCTAGAGCAGTGGTCCCCAAACTTTTTACCTCACGCTCCCCTTTACTCCTGTCTGCGCCCCGCCCCAAGAGCCAGGGCCAGGGCTGGCTCCAGGCACCAGCGTAGCAAGCAGGTGCCTGGGGCGGCCAATGAAGAAGGGGGCGGCACGTCCAGCGGCGATTCGGCGGCGGGGCCGTCGCTCCCTCTCGGAGCGAAGGACCTGCCGCCGAATTGTAGCTGATTGCGGCTTTTGTGTGTGTGTGTGTGTGTGTGTGTGTGTGTGCGCGTGGGGTGGCAAAAACGCTAGAGCCGGGCCTGGCCAGGGCCGGGAGCGGGGCCACAGCTCTTGGGGGGGGGGGGAGGATGCAGACAGGAGTAAGAGGGCCACGGCTGGGACCACAGCTGAGGGTGAAGGAGGGGGAGTAGCCTCAGGCATGGACCAGGGCCAGGGCTAGAAGTGGAGCTGGGTGGTGCTCCCCTCCCACCCCCCGGTGAGGGCTGGCTTGGCCCCAGCCACACCCTCCCCCCCAAATGTTCCTCCATGCCCCCCTAGAGGACCTCTGCTCTAGAGAAATGGAATCCTTGGAACCTCCACTGGGACTGTCTACAAGAGTGCCAGTGAGGAATGTCATACTCAGAAAGACAGCTGAACACTAGACACTGGGCTATGTAGGGTGGCCAAGTGCCCTCGTAACCTGGGAATCTCCTAGTCTTTGAAGGCCATCCTAGCCTCTGGATAAGGTTTATAAAACCAGTGATTCCCCCTACCTTCAGAGTCACTTTTACATAGCCATGTGGCCTCGGGGGGTGGGGTGGAGGTGTGTGTGGAGGAGAGAGCAGAGCAGGTCCCCTACAAGCTGCCAAAAAATTCCATGTGTATCTTCCTGACTTTCCAGGTAGTAGTCTCTGGCAATGGCTAATTAACCTTTACATTCACAGTGCATCTTCCTCTTCAGTTATGAAGGGGAGTTCATTGAGGTAATAGAGTTATTATATCTTAGGCAGGAGCACTGCAGCTCAGTAGGGACATGGAAAAGGCATCTTCACAGATTTCTTAGATTTGTAATCAGGCTCTATCTAGTGGCCATTTTCTGAAAAACACTTCTCTCTTCGAGGAGCAGGAGTACATAACTAAGGCCTGGTCTACACTATGACTTTAATTCGGATTTAGCAGCGTTAAATCGAATTAACCCTGCACCCGTCCACACAGCGGAGCCATTTATTTCGAAATAAAGGGCTCTTAAAATCGATTTCTGTACTCCACCCCGACGAGCGGAGTAGCGCCAAAATCGATTTTGTCAATTCGAATTAGGGTTAGTGTGGCCGCAATTCGATGGTATTGGCCTCCGGGAGCTGTCCCAGAGTGCACCATTGTGACCGCTCTGGACAGCAATCTGAACTCGCATGCACTGGCGAGGTAGACAGGAAAAGCCCCAGGAAAATTTGAATTTCATTTCCTGTTTGCCCAGCGTGGAGAGCACAGGTGACCACAGATACCACAGATACCTCAGCTCATCAGCACAGGTAACCATGCAGGCTGATAATCGAAAAAGAGCACCAGCATGGACCGCACGGGAGGTACTGGATCTGATCGCTATATGGGGAGAGGATTCAGTGCTAGCAGAACTTCGTTCGAAAAGACGAAATGCCAAAACTTTTGAAAAAATCTCCAAGGGCATGATGGAGAGAGGCCACAATAGGGACTCAGATCAGTGCCGCGTGAAAGTCAAGGAGCTCAGACAAGCCTATCAAAAAACAAAGGAGGCAAACGGTTGCTCCGGGTCAGAGCCGCGGACATGCCGCTTCTACGCCGAGCTGCATGCAATTCTAGGGGGGGCCGCCACCACTACCCCACCTGTGACCGTGGATTCCGGGTCGGGGATAGTCTCATCAGCTACACCTGAGGATTCTGCGGATGGGGAAGAGGAGGAGGAGGAGGAGGAGGACGAGCTTGCAGAGAGCACCCAGCACTCCGTTCTCCCCAACAGCCAGGATCTTTTTCTCAGCCTGACTGAAGTACCCTCCCAAGCCTCCCAAGCCAGTAGCCAAGACCATGACCCCATGGAAGGGACCTCAGGTGAGTTTACCTTTTAAAATATAAAACATGGTTTAAAAGCAAGCGTTTTTTAATGATTAATTTGTCCTGAGGACTTGGGATGCATTCGCGGCCAGTACAGCTACTGGAAAAGTCTGTTAACGTGTCTGGGGATGGAGCGGAAATCCTCCAGGGACATCTCCATGAAGCTCTCCTGGAGGTACTCCAAAAGCCTTGCCACAAGGTTTCTGGGCAGTGCAGCCTTATTCCGTCCTCCATGGTAGGACACTTGACCACGCCATGCTTGCAGCAAGTAATCTGGTATCATTGCCTGACAAAGCCTGGCAGCGTTTGGTCCCGGTGTTTGCTGGCATTCAAGCAACATCCGTTCTTTATCTTGCTGTGTAATCCTCAGGAGAGTGATATCGCTCATGGTAACCTGGTTGAAATACGGGAACTTAATTAAGGGGACAGAGGTGGCCGTTCCTACTGGGCTGTTTGCCTGTGGCTGAAAAGAAATCCTTCCCTGCAGTTAGCCAAGCACGGGGGGGCGGGGCGGGGGATTGGCCCTGAGCTTTTCGCGTTTGGCTAGCAGGGATCTTCCCTATTACCAGCCACGCGGTCGGGGGAGGGGTACATTGATCATCCCAGGGAATTCATGGCGGGGGGGGGGGCTGGGGGGTTAGTTTGGTTTCTGCAGGGATCTTCCCTGATACCTGCCACGCGGTGGGGGGAGGGGTACATTGATCATCCCAGGGAATTCATGGCAGGAGGGGGGGGGGGCGGGGGGGTTAGTTTGGTTTCTGCAGGGATCTTCCCTGATACCTGCCACGCGGTGGGGGGAGGGATAAAGCGATCATCCCAGAGAATTGGATGGTGGGGGGGTTAGTTTGTTTTCTGCTGCTGAAGGTTAACAGGAAAACCGCAGCAGTCAACAGGCTTTGCTTGGTATGTGGGAAAGGAGGGCGCAGAAGCCGAAAGACAATGGCTTACCATGGCTGCCTGCAAGCTGAATTCTGTTGCCCGGACCTGCGTCTGTGATCTCTAACACCAAAGCCACAGGCACTCAATATTAAGATGGAAAATGCGACCTTGTACTGAAATCACATGTGCTATGTAATGTGAATAGTGTTTTTCACCATGAAAGAGTATAAGCATTGTTCTGTAAAATGTATCAGTTTAAAAACTTCTCTCCTTTCTTTCAACCCTCCCTCCAGCAGCTGCAAATTTTTCAAGCCTCCCTCCTCCGTCCCGAAGGCTATCTCAGATAAGGCGGCGTAGAAAGAGGACGCGAGGCGACATGTTCACAGAAATAATGGAATCCACCCGCAATGAAAGAGCTCATTTGAATGAGTGGAAGGACACTGTATCTAAATTTAGGAAAGATGCCAGTGAACGTGAGGTCTTGAGGGACGCTCGAGATGAGAGGTGGCAGGCTGCAACGCTGGGGCTGCTGCGTGAGCAAACGGACATGCTCCGGCGTCTGGTGGAGCTTCAGGAACGGCAGCAGGAGGATGACAGAGTGCCGCTGCAGCCGCTGTATAACCTCCCTCCCCCCTCACCATGTTCCATATCCCCCTCACCCAGACGTGTAAGAACGCGGGGGGGGAGGCTCCGTGCACCCTCCCACTCCACCCCAATGGACAGCCCAACCAAAAGGCTGTCATTATATTGAATTTATTCAGTGGCCTTTTACTTCCCTCCTATCCTCCTCCCAAACCTCACCCAGATTACCTTCTTGGTTCTCTCCCTATGTTTATAATCACTTAATAAAGAATACATGATTTTTAAACGATAGTGACTTTATTTCCTTTGAAAGAAAGCTGGGGGAAGGGGAGGGTGGGTTGCTTACAGAGAATGAATGAGTCAATAAAGGGGGCTGGTTTTCATGAAGGGAGAAACAAACAGAAATTTCACACTGTAGCCTGGCCAGTCATGAAACTGGTTTTCAAAGCTTCTCTGATGCACAGCACTTCCTGGTGTGTTCTTCTAATCGCCCTGGTGTCTGGCTGCGCGTAATCAGCAGCCAGGCGATTTGCCTCAGCCTCCCACCCTGCCATATAGGTCTCCCCCTTACTTTCACAGAGATTGTGGAGCACACAGCAAGCAGAAATAACAATGGGGAGATTTCTTTGGCTGAGGTCAGAGCGAGTTAGTAGCGATCGCCAGCGACCTTTTAAACGGCCAAATGCACATTCTACCACCATTCTGCACTTGCTCAGCCTGTAGTTAAACAGCTCCTGACTCCTGTCCAGGCTGCCTGTGTTTGGCTTCATGAGCCATGGCATTAAGGGGTAGGCTGGGTCTCCAAGAATAACTATTGGCATTTCAACATCCCCAACGGTCATTTTCTGGTCTGGGAAGTAAGTCCCTTGCTGCAGCCCTTTAAACAGAGTAGTGTTCCTGAAGACGCGAGCATCATGAACCCTTCCCGGCCAGCCCGCGTTGATGTTGGTGAAACGTCCCTTGTGATCCACAAGTGCTTGCAGCACCATTGAAAAGTACCCCTTGCGGTTTATGTACTGGGTACCCTGGTGCTCCGGTGCCAAGATAGGGATGTGGGTTCCATCTATCGCCCCACCACAGTTAGGGAATCCTATTGCAGCAAAGCCATCCACTATGACCTGCACATCTCCCAGAGTCACTAGCTTGTGTAGCAGCACCTCAGTGATTGCTTTGGCTACTTGCATCACAGCAGCCCCCACAGTAGATTTGCCCACTCCAAATTGATTCCCGACTGACCGGTAGCTGTCTGGCGTTGCAAGCTTCCACAGGGCTATTGCCACTCGCTTCTCAACTGTGAGGGCTGCTCTCATCCTGGTATTCTGGCGCTTCAGGGCAGGGGAAAGCAAGTCACAAAGTTCCATGAAAGTGCCCTTACGCATGCGAAAGTTCCGCAGCCACTGGGAATCGTCCCACACCTGCAACACTATGCGGTCCCACCAGTCTGTGCTTGTTTCCCGGGCCCAGAATCGGCGTTCCATGCCTATAACCTGCCCCATTAACAGCATGATCTCCAAAGCACCGGGTCCCGCGGTTCGATAGAATTCCATGTCCATATCCTCATCACTCTCGTCGCCGCGCTGCTGTAGCCTGCTCCTCGCCGCCTGGTTTTCCAGGTTCTTGTTCAGCATAAACTGCACGATAAGGCGCGAGGTATTTACAATGTTCATGACTGCTGTCTTGAGCTGAGCGGGCTCCATGCTTGCCGTGGTATGGCGTCTGCACTGTTCACCCAGGAAAAAGGCGCGAAACGGTTGTCTGCCGTTGCTTCCTGGAGAGGGGGGAGGATATACCCAGAACCACCCGCGACAATGTTTTTGGCCCCATCATGCATTGGGATCTCAACCCAGAATTCCAATGGGCGGAGGAGACTGCGGGAACTATGGGATAGCTATGGGATAGCTGCCCACAGTGCAACGCTCCAGAAATCGACGCTAGCCCCGGTACATGGACGCACACCGCCGAATTAATTCGATTGTTTGCGGCTTAGTGTGGCCGCAAACAATCGAATTTATACAATCTGTTTCCCAAATTCGAATTATATAAATTTGGATTAATCCCGTAGTGTAGACATACCCTAAGTACTGAGTGGCAAAAGCCAAAAATCAACAAATGCACTCAATTCGATAACTCAGTTCTTTGGTGCTATGGGAGTGGTGGTATGTGTAGGGTGACCAGACAGCAAGTGTGAAAAATCAGGATGGGGGTGGGGGGTAATAGGAGCCTATATAAGAAAAAGACCCAAAAATCGGGACTGTCCCTATAAAATCGGGACATCTGGTCACCCTAGGTATGTGGGTGTGCACATCAGTAAAGAAGTGTACTGGTGTGTATATATAACTCAGCTTGGTAATCCCCTGAGAGGTGGTGGGTAAATGTGTTCCAGTGAATGTCCTGTTTCTAAGTACTGGATCTATTACTAAAACCTGTCACCGAAATATGGAAAGAGAACAGCTACATTTTAGTCAGATCTACACACACTCCCTCTTCTGTCTGTGTTTAACTTACAGATGGTGGGGCAGAGCCTCAAAGTTCCATTGACTTCAATAGCTCTACATCACGGTACATCAGCTGAGAATCTTGCCTGTCATTCCCACTCCTGACATCCCTGATGCTTGCACCAATGCACAAAAAAGATAATAAACAAAACAGAGCACCTGATTCACCATTGTCCTTCACCTTGTGTAGTCATCTACCCTGTGCAAAGCCAGTGTAACCCACTGCCATTCCGACTAGGTAGCATTCTATACCCTCTTTGCGCTCCCTGTGTAAATGTCTGCAGAAGGTACAAGTCAATGGCGAAGAAGGACTTTGAATTGAGACTTAAAAGACACAGCATTACTTACTGCTGACCAAATGGAAGAGAATTTGTTTAAGAGAGAATTTCAAAGGATTTCAAAGCTCTGGGAGGATTTACAATAATGATAATGGGAAGTAAAAAATATAAAAGTGAATAAGATGACAGTGTCCCTTACAAAATTCCACCAATGCACTATCACCATCTACTGGTAAATGCCTGTATATACGAAAAGATAAATGGGCCTGACTCTCCTTTTCACTGACACTTTCACTAGTCATGCAAATGGCCCTTAAAGTGGGTTTAAATATAATTGTTGCCCACTTTAAAGTCCCTTCACACTGCCAAAGGGGTGTAAATTGGCCTTACTGTAAATGAGAATCAGGCCCAGAAATGTTTCATGTGCTAGATTTATCCCTAAATGTAAAATGTTATACCCACAAAGGACAGGAAATTCATAGGTCAGGTTTTCACAACAGCCTTAAATCTAACCCAACTGCTCAAGTCTGCTATCATTTGATCCCTAATCCCTATAGGATCCCTCGACAAGGGGGCAGAGCTAACTGAGGGAGAACTCAAGTTTAACAAGCCACTTCCTAAGCCACCAGAGGAGCTAGCGAACAGGAGCAGGAAAGAGCAGAGTTTTGCGAGGGAGCGTGAGAGCCAGACACGTCCAACAAACACACTCTAAATTTAGGCCAATAATCCCCCCCAAAACAAAGAACAAACAAAATAAACCCACAATAGTAAAAATAATGCAGGCAGAAATCCAACAGCAGATGGGGGCTATCCAGTTCACTGCACCGAATGCAGCATGTACAATTTCCTGCCTTGTGAGCAGGTGGCATATGTGAACATTTGATGTGATCAACTCATGGCCCTCAGAGACTGAGTACTGGCTCTTGAGACAGAGTGGCTGAACTGGAGGAGCTAAGGGAGACAGAGATGCACATAGATGAGACTTTCAGGGACACAGTAGAGTGGTCCGACCCCCAGTCTGACAGCCTCTCTGCTGTTGAGGACGATGAAAGTCTCAGGGAAGGAGAACATCAAGCTGGCGCAGAGGGAAATGATCCCAGATGATGTCGTTGTATCCTCTCGCACTGAGGATTCTCCTCCTGGGGAGGGAACCCCAGTTATTAGGAAGAGACAGGTAGTAGTAACGGGGAATTCGATTATTAGAAATATAGATAGTTGGGTTTGTGATGACCAGGAGACCCACATGGTGAATTTCCTGCCAGGTGTGAAGGTTGCAGATCTCTCAAGACACCTGGACAGACTTATGTGTAGTGCTGGTAGGGTGACCAGATGTCCCGATTTTATAGGGACAGTCCCGATTTTTGGGTCTTTTTCTTATATAGGCTCCTATTACCCCCCACCCCATGTCCTGATTTTTCACACTTGCTGTCTGGTCACCCTAAGTGCTGGGGAGGAGCTGGCGGTTGTGGTACATGTAGGTACCAATGAAATAGGGAAAGGTAGGAGAGAGGTCGTGGAGGCCAAATTTAGGCTGCTAGGTAAGAGATTAAAGTCCAGGACCTCCATGGTAGCATTCTCTGAAATGCTTCCAGTCCCATGCACAGAGCCAGTTAAACAGGCAGAACAGCAGGGTCTCAATGTGTGGATGAGACGAGGTGCTGAGAGAAATGATGTAAGTTTATTAGGAACCTTTTGGGAAAGGAGGAGCCTGTACAGGAAAGATAGGCTCCACCTAAAACAAAACAAAACTAGACGGCTGGCATGTAAAATTGAGAAGGTCATAGAGGAGTTTTTAAACTAAGGGCTGGAGGGAAAGCCAACTGGTGTGGAGGAGCCCATGGTTCAGACAGACATATCCCTTAGGCGAGGATTTATTAAAGGGGATTCTCTGTATCCTAGTAAAGAGGAGAGAATGGAAGTCGATAAAGTACAGTAGGAACTGAAGAGAAACAGTCAAATGAAAAAGAGTCCAATTCAGTTACATCACATGAAGGCAGACAACTAAGCACTTGTGTTCAAATGCTAGAAATATAAATACTAAGATGGATGAACTTGAGTGCCTGGTATAAAATGAGGATATGGATGTAATAGGTATCACAGAAACTTGGTGGAATGATGATAATCAATGGGACACAGAAATACCAGTGTACAAAATATATAAGAATGACAGCGTAGGTCATGCTGGTGGGAAATGTAACACTATACACCTCTACCCCGATATAACGCTGTCCTCGGGAGCCAAAAAATCTTACCGTGTTATAGGTGAAACTGTGTTATATCAAACTTGCTTTGATCCGCCGGAGTGCACAGCCCTGCCCCCCTGGAGTGCTGCTTTACCGTGTTATATCCGAATCATGTTATATTGGGTCGCGTTATATCAGGGTAGAGGTGTATGTGAAAGAAAGCAGAGAGTCAAATATAGTAAAAATCCTAAATGACTCAAACTGTACCATACAAACTGTATAGATAGAAATTCCATGATTGAATATTAAGAGTATAGCAGTAGGAATATACTACTGACCACCTGACCAGGATGATGACAGTGATTGTGAAATGCTCAGGGAAATTAGAGAGGCTACAAAAACTGAAAACTCTGTAATAATAGGGGATTTCAACTATTCCCATACCTGTTGCAGAGATAACATTTCTAGACACCATTAATGACTGCTTCTTGGAGCAGCTTGTCCTGGAACCCACAAGAGGAGAGACAATTCTTGATTTACTCCCAAGTGAAGGGCAGGATCTGATCCACATTGTGTATATAGCGGAACCACTCAGTTATAGCCACCATATTGTAATTAAATTTAACATCCTTATGGGGGGCGGGAAATACCAAAGAAACTCACCAAGCATTTCACTTCAAAAAGTGGAACTACACAAAAATGAGGAAGCTAGTTAAACAGAAATTAGAAGGAACAGTCACAAGGGTGAAATGTTTGAAAACTGCATGGAAACTATTTAGGACTCAAACTAAATATTTACCCCAAATTAAAAAAACACTGTAAGAGGATAAAAAAATGCCACTATGGCTAAATCACAGAGTACAAGAGGTGGTTAGAGGCAAAAAGTCATCCTTTAAAAATTGGAAGGCAAATCCAACCGAGGAAAATAGAATAAACTCTGGCAAGTCCAGTGTAAAGTATAATTAGGCAGGCCAAAAAAGAATGTGAAGATCAAGTAGCAAAAGATACAAAAAGTAACAGCAATTTTTTTTTAAGTATATCAAGAGCAGGAAGCCAGCCAAACAGTCAGTGGAGCCACTAGCCGATTAAGAGCTAAATGAATTCTTTGCATCAGTCTTCACTGCAGAGTATCTGAGGGAGATTCCCAAACTTGAGCCATTCTTTTTAGGTGACACATCTGAGGAACTGGCCCAGATTGAGGAGGTTTTGGAACAAATTGATAAATTAAACAATAATAAGTCACCAGGGCCAGATGGTATTCACCCAAGAGTTCTGAAGGAATTCAAAAATGAAATAGCAGAACTACTAATTGTGGTGTGTAACCAATCACTTAAATCAGCCCCTCTACCTGATGACTGGAGGGTAGCTAATGTAACAGCTAATTTTAAAAAAGGCTCCAGAGGCAATCCTGGCAGTTATAGGCTGGTAAGACTAATTTCAGTACATAAGAACGTAAGAATGGCCATACTGGGTCAGACCAAAGGTCCATCCAGCCCAGTATCCTGTCTACCGACAGTGGCCAATGCCAAGTGCCCCTGAGGGAGTGAACCTAACAGGTAATGATCAAGTGATCTCTCTCCTGCCGTCCATCACCACCCTCTGACAGACAGAGGCTAGGGACACCATTCTTTACCCATCCTGGCTAATAGCCATTAATGGACTTAACCTCCATGAATTTATCCAGTTCTCTTTTAATTCCGGTTATAGTCCTAGCTTTCACAACCTCCTCAGGCAAGGAGTTCCACAAGTTGACTGTGCGCTGTGTGAAGAAGAACTTCCTTTTATTTTATTTGTTTTAAACCTGCTGCCCATTCATTTCATTTGGTGGCCCCTAGTTCTTATATTATGGGAACAAGTAAATAACTTTTCCTTACTCACTTTCTCCACATCACTCATGATTTTATATACCTCTATTATATCCCTCCTTAGTCTCCTCTTTTCCAAGTGGAAAAGTCCTAGCCTCTTTAATCTCTCCTCATATGGGACCTGTTCCAAACCCCTAATCATTTTAGTTGCCCTTCTCTGAACCTTTTCTAATGCCAGTATATCTTTTTTGCGATGAGGAGACCACATCTGTATGCAGTATTCAAGATGTGGGCGTACCATGGATTTATATAAGGGCAATAAGATATTCTCCGTCTTATTCTCTATCCCCTTTTTAATGATTTCTAACATCCTGTTTGCTTTTTTGACTGCCGCTGCACACTGCATGGATGTCTTCAGAGAACTATCCACGATGACTCCAAGATCTTTTTCCTGATTAGTTGTAGCTAAATTAGCCCCCATCATATTGTATGTATAGTTGGGGTTATTTTTCCCAATGTGCATTACTGTACATTTATCCACATTAAATTTCATTTGACATTTTGTTGCCCAATCACTTAGTTTTGTGAGATCTTTTTGAAGTTCTTCACAGTCTGCTTTGGTCTTAACTATCTTGAGCAGTTTAATATCATCTGCAAACTTTGCCACCTCACTTTTTACCCCTTTCTCCAGATCATTGGTTGAAATTATAGGAAAGAACACAATTATCAGACACATAGATTAACACAATATGTTGGGGAAGAGTCAATCCAGCTTTTATAAAGGGAAATCATGCCTCACCAATCTATTAGAATTTTTTGAGGGTGTCAACAAACATGTGGACGAAGGTGATCCAGTGGATATAGTAGAAAGTGACAAAGAGTCCTGTGGCACCTTATAGACTAACAGACATATTGCATCTGACAAAGTGAGTATTCATCCACGAAAGCTTATGCTCCAATACGTCTGTTAGTCTATAAGGTGCCACAGGACTCTTTGTCGCTTTCTACAGATCCAGACTAACACGGCTACCTCTCTGATAGTGGATATAGTGTACTTGGACTTTCAGAAAGCCTTTGACAAGGTCCCTCACCAAAGGCTCTTAAGCAGAGTAAGGAGTCATGGGCTAAGAGGGAACATCTTCTCATGGACCAGTAACTGGTTAAAAGATAGGAAACAAAGGGTCGGAATAAATGGTCAGTTTTCACATTGCAGAGAGGTATATAGTGGGGTCCTTACTGGGACCTGTGCTGTTCCATCTATTCATAAATGATCTGGAAAAGGGTGTGAACAGTGAGGGGACAAAGTTTGCAGACAATACAAAATAACTCAAGATAGTTAAGTCCAAAGCTGATTGCAAGGATTTACAAAGAGATCTCACAAAACTGGGTGACTGGGCAACAAAATGGCTGATAAAATTCAATGTTGGTAAGTGCAAAGTAATGCACACCGGAAAACATAATCCCAACTATACATGCAAAATGATGGGGTGTAAATTATCTGTTACCATTCAAGAAACAAATCTTGGAGTCATCATGGATAGTTCTCTGAAAACATCTGCTTAATGTGCAGCAGCAGTCAGAAAAACTAACTGAATGTTAGTAACCATTAGGAAAGATACAGATGATAAGTAAGGCTACAATTTAGTCAGGGGTATTTCTAGTAAAAGTCATGGATAGGTCATGGGCAATAAACAAAAATTCAAGGCCCGTGACCGATCCGTGACCTTTACTATAAATACCCCTGACTAAATCTTAGTTGGGGGGGCCCCTGGGTGCCGCTGCTCTGGGAGGCCCCCAAGGCCAGCCACACTGACTGCTACTCGAGCAGTCCCTGGAGCCAGGGGCCGCCGAGCAGCGGCTGGTGCTGCCGCCCTCGGGGCCACTGCTCCGGCTACCTCCAGGACCGCTGCTCAGGCGATCCCCAGGGCCGACCGCACCAGCCGCTGCTTGGGCGGTCCCCAGGGCCAGCTGCCTGGGGCCACCTGAATGGCTGGCTGCGGGACCGCTCCAGCAGCGGCTTGTGTGGCTGTCCCTGGGGTCACCTGATCAGCTGGCCCCAGGGCCAACTGCTTGGGTAGCCCTGGGGTAAGCCACACTGGCCACTGCAGAGGTCACGGAGGTCACAGAAAGTCATGGAATCCATGAGTTCCACGACCTTTGTGACAGACATGCAGCCTTAATGATAAGACAGTAAATATCATAATGCCATTGTATAAATGCATGATACACCCACACCTTGAATGCTGCATGCAGTTCTGGTCACCCCATCTCAAAAAAGAAATATTAGAACTGGAAAAGGTACAGAGAAGGGCAACAAAAATTATCAGGGTTATGGAACAGCTTCCATAAGGGGAGAGATTAAAAAGAGTTGGACTATTTGGGTTAGAAAAGAGATGACTAAAGGGGTATATGAGAGAGGGCTATAGAATCATGACTGGTGTGGATAAAGTGAATAAGGAAGTGTTATTTACCCCTTCTCATAACACAAGAACTAGGGGTCACCAAATTAAATTAATAGGCAGCAGGTTTAAAACAAACAAAAGGAAATATTTCTTCACACAATGCACAGTCAACCTGTGGAACTTGTTGCCAGGGGATGTTGTGAAGGACAAAACTATAACTGGATTTAAAAAAGTATTAGATAAGTTCATGGAGGATAGGTCCATCAATGGCTGTTAGCCAAGATAGTCCGGGATGCAATCCCACCTCCAACTGCCAGAAGCTGGGACTGGACGACAGGGGATGGATCACTCAGAATTGTCCTGTTCTGTTCAGTCCCTCTGAAGCATCTGGCACTAGCCATTGTTGGAAGACCATTCTTATGCTTGAGCTGTGATGGATTGTTTCAATAATAAGGCCACAGAACACTGGGGAAGCTGACCTGCTAGTCAGCAAATGTTTATTTTATAGATATGGGAGAACAATGAACAGATACAGAAATATATCATACTGCACCCAGTTAGACTATATGGATTATATGACATAGGAAAAGTTGCCCCTGTCCCTTCACCTGACTCCTACTCCCTTCCTCTGCTCCTGCCCCTCTCTCTACCTTGCAGGGTGGGCTCCAGGCACCAGCCAACCAAGCACGTGCTTGGGGTGACACCTTAGCAGGGGCAGCAAATGTTGAGGTGGCGGGGGGCGCTCGCGGTGTTTTTGTTGTTGGTTTTTTTCTTCGGCGGGGCGGTGCTCGAGGGTTTTTTTGTTTGTTTTTTTTGTTTCGGCCGGGCAGCGCGGGGAGTGTTTCGGCAGCGTGGCGCTTGGGAGGGGGGCGGGGGCTTCAGCGGCCTGGTGCGGCGCACCGGGGGCTTGGGGGGCCCGGCCCGGCCCGGCGCTTGGGGGGGGGGGGGGCGGAGGTTTGGCCGGCCTGGCCTGGCACTCCAGGGGTTTGGGCGGCCCGGTGCGGTGCTTCGGGGGGGCGGGTGTTTTGGGCGGCCCGGCGTGGCGCTTCGGGGGGGGCGGGGGTTTGGGTGGCCCAGCGCGGCGCTCGGGGGGGGGCAGGGGTTTCGGCAGCGCGGCGCTGGGGGGGGGGGTCGGCGGCACGGCGCTCGGGGATGGGGGAGGGTTACGGCGGGGCGGCACTCTTCTTTTTTGCCTGGGGCGGCAAAAAAGTTAGAGCCGGCCCTGCTACCTTGTATCTGTACTCATAGGCGCTGACTTCCTTTCTACTGGGGGGAGGGTGCTCGACCCCTCCCCTCTGCCCCAGGCCCTGCCCCCAGTCCATCCCTTCCCCCAAGCCCTCGCCCCACCTTTCCCACCCCCGCTCCGCCCTGCCTCTTTCCACCCTCTCCTCTGAGTGTGCCCCATCCCCGCTCCTTCCCCTTCCTCCCAGCACCTCCTGCACATGGCGGAACAGCTGATCACGTGGGCCAGCAGGCGCTGGGAGGGCGGGGGAGGAGTTGATCAGCGGGACAATGGGCGGGGGAGAGGCGCTGGGAGGAGAGGGAGTGGGGAGGGGGAAGCTTGGCTTGGCACCCACTAATTTCTGTCCCTGCCTCCTGCTCCTAACCCCCTTTCCCCAGATTCCTATCTTCCTTCCTCCCCCAGAGTTCAGGTTCCTGCCCCTCCTGCCCATTTCTTCACCCTTGTCACCGTCTTCTTCATTCCTCTGCATTAGGGAATCAGGCTGAATTCCCCTTCTCCATGCCACCTGGGTGCCAGCAGGGGGAGCATTAAGAGCACAGAAGAGATTTGTTTCCCTGCTCTCAGTTCTGGTGCCTGATGCCACAGCAGGCCTGGCAGTCTGTGGGATCAATTGCAGGGAAAGCCCTGCTAAGTTCCTGCAGCCCCAGGATGGAGCATACTCAGTCGCTGTGTAAGGATGGCGCTTTTGGCACATGTGCAGTCCCGCTGGTATGTAAGAGATGCAAGGGGAGGGAGGATGTTCCATGAGGTGGAATCTTTAGAGAATTTAACTGCCAAACTAATGAGTCTCTACTGAGCATGTGCAAGCTGAGATTTTTCAGAGGCTGATAACTTGGCCTAATGTAATGAATTTTAATGGGGATGACAAAAGGCATATAACTGACACCATGCCAAATATCAAGTCCCTACGCCAAAGGATAGAGGTGGTAGATCTTCTCAACTAAACAGTTGTAAAGATATTTTCATGTGGGCAAAATAATGTATTTTTCCCTAACTTCGTTCTCAGATATGGCAGAACCATTTTAGCTTAAAATTTCCCCAAAAATTCAGCCTTAGGCAGACACCTGGCATGGAAACTTTTAGCCTGAATGGTTTGAATTTAACAAAATTATAAGGATTTGAAAAATGAGGTCTTAAAATGGAAAGTGTCAGGTAACCTTAACTATAGGCATCACTGCTTGCACCACATATTATATCATTCTTATATACAGTAGAACCTCAGAGTTAAAAACACCTCGGGAATGGAGGTTGTTCATAACTCTGAAATGTTCATAACTCTGAATAAATTATTAGGGTTGTTCTTTCCAAAGTTTACAACTGAACATTGACTTAATACATGAACTTATCTAGCTCTTTTGGATAGGTCCATCAATGGCTATTAGCCAAGATGGACAGGAATGGTGTCCCTAGCCTCTGTTTGCCAGAAGCTGGGAATGGGCGACAGGGGATGGATCACTTGATGATTACCTGTTCTGTTCATTCCCTCTGGGGCACCTGGCATTGGCCACTGTCGGAAGACAGGATAGTGGGCTAGATGGACTTTTGATCTGACCCAGTATGGCTGTTCTTATGTTCTGGCAAAGAGTTCCACAAGTTGACTGTGTGTTGTGTGAAAAATTACTTCCTTTTGTTTGTTTTAAACTTGCTGCCTATTAATTTTATTTGGTGACCCCTAGTTCTTGTGTTATGAGAAGGAGTAAATAACACTTCCTTATTTACTTTCTCCACACCAGTCATGATTTTATAGCCCTCTATCATATTTCCCCTTAGTCATCTCTTTTCCAAGCTGAAAAGTCCCAGTTTTATTAAGCTCTCCTCTTATCGCAGCCATTCCATACCCCTAATCATATTTGTTGCTCTTTTCTGAACCTTTTCCAAGTCCAATATATCTTTTTTGAGATGGGGCGACCCCATCTGCACACAGTATTCAAGTTGTGGGCGTACCATGGATTTATATAGAGGCAATATGATATTTTCTGTCTTATTATCTATTCCTTTCTTAATGATTCCCAACATTCTGTTCGCTTTTTTGACTGCTGCTGCACATTGAGTGGATGTTTTCAGAGAACTATCCACAATGCTCCAAGGTCTCTTTCTTGAGTTGTAACAGCCAGTTTAGACCCCATCATTTTATATATATCGTTGAGATTATGTTTTCCAATGTACATTACTTTGCATTTATCGAAATTGAATTTCATCTGCCATTTTGTTGCCCCGTCACCCAATTTTGAGACCCTTTTGTTGTTCTTCACAGTCTGCCTGGGACTTAACTATCTTGATCAATTTTGTATCATCTGCAAATTTTGCCACCTCACTATTTACCCCCTTTTCCAGATAATTTATGAATATATTGAAAAGGACTGGGCCCAGTACAGAACCCTGGGGGACACCACAATTTACCTCTCTCCATTCTGAAAACTGACCATTTATTCCTACCCTTTGTTTCCTATCTTTTAACCAGTTACTGATCCATGAGAGGACCTTCCCTCTTATCCCATGACAGCTTTCTTTCTTAAGAGCCTTTGGTGAGAGAACTTATTAAAGGCTTTCTGAAAATCTAAGTACACTATATCCACTGGATCCCTCTTGTCCACATGCTTGTTGACCCCCTCAAAGAATTCTAGTAGATTGGTGAGGCATGATTTCCCTTTACAAAAACCATGTTGGCTCTTCCCCAACAAATTATGTTAATCTATGTGTCTGACAATATTGTTCTTTACTATCGTTTCAACCAGTTTGCCCGCTACCGAAGTCAGGCTTACCGGCCTGTAATTGCCGGGGTCACCTCTGGAGACCTTTTTAAAAATTGGCATCACATTAGCCATCCTCCAGTCATTTGGTACAGAAGCTGATTTAAATGATAGGTTACAGACTACAGTTAGTAGTTCTGCAATTTCACATTTGAGTTCCTTCAGAACTCTTGGGTGAATACCATCTGGTCCTGGTAACTTATTACTGTCTAGTAGGGCTGTTGATTAATCGCAGTTAACTCATGCAATTAACTCAAAAAAATTAACCTTGATTAAAAACAATTAATCTCAGTTAATCGCACTGTTAAACAATAGAATACCAATTTAAATTTATTAAATATTTTGGATGTTTTTCTACATTTTCAAATATATTTCTATTACAACACAGAATACAAACTGTACAGTGCTCACTTTATATCATTATTTTTTATTACAAATATTTGCACTGTAAATATGATAAACAAAAGAAATAGTATTTTTCAATTCACCTCATACAAGTACTGTAGTGCAATCTCTTTATTGTGAAAGTGTAATTTACAAATTAAGATTTTTTTTTGTTAAATAACTGCACTCAAAAACAAAACAATGTAAAACTTTAGAGCCTACAAGTCTACTCAGTCCTACTTCTTGTTCAGCCAATTGCTAAGACAAACAAGGTTGTTTACATTTATGGGAGATACTGCTGACTGCTTCTTATTTACAATGTCACCTGAAAGTGAGAGCAGGCGTTCGCATGGCACTTTTGTAGCCAGCGTTGCAAGGTATTTACGTGCCAGATATGCTAAACATTCATATGCCCCTTCATGCTTCAGCCACCATTCCGGAGGACATGCTTCCATGCTGATGATGCTCATTAAAAAAATAATGTGTTAATTACATTTGTAACCGAACTCCTTGGGGGAGAATTGTATGTCTCCTGTTCTGTTTTACCCGCATTCTGCCATATATTTCATGTTATAGCAGTCTCGGATGATGACCCAGCACATGTTTGTTTTAAGAACACTTTCACAGCAGATTTGACAAAATGCAAAGAAGGTACCAATGTGAGATTTCTAAGGATAGATACAGCACTCGACCCAAGGCTTAAGAATCTGAAGTGCCTTCCAAAATCTGAGAGTGACGAGGTGTGGAGAATGCTTTCAAATGTCTTAAAAGAGCAGCACTCCGATGCCAAATCTACAGAACCCAAACCACCAAAAAAGAAATCAACCTTCTGCTGGTGGCATCTGACTCAGATGATGGAAATGAATATGCGTCGGTCCGCTCTGCTTTGGATCGTTATCGAGCAGAATCCATCATCAGCATGGACGCATGTATTCTGGAAAGGTGGTTGACAGATGAAGGGACATATGAATCTTTAGTGCATCTGGCACATAAATATCTTGCAATGCCAGCTACAACAGTGCCATGCGAACGCCATGCAAAAGACTTGGGCAGCATTATCTCCTGCAAATATAAAGAAACTTGTTTGTCTGAGCGATTGGCTGAAGTAGGACTGAGTGGACTTGTAGGTTTTAAAGTTTTACATTGTTTTATTTTTGAATGCAGTTATTTTTAGTACATAATTCTACATTTGTAAGTTCAACTTTCATTATAAAGAGATTGCACAACAGTACTTGTATTAGGTGAATTGAAATATACTATTTCTTTTGTTTTTTACAGTGCAAATATTTGTAATAAAAATAAATATAAAGTGAGTACTATACACTTTGTATTCTGTGTTGTAATTTAAATCAATATATTTGAAAATGTAGAAAACATCCAAAAATATTTAAATAAATGGTATTCCATTATTGTTTAACAGTGCGATTAATCGTGCAATTCATTTTTTTAATTGCTTGACAGCCCCACTGTTTAGTTTATCAATTTGTTCAAAAAACTCCTCTAATGACACCTCAGTCTGGGACAGTTCCTCAGATATGTCACCTAAAAAGAATGGCTCAGGTTTGGGAATCTCCCTCATATCCTCAGCCGTGAAGACCGAGGCAAAGAATTCATTTCGTTTCTCCGCAATGGCCTTTTCATCCTTGAGTGCTCCTTTAGCATCTCGATCGTCCAGTGGCCCCACTGGTTGGTTAGCAGGCTTCTTGCTTCTGATGTACTTAAAAAAATGTTTGCTATTACTTTTTGAGTCTTTGGCTAGCTGCCCTTCAAATTCTTTTTTGGCCTTCCTAATTATATTTTTACACTTCATTTGCCAGAGTTTATGCACCTTTCTATTTTCCTCACTAGGATTTAACTTCCATTGTTTAAAGGATGCCTTTTTGCCTTTCACTTCATCTTTTACTTTGTTGTTTAGCCAGGGTGGCACTTTTTTGCTTCTCTTACTATGTTTTTTTAATTTGGGGTATACATTTAAATTGAGCCTCTATTATGGTGTCTTTAAACCATTTCCATGCAGCTTGTAGGGATTTCACTTTGGGCGCTGTACCTGTTAATTTCTGTTCCATTAACCTCCTCATTTTTGTGTAGTTCCCCTAATTATGCTGCTTTTTAGTTCCAAAACCAAGGTCTGATAGGTTTTTATATTTCAAACGGTAAACCTTGCTTTTGCAACCACACACTGGATCTTATCAAGGGGAATCTAATGAGATATGTTTGCTGTGTTCCTACTCACTGTTTTTTCCATAGCTGTTCACAAAAAGTGTTCAAATAATTTTATACCTTTAAACAGCTGATTTTTAGGGTGCCTTATCTTGGGAACCTCTTGGTCAAAGGACTTCAAAGTTTCCCTTGGTCCAGACCTGACCTACCAATTTTCAAGCTGATTTTAAATTTCCTGTGGATTTGAGAGAGGATGCAAAAATTCAGCTTTAAACAGAAACTTAGCTGCAACCGTAACTGTGGAGTGAATAGCAGTCACTCCGTAATAGTTGTCCTGTCAGACGATGAGAACAGAATCCCATTTGTTTGAGTTTCTTGCCTGTCCAATGGCTCTGCAGATGATGATGTGAGACAGCCACTACACTGAGGCTAGCTGGAGCCAGCACAAAAGTCCTGCAGGCTAAGTGTGGCAGATGCCAAAAGTGTCAGCTGGCTCTCTAGGTCAGCACATTTGCCATGTGGTCTAGCAATGTGAGGTGGCAAGGAGATGGAGGCCTCTGCATGTTAGCACAGCTCTGGACATGATAGACGCATATACATGTTTGGCAGCCTGCTCACAGCTGTCTCTCTGTGATGCAGAGCATCCCTGCAGGTTATGAGTGTGAGATCTCAGTCACAGGAACTGGGTCATTTCAGCCTACTGGATTGCGCCACAGCCATCCGTGCAGAACTTACATTCAGTTCCTCTGGGCGAGCTTGGCATACAATGTAATCTGAGAGACGACAGCAGTGTGCTGCTATTGTCTGCTGTTAAAAACACCACTAACATTATATGGCAGGGGTGTCCAAACAGTGACTTGCGAGCCGCATGCGGCTATTTTACAGTTAAAATGCGGCTCACAGAGGGGGCCCCCACCAGGGGTGGCTCTATGTTTTTTGCCGCCCCAAGCACGGCAGTCAGGTGGCCTTCGGCAGCAAGCCTGCGGGCAGTCCGCTGATCATGCGGATTCGGCAGCGTTTCTGCGGGTGATCTGCCGGTCCCGTTCCTTCAGCGTACCGCCGCCGAATTGCCGTCAAAGCCGCGGGACCAGCAGGCCTCCCACAGGCATGCTGCCGAAGGCCTCATGGCGACCGACGCGCCACCCCTCGCGGCTTGCCGCCCCAGGCACATGCTTGCTGTGCTGGTGCCTGGAGCCGCTCTGGCCCCCACCTATTCTCCACCTACCAGACTTGGGGGGAAGGGAGCTCAGGACCTCTGCCTTGCAGCAGGGTGGTGGAGTAGGGGCTTCTGCCCAGCGGGGAGGGGGGTATCGGGGCTTCAGCCTCATGGGGCACGCCCCAGCTCTCAAACTTCTGAAGATTGTTGAATGCGGCTTGGAGGGTCAGTAAGTTTGGCCACCCCCGTTATATGGGTTGGAGACAAGGTAGTGAGGTGAGGTGGCAATTGGAGGAGGAGATAAGAGAGGACAGATCGAAGCAAGACAAAAAGAGGTTAGAGGCAGAGTAAAATCCAAGGAGACAGAAATCGGGAGAGATGCTGCTAGCGACACAAGAAATGACAGAAACCATCCCTCCAGAAACTTTTCCTCTTGTTAATCCCATACAAGAATCACAGCTTCTAAAGAAACCAATTCAGGAGTGATGCAGAAGGCCATGCCAAGCCTGTTCAGACAGTGCTGCCATACCTGCAGTTGTACAGTCCCATGGAGCCACATAGCCCCTCTCCATCAGGGGCAGGCTGATGCTGCTGTGAGTCACTGCTCATGCTCCATTGGTGTGTGGTATGGCGCACAAGCTGCTACGGTTTGCCTGCGAGCTTTGTGAGGATCACTTGAGACCCCTGAGGAATGTTTCCCCTTTATTGCTGGTTTCCCAGCTGCTCCTTCTTTCTAACTGGAACTGTATAATGCCCCCACCTCTACCCCAGCTCGTTCCATGAACACACATACACATTTTGCTATGGTAGCGCCCAGTGACCCCACCTGAGATTGGGGCCTCAGCATGCTAGGCGCTGTACACACACTGTGAGAGACAGTCCCTGCCCCAAAGAGGTTCGAGTCTAAATAGACAAGATAAAGTGAAGGGAAAGAGAGGCAGTGATTTGCTAAAGGTTAGACAGTACCATGGAGCAGAGGCAGGCACCGAACCCACGTCTCCTGATTTATAATCCAGGGCCCTTTCCTCTAGAGATGCTGCTGGACACGTATTGCAGCTTGTCTCCCCCTGTTCCTGCCCCCATGGGATTAAAGCTCCTCAGCTGGCATTGGCATTTAGGGCAAGTGGGTGAAGGATGGGGGTATATCAGATTGTACATTTAAATCTTGATCCTGGTAACAGGAGGCCAAGTTTTGCTTGCATTAACCCTTGGGTCACCTCAGGCAGGAAAACAGGAGGCAATGGAGAGGTATGACCCTTACTTTCAATTCCTGACCCCCATTTTTCTTCTCCCATGTAAATTATCACGGAGTGGCACTGGCCCTGTAAGAGGGAGCAGGGCCATTGCACCTGTGCCTGGCCAGCTGACCCCTGGTTGGGCTATAAGAGAAGGCATCTGGGCCTTGCAGAGGGGAAGTGTGAGTGAATTATATCTGAGAGAGTGGATGAGGGGCTGCTAATTGCCAGCTCCCTGGGAATTGGGAGACAGGTCTGAAAAATTCCCTGAAGTGACTGTCAGAGTCCCCTGGGAGGTGAAGCAGTGGGAGCCTGTTGAGAGAGACCTGGTGAATAAGAGCAAGGTTGCTGCAAGAAGCAGAAGCGGCAGGGAGCTCATGCAATGGGGGAAAGGAGCTTCTAGGTAGAGAGCCCTGGGGATGGGGGCTGTGTGAACAGAACATTGAAACTTCCTGCAGGAAGGGCTGAGTGGTACAGGGAAAACCTCCTGGGAGCCGTAGCCCAGGGTGGACTGAGGAACTTGTTAACTTTGCCTGTACTGAGGAAAATAAAACTGCCAGGAAAGAGACTCTGGGTACGGTACTGGGCCCTTTGCCAGTGGGGCAGAAGGCCAGCTTGTTATGCTGTCCTCCTTGGTGGTGTTTCTGAACTGAACACTCAGGCCTCCTCCTATGCCGAGTACTGGCATTTCCATTACCAGTACTGCTGGCTAGATGTGTGTGACTGCCATGGCACAGTTGCCTTTCCAGGTCCCACAACTTTTGCAGCAAGGTGTGAACACTAGCGTGATCACAGGTGCAAGCCCATGTCAGCACGGTAGCCCCACAACCCAACCACATGAGATAGCTACCTCACAAATGTTGCAGTTTGTGTGAGACATCTTTGACCTCAGAATGGGGTAGCCATCAATAGAGGAGCAAGAGTGGGAAATATTAGAGCCTTATGGATGACTAGTGGGCCTGCCTTTAATAGAGTGTATGAGCCCAGAGTTATAAAGGGAAATCTCCTAAGCTAGTACCACCCTGCCTTAGGTTTTCCTAGAATAATATTGTTATGCCATGTACCAGGTGTCTTTCCTCCCCTTCATGCATCCTACCCAAAAGCGTCTTTTAGGGGGGAAAACTCCCTGAGTTTAGGAGTTGCCTAAGAAGGCCACCCAGGACAGATGTAAGTGGAACCAATGAGAATTGGTCCTCCAGGGACTAGAAGGACTGGGAGCAGGCAGAGGCCAATCAGGGCCCAGCATGCAGGATAAAAAGGGCTGGCTGCTTCTTCTAAGGGATGAGTTCTCAGCAAAGCTAGGACCAGGGAGGAAGGCTTGTTCCCCATTAACCAAAGAAGCCTGGCCTAGTCAGGGCTAATCTCCGACTGCACCTTTGTTTCATTCAGTGAAAGACTACTTGGTGGAAGGAAAGGCCTAGGTGTGCCATCCTGAGTTGAATATTCATTTGACTGTTGTACGACTAGGGAAGCATACTTTGGGAGATGCTCCACTGGCTCAGGTGAGCCTGTGACAAATAGCTGTGTGAATGTGAATATGGACACTGATGGGGAGGAAGTGGTCAGTGTGGAGTTCATAAAACAGCTCGTGCTGATCCTTTGTTTTTAGGCCAAAAGGCTAGAATTCAGTAGGCTGGCATTCCTGACTCTCCTCAGTTTCCAGTTAGTGTCTTCCCTGAGATCCCAGGAAACATAGTCCTAGTCCAGGGCCAGGCATGCTGGGAAGGGTATAAATTTTCCAATTAGCTAAGATTTGTGCATCAGATCAACCTCAGCAGCTATGTTACTACCACTGAACAGAAGTGGGGTCAGGCTCTGCTGATAGGCTTTCATGGAAGCTGTGGGTAAGAGAAACTACTTGCTTTGGTTTTTTGTTTTATTTTTTCTTGTCTTTGTAAAGAGTTTGAGGCAGATGCGGAAATTTTTTCTATCTAGGATAGACTGGAAAAGAAGATCCCAGGCAGCAAAAGGCTTTTTTTCCTGTTTTTATAAATTCTACTTCCCCTTGCCCACCTTCCACTATACCTCTCTCCCCTCACACCCCATAAAACACCTGCCTTTAAGAAAGCCTCTCCTGCCTTAGGAGTGGATAGCAACAGGTCTATTGTTTGGCCCCTCTGAAGACAAGATGAGGATAGATTGGTTCCCAAAGACATCAGAACTGAAGGGGCTTGTAGACCATCAGGCTGTCCTGCCCCTTCTTCTGGAAGGTTGTGTCATAGTTTCAAGATAACTGCATCTGTATCTCTCTGTTTCTCTCTTCTCTCCCTCCCCTTGGCTCCACTCCAGGAGGGCCCAGTCAGGTCTCCAGCCATCACCTGTTTTTCTCATTCCTTTCTGAACGGGAAGTTTTAAGGCTTCTGTAGTATCCCCAGCAAGTCAGTCTGCCTAAAGGTCCGTGCTTATCTGTTGTTTTCTCACTGAGGGCTATGAACAGTGTATTGCCAGCAGTTGCAAGTTCCCACACAGCTCTTTCTAAGCAAGCACATTTATTCTTGAGGTAAAAGCATTACAGAGAAAACAAACAATAAACAGCTTTAACCACACACTAAACATACTAGGAGTCACCCATCAGTCTTATGGGGCCCTAGCAGGCCAAATTTTTTCCATCCCTTCTGCAAAGGTTGGGGAAGCACCCTTGCACAGAAGGTCCTGTCTGTTTGCCTGAGTCCATTTAAACCTAGCTTTTTATATATATAATACTCTTTCTTTGTGTGTTGGTCTGGGAAAACCCACTTTGAACCAGTATATGCAAGCTGGGCAAGGAGGGGCACCTCTCTGGAGGTGGTTACAACCTAAATGACTCACCTTAATCACTCCCTAACACACTGTGGTTTTTTGGTTCCTGGAGGAGCTGTGATAACCATTCTCCCTTCCCCCCATCGAGTTGCATACAATCCCTGACTCACAGAGATGCACAAATTTAATACAATATGGTCCCCAAAGATAGTGCATGGGATTGCAATACTTGGCACAGGGTGTCTAACGTATGGATTATGATACAGAGTATATGAAAATGCACAGACCTTAGGGACCTGCACTTAAGATGACTTCCAAAAGGCAATATCCTATCTTAAGAGACCATTTTAAAATATACTCATGATTTCCAGTACAAATTTTTTGCCATCCAGTTGAAGACTCAGTTTAGTGAGGCAACTGACTTTTGCTGTTCCTAAGGATAGGTGCAGAAGATTTCATTGTATTAGATCACATGGCCTCTGACTGGCTAAATATTGAGCGAGTCATGTGGAGGGTGCTGATGCAGTAGATAGTGTAGTTTTGAAAAGTTACTGTTTTTTCAAAATGCTAGATTTAAAAAAAGTTGTGAATTGTTTAATGATCCAATGACTGAGGGCTTGTCTTCACTACCGCGCTAAATCGGCGCCACGGTGATTGATGCAGTGGTGTCGATTAGCGCATCTGGTGAAGACAGGACAGGAACAAGCTCTCCCATCGATGTAATTAATCCACCTCAATGAGAGTCAGAAGCTGGCGGGGGAGCGTCTCCTGCCAACATAGCGTGCTGTAGACACTGCGTTAAGACGACGTAAGTTATGTTGCTCAGGGGGGTGGTATTTTCACACCCCTGAGCTACGTAACTTACATCAACTTAAGTGGTAGTGTAGACAAGGGCTGAGATGTAACCAGGGCCGCCCCTAGCTATTCTACGCAGCCCCTCCATGGGGGGGGGAGAGAGGCCTCTGCGAGGGGGGGCGGGGCTGGCTTGGGAGACGGGGGAACCACCCCCCAGCACTCACTGGTGGCGCAGCTGGGGATGGGCCGCTGCACTTCCTGCTGCCTGTGAGTGCAGGCCTGACCCTACTGCAGTCCTCAGGGGAGCGAGAGCGGGGCTGGGGCAGAGCAGGGGCGGAAAGAAGCAGGGCGGGGGCGGGGAAGAGGCCCAAAATTTCCTGGTGTCCTACACAGCTGCGTACTTTGCATATGGGTAAGGACGGCCCTGGATGTACCTGTTTTTCCACGGGGACACTTCTGTCAACCTTCATAGTGAAAAAACATATTTTTGCAGCGAGAGAATCTCTGTCACTATCTACAGCCATCACAGATGCATTGGTTCCTGAAGAACCTTCTGGGAAAGTTTAACAAGGGTATAGTAATTGCCCAGTCAGCCAAAGATCTGTCCTCACTTGATCCCAAAAAATAGAGTGTATCAGCTGCCTAGTGACAGCCTACATCACACAGCCTAGATAGTGGATTTCCCACAAGACAAAAAAAATACAGCAATTGCTCAGAGGAGGTGATATTAGAAAGAAACAAGTCAATATGTTTTCTTCCGTTGGTGTTTTCTTTATTGAAACTACCATTATCCCCTCAAGAAGTTGCCACTGAAGGATAAATTTCTGAATAATTCACCATTTGTAGACATAAAGACCAAGATGACTTCAGAGTTTGCATAAGAGGAGGAAGACATGATGACTTTAGATCTCCTGGTTTTCCAGATGATTGTGGAATGAGATCTCATTTCTTTTCTTGAAAAGAGCAGTGTCTGAACAGGTGGAGAGCACAGATGTTTCTCAAGAATCACTGAATGGATATTGCCTGGTGAAAGGGACATGCAATGTGTGATAGCCAAAGTTAGCCCTCCACCCTTCTTCTGTTTAAATATTATTGCCTCCATGTAAACCTAGATGAACTCTAATTGGACACTCCCACACCAATTCCTGTATCCAATCACTCACCCATCTACAATAACGATCAACTCAGAAGAAAGTGCACAAAACTGAGCACTCAGATATTTAAAAAAAACAACCTGTGAAAAAATGTAAATAGTGGGGCTGTAGCAGGGTGCTGGTGCAAAAGCACCTAATTAGCCCCTGCCCGGTCAGCTCCAATCAGGGGAAACAGATTGGGACTGATGGAAAAGGCCTGATGCCGGCCTGAGGATTGGCAACACCTGCTGGCCTGACAAGCCAAGGGCTATAAAGCCTGGGAGGGAGCTAGAAGGTTGGGGGGCAGCTAGGGAGAAGTCAGCGAGCGAGTGAACTGGAGGTCTCCGTGTTGAAGGCTGACTCTGCCTGTAAAAGAGGTTGAATAATCCTGTAAAGCTTGTAAATAGATAGACACTGGTGGTGGGATAACTGTAAGTAAATAAAGACATGGGTGTTGGACAACCCTGAAGTCTCTCTGAGCCTTGTTGGGGGCAGCAAGCAGACCCCAGGAAGAGGGGCAGGTCATGGACCCTGTTACAAGTGGGGCCTTGTCTGGGATCCTTTGCCAGAGACACAGTTTGGCAACCTGGAGATGGAGGGCACTCTGCAGTGGCTCACAGAGCAACAGGGGGAGATGCAGAAGACACTGCAGGCCTTTCAGCAGTCCCAGCAGCTGGAAAGGCAAGCTTTGCTGGCTTGGCAGGCTGAGCAACAACAGACTTTGCAGGACTTTACCAAGGAACAGGCAACAGTGCAGCATCAGCTCCTGCAGAAACTGGTGAGTCCTGCGGGGGGGATGGCACCCGGCCCCTGGGCCTCGGCCTCTGTAAGATGGCCCCGGCGGATGACCCTGATGCCTTTTTGGGCACCTTTGAGCAGGTGGCCCTGGGCGCGGGATGGGACAGTACAACCTGGGCCCTGCGACTAGCCCTATATCTTGCTGGGGAGGCTCAAGTGGCATATATGGCCCTGATGGATGCCCAGGCTAGGGACTATGACACAGTGAAGGCAGCCATCTTGGACCGCCTGGGGCTTTCATCAGAGAAATACCGGCAAAAGATTCGGGCAGCCCAGTGGGCAGGGTGCATGCGGCCCTAGGCCTTCGCCCAGAGATTGATGGACTTGGCGACATGGTGGTTGAGGCCCGAAGCCCAAACCGTGGGGCAGATCATAGATCAGGTGATCCTCGAACAATTTGTGCAGTGCCTCCCAGATAGCATGCGGGTCTGGGTGTGGCGACATCAGCCAGCCACTGTCGAAGCTGCCATCAAAAGAATGGATGAATATGCAGAGGCAGACTTCCCCCTGAGGGAGCATCGGACCCTGCGAGAGACAGAGGGAGGCAAGAAACCCTATGAGCATCCCTCTGGGAAGCCGGTAGACAAGCATCGGGAGGAGCACAAGGGAAGCCCTAGCTTGTATGCTGGTGCTGTGGACAGCCAGGGCATAAGAGCCGTGACTGCCCGGCGATGGACTGGGGGGTGGCCAAATTCTGTGGTTGGACCAAGGTTGGGGGGGCAGAAGAAGAGGCGTGGAATAGTCACCATCCCCGGGCGGGTGGGGAGAAAGCCCCAGAGGGTTCTAGTGGATACGGCCTCAGCCTGCTCCCTCATACAGCGGTACTTGGTGAAGCCGCATTGGCTTATCCCTGGAGAAAGGATGCTGGTGGAATGCATCCACGGGGATGGGAAGTATTGTTCTGTGGCCCAAGTACACCTGGAGGTGCAGGGAAGGTTTGCCTGGAAGCGGGTGGGGGTAATAGAGGGGTTGCCCTACCCCATGGTCCTGGGGTTGGACTGGAACCCTTCCCCAAAAGGGAAAGAGGGCACAGGGAGGAAACCAACAGAGAATGAGAGAAAGAACTCTGGAGGGAGGGGGCCAGGCGCCTACAGGGTTGGACCCTGAGAAAGGGGAGTTCCCACAACCTCCAGGGGAGTAAGATGCAAACCCTAGACAACACAGGCAGGATAGGGACCCTACGGGAGGGACCGATGAAGGAACAAACATCCCAGGACGGGACCACACAGGGGAGGGAATCCCCATGATAGAGGCAGAGAAGCTAAAGAAAGATCAGAGGGTAGAAACCCAAAAGGGGGAGGCCCAAACTCCTGGAGGTAGAGGCAGTGGCGGATTAATAATTTTGCTGCCCCTAGGCCGGGAAATAATTGCTGCCCTGGCCCCGCCCCGACTCTGCCCTTTTCCCGCCCCCATTCCAACCCCCTCCCTTCCCCTATTGGATCCCTTCCCCAAATCCCCGCCCCTGGCCCCGCCTCTTCCCCCAGCGCGGCGTTCCCCCTCCTCCTCCCTGCCCCACGAAACAGCTGTTTCGCGGCACAAGCGCTTGGAGGGGAGAGAAACAGGATGCGGCGGCGCGCTTGCAGAGGAGGCGGAGGTGAGCTGGAGCAGGGGGGCGGGGCACGGAGGGGAGCTTCTGCCCCTGCAAATTTGCCGGCCTAGGCAATAATATGGCGCTGGGTAGAGGGCCTGAACCGGAGACAGGGGGTAGCCTCAGGGCAGTTGGCTCTGATCCATCTCCCCCACCAGGGAAGGAAAGAGAACATCCGAGGCGACCTGCCCAAGGTTGCGACTGGTATGATGACCTCTGGGCGGAGGTGGACTTGTGGAGTTGCTCACCCCCTACCCAATGCACTTTTTGTCCATGGGGCATGCCAAAACCCCACAGGGTTGAGCCCGGGGACCACCCAGATGGGCAGGGGGGCCATCCCCAGAGTAAAACCCCAGGCCGAGGAACGCGGGGCCGAGAAAGATCAGGCCCGGCATCGGCTTAAGGGGGGAGGTATGTAGCAGGGTGCTGGTGCAAAAGCACCTAATTAGCCCCTGCCTGGTCAGCTCCAATCAGGGGAAACCGATTGGGGCTGATGCAAAAGGCCTGATGCTGGCCTGAGGATTGGCAACACCTGCTGGCCTGACAAGCCAAGGGCTATAAAGGCTGGGAGGGAGCCAGAAGGCTGGGGGCAGCCAGGGAGAAGTCAGTCAGGGAGGGAACTGAGGCCTCCTCGCTGAAGGCTGACTCTGCATGTAAAAGAGGTTGAATAATCCTGTAAAGCTTGTAAATAGATAGTTATCCCACCACAAGTGTCTAAGTAAATAAAGACATGGGTGTTGCACAATCTTGAAGCCTCTCTGAGCCTTATTGGGGCAGGAAGCGAGCCCCAGGAAGAGAGGCAGGTTGTGGACCCTGTTACAGGGACATATTTAGAGGGGAGTCTAAGGGTACGTCTGCTTACCGCCAGACCCAGAGGTAAGTATAATCGATCTTCTGGGATCGATTTATCGCGTCTTGTCTAGATGCGATAAATCGATCCCGGATCGATCCCGGAAGTGCTCGCCGTCGACGCCGGTACTCCTGCTCCGCGAGAGGAGTACGCGGAGTCGACGGGGGAGCCTGCCTGCCGTGTCTGGACCCGCGGTAAGTTCGAACTAAGGTACTTCGACTTCAGCTACGTTATTAACGTAGCTGAAGTTGCGTATCTTAGTTCGAAGTGGGGGGTTAGTGTGGACCAGGCCTAAGAAAATCTAGAGGAGAACTAAGTTAGTGTAATGTATGCTTTCTTCTGCTCTTCTCAGTGTGTATGCTATACTAATTTAGGACCCCTCCAGAAGCCTATAAACTGACTTAAATTCCCATAGGTTTTCAGGTCCTGACAAATGTAGAACTTGCTCTGCTCTTACTCCTTATGTAGCATCTATAAACTTGGCTTACTAGTCTAAGCTGCTGTAACTGACGTGCTGAGGTGCCAAAATGTTTGGTTTGTAAGATGGTGTGAGGTCACAGACCTTCCTAGTTAAACACAGACTCTGCTGCTACCACTCCAAGGCATGCTGAGGAGAGCACAGCAACCTGCCAGGCTGAGACACTAAGGATTGCCTGATATAAGCACAACACCACTCCAGAATATGAGCCAAATTCAGAAGTGGTGTTCAAAGAGCTATAAACTAGATTCCCTTACAATACTTTTTTTTTTTAATGGAGATCTCCTATCTCTTAGAACTGGAAGGGACCTTGAAAGGTCATCGAGTCCAGCCCCCTGCCTTCACTAGCAGGACCAAGTACTGATTTTTGCCCCAGATTCCCTAAGTGGCCCCCTTAAGGATTGAGCTCACAACCCTGGGTTTAACAGGCCAATGCTCAAACCACTGAGCTATCCCTCCCTCAGAGTTTGTTAGTCTCACTAGCACCCACTCACCAATGCATAACTGTAAGGGGATCTAAACTGGTGTAATGTAACTTGTGGGGGAGCCAGAAGAAGTTGAAAGTTTAAGTGCACTTTCTTATACTCTTGTTTTGCTGCTTCTCCTCCTGGCTACATGTCTTCCTTCAGGCGTTGAAATCTTAATCACCCGTTTAGACTCCCTTGTCCTCTGAGTTAGTGGACCAGATATAACGAATGGAGGGGGTAACTAGTGGTGTTTCCCAAGGGTCAGTCCTAGGACCAATCCTGTTCAACTTATTCATAAATGAACTGGAGAAAGGGGCAAACAGTGAGGTGGCAAAGCTTCCAGACAATACTAAACTCCTCAAGATAGTTAAGACCAAAGCAGACTGTGAAGAACTTCAAAAAGATCTCACAAAACTAAGTGATTGAGCAACAAAATGACAAATGAAATTTAATGTGGATAAATGTAAAGTAATGCACATTGGAAAAAATAACCCCAACTATACAAACAATATGATGGGGGGGCTAATTTAGCTACAACTAATCAGGAAAGAGATCTTGGAGTCATCGTGGATAGTTCTCTGAAGACGTCCACGCAGTGTGCGGCGGCAGTCAAAAAAGCAAACAGGATGTTGGGAATCATTAAAAAAGGGATAGAAAATAAGACGGCGAATATCTTATTGCCCTTATATAAATCCATGGTACGCCCACATCTTGAATACTGCATACAGATGTGGTCTCCTCATATCAAAAAAGATATATTGGCATTAGAAAAAGTTCAGAAAAGGGCAACTACTTTTCCGCTTGGAAAAGAGGAGACTAAGGGGGGATATGATAGAGGTATATAAAATCATGAGTGGTATGGAGAAAGTGAATAAGGAAAAGTTATTTACTTGTTCCCATAATATAAGAACTAGGTGCCACCAAATGAAATGAATGGGCAGCAGGTTTAAAACAAATAAAAGGAAGTTCTTCACACAGCGCACAGTCAACCTGTGGAACTCCTTGCCTGAGGAGGTTGTGAAGGCTAGGACTATAACAGGGTTTAAAAGAGAACTAGATAAATTCATGGAGGTTAAGTCCATTAATGGCTATTAGCTGGGATGGGTAAAGAATGGTGTCCCTAGCCTCTGTTTGTCAGAGGGTGGAGATGGATGGCAGGAGAGAGATCACTTGATCATTACCTGTTAGGTTCGCTCCCTCTGGGGTACTTGGCATTGGCCACTGTCGGTAGACAGGATACTGGGCTGGATGGACCTTTGGTCTGATCCAGTATGGCCATTCTTATGCTCTTATGTAAAGGTGATGTGTAAGGTGGGATATAAGTTATGCCCTGGTAAAGGAAAGTCAAGTCTGGTAAGAGCCAGTTATTACCAGTTGTGATGGAGGTTTTTTGACATGGAAAGTGCACTTAAACTTATACCTTATTCTGGCTCCTCAGTGAGTAATTAGGAAGCTGAGACCTGTCATCTTGTTGCCTACATTGTATGCATCAAAATTTTGACTTCTAAATGATAAATACTTTGCTTCGTGTTTTAAAATCATGTGTATTATTCATTTTTTAGTTTGGGATGATAAAATCTAAAATGGTAGCAAATGTAAAATAGTATAAACATCTCAAAATTCCAGTATGAGAAGAGTGATGGGTTCGGTCACAGAGACCCCCTTGGGACTGTCACCTGATATGCTGAGACTATCTCTGAGCCCATTTTCTCTGCCAGTTTGGGCCTCCAGAACCCTGTCTTGTTGAGCCAGATACGCTAATCTGCTGCATCACAGATCCAGGGTCTGACCCACTCCCCCAAAGCTGCAGACGTAACTGAAACCAGCTCAGCAAATGCTCCAGTCTCTAGCACCCAGAGACCCAGTTCCCAATGGGATCCAAATCCCAAATAAATCCGTTTTACTCTGTATAAAGCTTATACAGGGCAAACTCATAAATTATCCGCCCTCTCTAACACTGATAGAGAGATATGCACTGCTGTTTGCTTCCCCAGGTATTAGTCACTAACTCTGGGTTAATTAATAAGCAAAAGTGATTTTATTAAGTATAAAAAGTAGGATTTAAGTGGTTCCAAGTAATAACAGACAGAACAAAGTAAGTTACAAAGCAAAATAAAACAAAACATGCAAGTCTAAGCCTAATATAATAGGAAACTGAATACAGGTAAATCTCACCCTCAGAGATGTCCCAATAAGCTTCTTTCACAGACTAGACTCCATCCTAGTCTGGACCCAATCCTTTTCAGATCAACGTTGTGCCTTATGGCCTGGGTCCAGCAATCACTTACACACACACCCCCCCCCCCCGTAGTTACTGTCCTTTGTAGTCTCTTTCAGGCATCTCTTTGGGGCGGAGAGGCCATCTCTTGAGCAAGCAGAAGATCAAAATGGAGAGGCTTCCAGGGCCTTTTATATTCTCTCTTGTGGGTGGAAAACTTTTCTTCTGTGCAAAGTCACAGCAACAAGATGGAGTTTGTAGCCACCTGGGCAAGTCACGCGTCCATGAATGATTCAGCTTTTTGCAGGCCAATGCTGTTGTTTACATGTTAGTTTGAACATTCCCAGGAAAGCTCAGATGTGGATTGGCATCTCCCAAAGTCCATTGTCAGTTAAATGTTTCTTGATTGGGCACTTACTGAGCATAGTCATTTCTCAAGAAGCTGACCAAATGCTTCACTGAGGCTACTTAGAATCAAACACATTGAGATACAAGTACATAGCCAATATTCATAACTTCAAATACAAAAATGATACACACATACAGACAGCATAATCATAAGCAGCAAATTACAACCTTCCTATAGACACCTTACTTGACCTCCTTTGTACAAGATTTGGTGCAACTATTGGACCTTGGTTGCAACAATGATCTATACAGTGACAGTTCATGTCAAATAACATCACAAAGAGTACCACCAAATATCCAACAGGAAAAATCTGGAGTCTCACTGGGGTTACATGCAGGCTGAGGGGTCATTGCAGGATTGGGACCTATACTTGTTCACCACCACCACCCACCCACCGACTGCAAGTTTTGGAGCCATGGCAGAAACAGGCTGACTTTTAAATTCTGTGATTAAAATCTGGGGTTTATTTTGAGTAAAACCTGGATTAATATTTAACTTGAAAGCTTAGGTTTGTTTTGTTTAAATAAGGATGAAAGGACTCTTGCCCCTGCTGGGCTCTTATCCAGCAACAATAATGCTCTTCAGAGAGCAAACATCAATAAAAAAATGCTATCCAAAAGAAAAACGCCCCATTACCCTCTCAGCTGCAGTGGGCCTGTCAGCATCCCCTTCATTAGTATCTCAAAAGGATTCTAAGCCACTAGAGCTGCCAGAAGCACAAGGGAAGCAGTAGGATCCACAGTGCAATTTCTGGATCACATTTAATATCATCAGTCCCCAGGAAATCTAAGACTAGTATTTGAGGGCAGGCACAGCAAAGCACATTGCAGAGGTTTCTACAGCCTAAGGTGCAGAGAAGGTGACGGTACAGAAGTTCCATTCTCTTCTCTTGTCCCACGTGTGTGGGGTGGGGGTAAACTGCATCCTCAGGTATTTCTTGACCCAGCATGCTTGCTCCTTCAGAAAGCTTGGCAGAGAAATTATAAAATGTTAACTGGCTCAAGAAGAATATTGAAGAACATACGAATATCCGTACTTAGATTGGAGAAGTCAGGATTTTATGATCAAAAGAATTTCAGAATGGTCATTCCAGCATGGAGAGCTGCATGGATTATGACCTTAAAAAGCATGATTTATTCAATATGGCTGAATAACTGTAATGCTGTTATGCCTAAAACAAATTATTATTGGCTCTGCTTCATTTTGGCCAAACTAACACAAAATGAAAAGCACTAAGTGGGAAGGGGAATCAGGTTGAATAAGCTCCTGTTCTGGAGGGAAAGGAGATTTAAGGAGTTAATAGGAGAGGATGCATTCTACGAGCAACAGGTGTCTGTAGCTGTCATGAGTTGTTCATTAGAGGCAAGTAGCTACACTCCACAAGTGCTTAAAAACAGCCTGCTGAAGAAGGAAGTTAGAGGAACCTTTGATTTAACAGTATTAAGGAAGGAACATTGTTGCAACCAGTTGTAAGGACTTTGTACTCACCAATGGGGGGTGTTGAACTATTTGTGTTTGGGAAACCTGCCTAAAAAGAGCAATTTCTGTGCAGAGCAAGATAACAAGTGTCTTCTCTGGCAACAAATTTGGATACAGTAGCCCCAAGTGGTGAGGCTATTAAATACTTGTGCTACTGCTGGAAGGGATTCCTCAGAGTATACAAAAGGTGAAACTCACTCCTGTGAAGAGGACTGCTATAAGACCCTCTTACTAATCACCACTCCAGCCCTATGTTGAAGATGTAAGTGGTGCATAGCCTCTATTCTGGCTCTCTGCAGAAGGACATGTTTTACCTGCTAAGAATATATCCTACTAACATCCAGCCATGAACTCAAACCAGTGCTTGAGAGCTATTTCAAATATAGCACTTCAAATAGTGACTTCATAACACCTACCTATTAGGGACTGCTATTTAATTTTGTCCTGCTGAGGAACTATTTGTTTGCCACTTATGAAAAGACTGTTCCTCTCTAGTTTGTTTAGAACCAGGAAACATCAGAGAGTGGAAGACCGCAATCTCGTTCCTTCATTTTATTTTGTATGGGCAACTCTGTACTGTGTGCATTTATTAGTCTCTCATGATACTTGGTTAGGGGAAATGGTGACTTGTTAATTAACTTTTTGGCTGAAGATGCACCTTATGGGCTCCAGAGATGTACCTTAACACCAATGATTTCCTAGGGAGGTTCTAGTTTTGGATTCATGCCTCCTCTTGTGATTGACATTGCGCTGGGTAGGGTACAGATTATCTTGTGCTAGCATTAAACAGGGTTAGCTGGCTGCTTTGATCAGGCTGAACCTTTCAGCACTTTTTGATATGACTGACCATGTCAGGGCCGGCCGACAACATTTTGGCACCTGAGGCGGGAAGCTCAAATGCCGCCCACATGCCCCCTCACTTGGGCCAAAACTTTGAAAGATCTCAATTCTACCTTCTTCCTGTTCTACTCCTCTCATTGTACTGCTCTGCTACGTACCCCAGTAACGGAGAACTAACAACTTAAAATGCTCTGTTCAAAAATTTTAAGTAACACTTAACTTTCAAATGCCTGAACAGCAAATTTAACTTTTCTTGTCTGCATAGTAAACTGTCATTTTTATAAATAAATAAATAAAAATATCTGTTTGAATAATCAAAGTGGTGCCTTCCATGCCTTCTTGGTTGCAAAGATTTGAACTGCTTCCTGAAGGTCACAGTCTGGGCCAGCTCATGCTCTGTTGAGATGGTTGCAAGGCCGACCAGCCTCTCCTGTGTCATTGTGGAGCATAGATGTGATTTTTATTAACTTCAGCTTGGAGAAGCTGCGTTCTCCACTGGCAACTGTTACAGGAAGTGTTAGAAGTATGCGCAGAGCAACAAAAGCATTTGGAAAGGAGGTGGTCATCTTATTTGTGCACATATATTCCAGAACAGCCTTTGGAGTTGATCCTGCTGAAATGTATCTTGAAAGGGCTTTCAGTTCATCACCTAAATCACTCGCATCAATATCGCGCATGTCATCATGTGTCAACACTGTCTCTAGTGCCCTGCATTGCTGGTGTAGGTCTTCTTCAGGTATAGTGAGGAGTTTTGGAATATCATACAACATCACAAATATACTGCTGTGTTCCTTGAGCTGCATGAAACGTTCTTCAACTGACTGTATTGCACAATCTAGCACCTGGTTAAAGAATTCAACTTTGAATTGTTGTTTGGGGTCTCTTATGGGATTATCCCGTGCCTCATAACCAAAATGTCGTCTTCTTCTTCGGTGACTCTTGTATTCTTGAATTGGTGGGAAAATAGCTTCAGTGTGAAGTTCCTCTGCCAACTTCTGTGCACTCTTCAGAACGTTTTGAAATCCCTCATCTGACCGGTAAGACTGTAGGTATGACTTTGCTTTGTCCAGTTGTTCCATTGCTCCAGATATATTGAGGTCAACACCTTGGAGTCTCTTGCTTACAACATTTATTTCAAACAGTATGTCATGCCACAACACTAAGCCACACATAACTTCAAATTTATGTATGTTTCTGGTGATTCCATTTCCCTCTGCCACTGTTCTCCCATGAACAGTCCCTGTCATAGCATTATCCTCCATAATGGCAACTATGGCATCATCTATCTTCCAAATTTAGTGTTTGATAGGCTTTATCACCTCCACTCGACTTTCCCATCGTGTGGCACTCAGTGGTTTCAGTGTCAGAGAGGATGTTCCCAGATGTTTCTTCAAAATTTGCCATTGATGAGTTGATGCAGAGAAAAATACATAGATGCTTTGAATTACATTAAAAAATTCAGCAGCCTCACTAGAAGCTGATGCTGCATCACTGACCACCAGGTTCAATGAATGAGAACTGCATGGGACAAAAAAAACTCGAGGGTTTAACTCTCCAATCCGTGGCTGCACTCCTCTGTTCTTTCCTCTCATGTTGGCACCATTATCGTAGCCCTGACCTCTCATGTCAGCTATCGCAATTCCCGTATCTTCCAGCTTTTTAAGAAGCACATTTGTCATACCAGCTCCTGTAGTATCATCAATGTCAATAAAGTCTAGAAAATGCTCCAACAGTCACCATTGCAGGGACATTTTCACTAGGTTCTGTTGTTACAAAACGCACCATTAAAGTCATTTTTCCGTATGGCTGATGGCAGGTGTGCAGTCCAGAATAACAGAGTAATATCTTGCTGACTTCAGATCTGCCACAATCTTCTGTTTGACTTTTGTTGCCAGGAACTGTGTGATCTCATTTTGAATTTTTTCCAAGGTAGTGGTGTGTGTACATTTCTTGGGTGGTGATTGTTCTTAGATGCTCCTGGAGTACAGCATCAAACTCCGCCATCAGCTCCACCATTGTTTCCATTGTTGGCACATACAATTGATCTGAAGTGGCACACAGTACCAGGTTTTGGGTAGCAAACATTCTCTTAATGGCAATGAGCCTTTTCAGAACATTTTGCCAGTAAAGAGACTCTGATGCAATCTTCTCTTGATGCTGATCATCTATGGTGGCCTTTAACCTGTGTCTCATCTCAAACTCTTTCCACCTATGGAATGCTCTCTGGTGATTTGCTGCCTTCTCATGGCATGCCAGATTTCTAGCCAGATTTTTCCAGTCCTTTGTTCCTGTAGAACCCAATGTGGCTGGAACATTAGACTGGAAGAGTTTGCAACAAAAACAGTATGCAGCATTCTGGGTTTTTGAGTACATAAGCCATGGCCTCTCCACTTTGTCACCATTGGGGATTTCACGCCACTAATGTGTTGTATGGAAACTTCTATTTTCATTGTGTTTGGGGAACATGAAGTTTTTCACTTGCTGTGGCCCATGCAGTACAAGGAAGTCCCTCAGGCTACTGCTCAAGTGGGTCCACAGTCCTGGATCATCTAGACTTAAGGAACTAAACTCAGCAGCAGCTGTTTCTTGCACCTCCACCACACTCTTCTCTGATCTACACTTTTCTTCAGGAATGTGCATGGTTACATCCATTTGAGATGGAGATATGGATGCTGCAGTAGCTGCCAGGTCACCTGCACTCTGACTAAGTGGAAGATCAGGCATCTCCTTACCACTCACATCCTCACTGGAGCCGGAAGGCTCACCATGAACACTTGTGTCTATGTATCTCAGGAGAGCTCCTTCCTGCTTAGATAGAAAAGCTTCCTTTGCTTGCTTGCTTTTTCTGCATACTGCCCCACAGGGGCGTTTTCTTCTTTCACTCATGACTGCTGTTTTTTGCCAGGTATAGTGACTCTCAACCCTCAATTGAAGGGGACAAATAAGCAGGCTGATAGCAGGGCCTAAGTGAGGGAACATATCAGCGTCTTAAGGGCCTAACTGGCTCCTACTTCATTTGACTGCCTGTTCTCCTCAAGTGGGTTCAGGGAAGCATCAGGAAATAGCTCCCTGAGAAGCTGGTGTTAATCAGTCCAGGCTCCTGGGGGTGCTAGAGAGGAACATAAGAGGCTCCTCCTCCTCTCTCTCCCTGCAGCTCCTGCTGCTTTCTGTTATTCCCTCTCACCTTTTCTCCTGCCTGCCTGTTATGTCTCTTGTGCCCTCCTTCCTCCAGCATAGCACTCCACCATCTCTGTGCATCTAGAGCAGAGAGAATACATGCACCAACAGCAGACACAATTTTCTACACTCTGGATCCTAGTGGCGCCTCCCCACAGTCTGGCACCTGAGGCGGCTGCCTCAGTTCGCCTCATGGTAAGGCCAGCCCTGGACCATGTGGTGTTACTTTGGTGATGAAGGGAAGTTTGTGTCTGGAATCACTCCCCAGTGGTTCTAGTTGCATCTTTCAACGTAGTAATGGTAGACAACTCTCATTGGTGAGGGAGTTCAGATCCAGTAATCCATCAGTTCTCCTTCATCTCTCATGCTTCACAACACGTGAGCCTCATGGCAAGGTCATTTCTCTCTATAAAATATGCCTGTATGGAGCCTTGACTAGACTAGACAGTCCCTCTTTGTCTTAAAGTACCCACCAGTGGGACAGATGGTATAGACAGGCAGTAGTCTGCATTTAAACACTATGTCACTTAATTCTGTACAGGATGGTCTTCATGACATGATGCTTCAAACATCAGCATTTGTCAGCACCGTGTCTATGGATAGTGAGAGCTGAATTGGTGGTAGCATTGGTGGGAAAAATCAGGGAAAACTTCTTAGTGTACACATTAGGGTAAATGCTGCTGCAACAAAATGGGGATTGAGGGGCCCAGAGAGGGAGAGAAGACTAACCATGTAGGAATACTCTGTCTCTGGCTGCTTAAATCTAACTTCTATTTTGATCCTGAAAATCACTTTAAAAACAAAACAAAAACTTACTGTACACACCCCTGCATACTGCAGGAATGCTCAAAAGCAAAGTCAGGCAGAACAATGTGGTTCTTACTATCAGAGTTAGACCTTTGACACAAAGAAGAGACAACTTGACACATGATCACAGCTAAATGTTAATGCCTGTCAGAGGATGCTGATTTCAGTGATTATAGGATTTCCAGGTCTGGGAACTCATGGTAGAGGGTGGGTGTAGGTTCTCCTTAGGCTACCATCCAGGTAGAGAGTGCAGCAACAGCTGCTGCTAAGAGGAGGTAGACTGAACTAACCAGAGCCCAGGAGGGCTGGAATTTGAGCCTGGGAATAGAAAACCAAAACCTATTATGTGACCGGCACAGGTCCAAGATGGAAGACTGATGTTTTTCTTTGGACTTTGATTACCTTAGAAGGGTTGGACTTAGCCAGAAGGCCAAGCCACCTCAGAAATTGAGTCACTGAAAACACAGGACGGAAACTGAGGCAGGTTGACTGCAGTGCCACACCACACAGGGGCCTGCTCTGGAACTACACCCTGCTATCTTAACCCCATTTTATACCCTGGGGCAGGCCTGCACAACTCGTAAAGCGGCGAGGGCCATATTACTCCAAAGAAAACAGCTAACCCCCCCCCCCCACACACACACACTATCCAGCCTCCCTGAAACACAACCCCCCCCCCAGCGCCGCCTGCCCCACAGAAACAACCCCCCCCAGCACCGCCGAAACACCCTCCCCCCCGCCCCTCCCCCAGCGCCACCTGCCCCGCGGAAACAAACCCTCCTTCCCCAGCGCTGCCCCACCGAAACAGCGGTATTGAACCTTGGTAATATGTTATAGCGGGCCCCTAAGGTAGTATAATTAAGGTAAAAGAAAAATGTCTTTTTGCTAGAAGTAGACTAAGATCTTCCCCTCACTTTGTAATCAATTGCCCTGTTGAATGAATGAGGTGTGAATGAGGAAGGCGTGGAAGGCAGGCACCTCCAGACTGCTGCAACCGTTGGAGAGGGGATGGGAGCCAGACCAGATCAGTAGAACAGGTCAGCCACCAACTCGCCGCTCGCCTCCTCAGCCCCCCCACTCCTGCTGCCGGCTCACCTGCCCCCCCGCCACTGTCCACCCACTCACCTCCTCAGCCACCAGCTCACCTGCCCCCCCGCCATTGCCCGCCCACTCACCTCCCCCGCCGCAGGCTCACCTGCCCCCCTGCCACTGCCTGCCCGCTAGCCTCCTCAGCCCCCCCGTCCCCCACTGCCGGCTCATCTGCCCCCCCCGCCACTGCCCGCCCACCCGCTCGCCTCCTCAGCCACCGGCTCACCTGCTTCCCCTCCACTGCCTGCCCGCTCGCCTCCTCAGTTCCCCCCGCCCCCCGGCTCGCCTACTCACCCCCCGCCACTGCCTGCCTGCTCGCCTCCTCAGCCACCTCCTCCCCCGCCTCTGGCTCACCTGCCCCCCTGCTACGGCTCGCCTCCTCAGCCTCACTTGCCTACTCACCCCCCGTGGGCCGCACAGTGAGCCCACGCGGGCCGCATGCGGCCCCCGGGCCGAATGTTGTGCAGGCCTGCCCTGGGGGATTCATGAACCACTGTAACTGTTATCCTACTCTCTATAATTGCAGATGCTGCTGTTTTACGTAAAATGTGAAATCTCCCTTTTAATCCCTAAAGAATGGATACATGGAGATCCTTGCATTGAAACAAATACAGCTACTTTTCAATGGAATGATTAATATCTTCACATGTACAAAAAGCTCAGCATCTCACATTCACATAACAGCACTCTGTTCAACAGTCATGAGTGACGGTGTGAGAACTATCATATTTTTAATATCCTGACTGAGCATTCAGATGTGTAATGAAACATTGCACAGTGGAGGAGGGTTGTGTGTATGTATGTGTGGGGGTGTGTGAATTGGATATCAATGCTGTATAGTCCAGTAAGCTGCGTATCCATGGAGATGTAGCCTTAGGGCTGTCCCTAGCTATTTTGGTGCCCTACGAAGCCCCCCCAGGCCTCCGGGGCGGGGGGGGGGGGGGCTGGCCACTGCCTGAGGGAAGTGGAGTGACCCAGACTCAGCCTCCTCTACTCCCCTGGCTCCCAGGCTTGGGGGGAAGAGGGCACTGCCCCCCAGCACTCCCCGGCGGCATGGCTGGGAGCCAGGGGAGTGGAGCAGGCTGGGGCCGGGTCGCTCTACTTACCGGTGAGTGCAGGCCTGACTGCTTCTGGAGTCCTCAGGGGGGTGGGGAAGAGGCGGAGCAGGGGTGGGGGCCCTGGGGAAGAGCAGGAGCAGGGGCTGGATCAGCACGCAGCTGGGCAGGGCATCAGGAAATTTGGGGCACCAAATTTCCTGGTGCCCTACACACCTGCATACTTGCGAACGGGTAAGGACGGCCCTGTGTAGCCTGTCCAAATCGCTTTACTGATTCCTTTTGCTTAGCTTTGTAGAAGAAATTTTACAGGTTAATAAACAGACTTTATTTAGACTGAATGTGACAATCCTTTCTCACTTTTAAAATAACAGGTGCAGGACACACATTTGATGCAGCCTTTGAGAAGATTGCTTTACAGGTTTGCTCTTGGGATATGCCCATTATCACCAGAAGGTGTCATACTGCTACCATATCAAAAGTGGAGTGATACCAAAATTCAAAGAAGGCTAATGCAGCTGTGTTTTGTAAGTGGTTTCCTCCCCTTTACTGATCAAGCTGTGCTTCAGGGAAGGGTGTTACTGGCAGTGGTACTTGGAATTCTAACCCCCCCGCCCCCCCCCCTTTTTTTTTTTGGAACATAGTCTTTCTTCCCAGGACCTGTTGTATTGATACAGCTACTGACTCATCTGTTAAGGGAACAGGGCAAAAGCTTCTGTAAGCTAGGCTTTGCCATTAGTAACCCTTCTCTACAGCTGAGGGTGCCCTAAGAAAGGAGTGACAATTCCTTTGCTGCTGTTTTAGAGTCTCAGGTTTTGTCACAGCCTCTTCTAGTTTTGTTCTGCTGCTCATTGGTCTTCTAACAGCTTCATCATGCATGCATGCATGGTATCCCCATCATGTAACTACTGTGACACCTGTCTTAAAAGACTATCCCAAATTATCCCCAGCTATACTGAATGCATCTTCCTTCCCCTTGCATCCCAAAGAGTGGGCCATCCAGCAGGTGCTGGAGCCTTCCATCTCAGAGTATGCAATGTAAGCCTGATTGCTTGCCGCTGGAGAGGCATGTCTGTGGCTTTCTCAGTGAGGAAGAAATACAGCTCTTTTGTTATTGCCGCTCTCGTACATGTTGCCTGCATCTGCACACAGGCACTGAAGTGACAACTGGGCCTTGTCTACCCTAGGGTCACTTTAAAAAAAATCCCCCGAGTTCAGCTACACTGCTGTGAACAAGGTTGGGATGCCTATATGGATGGGCTGCTGCAGTTTCTGAACATATTGATTAGAGCTGGTCTGAACTGGGTTACTGGACACAGTGGTAAAATACTCCAGGTGTCTATTACCTACCCTCTACCATCGTACCCTCTGGGGGAGCTGTAGCAGCAGAGAATACGGTACCTCAATTTCCATTGTAGAAGAAACCAAAGGAGAATTCTGAGTCATAATGCTTCCCATGGAAGATTATAGCTTTATCAGTTCTGTGAGCAATACTTTATTGGCATTACAAGTGTTGCCAGAAAAAGAAAAGAAACAAACAATTTTAAGGACAGAACCCTCATGAGGTTTGTCAGTACTACATTACAGCAGGCACGGGGGCCTTCAGCGTGGGTTTGTGTCTTTATTTTTATTCCCCTGTCTCTACTAGTCATGCCTGCCTCACTCACCAGTACTAAGGTTCTCCCTGCCCTCTGACTCACCCTTTTGCTCTCTATCAGGAGGGTATTTCATGTCAGTGCTTTTTGCCTCAAAGCTGATTTCTGCCTGATCCCCCATCCAACTAATTAACCCATAATCCTTGTGTCCCTCCTCACCACAACCCACACCCTGGCAATGTGTCCCTCCTTTCAGGAGGAAGGTACGTGTACCCCTTCATAATACCACCTCCTCCTCTGGTATCTTGTGTGTCTGACCTGGCAATGCCCCTGTGGCTAATGCCCCCTACCCTTTGCACATTTCCTAGTCAAGAGGCTGGTGCTTGGTCCCTGCTCCCCCTCCTGGGCTGGCTGGTACCCTGTGTGCCCCCACCGCCCGGCTGGCATGCTGTGTGGTGCCCCCTCTCTCCGCCTGGCAGGTATCCTGTATGTCCCTCCCACCCCTGCCTGCCTAGCTCATGTGTGATTCCCCCCTTGGCTAGCGGGTACCCTGTGCCTCTCACCCCTGCCTGCTCCCACTTGGCTGGCTGGTACCACCCTTCTCAGCTAGCTGGTATTCTGTGCATCTCCCCCCCTCAGTCCACTTCCATGGTTGGCTGGTACCCTGTGCATCTCCCTGCTCCACAGCCCACTCCCCATGGTTGGCTGGTACCCTGTGCTTCTCCCCTGCTCTGGCTGGCTGGTACCCTGTGTGCCCCCCGCCCCCTGGGCTGGCTCGTACCCTGTGCATCTTCCCCACACAGACATACACTCTTATCATGGCTGGCTTGTACCCTGTGCATCCCCCCGCCCCCTCCCATACTCCCTATAGCTGCCTGGTACCCTGTGCATCCCCCCTCGCCCCCACGCCACATGGCTGGCTGGCACCCTGTGCATCACGCCCCCACACACACTCTCCATGGCTCGCTGGCTGGCACCCTGTGCCACCCGCCCTGACTGCCACCCTGTACATTCCCCCCTTCCCGTGGCTGGCTGGTACCCTATGCGGCGCCCCTCCCCTTCCCCGACAGCTGGCGCAGCACGTGCTCCTGCCCCTCCCCTGGGCCGCGTGTCTCCGCCGGGACCGGCGGTGGCAGGAAGGCGGGACCGGGGCGTCACATGAGCGGCCGCCTCTCCTGGCGGCTGGGGGAACAGACCGCGCCGGACCCTGTGCGGGAGGCGGCCCGAGGCTGCATCAGCCCCGTCCCCCGGGACACCCCCCCCTCCCCGACTCACCTGCGGCGGGCACATCCAGGTAACCCTACCCCCCCCCCCCCCAATAGCGCGGCGGGCAGGCTCACCTGGGCCCGTCCCGCCCCTAGCTCTGCGCGGGGCAGCCAGGTAACCTGCCCGGCTCTGCCCCTCCCCTGGCCTGTGTCCTGTGGGAAGCCCAGAGATGGGTCCTCACCTGGGCCCTACTTGTGTCCTGGGGGAAACCCAGGTGGACCCTCACCCAAACCCTGCCCCTCCTCCTGGCTGGGCCCTGGGTGAAACCCAGGTGGGCTCTCACCTGGGCTCTGCCCCTCCCCCCTGCCTATGTCCTGGGTGAAACCCAGGTGGGCCCACACCTGGGCTCTGCCCCTCCCCCTCTGCCTGTGTCCTGGGTGAAACTCAGGTGGGCCCACACCTGCTGGGCCCTGGGGAAAACCCAGGTGGGCCCACACTTGCACCCTCCCCCCACCTCTGTGATCTGGCCTAGAGGAAGCCCAGAGGGGCCCTCACCTGCCACCCAACTGTGCCCCAGGGGAAGCCCAGGTTAACCTCCCCTCCTCCTCCTCCTCCTATGCCCCAGAGTGCTCTAATTGTAGTGACTAGGTAATACCTCACCTGAGGCTTCCTCTCCTCCAGTCTGCTACAGATTAGCCAGGTAACTCCTTACTTTGGGGTTCTCTCCTGTGATTCTCCACCAGGGCTGTCATTACCACCTCATCTGGGGGACAGCTCTTCCACATACACACACCCCAGCCTTGGATGCTGAATGGGGGTAGTCATGTACCTAGGGTGACCAGACAGCAAATGTGAAAAATTGGGATGGGGGGGCGGTAATAGGAGCCTATATAAGAAAAAGACCCAAAAATCAGAACTGTTCCTATAAAATCGGGACATCTGGTCACCCTACATGTACCTTATCTAGGGCCTTCACCCCCTTGAATTCTGCAATAGAGCAGCTGGGTAAACCCTCACTTGAAGGTCTTCTCCCCCATACCCTTGACCCGTGCACCAGGATGGCCACATAACTCCTCACATGCTTTATCCCTGCCCCTGAACTCTTCACCAGGGCAGCCAAGTATATCCTTATCCATGTATTTCATTTCACCTATCACCTGCCCCTCTTCTTGACCCAGCACTGGAGTGGCCAGGTGATTCTTCACCTGAGAGCCTTCTCCCCCAACCTGACTTCACCTAGGGACTACTCTTGCACTGGAATTGCCAGGTAACCTCTTAGCTGGGGGCTTCCTTCTCCCAGCAACTTGTTCGATTATGTATGATCAGTGAACCCCATACCTTGGGACTTTCTTCCTTTTGACCTGTGCACTGGGATAGCCAGGTTGCCCCTCAGCTGGGGACACCCTCCCCCCCTGCTTTTTCTCCAGCTTATGTACCAGGGCAACTAGGTAACTCTTATTTAGGGCTTCCTTCTATCTCTCAACCCAGTCCTGTTCCTGAGTCGGTGCATCAGTGACTCATTTGAAACCAGGTTCACTTAGGCCTGTAATTAATTGGGTGATTTTGAACCTTTCAGTCACTGTTCAGTGCTGTAAGGCTGATATTCAGATCATAGGTACAACTGTCTTCAACATTTGTTATTAGAGATTGTAAGCTCCTTGGGGTATAGGAACCATCTTTTTGTTGTGTTTGTACGGCACCTGGCACAATGGGGTCTGGGTCCATGGCGCAGGCCCCAGGCTCTGCCACAGTGTAGATAAATAGTGATTGACTGTTACCTGTGAATAAATGATTCAAGGCAACTTGATCAAGTTCTTTATGCTGATAGGCAAAAGTTACTTTTCTGATGTGAACAGCCATCTTCAGTCATTTGCAAGTCTGGTATTGCCAGATGTCTAAATATGAAGAAGGCAGGAGAGAGAGGAGTTTGTGTAGGAGCAGAGTTTCATTCTACCAAGTAAATTGCTAATATTTATTTGCATTTTTGTTTAGGAAAACTGAGTGAAATACAACCAAATGGACTCCTCGAAGCTCTTGCTTTGATCTGCTGAGTTTGAGGGAAATCATACTGAGGATCTGGTGTCTACATCTGTAACCTCTAACTTCTCAGTGCTATGGAACAAAGTGAGGGCGAGCAGGCGCCCCAGCCAGAGACTCATGAGGACAGCAAGAGCAATGTGAAATCCTTGCCTGGGATAGCTGTCAGTGTCTGGGGAGAAATAAAAAAACATGCAGTTACAGATGACTATAAGCTCTCCAAACGGGTGCTAGGCTTGGGTGTTAATGGCAAAGTACTGGAGTGTTTTAACAAGGTGACAGAGCAGAAATGCGCTTTAAAGGTATGTAGACTTTTTCTTGTATACATTTTTTGAGGCCAAAGCTCATCTCTCAAAATCCCATAGAAGGCCATCTTTTCTGTTGATGCCTAAGTAAAACAGAGATGGATGCATTAGAGATTCTTGGATATGCAGAGAGACAGTCTAGTGTAACAGTATGTTGGTCCAAACTCAAGAGGTCTTTTTCAGACTGTTCCTGAGTGAGTTTTTGTAACAATTATCATTTATATAACTGACTGTGCTTTTCTACCTGGACTGAAAAACCTGCAGCCCTCCCCCCTGAGTGGTTTAGTCAGGGTTTTTGATACGGATACTGTGCAATCAACAGTCAGGAATCTGTTGCAATAAGTCTAGGGCAATGGTTCTCAAACTTTTGTACTGGTGACCCCTTTCACATAGTAAGTGTCTGAGTGCGACCCCCCCTTTATAAATTAAAAACACTTTTTTGTATATTTAACACCATTATAAATGCTGGAGGCAAAGCAGGGTTTAGGGTGGAGGCTGGCAGCTCGTGACCCCCCATGTAATAACCTCATGACCCCATGAGGGGTCCTGACCCCCAGTTTGAGAACCCATGGTCTAGGGCCTGATGCCTTTATGTGTATTGTATCAGGGGGTAGCCGTGTTAGTCTGTATCCACAAAAACAACAAGGAGTCTGGTGGCACCTTAAAGACTAACAGATTTATTTGGCCATAAGCTTTCGTGGGTAAAAAAACCTCACTTCTTCAGATGCATGGAGTGAAAGTTACAGATGCAGGCATTATATAATGACACATGAAGAGAAGGGAGTACCTCACAAGTGGATAACCAGTGTTGACAGGGCCAATTCAATCAGGGTGGATGTAGTCCACTCCCAATAATAGATGAGGAGGTGTCAATTCCAGGAGAGGCAAAGCTGCTTCTGTAATGAGCCAGCCACTCCCAGTCCCTATTCAAGCCCAGATTAATGGTGTTAAATTTGCAAATGAATTTTAGTTCTGCTGTTTCTCTTTGAAGTCTGTTTCTGAAGTTTTTTTGTTCAAGAATAGTGACTTTTAAATCTGTTATAGAATGTCCAGGGAGACTGAAGTGTTCACCTACTGGCTTTTGTATGTTACCATTCCTGATGTTCGATTTGTGTCCATTTATTCTTTTACATAGGGACTGTCCGGTTTGGCCAATGTACATGGCAGAGGGGCATTGCTGGCACATGATGGCATATATAACATTAGTAGACGTGCAGGTGAATGAGCCCTTGATGGTGTGGCTGATGTGGTTGGTCCTCTGATGGTGTCGCCAGAGTAGATATGGGGATAGAGTAGGCAACGAGGTTTGCTACAGGGATTGGTTCCTGGGTTGGTGTATCTGTGGTGTGGTGTGTAGTTGCTGGTGAGTATTGCCAGTCTTCTGGTTTTCCATCTTTAAAAAAAGTACTAACGGGCAATATGGATCCTGGGGTCCAAGACTTACAGTTCTGATGGAAAGGAGTCCCTGACAAATATTTGCCTGTTTGTTTGTTTTTCTTATAAAATATTTCTTAGGGCTTTAAAGAGTTTTTCTAGTTGTTGAATAAAAACTGCAGGGTGAGTGAGTAATTCCATTTTCTTATCTACTTCCAAAAGAGTAGAGCATATGAAAACAGATCAGAGATATCAGGTTTGGGCAAACGTGTTTACCCGCTGATCAATGATGAGCCAATATTAGGGTAATAAGTGTCGTTTAGATAAATAGAGCAGGAAACATGCACTAATAAGTGTAAGGCTTACCTATCGGTTTGTGCAGTATTGTACAGATTTAACCCTAATAGTGACAAAGTTAATCTTCACCGAGTCTGTAAACAAGCATAAGCAACAAAATTGTGTGAACTGCCTCAGAGCTCAATACTGCTTCTTTTGCATTAATTGGGATAACTAGAATATCTAGAAGACTTCAGATACCCTTTTCTGTCCCCACCTTCAAACCCTGAATGCATTGGGAGAGAGTAGGGCAAATCTGCTAGTGATCTTCTGGATGACTTGTTGTGGTATGGACAAGACCTTGTCTCTAGCAGGCTGGACCTGAATTCTACAGCAAGGTTCTTGCGTTCTGTACTATGGTGTGGCAGACAGAAATATTGGACTTTTAATTGATTAAACATGAAAATAGCAATCTGTACAGAAATGTAGCCTCAAAATAACAGAGGGACTAATTAATGCATTCCTCGCATCTTCAGTTTTCCTGCTGATTTCTGTATTGACAACGCATAGTTGAATTACAGAAGTTTATTAGGATGGAGTTGCAGGTTTTGGCAAGTGGGTGGGGGAACGTTGAGGCTTCTGGCACACAGGCAGGCATAGGAGGGTGTTTGAGATTGTCGGATAAGTACATTAGCTTGTTGTTTCTGATTAAAATGACCAGCAGTGAATTATGGAGTATAGTTGTAGCCATGTCTGTCATAGTGAATTAGTTAATATTGACACTTATTTAATTTTCAGATCTAACTCATTAAAATGAAGGGAACAATTAACATTCAGAGCTATTTCACAGTGTCTGCAGACTCAGGCAGGCCTCATTATATAAGTTTATGCTTGGTTCACATTTTCAAGGTTTTCTTTGCAGCTCTAAGAGCTAGACATTTTTTAAATGTGAGCTTAATTTCTAGAGCAGGGGTGGGAAAACTTTTTGGCCTGGGGGCCACATCTGGGTATGGAAATGGTATGAAATTGGGGGTTGGGGTGCAGGAGGACTCCAGCTGGGGGTGTGGGCTCTGGGGTGTGGCTGGGGATGAGGGGTTGGGGGTGCAGGAGGGTCTCCAGGCTGGGACCGAGGGGTTCAGAGGATGGGAGGGGGATCAAGGCTGGAGCAGGCACTTACCTCCAGCGGCTCCTAGAAGCAGCAGCATGTCCCCCCTCTGGCTCCTATGCGGAGGTGCGGCAGGTGGCTCTGCGTGCTGCCCTGTCTGCAGGCGCCACCCCTGTAGCTCCCATTGGTCGTGGTTCCCGGCCAATGGGAGCTGAGGGGGCGGGGCTTGGGGCGGGGGCAGCTTGCGGAGCCCCGTCTGCCCCTACGCATAGGAGCCAGAGGGGGGTACATGCTGCTGCTTCCGGGAGCCGTGTGGAGTGGGGCAAGACCCCGACCCTGCTCCCTGGCTGGAGCGCCGGAGTGGGGAAAGCCCCTGACACCGGTTCCAGGCTGGAGCTCGAGGGCCTGATTAAAATGTCTGGAGGGCCGGATGTGGTCCCCGGGTGGGCAAACTACGGCCCCTGTTCTAGAGCAGTGGTTCTCAACCAGGGGTACACATACCCCTGTGGATGCGCAGAGGTCTTCCATGGGGTACATCAACTCATCTAGATATTTGCCTACTTTTACAACAGGCTACATATAAAGCACTAATGAAGTCAGTGCAAACTAAAATTTCATACAGACAATGACTTGTTTATACTGCTCTACATACTATACACTGAATTGTAAGTACAATATTTATATTCTAATTGATTTATTTTATAATTATATGGTAAACATGAGAAAGTCAGCAAGTTTTCAGTAATAGTGTGATGTGACACTTTTGTATTTTTATGTCTGATTTTGTAAGCAAGTAGTTTTTAAGTGAGGTGTAACAGAGGTATGCAAGACCGATCAGACTTCTGAGAAGGGTACAGTAGTCTGGACAGATTGAGAGTCTCTTTTCTAGAGCATGGTTCTGTGGTAATGGATGAATTTCAAAGCAAATTCTGTAACTGTGAAATCATGTAATAAATTGCGTCCTGGATGTAGATGTAATTTTAAAAATCTAATTCAATACTGATGAAGCTACAGAGAAGAATGTCAGAAATTAAAGGTAATGTGCTTTTTAACAGGCTTACCTTTGCCTAATGAGCAGGAAGAACTAATGATGGAGGAAGAGATCTGAGACATCCAATTTAGAGGTTCCCTGTAATGAAAAATGATGCTGAAAAATCAGTTAACCCCTTCAGTGCTAACATACATAGGGCACACAAAACCCCATCTCCTACCTCACTTCCCCCACACACATACACAACCAAAACTATATTCTGTCTGATGTACCTGGTATATCACTGAAGTCTTGTTGTGATGTTCCAGTGGAATGTCTGCACTTCAGGGAGTGCTCCCTTGTTCTGCTGAAATGGCCAGAAAGGTGTTAAGGTGTGTGTAAAGGCCATAGGGAGCTAAAATAGCAGCTGATGCCATATTCTATGTATACAGTTTTCATCACTATGGATCTGAGTGCCGACTACAAAATGAAATATGCAATTATGTAAAACCACCAATGGCTCAGAGTGCAGTCACTTCCAAAAAATGGCAAAGAAAAAAATAACCACGGAAGGACAGACAAAATCATTTAATTGTTCTGAACAGAAAAATCTTGTATTGAGCCCTGAAGATACTTAGAGGTGGCAATGTTCAGGGAGGATGTCATTGTTTCACGGGGATCCTGAACCAAGCAGCACAAGTCCCTCTCCTGCTCCTCATGGGACCTCAGAACAGCCCATCCAGACAAAACAGCTGTGTAAAAACTTCTGGAAATATGGTATGTTGAGAAACTCTGCTTTTATATTGTACAGTGTAGGGCTTGTTCTCCTTTTGGAGGAAAATAGGTTCAAGAGTTCTCAGTTTACTTTCTATTGCTTGCTTTCTATTCCCCACTTACATGTAATTGTCTCACATTGGTGGGGTTAAACAGTAGGTGCGGATGAATTATTATAAAAAGACTCCTTATTTGACATGTAAACGTCAAAAGTAGAGAAATGCAAATGTTACCTTGTGTGTAAATTTTTTGTATAAGGAACCAAAAGCTGAAAAGAGGGACAGAGGTGGGTATTTTTAGGGCTTTATTTGTGCGTGTCATATAATACATAGTGTTTTAGAATCCTAGAATATTCGGGTTGGAAGAGACCTCAGGAGGTCATCTAGTCCAATCCGCTGCTCAAAGCAGGACCAGCGTATGCGTGTGCACGCACACACAAACTTCCTCCATTGTCTCTCTGCTCCCTGTAACCAAGTCCCCTGAACAAAATCAAAAAACCCTCTTGCTGCTGAAGGTAGAGCTTATCCACAGTAGGTTCTCTTTACCACCAAACTCTCCCATCAAAGCTGCTCCTGACTTGGCAGATGGCACTGCTTTCTGCCGGCAGGTTTTCTTTCACAAGGGAACAAAGCCAGCACAGCTTACTCGACGGAAGGAATTTTTACGGAGGTACTCAAGAGAAAAGGGCTTGAAGTGGCAGAAACATTCATCCGCAGAGCCATGTGTCAGTCAAGCACTACATATTGTAATTGGGAGGTCCCTGTTGTCTCCTTTAGTCCATGCCTGTAATTGGAACTAGTTAGAATTTCACTAATCATTTTAGACTGGGAAAACACAAGGCATCCTCCCAGGATACTGCAGGGGCTCTAACTGTGGCTTTGCTAATTTTTCTGAAGTGTTATGTGGCTTCGTTTACTCTGCTTGGCATAGTGTTCTGTTATACGCTTTTTAAAAGTGCTGTCACCTTTGTTTCTATTAGATTGAAATGCCACCCACACTGCTTCCACAGTTCAGAAAATCTAATCTGGCTACTTGCTTATACGCGTAATGACACGTTGGCTGTACAGCAATGTTTCCAAACAATAAGGGTGGAGGAGTAAACAAACTGGTCTACAGGACAGTGGCCTTCTAGAAGGCAATTTTGAGTAGTTCACACATCTATTATTTTTCTACCAGGTAGGCAACTAACCTAGATTCACTTCCATAATTTAGGTGATGTCACAAGCCCTCTTGCATTTTTGTCCCTTCCTTTGTGTCCTGACCCCATTCTTCATAGTTCTACTTCCCTGTGGAGCTAGACTTGGAGAAAGTGCTGATACTTAACTTCCCTTCTGCTTGCATTGCAGTCAGCCTGAAAGCTCTCTATTATGTCCCTTCCTTATGGGGATAAAGGAATCTGGGCCAGCTTTCTACCTGGGACAAAGGTGATAAACATGAGGGTTACTGAAAGTTGCCTTCTTGAAAAAGGCCAGTGGTTCTCAACACTTTTTTTCTTCTTCTGTGGAATGAGACTCACAAAGTGTCCAAAAAAATCATCCCATGACCCACCCTATCCCACAAAGCTCTGTGGAACTGAGGATGATGTGATTTAGGTTTATAGGATGGAGGTGTATCAAAAAAGGTGAGGAGACTGGAGGGTCTTCTGGGTCATGGAGGCTTTTCTGTGCTTGCACGGTGCTCCGTTCCAGGGTGGCAATGAACTGCTGCTAGTGGATGAGAAGCTCGTCAAACAGATCCGTAGAGCACTGCTGCTTCTTGCCCTGGAGCCTAGCACTGTGTGGAGGGAGAAAACAGTTGTCCTCAGACTTGGGGATGCCTGTTCAGGGATAGCATCAGCAGGAATGAGCCTCTTCTTTCTTTTTGTTACTGGGTTCTCACTGTGTCACAGTGAGTTTGAGATTTTTACATTGGTCAGCAGCTGGATGTGACTCACTGAACATCCCCTTTAACCCACTTCTGCTTCACACCCCACTGAGTGAGAATTGGTGCATTACGGCTTGTAGATAACAAAACCGTTTTTTTATTTGAGACTTGCAGACCATGTGCAGCTGTGTTTTTTACTGATCCCTGGATCTCTTTCCTTTTGAGCTAGTCTGAATCTAGTAGCTGAGCAGGGGTAACGTTGAGAATTCTGGAAAGGTCAAAGGCAGTGGTTTGAGTGTTTTGATACACTACGAAAAAGGACTGAAATGGCAGAGTGGCTGCCTGTGACTTTTTCCCTCCTGCACACACACACAATATATGCTAACACCCTCCTCATCTTGGTTAGGGCAACATGAGTTGGGTGTATGAATGGGCCTGCTCCAGGGAGCTAATGGGATGTGGGAGAAGGCAGATGCTGGGTGAAACAAGCATACTTCAGGAAGATTCCACCTGAACTGGAGCAGAACCTAAAATATGCACAGTGTGAGACTGGTACCCTGAACTTTGTTCTTAGATGCCAAACCCAGATCATGTATGAAATACCTAAAATAAACATCCACTGGGTGGATAGTGGATTATTTTATCTGTCCCAAGAAACTTTTTGCAAATCAATGGGTTACTTGAAAGACCAGGATCATTCAAGCACTTACCTGTCTGCAGTTGGTCTAGAACTGCTGCATCTTATGGACCAGTTGTTTTGGTTTGGTTATCAGTGGAGTTTGTCAATTGGCTTGCACTCTACAGATGTAAATAAGTTGGTTAGTCTAGTGGTCTCTTGTGCTTATTGCCAGCGTGGGCTGATTTCTAACCATAGAAGAGTTGTATAATCGGGGTATAGCAGGTGGATGCTAACTCATCAAGCCTGTAAAGTGAAAATGCAGAAAGGAAGGGGATGCTGTAAAACAATTAAGGTCTCTGTGAAAAGCAAGCTGTATTGCTGTTCCCTCTGTGCTTTTTATGTTCTCTTCTAGTGTGCCAACAAGCTGAAACATGTTCCATCCAGACATGTGTAGTAACAAAGCTGAGGAAAATCAAGGCGTGTCCCTGTGGCTTCAAGCAGATTTGAAGATCTGAAAAACTGTTACAGATACAAATCTTGTCATGTGCGTCTGTCTGTCTGTCCATCAGACCTGACTAAGATCGCTCTGTTTTAGGAATAGATGACCCTTCTCCCCATCTCTCCCCATTTATAGTTTAAATCCTTCTGTTCCATTTAACGACAGTAGAACCTCACTAATTCACACTGACTGAGCGTCTCGTTACAGATAACTGGATTTTGCATATCAGTTTTAATGTAAGCACCCAGTAAGCTAGAATAACAAAATGTTCATTTATTTAGACAAGTCTGCTTCAGTTTTAATTATTTCTGGTAATACTTCGCAGCACAGGGATGCCTGAACTGAATGTCTGATCCAGCCTTCTGCAATTTGAGGAAAATCGCATCCTCCTTTGAATGTCAAGGCTCAGGCCCGTTTCTCCTTCATAGTGCACTAGTAAACGTGGAATGGTGTCCTGTGTACAAGTAATGCAGTCTTAGAAAAATGAGGAGTCCTGCTAGCCCTCTGCTATTAAATCTCTGCCCAAAAAATGGGGAGAGACCCCCATTTTCCTGTGTTAAAGTGATAGGGAGCACAGATTAGCAACATTCTGCGGTAATTGGGACCATATGCCAACATGCATAGATAAAAGTGCTTGGCATACATAGAATGTTTAATATTAATATTTTAATTGTATATTAAGTGAACCAATTTAAAGCAGATGTAAATTAACCATTGATTATTGATCAGTTCATATTTGTACAACACTCCATTCTAAAATAGTTTGCGAACTACATTTCACTCACTTTTGAAAAGCAGCCATTGTTAGCATGAAATGTTTATTGTTCCATATTATGGGATAATAGCTACACTCCCATTTTTTTTTCTTGATTTTCCTGACTTAAAGATGTATTTAATTAAAAAAGCCAAACTGTTTAGACTATGTGTAATACCAACGGCAATGGTTCCTGTTTAGCAGTCCTTATTTCTTTTACCACAATAAGAGTTTGTTGAACTGCTCCACTTCATGGTTTTAATACTGCAGATATCCACATGGAAGCCTTGAACAGCAATGTGGTGTACATGTGTCCAGTGATGGGACCAGAGTAGAAACCTATTTAACTGGAAAAACGTGAGAACTTCTCTCTCTCCTAACCAATGGAACCAACAGCCTCTCTGGATTAGAGCGTATAAATTGTCTGGATTGTGGTACTTTTACACAGACTTCCTAAGTATTTAAGATGATTCAAAGCTCTCTTAATGAGATTAAGCTATAACTCCCTTGCATTTTAATACCTCTAAACTGAAAGGAGGAAAGAATTCTAGTTCAGCCTGCTAATCAGCCCTGGGCTTCCTATTTTCTGAATCTTTACAATATGGCATTTCATGCTGAGGCGTCTGAAAACTGCTTTGAGAGGAATAGCAAACACAACATGTTTAAAATTAATTTATTCCAAAGCAACTTTAACAATGCCAAACTTTTGATAAAATAATCGGAATGTTTCATCTTTAAAATGTAATTTCAGACACCAACCAAGCTGGCCAACGAGCCAGAGCTTATTAAAGTTGCACTGTTCTCGAGTCTGACCTATTGTCAGTTCAAAATCTGGCTCTTCTCCACAGGCCTTTTCCCAAAAATATTAGTTCTTCCCGATTCCTGTTTTGAGCGTGCTAATGGTTAAGTAATAAGCCCTCGAGCAGCTTGTGGGATTTGAGTCAGCTACTGTCTGGGACAGATTTATGATGCCTATTTCAAGGGTGGAGTTGAGAAGTGCAGAATTCTGTTGGAACGCACTGCTAAAATATACAAACTCAGGGCCCCCATCTCTGGAAGCCACAAAGAGTAGCTAGAATGGTACTCTTTGGTTGCTCTCCATTGAGATTTTGGCTAGTGAGAGTGATTTGCCTTGTGAACTAGCCGTGATGCCCCTTATATTCAATATCTCTGTTATCCCTTACAAACATGTGAGTAGGTAAGATAACTTATAACCATTATTGGTTTTCAGTTACATTTTTTCTTTTTTGAGGGAAAAGCCTGGATGGTGAACTACTAGTGTCTTTCTTGCACACTGTTCTGTGCATATATATCCTGAAAGTCTAAGATCTCTCTAAGGTTTATGGCAGATTGGATATTACTGTTGTGGGATATTTAAAGCCCTGTTCACAATACCATAGGGCATAGTGCACAATAGAAGCCCTGCTACCAAAACGTTCTCCTCATTTGCAGGTCTGTGTGTCTGTTTGGGGGCTTGTTTGTTGTTTTTACCAAAAACTTAAAATCCTAATTTTTTTTCTTTTAAGAATTCATTTCTCACAGAGCTTTATAACGATTCCGGTTTCCCACATGTTGCTTTCAGTCAATGTGGCTTTGTCAAAAGCAGTCTGGTTGCCACAGCAACAGAGTTGTTAATAGCAAAGATGTCATTGCTTGAAGGTGGGGAGAGGGGGAGGGTGGGTTTCTCTGGCTCAGCTGCCTCTCCACACTAGAAGCTCCTGCTGGAGCCACACTATAGTACAAGGTCTCCATTGTTTTTGTGAGGAGTAAAAGCCTTTTATTTTGTTCTCCTCTTCCCTTTCCAATCAATTTACAATCAAACTTTGACACATGGGAGGGTGACGGGGCTTGACATTGGCTTGATACTCTGAAGCGTTCCTGTTCTTTCAGACCCTCCAATCTCAAGGATACTGCTGTTGTCCTCTGTGTTTAAAAGAAAGTTTCTGTGAACAACAAAGCACTTGCATACATACAGGACCTGCAGCATTCAGTTTGTGTTTATAACTAAAATAACACATAGACACGCCATCCTCTTTCACTTTAGTTCACAGCCCTTTTATGAAAGTAGTGTGAAAAATGATCTATCCCTTCACCCTGTGCTGTAATATGAAACCAAGAGGACTCTCAAAGAACTTAAAGGGCATTGAGTTTTCAAAGGAACCTAAGGATGGGACTTGGACATCTAACTCCCTTAGGAAAATCCCATCCTTAAACAGCATGTTACTTTTATTAATATTTAGTGAACCTGTGGAATTCTCTGTTCTAATGTCAGTGAAACCAACGCTATCAGGATTTTAAAAGGGACTGGGTCATGTTTATGAACCTTAATGAAATGTGTGTCTCTGCAAGCAAGTTATACAAACTTTTATGTTTTGAAACTAATAGTGCTATCTATGTAAGTCCTTTGTGTTAGTTTGCAGTGATAGTACCCATGCTTCAGGGAAGTAGCTGATTCTCTCCTTTTCCCTGCTGCTAAATATACCGCCTCAGCAAGTATAGCATTCTGCTAACCAAGGAGAGAGAAGTGGAGCTAGGTCCTGATTTTGCAAGTGCTTATGGACATGAGTAATGTCATTCACATGCATAAAGTTATGCACGTGTAAGAGCTTGCCCACAGGGAGAGGTTATTCCAGAATAGGGTAGGAAGTGAATTTAAAGCACATCAGCTATTACAGAATAGCTCCCTGTCTGGACACTTATTCTGATATAAGAATTAGAGAGCTAAACTGGAAAAAAGGCACTCTTATTCCAGAATCTGAGTGTCCACACTGAGCTATTGCGGAATAGCTATTCTAGTCAATTTCCCCATGTAGACAAGCCCTAGGTGTTTGCAGGATCAGGGACCTGGAGTCATCCTATCGGATCTAGTATGGTTACTATGCTACTCCTGGAGCATTATGCTGTCCTCATTTTTTCTTTTTTTAAAATAATCTTAGTTTTGGGTGCACTGTCTGCTACTTTAGCCTTTAATAGAAAGAAAAAAGCTACAACCAGGTAATTGCTATTAAAATGACATTTAACCAGGGATTTGAAACGGAGTGGAAATAAGCTGGTTTAAAATATTTATATATAATATGTTTCAAATGCACGGTAAAATCAGACTCTACCCAAATGCACTCAAGGATGTAATTCCAATGTAGGTGTCTCTCTCACATTAATAGTTAAAACAACACAAAAGTTGTATAGCCCTTTTTTGCAATCAGATGTATTTTATTACTGTATCTGTACGTTACTTTCAGGCAGGTGCCTTATGTACTGTAGGAATCCTCCAGTTATGTACAGAAATAACCTGGGTAGCAAAAGGGAAAATCTGTGCATTGTCTGCATCTGGTATGCTGGAATTTGTTGTTTTACAAGGTAAACCTCCTGCAGGATTAACTGGGTTGGGTCTCATTAGGTTCTTTACTTTACAGTCTTTGGAAATTGACAGGATTTCCAGCACCAGAAAGAGAGAGAGCTGGGGAACGGCCGATTAATGTAGAAACCGTCTCAGTTATGAAGGATTGGCACTGGGTGGAATAGTCTTTCAGCTCTGTAATAACTTTCTCTTGTTGCTGAGATGCTGTGATTAAAGGCCTTTTGAGGGTGGAGGGCAAAAGAGCTTGGGGTTACTTGTAAGACAAGTGCATTTCAGAAATCCTGATCGTCAGGTGCACCTTTATTTTAGCTGGTGGTGTAACTGCCTTGACTTGTAATGGGTCTGCATGCCTATTGCTATTCATAAATAGGATGTTGCACTGAAGATCTGAAAATTCTAACCTCTTGCTGCAATAGGGTGGGGAAGAAAACAATAATATACATTACTGAGAAAAGGCTTAAAAGAGAGATTAACAGAGCCTTTCACACCTCTCAGCTGTCTGAATCATTGGTTCTGGGCAGCAAAAACAGTTTCAATGTTATATACTGGTGCACAAAAGTCAATTCACACAGGAAGAACATGGGAAAAAATGCTCAGAATTGCTGGTTCAATAAAACTTCCAATGAAGCAATATCAAAACTTTTTGTTTAACAAAAATACCCCCAACTTCCACTCCCCCCCCCCCCCCATACAACATTGTACTAGAGTAGTTGTGGCCATGTCAGTCACAAGAGCTGTGTGTGGCTGGGAAGCTTGTCTCTGTCACCAACAGAAGTTGGTCCAATAAAAGATATCTCATCACCATGTCTCTCTAGAACTGTACTAGGTAATTCGGCTTAACCATTTTGAAGTGTTCTGTCTTTTTTTTTTTTTTTTTTAGATTTTTAAAATATATTTGCCAGGAAATTGCTTGTATCTTGTTATGCGGGGTGGAGTTCATAGGAGAAATTTTAGGAAGGACATGAAGACTTGAAAAGGAACAGTGGTCCAAGACTGGACCCTAGGAAGAGAGTATTAGTATAAAGTGAAAACAACAAGGAGTCTGGTGGCACCTTAAAGACTAACAGATTTATTTGGGCATAAGCTTTCGTGAGTAAAAACCTCACTTCTTCGGATGCATAGAGTGAAAGTTACAGATGCAGGCAGCCTGCATCTGTAACTTTCACTCTATGCATCTGAAGAAGTGAGGTTTTTACTCACGAAAGCTTATGCCCAAATAAATCTGTTAGTCTTTAAGGTGCCACCAGACTCCTTGTTGTTTTTGTAGATACAGACTAACATGGCTACCCCCTGATAGTATAAAGTGAGAATAGGCTGGGTGGAAGTTCATTAACAATAGGAGGTGAACGTATTGATGATAGCTGCTGGGTGTGTTGTTTCTCACATGTCAGTTTTTGCACGATTAATTATACGAGTGTTGTGATCTCCAAATGCAGATATTGTTGGTATTATGTATGTTTGGCCTGGTCTACACTACGACTTTAATTCGGATTTAGCTGCCTTAATTCGAATTAACGCTTGACCCGTCCACACAACGAAGCCATTTAATTCGAATTAAAGGGCCCTTTAATTCGATTTCTGTACTCCTCCTCGACGAGAGGAGTAGCGTCAAAATCGGTATTGTTAATCCGAATTAAGGTTAGTGTGGCCGCAATTCGATGTTATTGGCCTCCAGGAGCTATCCCACAGTACAACATTGTGACCGCTCTGGCCAGCAATCTGAACTCGCATGCACTGGCCAGGTGGACAGGAAAAGCCCCGGGAACATTTGAATTTCATTTCCTGTTTGCACAGCGTGGAGAGCACAGGTGACCACAGAGAGCTCATCAGCACAGGTAACCATGCAGGCTGATAATCGAAAAAGAGCACCAGCATGGACCGTACAGGAGGTACTGGATTTGATCTCTATATGGGGAGAGGATTCAGTGCTAGCAGAACTGCGTTCGAAAAGACGAAATGCCAAAACTTTTGAAAAAATTTCCAAGGGCATGATGGAGAGAGGCCACAATAGGGACTCAGATCAGTGCCGCGTGAAAGTCAAGGAGCTCAGACAAGCCTATCAAAAAGCAAAGGAGGCAAACGGTCGCTCCGGGTCAGAGCCGCGGACATGCCGCTTCTACGCTGAGCTAAATGCATTTCTAGGGGGGGCCGCCACCACTACCCCACCTCTGACTGTGGATTCCGAGATGGGGATAATCTCATCAGGTACACCTGATCATTCCGTGGAAGGGGAAGAGGAGGAGGAGGAGGACGAGCTGGCAGAGAGCACCCAGCTCTCCGTTCTCCCCAACAGCCAGGATCTGTTTCTCACCCTGACTGAAGTACCCTCCCAAGCCTCCCAAGCCAGCACCCAAGACCATGACCCCATGGAAGGGACCTCAGGTGAGTTTACCTTTTAAAATATAAAACATGGTTTAAAAGCAAGCATTTTTAATGATTAATTTGCCCTGAGCACTTGGGATGCATTCGCAGCCAGTACAGCTACTGGAAAAGTCTGTTAACATGTCTGGGGATGGAGCGGAAATCCTCCAGGGACATCTCCATGAAGCTCTCCTGGAGGTACTCCAAAAGCCTTGCCACAAGGTTTCTGGGCAGTGCAGCCTTATTCCGTCCTCCATGGTAGGACACTTGACCACGCCATGCTAGTAGCAAGTAATCTGGTATCATTGCCTGACAGAGCCTGGCAGCGTATGGTCCCGGTGTTTGCTGGCATTCAAGCAACATCCGTTCTTTATCTTGCTGTGTAATCCTCAGGAGAGTGATATCGCTTAGGGTAACCTGGTTGAAATAAGGGAATTTAATTAAGGGGACAGAGGTGGCCGTTCCTACTGGGCTGTTTGCCTGTGGCTGAAAAGAAATCCTTCCCCGCATTTAGCCAAGTGCAAAGGGGGGGGGGGAGGATTGGCCCAGAGCTTTTCGCGTTTTGCTAGCAGGGATCTTCCCTGATACCAGCCACGCGGTGAGGGGAGGGAGAAAGCACTCATCCCAGAGAATTCATGGCGGGTGGGGGGGGTGTTAGTTTGGTTCCTGCAGGGATCTTCCCTGATACCAGCCACGCGGTGGGGGGAGGGAGAAAGCACTCATCCCAGAGAATTCATGGCGGGTGGGGGGGTGTGTGTGTTAGTTTGGTTCCTGCAGGGATCTTCCCTGATACCAGCCAGGCGGTGGGGGGAGGGAGAAAGCACTCATCCCAGAGAATTCATGGCGGGTGGGGGGGGGGGGTGTTAGTTTGGTTCCTGCAGGGATCTTCCCTGATACCAGCTACGCGGTGGGGGGAGGGAGAAAGCACTCATCCCAGAGAATTCATGGCGGGGGGGGGGGCGGTTAGTTTGGTTCCTGCAGGGATCTTCCCTGATACCAGCCACGCGGTGGGGGGAGGGAGAAAGCACTCATCCCAGAGAATTGGATGGTGGGGGGGTGTTAACCTTCAGCAGCAGAAAACAAGCTAACAGGAAAACTGCAGCACAACGGGCTTTGCTTGGTATGTGGGAAAGCAGGGCGCAGAAGCCTAAAGACAGTGGCTTACCATGGCAGCATGCAAGGTGAATTCTGTTGCCCGGACCTGCGTCTGTGATCTCTAGCAGCAAAGCCACAGGCACTCAATATTAAGAGGCAAAATGCGACCTTGCACAGAAATCACATGTGCTATGTCATGTGAATAGTATACACCGTGAAAGAGTATAAGCATTGTTCTGAAAAATGTATCTTTTAAAAAAATTCTCTCCTTTTTTCACTCCCTCCAGCAGGTGCAAATGTTTCAAGCCTCCCTACTCCTTCCCGAAGGCTATCCCAGATAAGGCGTCGTAAAAAAAAGACGAGAGAAGAGATGTTTGCCGAAATCATGCAATCCACCAGGAGTGAAAGAGCTCATCTGAATGAGTGGAAGGAGACGGTTTGCAAGTATAGGAAAGAAGCCAGTGACCGTGAGGACAGGAGGGACCAACGTGAGGACATGAGGGACCAACGTGAGGACAGAAGGGACCAACGTGAGGAGAGGAGAGACGCTCGAGATGAGAGGTGGCGTCAGGAAGATCAGAGGAGTCGGGAAGCAACGCTGGGGCTGCTTCGTGAGTAAACAGACATGCTCCGGCGTCTGGTGGAGCTTCAGGAACGGCTGCTGGAGAACAGAGTGCCGCTACAGCCCCTGTATAACCCCCCTACCTCCTCACCATGTTCCATAGCCTCCTCACCCAGACGTTTAAGAACACGGGGGGGAGGCTCCGTACACCCTCCCATTCCACCCCAGTGGACAGCCCAAGCAAAAGGCTGCCATATTTTTAACCTTTTTTTACTGGGCTTTTCTTTCCCGCTGATCCTCCTCCCAAACCCCACTCAGGTTCTGTGCCGCTACAGCCCCTGTATAACCCCCCTACCTCCTCACCATGTTCCATAGCCTCCTCACCCAGACGTTTAAGAACACGGGGGGGGAGGCTCCGTACACCCTCCCATTCCACCCCAGTGGACAGCCCAAGCAAAAGGCTGCCATATTTTTAACCTTTTTTTACTGGGCTTTTCCTTCCCGCTGATCCTCCTCCCAAACCCCACTCAGGTTCTCTCCCTCTTTTTATAATCAATTAATAAAGAATAAATGATTTTTAAACAATGGTGACTTTATTTCCTTTGAAAGCAAGCTGGGGGAAGGGGGAGGGTGGGTTCCTTACAGAGAATGAGTCAATAAAGGGGGTGGGTTTTCAGGAAGGATAAACAAACATAAATTTCACACTGTAGCCTGGCCAGTCATGAAACTGGTTTTCAAAGCTTCCCTAATGCGCAGCGCTTCATCGTGTGCTCTTCTAATCGCCCTGGTGTCTGGCTGCGAGTAATCAGCAGCCAGGCGATTTGCCTCAGCCTCCCACCCTGCCATAAAGGTCTCCCCCTTGCTCTCATAGAGATTGTGAAGCACACAGCAAGCAGTAATAACAATGGGGATATTGGTTTGGCTGAGGTCTGAGCGAGTCAGTAAGGATCGCCAGCGACCTTTTAAACGGCCAAATGCACATTCTACCACCATTCTGCACTTGCTCAGCCTGTAGTTGAACAACTCCTGACTCCTGTCCAGGCTGCCTGTGTATGGCTTCATGAGCCATGGCATTAAGGGGTAGGCTGGGTCCCCAAGAATAACAATTGGCATTTCAACATCCCCCACGGTTATTTTCTGGTCCGGAAAGTAAGTCCCTTGCTGCAGCCGTTTAAACAGATTGGTGTTCCTGAAGACGTGAGCGTCATGAACCCTTCCCGGCCAGCCCACATGGATGTTGGTGAAACGTCCCTTGTGATCCACAAGTGCTTGCAGCACCATTGAGAAGTACCCCTTGCGGTTTATGTACTGGGTACCCTGGTGCTCCGGTGCCAAGATAGGAATATGGGTTCCATCTATCGCCCCACCACAGTTAGGGAATCCCATTGCAGCAAAGCCATCCACTATGACCTGCACATTTCCCAGAGTCACTACCTTTCGTAGCAGCACCTCCGTGATTGCTTTGGCTACTTGCATCACAGCAGCCCCCACAGTAGATTTGCCCACTCCAAATTGATTCCCGACTGACCGGTAGCTGTCTGGCGTTGCAAGCTTCCACAGGGCTATCGCCACTCGCTTCTCAACTGTGAGGGCTGCTCTCATCTTGGTATTCTGGCGCTTCAGGGCAGGGGAAAGCAAGTCACAAAGTTCCATGAAAGTGCCCTTACGCATGCGAAAGTTTCTCAGCCACTGGGAATCGTCCCACACCTGCAACACTATGCGGTCCCACCAGTCTGTGCTTGTTTCCCGGGCCCAGAATCGGCGTTCCAAGCCTATAACCTGGCCCATTAACATCATAATCTCCAAAGCACCGGGGCCCGCGGTCTCAGAGAATTCTGTGTCCGTGTCCATGTCCTCATCACGCTGGTCGCTGCGCTGCAATCGCCGCCTCCTCCTCCTCGCCTCTTTTTTCTGGTCCTGTGTAAGCATAAACTCCACGAGAACGCGCGAGGTGTTTACAGTGTTCAAGACTGCGTTCTGGAGCACAACGGGATCCATGCTTGCTGCGGAATGGAGTCTGCAGAGTTCACTCAGGAAAAAAGGCGCAAAATGGTTGTCTGCCGTTGCTTTCAGGGAGGGAGGGGGAGGCTGTACCCAGAACTACCTGCGACAATGTTTTTTGCCCCATCATGCACTGGGGTCTCAACCCAGAATTCCAAGGGGGGTGGAGACTGCGGGAACTATGGGATAGCTATGGAAAAGCTACCCACAGTGCAACGCTCTGGAAATCGATGCTACTACGGTAGCTTGGACGCACACCACCGAATTAATGGAGCCTAGTGTGGCCGAATACATTCGAATTTATAAAATCGGTTTCCTAAATTCGAATTATATAAATTCGGATTAATCCTGTAGTGTAGACATACCCTTGGTTTTGCTTTTTATTTTTTATATTGCAGTATACCATTTTAATTCAAGCCTATGGGGACATTCAGTGTATATATTCTAAACAACTTTATTTTGTAACAAAACAACATTGTGTATGTTCTGCGTATGACTACTTCACCCCACTGCTGCTTCTCGGTGGAAACCTGACTCAATCAATTAGAGTCAAGGCGGGGAGGTAATATCTTTTATTGAACCAACTTCTGTTGATGATAGACAAGCTTTTGAGCTACACAGAGCTGCTCTTCAGGTCTGGGAAAACTACAAGCAGTGAATTAAGACACTCCTTTCTCCCTTCTAGGGTTAGTCTAGTGACCTGCATTTGAGCATTCCTAGAGCAGGGGTTTCACCATCCTTCCTCTCTTTAGCTTCTGTTAGTCAATAGCCTGTCCAATAATGATAGCCAGTCAGGCTCCTCCTTCCTCTGTTGCTTAATGAAATGTTAATTGTCTGGTATTGGGAAGGAGAGGGAAATCAGTTATTACTTTCTCACTTGCAGTGTGGTTCAAATGGTTCTTCATTTGAACAAACTGAACCAGAACTTCAGATAGCTTGTTTCAATTACATGCAATTTCTTTTACATATGCTTTTGTGTGCAAGTGATGGGTATAGCAAATATCCAACATGCAGTTGGTAAGAAGTAAAATTGTTACGGCTGTGTTTTAATTAGAAAGTTCAGTGCCATGGCTATGACAATGTAGCTGTGTAAGGGAATATTTAAGTGTGTGAAAAATCCCAGAGCAGCTCTTACAGCATTTTAACTCCTAGAACTCCAGAATCTGAACAAAGTGAAGACAGCTATTTTACTCATGGTGTGGGAGTGGATGATTCTGACTATGCTGCTTCAGTCAGAAAGGGAAGAGTATAAATACAGAATTGATTCTTCACAACTCAGCGATAGATGTAGGTTTCGTTTTTAGAAGGTACGCACTATACATTTTTTAAGTGATTTATTTTGAAAACTTTTCAGATTAGTTTTACAGCTATATCAGAAAATGAATGATTGTTTGGTTATTTCATTTACCAAAGGTGATTGAAGTAGATATTTATGAAGTCATTGGGAGGTGAACTATCTCCAATTCAACAGGTTAATCATTAGGATTTGTAGGATTTTCTTGGCATGCTGTATTAGGAGGAGAAAATCACCAAACACATTTAAACATATAATATTTTAACAAAACAAGCATATGATTTTTTGAATTTAGTAAAACATTCAAGTTTTTTAAAATCAGGTTTGTTTTTGTTAAAATTGTTTTTAACTAAAATAGTTAAATGAAATATTAAAAAAAAAACCCCAAAATTAAATTAACTATGTCAGCCAGGTCAACATGAGAAACTTAAAATATTGGCTTCTGCAGCTAAGTCAGTCGTCTTGACCTTCATTTTCCTGTTTGTTCATAATCTGGAAAAGAAAAACAAGCTTTCCTGCTTTTTCAGGTCCCAAACGATTTCTCAATTTGGAATGAATTAGTCCAAAGGAAGAAAATATTCTTTCTACACCGGCAGAAGAAGCTACTGCTGTTAAAAGTGAGATTGTTGAAGTGATAGTCTCTGAATCCAAGTGCTTAAGTGACTTCCACCAGTTCACTGGTGTGATTTTCTTTAAAACATCATCAGCAAACATATATTTCTTGAATAGCTCACCCTTAGCTCTGAAGTTTATTATAGTTGGTATTATGGAGAGATGATTGCTGGATGTCCATGTCATAGCCAACTCCTCTTCTTCAGCAGTTAAGGTTTGACTCTGGTACTGAGTATTGAGAATATTTGCAAGAAAATGAGCTGGAGATAGTGCTTGTCCCATTCGTTTTTTAATGCTTATAATTTAACTCTGTCATTGCATAGTTCTCTTTTTAAGATCTCACTCAGTTCCTTCCAAATTTCAACAGCGTCAGCAATAAAACAGCTATTTCCCTGCATTTTGTTCAAGGCTACAGAAATAGGCTTCAGGGTACTCAGCATGTGTTCAACACTTCTCTTAGCCAAAGTTCTCAACATTGGGCTTGTGACAGTGCCATCTATTTTTTCACAATTTTGTTCATAAACTGTCATCAGATTAGGCCAGTTCTTGATATAGTGCTCAAAACAGTCCACTACTGAATTCCATCGCACGTCTTGTGGGAGAGTTAACTTGGTTTCTCCAACCTTTTTCAGAGCTGCTGCTGCAAAGTGGTTGTTACGGAAGTATTTTGCAATTTCAACAACATTAGCCTTTATTTCTGGAACACTGAAGTCTTTGGCTAAGAGGTGCATCAAATGAGCACTGCAACTGTATGTTATTAGCATGGGATGCTCTTCTAAATAATTTCTTCTCATCTTGGATACATTTGCAGCATTGTCTGTGACCAAGTTGCATACTAGACATTTGAATTTTTTTTCACAGTTTGTTATAGCTTTTACTGCTGCTGCTTGTAAGTATTCTGCTGTGTGTGCATTTCCCAATGTATCAATTGTTTCTGTAAGGAAGACATTCCCCACTTCTGTTGTTACACAGGCACTTACAAGAGGATCATTGTGGACATTGCTCCACCCATCAAGACTCAGGTTAACAATTTCACCCTCTAGACCTTTTGCACACTGCTCAATTTCTCTTTTATACACTTTATCCAGCAATTTGCCTGTGACATCTGCTCTGTTGGGTGGACTGTATCCTGGTCTTAAAGACTGAACCATGTTAATGAAGTGTGGGTTCTCAATCATACGGAAAGGAGAGTTTTTCATCTATTACCTCTTTTTGTAATCTGCTGGTTCTTATCACAAACTTATCAATGGTTGTTTCTGGATGATGGAATTTTATTTTTCTTTTTGCTACAGGTGATATACTGTGGCTATGTGACATACATGATATGACTGAAACACTATCATTGACAGATAACTCTGAAACTATAGAAAATGATGGTGATCTTGAAGGTGGATAGTCTTCAGAATCCTGTATGTTGAGGATGGATTCTCCTAAACAAAATAAGTCAATGCAGTTATTTAATTATTCTTACCATACTGCTCATTTAGTATTACTCATTGCATTCACTGACACTCAGTACTACTTTAAAGGTGAAATTGTAAAAGGAAGATCTGCCTGTTTCAGCTATTTATTTTTTATCACAACTGCATGTAAAATGATAGTACCATAGAGTAACAACTAGATTTTGTGCTCAAACATGAGAATTCAAGAATAGTCCAGAAGGAAGACAGGCACTCCTTAAGAAAGAAGTATGAAATAAAAAAGTTTACCAACCTGAAAATCCTGTATGTTCAGACATGTTCCTTTCATCATCTTCAACGCAGCTTCCTCCTGAGAAGGAACACTTCTCGTGATGTTGTTTTATTCGGGCAACCAGGCCTTGCATTTCTTTGTTGCACTGTTAGCATTTTGCACGCATGCCTGTCTTACCCACAGGTAGAGGAACTTTATTAAAATATTCCCAAACTGGGTCTCCTTTACAGCCTGCTGCCATTATAGGTTTTCCTTTCTAGTGAGAGAATGGTATGGTAGATCTCAAATCAATGAAGGCTACCCTTAGAAAGACCTCAAGACTTCTGGAATATGCTGCTCAAACAGTTTCACTTTTGTTTCTACTGCCTGTCCCTCCCTTCTCATATTTATCTCCAGACATCGTCTCCTTATCCAGATCTATTCCGCTCCCAACCATCTTCTATTCATTGAACTTTCTGAAACTTTGCACTTTTAGAGAGAGGTAAGGGATTGACTCTGTGTACACAAATTTGCAGAGGGACAATAGGGTTGAGGTCTGTTATTTCTCACCTCTATATATTATTTATTTATTTAAACACATTTTTGCTGTTAACAAACATGTTATTTCTGGAGACACAAATCCACAGTTTGAGGACTGCAAAACTAAGCATCTCTGATGGTATCTTCTAGACTGAGCACTGAGTCCCATTGAGTAGACAGAAAGATTAACCTAATTAATCTATACAGAAGCCCCTGGAATCCTATAAGGTTGGGTGCCTAATCCATGAACTCATTTACAAAACTTCTCTTAAACATTACATGAATATATTGTCTCATACTATAGAATTAGAATTTATAATCCCTATTCTATGATGAGATATCTTTGAGCTATAATGTATCTTAACCTACCTAAAGATCGTTTTAATTTTTTCCTCAAAAAGCATTTTATCAAAAAAATCCGATTTAAATAAAATCTTTTTTTTTTTTTAAATCATTGATTTTTATCCACCCTGGTATTATCATTAAATTCTGGTACTTAAATTATTCAGTGCTCATCTACCCCCTTCTGTCGCCAATACTTGAAATTTCTGAGTATCCTTATTCATGAAACCCCAGTTGGAGTTTTGAATACATATATGTGCATTTCTAAGGCCTGGGGGGGAGGGGTAGTTCGAATTAAGATACGCAACTTCGCGTAGCTGAAGTCGAAGTATCTTAGTTCGACTTACCTGGCCGTCCTCATGGCGGCGAGTCGACCGCCGCAGCTCCCCCGTCGACTCAGTTTACTCCTCCTGCCAAGGTGGAGTACAGGCATCGATTCAGGGATGGTCTGCAGAGTTTATTTGCATTGGCTTCCCAGGTTGTTCCTGCCGGTTTCTGGATGATATTTACACGCCTCTTTATTTTGTCGTGGATACTTTTCAGATGCTGGTGGTATGCGAGGCTTTGGTCTAATGTCGTCACGACAGTTCAAGCTGGGATAATAAAAAGCTGCTGGCCGCGAAAGTCTGTGTGCAGCTCCATCCTAGCATCTCAATTGCTTAGATGAAATGCTGACATGACATTCCTAGTAGGTTTTGGTTTTAGCCTCCAATATAAGAAATATTCTGTGGTTTTAATTTTCTTTGGTTAGGGTTTGTCCTATAGTAGGTAGATTTCATGCCTGTGTAGTCAGAGCAATTTTATCAGCATAGACTGATTTCCATGATATTTGGGGAAGGTTAGTGGTGCAGATATTAAACAAGCTTGGTGCTAAGCCAGTCGCTGTGGTAGGCCATCATTGTGAGTGCATGGCCTGGCCTGCTGATCTGGTCACCAACAAAAAAGTAAAACCTACAGCTGGCCAAAACGTCTCGGAGGAGTTTGATCATAGAAAAATTATCTCAATCAACACAGGCTTTCAAGAGAAGGACGTTCCTCCCTATGGTGTCATAGGCATCAGATAAGTTTAAGAAAACTGCCCCAGTCTTGTGTTTTCACTGGAATTGTGCCTCAGTGTGTGGTGGTCAGGCTAATACTTGGTCAGTACAGCTGTGGCCTGGTCAGAAACCTACTTGTTTATTCAGAAACATTGCTCTCTGAACATGTTGTGCTTATTGGACTTGTCCCCTAAGCTTATCATTCAAAAGGTCTTCAAGAGGCACCTGTTTGTCTCTACTCCATCTCCCTGCTTTCCTCTGCTTCCCCACCCCACCCCCAAAAAGAGGAAACAAGCAGGGAAACATTCTGTATCTAAAGTGCTAGGGATTATGGGGTGCTATCTAATGCTGGTTTAATAGAATACTATGTTCTTCACCCTCTCCCCTAAGAAAAGATGAAGCTTAGGGTGTAGTGGGTACCCAGTGGCTGGAATTTTATTTTGAGGTTCAGGTACTGTAGAACCCAGATCCTCCAGTGAACCTGCGGGAGCTGAACTGGCACCCAGTAGATAGGTATCGATCCTATGGTTCATGTGAACCAAATACTGCAGGATCTGTTTGAGGCTCATGAGCGCCCCCACTTACTGCCAAGAATAGTTAACTGGCTGGTCAAGATTGTGCCTGAGAGTTTGGATAATAAAATTCAGGGTCTCTCTCTTTTACTCCCTTTTATGAAAGGGTGAGGATAAACCAACTGATGCTCTCTCTGTTTAAAAAGGGGGTAGGGGTGTGTGTGTGTGTGCGCATATATGTACCTAACCAGGGCCGGTTTTAGGCCGATTCCCCGGAATCGGGCCCCGCTCCCCGGACCTGAGCCCGGCAAGCCCCGTGGCCCCGCTCCCCCGGCTGGAGCGCCGGCCCGAGCTCGGCAAGCCCTGCGGCCCCAGCCCGGCAAGCCCCGCGGCGCCGCTCCCCCGGCCGGATCGCCGGCCCCAGCCCTGCAAGCCCCACGGCGCCGCTCCCCTGGCTGGAGCGCCGGCCGGAGCCCAGCAACCCCGTGGCCCCGCAACCCTGGCCGGAGCACGGCAATTCGAAGTGTCCCTGAAGACTCTGAGCGCTGCCCGGTGAGTACAAGCCCCACGAATCGGGCCCTGCATTTGCTAAAGCCGGCCCTGTACCTAACAGTCAGTGTAAATAAAGAAGGAGAATTTTACAAGATGTGGAACGTATGAGAGTTGAAAATGACCACCACCATTTAGATCCAGGGAGAGAACCTGCAATGGGTAGGTAATCTACTCAGTATCATGAAGTGCTGTGCAATGATAGATCAGTGACTCTTCTCCTTCCCCAGCTTGACTTGTCTCCGTGATCCTTCTCTTGCACAGATGGAATAAACATCACTGGCAGCTTCCTCCTCCTCCTCCTCCTGCCACTTGCCTGGTGTGAAATGTTAGCTCAGCTCTGTTGAGAGGGACTTGCAGCTGCACCAGTCGGACAATCTGCCTCTCTGTTAACATGGCTTTAGTGTGGGTGTTTCCCTGATTCCCCGGCACATCGTGTCCAGGAGAATGACAGTGGATGGCACAGCATGTCAGTGAAATCCATCTCTTCAAAAAGCATTTTACAATTTCATGAAGCAGCTGCTGCTGCAGCTCCCCCTGCTAGGTTTAGAATAAGAGAGCTGCTTAGAGTCTGATCAAAAGTCACATCAGTGCTATTTCTCCCTTTTACCCCACCTCCCTGCTCCTCTTTCTCCTTCTACTAAACCCACACTTTTATCTAAGGCCTGGTCCACACTACCCCCCCACTTCGGACTAAGGTACGCAAATCAGCTACGTTAATAACGTAGCTGAATTCGAAGTACCTTAGTCCGAACTTACCGCGGGTCCAGACGCGGCAGGCAGGCTCCCCCGTCGATGCCGCGTACTCCTCTCGCTGAGTTGGAGTACCGGCGTCGACGGCGAGCACTTCCGGGGTCGATCCGGGATCAATTTATCGCGTCTAGACAAGACACAATAAATCGATCCCAGAACATCGATTGCCTGCCGTCGGACCCGGAGGTAAGTGTAGACGTACCCTTAGAAACACACTGACTTTTGGAAATGAGCCAGCATTGCAGGCTGACACAAAGAAACTGTTGCAGGGAGAGGAGGAGAAAGGCAGGGTCCTATAAGAGGCAATTGGAGGTGTGTTTCACAGCTTGCTTAAGAAAGGATTGAAACTCCTAGAATGACATTTGTTTTCCACCTTTGCAATGTCTTACTTTTCTTCCCTCTGTTTTATCCCCAGTTTAAAGGAAGAATACACATTAGTCTTCCAAATATTCTTGGAATTTCTCCCTTTCCTCTAATGTGCATGGTCATCGAGTAGGCATCCAGTCGCAAAACTATAGAGCAGGGGTTTTCAACCTTATCTCATTTGCAGACTTCTAATTTCAAGTGGCGGTGCGGACCCCTTTGGAAATCTTAGACATAGTCTGTGGATGCCCAGATGTCCTCGGACCACCGGTTGAAAACCACTGCTATAGAAGAATGGAGAGGAAATCTATTTAGGAACATTAAGAAGCCTCTTTTGATTATAGCAACATACTCTTTTCCATTTGAATTGCCCTGTTCATACTTCACTACATTTGATTCTCTGCAGCCCAATAATCCAATAGCAGGGAGTGAAAAGGAGATTGCTTTCTTTCTAATGCCTGGAAAATTGGATCACAGATCTTGGAATGGATGGAAAAACTCTGCCTCCCCTTTCCCTCCTCCATAGCATGATCTTGGCTAGGGAGAGACTTCAGAGGAAGGTCACAAGGATGGAAACTGCAATAAGGTGGGGATTGGAGTCAAAATTACATTTCCTTTCTGTGGGGTTTGAAAACTCTGCTCGCCGCAGGGCGAGCGGAAAAGGAGATTAGGGATCTGAGGGGTATTCTGTATGTCTACATTCCGATGGATGATGAGCATTTGATTCAAGGCCTGAAGGGTCCATTTTGATCATCTAGTCTGACCTCTTGTCTACACATTTTCTAAACCTTTAATCATTCTTGTGGCTTTTCTCTGAATCCTTTCTATTTTATCAACATGCTTTTTAATTGTTCTCACCAAAACTTAAGAATATACATAAGAATGGCCATACTGGGTCAGATCAATGATCCATCTAGCCCAGTATCCTGTCTTCTGACAGTGGTCAATGCCAGATGCTTCAAAGGGAATGAACAGAACAGGGCAATCATCAAGTGATCCATCCCTTGTTGGTTAGTCCCAGCATCTGGCAGTCAGAGGCCTAGGGACACCCAGAGCATGGGGTTGCATCCCTGACCATCTTGACTAATAGCCGTTGATGGACCTATCCTCCATGAACTTATTTAATTCTTTTTTGAATCCAGTTATACTTTTGGCCTTCACAACATCTCCTGGCAACAAGTTCCACAGGTTGACTGTGCATTGTGTGAAGAAGTACTTTTTTGTTTGTTTTAAATATGCTGCCTTTTAATTTTATGGGGTGACCCCTGGTTCTTGTGTTATGTGAAGGGGAAAATAACACTTCCTTATTCACTTTCTCCACATCATGCATGATTTTATAGCCCTCTATCGTATTCCCCGTTAGTAGCCTCTTTTCCAAACTGTCCCAGTCTTTATTATTTCTCCTCATATGGAAGCTGTTCCGTACCCCTAATCATTTTTGTTGCCCTGTTCTGTACCTTTTCAATTTCTAATATATCTTTTTTGAGATAGGGTGGCCAGAACTGCATACAATATTCCAGGTGTGAGCGCACCATGGATGTATATAGTGGCATTATGATATTTTCTTTCTTATTAGCTATCCCTTTCCTAATAGTTCCTACCAGTCTGTTAGCTTTTTTGACTGCACATTGAGCAGATGTTTTCAGAGAACTATCCACAATGACTCCCAAGATCTCTTTCTTGAGTGATAATGGCTAATTTAGATCCCATCATTTTGTGTGTATGGTTTGGATTATGTTTTCCAGTGTGCGTTACTTTGCATTTATCAACATTGAATTTCATCTGCCATTTTGTTGCCCAGTCACCCAGTTTAGTGAGATCCCTTTGTAGCTCTTCGCAGTCTGCTGTGGACTTAATTGAGTAAATACCCCATCTTGTGCTTATCTGTTAGGACATTGATCATAATTATTCAAGATCATGTTCTTCCAGGTTGTGAGTGACTCTGAAACAGGTAATGCCATTTTTGAAATGTGTCACTCTACCTTCCCTTTTGCCAACTCTTTTCTTCCTAAATAGGTTATAACCACTGATTGTAACATTCCAATCATGCAAATCATCCCATCAGGTTTCAGTACTACCACCTAGATTGAATTTATGCTCCTGAATGAGCAATTCCAATTTCTCTTGTTAGTTACCCATGCTTTTAGCATTGGTGTAGAGGCAATTAAAGAATTATTTCTCTTCACATCCTGTGGTTCCTTGATTAATTTTATTCTCAACATCTCAATTTTTGTGCTAAATGAGCGTTCATTCCTTCCCTCTCTTCCCCATCCCCTTTTGTTGTTAGCTTAACACTCTTTTGGCTACTCTAGCCAGCTGGTCCCTGAGGAGATTAGTTCCCTTTTTACTGAGGTGAAGGCCATCCAAACTATACAGCCCCCTCTCCCCATAGAAGATGGACCAATGTTCAACTAAACCACTTATCTAGCCAGCAGTTCACGTCTCGAATCTTCTTTTTGTCTTCCTTTGCTTGCATGCTTCTGATTACCCTGGAGTCATCTGTTAGCTGTGAGATATCCTGCGATGCAGCATCATTAGTGCCGATATGAACCATCACCAATGACTCCTTACCAGGGCCGGCACAACCCATTAGGCGACCTAGGCGGTTGCCTAGGGCGCTACAATTTGGGGGGTGGCGACCGCGGCGGTATTTCGGCGGCGGGACCCTCTGCCGCCTCTGTGGGGGGCGGCATTTCGGAGCGGGACCTTCCGCCACCTAGGGTGGCAGAAAAGCTGGCGGCGCTCCTGCTCCTTGCCCATTGGCTTCAGAAGCCTATCCAGTCTGAGAGAGATGGCTCATGTCTTGGCTCTGGGAAGATGGCATATCATCCTGTTTTCCACTTGTCCCTTGCAAAATGTTCTTTCAAATCTTCTCTGTTTTGAATCCCGAGCAAGGATCGTCTCTCTTCCTTGGACAGCTGAAGATGTCTTTGTGGGCAAGCTTGATTTTCTTACAGATTGAGCCCAGCTGCCAGCCATGGGTGTCTCTCCATTCCCTTGGACCAGCTGGATCTTGAGAGGTATCTTTTGCAATTTCCACGTTGAGGACCTGGTATTGACTGGAAATTCTAGCTGTGTGGAATTCCTCCTGGTCCTCTTCTCTTTGGTGGCCACAGCCTACCCATTCTTGTCTGTCTCCCACTGTGCAGAACTTGTTGCAGTTCATGGTCACAACACTATGTGCTGCTTCTCAATCACTCCTGCTTCCTCCCTCTTCTCTGCCCCATTACCTGACTTGGAGTGATGGAGAGATAGCTTAGGAGCAGCAGCTGAGGTTAGCTAAGGAGCAGCAGCATGGAGCAGGCTAAGCTGCAGAGAGCAGCAAATTGGCAGGAGACCAGCAGGAAGTAGACAACTGAAGGGACCAGAACAGAGAACTGGACAATTAACCTTCTAGAGAAGGGAACCAAGCAGTGGGGAAGCCCTAAGCCTGTAGGGACCCAGTCAGTGGGGGAGACAGGCCAGTAGAGCTCTAGACCAGTGGTCTCCAAACTTTTTTGATCGCGCACCCCATCAGTAAAAAATTTTTGAGCACCCCCCCCAATATATGTATATTTATTTATGTATCAATTATATACATGTACTACTATACTAATATATTATGTACATTATAAAACATACACAAAAACAGAAATTAAAAAAGGATGAGATAAAGATGAAATAAACAATATTTTTAATTTATTTTATTTATTAACATTACAAAAAACCTTTTTGCTCTCTCAAAAAATATTAATAATAATATTTTTTAGTGAGAGCAATGTGATTGAATATGCTTCATTATTTCTGAAAATCTTGGTTTAACACTTTGTGATACAGTGATTCGAAGGTCTGGATTAGGGTTAGGGTACGGGAGGGCGCTCAGGGTGGGGGTGCGGTGTCTGGGAGGGAGTTAGGGTGCGGGAGGGCGCTCAGGGTGGGGTGTGGGGTCTGGGAGGGAGCTCAGGGTGGGGGTGCGGGGTCTGGGAGGGAGTTAGGGTGCGGGAGGGCGCTCAGGGTGAGGGTGCGGGAGGGCGCTCAGGGCTGGGGCAGGCAGGAAGTGCAGAGCACTTACCTGGGGCAGCTCCTGTTTGGTGCAGGGGGTGTGCAGGTGGCTCTGCGCAGCGCGGCACTGCCCCCATGGCCGCGATTCTGGGAGCCACAATTCTGGGAGCTGCCCCCTCCCCCCCCCGGCAGGCAGGGCCACCCGGAATGCAGGGGCTTTAGGGGCTGCAGGTAGGGTGACCAGACAGCAAATGTGAAAAATCGGGACAGCGGGTGGGGGGGTAATAGGAGCCTATATAAGAAAAAGACCCAAAAATCGGGACTGTCCCTATAAAATCGGGACATCTGGTCACCCTAGCTGCAGGGCCCTGGGCTAAGGGGGCCCCCGGGCCCTGGCCTGCAGCTCTAAAGCCCCTTTCGGAATGTGGCCCTGCGAGCATGGGCCGGAGGACGCAGGAGGAGCAGGGGCAGCCGCGCAGCCAGCGGCCGGAGAGAAGCGGCACTTTCCCCTCTCCAGCCGGCTTTGAAGGGGAAAGCGCCGCTTCTTTCTGGCCGCTGGCTTCGCAGCTGCCCCTGCTCCTCCACAGGCCGGAGGACTCAGGGCCGCATTCCGAAAGGGGCTTTAGAGCTGCAGGCCAGGGCCCCCTAGGCCCAGGGCCCTGCAGCCCCTAAAGCCCCTGCGTTCCGGGTGGCCCCGCCTGCGGGGGGCAGCTTCCCCGCTCGCTTGCTCCCTCCCTCTTCCGGCCGCCCTTTTTTCTCCGGCAGCGCTCCTCCTGCTGCGCCCCCCCAATGGATCATCTTGTGCACCCCACTTTGGAGACCACTGCTCTAGACAGTTGGAACGTACCCAGCAAAGGAATCAAGTTCTTCTCCTTTTCCACTCTTTGTTCTCTCCACACTTTCTACGAGAAAGATGCTTTCTAGGCTACTTAGTGCGGGGTCCTATTTCAAATGCTTTCATTGTCTGTCTGGAAATCCTGAGCTGTAGATAATGTCCTGAATGCTAGTGCGACGAATCTGCTGAGTGGTTTTACGTCAGGAAAGTGTATTGTTATGAATCTGCTGCTGCTCTTTTCTTCCCGCTTGTGAAGATTCTAGGTCAGGAGTGGAGGATGCTTATGTGGCAGTTGGTGAGGAGAGGGTCATAGAGACATGGTATCTGGGGACCTTGCAGGAGTATAGTGTTTCTGGAGGCAGTTGGTGAGGGTGTCTGGAGGACCTACCAGTTGCTAGACCCTATCAGGCTTAGAAGCAGCTAGAACACTTCCTAGAGTCATGGTGTACAGAGCATGGTGTGACATCCTGCTCAGGACACCCAGAATTATGAACCGCTGTGTTACCCCTCTCTGCCTCAGTAAGGGAGAGTTTTTCTGTTGCTAAGCTGTGCATCAGCTCCCTGATGCACCAGCCTGTCTGTCTTGCTGGGAAACTCTTCCGGACTCTGCCAGTCCAAAACTTGCCTTGCAGGTAACAATCAGTGAACCCAAATTCCCCAGAGATGTGTCTCTGCTGGGTCCAGTCCCTCTCACTGTGACACTCTCAGAAATGATCAAGTTCGCTGCCTCCAAAGAGACAGAACATGCACAAGTGCGTCCGTTTTGTTGAGGACTTGCATAATTCACAGCACTGAGGTGGTTTTGTAATAAAAGTTTGTAATAAGTTTGTTAGCAAAGAATAGAGATTGAAGTGATACTAAGCAAGAATAAAAAAGACAGGTATGGTTATAAACAAAACATTATTTTTATTGACTAAAACATAATTTCAGCAAATTACGATTGGTTAAGCAGATTTCTCACTCGCATCAAATTTCCAGTAGCTCTTGCCTTTTAGGCTAAGAGGATCCAGGTTCAAAGGCGCAAAGGGTTCTGTACCCTATCGTCCCCTCAGTGATGGATCTCTAAAAGGTCTTTTTGCTCCCCTTATATTACTCAGAGTCCATTGTTTCTGCCTCAAGAGCCAGGAAGTCTGATTCGGATTCTGTCCCCCAGCATGAGGGGATTGGGCCAAAATAAATCTGATGAGGTTCAACAAGGACAAGTGGGGATCTGCAGAAAAGGACCTGGGGATTACAGTGGATGAGAAGCTGGATATGAGTCAGCAGTGTGCCCTTGTTGCCAAAAAGGCTATGGCATATTGGGCTGCATTAGTAGGAGCATTGCCAGCAGATCGAGGGAAGTGATTATTCCCCCTATTCGGCACTGGTGAGGCCACATCTGGAGTATTGCGTCCAGTTTTGGGCCCCCCACTACAGAAAGGATGTGGACAGATTAGAGAGAGTCCAGCGGAGGGCAACGAAAATGATCAGGGGGCTGGGGCACATGACTTACAAGGAGAGGCTGAGGGAACTGGGCTTGTTTAGTCTGCAGAAGAGAAGAGTGAGGGAGGATTTGATAGCAGCCTTCAGCTACCTGAAGAGGATGGAGCTCAGCTGTTCTCAGTGGTGGCAGTTGCAGTGGGGGAGGTCTAGGTTGGATATTAGGAAACACTATTTCACTAGGACTGATTAAAGTTGTATCCTTGTTTGATCCCAGTATTAGAATACCAGCCTTTTCCTGTGTAGGAGTACTATACAGAGGTTTATATTCAATTGCACTGTTAAAATGTTGTCAAACCATATTACTGAGGTACAATTCTTACATCAGAATTCCAATCCACTAGGAGGGTGGTGAGGCACTGGAATAGGTTACCTAGGGAGGTGGTGGAATCTCCATCCTTAGAGGTTTTTAAGGCCCAGTTTGACAAAGCCCTGGCTGGAATGATTTAGTTGGTGTTGGTTATGCTTTGAGCAGGGAGTTGGACTAAATGACCTCCTGAGGTTTCTTCCAATCCTAATCTTCTATGATTCTATTGTAAATGGTCTTCTACCCTGTTCGTTTAACTTGATGACTTTGTTTACTGTATATATGTAAATGTCCTTCTATTGTCCTCTGCCTGTAAACAAGCTGGTCAGATGGGTAAATACACATTCCTTTGTCTAGGGCAGGCTGAGCTCATGCTCTGCCTCCCAAACACATTTTAAGAACATATTCCCATCACACATTTATATCACTTGTACACAACCCATACATACATCAAATAATGATTTTTGGGACCAGTTTGTCACCAGTTTACACATATCTTGCATGATGCCTATGATTATCTATCTAATCTAGCTATCTAATCTATCAAAATATTACGACGACAATGTGTTAGGGCAGTGAGTGTCAGGCCTGAATCCTGATGTGAGTTACAGTATGGGAGGGGGCCCCTCTGCCTTTGGCATTTATGTGCTCCCAAGGTCACAGGAGAAAGATTGACAACCACTAATGTGTTCTGCCTCCCCAGGATAACTGGGGTTTTGGAGATGAATACTGGCAAACCCAAACAAATATCAAAGTTAAAATCTGACACCTCCTTAGAGATAAATTGTGTGTAAGGATTTAGCACCACTTTAGGGAATATAGTGAATAGATTTCAGAGTAGCAGCCGTGTTAGTCTGTATCCGCAAAAAGAACAGGAGTACTTGTGGCACCTTAGAGACTAACAAATTTATTAGAGCATAAGCTTTCGTGGGCTACAACCCACTTCTTCGGATGCATATAGAGTGAAACATATATTGAGGAGATATATATACACACACATACAGAGAGCATGAACAGGTGGGAGTTGTCTTACCAACTCACCTGTTCATGCTCTCTGTATGTGTGTGTATATATATCTCCTCAATATATGTTTCACTCTATATGCATCCGAAGAAGTGGGTTGTAGCCCACGAAAGCTTATGCTCTAATAAATTTGTTAGTCTCTAAGGTGCCACAAGTACTCCTGTTCTTTTTATAGTGAATAGAGTATCTTCTGCAAGAACATGTGGCTTATGTTGTTGCTGTGAGAAATGTAGGGTTAATAATCAAAGTGAAACAGTGAAAACTGTAACAGTGGTTCACATGGATAGTCCCAACAGCATTCTATTTAAATTTAGATTTCAGATTTCACACTGCTTGCAAAGGACCCTTTAGAAATCTCTTCAGTGTTGGATGAGTGACAAGAGCATACCTTTCAGAGATACATGGTAATCTCATGTTGCTCCTGTGCACTTTCAGCAAAGGACATTGAGGAAATAGAATCTTTCGACTGAAGTAGATAATCTCGAAGATATCTGGAAAGGAGGATGAAACAAGATTGAATTATTTTCTCTCTTCCCTAGTTGGATGAATTGTAGCCATTTGGAAGAAGCTATGGATGGAGGAAAAGACAGCGCAGACTGCACTAGCCTGCAGAATGCCCTTTTCCCTGACAGCAAAGGCAGTAACTGACATGGGCTTGCAGTTGTTGTACTGTTATAAGCTCAGATGCTTCTCTGGTTTAGCCATACTCAAAGCCAGTGCTGCATAAAAGCCCCAACAGGCTTCTAGGCCTAGAATATGAAGGGGGTATGTGTGTGAGAAGTGTCCTAAAGCTACTTGCAGCTAAAACGAACTGAATACCTAGGACTGTACAGTACTACAGTTCAGTTAACCACAAGAATACTTTAAGCCTAGATCCCCAATTTTGGGGCAAAATTAGTTGGACTGTCTAACTCACTCCAAGCCTCCGAGCTATTGCAGTAGTTGACTGTGAAAAGGAAACAAGGTGACTATTAGGAGCCATAGGCGTGCGCAGCCCATTTCATTAGGGTGTGCACCCAGGGAGCCCCGCCCTAGCCCTAGTCCCGCCCCCATCCACTCCCTCCTACTTCCCGCCCCCTGACTTCCCCCCTCAGAACCCCCATCCCCCCCTGCTCCTTGTCCCCTGACTACCCCTCCTGGGACCCTTGCCCCTAACTGCCCCCCAGGACTCCACCCCCTACCTAAGCCTCCCTGCTCCTTGTCCCCTGACTGCCCCCCTAGGACCCTACCCCCTACCTGATCCCTGACTGCCCCAACCCTTATCCACACCCCCGCCCCCAGACAGATCCCCCCGGGCCTCCCACACCTATCCAACTGCTCCCCACCCCCTGACAGGACCCCCAGAACTCCCAACCCATACAACCCCCCTGCTCCCTGCCTCCCCCAACCCCTCTCCACACCCCTGCCCCCTGACAGGACCCCCAGAACTCCTGACTCATCCAACCCCCTCAACTCCTTGTCCCCTGACCACCCCCTCCAGAGACCCCCCCACCCTAACTGCCCCCCCAGGACCCTCCTTGCTCCCTGCCCTGACCCCTATCCACCCCCTGCCCCCTGACAGGACCCCCAGAACTCCTGACTCATCCAACCCCCCCAGCTCCTTGTCCCCTGACCACCCCCTCCAGAGACACCCCCCCCACTAACTACCCCCCCAGGACCCTCCTTGCTCCCTGTCCCCTGACTGCCCTGACCCCTATCCACCCACCACCCCCTGAGAGACCCCAGGACTCCCATGCCCCATCCAATCCCCCCTGCTCCCTGAATGCCCCCTCCAGAGACCCCCCCCAACCACTCCCCCGGGATCCCACCCCCTATCCAACCCACCCTGTCCCCTGACTGCCCCCACCCCTTATCCAACCCCCCTGGCCCCGGACCCCTTACCATAAGATGAGGCTCCTAGCTTCCCCACGGAGCCAAACGCTGCCCCGCGGGAGTGCGCGCAGCCCCGGCCCTCAGAGTGCTGTGCGCGGCGGCAGCATGGCTCGGGGGGGGGGGAGCATATCTGCCTCACCGCGGAGCCAAACGCTGCCCCGCGGGAGCGCGTGCAGCCCTGGCCCCCAGAATGCTGCGCGCGGCGGCAGCATGGCTCCAGGGGACGGGGGAAGGCGGGGGAGGGGCTGGCAGCTTGCTGCGCTTGGCTGGGCGCTCCGGCCTGGGAGCGCGGACCCCGCAGCTTGCCGCACCGGGGAGTGGGGCCATTTGCCCACCCCTGCATTAGGGTGTGCCTGGGCACACCCGGCACACCCCGTGCGCACTCCTATGTTAGGAGCTACAACTCGTTTATAGCGTCTCATAAGTTCCATGCACAAGGAGCTCGTGGCTTCAGCAGTCACTGCCAGCAAAAGGTTCCAGACACATGGCTAAAGGCACATGCATCCCAAATGTTAATGTGGGGATTTTTGTGATGCAGTTCTCAAAGTATGATGATTATTTGTTGTCTTGTAATACAGGTTACCTGTTAAAATGCATTTGCAAGGCAAGTTTATATTGTGCAATATATGTGCAAGAAATAAAATATGATTGTTTAAGAAATGTTTTGACCTTCTTACAGGAGGGTGAAGGGTTTGTTGCTTTAACCTAAAAACCAGATGACTGCTTATATTCATAGCTAAACACCAACCCCAATGAATGGATGATTGCATGAGTGTGAATGATTTGATAGTGTATTAACACACCAGAACGTGGATGGGTTTTTTTTTCCAGTACTATTGGGCACACAGTCCTCTTCTGAAGTGCGTATTTGCAAACTGCCGTCCTGTAAATCTGAGCTTATTTCTCATATCTGCACTTTCCTCTCTACATTGCAGGTTATCATAGAGTCTGACAGACCACCTAAATGTCATGCTTTCCAGGGTTAGTTAAGACTTCCAAAAGCCTGGGCTTTGAGAGAGGGGGACGTATGGGAGGTGACTATGCATTGAAACCTGTGCTAATAGTCCCCTCGTAACCATCTCTTCTGATCTAATAGTAAAATCTTACACCACACAAGATGCCTCATATTAATTGTATTCTTGGGTGATCGCCTATTAACAAACAGCCCCTTGGACATGATTAATAGTCTTACTGTACTGTCACCCATATGAACTGAGTCCACCTTTGACTTTTTACTTCGAAATTTTGTTTTCTTCACTTTGAATTTATTAATTTGCTTGGCTCTAGAAGCTTCATACTCAGAAAAGCAAGCACAAGCAGTGGTTTGGAGAGAGTTATTTTCACCAAAGTCATACCTACTTCTCGTATCTGCTCTCTTGAGTAGCAATACAGAAATGGCACCTGCATTTGGAACAGTTCTGATTTTCACCCCTTGCTGTGTCAAGTGTGCTTTGCACAAGATGTGCAGATCCCGGTGATCCCCTTGATCTGTTGCTCTAATGCAGTGGTTCTCAACCTATTTACCATTGTGGGTCTCGTATGTAGCTCTCTCTGTGTTATGTGGTCCGCATCCACACAATATATATACTACCTGTATGGCCCTGAGGATATCACATGGGCCGCAGCTCTGTGCTGACTGGGCCGCGGGTTGAGAACCACTGTTCTAATGTATTACTCCTGCTGCAGGCTGGGCTGTAACTTAGGGTATGACTACACTTACCTTCGGAGCGATCAATCCAGCGGGGGTAGATTTATTGCGTCTAGTCTAGACGCGATAAATCGACTGCCAAGCGCTCTCCTGTCGACTCCGGTACTCCACCAGAGCGAGAGGCGCAGGCGGAGTCGACAGGGGAGCATCAGCAGTCAACTTACCGCAGTGAAGACACTGCGGTAAGTAGATCTAAGTACGTCAACTTCAGCTACGTTATTCACATAGCTGAAGTTACATAACTTAGATTGATTCCCCCCCCCCCCCCCCCCCCAGTGTAGACCAGGCCTTAGAAATAGGCATGATCTCTGGTTTAAAGCACTTTCAATCTAGCTCACGCAAACACAACTCTGCAAACACATACAGTGCATATCAGATGATGGCATGGGCTCAAAGTGGTGGAGAAACCTTAATACAGATGCTCCCCGGGTTACACAAGACCCGACTTAAGCAAATTTGCACTTACAGAAAAAGTTCCATAAGCCAGAAATAGGATTTTCAAGTTGCGGAAATTTTTGGGTAACATACGGGTATACGTTTCTGACTTATGCAAAATTCGAGTTACACAAGGCTTTCCGGAACGGAACAATTGCATAAGTCGGGGGGGCGTCCCATTGTTGAAAGATTTTGCAGACAAGACTTGATGCAAGAGAGGTAGTTCACACATATGATACATTGCTGGAGAAAATGGTGCTGCACTGCATTGGATCCAGTCATTCTAGTTGGATAGATAACAGAGAATAATGGTGGGCAGCTCTTCCATGTTACCTGGAGTTATATGGAGTCCTACAAGATTCTACACCTCTCCTGTTAGAGATTGTGAGATACCATGGTCCACCAGTATATGGACCACCATGCACCAATGTATGGACTGCATTCAGCTGCATGTCTCCTCTTCCACTAATGGAGCCTCTGGCATAGACATCCCAATGCCTGGAAGAAATAAATGGATGGATGAAGAGCAGGTGGTTCAAGCTCCCTCCAGGAAAAGAGGAGACATTTCAAGGAAGTTGATGGTAATCTATCCTCCCCATTGACTGAGAGCATCAAGTCACAGACAGTCAAAATTTTGTTAAGCCACAGGCTCATGCAGAATTCTTTGCTGCTCCTGGACATTGATCTAGTAATGAAGAATACTGTTTTCTTCAACTATCCACTAAACTGCTCTCTTTCTGCTCAGAAATCTACCCAGTGGGCTTTAACATAACTTAAACTGTTGCATGATTGCACCATGTCATCAGTAATAAAGGAATGATACCTCACAAATGCCACTGCTCTGTCCATTTTGAAATCCCTGATCTAAGCCAGAAAACACTTATTTTGGTCCCAATCTGTTATCTTAGTGACTGCCTCATTCTCTGCAGCCATCTAAGACAGCTGCAATACACAGGGATGATGCATCTTGACAGCTTCAGGTTTAGATTAACAAACATCATGCTGGGGGCAGAGTATCCTCCCTGAAGATAAGGACCAAGACCTTGAACTTGATTAACTGGGTAGCCAGTGTAAAGAGCAGAGGACAAGTTTGATGCATTTGCAGTAGCCTATGTTGCTGAAGAGACATGCTGCAATATATGGTACTGTTGGAGTTTCCTAAGCCTTCATGCCCAGGAATATTGCATTGATTTAGTCCATCTGCAAAGAGAATAAAAGAGGACAGGTCATTGCTTGTCAGGGATGGCATGATTCCTTATTGTCAGGGATTTATAAATTGGCAGTAGTGATATTTTTTTCTTCTATGAGGAAAAAAACGGTTACTCACCTTTGTAACTGTTGTTCTTCGAGATGTGTTGCTCATATCCATTCCAATTAGGTGTGTGCGCGCCACGTGCACAATCGTCGGAGAATTTTTACCCTAGCAACACCCGGTGGGTCGGCTGTGGAGCCCCCTGGAGTGGCGCCTTCATGGCGCTGGATATATACACCAGCCGACCCAGCGCCCCCTCATTCCCTTCTTGCCGGCTACTCCGACAGTGGGGAAGGAGGGCGGGTTTGGAATGGATATGAGCAACACATTTCGAAGAACAGTTACAAAGGTGAGTAACCGGTTTTTCTTCTTCGAGTGCTTGCTCATATCGATTCCAATTAGGTGACTCTCAAGCCTTACCAAGGCGGTGGGGTCGGAGTGAGACATCGCTGAGTGCAGAACCGCTGAGCCAAATGCGGCATAGTCTCTAGACTGCTGTACTAACGTGGAGTGAGCGGCAAAGGTATGAACAGATGACCAAACCGCCGCTCTACAGATCTCATGGATGGGAACCTGTGCCAGGAAAGCGGTCGAGGAAGCCTGAGCCTTCGTGGAGTGGGCGATGAGGCGTGGCGTCGGGACACCGGCCAAGTTGTAGGAAGCACGAATACAGGACGTGATCCAAGAGGAGATACGTTGCGAGGAGACCGGTAGGCCTTTCATCCGGTCAGCCACTGCAACGAAGAGTTGAGTCTTCCTAAACGGCTTCTTACGCTCGATATAGAATGCGAGGGCCCTGCGCACGTCCAGAGAGTGCATACATTGATCTTGCTACGTAGCGTGCGGCTTAGGATGGAAGACCGGGAGGAAGAGATCTTGGGTCACATGAAAAGCTGATACCACCTTGGGGAGAAAGGCAGGGTGGGAGCAAAGCTGCACCTTGTCTTTATGGAAGATTGTATACGGAGGTTCCGACGTGAGGGCTCTGATTTCAGAAACACGCCTCGCTGAAGTGATGGCTACAAGGAAGGCTGTCTTCCAAGATAGGTAAAGAAGTGAGCAGGTAGCCATTGGCTCGAACGGGGGCCCCGTGAGCCTGGAGAGGACCAGGTTAAGGTCCCACACTGGAACCGGTTGACGCAGTTGTGGGTATAGGCGATCTAAGTCCTTTAGGAATCTGACGACCATTGGGTTAGAGAAGACCGAGGAAGCATGTTCTCCTGGATGGAACGCCGAGCTGCTGCCAGGTGCATCCTGACAGATGATATCGCCAGGCCCTGCTGTTTTAGGGATAGGAGATAGTCCAGTATAAGTGGTATTGACGCCTGCAAGGGGGGTGTGGCACGCTGCTCGCACCAACAGGAGAAGCGCTTCCATTTGGCTAAGTAGGTGGCCTGTGTGGAGGGTTTTGATGCCTAACAGAACCTGCTGCATGGATTGTGAGCAGAGTAACTCCGCCCGAGTTAGCTATGCAGCATCCACGCTGTAAGGTGGAGCAATTGCAGGTCGGTGTGACAGAGTCGTCCGTGGTCCTGGGAGATCAGGTCCGGACACAGTGGGAGCGTGATCGGAGGCTCTACCGACAACTCCAGGAGTGTGGTGTACCAGTGCTGCCTGGGCCATGCTGGAGCGACCAGAATCATGAGTGCCTTGTCCCTGCGCAGCTTGGGCAGGACCCTGTGGACCAGCGGGAATGGAGGGAAGGCGTAGAACAGCTGGTCTTTCCACGGCAGTAGGAAAGCGTCTGACACGAGCCCTGAGAGCGCCCCTGGAGAGAACACTTGGCACTTCCGATTGATGCGTGAGGCGAATAGGTCGATCTGGGGAAACCCCCACCTCTAGAAGATGGAGTGGATGATACTGGGCGAATCGACCACTCGTGAGTTTGGAATGACCTGCTGAGACGGTCTGCCAGCGTGTTCTGGACTCCTGGGAGAAACGATGCCATCAGATGTATCTAGTGGACTATGCAAAACTCCCACAGGCGAATGACCTCCTGGCATGGGGGGACGACCGGGCTCCCCCTTGCTTGTTGATGTAGAACATGGCCGTGGTGTTGTCTGTGAGGACTGCCACACAACAGCCATGTAGGAGACCGCAAAACGCCTGACACGCTAGGCGTACTGCCATCAGGTCTCGTACATTGATGTGCAGAGAGAGTTCGGACATGGTCCAAAGGCCCTGCGTCTGGTGTTCCCCGATGTGGGCGCCCCAGCCCAGAGATGATGCGTCTGTGACAAGGTATAAGGAAGGTTGTGGGGCGTGAAATGGTACCCCTTCGCACACCGACGTGTGGCTCAGCCACCAACTGAGGGAGGACAAGACGGACTCCAGAACTGTGACCACCATGTCCAGGCTGTCCCGACCCGTTGATACCCAGGCCTGAAGCGGGTGGAGCCGAAGTCTGGCATGCCTGGTTATGAAAGTGCACGATGCCATGTGCCCCAGAAGGCGAAGGCACGTCCTTATCATGGAAGTCAGGAAGTTTTGGAGGCTGCGGATGATGTTTGCGATCTGAAAACGAGTTTTCGGCAGGAGAGCGCGGGCGAGTCTGGAGTCTAAGACTGCCCTGATAAACTCTATTCTCTGGGTTGGTTCCAGAGTTGACTTCTCTCTGTTGAGTACGATGCCCAGCTTGCGGAAGGTGCGCAGGGTGAGTTGGACGTGGGATTGCACTTCTTCCCTGGTGTGGCCCTGAATGAGCCAGTCGTCGAACGGGAACACCTGTATCCGTTGTCGACGAAGGTAGGCTGCCACGACGGCCATACATTTGGTAAACACTCTCGGAGCCGTGGACAGCCCGAAGGGAAGGACGGCAAATTGGTAATGTTCGTGGTTTACCACAAAGCGAAGGAAGCGCCTGTGTGGAGGGTAAATTGCTATGTGAAAATACGCGTCCTTCATGTCGAGGGCGGCGTACCAGTCTCCGGGATCCAGGGAAGGGATAATGGTCCCCAATGAGACCATGCGGAACTTCAACTTTACCATGAATTTGTTGAGTCCGCGCAGATCTAAAATGGGTCGAAGTCCCGCTTTTGCCTTGGGGATTAGGAAATAGCGGGAGTAAAACCCCCTGCCCCTTAGCTCCGATGGAACCTCCTCGATTGCTCCCATGGACAGGAGCGTAAAGACCTCCTGTATAAAGAGTTGCTCGTGAGAGGAGTCCCTGAAGAGGGACGGGGAGGGAGGATGTGGGGGGAAAAGAAAATTGGAGAGAATATCCCCTTTCCACCGTGCGAAGAACCCATTGGTCTGAAGTTATAAGGGACCATGCATGGTGGAAATGGGAGAGACGATCTCGAAATGGAGGGAAAGGATTCTGGGTGGTGACTAGTACGCCGTCCTCAGGCGCACCTTCAAAAATTTTGCCTGGGCCCTGACGATGGTTTAGGAGGGCCTTGGTTCTGACCGGGTTGGTGGCCGGTGGATCTCCTTCTACCACCTCGTCCACGTCTTCTGTAAAAGTCTTGCCTTGGACGAGGGGGAGGGTAGAACCTTTGAGGCTGTGGTCTAAAGGGCCTGCGCTGGGTACCTGGGACATGCATCCCCAGGGAGCGCATGATGGTTCTGGAGTCTTTTAGGCTCTGTAACCGAGAGTCCTTTTTGTCCGAGAACAGGCCCTGTTGATCCTGCAGGATCAAATGGTAGATCCTGCAGGATCTGTTCCTGTTCTGGCGGTAAGCCAGACACCTGAAGCCAGGAGATGTCACATAGCTATGCCCGACGCCAGTGTCCTAGCAGCAGAGTCCGCTACATCAAGAGAGGCCTGTAAGGAGGTCCTAGCCACCTTTTTGCCCTGTTCCACTAAAGCTCCAAACTCATCCCTGAACTCTCGGGGAATCAACTCCTTAAATTTACCCATGGAGTTCCACGAGTTATAATCATAGCGGCTCAAGAGCGCCTGTTGGTTTGTGGCTCTGAGCTGTAGGCCCCTCACTGAGTAAATTTTGTGTCCAAACAAATCGAAGCGCTTGGCGTCTTTAGATTTGGGCGCTGCAGCCTGTTGACCATGCCGTTCCCTTGCGTTCCCTGAGGACACCACCAGTGAACATGGCTGAGGGTGAGTATACAGGTATTCATACTCCTTAGAGGGAACAAAGTATTTCCTTCCACCCCACTGGCAGTAGATGGGATAGAGGCAGGGGTCTGCCATATTGTCTTGGCGTTAGCCTGAATGGTGCGGATGTTGGGCAACGCTACCTGGGATGGGGCGTCAGCTGAAAGGATGCTCACCACCGGGTCCTCCAACTCCACTATCTCCTCTGCTTGGAGGTCCATGTTACGTGCCACCCTACGTAAAAGGTCTTGGTGAGCACGTAGGTCTATTGGGGGGGGGACGGACACCCGAGGTCGTTGTCCCCGCCACCGCCTCATCTGGAGAAGATGAGGAAGATGCTACAGGGGCTAATGGATCCTGTGGCAGGTCCAATTGCGAGGGATCCAGATGTTCAGGATCAATTGGACCGGGGTCTGGGGCCTGCGTAGGAGTGGGCGTAGATGCCGCCATACCCCCCGGGGGGGGGGGACTGATGGTGGCCTCCGGTACTCAGGGTTCTGAATGGGCTGAGCGGGAGGCCGCAGGTGGAACCCCTTGGGCTTGGTGGTACGCCCACGGGGTCCAGAAAGACCACTGTGCAGGCTCCTGGCTAGGGTCTTCGGCCCCATTCTGCCAGTGACCCAGGTTGTCCGCTGCTTGGCCCGGTGCAGGATAGGCTGAGCAGGAGGCGCCGTCCGACTGGGAAGAGCATGAGGCGGATCGTGAGGGCCAGGGTGGTGCGGAGCGTGCCTGCGTTGACTCCGCTGGGAACGGTGCTGAGCGGTGCCGGCCCACAGGAGAGCGGTTTCTGCGCGGTGCCGGGGAGCAGTACCGGGATCGAGAACGGTGCCGATGGTCATGCCGGTACTGAAATCCAGACCTGGATCGTGATGAAGACCGTCTGCGGGAGCGGTGCCGGGAGCGGCTTCTTGAGTGGGAGCGGCGCTCTGACCGGTGCCGGGAGCGGTGTTGGGAGTCCGAACGGTACCGAGGTCTGGGGCGGTGCCGCGAGGCAGAACGGTAGCAGGAGGAAGATCTGGGCCGTGAGTACGACCGGTGCCATGATAGAGAACGGTGCCGGGACCGCGAGCGGCGCCGGGACCTACTCCTAGATCGGGAGCGGTGCCGAGAGTCCACGCTCGGAGATGGTGGACGTAATAGGACTGGCTTGCCCCTAGACTGCACCGCACGGGCGAAATGCGATACCTTAGCCTGAGTTGGTGCCAGTTCTGTAAGGGCAATGAGGTCCCTTGCTGTCGCAAACGTCTTCGGCATCGATGGAAGACGGGGCTCAACCGTGGTGCGGGTCGGGGAGCCAGTCTGCGCCGGACTCAACGGCCCTTCTGCCGGTGTCGGAGTCAACGGTGCCGATATCGGCGCCTGTATCCTTGGTCGCTCCGGTCCCGGACGCGAATCCGAGGTTGGTAAGGGGGGTGCCGGTGCCTGTTGTTGGGAGGCAGCCCCCTCCGGTTTGTGAGGTCTCTTCTGACGTGGGGACAGGGACCGGCGCCGAGGTGCTTGCGGTGGATGCGGTGCCGGCGAAGGCCGGTGCCGTGGGACTCTATCCGCGTCTCCTCGCGGTGCAGTACTGGAAGTCGCCGCCAGAGCACTGCGCACCGAGGCGAGCACTGCGCACTGAGGCACGCGGTGCCGGAACTTGGCGTGCCGAATGAGGGTCCAGGCTGAGGGCCGCCTCCATAAGGAGCTGTTTGAGTCTAAAGTCCCACTCCTTTTTGGTTCGAGGCCTGAAAGCCTTACAGATCTTGCACTTTTCGGTCTGGTGAGACTCCCCGAGGCACTTTAAACAAGAGTCGTAGGGATCTCCCGTTGGCATAGGCTTCGAACAGGCTGAACACAGCTTAAAACCTGGAGCCTTGGGCATAAGCCTGGGCGGCACGCCAGGAAGAAGGGGGGGGGAGGGACCCCTTCCAGCCCGCTAACTTCACTTATAAAACTAAATCTATAACTATCAACTACTGTACTACACTAAATCTATAACTATATAACTACAACAATATCTAAACCGGGAAGTAAAAGCTAGGGAGAGTGGAGGACAGCTATGCCGCACTCCACAGTTCCAACGACCATCACAGGCGGTAAGAAGGAACTGAGGGGGCGCTGGGTTGGCTGGGGTATATATCCAGCGCCATGAAGGCGCCACTCCAGGGGGCTCCACAGCCGACCCACCGGGTGTTGCTAGGGTAAAAATTCTCCGACAATCGTGCATGCGGCGCGCACACACCTAATTGGAATCGATATGAGCAAGCACTCGAAGAACTTTTATTTCAATTTCCAGAGTAGGACCACAAGTGAAAAGTGTAATTATTTCAGATGGGATTTTAAACTGCCTTTTTCCAAATCACTACTTGAATAGCAGTGGTGGAGCTGCAGTTGAGGTCATTTGATTGAGAAGCCCAATTTACTGCACATAGGCGCTCACGTTCTCCCTGCAGTAAATATCTTTGGAAGGTTTATCACCAGCAATTAGCCTGAATATGCTGCAGTCAGAACAATGATGATCTGTCAGGCCAAACAGGCCAGGATTTTAGGTAGCACAGTTGTCTAACATACTAGACTTTTACCTCCAGATGCTAGTTCGAATCCTGGCTTTGGTCAGGTGGAAATTAATTTGGTCATCTCCAAACAACCTAATTTATGCACACAGCTGGAGCAGGCTGAGATCCCCCACAGTGATGAATGACCAAATATCCAGCACAAGAGCTTCAAGCAAGAATGTGTGGTCTGCCCAGTCATTCTGCATCCTGTCTGTTGGTGGAGAGGAGGGAGACGAGAGAAGACTCAGATTACTGTGGTGGCAGGCAGCCAGTCTTTAAGTCTACTACTGTGTTAATGGAAAGAAGCTTGTCCGTGGCAGGGCTTTGAGACAGAGAGTTCTAGCTGGATGATGACTGTTGAGCCTAGAGTTATGCTAGTACTGTATGCGTAGGTCATCGGTAGCATATCATGCTAATAGTACTTGAGAAGCAGGGCCGTCCTTAGGCATACACAGCATATGTGGCTGCATAGGGCACCCGAAAATTTGGGGCACCACCAGGACCATAGGCGCCAACTTCTCATCTTGCCAGGGGGTGCTCGACACTCCTCCCTCTGCTCCAGGCCCTGCCCCCACTCCACCCCTTCCCCACCTCGGTGAGAGGCGGGGGGGGGGGGGAGCTTGGCGTCGTTGGTGGGTGCTGTGCACCCACTAAATTTTCCCCGTGGATGCTCCATCCCCGGAGCACCCACCCACAAAGTCCGCGCCTATGACCGGGACAGCAGGTAAGAGTAGGTCGGCTCCCACACACCCAGAGCGCGCTATAGTCTCCTTACTAGGCAGAAGGCAGGGGCCGTATTCACAGAGCCAAATGCACCGGCATAGGGGCACCAGTTTAATAATAATGCCTAGGGCCCCATAAATCCTAAGGATGGCCCTGTTGAGAAGTAATGGTGGACTGGGAAATGGAGTCCTAGACCTGCCTAAACAAATTGTCAGACTAAGAATTTTGTGGCAGAAAAAAATTTGTTTGTAGCTGTGGCTTTTTAAACTAAATATGGTTACAGTGTTTAGAATAACATAGAAACCATTTGTGGGCAGCTTGTAGCTTAAATCTTATTCTGTTCTAAAATGCTAACAAAAGTTGATGGAGGAGGTGGAACAAGGTTACTCTATGCAAACAGCACTAGAACACCACCTTCTTTTTGGCTTATGGAAAATTGGAAGCCTTTCAATAAAGGGCTAATTTTTATCAACATTTGAATTTTTAAATGTTGGGAAATGAGAGCGCCTGAGCTGTGAAGTCGGCTTCCCTCATTCTTTCCTATCTCACCACCACCACCTCTCTCTTGACCCACCTTTCCTCTCTCCCCACTACAAATGAATGTAACTTTTATTCTTATGGCACGTATCAGATGGTTTTATCTATCCAACTTGCAAAGCAAGTATAGTGCTAAAACACAAATATACAGTACTTAACAAAAAATAAAAGGAAATGAGACTTTTAAATCAAATTATATATGCAGTGTGGTATAAAACATAAACCTGAGTAGTTAGGTCACCATACTTCAATTAGGAAAACACACTCATACTATTAAATATAACAGATCATTGGTTTGTGTTAATATAAATTATGGTTTTTTGCTTTACTGTATGCTAACCTCTTGTGCAGAGGATACCTTTGAAACATATATCCGGCTGTTCTTTTGCCATTTCAGTTGCCCTTGCCCCATCTCTGCTGATGTTATGAGCAGAGACACTTGACCTTTGCAGAGTGAGTGGCTAGCGATATGTGTCATTAGAGTTAATAGCTGTATGTCTCATTTATTTATTTCAGTTTGTACAATCATATTGCTGGGCACCCAGGCCATCTTCTGGGTACCTCTACAATAAAGTATACTGTGATATACATTAAATAGATATATTTGAAGCCACTGCCCAAAATTACCCACCAAGGAAACCAATTATACTCAGGGGACTCCTTAATTCCTCATACCAAATCCAACTAATTCCCAAATGCTTGGGAAAAGAGTTAGACTTTGTAGTGTGTCCAGAAGGCTAAGGGTATGTCTACACTACGAGGGTATTTCGATTTCACTTAAATCGAATATGTGGAATCGATATTGCAAAGTCGAACTTGTGTGTCCACATTAAGGACAGTAATTCGACTTTGTGAGTCCACACTAACGGGGAAAGCGTCGACATTGGAAGCGGTGCACTGTGGGCAGCTATCCCACAGTTCCCGCAGTCCCCGCTGCCCATTGGAATTCTGGGTCGAGCCGCCAATGCCTTCTGGGTAAAAAAAAAAGGGTCGAGGGTGCTTTTGGGTAATTGTCGTCATCCGTCTGTCAATACCGCCCTCCCTCCCTCCCTGAAAGCGCCGGCGGGAAATCAGTTTGCGCGCTTTTCGGGTCAGTGACAGCGCGGACGCCACAGCACTGCGAGCATGGATCCCGCTGCGACCATCGCTGCAGTTGTGGCACTTGTGAACGCCTCGCAGGTTATCATCCACCTTTCCCAGAGGCAGATGCAGATGAACCAGGCGAGGAGGCTACGGCACCGCGGTGAGGGCCTGAACTCTGAGAGGGGCACAGACCTCTCACAAAGCACGGGACCCAGCTCCGAGGACATCACGGTGACAATGGGTCATCTGGATGTTGTGGAACGGCGATTCTGGGCACGGGAAACAAGCACTGACTGGTGGGACCGCATAGTGCTGCAGGTCTGGGACGAATCCCAGTGGCTGCGAAACTTTCGCATGCGGAAGGGGACTTTCCTGGAACTTTGTGAGTTGCTGTCCCCTGCCCTGAAGCGCAATGACACCCGGATGCGAGCAGCCCTGACTGTCCAGAAGCGAGTGGCCATAGCCCTCTGGAAGCTTGCAACGCCGGACAGCTACCGGTCTGTCGCGAACCACTTTGGCGTGGGCAAATCTACCGTGGGGGTTGTTGTGATGCAAGTAGCCAACGCAATCGTCAAGGTACTGCTCTCCAAGGTAGTGACCCTGGGAAACGTGGAGGTCATCATAGATGGCTTCGCCGCGATGGGATTCCCAAACTGCAGTGGGGCTATAGATGGAACTCACATCCCTATCCTGGGACCGGACCACCAGGCCAGCCAGTACATGAACCGAAAGGGCTACTTTTCAATGGTGCTGCAAGCACTGGTGGACCACAGGGGACGTTTTACCAACATCAGTGTTGGATGGCCGGGCAAGGTTCATGACGCTCGCGTCTTCAGGAACTCTGGTCTGTTTAGACGGCTGCAGGAAGGTATTTACTTCCCGGACCACAAAATAACTCTTGGGGATGTGGAGATGCCTACAGTGATCCTTGGGGACCCAGCCTACCCGCTAATGCCCTGGCTCATGAAGCCCTACACTGGCGCACTGGACAGTGAAAAAGAACTCTTCAACTACCGGCTGAGCAAGTGCAGAATGGTGGTGGAGTGTGCTTTTGGACGTCTCAAGGGGAGATGGAGAAGCTTACTCACTCGCTGTGATCTCAGCGAAACCAATATCCCCATTGTTATAGCAGCTTGCTGTGTGCTCCACAATCTCTGTGAGAGCAAGGGGGAGACCTTTATGGCGGGGTGGGAGGTTGAGGCAAATAGCCTGGCATCTGATTACGCCCAGCCAGACAGCCGGGCGATTAGAAGAGCCCAGCGGGACGCGCTGTGCATCCGGGAGGCTTTGAAAGCCTGGTTCCACAGTGAGCAGGGTGACCAGTGACTTTTAAGTTTCTGTCCAGAGAAGCTGAACCTGCCCCCGTTTCTTTACCCAGTTAAGGATGACTATCCTCTCCAGTTACAGACCCCCTCCACCCCCTTCCAAAAAAATAAATTCAGTTTTATTTTGTTTACGAACACCGTTGTCTTTATTACTGTTTTCGCGGGAATGTTTTAAACCTGGGACGCAGACTGTGGTGGGGAGCGGGTGTAGTGTACTGATGCAAATGATCCTTCTAAACTCCAGGAATGGCAGGATTCGCAGTGGCGGATTGGTTGTTTCCACGGAGCCTGCCAGCCCTCCTGAGCGGGACTGCGTGTATGTGGGGGCTATGTGACTTTATGGCGGGGGGGGGAGGGTTACAGATCCCCTGCTGCGTGGCTCTGTGATCCAGGACAAGGACCGCTGCATAACATCTGTAACTGCCCTCCCCCGCCACAAAGTCACAGAGCAAACCCCCCCCCCCCAAACACAGAACATGAAAACCACCTCCCAGACTGACCAGGGTAACTAGTCACTGCACTGTGTATGTGCCCTGCTGCTGGACCTGCCCCCGCCTCTGTAGCCTGCTAAAGGTGACTGTCCTGTCCAATTACCAAGCCCCTTCCCCCCTGCAGACAGACTCTCCCTCAAAACAGCATGACTGAAACATTAATGAACAGAAACGTATTTTTTATTAACAACCACACATGAAACTGGGGGGTGAAACTTGGACGGGGGCTTGCTTGAGGCGGCCAGGAAAGGACTTTTCAAATTTTGTGAATGACAGCCTTCTGGTGCTTGAGCAGTCTGCAGGGGTGGAGTGAGAGTTTTCACGGACTCTCCCGCCCCTCCTTCTTTGGACTTTGGGCGAGGGGGGTATGGGACTTGGTGGCGGGGGAGTGCGGTTCCTGATAGACTGCAGCGGGGCTCTGTCCTCCTGCCTCCGTTCCTGCAGAACATCAACAAGGCGCCGGAGCGTGTCCGTTTGCTCCCTCAGAAGTCCAAGCAGCGTTTGAGTCGCCTGCTGGTCTTCCTGCCGCCACCTCTCCTCACGGTCCATGTGTGTCCGGTGCATTTGGGACAAATTCTCCCTCCACTGGTTATGCTGTGCTGCCTGGGCTCGGGAGCAGCCCATAAGTTCAGAGAACATGTCCTCTCGCGTCTTCTTCTTCCTCCGCCTAATGTGCGCTAGCCTCTGGGAGTGTGATTCCAGGCTGGGTTGGGAGACAGTTGCAGATGTGGCTGTGGGAATGAGGAAAAGGCAGTGAATTCCTCCGAAAGATAAATGTAATTGTGAATCAAGAACCTTGATTCACAACAACATAGTCTTTCTCCGTGAAGAAGACCATGAATCACACCTATCACATGCGCACTGAGGACAAGGTCGAATTTTCGAACCTTGCCTTCAGTGCCTGGGCTTTTGCACTGCCGATCTGGGAACCGGGGCAGGACACGGTACTCTCTGTAGCAGGCAAAGATGGTAAGCCGTAGACTTGTTGCAGATTAAAACTTTAGGAGTACCACTGGCCACCTTTCACATTGAAAGCAATGCCAGTCTGTGCTGCCAGCAATCGGCCAAGCAAGAACTGTGGCCCTGTCCCACCCCCTCGCGGATGTGCCAGGGAAAGATCCCTGGATGCTGACCCTCTCCTGCCCCCACCGCGTGGCTGTAAACCAGCGGTCACAGTTCTGTAAAGGAACTTGTTGCAAGCAGTCTCAATACTAACAGTCCCCTACCTAATTCAAAGCAGGTTGTCATGACCGACATTACCCTCATGAGGATCCCGGACACCGAGATCCAGAGGATGCTTCGAGAAAGCCTGCAGAGACCGGGGCCCTATGCCGCCATGATCTGCAAGGCACTGATTCCAGAGTACCTGCTTGTCTCCTGGCGCGGGAACGTATCGTACTTTGGAGGACCAAGTAAAGCCGCTCTCCCCAGGAACCTGATGAATAGGCTATCCCTTTACCTGCAGGAGAGCTTTGTTGAGATGTCTGTGGAGGACTACTGCTCTATCCCCGGACATATAGACCGGCTTTTCATATAGCCGCAGTAGCAGGGACAAAAGAGTGGAGCAGCTTGGGCAGCACAATCATGCACAACCGGACACTGTTTGATTTTTTTATAAATACTTGTTACTGATTATTTAAGTGCCCAGGGGGAAGAAATAATGAATCAAAGATTGTTATTAGTATTAATATTCAAGTTTTGTAAAAAATAAAGGTTTATATGTTTAAAGCACTTACCGCTTGATCCTTCCCCTGAATCTGTGTCCGGGTTACATGCTGGGGAGGGTTGGTAGGGGATCTCTGTAAGGGTGATGAAGAGCTCCTGGCTGTCGGGGAAATCAGCTTGGTAAGCGCTGCCAACTGCCTCGTCCTCCTCATCTCCTTCCTCATCTTCCCCGTCCGCTAACATGTCCGAGGAACCGGCCCTGGACAATATCCCATCCTCAGAGTCCACGGTCAGTGGTGGGGTAGTGGTGGCGGCCGCACCAAGGATGGAATGCAGTGCCTCGTAGAAACGGGATGTGTGGGGCTGGGATCCGGAGCATCCATTTGCCTGTTTGGTCTTCTGATAACCTTGTCTCAGCTCCTTGATTTTCACGCGGCACTGCGTTACATCCCGGCTGTATCCTTTCTCTGCCATGGCTTTAGAGATCTTCTCATAGATCTTTGCGTTCCGTCTTTTGGAGCGCAGCTCGGAAAGCACGGACTCATCGCCCCACACAGCGATGAGATCCAAGACTTCCCGATCAGTCCATGCTGGGGCCCTCTTTCTATTCTGGGATTGCACGGCCATCTCGGCTGGAGAGCTCTGCATCGTTGCCACTGCTGCTGAGCTCGCCACGCTGTCCAAACAGGAAATGAGATTCAAACTGCCCAGACAGGAACAGGAATTCAAATTTTCCCGGGCCTTTTCCTGTGTGGCTGGTCAGAGGATCCGAGCTCGGACTGCTGTCCAGAGCGTCAACAGAGTGGTGCACTGTGGGATAGCTCCCGGAGCTATTAGCGTCGATTTCCATCCACACCAAGCCTAATTCGATATAGCCATGTCGAATTTAGCGCTACTCCCCTCGTTGGGGAGGAGTACAGAAGTCGAATTTAAGAGCCCTCTATGTCGAACTAAATAGCCTCGTGGTGTGGATGGGTGCAGGGTTAATTCGATTTAACGGTGCTAAATTCGACATAAACGCCTAGTGTAGACCAGGCCTAATAAATCATCCTCTCCGTAAATGCACAGAGATCCTTGTGTTGTTCTAAAAACAGAGGAATCTTGACATACTTCTGTCCCTCTTGCTGCCGCTGAAACGTGATTATTGCGTACTGAGATGTGCACCTCATAAATTGACCACATCTGGTCTGCAAGCAAGCAAGTTTTACAAATGGTCAGATTTATAAAGGATCATACCTCTCTCTGCTTGTCTCTCTTCTTCCCCTCTTTGCCTCTTTTTGTTTTTCCTCTTAAATGTACTCTTTAAAACTTCTTATGGAACAGTGTCCGAGGTTTGAGTGTCAGCAGGTAGGTGAGTTCAGTCTTCTTAGAATCATAGAATATCAGGGTTGGAAGAGACCTCAGGAGGTCATCTAGTCCAACCCCCTGCTCAAAGCAGGATCAATCCCGAGGCAGATTTTTGCCCCAGATTCCTAAGTGGCCCCCTCAAGAATTGAACTCACAACCCTGGGTTTAGCAGGCCAGTGCTTAAACCACTGAACTAGCCCTCCCCCTGACACCACATGCAAATACTCCTCTTTAACCCCCTTCACTCTAGCTCATTCTGGCAGGACACTGAATAGTCTTCCAGCTTTTGCCTTTAGAGTGATTAGCTGGGTATAAATTGGAAGAACAGAGACAGGAGGAGGAGGAAGGATTTCTAAAGCAGACAAAGAAAGCCCTTGATTTAGCGCTTAGAGGCATTCTTTCATAAATAACCAACCCTCCACACAAATGGACTTTACTAAAATAAGACAGGAGATCTACATTACACACTTCACCTCTCTACAAAGGAAAAAGGACCGTAAGCTGTCTAAAATCCTACCTGCCACATGGGGCCACAACAGGGGTACCCCTAACTCACCCAGCAATATCGTCAATTTATCCAGCTACACACTCAACCCAGCAGAAGAGTCTGTCCTATCTCGGGGACTCTCTTTTTGCCCCAGCACCCCCACGAACATGATACAGTTCTGCGGTGATCTGGAAGCCTACTTTCGCCGCCTCCGACTCAAAGAATACTTTCAAGATAACACTGAACAGCGCACTGATACACAGATACCCTCCCACCAACAACACAGGAAGAACTCCACATGGACTCCTCCTGAGGGTCGAAATGATAGTCTGGACCTATACATAGAATGCTTCCGCCGACGTGCACAGGCAGAAATTGTGGAAAAACAACATCGCTTGCCTCATAACCTAAGTCGTGCAGAACGCAATGCCATCCACAGCCTCAGAAACCACCCTGACATTATCATCAAAGAGGCTGATAAAGGAGGTGCTGTTGTCATCATGAACAGGTCTGACTACCAGAAGGAGGCTGCCAGACAACTCTCCAATACCAAATTCTACAGGCCACTTTCCTCAGATCCCACTGAGGAATACACTAAGAAACTGCACCATCTACTCAGGACACTCCCTACACTAACACAGGAACAAATCAACATACCCTTAGAGCCCCGACCGGGGTTATTCTATCTACTACCCAAGATCCACAAACCTGGAAATCCTGGACGCCCCATCATCTCGGGCATTGGCACTCTCACTGAAGGACTGTCTGGATATGTGGACTCCCTACTCAGACCCTACGCCACCAGCACTCCCAGCTATCTCCGTGACACCACAGATTTCCTGAGAAAACTACAATGCATTGGTGACCTCCCAGAAAACACCATCCTAGCCACCATGGATGTAGAGGCTCTCTACACAAACATCCCACACACAGATGGAATACAAGCTGTCAGGAATAGTATCCCTGATGATGACACAGCACAACTTATTGCTGAGCTCTGTGACTTTATCCTCATGCACAATTATTTCAAATTTGGTGACAATATATACCTCCAGACCAGTGGCACCGCTATGGGCACCCGCATGGCCCCACAATATGCCAACATTTTTATGGCTGACCTGGAACAACGCTTCCTCAGCTCTCGTCCACTCACGCCCCTTCTCTACCTACGCTACACTGATGACATCTTAATCATCTGGACCCATGGGAAGGAGACCCTGGAAGAATTCCACCATGATTTCAACAGCTTCCACCCCACCATCAACCTCAGCCTGGACCAATCTACACGGGAAGTCCACTTCCTAAACACCACCGTACAAATAAGCGATGGCCACGTTAACACCACCCTATACCGAAAACCCACCGACCGCTACGCCTACCTTCATGCCTCCAGCTTCCACCCCAGACACACCACACGATCCATCGTCTACAGCCAAGCACTGAGGTACAATCGCATCTGCTCCAACCCCTCAGACAGAGACCAACACCTACAAGATCTTCACCAAGCATTCTCAAAACTACGATACCCACACAAGGAAATAAAGAAACAAATCAACAGAGCCAGACGTGTACCCAGAAGCCTCCTGCTACAAGACAGGCCCCAAAAAGAAACCAACAGAACTCCACTGGCCATCACCTACAGTCCTCAGCTTAAACCTCTCCAACGCATCATCAGTGATCTACAACCCATCCTGGACAATGATCCCTCACTTTCACAGACCTTGGGAGGCAGGCCAGTCCTCGCCCACAGACAACCCGCCAACCTTAAGCATATTCTCACCAGCAACCACGCACCGCACCATAACAACTCTAACTCAGGAACCAACCCATGCAACAAACCTCGATGCCAACTCTGCCCACATATCTACACCAGCAGCACCATCACAGGACCTAACCAGATCAGCTACAACATCACCGGCTCATTCACCTGCACGTCCACCAATGTTATATATGCCAGCAATGCCCCTCTGCTATGTACATTGGCCAAACTGGACAGTCACTACGCAAGAGGATAAATGGACACAAGTCAGATATCAGGAATGGCAATATACAAAAACCTGTAGGAGAACACTTCAACCTCCCTGGCCACACAATAGCAGATGTAAAGGTAGCCATCTTACAGCAAAAAAAACTTCAGGACCAGACTCCAAAGAGAAACTTCTGAGCTCCAGTTCATTTGCAAATTTGACACCATCAGATCAGGATTAAACAAAGACTGTGAATGGCTATCCAACTACAGAAGCAGTTTCTCCTCCCTTGGTGTTCACACCTCAACTGCTAGCAGAGCACCTCACCCTCCCTGATTGAACTAACCTCGTTATCTCCATACTGATTTATACCTGCCTCTGGAGATTTCCATCACTTGCATCTGAAGAAGTGAGGCTCTTACCCACGAAAGCTTATGCTCCCAATACTTCTGTTAGTCTTAAAGGTGCCACAGGACCCTCTGTTGCTTTTTACAGATTCAGACTAACACGGCTACCCCTCTGATACTAGGCATTGAGTAGGTTAGGTATAAAACCAGAGCCATCTTTTAAAACTGTTCTAGACACCTTGGCATTGTTCACGTTTTTAATGGCTTTACCCCGTGTAGGCTTATGAAAGGTGAATGACAGCTCTTGACTGAACTCCCCTGTGTACAAGTATAGCACAGGCAGGAGCAATGCAAGCTTTGCTACTGCATAGCACTTCTTTACTAACCTGGAGGGACCACCTGTGGAGTTGGTCTTTCCACTAAGGGTGCCCATTAGTGCCGACAGCAATGGTAGCTTTAGTAATGTGGACAGCTCCACGGGAATTGGACTAGAGGTTCATTACACTTAGACCACCAAACAGTTTTGGTCACTAACACCCTGGTGTAGAGACCTAGAAGTGAAAGGCTTTGTGACCCACCACCAATCCCCTGATCCATCCAATCCACCTGGTTATTTTTAAATATCCAACAGTCACTGAAAGATTTTTTCTTTAAAAATCCACTTTTTCCATGAGGGTTTGCAGGCGTGTGTTCTCTGCTGGTTTAACTGCCACAGCTAACATGCTTCTGCTAGAGCTCTTCTGACTGATGCACAAACAAGGAAGTAAACATTCTTGTTAACATCAGCTCCATTAGGACTGTAGCACAAAGGACTACTTTGCAACCCTTCTAATGGACTGTTAGAAATCATGATGAAATTTTGGGTGGTTGTTCTTTCCCCCCCCCCCCCCCCCACTGAGAGCGGAAGAGAAACCTATTCAGAGGGGATATGTTCAACTACTGCATTTTTTCCCTTTCCCCACTGTTTAAGGGAGAATGTGGACACTTCTCCACCAACTGAGGCTCTTCTTCTATAAGGATTTTTTCACCTCTATGGGTAACACAAGCCAGAAGCACTGTCTTGCTTCCATCTACCTATCACTAAGGCTACATTTTAGTCACGGGTATTTTTAATAAAAGTCATGGACAGGTCACGGACAGTAAACAAAAATTCACGGCCCATGATCTGTCCATGACTTGTACTATATACCCCTGACTAAATCTTGGCGGGGGGGCGGCCCAGGGGTACTGCAGGTGCTTGTGGGGGGGCGGCCCAGGATCCCTGCTGGTACTGGGGGGGGCAGCAGCACGTGGCCCAGGACCCCCGCTGGTGCTGGGGGGGTGAGGTTGGCAGGGCTGGCAGGCTTCCTCCCTGACTCCTCCTGGCTCGCCAGAAGCAGCAACATGTCCCTCCCTTAGCTTCTAGCTCCACCAAGCGCTGACTCCACAGCTCCCATTGGCCTGTGGGCGGAGGCAGCGCGTGGAGCTAGGAGCTGAAAGAGGGACATGTTGCCGCTTCTGGGGAGCCCCCCAAGGTAAGCACCATCCAGAGCCCTTACCCCCTCCTGCACTCCAACCCCCAGCCCTGAGCCCCCTCCCACACACATCCAAACTCCTGCTGCTGGGGGAGGGGGCGGTGGCCTGAGACTGCCCCAGCAGCAGCAGGTGTGGCTGGCTCAGAGGCTGTCCGAGGTGCTCAGGTGGCCCCTGGGCCAGCTGCACTGGGCACTGCAGAGGTCCCAGAAAGTCACGGAATCCGTGACCTCTGTGACAAACTCGCAGCCTCACCTATCACTGTCTGTTCCCCACCCCCTCTCCAGTTGAGAAGTGTCTTGAGAAAATAGTGAGTGAAACAGCATCTCACTGATACCTGAGCTTCCCAATAGAGTTTTCTGTTTTCAAGGTCAAAAAGCTGTTAATGTTAAGAGCAAGCAGTAAAGCAAAATGCAAAACATGATCCTCTTTGGGGAATTACAGCACTTAGAGAAAGACAGTGCGGTATCTCTTATTGAATGGCATTAATCAATGGGCTCTCCTCCTTTCCCTTCCCATGCTGCACCTTTTAGTCACCAGAATTCACAGTCTATGCAAAGGCCTTTTCAAGGTTTCCTAAATTAATAAAAATATGATTTAACAGCCAGTGAAGTAAAGCTATCAGAACATGCCTTTGCTGAAATTGAGGTGCAATCATCTTGTTTAAAAACCTTTATGGTTGATTCAGTGTCTTTCTCTCTTTCCACTCTAATGGCACACAAGTGGTCTCACCAGCATGTTCACATTCATTATGCATTAGACCATCCAGATGTGCCTTTATAGAGTTAGTATAGAAATAAGGAATTGACTGCAAGACAACAGGTGGTCCAAAGCCATCATGGTAGAGACATTTTGTGGGTGGGGGAAGAGGGAACGGGACAAGTAAAAGCTGCATTAATCATACATAACTATACAGGCCTCTTTGTGACAACAGCAGCTCTTGAATAGAGAATGAATGGAAGAGCAGCTGTGGAGCAACTGGTATTAGTTCAAGTGCATGAACAAAGACCTGATTTTGAGGCATGTTCCTTTAATCCACACTCATAAAAGCAGCATGCAAAGAGGAAAGGAAGTAAATTGAGGAAGACATATGTCCGTCATTTGCACGTGATGGGTGAGTATCTGACCTGCTAAAATATAGATTGCTGCAACCAAAGTTTGGATCTGGATTCAGGTTTCCCCCAGTTGAGTGTTAGTATCTGGACATTTAGTTCAGGCCCATCTCTACTAATCTTACAGCCCTATCTCTGTCTGAAATGAACAACAGAAAGGTGAGGACACATAGTTTCTGTTTGCAGGAGAGACTAGGTGCTGGGAATGGGAGTAAATGAGTGAACCTAGAGAGGACCACTTGTAAAATCAGATGTTACTGGGACAACTAAATTCAAGTGCAGATGCCTAAAGTAGTAATCAGTCGGTCTGCTAGAGGTCTAACACAAGTCCCAGAACTTGTTGGAATCACAGGGACTTGAGAAAGAGGAGGATTTTTCTTAATCTACTATAGAGGGATACATGCATCCGACGAAGTGGGCATTCACCCACGAAAGCTTATGCTCCAATACATCTGTTAGTCTTAAAGGTGCCACAGGACTCTCTGTTGCTTTTTATAGAGGGACAATGTCAATGGATATGTCTACCCTGCAAAACAAGACCCACAGCAGCCACTCTCAGTTGACTTGGGCTCATGCTATGAGTTCGACTTCAGTCTGGAGCCTGGGCTCCAAAACCTGGTGAGGGAGGAGGGTCTCAGAGCCCAGGTTCCAGCCCGAGCGGGAACGTCTACACTGCTATTTCTAGACCCTTAGTGGGAGTCCCAATCAGTTGACCCAGGCGTAGAGACTCGTTGCTGACATGAGTTTTTGCAATGTAACCATATCCTTAAGCCCCAGAAATCAGATGAAATAGTAAAATCACCTTCCATGGAAATGTCACACACCAGTCACTTAGTAGTTCTTGGTGTACATTGATGGGAAATCACACGGTTGTCATAGGACAGTATACTAGGCTCTGTTTCCTACTGCACCAGCCCACGGATTCCATTACTACCATTAATTTCACAAAATGCTACATATGTTTGTACCTGTATATAGTATGCAAAGGGCTTATTTTTGGAATCTGTGTACCAAATAAATACAAAGGATATTTTCCAGAGTTTAACCCTCACCCTCTAAAAAAGGCTTTTGGCAGGCACTTTGACATATAACAATTTCTGCACCTCCTCCTTTCATCACTTCTGGCCAACAGCCCAGGTGTGCTCCCTAGTGCCAGACTTGACTATGGTAACGTCAAGATGATAGCTGGAGGAAGAGGGAGAGAAAACACACAAAAATCGAGAGCAGAAATGAGGGGACTTGATTCACATTTCAGGGGTGGTTTGAATATTAACTCTTCACAGTCAAATCATTACTGGTAAGAGTACTACAAAAATTAAATTAATCTTTGGTTTCAAACGTAAAATGAGATGCCCTTATCATACCTTGGAATGGAACTTGGAAAAGCCACTCACCTGTGCCAAGAGGGAAACTTTTCTTGGTGAGTGCAGGGGCTACAAACAATTTATGCAAAATTTAGGCTGTTATTTAAAACCACTATTAGGATTCTAGCTCTTATGGGTGCAAAGAAAATTTTCCAAATTTGCACTAAGTGTAAACTGGAGCAGTATCATCTTCCTGAGTCTGTAGAAAGATGGCACTGGGCCTCCTGCTGCTAATAGCTTGCCAAACAACAGCAAAGCGAAACTGATAAGACTGGAAATCAGTTTCACTGATGATTTTCCGAACTCTGAAGACATCAAGGAAACTGAAGGATCATGTTGTTTTTTTCATGCTGTTGGTTCAGAGAGGCAGCTGAGACAAGAACCAGAGTTCTTCATGGGAAGACCCAAAAACGGAGGCTAGGAGAGGTGTAAAGTAATAGAAACCTATTTCCTTGTCCTCCCCTCAGCTCTTTGCAGCAGCCAGGAAGGCTCTGGGGGAGAGGTAGAGGTTCAGTGTATATGACAGGAACAAGGCCAGGATTCTGGTAGAAATTCTAGCACACATTCCCATTCCAGTAGCTGATGGTGGAGGCAAGACTGAGTTTCTCCAAAGGGCATTGCCCCTAGGCCTTGCTTGTCATCTTTTGTGTCTACCTCTGGCTAGCAATTAGGTGTTTAAAAAAAAATTGAGCCCTGCCTCAGAATGCCTGCTCTAGCCTTGCTCTGTGAAATTTCTTTTGATCATTTCTGTTGAAAAAAAGGAGACTAGGAAATTACACTGTATCTGCATTTGCTAATTGAACTTGCATTGATTGAGCATTGTGCAAAAGGGAAGGGTGGCAGGAACTCTCGCACCTTAATCGTCTGATCTATACAGGAAATAGCCTTCTAAGAACTCCAGTGAGAGGCACGTTTCAGAGTGGTAGCCGTGTTAGTCTGTATCAGCAAAAACAACGAGGCGTCTTTGTGGCACCTTAGAGACTAACAAATTTATTTGGGTATAAGCTTTCGTGGGCTAAAACCCACTTAGATGCATGGAGTGAAAAATACAGTAAGCAATATATATATATATACAGCACATGAAAAGATGGGAGTTGCCTTACCAAGTGGGGGGTCAGTACTAATAAGGCCAATTCAATTAAGGTGGAAGTGGCCTAGTCTCAACAGTTCACAAGAAGGGGTGAATATCAAGAGAGGGAAAATTACTTTTTTTAGTGACCCATCCACTCCTAGTCAGTGGGATCCCTGGCCATTTAACTAAAGAGGAGGCAGGTCCTTGGAAGAGACTATGGGTCTCATCTTCAGCTGCACTGAGACAGCTTTCCACCATCTCCAGGAGCGTGAAGATTTCCTAAAGTCTCCGGCCTGGGGGAATCTCCAAGTAATGTAGAAACACCATAGTCACTCCGATGTCTCTCTCCTCCCTGCATCCGGAACAGGGGCTGCTGCCAGGGAGAAAGCGGCGATGGCACCTGTCATCTAAGGATCTCAAAGTACTTCACAAATATTTAATTGATTTAAGCATAATAAGGCCCCATGAAGTAGTTTTGTATTGCTGCCCCCATTTTACAGAAGGGAGAACTGAAGCACAGAGAGTAAATGGCCGGCCCAGTGTCACATGGAAAGTCTGTATCAGAGCCTGGAAAAGAAACCAGAACTGCTGCTATCAGTTCCTTGCTCCAACCTTTAGACCATGCTTCTTTCTCTAAGCACCTAGTGTACCAATGACAGAATACATACTGAAACTTGTTCTCAACAAGTATCTTCAGTTCCGTTTTGACTGAGATCTAATATAATAAACAAATGAGACATGAGGCAGACTCTGGCCTCATAAAACCAATGATAATGATGTTGCCAATTTCTCTGAAAATATTTCACCTATTATTGCTATACTTAACTCCTAAGGCCCCAGTAACTGAAAGAAATTAGAGAAAATTATTTTCTTTTTCCTTTTTTTACTTTGTGCACTTGACAGTAGTGTGTGGAGAGCCAGTTTCATTATTTCTCCAGTCCTGTTAATGCTACTATTACATTAGCACTGAGAGGCATCAACCAATATCAAGAACCCATTGTGCTAGTCACTGTACTGATACACTGTAGTTCTTGCCCTAAAGAGTTTACAATGTCTAAATAGACAAAACAGAGGGAAGGAGTGGAAGAGAAGTCACAACTGAAGTTTTGCCTATACGGGGATATCCAGTAAAGTTAATCCAAATTAACTAAAGGTATGAATTTGGAGTGAATTAATCAAACTGCATTAAATCCCTATGTGGATGCTGTTATTCAGAATTAAAGTGGTCTTAATTCAGTTTAGCTTAATTCACTTTGGAAGTGAATCAAGGTAAACAGAATTAAAGCCACTTCAGTTCTGAGCAAGGGTGTTTGCACAGCAGTTTAATGCAGGAGTTTCACTAATCCACTTCAAATACACCTTTAATTAATTCAGATTAATTTTCCTGGATGCCCCAGTGTAGACAAGCCCAAGTGAAGTGACTTGCCCCACGTCACGCAACAGGTCAGTAGAAGAGTCTGGAATAGAACTCAGGTCTCCTGCCTGCCAGTATACAGTTGTGTTTCATGCAGAACACTGGGCATCGGATCTGGCTGGCACAGTTCATTTTGAGTCATGGTGTATTCTGGCAGATGAATAATTGGAATGGTAATATCAGAAAGCTCTTGTGCTGCTCAGAATATTTTTGGGGAGGGAGGGAATATGTTTCATATTGTGCAGAGCTCCCTATGATCAGGAAAGCTAATCTCTAACCTAACCTACCTTCTGAGGGGGTTATACTATTCTATATCACTGCATATAATAGAGAAGAAGCATGAGTGTCTAGCCAGCAATCCTGGGAACATTAGAGGTTTGTTAATACTCAAGGAGCATACTCACAAACGGAGGACTGTATACACAGTCACTGCACACTTTTAAAATCTCACTACATTTTAGGGCCCTGTAGTGCACCTTGAATTTTTCAGGCTCCATGGTGGCTGGAGTGGGGAAGAGGAGTTGCTAACCTTCAAAATCGTCTGGACAGCTGGGGCCTCCTACTTCATTCACACTATCAGTTGCCTCTATTATGGAGAAGCCCAAGAGCAGTGCTAGCCTCTCGCTGCTATTAGATGCTAATGCTTTAATCCTTAGATCCCTAAGGATGTGTCTATTCTTCCTAAGGTGAGGGACAGGAACCAAGTCAATGCTGCTTCTGCTCCCTCAGCAGCCCTGTCTCACCCTGCCAGCTACACGAGACCACCTCCTGCCCCTCTGTTGCCCCCACTCCCTCCAGCAGGTGAACAGCGTCACATTCTTTCCCCACCTGTCCAACTTCACTGGCTGGCCAGCCTCTCTGCATGGTGCTTCTTCTGGGCTCCATGTCAAGAAGTCCCTTCCCACAGCTGCTGCTCTGAGCAGACCTGCTTCTCTATGTGTGTGGCAGTGTTAGGATCCCATGCAAGCCAGTGAGGAAGGGAATGTTCCTAGCAAGGAGTGGGTAGGGTTAGGACTGCCTCCATCTAGGAATCCCAACACTGCCCCTCCTCCTTGCACCCACAGACCCTTTCTTCTCCAAGGAACAATAGCCCTCTATAGCCTTCCCACTAGTCCGGGAAGCTTGTCAGTCCTGATAGCATAAAACATCTCAGGATGGGCTAGCATCCTATGGGCTGAGAGGACAGCCAAAGAGGATTCCTGCCACAGTCTTGAGTGCAACTGCCCTTTGAACCCTAGGTACTAGATTTAAGCAGAATAGCTTAGACCAGTGGTTCTCAAACTTATTTGATCAGGCCCCCTTTCTTTTTGTCTATAGTTGTTTACGCCCCTCTCCCACAAGTACATATACTGCCACCCAGCTCTGAAGGCAGCGCCACACCAGTAGCAGCACAGAAGTAAGGGAGGCAATGTGAAAAGTGACATTCATCAATATCACTTTTCACAGTGGACTTAGTGCCCCATTGCCCCTTACTTCTGTGCTGCTACTGCCACTCTGAGACTGACATCTGGAGCCCCAGTGCATCCCGGTGAGGGATTGGGGGGTGGGGAGGAGAGCCCAGGGGCTATGGCTGTCCTGTTTATCCCCACATCCCGGGTGTGCACGGCTCTTTTGCACAAGCTCTGGCTGCCTGGGGCTGACAGAGCTCTTAAAGCGGGGTGGGGGAGGGAGGGGAGCACACAGCTTTCACCTGCCTTGACACATTCCCGTGTCTCCCTTGGGAGGCCTGCCCCATAGTTTGAGAACCCCTGGCTTGGACTGATAGCATTGCTCTCTCCTGTCTCCTTACAGCTCCTGTATGACAGCCCGAAAGCACGACAGGAGGTGGATCATCACTGGAGGGCATCAGGGTGTCCCCATATTGTCCATATTCTGGATGTGTATGAGAACATACATCAGGGGAAAAGATGCCTCCTCATCGTCATGGAATGGTACGAACCAGGGAAGTCCCTTCCACCTGATCCATATTCTGGAGAGTAGAGGGAATGTGACCTCTGGATGTAAGAGCTGGGAGCAGTCCTGGCTGCACAGTCTTGCCATGCAGTAGCCTAGTGCATCTCTCTCTTTATAGGATTTATGGGGAAACCTGCAGCTGCTCCAAGCAGCCTGTCTGTGGGAGGAACAAGAAGACTAATCATGAAACTAACCTTCCTTTGCACTCAGAGAAAAGTATCTTTATGGAAACGTGGGTGTAATTAATACATATATTCACACATGCATCTGTCACTTTCCTCGATACATTCTCATGGGGGCTGACTGTCCTTATAAGGTCATTTGGCTCCCCTCAGGCTATTACTTAACCCTAATTCTTCCCACTGTCCCCTACCCTCTTGGTGCCACTGTTGCAATGTTGTCTTCCTCCGGGGGGACCAGTTTAATATCTCTCTTATCAGTTCCTTATTTGCTTGCTTGCTTCAGTTGTTTCCTCATCCCCAAACCTTAAAGAACTTTTTAGTAGTGCAGTAAGACCACAAGATTGCTATCAGCCTTCTGAACTGGCATCTAACCTGTCATTTCTGGTCTCCCAGCAGAGATGTGTGGCATGTTACCAATGTCAGTGATTCTATTTTCTGGGAAATGCCTCACTACATATTAAATCACAGGCCTCCATACTCCGTTTTTTTTTTTAAATTATTATTTATTTAATGGTAGAGCAGGACAGCAATCTGCACTGGACCTATCAGGAACAGATTATTTAGCAAGTTCAAGTCTCAGAGATAGGCAGGCAGGTTACCTAACATACATAAAACCACAGTTGCTGCAGGTCCATGCACACAAGACGATGCACAGTCTGGTGGAGATTTTCTTTTGTTCGTCCCCCTGAATTTGTTTTGTATGTGTTCTCTGTTTCAGCATGGAGGGAGGGGAACTATTCAGTAGGATCCAGGAGCGAGGAGACCAAGCTTTCACAGAGAAAGGTAGAATGTCATGAGAAAGTTTGTGAGGTTTTATTTCCTTCACCCTCCCTCCCTACCCAAAATAAATGGAAAATGTTTGCGTAGTTTTTGCAGGAACTTTATTGGGTTCAGTTTTGTTTCCTGTTGTTTTAAAATTCTATTTTTATCTTTAAAACAATTTAATGTCACAGCTCAAGAAAATGAGAAGCTACCAGAATTGGATAGATTTAGGCATAATGTGGAAAGCTAAATGAAAACTTCCTGACACACATCTGCCTATACACTTCAGTACTAAACTGCAGCAGCCCCTGCTGTTCTAATTCCTGGTCTTCACACAGCTCTGCCAGTGTACCCCCATCCTGACATGCAGTCCCTCCCTTGAGTAACATCAGTTGTGTTCAGCTGTGTTGTGAATAAATGATTATAACAAACACTTTGTACAGAAAGACTACATGACTTGTTTAAGGTCCCACAGTGAATCAGTGAGAGAGCCTGGAACACAACAGCCTTGTTGTTGTTTATTAATTATCATTATTACTTATTATTTGGACAGTACCATAAATGCACATGACTGCAAAATTCTACTTGCCCACTCACTGCAGGAAAAGTGGCTTACTTTTACTGAAGAGTAAAATATTATTAGAGTTGTTTCATTATTGTTCTCACAAAATGGGTAGGTGAGTGGAATTTATACCTGGATTGTAAATTATCGTGACCATTGTGCAAGGTTGGTATAGAAGCCAGGTTTTCTGATTCCCAGTTTCCTATGCTAATCTCTAGTCTATGACGAATCCCTCAAGAGGCATGAGTGACGCATGTGGAGCACATGAACTGGATGCAGTTCTAAGGAGTGTTCTGTGTAATTCTGTCAGATACAAGATTCCAGAGGGAAAGAATGGTGCTGTGACTGTAGGTGATTCTACCCTGATAACAACATGACTTTTATGCATTATATACCTAGTGTGTTTTCTCCCAGATACCCATTCACAAACCTTTGGGGACTACAAGAGAAAAATACTCCACTTGCGCAACAGGCGCTGAGAAATTAATATCCCTCTTTCTTTGAGGGACCTCCCAAGATCCACTGACCTTCCACTCTTCACCCATCTAGCAGATAGCTTCCCAGTGCTCAAGGCCTAGGTAGTAAAGGAGAAGGGTATGCAAGGTTTTAACCTCACAGCTTCCAAATGGGATGCATTTTTCCTGCCTTTGATTGTTCCTGCCTGACAGGGCACAGTTTATGCCCTCAAGCAAAAGCATCTCTGTATCAGTCCAGACCTGGATATTCCAGCCAAAGCAGGAGACTTGCTTTATACCCAGATGGGTCTATATAAACTAGGTTTTCTTGGTTACAGTAAAATAATCTTGGCTTTTCCCCTCAGCCTCTGAAGCTGAGAGCATCACTTTAGTTATGCTCCTACCTGTGCAGGAAACAAACAGCCAAGTTAAAGATATTAACCCTGACCTCTGTTAATTCAGACAATATTGGATAATGTAGCTATTTCTGTAGGCTTGTGGATTTAAGATAGTGTTGACCCATAACAGTGGGAACAGAGAAAATGAGAGAGAGACTGCAGGTGAAGTACCTTAGGGGGTTGAAGCCAAAACCAGCACTTGCTCTAGAATAGCTGCTCAGCACACAGAGCCGGGGGAGGCCACAACCCTCTTTCTCTGAAATGACCTCCCACATAAAGCTCTTCTGGCTGCCGCAAGTCGACGAACTCTTCCAGGCTCCACATCACAAAATCTGTTGCTGGGGGGACAAAGAGCTCACTGGCAACTAGAATTTCCTGCTGGAGTATGTATTAAGTGCAGAAATTAGACATAAAAATAAACTGGAGAAAAAATATACTAGGATAGGCTTTGCAGGATAAAATGGCTAATTCACTTTTATTTTTATATGAGGAGACACTGTTAAGGCTGATGAGGACCAAAAATGTAACCTACCATGATATTATTATATTATGATGTTGATCTGATGCTAAAAGAACTTTTAGCCTCTCCAGAAGTAGGTGTGCACTGTTAGTTAAACTTCTCTGCTGGGCAACCCAAAAATATACCCAGGGGCACTTTCTTCATGATCTTGCGCATTGCTCCATCACTCTGTTATGCCCTTAATACTCTGTTCTGATGAGCACAGCAGAGCATTAATTTACAAGTACACACAGAGCAGGAGTCTCAACTATTTAAGTTACTGTGCCTGCTCATGAGAATGGCTGAGCTGCCAGGGGGATTGTGGGGTATGATTGCCTTCAAAACAAAAACACAGCTGTTGAGGCTAATTTTAGGATTTCCAGCGTTGACGCTAGCCCTGTATACAGACAAGCTGTATGTAACTCAGAAACATTCCCAAGCATGTCTCTGAGCGACAGTGGGAATGTTAATATGACCTTTCTCTAAAATTATATTTATAGAAGCCTCTGAGATAATGAGAGACATCGGAACAGCCATCCAGTATCTGCATGCAGTGAACATTGCCCATAGAGATGTCAAGGTGAGGCCTGAATGTGCCTGTGCAGGGGAGAACAGTTAAACTGAAAACAAGTGGATGATGCTGATTTATATAACATTTACGAGTACAGTAAAGCATAGGTGCTGGAAGGAGGGGTGCTGCTGCACCCCCTGGCTTGAAGTGGTTTCGATTATATACAGGGTTTACATTTTCGTTCAATGGCTCTCAGCACCCCCACTGTACAAATTGTTCCAGCACCCCTGCAGTAAAGTGGCCAAAGTGTACCTGTTTCACGCCAGTGTTGTGAGGATCTGTCATGCCCAGTCAGTTCAGGGTCTGAATACCCACCCACACCAAGGCCAATGGTTTTCAGTTACATATGCAACACAAAAAGATCTAGGTAGTCATAACTGGTATTAAAGAGACATTCAACTTGAAGTCAAGTTAATTTAAAAAAATGTATTAAGTTGTTTCAGATACTGCACCCACACCTGAAGTCGCCTTGTCAGTTTTTGTGGGTTCAGAATCATATTTTCCTATTTTATGTTTTCAAAAAGACCACAGAAAAAGGAGAAACTGCCTATGTAGAGGAAAGTATGAAACCAATTCCACACAAAATAAACAAACTGGGGAGGGGGAAGAGAAATTAATATTAGACTTGATCCTGACTAACAGGGAGGTATTGGTTGCAAAGGAGGAAGGCAACTTGGGTTGATCATGAAATGACTGATTTCACGATTCTAAGGAAAGGAAGGAATGAGAGCAGCGGGATAAGGACAATGGGCTTTAAAAAAGCAGACTTCAGAAAACTCAGAACTAGTAGGTAAGGTCCCAAGGGAAGAAAATCTAAAGAAAAAAGAATTCAGAAGAGCTGGCAATTTCTCAGTGATAATATTAAAGGCACAACGATAAACTATCCTGTTGTGAAGAAGAGATAGTAGGACTAGCAAGAAATCAGTATGGCTGCTTTAATGACCTGAAAATCAAAAAGGAATCCTACAGGGAAACATGGACAAATTGCTAAGGATGAATACAAAAGAACAGTGCAAATGTGTAGGGACAAAATCAAAAAGGCTAAGGTACAAAATTAGTTACATCAAGCAAGGACTATAAAAGACAATAAGAGGTTTTATAAACACATTAGGAGCAAGAAAAAGATGAAGGAAAGCATAGGTATGCTACTTAGTGGGAAAAGAGAGCTAATGATGGAAGACATCAAGAAGATTGGGGTGTTTTGTTTTGTTTTAGTCGTCACTAAAAAAAAGGTTTCAATGTGACCAGATGCTTAACACAATTAATATTAACAACAAGGGGGAAGGAACACAAGCCAGAATAGGAAAAAAATAGGTTAAAGAATATTTAGATATTTAAGATGTATTCAAGTTGGCAGGGCCTGATGAAATTCACCCTAAGGTACTTAATGAACTTGCTGAAGCAATCTGAGAACCGTTAGCGATTATTTTTGGTACCTCACCAGTCCTCCATGAGTTCTCAGAGGACTGGAGAAGGGCAAATCTTTAAAAAGGGGAACAAAGAGGAGCTGGGGAATTATAACCAGTCAGCTTAACTTTGATACCTGGAAAGATACCGGAACAAATTAGTAAACAATCAGTTTAGAAGCAACTAGAGAATAATAAGGTGCTAAATAGTAGCAAATATAGATTTGTGAAGAACAAATCATGCCAAGCCAACCTAATTTCCTTCTTTGACTGGGTTACTGACCTATGAGACAGGGGAAAGCAGTAGATGTGATACATCTTGATTTTAATAAGGCTTTTGACACAGACCCACGTGACATTCTCATAAGCAAACTAGAAAAATGTGGCCCACACTATAAAGTGGGTGCACAACTGGTTGAAAGGTCGTACTCAAAAAATTTACAGCTGCTACCAAACTGGGAGGGTTGCAAGCACTTTTGAGGACAGGATTAGAATTCAAAATGACCTTGACAAATTGGAGAATTGGCCTTTTATTGAATTTCATCTTGTTGATTTCAGACAAAGTACTAAACTTAGGAAGGAAAAATCAAATGTGCAACTACAAAATGGGGAAAAACTGCTAGACACAGTACAACTGAAAAAGATCTGGGGTTACAGTGGATCACAAATTGAATATGAGTTATCAATATGATGCAATTATAAAAAAAGGCTAATATTCTGGGATGTATTAACAGGAGTATTATATGTAAGACAAGGGAGCTGATTGTCCTGTTCTATTCAGCAGAGGTGACACTCCAGCTGAATATTGTATCCAGTTTTGGGCACCACACTTTAGGAAAGATGTAGACAAATTGGAGAGAATCTAGAGGAGAGCAACAAAAATGTTAAAAGGTTTAAAAAACTAACCTATGAGGAAATGTTAAAATAACTGGGTATGTTTTGTCCTGAGAAAAGAAGACAAGACAGGGGAACCTGATAAATCTTCAGACATGTTAAGGAATGTTATATAAAGGACAGTGATCAATAGTTCTTTATGTCCACCGAAGATAGGCCAAGAAGTATTGGACTTAATCTTCAGTAAGGGAGATTTAGGTTAGATATTAGGAAAAAAGTTCTATCTATAAGGATGGTTGAGTATTGGGATGGGTTCCCAAGGGAGGCTGTGGAATCCCTGTCACTGGAGGTTTTTGAGAACAGGTAAGACAAACAACTGTCAGGGATGGTCTAGGATGTTATGCTTGGTCCTGCTTCAGGGTGTGGGGGCTGGACTAGATGACCTCTCAAGAATCATAGAATCATAGAATATCAGGGTTGGAAGGGACCTTAGGAGGTCATCTAGCCCTACCCCCTGCTCAAAGCAGGACCAATCCCCAACTAAATCATCCCAGACAGCGCTTTGTCAAGCCTAACCTTAAAAACCTCTAAGGAAGGAGATTCCATCACCTCCCCAGGTAACCCATTCCAGTGCTTCACCACCCTCCTAGTGAAAAAGTTTTTCCTAATATCCAACCTAAACCTCCCCCACTGCAACTTGAGACCATTACTCCTTGTTCTGTCATCTGGTACCACTGAGAACAGTCTAGATCCATCCTCTTTGGAACCCCCTTTCAGGTAGTTGAAAGCAGCTATCAAATCCCCCCTCATTCTTCTCTTCTGCAGACTAAACAATCCCAGTTCCCTCAGCCTCTCCTCATAAGTCATGTGGCTCCAGCCCCCTAACCATTTTTGTTGCCCTCCGCTGGACTCTTTCCAAGTTTTCCACATCCTTCTTGTAGTGTGGGGCCCAAAACTGGACACAGGACTCCAGATGAGGCCTCACCAATGTCGAATAGAGGGGAATGATCACATCCCTCGATCTGCTGGCAATGCCCCTACTTATACAACCGAAAATGCCGTTAGCCTTCTTGGCAACAAGGGCACACTGTCGACTCATATCCAGCTTCTCGTCCACTGTAACCCCTAGGTCCTTTTCTGCAGAACTGCTGCCTAGCCATTCGGTCCCTAGTGTATAGCAGTGCATGGGATTCTTCCGTCCTAAGTGCAGGACTCTGCACTTGTCCTTGTTGAACCTCATCAGATTTCTTTTGGCCCAATCCTCTAATTTGTCTAGGTCCCTCTTTATGCTATCCCTACCCTCCAGCGTATCTACCACTCCTCCCAGTTTAGTGTCATCTGCAAACTTGCTGAGGGTGCAGTCCATGCTGTCCTCCAGATCATTAATGAAGATATTGAAAAAAACCGGCCCCAGGACCGACCCTTGGGGCACTCTGCTTGATACCGGCTGCCAACTAGACATGGAGCCATTGATCACTACCCATTGAGCCCGACGATCTAGCCAGCTTTCTATCCACCTTATACTCCATTCATCCAGCCCATACTTCTTTAACTTGCTGGCAAGAATACTCAGAGACTCATACACTCATAGACTTTAAGGTCAGAAGGGACCATTGTGGTCATCTAGTCTGACCTCCTGCATGATGCAGGCCACAAAAGCTGACCCACCCACTTTCCCTTAACTCAGCTGTTGAAGTCTCCAGATCGTGATTTAAAGACTTCAAGTCGCAGAGAATCCTCCAGCTTGCGACCCCTGCCCTATGCTGTGGGCGACCGTATCAAAAGCTTTGCTAAAGTCAAGGAATAACACGTCCACTGCTTTCCCCTCATCCACAGAGCCAGTTATCTTGTCATAGAAGGCAATTAGGTTAGTCAGGCATGACTTGCCTTTGGTGAATCCATGCTGACTGTTCCTGATCATTTTCCTCTCCTCTAAGTGCTTCAGAATTGATTCCTTGAGGACCTGCTCCATGATTTTTCCAGGGACTGAGGTGAGGCTGACTGGCCTGTAGTTCCCTGGATCCTCCTCCTTCCTTTTTTTAAAGATGGGCACTACATTAGCCTTTTTCCAGTCATCTGGGACCTCCCCCGATCACCATGAGTTTTCAAAGATAATGGCCAATGGCTCTGCAATCACATCCGCCAACTCCTTTAGCACCCTCAGCAGCGCATCCGGCCCCATGGACTTGTGCTCGTCCAGCTTTTCTAAATAGTCCTGAACCACTTCTTTCTCCACAGAGGGCTGGTCACCTCCTCCCCATGCTGTGCTGCCCAGTGCAGTAGTCTGGGAGCTGACCTTGTTCGTGAAGACAGAGGCAAAAAAACCATTGAGTACATTAGCTTTTTCCACATCCTCTGTCACTAGGTTGCCTCCCTCATTCAGTAAGGAGCCCACACTTTCCTTGACTTTCTTCTTGTTGCTAACATAGGTTCCTTCCAGTCCTACATTACTATGATTCTATGATTTTTTTAATCTAATCACTTTTTATTAGCAATCTGAGGTGTTGTAACAACAGCAGTTTAAAAAAAAAAGTGCAGTCCTGTCTGAATATTTCTTAAGTTGGCTCTCTTTCTTCAAGAGTGTTTTAAAATAGCTAATGAAAAAGAGGATGATGTTGGAAGGTGCTAGTACCTGGTAATTATTTGTGGCACAATACTGAAGAGAATCATTCCAGAAAGCATATCTGGATTTCAGACCCTGATTTAGAACAGTGGTAAGAACCTCAGGCTATTCCAGAGAAGCAAGAATGCCTGGCCTGCATACAGTATACACCAGGGGTAGGCAACCTATGGCACACGTGCCAAAGGCGGCACGCGAGCTGATTTTCAGTGGCACTCACACTGCCCGGGTCCTGGCCACCGGTCCGGGGGGCTCTGCATTTTAATTTAATTTTAAATGAAGCTTCTTAAACATTTAAAAAACCTTATTTACTTTACATACAACAATAGTTTAGTTATATATTATAGACTTATAGAAAGAGACCTTCTAAAAACGTTAACATGTATTACTGGCACGCGAAACCTTAAATCAGAGTGAATAAATGAAGACTCGGCACCCCACTTCTGAAAGGTTGCCGACCCCTGGTATACACACTTGCAAGACAGGTGTTGGTGCACTTAGCCATCCTCTCCATAAGGCCATGTAGAACTATACCCCTGGCTATTTAGTGTTCCTCAGCATCATTGATAATGCCTCAGTCCCATTCAGCAGAGGAGATACAGCCTGTCCTGAAATAGACATTTGACACACTTGTACCATTTCTGTGCAAGCCCACTTTATATGTAGGATGTGTTTTATGATTGGCACCCATTTGTTATGGCAGTGGCACTGCTTACAGCTCTTGCAAACTCAGCTCTGAGGCAGTCAAGATGTAAATGCAACTTTTCAAATATTCTTAATGTTATTGCAGAGTTCAGAATCAGGAGTAGGGAGAGCTCATTTAACACTACCATGCAGAACTGATTTAAGGTACTAGCTAATATTTGCCAGCCTATTTAGTGGGGGAGATTTGGCAGGCTTTTGCTATTAAATTACTGTATTTACATAGCAGCAAAGAGTCCTGTGGCACCTTATAGACTAACAGACGTATAGGAGCATGAGCTTTCGTGGGTGAATACCCACTTCTTCGGATGCATGTAGTGGAAATTTCCAGGGGCAGGTATAAATATGCAGGCAAGAATCAGTGTAGAGATAACGAGGTTAGTTCAATCAGGGAGGATGAGGCCCTCTTCTAGCAGTTGAGGTGTGAACACCAAGGGAGGAGAAACTGCTTTTGTAGTTGGCTAGCCATTCACAGTCTTTGTTTAATCCTGAGCTGATGGTGTCAAATTTGCAGATGAACTGAAGCTCAGCAGTTTCTCTTTGAAGTCTGGTCCTGAAGTTTTTTTGCTGCAGGATGGCTACCTTTAAATCTGCTATTGTGTGTCCAGGGAGGTTGAAGTGTTCTCCTACAGATTTTTGTATATTGCCATTCACCACGGTGCAAATAAGTGACGGTCATGTTAACACCACCCTATACTGAAAACCCACCGACCACTATGCCTACCTTCATGCCTCCAGCTTCCATCCCGGACACACTACACGATCCATTGTCTACAGCCAAGCACTGAGATACAACCGTATCTGCTCCAACCCCTCAGACAGAGACCAACACCTACAAAATCTTCACCAAGCATTCTCAAAACTACGATACCCGCATGAGGAAATAAGGAAACAGATCAACAGAGCCAGATGTGTACCCAGAAGCCTCCTACTGCAAGACAAGCCCAAGAAAGAAACCAACAGAACTCCACTGGCCATCACATACAGTCCCCAGCTAAAACCTCTCCAATGTATCATCAGTGATCTACAACCCATCCTGGACAACGATCCCTCACTTTCACAGGCCTTGGGTGGCAGGCCAGTCCTCGCCCATAGACAACCTGCCAACCTGAAGCATATTCTCACCAGTAACCACACACCGCACCATAGTAACTCTAACTCAGGAACCAATCCATGCAACAAACCTCGATGCCAACTCTGCCCACATATCTACACCAGCGATACCATCACAGGACCTAACCAGATCAGCCACACCATCACCGGTTCATTCACCTGCACGTCCACCAATGTAATATACGCCATCATATGCCAGCAATGCCCCTCTGCTATGTACATCGGCCAAACTGGACAGTCTCTACATAAAAGGATAAATGGACACAAATCAGATATTAGGAATGGCAATATACAAAAACCTGTAGGAGAACACTTCAACCTCCCTGGACACACAATAGCAGATTTAAAGGTAGCCATCCTGCAGCAAAAAAACTTCAGGACCAGACTTCAAAGAGAAACTGCTGAGCTTCAGTTCATCTGCAAATTTGACACCATCAGCTCAGGATTAAACAAAGACTGTGAATGGCTAGCCAACTACAAAAGCAGTTTCTCCTCCCTTGGTGTTCACACCTCAACTGCTAGAAGAGGGCCTCATCCTCCCTGATTGAACTAACCTCGTTATCTCTACACTGATTCTTGCCTGCATATTTATACCTGCCCCTGGAAATTTCCACTACATGCATCCGAAGAAGTGGGTATTCACCCACGAAAGCTCATGCTCCTATACGTCCTATAAGGTGCCACAGGACTCTTTGCTGCTTTTAAAGATCCAGACTAACATGGCTACCCCTTTGATACTTGTATTTACATAGTGTTTGTAGTGTGCTTAGCAAAAATAAAGACAAGACCCGTGCCCCCAAAGAGCGTACAATCTAAATACTCAATGTACAAATGAGGGATGAGATGTAACAAAGAACAAGTGATTTAGTGGTGGGGGTTAGCACCTGTCCTATTCCCATTCCACAACTTATTCATTTGTGTGTGTGTTTTCTAGCATCTATTTCTGTTCACATTTAGTTGAAAGGAGGACTAGGGTTTGTAGGGCTTATGGAAGGAGTGTGTTTTAAAGAGGGATTTGGAGGATGATTTACAAGTTAAGGGACTAAATTCCATGTACTTTGGCAGAGCTGAGTTTGTGCCACTGCCACACATATGCATGAGAACTAGATGTTGGTTGGCTACACAACATGTGCCACATGCACAGCAGGTTAATGCAGAAATGGTACAAACTGGTTAGCCATCCCTCAATTCCCTCCTCCTTCAAGTCCTTCCTCAAAACATTTTTCTTCCATCCTAATAACCCCAGTGTGGAAGAGGGCATATCTGTGTACAGAACTGTTATTTCAGAGTGTTTTCTTCTCCCTCCCAGTGAAGTTAAATAAAGTCCTTACTTACTAATACTTTAACTCCCAGTGCCCTTTGACTCAGTGCTTAAGAACCTTTCTCCTCTTCTCTCAGAGTGCACTGTGCAAAGGTGCTAGTACACAGATTGCAAGGGCAGAATTAGTTCAGTTTTCGGGGAAAAGCTGTATCTTTGTGCTGGTTTGAATAGAGTAGTGTCAGACACTGGTCATGGATCTGGTTCTTAAGATGAGCTGTTACCAGTACCCTGGTTCTTAGCTCCTACTGCCTGAATGCCTCATGGAAACACAAAGCATGGACCGATATCTTCATCAGATTAGATGCCATGTAGGTCAGAAAGAATAATCCCCCAAAGTGTAATGTTCTAAAGAGGAGTTCATAGAAAGCATGGTCCTGCACCCATTGAAGTCAATGGGAATTTTGTCATTGACTCCAGTGGGTGCAGGACTGAGCCCATTTTTCTGTGATTATTGGGTTGGGAAGGATTTTGATGCCTGCTCTAGGCAAAGATGCTGCCTACTGTGGAAGGGGAATGATCCTAAATCTGGGGTGGGAAAGTGAGGAGAGAGAGTGCAGCAGTTCATGGTCGGTAATGGGTGGCCCCGTGGATGAATTAGGAGTATAGCCCAATAGAATTTATTTTGAGACCCTTCTTCTGTGTTGTTGCAATTACCTTTTCTCTTGGTACCATTGCAGCCTGAAAACCTACTTTACACATCCAAAGAAAAGAATGCAGTACTCAAGCTCACAGACTTCGGTTTTGCCAAAGAGACCACTGTACAGAATGCACTGCAGACGCCCTGTTACACTCCTTATTATGTGGGTGAGTCTTCTGGGAGGCCCTCCTCCACATGTATAATCATCCCAGCGAGCCTGAAGACCTCGGGAAAGCTCCCCATGCTGTGAAGGGCACCTCTTTTCTCCCACAGAGATGAAAAGGAGGAACCCAGAATTTTAATTGAGGTCATACTTGGACACTAACCTAGTCCCAACACAGAGTTCAAGCCCTTCTGCGTGGGAAGGAGAGAGAAAACGTAATGGCAAACTTGGCTATACAGAAATAATGTTGGCTTTTTCACTGTGGGTTGATGTGATTAAATCCATAATCCGAACCTAGCCTTCACAACCATTGGATGTTTTCTTGCAAAACTTTGCTTAGCATAAAAACATGGTGAGAGAAAACAGGGTGATTGATCATTCCCCCAACTATAAAGGTGCATTTTTAAAGTAGGAAAATGGAGAAATTGGTAATCCAAGAACAAAATTTAGTCTTGGCTGAAATGTTGCCTTCCTTGCATCCAGCAGTGTGTACCAATGTACTGAATGTCTCATTACACTGTACTTGTACTAATTCTAGGGTATAGCCACTGCAATCTTTAGGACAGTGATTTCCTCAAGATAGGATGAAAAGTCACTCTCCCTTTTGTATGGCTGAGTCAGTTTGCACTCATAACCCCTCTTTGGGGATGAGAAGGGATCATAAAAAGCCTTCACTATTTTGGCAGAGCTGGTCCCCTTTGCTATACATATGAAAGCCTATTTGATGTTTTTAATGGGGTAAGTATCTTCATGGGGGGCTGGGCAAAATTCAAGTGATAATGGCAAAAACCATGTAAAGAAAAACAGCACTAGGAAAACAACATTGGGCTGTACCCACCATGCGTAGGATCAGCACACTGACATGTTAAAGGAATTCATATCCACATATTTTAATGTCCTATATATTTGCACTTGAACAGGCTGACTTTTCCCATTCCATACCTCTATAAACCAGCATGAATCGCTCATATACTCAGAGAACCTTTTTCTTGCTAAGCAAACCTAAAAACAATTTGTTTCGCCTAAGAAAAAAACAGTTTTCCCCACCTCCCGAGCCCCTGATACCTTTTTTTCTCATTTTTGTACTTTTGTAAGAATTAGATGCGGTGGAGTATAATAATTCTGGCTGTAACCAACCACAATCCAGGCAGGTGCTGTGCAAGACTTCCCCACATAGCTCTGTCAGTGCACTTCAGTTCCAATCTCTGCAATATGCACTCCTGTTTATTCCAATCCTGGATCCCCATAAAGTCCTGAGCTGCAGCACCCTCTGCTACTTTAGCTCAGGACTTCTCCTGAGCAGAGATTTGCCAATGAGGAATTGTGCAGTTTTTCAGATTGACACCCATACACGTGGAGCTCCATAGAGATCACACAGCAGTTTGTAAATAGAAAAGATAGCAGTGATACCCAGTGATAGCAATCATTTATTTTTTCCTGCAACATATATTTGTTGTCATTTTATACTACTACTTGCTGTTTAGAGGTGAGGAAAATATCTGGCAATCAACTGTTTCTGATTTTTCCCTTCCTCAGCCCCGGAAGTCCTCGGTCCTGAGAAATATGACAAATCATGTGACATGTGGTCTCTTGGTGTCATCACATATATTCTGTAAGTATGAGATATGGGGACAGATGAATAAACAAGGGTAGGCCAGCTATTAGCATACTCTGGACCCATATGTCTTGCCTACCTCCATCCCAGATACCATTGCACTAAGTAATGGACTAGTCACTGGGATTTTACTCATCCCATCTTTGGAAGAATCATAGGCTGTATGACTTTATATGGGACAAAGGAATGTGGAGATTTCCTCGTTACAACCATTCAATGCACCTCTCTTACAGCCTGTGTGGGTTTCCTCCATTTTACTCCAACACCGGACAAGCCATTTCCCCAGGGATGAAAAGGAGAATTCGGATGGGGCAATATGGGTTTCCCAATCCAGAATGGTCTGAAGTATCAGAAGAAGGTAACTGAACAAGCCTGTGTCTCTGTTGCTCACACATACACACTGGATGGTGAGAGGGGTATGTGTTTACATTTCAGACTGTTTCTAAGGAGTCTTTCTTTTGTGATGTCCTTTAAATCAAGACTTTATAAAATGACACAGGGAAGGGCTAGGGATTGATGCATTTCCTGAGCAGTGTGGAACGTAAATAACAGAAAACTTTTACTAAAGGGCACTTAGTGCTGGTGAGAGGTGTTAAACATCCCTGGAAACTGAAGACCTTAATCTATAGAACAGGTAACAGTGTGGTGCAAGGTGAGCTGCAGGGGAGAACTCAGACATTGGCCTCCTTATTGATACTGCCAACTTCTCAAAATAAATTTTGTGATGTGGGTGGACACTTATCATCCAGGTATTAGGCCAGGGGTCGGCAACCTTTCAGAAGTGGTGTGCCAAGTCTTCATTTATTCACTCTAATTTAAGGTTTTGCGTGCCGGTAATACATTTTAATGTTTTTAGAAGGTCTCTTTCTATAAGTCTATATTATATAACTAAACTATTGTATTTAAAGTAAACAAGGTTTTCAAAATCTTTAAGAAGCGTCATTTAAAATTAAATTAAAATGCTGATCTTACGCCACCAGCCTGCTCAGCTCGCTGCCAGCCTGGGGTTCTGTTCACCTAGGCCAGCAGCAGGCTGATCAGGGCTGCGGCCGGGACCCCAGACCTGGGGCGGGGGGGAGTGTTTCAGGGGTCAGGGCAGAGGGCTGGGGGAGGGGGTGCAGGGCAGAAGGCTGGGGTGTGTGTGTGTGGGGGGGGGTTTCAGAGATCAGGGCAGAAGGCTGGGTGTGTGGGGGTTCAAGGGTCAGGTCAGAGGGCTGTGAGCTGTGCAGGGCAGAAGGCTGGATGTGCGTTGGGGTGTGGGGGGTTCAGGGCTGGTGGTGTGTGGGGGTGCAGGGCAGAAGGCTGGGTGTGTGTTGGAGTGTGGGGAGTTCAGGGCTGGGGGTGTGGGGGGGTGCAGGGCAGAAGGCTGGGTGTGTGTTGGGGTGTGGGGAGTTCAGGGCAGAGGGCTGGGGTGTGTGGGGGGGTGCAGGGCAGAAGGCTGGGTGTGTGTTGGGGTGTGGGGGGTTCAGGGCAGAGGGATGGGGCTGTGGGGGTGCAGGGCAGAAGGCTGGGTGTGTGTTGGGGTGGGGGGGTTCAGGGCAGAGGGCTGGGGGGGGTGGGGGTGCAGGACAGAAGGCTGGGTGTGTGTTGGGGTGGGGGGGGTGCAGGGCAGAAGGCTGGGGTGCTGGGCTCGTGGGGGTGCTCCCAGCGGCTCATGGCAGGGGGCTGGAAGGGATATATGCCCTGTTCCACCCCCTTCCCCCAGGCTCCGTCCCTACCTCTCTCTCTACGGAACTGTGTGCACGCTGCCGCTCTTCCCCCTCCCCCTCGCTAGGGCCATCAGATGATTGGCGCAGGGAAGGAGAGGAAGAGGGGCAGGAAAGAAGCAGGGGAGGGGGGGAAGCTTGGCTGCCGCAGAACCAAGCTTCTGCCTCCTGCCCCCGCAGGGGAGAGCGGTGGGCGGGGGGGCTGAGTGGGGCTGGGGGCCGGGACCGCGGCAGGGAGCTGCGTGCCACTCAAAATCGGCTCGCGTGCCATGTTTGGCACGCGTGCCGTAGGTTGCTGATCCCTGTATTAGGCTGAGGTCAACAATCTATTTCAGCTAAACTAGTGTGACCAAAGTCAGCTGTTGAGTGGTGACCTGGATGAATTAAAATCAGTGTGCTAGAAGTGGAAGGTTCTGATTCCCTGTTACTACACCAGTTTCCTAGACCACCTACTCTCACTTGCCAAACCATGTGTCAGGGAAATAAGTTCAGCAGCTTCTGATCATACTTCTAATGATAGAATGGCTTGTTAGAAAAGAAGTGGGTTATACTGTGATAACACCCTTTAATTTTTACTTATTGAGTGAAAACCAGATATCATCACTGTGTCACACTGTGAGATGTGGTACAGCTGTCCATTTTGGGATCTCATGAACGTGCATGCGGAGTGGGCCACTGCACATTTAATGTGAAGGACGATGCATCAGTTGTATGTCCCCGGGTGAATGCTCATTCTCCCCTGGATTCTGTTCCTATCCTCTCCCAGGACAGCAGTTATTAAAATGCTAGAGGAAGGTGGAGAGAGGTAATTTATTTGGAAAACTTGTTTTCATATGGATGTGATTGAGGGTAGTTCCCTCCTAATTTGAACCTATTCAGCCCTCTCTACAAACCAAACTCAGCAATGGGTCCCCTTGAACCAGTGCTGAAAACTGTTTAACTGCTAGTATGGATGGGACAAAACTGATTACAGAAAGAATAATACGCCAACAGTGCTGAGAACAATTTTGTCTGGTATATGCCGTGGTCATTAAAGGTTTAGATATTAAGTTGATGTAGAGCTACAGAAAACCCTGTGTTAGACAACAGCCAAGGTGTACAGTTTTCAACACTGGTCCAGCGGGACCCACTGCTGACACCTGTAGTCAGCAACAGGTTAGTTTCAGGGTGTAGACTGGCTCATAGAATCCCTAACCCTCTTGTCTCCTCTTCCTACTATCTTTCCTGTGTGCGTGTGTTTGTGTGTACATGTACTTATGTTCTCTTTCTGTCTCTCCCATCTCCTCTGCTTTTCAACATGAGAGCAGACACAGGTAGGTGTCTTGAGATGTATACAATTACCCTTCTTAATTCTTGTTCTGAAGATTGTGCTGGATATAGCTGAATACAGTGTGCTATGTTGGTACTTGTCTTTCAGCCAAGCAGCTGATTCGTCACTTGCTTAAGACAGACCCGACTGAGAGAATGACGATTTCTCAGTTTATGAATCATCCTTGGATTAACGTGAGTCCTGCGTGATTTTTACAAAGGAGAGGGATGGATTCTTACATGCAGAGCCTGAAATGCTGCTCTGCCTGGCACAGGAAGGGAGAGCGTTGTTGTTATTACTCATTGTTAATTAGCAAAGACTCTACCCAATGTGCTCTCTGTAAAAGGACACCTGTCTGCAAAGAGACAGTTCCTCATTGTGGTACCAGAGGACACACTTTACAGTTCTTGTGAGCAAGAACCAAGTACATCCCTACCTACTCTCAGCCAGGAGTTGCTACTGACTGTAGCATGCGCCACCCTCCTCCCTTTAAAAAAAGCCATGGTACTTCATTGTTGCAGAACTTATGAAGAGCTATTATTAGAAGTCCCAGGCTTAGCTATATTGATATGAATTCAGAGCCTCATGCTAAGGGAATTCTTATCCTTGGCATAGATCTGAAAATGCCTGGGAAAGGGGAAGGATTTATGCACTGAAACCTATGAAAAAACAACAGAGACTGGTATACATGATGGTGTTGAGGAAACTAGTTCAAGTCTTGCTTTGTCACTTGTGTTTTTTTTCTCCCAAGTATTTGAGCAGATGTCTCTATTTCATAAAGTAATATTTATTATCTCAAGCAGGAAGCAAATTCCTGCTAGGGTTCCAAGGTGCTATCGGGATGAATCAAGCACAGAGGCTTTTAGGATGCGATCTCTGGTCTGTAGGTGTCACTGGGAATGTTATAAATTTTCGACGTTCGTGCCTAACACGGAGCTTGGTTCTCACTCCCATGAAAACAAACCCAAAGGAAACAGAATGCTTACAATGCACAATCCTTTCTCCCAGGGATGGCAGTTCTAAGGAACTTCCCTGTCTGTGCTCACCCCAGGAGGAAGAGACACAAACAGCAACATAACTTCATATAGTGTCTTATTTTATTGTATTCATTGCTGAAGATAAGTCTGCGATGCCTTTCATCTGAAGATCTCAAAGCCCAAACATGAAGGATGTAGCCTTATTAGCCCCCTGTGAATCAGCTGGGTGTCCTCATTTTGTGTTTGAAGCATGGATGAGGGCACTATCGTTGCAGCCCATGCATCTCGGGTGCAAGAGGATGTGGTTTGTCGTTTAGGAGGAACATGTCCTCCAGTCAGTTGGTATGGAAGTGGCAGTCAGCAAGCAGTAACTGTCAGCAGGTGGGGGCACACTCAGCTCCTGCTCAGAGAAACTAAAATGCACTCCATGGTGCCAGTTTTCCATTCCCACCTCCCCAGCCTATCCTTGACAAATCATGCCTCGGTCAGCAGGAGACTTTTTCCAGAGAAGGCATCAGCCATGCTTTTGGCTTCCTCTTGCCATATTAGCTAGAGCAGGATTTAATTTTATGGCACCCTGACCTGGGTGGCCTTTAGGCACTACTACAATATAAACGTTAAATGATGATAACATGCACAGGGATCTCTTCACCCTTTGCTGAAATGCAGCCTGCTTTGGTATGGAATGCAACAGCAGGAGAATTCTGTGCCCAACTGAGTCTACAGTGTGAGCTGTAGACAGGCAAAATGTCATTACTCAGCTGGAATTTAGCAAGGAAATTGAGCTAACAACCCTACTCTACCAAAAAGATCTACAAGACCTTTCTTGACAAGAGATCATGGACCTCAGTCTTAAGTCTTATCTGAAAGAGCATCTCAAGCAAAACAGTTGTTGGGGGCATTGAATATGTACTTACTCAAGATAATAAAACTATATATTTCTCTTCTGTAGCACCTTTCAGCCAAGGATCTAAATTATTTTCAGCCATTAATTGAGCCTCCCAACCTTTTCCTGTGAGTTATTTTGTACCTATTTTACATTTGGATGAATAATCATCCCTCACTCATATATAGCACTTTTCATCAGTAGATCTCAAAGTGCTTTACAAAAGGAGGTCAGTATCATTGTTCTCATTTTACTGATGGGGAAACTGAGGCACAAAGTAGCTTGGTTATTTGCCCAGCATCACACTGCAAATACTGAGCAGAGCTGGGAATAGAACTCAAGTGACCGAATTCCCAATCACCTGTTCCAAACATTTGATTGTGTTTCCACCTGTCAATTCACCCAGACCTGACTTTTCCTGAAAGGTTTCCTATGGGAGTACTACTGTGTCCCTCCCTACATTTAAGGTCTGATGAGATCATAGCCAGTAGTACTATATGTGCAGAATGAAATTTCCCCTATCACAAATGCTAGAAGAAAAATAATGAACTGCTTGGAATGGGATACTTAATGAATGAACAGTTGTTAAAAACAAAGTATAATAAGAATACACAATATATGGTTTAAAAAAACCTAGAAAAGAATAAAAAACAAATGAAATGCCAGACTGTGGCTTCTACATCCTCTATGCCTTGGTGATATTTTAGGGGGATAATAATACTTCTCTACCTTACAGGGTGAAAAAAGGATAAATGCATTTGATTGTTGGGCACTCAGATTCTAAGGTAATGGGAGGCCATTTAAGTAGCTTAGATAGGTCTTCTGCCTCATATACATTCATGAGAGTAAGTGATCATTTCACACAGCTAGCTTTGCAGAATGCTTCTTTCTGGTTTTATTTCTCTCCTTAGAAATCAATGGTGGTACCGCCAACCCCTCTTCATACTGCACGGGTCCTGCAAGAGGATAAAGACCACTGGGATGAAGTGAAGGTCAGCCAAAGAACAGCTGCGTGAATTATTAGTTTTGTGGTTATTGGGGATTCTTCCCAGAATGGGGTTTGAGAAGGGGTGGAGAGGCCTTTCTTTCTTTGGAATGAAAGAAATCCAAACATGTTAATGCATGGAAATGCACATTATGGGCACCCAAACAACCTTAACTCTGCCCTGAGACACCATGAGGAAAAAGAGTGAAAAAGATCTAATTTGTCTTTTAAAAAAATCATTTAAATCTAATCTGGGACTCCAAACACTGTTGTGCATTGATCATAACTGTATGGTTATTACATTGTCATTATAGGGCAGACTTAAGGTTGTTTGGATTCTCTAACTCTGTTTCCATACCTTAACATATTTGCATTTCTTTTAAGGTTAACTGTATTTTATAATGTTTGGGTTTGGAATAATTGCAACATCCCTGTAATGTATTTTAACCTAAATTACTCAGACATTCTCTCAACTTTTAAACTACATTAAGATGGAGTTTTGTCTGCGAAATGAGTTAAGGTAAGGCCAAGACTCACATATAAAATGTCATTAAAGGGATTGAGATGATAGTTTCATTTATGATTTTTCAGTCCCATGTCTCTATTTGATTGTATGTATTTTGTTCAGGCCTCTTGGATGTTCTCTGATCACTTGACCATTAGTCTGGTGCATTCTCTTGTAAATTTGAACTATTTTCTGTTTGCAAAATTCATTGACACTCACATAGGCAGCCTACATTGAGTAGGAGTAAGATTTTTGCTCCCATACCTTGTTAGCGGGTGATAACACTTTTAGTCTCTCCCAGGCAACAGAAAGGTCTAATTTATTATTGATTATAATATAACCTACAACAGGGCTCCATTCTGTCAGACAGTCACTCATCAGTAGGATGGAATAGCTGTCTTGCCTATGTCTGAGTTTTCACAATTGTTCAATGTGGTTTCAGGAAGAGATGACAAGTGCTTTGGCTACCATGAGAGTGGACTACGACCAAGTGAAAATCAAAGACTTGAAAACATCCAACAACCGCCTCCTCAACAAACGCCGCAAGAAACAGAAACAGGCAGGCACCTCCTCCGCAGCCCCAGGATGTAACAACCAATGAGAATAAAGGAGAGGAGGCTGAGGATTTGAGGGTTAAAATTAAAAGGAACAAATAAAAATGAGCAGGGTCAGCTCACCCTATACCACAAAGGGGCTGGCCTTGAGAAAAAGAGGAACCTGGCCTGCAAAGGGGGGAAGTGTTAAGGACTACATCATTCTAGAACTTTTTCTGGGCTTTGCTTTTTAAGGGGGATTTGTTCTCGTCATATGATTTTTGCATGTTGCCAGGGGTACCTAGCATTACCAGAAATTGTGGAATTTTGACACAGCTTTAGCTGTTTTGGGGCAGCAGAGGGTACAGGAAATCAAGTCTTAGGATACTGATGCACAAAGGTTTTAACCACAGCCTGACTTCTACTGTGATTTTAAGCTTGTGGAGGGGAAGACCAAAGTGTTCTGGTAGGAGAGGTTCAAGAGTTCGGGCAAGGGGAATGGAGTGAAACATCACTGCTCTCTTCACACAAGCAGCACAGTCTCAACTCTTGGTGTTGCTGGCGCATCTGAATCGCAGCTCATGCTAGCATTGGTTAGAACAGTGAGTGTTTTCCAGGTTTAACTCCTACAGCTGCACATCATCATCTGAATAGGGAACCACTGTCCTTGGTTTAGGAAAACCTTCCTGTGCAGCTAATGGATGGAGTAAGGGTTTCCTTCTTGCATTTCCTTATTCACACAGATCCTTAGTCTTATGTGAAATTCAGGTTTTGTAGCACTTTTCTAATTCAGTAGTTTGTTCATTTTCTACAGTTACAATGATGCCATGTCTGTTCTATTGGCATATCCCTCTCTTGCGTTTTTTGTTTTTGTTTTTTAAATCTATGGCAGTATTTTACATAAAGCTGTTTGTTTTTAATTAGGACTCAGAACATGTCATTAATCCTTCTGAGTCTGTGAACCTTCAATGAACACAACTGGATAACTATCATATACACACCTCTGCTCTAAAGAGAGGTGTCTGAAGTCCACAAAGAAATGGAAAGGGTTGTTCTCTGTAGGAAATCCCATTGTCTGACTTCATCCAGTCTATTACATGCAGGTCTTATGCCTGATGTAAGATGCTTATTTCTGTTAGGTTTTACCTCCTGTGCTTTAACAAGCAAACTTTAAACCTTGGGGAGTATTTTGACCCATTCTGACACTAGAAAGTGTAAACCTATGTCAGCAATACTGCTGGATCCAGAGTCCCAACATGGATATGCACCCATTGGTTTTTTTTTCCTAACTCAAACTTCTGTTTTATGGTATTCTGGCTGTGGTTTGTTAATTTGTTCTTCTACTTTATGTTCAGATTGTTTCCTCTTACTGCATTACGGGTTTTATTTGAGGCGAACAAAATATCATCAAGAATGTTGAGAGCTTTTTATGTGAAATTAAGTGCTTCCATTGGTGCAAATAAACACATTGTAACAAGGGAAATAAGGGCTGAAAGGGTCAGACAAGAGGACAGCAGTGTACAGGAAGCAAAGCAATCCTGCCAAACAGGGTCTGGATCTTCCAATCTATCTGAAAGCCACACTGAACGTGTTACCTCTCCACTGAAGATTTGCTTGATGCTTTGACCTTACAGAGGGGCTCTGGTCCCATGTAGGAAGCACTGGCTCTCCCTACAAACCATCCACTTTTCTTTGTGTAATCTTAGGATTTTACAAAATTATTTTAATAAATCATGATGTTCTAGCATTTCTTCCTACAGTAGTCCCTGTTTTCATTGAAATGTTGTGTGGTTTCATGATAGAGTACCAGGTACAGGCATCTTTGAGGATTTTGGCAGGAAAGGAAAAGTTTAAAAAGGAAAAATACCACCTGCACTCAAAGGCTGGCCAGCTTATCTGAACATCTTTTTGCTCTCAAAGCTTTGTTTTTAAATAGAAATCTCTGTAAATGCAAGCACTGAAGGGTTATTTCATGTTCTCAATCTAGCTACTCCCATGACCATAGTGTATCTCAAATTAATTGATTTATCCTTTAGGCTCTGGTATAATAGGGAAACATTACTCCCCTATCTATAAAATGGGGATAATAAGGCAGAGAGCGATTAAGTGACATGCCCATGGTCACATGGATGGAGGTCTGTGTCAGAGCTAGGAATTGATCTCCTTAGTCCCAGTTTAGTGCCTTTACCACAAGACCATCCATCCTTCCTCCCAAGAGTTCATCTGTTTTCAGAGAGTAGCTACCACATCATACCAGCCATCTGAGTTGTACACCTCTTCAAGTTGGAATTTGTTCTCCCATATCCCAGCTAGTAGGGCAAGGAGTGCAAAGGATGTCTTTCTAGTAATCTGCCCGTTTTTGATTATATAGAAATATGACAGCCATCGTGGTCCCAGTGTTATTCATCCTCTGCAGTGGGTTTCCCATCATCTAAAGGTTAAAAGTCTGAGCCGTTGGTCTCCTGCAAAACAATGGCTCATGTTTTCTCTTAACTTGTCAGTTCAAGCAGTCTGGAGCTCTTTAAGGCAGTGATTCTCAACCAGGGGTACATGTACTACTGCGGGTATGTAGAGGTCTTCTGGGGGTACATCGACTCATCTAGATATTTGCCTAGTTTTATAACTGGCTACATAAAAAGCACTAACGAAGTCAGTACAAACTAAAATTTCATACAATGACTTGTTTATACCGCTCTATATACTGTACACTAAAATATAAGTACAATATTTATATTCCAATTGATTTTATAATTGTATAAAATGAGAACATAAGCAATTTTTCAGAAATAGTGTGCTGTGACACTTTTGTATGTTTGTCTGATTTTGTAAGCAAGTAGTTTTTAAGTGAGGTGAAACTTGAGGGTGTGCAAGACAAATCAGACTCCTTCAAAGAAGGGGTACAGTAGTCTGGAATGGTTGAGAGCCACTGCTTTAAGGGATGTGCTTAAGCATTGGTCATTTCTGATGGAGAACTCCAAAGTATACTAAGGGCCCAATTCATCACTACATTACCCCAAGTTTACAGCAGTGTAATTTCCTCAAAATCAGTGGAGTTACGCCACTGGAAAACTGGAGTGACAAATTGGTGAGTCAGGCCCTCAGGTACTCAAATTCCAGTCCCTGGACAGTGGAAGCTGTGACATATTATTTTTCTGACTAATGCCATCACATTCTGTTGTACCGTGACATCTAGGAATGGACTAAGTCAAACCACAAGGGGCAGCCCCAAGAAGATCTCCAAAGTACAGTGTGAAAATGGGGAGAGGGGGCATGAGGGAATATTTCTGCTTAACATCTTTTAATGAGGGACAGAGGAACATGTGAGGTAAATGCCATGTAATATATGTCAAGCCTTCAAGCCCAAATGTGCTACAACTTCAGCCATGTAGGGGAAACTGGCTACAACATGGTTGTTACACAATCTGGTTCCATTTACAATATAAACAAGCTTTGTTTTAACCTTATTACTGAGCCACACCAAAGCCTTGGATACATCAAAGATTTCAGCAGGGTTTGAGCATGTGGTTAATGTGCCATCCTCACTGAAATATGCAAGTGTTTTGTAACTGAATCTGGGGATAATTATGTTGTAAGCCTTCCCGCCCCCCCCCCCCCCCCCCCCCACTACATGGCAAAAGATGTAGATTAGACAAAGCCTTGGAAAATGAAGGCTTTTAATTTCAAAGGTTTTTTTGTGGATGTGGAGCTACCTGCTGGTCCTTCGGCATCATTGCACTTGTTACAGCATTAAAAAGTGGTGAGTATTAAGAGTCTCAACATCAGTAAGAAGCAAGGATGGGAACATAGAACATCGAACAAAGTAAAACAAAATTGCTTTTAGTGGATAGCATCCACACCCTAAAGATTTTTGTAATGATACTGAAATGTTGCAACTGTTTGAAGCTCAGTGATTTTTTTATTTTTTTTTATTTTTTGGTGCCTACCTTAATGTAGGTTACTCTGCCATGGAAGAGGTTTGCAAGACAAGGCATGAATGGTGCTCTGTATTCTATGGATTCTCATGTTTCATAGAAGATCTTTTCCTTGTGGTCTTTAGCTCAGTTATACAAAATACCCATCACAACACTCTCACACATCATAAAGTGCTCCGATTATTAGCTATGGTACTTGGATCTTACCTCCATGAACCCTACCCCCACTCCCATGCAGTCCTCCCACTTGGTATAATAGCTTCTTTGGAACATACTGCTTGGGAGTCCAAATTGATCGCCTGTTTTTAAAGAGGATAGACTATTATAAAACTGATTCATTTGCATATTCATCAGTCACATGGATGAGGTGACACAGCCAGGAAGAGAAAGAAGTGAATGGCCAATAGGACAGGCTGCAAAGAAAACATAGATTAAAAAGAAAAAAAAAATCTTTTAGGCAGAAGCTGAATAAGAACTGTATCCACAATTCCCTGCCCATTTCTTTTAATGATTGCTTATGGGCTGCCACTTCCCTTGTGCGTGTCTCCAGCCCATCTCTCTCCCTCTCATGTGTGCACTCTCTCACACACACATACAGTAATTCCCTCCACCAGCTTTTCTCTGCCTGTATTACACATCTGACTACCTCCTTGTCTTTGATCAAATGTACATTGTGATGAACCTTTTCTGACACACTACATTTCAAAACCAATTTTAATTGTAAGCCATTGTTCTACTGCTGTGTCTTCTAATTGAGAAAACACAGCATGCAGCCTTGGGACTGCATGTCTTAACTCTTCATTGGCTGGGGTTTGGAAGCCCATTTAAAAGTAGGGTGCTACATACTCAGTTTGATCTAATTTCCTGTTCTCATTTCAATTAACTTGGGTTTTTTTGGCCAGTATATGACTAAGTTCTGATTGTGAGGCTTTTTGAGAAGAGGGGTATTTGGTGGGATGGGGAGTTGGTGGTCTTGGAGGTATATTTGTGAAAACGTTTTTTGCAATGTTTTGAAACATCTGTTAGGGGGTGCCGCTCTCACACACACACACCCACAATTAAACTATCCCAAGGAAATTTTCCTGTCTCCACTGAGGGAAGAATTAATTCTTGAACTAAGAAGTTCATTCTCAAACTGTACATCACCCCTTCTACTTTTCTTCCAGACTCAGACCTGCAATCTGCCTCCCTTCCCTGTAATATAGGTTTGTTTCATCTTTGCCTCTGCATCTTCTTTCCCATGCCTTTGTCTCCTTTCACTTTGGCTATTGCAATTCCATCATGTAAAGCCTCCCTGTGTCCTGGTTTCCCAGACACCATCATATGCTGGATACCCCCTGTATTTTTTCACAGGTGGAAGGAAGCATTGCCCCATCACTCCCCCACATACACACACCATTCCCTAACTCCGTGAATTCCCCATTCATGTCAAGAGCCAGATCAACCCCTGCCCCCTTTTTGCTAAAATCTCTATGAACTTGCTACCACTGACATCACAGACACCTCCCCTACCTACCAACCCCTGTTCATTCATTACTGCTTTTTCAGACTACCTACAAACCAAAGTGGGGTGAAGAGAGAAAGGAAAAGAATAATTATGCACTTAGAAAATGGATCTAACTCCCTCAAAAAAACCCATACTTTTTTCCTCTGATCAGAACAAGGGTCCTCTTTCTCCTAAACTCTTGTTCTCTCTCTCCTCACCTTGCTATTTTTAGTGGTCTGGCCTGCAGGGCAGGCTCCTTGTTTAAGTTGCTTGAAGAAGAACCATCACAGGGTATCTGTCCTGTTAAGGGGAATCAGGCTCAACGTTGCCTGTGACCTACCAGTTAACCCCCAGCTGATCCTGCTCTGATGGCTTAATTACCATTAGTGACCCCAGCTGTGAAAGGGTCAGGGAGGACTACATACAGATACAGGGAAAACTACACGCAGAAAGAGGAAAAAGTCAGAGGAAGGAGATCTAGGAGAGAGGTACAAGGGGAGTTTCCACTCTCTAGGGAGGGCTACAGGGATCAGGTCAAGCTCCTGTGGAAAGCCCTGAAATAGGAATTATAAGAAGCTGAGATGTCCCTGGGAGAAGCTGCTGGAGTCCCCAGGGAAGGAGGTCAGTGGGAAAATCTAGTAGGAAGAAGTGCCTGTAGGTAAAAAGCCTTGGGGGATAGTGCTTAGGCAAAGGAGCAAATGTACTGAAACGTTCCAGTTGAAACTGTAAGGTCAATCTCAGCTATTAAATAAATTGATGAAATGTGTTTTTCATTAGAAAGAAATTCACTTTCTGTGAATGAAATGCAGCCTTAATAATGAGATTGTCTTATACAGTGGGCTATTAAGAAAAGTTAATCTGAGGTGGGGGAGGTGGAAATGTGTCATGATGAAAAGGGAGTGAGAATTGAAAAATGTCTAGTGTCATGAGTTCTCTGCTGTACCCCAGATATGCTTTATTTATCCTGTTTTAGTGCAAATGCCTAGAGCTGCACAACTACAGCTGACTGGCTTGGTCATCCTGAGAATGCTCCCCCTAGGATTGAAATGTATCCATAGCTGTGAACAATTAAGTAAGAAATTTGGAAGTCAAGGTTCAAGACTCAAGCAAGTGGAGGTTAACATGGGTTCTATGGTCATCCTTATGTGGCATAGTTATAATTTCTTTAAATGGCATCTGTCTTGAGGAACAAGATTGAGAATTTAGAAAATGGATGGAGATGTAATAGCCACCGGAATACTGGCCTCCTTGAAGGAGCTAGGGATCTGATGAAACAATTTCCCCCCCAAGAAATAGTACCCTGAGTCCTGAGGAACCTCATCAGGCAAAATTCTAATTTACTATATGCAATGCTCTGTACATGCACACCTTGCTAATGGAACAAGACCCCTGCACACATGTGGGTACATCCCTATCATGGCAAGTGATGTTATAAGCTCCTCTCCAGCAGAAATGTTCTGTATGGATAAATCTAACCTTATTTCCAAGCCTGCCCAGTAACTTCCAGATGCAGAGAACTTTTAGATCCATTCAAGAAATTACATGCCCACCTTGCATTCGTGCACTCAGCATTCCTCAAGAGTTTGGAATCTAACTGTACTAACCACTTCCAAATCCAAAAGTATACTCTAAACATATCAATGGAGGAAGATTACAGGGGCAGTTGTATTATGAAGCACTATTGTTCTTTGGTGAAGTTTCCTTCTGTGAGTCTTTCTTGTGTCTGGCCGAGACATTCCTTGGGGTCCCAATCCAGATGCCAGTGTCCTTGCCCAGTACCATCCTGCTTGTCTTTACAATCTTTTGCTACCTAGCAGGAGAGATTTTTAATTTCTTTGTTGTTGGTTTTTCCCCTTGTTTTTACTCTTGATACCTCATGTTTTCAGATAGTTGGCTCTGCTGTGGTACCCTTTACATGCTCCAGTAGGGTAAATGGGCCATAAAGCCAACTTAGTTATCCAACTGTGGATTCCCCTGGCATGAGGGAATCTCCAGGCAGCATTGATGGCATTCCCCTCACCACATCCTGTGTTGTAGGGGTAGAGACAAACAAGGTGGGAGTGCTACTGCATTCCAGCAATCCCTGGCTGCTGGAATGGCACCTTGGAGCTATAGTCGGTCAGGCATAGAGAGTAGCCCTGAAACAGCTGTAAGTATCACCATGAGCCAATGTATCCCCTAGCTGACCAAAGGAGAGGTGGAACTCAAAGATGGTATAGGAACCTCTGCCCTGTCCCCTCCTCCCCCTACTAAGTCTGGCATGAAGCAAAGCATTGTTTGTAATGTCTGTCAAGTGGATGGGGTATTATTTTTCATTATTACATTGGGCCATACAATTGAACTCCATAAAGTAACTGCCAATCATGGACTGTGTGGAGCATAAAGAATCCAGAAAGTGGAAGTTGCATGGTTTTCTTATAGAATTGACTTGTGCTGAATTCCAATGTATTGAAGTTAATTACAAATGCTTTTTGTTTCACAACCATTTCTGATCACTTTATTCATTAACAGGAATTATAGATGCTCCCTCCTTTTTTTTGTTGCATCAGTTTTATTCAGGTCCTTGCAATTAAATGGGATGGTTATTTGGACTATAATTGCTCTCCTGAAATTTCCTTGCTCACCGCTTTGAGAAGCTTGGAAAACTGTTCTCGGGAGACATTTCTTATTGCTTAGCTACTGAAACACCTGCTAAAACTGAGCTCTCTGAAACTGAAAATTATTTAAATGTGAAAAGGGTGGGTAGATCTGGAAGAGAAACTTCTTAAAATACTAACATTAGAATAAAATGTGTTGGTGGAGAAACACTGGTGGGGGGGGTGCGGGGAACTCAGATTTTTAAATCTAAAATGTATTGCTTCACTAATGAATCAGGAAAATTCTGGTTTGGATATTAGCTGTTGCCCCATCTCAGAGCAGTTCCTGAATTCAGAAGTAATTAAATCTCCCTAAAGACAAGTACAAAATGTATTCTACCTATTTCTGGAGAATTCTAATGCAAGGCTATGCCTTATGGATATGAATGAGTCATTTGAGTAAATACCTTCATTTACCTAATAGTCAGGCTCAATTTTTAGAGCAGCTGATAACACATGGACAGTGCATTTGTTCAGTTATCAGATACAGTCCCACTCTCAGTTACTTGGCTGATCTCGCTCTTTGTTTTTAAAGAAAGATATATGATCAGGCAAAGTAGAGCTTCCCTTTTTAATGATCCTTTGTCAATCTTACAAATTTCTGACTTGGATGAAGATTTATTTAGTTCACCTCAAGCCTGAGACCTATTCCATGATGTCTCTTTAACTTTGTTTTGACTCAAGAGGCTGCCTGCCACTCCATCTCTTACAATCACGTAGGGCAGGGGAAAATATTATCAAGGGATTGTTGTCTGGCAGGAAACTTTCAAAATAGGATCCTATATTATGTGCAAAGCAGTGAGAAGGAAAAGCCCAAAATATCTAGGAATGGAAGGTGTATCCTGTGCCCTGCCAAACTCCTGAGACCTCCCCAGCATTTGCACGCCAAGCCCAGAGACAATGGACGACTCTGCTAATTAAATCAGCCCAGTTAAAGCTCTGGGTACTGGGAGTGTGAGGGATGGTTCCTTTGTGGCAGTTTCCTCTGGGTCACCCTGAAAGAATATTGCTCCCATCAGCAACTGTCTTACTCTAAGAAACCCAAGATTGTGGGACACAAGGATTGGTTGCTTTCAGCTGCACAGTATTACCTATGATCCGTGGAGGCAGGGAGAGGTCAAGAAACAGTGAAAGCACAAGGCCTCTGTATGAAAGGTGCTGGTGAGTGTCCCAGATCCATGGTTTTAGAGAGGTGGATCTATTTCAGGAGAGGACAAGCAGTTGCTAGAACACATCTGTAGAGCTGGTTGAAAACTTTGTCAGAACAGTTTTCTGTCAGAAAGTGCTGCTTCATCAAAATGTTTCATAGGAACATGTCTACATCAATGGAAAAGGTGCCATGATTTGAATGACAATAGAGTATTTTGTTTAACTTTATCATTTCAGTCTGACTTTCTCATTCTGTTTATTTGGACTTTCTTGTCCCGTTTAATTTCATTTTATTGCATTTTCACTTGATGTGGAAAAATTTCATTTGAGGGATTGTGTACTGGGATTGACCTGTCACATATTGCTGTCTGTTACAGCTTTCCCCCTATTCCATTTTGTTTCTTACAGCTGTCCCCTTACTCCATTTTGTGTTTGTTCTCCTCCTGTGGCCGCCCCTCCCTGGCTGTTAAGTTGTTTACCAGGGCCACTGCCCTTCTCAAAGGGAGGGCCCCTTAAGTTGTTTACCAAGAGCCATTGCCCTTCTCAAAGGGATGGCCACTTGTGCTGCGTGCTAAGTGGGACCACTGCCCTGTTCAAAGGGTTGGTCCTGTTATCACCTTGTTAAACCTGGGCTCGGTGTAGGGTAGGCAATGTCCAGAGCTGCAAGACCTAATGTGTTTTTGAGATCCTGGGCATGAGTCATAGGCCTCATGTGCTTTTGAGTCCTGAGGTGGGAACTCACGCCTATGGTCCAGGACTCTGCCCAGGCACGTCTCTATGCTCACCTGCAGTTTTTCCCTGTATCTCCTCCCCTGTGACAGAAAGAGCCTATCAGGATTACTGGTGGGGAAACTGCCTGAGATTGCCTTTAAGAACAGGCATTTTTGAAACAAACATCAGAAAGGTTCCTGCATTGCTACCTGGTCTGATCAGCCAGGGGTTCTGGGGGGTCCTTTCTCCGCTCTCGTTTTATTTTTGAGCGTACCCCCGTTTTAACCCCCCCCCCGACGAAGAACGAATTGCTGCCTGAGAGACCTCCTGATTATCAAGACCGTACCGAGCCCTCCTTGCTTCTTCTAATGTTGTTGCTGCTTCTGCCTTTGCTGCTGCCTTGGGGACTGGTAAGAATCCCTCTGTGAAACTTTCTATACTTTTATTACTTTAGCTGCTGGCTCTGTTTCCCCAGCACACAGACTCAAGCTAAAACCTCTCTTAAACTCCTTGGTCTGTATCTGTAATCTGTTTCTTGCTTTGCAGGGCCTTTGCTGCTAGAAATAAGCCTGTGCCTTCCTGGACTGTATCCTGGGCTGCCAGCTTGCAGCCACCCCCCCCCCCCAGCTTGCAGCCACCGCTAGTTAAATCCCCCTCCCCCCTTGGAGCTGTATCCTGGGCACACACCACTCTGCCCTCTGAAACTACCCCTAGTATAAGGTGCACCCATTAGGTTAGATTTTGTCCTTTTTAGTCTAGATAAGCTGTAATTTCATTTTGCATAGCTGTAGTTAAGTTAGGTTTAGAAAATTGCTTGCATTGTACCCTGTAAGTTAGGCTTAAAGAATTGTTGCATTGTGTTTTGTTACTTGCTAATTTGTGTAGTTTTGGTTAAGTTAAATCATAGATAAGATTTTGCTGTGTTTTGTATAATTGTCTCTCTGCTGTTTAAACTTGCAGCCTGTCTGTTCTGTGTCTCCCTGAGTTTAAATCTCCCTCCACCACGTGCTCCTCTTCCCCCATCCCCCAACCTCACTTCTCTACCACTTTCTCTCTCTCTTCCTCTCTGCTGTTTAAACTTACAGCCTGTCTGCTCTCTCTCTTTCTAGCATAAAACCCCATTGGTTACCCCTTTTCTCTCTAACACACCTCACATTTTACATTTACACCACTGTGACACATTTTTACCTAAAGTTGTTGGTTATTTAACCCATTTTACCCATACTGTTAGTTGGTTATATGCTGCTGTGACACACTCTTTACATAGAAATTGTTAGCTACTTGTTACATTTATACTTCAGTGTTAATTGGTTACCAACTAAATTGTACCCCACTATTGAAACCCCCTATCCCATTTACTAGAAGAACCCCCCCCATCATTGTCTATTGTAAACACCCTATACACCCCATCCCATCATATTTCATTGTTAAATTCCCACCACTTCCTTTTTCCTTTAATAAAGAAATTAATTGGCACCCCACCTGTGTGGTAATTGCTCCCCAAGATCCCATATACCTGCTGGCAGGGACAATTGCCAGGTGTCGTCTTTCACTGGATCTGACTGCACATTGCTTCCGATTATTTCAGCTGACCCATGTGATGTCACAGTATGAGCAGCAGCTCTCAGTTTAGTGCCAGGCTCAGCCTTTGAGTGAGGCTGTGATTGCATGACATCTTTGCTGAAAGGCAGCAATAATTGCCATCTATTGTGCATCTCTGCCCTTCCCTTCCCCCCAGGTGCCCTGGGCTTCTGTGAACAGGGCCAGCGCTTCCATTTAGGTGACCTAAGCGGTCGCCTAGGGCACCAGGATTTGGGGGGGTGGTAATTCAGCGGCGGGGGGTCCTTCCGCGCTCCTGGTCTTCGGCGGCGGGTCCCGGAGCGAGTGAAGGACCCGCTGCAGAGTTGCCGCCGAAGTGCCCCGAAGACCAGGAGCATGGAAGGACACCCCCCCCCCCCCGGCCGCAGAATTGCCGACGATGAATGGGAGCGCGGAAGGACCCCCTGCCTAGGGCGCCAAAAACCTTGGTGCCGCTCCTGTCTGTGAAACATGATATTTTCAGTGATTTCACCTCAGAAAGCCTGCCCCCCGATCTGAAAGATTTAAAGAGGAAGTGGAAGCAGTTCAGGTAACACTCAGCAATTGTCTGACTCTCAAATAATAAAAAAGTCTCTTTGTGTGCTTCCACTATAAATGACAGTGCTACATCTGCTGTCACTTCTAAGAACATAATGCCCATACTGGATTAGAGCAATGGTCCTTCTAACCCAGTATCCGGTCTTCTGATAGTGGCCAGTGCCAGATGCTTCAGAGAGAATGAATAGAACAGGGCAATTATTGAGTGTTCCATCCCCTGTTGTCCAGTCCTATCATCTGGCAGTCAGAGGTTTAGGGACCCCCAGAACATTGGCTAATAGCCATTGAACTTATCTAGTTCTCTTTTGAACCCAGTTATGCTTCTGGCCTTCACAACATCCCCTGGCAATGAGTTCCATAGGTTGACTGTGTGTGTATGAAGAGGTGCTTCCTTATGTTTGTTTTTTAAACCTGATACCAGTTAATTTTATTGGGTGACCCCTGGTTCTTGTGTTATGTGAAGGTGTAAATAACTTTCTCCACACCATTCATGATTTTATAGACCTCTATCGTATCACCTCTAGTCGTCTCCTTTCTAAAATCGACAGTCCCAGTCCTTTTAATCTCTCCTTATATGGAAACTGTTCCATACTACTAATTTTTGTTGCTAATCTCTGTACTTTCTCCAATTCTAATATATCTTTGAGATAAGGCAACCAGAACTGCATGCAGTAGTCAAGGTGTGGGTTTACCATGGATTTATATAGTGGCATTATGATATTTTCTGTCTGTCTATCCATTTCCTAATGGTTCCTACCATTCTGTGGGCTTTTTTGACTGCTGCTGCACATTGAGCAAAGGTTTTCAGAGAACTATCCAGTGACTCCAAGATCTTCCTGAGTGATAACAGCTACTTTGGACTCCATCATTTTGTATGTATAGTAGGGATTATGTTATGCATTACTTTGCACTTATCAACATTCTATATCATCTGCCACTGTGTTCCCAGTCACCCAGTTTTGTGGGATCCCTTTGGAACTCTTTCCAGTCAGCTTTGGACTTAATTTGCACCAGGCGCCGGGCCCCGCAGGGGCCCCCACGAGAATGTCGGAGGCTCCCCCCCCCACCTCTGTCATCCCCCGGCGCCTCAGCGTGCTGCATCCAGCAGCGGCCCTGGACAGCACTACAGTGGCGAGGCTCGGACGGGGCCTGAGGTCCTCCCACTCGGAGCCGCATGGTAAGGGGGCGGGGCTGCGAGCTCCGGCGGGCCGAACAGCAGGAGTTCCTGGACGCGGCTCACTGAGGCTGTGGGAGAGGGAGTAAGCGGCATGGTAAGCCCTCTGAGCCAGGCACCCCCCAGCTCCAAGCCCAGCCCCTCTGAGCTGGGCACCCCCTGACCCCATCCCCCCCACAGCCCTGACCCCCAGCTCCGAGACCAGCCCCTCTGAGCTGGGCACCCCCAGACCCCAACCCCCCCCCCAGCCCTGACCCCCAGCTCCGAGACCAGCCCCTCTGAACCGGACACACACCCCTGACCCCCAGCTCCGAGCCCAGCCCCTCTGAACCAGACACCCGCCCAGTCCCTCTGAACCAGATACCCCCCCGACCCCATCCCCCCTGTGGTGGGGCGGCTGCCCCACCCCCATGCTAGAGGGGGCTGCAGCAAGCCGGGGGGCTGTGCAGATGAACAGCCAATAGGAAGAGGGCTTATTGGGAGCCAATCAGGGCCCAGGTCAGCCCTATAAAAAGGCTGCTCAGGAAGGGAGCAGTCAGTCTGTCCCAGATCTTCATGGGGAAAGGTCTGTCTCCAGAGCTGGAAGACTAGCACCTGGGACAGCGCAGTGCTGGGCAGGACCGGGGGAGCAGAAGGGAACTCCAGCCCGGTGTCTGCCAGGCTGCAGGCCCTGAGAAGAAGGGCCTAGCCCTAGCCGGTGCGAGGGGCCAAAGGGAAAGCGGCCCAGGGACGTGGACAGATGGAGGGAGAGAAGGAGGGCAGGACGGCTGCCCCTAGAGGGTCCCTGGGTTGGGACCCAGAGTAGTGGGCAGGCCTGGGCCCCCCCCCGTTCCCCCTTGCCTTACACCCGGCCAACGGGAGTGGCTGTCTTGGGCTGCACCAACCCCCTGCCAAGAGGGGTGTGACTTTGGCCGGGGCGCAGAGAGACAGCTGATTGACCCGCCCCCGGAAGGGGGCAAGGATGGACTAAGGGGCACTGCCGGAGGACAGTGGCCTGAAAAGGACGCCACCGAGCGAGGAGCAATGCGGGTCCAGACATCAGTGAGGAAGGGACAACGGATGGGACACCACCGGCAGAGGGCGCTCCCCATGAACTGAGCTAATTCCCAGAACAATCAGTGGGAGGCGCTGGATGGTGAGTCCCAACCTGTCACACCCCCACAGCCCTGACCTCCCAGCTCTGAGCCCAGCCCCTCTGAGCTGGACACCCCCTAACCCCATCTCCTCCTTCCCCCCCCCGCAGCCCCTCTGAGCCGGGCAACCCCCGACCCAGAGCCCAGCTCCCCACCTAGCCCTGGGCAACAGTAGTGCCACCCCCAGGCAGCGACAGCCCATTGGCACCAACCATGACCCAGCAACAGCCCATGATGTAATTGCAAATGTATACATACATTTAAAAGCATTAAATGCTTTAATAGTATTTTGTGTATTTTCAGATTAATTTTTTGAATGTATTTCACTGGTTAATTTTTACATTTCCAAATACATGTTGCTATAGAATTGCAACTTTTTTTTTTATGGAAGGGGCCCCTGAAATTGCTTTGCCCCAGGCCCCCTGAATCCCCTGGGTGGCCCTGGACTTAACTATCTTGAGTAATTTTGTATTGTCTGCAAATTTTGCCACCCCACTGTTTACCCCTTTTTCCAGACCATTTATAAATGTATTGTACAGCACAGGTCCCAGTACAGATGCTTGGGGGACCTGCTATTTATGTCTCTCCATTGTGAAAACTGACCACTTATCCCTATCCTTTGTTTCCTATCTTTTAATCAGTTACTGATCCATGAGAGGACCTTCCCTGTTATCTCATGACTGCTTACTTTGCTTTAAGAGCCTTTGGTGAGGGAACTTGTCAAAGGCTTTCTGAAAGTCCAAGTACCCTACATCCATTGGATCAGTGTAAGTGGAACTAGCAGATCCCAGCATGAGGCTGCCCAGAAGCTGCCATCTTCAATGGAACAGTTTAGGGTGGGAAAATGACCAGCTCTTGAAGCTTGGGCTTGCTCAGTAGAGAAGCTGTTGTGGATGCTCTGCATCATGCACCCCAGCAACTGCAGGGGGACCCAGTTTGCCAAGAGCTCAGAGATGGGAGGGAACCCTGACATGGTGGCAACGCGGTGGGATCATTTTGAACCAGAAGCACAGACCTTGGGATTTTAAAAGGACACATTTTTTCCTTTTAGCTGCTTGAAAACCAGGGAGTGTGGTGTTTGTGTGGTTTTTTTTTTCTTTCTAGCTCTCTGGTTAGGCTAGGCTAAGTGCAGGAGGGCTAGGATGATGGAAAGTGAGGTACAAAAGAAACTAGAATTAGCCAGACTGGAAGCTGAAGAGAGACGGAAAGAACATGAAAGACAAATGGCCTTAAAGCACTTGGAGTTGGACATGGAGGAGAAGAAGGTGGCAAAGGCAGCCAGGGAGGAGGCTGCCCATAAAAGAGCCCTGGAGTTAAAAGACAGAGAGATACAGGCCCAGATTTCAACCCAGAAGCATGAACTGGCTGTTATGGAGTTGAAAAGATGGAACCCTTCAGCAGCTGGCTCCACTTCCCCAAAAATCCACAAATGGGAGCGACTATGTCCACAGTATGATGAATCCAGTGATATTGCTGAATATTTCATCACCTTTGCGAGACTGTGCACCCTCCATGCAATTCCTGAAAATCACAAGATAACCACATTAGTAGCAAAATTGACTGGAAGAGCTCTGGACATAATCAACAAGATGCCTATTGAGGATGCTTCTGACTATGGTAAATTTAAGGATTTAGTTTTGAAACAATTTCAACTTGCACATGAAACTTACAGAGTAAAATTTCCAGCCCTTAAGAGAGGGGCTGGACTAATGTGGCTTATGTAAACCAGATGAAGGGTCTGTTAGATAAGTGGGTCAAAGGAAGGGGTGTAACTAGCTTTGAAGGAATGTGTGATTTGGTTGTACAGGAGCAGTTCCTGACTCTGACCAATGATGATGTAAAACAGTGTTTATGGGATAAGAAAATGGACTCAGCAGAAAGTCTTGCTTCTTATGCTGATCGATGTGAGCAGTCCCAGACTGAGCGGCATGGCAAATCGGAACAAAGCAGGTGGAGGTAGCAGAGAGGAACAACCCAGGTCACAGTTTGGGTGGATACCAGAAGGGACACACCGAGACCACACCATACCACCGGGGGCAGCCTAAGGCCCCACCTACACCCCCAAAGAAAACCCCAGAAACCTTATCATCCCAGCAACCCACCTCGCCCCAGTGACCAGTCAGCTGGGCGATGTTTTAAATGTAATGAGCTGGGGCATGTAAAGGCCAACTGCCCTAAGAACCCCAACAGATTACAGTTCATTGCACCGGGGTCTCGCCAAAGGTCCTCAGGCCCAGATGCCTCCCAGATACCCTCAGAGTGAAGGGAAACTGAGAGTGTGGGCAGGAAGAAGGTTATCACGTGGAGGGACACTGGAGCACAGGTGTCAGCTATCCACCAATCCTTAGTGGACCCCAAATTCATCAACCCGGAGGCCCAAGTGACGATTCAAACCTTCAAGTCAAACTCTTTTGACTTGCCTACAACCAGGTTGCCTGTCCAGTACAAGGTCTGGTCAGGAATGTGGACTTTTGCAGTCTATGATTATCCCATTCCCATGCTGCTGGGGGAAGACTTGGCTAGCCAAGAAGGTGGGAATGGTCACCCACAGCCAGGCTAAACAAGCCTTCACACCTATCCCTTTTCCTGAGCTTTCTACAAGGGCCCCATCTGAGTTACCAGAGACTCAGACTGAGGTGGTGGAACCAGACCCCATGCCAACATCTGCAACAGCAGTAGTGGATCCAGTCACAGAGACCCAGCCAGAACCAGTCCCAGAACTGGAACTGGCAGAGCAATCAACACCAAAACCATTGCCAGCACTGAATCCAATGCTTGCAACCCCGTCTATAACTCCAACGCCAGAGGGCATCACTGAGCCTGCCCTGGCAGCAGCAGATAAACCTATGCAAGAGGCTCAGCCGGAGCCTGAAATACAACAGTGCACCAGTGGAGAGCGGTTCACAGTCAACAGAAACAGCCCCATCACCTACATCACTTCCAGAGGGAACAACCCCAAGTCCACAATCCAGTGAGGAACTGATGTCTCTAGCATCAAGGAAACAGTTCCAGGCTGAGCAGGAAGCAGATGAAAGCCTCCAGGGGGCTTGGACGGCAGCACAGAGCAACTCACCACCTCTCAGCTCTTCTACTCGATCCCAGTTTGTTGTAGAAAGAGGACTTTTATACAAGGAAACTTTCTGTTGGGCACCAGGAAGACTGGCATCCTTAAAGACAGTTGGTAGTTCCAACTAAGTACCGGGTAAAGCTCTTGAGCTTAGCCCACGATCATCCTAGTCACCATGCTGGGGTAAACAGGACCAAAGACCACTTGGGGAAATCCTTCCACTGGGAGGGAATGGGCAAGGATGTTTCTACTTATGTCCGTCATGTGAGGTGTGCCAAAGAGTGGGAAAACCCCAAGACCAGGTCAAAGCCCCTCTCCAGCCACTCCCCATAACTGAGGTTCCATTTCAGCAAGTAGCTCTGGATATTCTGGATCCTTTTCCAAAAAAGACTCCCAGAGGAAAGCAGTACATACTGACTTTCATGGATTTTTGCCACCCAATGGCCAGAAGCAGTAGCTCTAAGCAACACCAGGGCTAAAAGTGTGTGACAGACATTTTTGCCAGGGTAGGTTGGCCCTCTGACATCCTTATGGATTCGGGAACTAATTTCCTGGCAGGGACCATGAAAAGCCTTTGGGAAGCTCATGGGTGTGAACCACTTGGTTGCCACCCCTTACCACCATCAAACAAATGGCCTGGTGGAGAAGTTTAATGGAACTTTGGGGGCCATGATACGTAAATGAGCACTCCAATGATTGGGACCTAGTGTTGCAGCAGTTGCTCTTTGCGTACAGGGCTGTACCACATCCCAGTTTAGGGTTTTCACCATTTGAAGTTGTGTATGGCCGTGAGGTTAAGGGGCCATTACAGTTGGTGAAGCAGCAATGGGAGGGGCTTACACTTTCTTCAGGAACTAACATTCTGGACTTTGTAAACAACCTACAAAACACCCTCCAAAACTCTTTAGCCCTTACTAGAGAAAACCTAAAAGATGCTCAGGAAGAGCAAAAGGCCTGGTATGATAAACATGCCAGAGAGCGTTCCTTCAAAGTAGGGGACCAGGTCATGGTCTTGAAGGCACTCCAGGCCCATAAGAGGGAAGCGTCGTGGAAAGGGCTATTTACGGTTCAAGAGCTCCTGGGAGCAGTATAACTATCTCATAGCATCCCCCACCTAAAGCCTAAAGTGTACCATGTTAATTCTCTAAAGCCCTTTTATTCCAGAGAATTAAAGGTTTGTCAGTTTACAGCTCAGGGAGGAGATGACACTGAGTGGCTTGAAAGTGTCTACTATGAAGGAAAAAGTGACAGTGGTGTGGAAGAGGTGAACCTCTCAATGACTCTTGGACGTATGTAGCGACAGCAGATCAAGGAGTTGTGCACTAGCTTCGCACCGATGTTCTCAGCCACCCCAGGACAGACTAAACGGGCATACCACTCCATTGACACAGGTAATGCTCGGCAATTAGAGCCCAAACTTACCGGGTGGCTCCTCAAGCCAAAACTGCTATAGAACGGGAGATCCAGGACCTGCTACAGATGGGTGTAATCCACCCCTCTAACAGTGCATGGGCATCCCCAGTGGTTCTAGTTCCCAAACCGTATGAGGAAATATGCTTTTTGCGTGGACTACCGTAAGCTAAATGCTGTGACTCACCCAGACAACTATCCAATGCCATGTACAGATGAGCTATTGGAGAAACTGGGACGTGTCCAGTTCATCTCTACCTTAGACTTAAGCAAGGGGTGCTGGCAAGTACCGCTAGATGAATCCACCAAGGAAAGGTCAGCCTTCATCACCCATAAGGGGCTGTATGAATTTAATGTGCTCCCTTGCGGGCTGCGAAATGTACCCGCCACCTTCCAGAAATGTGTAGATAGTCTCCTAGTGGGATTGGGAGAATCTGCAGTCGCTTATCTTGATGATGTGGCCATATTTTCTGATTCATGGGCAGAACACCTGGAGCATCCCCGGAAAGTCTTTGAGCGCATAAGGGAGGCAGGACTAACAGTTAAGGCTAAAAAGTGTCAAATAGGCCTAAACCGAGTGACTTACCTTGGACACCAGGTGGGTCAAGGAACTATCAACCCCCTACAGGCCAAAGTGAATGCTATCCAAAAGTGGCCTGTCCCAAAGTCAAAGAAACAGGTCCAATCCTTCTTAGGCTTGGCCGGATATTACAGCCAATTTGTACTGCACTACAGCCAAATCGCTGCCCCACTGACAGACCTGCCCAAAAAGAACCAGCCAAATGCAGTTCAGTGGACTGAAGAGTGTCAGCAGGCCTTTAACCAGCTTAAAGCGACACTCATGTCTGACCCTGTGCTAAGGGCCCCAGACTTTGACAAACCTTTCCTAGTAACCACAGATGCATCCGAGCATTGTGTGGGAGCAGTTTTAATGCAGGAAGGACTGGCTCAAGAATTCCATCCTGTCGTGTTTCTCAGCAAAAAACTGTCTAAGAGAGAAAGCCACTGGTCAATCACCAAAAAGGAATGTTATGCCATTATGTACACTCTGGAAAAGCTACGCCCATACGTTTGGGGACGGCGTTTCCACCTGCAAACCGACCATGCTGCACTGAAGTGGCTTCATACAGTCAAGGAAAATAACAAAAAACTTCTTTGGTAGAGTTTAGCTCTTCAAGATTTTGATTTTGAAATACAACACATTTCAGGAGCTTCTAACAAAGGGGCTGATGCACTCTCCCGTGAAAGTTTCCCAAAAATCAACTCGTTAAAATCGTCCTTGAAATGTGAAAAATATTTTGTTTTTTATATAATTAGTAGTATATCTAAAGGTGCATGTGTCTTCTTAACTCTGTTTTCTCCTAGAGCTCCAGGAAGAAATCACAGCCAGTGCGGAAGAGGCTGTCCAGCACCATCTGTGATTTGGGGGGCGTGTCATAAATATAAAGGGACGGGTAACAACCCTTATTTATGCAGTAACATAACCTCCCTCTTGGCCAGAGGTACAGAATCACTTACCTGTAAGGGGTTAAGCAGTTCAATTAACCTAGTTGGCACCTGACCAGAAGGACCAATGGGAAAAGAAGATACTTTCAAATCTTGGGGGGGGGGGAGAGGGGGGAAGGTTTTGTTTGTGCTCTTTGTGTGTGCCCTCTTGGACAGAGAGGAGCAGGGCGGGAGAAAACATCTCCTAAAAAGATCCTGAAATTATACATGTAAAATTACAGAAATTGTAAGTAATAGCAAGGAAATGCGTTAGATTCTTTTGTTTTAGCTTATGAATTTTTCCTATGCTAAGAGGTAATTTTATTCCTGTTTTGTAACTGGGAAGCAGAGTCAGAGGGAAATCCTCTGGGTTTTAACTTTACAGGGTAAATGAAAAGATTTATCTTCCATCCTGATTTTGCAGGTGATTCTTTCTTACTTTTTAAGAACCTGATTGGGGTGTGTGTGTGTGTGTGTGTGTGTGTGTGTGTGTGTGTGTCCTAAAAACCAGGGATTTGGTCTGCGCTCACTTTGTTAACCTAGTGGTTAGTATATTATTCTTAAACCCCCTCCCCCCAGAAAAGTGGGTGAAGGGGCTTGGGAGGATATTGGGGGGGGGGGGGGGGGGAGATAGGGCTCTAAGTGGCCCCTCCCTGAATGTTTGTTTAAATCACTTGGTGGTGGCAGCAATAACGTCCAAGGACAAAGAAAGGAATTTGTGCCTTGGGGAAGTTTTTAACCTAAGCTAATGGAATATAAGATTAGGGGGTTTTTCATGCAGGTCTGCACATCTGTATCCCAGAGTTCAGAGTGGGGAGGGAACCCTGACATGCATCAACACTAATAATAAAGGTTTTGCGGCACAACTTAAGCTTTCACTTCTGTGCAGTCCCATTGCCTTTAAATTATGCCCACTAATGTCCCTGCAGTTCTATTGCCTTCAGTGAGTTTTCACAGATGTAACTGATTGGAACTTAGAATAAATGCTGATGATGATACACATGAAGGAGTAGAACTCCTCTCATTTTCACTTAGCTAAGTTAGCTCTGCAGTGCAGGGAGGCGATAAACAAAGCAGATTACTGTACTAAGTGCATACTGTGATAAACTCAGGACAGACAGCTGCAAGGGGGTGGGTTGGAAACAGTCTCAGAAGGTTAAAAGGCCCTCCTCCCTATCAACTGAGAAGGGGTAACTACAGGTTAATCAGGTTCAGCTGAGAAGGGGTTACCAGAGAATCAGTTAGGATCAGCTGAGAGGGAGTTACCTGAGGTCAATTAGGATCAGTTGATTCCAACTAAGGGCTGCCTGAGACCTTTTTAAACCCTCCCCTGTTGGGAGAAGAGGGGGAGAGAGAAGAGGAGTCATGCTGCCAGTAGGTTAGGAGCAGCAAGCCTCACCAGGAGGGGAGGCTGCATTCCCTCCCATAAGGGAGAAAAACAAGCCCGAAAGACTGGTGAACGGACTTCCCCTGTGCAACTAAGAGGGACTGTTTTACCCAAGCCTGTCTCACCAAGGCTAAAAGCAGCCAAGGCTGGTGAGACCGAGAAGGTGCCCTGCCAGAATACAGAAAGCAAATCTATTGAATAAAAAGCTTCATTTTAGAATGTGTGCTAAAATGTAAAAATTTGAAGTCCACATTCATTCTTGCTCTTCTAACATGTTCTCGGAGGGGGAGAATATACTAGATGTGGGGAAGTGAAAAGTTGGCTAGATACATTGCATTTTGCTAGTAGTTCTTTTGCAACTGCCTCTCTTGAGGAATGAATAGTAGGGGTGAGTGTTTCAAATCTTCTAGGATATTCATATTAATCAGAACAATAGAATCTAGTCTTTTAAAAGACTTGCTAGGTCATATAGGCCATCTTTCTGCCAATGCAAGATTGTTCTCCATTGTATTGAACAGTTTTCACCTCAGCTCTTCTGATAGTTACATCTTGTATAATGAGCTAGGGGGTATCATCTCGTACTCCTTTGGAAACATGGTTTCAATAATTCCTCAGGATTTATTATGGTGGTGACATAGCAGCTCCATAGTGAGAGATTTGTACTCTTATTAGGAATTAAACCTCTTTGTTATGCATAGTTTCTACTCCCCAAAGTTACAGCATTTACTCTGACTACAGAATGAATTTTCTGGAAATTTACGAGTAAATCTGTTAATCATGTTATAAGCATTAAATGTGATTGCTTAGAAGAAAAAAAAAAAAAGAATTGTCACTTGTAGCTTAAATTTTTTTGAATAGTCTCCAGGTTATTAAGATTATTACTGTGCCTACTTAGACATAACCATTTTAAGTATGCAGATTTTTATCAAATTTGTCATAAAATATATTTAACAATGACTACGGGGGCTATACAACTGACTTTTTGTACTGCTCACTTGTGTTTGGAGAAGAGGTTATATAATATATTTTTACAGGCTGTTTCCTAAAAGGAAGCTGACAGTAAAGGAGTGTCTTGCAGCTCATCTAAGTGGATCTTCAGCAGTCTACTTTCTGAGCAATATCCAAAGAACCTTCTTGTCTCGTAGACTTCCTCATCCTTTGTAAATCTAGGAGGGAAACTGCCCTTCTGCTGGCTTCCTATGATATTCAGGTGAAGAGCTTCTCTTCTGTTCCTTACCTAAGGAGCTCTTCTAGAGAATTTGGAAAGAGCCCTTGCCTATTGCACCACTCCTCTGAACAGTATCTCATGCAATCCAATGCCTTCCACTACTGCTACCACCCCTCCCACTCCTCTGCCTCATCCAGTGTACTTGTAAACTATAAGCACATTACATTTTAACATATAAAAGTTATACTTGCAAAATATGTTGGCATAAGTGTTTATCGTTCATAAGAAGAAAACTGGCTGAAGCAGTGGACATGTAGCAATGGGGATGGCAAAAGATGTCTACTTAGCTCTGAGAGCATAGGATGGAGACAAATAGAGGGTTCCATGGTATAAACACTTAAGAGTTGGTAGGGTAAAAAAAATCGTATCCACTTTTCACATTCAGTGGAGAAAGCTTTAAATAACACCCCCAGTACCAATCTTGACTTGGACTATAGCCAGGGAAGACTGAAGTGATGCTGATGGAAGGGGGAAACACTGCGTCCCCTGCTCCCACACTTACACATGTAAAATTAAGTTCATGATATTTTGTATGGAAATTTGTTTGTCTAGTTTCTCATGACAATACACACACGAGACTACAAGGAATCCTAAGACAACATATGAACCTAGTGCAGTACCCTTCTCCAAGCACAAGAAGACATTCAACCACAACATGCCCCCCACAATTTCTCTAATATGTTGAAAAACTGACAGCTACAGTACAGCTTATGACATATATATCTTGCATATTAATATTCTTTTAAGTTGCAAAGTCTAACACACCAAAGTTAGAAAATTCCTGTTTTAGGGCTATCTATATAAATTTGCCCCCATATCACGTGCAGCCTGTGTCCTGAACTAGGCAGGGATCCTTTGGGGAAAAAACAGTATGTGATCATACAATGTAATGACTGTACTGTAATGCATAGAAATATGAGGGCAGTATTAAAGTTTCACAGACAACTGTAGATCTGGCCCTTCCTAGTATGTGTTCTTGACTTTGCAACCTATATAATGTTCTTTTAATATTTTTTTATGTAATTTCCTAAGGGTTTTTTAATGGAAAAGAATAAAAACAAGTTCTACTTTTACACAACTGTAACAGCCTCCCCATCATGCATCATCAGCAGAGCTTGAACCCTGCATGTTCAACATTGCAACAGAGACTGCTACCACGTGAGCAACAGGACTAAATATGTTATCTGATAGAGAAGGCTATTATTCCAGGGCATGGGCCATCCCACCCTGATGTGTGCTTGCTCTCCTTCACTCTGGACTTGGGAGAGCTCCTGCCCCATGCCGTACCTTCAGAGATGGGGAGAGGCTGCTGGCACCATGTGATGGGTCTGTTGGATGGTTGTGGGGAAACTGGCCTAGCTATTTTTCCCCACTACTCTTGGGAAGTGAGGGAGTGCCACCTCCATGTAGTGCCCTACGAAATGGGGGGAATGTGCTGCTGGGGTGAAACCGCATGCTTAGTCTGTGGGGATGGGGTAGAGAGAGAAGTCTGGCCCATTTCCTTCTGTATGTGGTGCCCCAGGGGAAACATAAGCCACTGTGACCATGTGAGGGGAGTCCAGCCTGGCTATCTTCCCACTCTGCCCACAGTTACTCTGGCAGTCCCCAGCTGTTCCAAACATAGTCTCATCCGCTGCTGTTGTGGTGGTACAAACCCAGTGTTCAGATGTCTGCACATTTAGTCATTATTTGGGTAGGCTGCCAAAATTTTGCTTAAGAAGAAAAGTGGGAGAAGGAAAATGGCCATTTTTAATTATTTCTATTTCAGGAAAAGCTGAACAGAATTGTATTGAACAAAGAAAAGACACTTTCCTAGCCTAAGGGCATTCCCTCTGCCACATATGAAAGGTCTGCTTGTAAACAATAGAAGTATGAGAGTTTATAAAAGAAAAGGTCACAAGAATCTTTTATAACAAAGGGTTGGGCAAGTAGCAGTTTCTTGGATAATACATACATGATTGTTAAACAGTATAATGTAAATTTTAAGAAGGTGTATGGTTTTGTTCAATAAGCTAATAGGTGTATAAAATGTCTAAATATATAGTAGGAGTTTCTGGCTTGAGGTAAAAATCCCAAATATGTAATTTTGCCCCCCCCCCCCTTTTTTTTTCCTATTTACTTTATGGAATGTGAAAGGACAGTTACCTGTTCCGTAACTGACGTTCTTAGAGATGTGTTGTTCCTGTCTATTCCACAGTAGGTGTGCGTGCTCGCCACGTGCACCGGTGCCGGAAGTTTTTCCCTTAGCAGTACCCGTACTGGGGGAGCACTGTGGCGACCCCTGGAGTGGCGCCTGTATATCGCGCTATAAGGGGAGCCACGGGCTCCCCCCACCCTCGGTTCCTTCTTGCCGGACAACTCCGACAGAGGGGAAGGAGGGCGGGGTGTGGAATAGACAGGAGCAACACATCTCGAAGAATGCCAGTTACGGAACAGGTAACTGTCCTTTCTTCTTCTCATAGACTTTAAGGTCAGAAGGGACCATTATGATCATCTAGTCTGACCTCCTGCACAATGCAGGCCGCAGAATCTCACCCACCCACTCCTGTAACAAACCCCTAACCTATGCCTGAGTTATTGGAGTCCTCAAATCGTGGTTTAAAGTCCAGCAAGTGACCCGTGCCCTACGCTGCAGAGGAAGGTGAAAAACCTCCAGGGCCTCTGCCAATCTGCCCTGGAGGAAAATTCCTTCCCGACCCCAAATATGGCGACCAGTTAAACCCTGAGCATGTGGGCAAGACTCACCAGCCAGCACCCAGGAAAGAATTCTCTGTAGTAACTCAGATTCCACCCCATCTAACATCCCATCACAGACCATTGGACATATGGTCCTGCTAATAATCAAGATCAATTAATTGCCAAAATTAGGCTATCCCATCATACCATCCCCTTCATAAACTTATCAAGCTTAGGCTTGAAGCCAGATATGTCTTTTGCCCCCACTGTTCCCCTTGGAAGGCTGTTCCAGAACTTCACTCCTCTAATGGTTAGAAACCTTCGTCTAATTTCAAGTCTAAACTTCCTAATGTCCAGTTTATATCCATTTGTTCTTGTGTCCACATCGGTACTAAGCTTAAATAATTCCTCTCCCTCCCTGATATTTATCCCTCTGATATATTTATAAAGAGCAATCATATCTCCCCTCAGCCTTCTTTTGGTTAGGCTAAACAAGCCAAGTTCTTTGAGTTTCCTTTCATAAGACAGGTTTTCCATTCCTCGGATCATCCTAGTAGCCCTTCTCTGTACCTGTTCCAGTTTGAATTCATCCTTCTTAAACATGGGAGACCAGAACTGCACACAATATTCCAGATGAGGTCTCACCAGTGCCTTGTATAACGGTACTAACACTTCCTTATCTTTACTGGAAATACCTCGCCTGATGCATCCCAAGACCGCATTAGCTTTTTTAACGGCCATATCACATTGGCGGCTCATAGTCAGCCTGTGATCAACCAATACTGCGAGGTCCTTCTCCTCCTCTGTTACTTCCAACTGATGTGTCCCCAGTTTATAACCAAAATTCTTGTTATTAATCCCTAAATGCATGACCTTGCACTTTTCACTATTAAATTTCATCCTATTACTACTATTACTCCAGTTTACAAGGTCATCCAGATCTTCCGGTATGATATCCCAGTGCTTCTCTGTATTAGCAATACCTCCCAGCTTTGTGTCATCCGCAAACTTTATTAGCACATTCCCACTTTTTGTGCCAAGGTCAGTAATAAAAAGATTAAATAAGATTGGTCCCAAAACCGATCCCTGAGGAACTCCACTAGTAACCTCCTTCCAGCCTGACAGTTCACCTTTCAGTATGACCTGTTGTAGTCTCCCCTTTAACCAGTTCCTTATCCACCTTTCAATTTTCATATTGATCCCCATCTTTTCCAATGTAGCTAATAATTCCCCATGTAGAACCGTACCAAATGCCTTACTGAAATCAAGGTAAATTAGATCCACTGTGTTTCCTTTGTCTAAAAAATCTGTTACCTTCTCAAAGAAGGAGATCAGGTTGGTTTGGCATGATCTTCCTTTTGTAAAACCACGTTGTATTTTGTCCCAATTACCATTGACCTCAATGTCCTTAACTACTTTCACCTTCAAATTTTTTCCCAAAACCTTGCATACTACAGATGTCAAACTAGTTACTCGGATCACTTTTTTCCTCCTTTCTTAAAAATAGGAACTACGTTAGCAATTCTCGAGTCATATGGTACAACCCCTGAGTTTACTGATTCATTAAAAATTCTTGCTAATGGGCTTGCAATTTCATGTGCCAGTTCCTTTAATATTCTTGGATGAAGATTATCTGGGCCCCCCGATTTAGTCCCATTAAGCTGTTCGAGTTTGGCTTCTATCTCAGATGTGGTAATATCTACTTCCATATCCTCATTCCCATTTGTCATCCTACCATTATCCCTAAGCTCCTCATTAGCCTCATTGAAGACTGAGGCAAAGTATTTGTTTAGATTTTGGGCCATGCCTAGATTATCCTTAACCTCCACTCCATCCTCAGTGTTTAGCGGTCCCACTTCTTTCTTTGTTTTCTTCTTATTTATATGACTATAGAACCTTTTACTATTGGTTTTAATTCCCTTTGCAAGGTCCAACTCTACATGGCTTTTGGCCTTTCTCACTTTATCCCTACATGTTCTGACCTCAATAAGGGTTCAATAACAATATATGGTTCACTCTATATGCATCCGAAGAAGTGGGTTGTAGCCCACGAAAGCTTATGCTCTAATAAATTTGTTAGTCTCTAAGGTGCCACAAGTACTCCTGTTATTTTTGCGGATACAGACTAACACGGCTGCTACTCTGAAACCTGACCTCAATAAGGTAGCTTTCCTTGCTGATCCCTCCCATCTTCCACTCCTTATAGGCTTTCTGCTTTTTCTTAATCACTTCTCTAAGATGCTTGCTCATCCAGCTTGGTCTACAACTCCTGCCTATGAATTTCCCCCCCTTTCTTGGGATGCAGGCTTCTGATAGTTTCTGCAACTTTGACTTGAAGTAATTCCAGGCCTCCTCCGCCTTTAGATCCACAAGTTCTTCAGTCCAATCCATTTCCCTAACTAATTTCCTTAATTCTTTAAAGTTAGCCCTTTTAAAATAAAAAACCCTTGTCCCAGATCTATTTTTGTTTATCCTTCCATCTAGTTTGAACTGAATTAGCTCATGATCACTCGAACCAAGGTTGTTCCCTACAACCATTTCTTCTGTGAGGTCCTCACTACTCACCAAAACCAAATCTAAAATGGCATCCCCTATTGTTGGTTCTTCAACTACTTGGTGAAGGAATCCATCAGCTATCGCATCCAGGAAAATCTGAGCCCTATTATTATTACTAGCACTTGTCCTCCAGTCTATATCTGGGAAGTTAAAGTCTCCCATGATCACACAATTCCCATTAGTGTTTACTTCATTAAAAACATTAAAGAGGTCTCTATCCATATCCAAATCGGATCCCGGCAGTATGTAGCACACCCCAAGCACTATCTCAGGGGAGGCTCTAGTAGCTTTCTTTCCCAATGTGATTTTTGCCCAGACAGACTCCGTCTTATCCATTCCATCACTTCTTATTTCTTTACAGTCTACCTCATCATTGATCTACAATGCCACTCCACCACCTTTGCCTTTATTTCTGTCTTTCCTAAACAGCACATACCCTTCAATACCTGTACTCCAGTCATGACTACTATTCCACCATGTTTCTGTTATCCCCATAACATCTGGTTTCACTTCCTGGACCAGTAGCTCTAGTTCCTCCATTTTGTTACCTAGGCTCCTCGCATTAGTGTACAAACATCTTAATTTTTGCCATTTGGCTTCACTGACATTCTTTACCTGATTAGGCACAGACATTCTACCACCAGTATCACCTATTAGACTGGTATCTTCACTACCCTTCCACCTTATGTCCATTCTCATACCCACGGCTGTATGCTTTCTTACTTTGTTTTCTTCCTTCTCAATGTTAAATTCTGGTGTCAAGATTACCTGGACATCTCCCAACCATCTCTCCCAAATTCCTAGTTTAAAGCTCTCTTAACCAGTTGTGCCAGCCTCCATCCTAGAAGTCTATTTCCCTCCTTACTCAGGTGAAGTCCATCCCAAGAGAACAGTCCTCTGTCCATGAATGCTTCCCAGTGGCCATACATCCCAAAGCCCTCCTTATAGCACCACTGCCTGAGCCATCTGTTGATCGCCATAATCTTGTCACACCTTTGTTGCCCTTCTCTAGGAACAGGCAGAATCCCACTGAAGATCACCTGAGCCTCAATTTCCTTAAGCATCTTCCCCAGCCTGGCATAGTCTCCCTTGATACGTTCCACCGAGAATCTAGCCGTATCATTTGTACCCACATGAAGGACAATCAGTGGATTCTTTCCCGCTCCCATTAGGATCCTTTTCAGCCTCAGGTCCACATCCCGTATCTTAGCACCCGGCAGACAGCACACCCTTCTGTTCTCCGGATCAGCTCTAGTTACAGGCCTGTCTGTTCTTCTCAGTAAGGAGTCCCCAATCACGTAGACCTGCCTTTTCCTGGTGATGGTGCGATTCTTCGGTCTATCTCCTGCTCCCTCTGGCTGCAAGTCCTCTCGATTTCTATTGTCCCTTGCAATCTTCCGCAACCCATCCCGTATCCTCCTGGGGCTCATATTTGGTGTTGTTATCTCCATTGACTCTTCCTATAGGACTAGCTGCTCTTCTCTTCTTCCTTGCCCGCTCACCTTCAGCGACCACCTGCTGTGCCCCTTCTTCATTTTCCAACTCCGCAAACCTGTTCCTGAGCTCTATTTCTCCTTCACTAGTCCGTCTTTTCCTCTGCCTGGTTCTCTTAGTCACGTGCTTCCACTGTCCACTTTCCTCATCCAGCATTCTCCCCTCAGAGTTCTTTGGTCCCGCTTCCATCTGCAAGTCTGAGCTTTTTCCTTCAGCCTCCTCATGTCTTTGCTCCATCATCTGCTCGAACCCCCTTCTAAACTCTACCAGAGTTTCCACCTGCATCTCCAATCCTCGGATCTTTTCTTCCACCAGCTCTATCAGGCGGCACTTCATGCAAACAAAACTCTTTTCAGCTACCCCCCTCCAGGATCATGTACATGTCACAGCTTCCACATCCAGTCATCCTCATTGTGTCTTCCACTGCTGCCTCCGTATTGGTCATAGCCTTCCCACCTAAAACCTGTTAGTCCAGGAAACACAAACCAAACCACCAACACCCACAGCAAAACAAACCCCCAACGGGCACCAAAACACCAGCAGAACACTACCCCCTCCCTGCACTAGCCTGTCTATTCCTCTGCCTAGCTCTCTTAATCTCCCCCGCAAACTGCCAATGAAACTCCCCTGTTTACAGCTCTGTTTGCTGGCTCCTGTGCCGCTGCAGCTGTCTATACCGCTGCCTGACTGGCTGGCTACCTTTATAGGACCCCTTCGAGTGATTGCTCCTGTGTATTCCACAGTAGGTGATTCCAACCAATATCTGTTGGAGGTGGGTAGGAGTTCACAATAGTTTGGGACGAAGTACCGCCCTGCCGAACCCGGCATCATCCCTAGACTGGGAGACAATCACGTAATGTGAAGTAAATGTGTGAACTGAGGCCCACGTGGCCGCCCTACAGCTGTCCTGGATGGGGACGTGGGCGACGTAGGCAGCTGATGGGGCCCTAGCCCTCGTAGAGTGTGCCCTGATGATTGGTGGCGGGGGAATCCCTGCCAGGTCATAGCATGTGCATATGCACAAGGTGATCCAGTGGGAGAGCCACTGGGTGGAGATAGGCTGCCCCTTTGCCCGCTCGGCCGAGGCAATATAGAGTTGAGAGGATTTCCGGAACGGCTTAGTCTGATCCAGATAAAAAGCCAACGCCCTACACACATCGAGCGTGTGGAGGCGGCGTTCCTCGTTAGAGGAGTGGGGCTTAGGACAGAGCACGGGGAGAAAGATGCTCTGCTCCATATGGAAGGCGGAGACCACCTTCGGGAGGAACACCGGGTGTGGGCGGAGCTGGACTTTATCCCTATGGAAAACTACATAGGGGGGTTCTGAGGTTAAGGCCCTGAGTTCCAAGACATGTTGGACCAATGTGATCACCACGAGGAAGGCCACCTTCCACAAGAGGTGCGACCAGGAACATATGGCCAGGGATTCGAAGGGGGGCCCTGTGAGATGGGACAAGACCAGGTTGAGGTCCCATTGTGGCACGGGGGGCCTAGCGTATGGGAACAAATGGTCAAGGCCCTTCTGGAAATGGGAGGTCATCGAGTGGGAGAAGACCGAGTGCCCCTGCACCGGTGGGTGAAAGGCCAATATGGCCGCGAGGTGCACCCTAACTGAAGCAGGTGCCCAGACCCTGGGCCCTAAGGGATAAAAGGTAGTCCAGGACAAACTGGAGAGGTGCGGCGGAGGGGGGACTCTCCGCTCAGTTGCCCACCTGGCGATTCTGGACCACTTCGCCACGTACGTCCAATATGTGGACGGCTTCCTGCTTTCCAGGAGGACTCGCCTTACCTGCTCCGAACATCTGTTCTCCTCCTCATTCAGCCACGGAGCAGCCACGCTGTCAGGTGGAGCGCAGCCAGATTGGGATGGAGGAGGCGCCCCCCCGTCCTGGGAGAGGAGGTCCGGGCGGAGCGGTAGAGCCCTCGGGGGGCCGTCAAGAGGCATAGGAGGGGCCCGTACCAGTAAGGGCGGGCCCACGCTGGGGCTATGAGAATGACTCTCACCTTGTCAACTTTCACCTTCTGAAAGACCTTGGCGATGAGGGGGAACAGGGGAAAGGCATAGAGGAGCTGGCCCGACCAGCTCAGGAGGAACGCGTCGGAAATCACGCCTCCCCCCCTCTCCCCTGGAGCAGAACCGGGGGCAATGCTGGTTCTGGCAGGTTGCAAACAGGTTGATCTGGGGAGCTCCCCACTCTCAGAAGAGCCGGTGAGCGACCTCCGAGTGGAGCAACCACTCATATTGGGGGGAGAAGACCCTGCTGAGGCGGTCTGCTTGCGTATTGCGGATGCCTGGGAGGTGAGCCGCCCTCAGGGAGATAGCGTGGGCTATACAGAACTCCCATAGGTTCAGGGCTTCCCGGCAGAGGGCTAGGGAGCGAGTCCTGCCTTGCCTGTTGATATAGTACATGGCGGCGGTGTTGTCCGTGAGGACTCTGTCCACCCTGCCACGGAGGTGCATGAGGAAAGCCACGCACGCCAATCGTATCGCCCTGAGTTCCTTGACATTTATGTGCAGGGACAAGTCCAGGGTCGACCACGTTCCCTGGGTTTGCACGTCTCCCATGTGGGCTCCACAGCCGAGGTCCGAAGCATCGGACATCAGGTCTATAGATGGGTTGGCCTCCCTGAAGGAAACCCCTTGCAGCATATTGCTCGGGCAGGACCACCATAGAAGGGAACTCAGTATCAGGGACAGAACCGTGAGCATTTTGTCCAGACCGTCCCGAGCTTGGGAGAATTGGGAGGCCAGCCATATCTGGAGGGGCCTCAAATGGAGTCTGGCATGGCAGACCACATAAGTGCACGCCACCATGTGTCCCAGAATCCGAAGACACGCCCTTGCCGTGGTCACCGAGAAGGCCGTGACCGAGGCGATGAGATCCCTTAGAGTCTCAAACTCTGTCCAGGGGGATAGAGGCTGTGGCCCTCGAGGAGTCCAGCAGGGCCCCAATGAACTCTATGCGCTGAACGGGTACTAATGTTGATTTGGTCTCATTCACGACAAGGCCTACATCGGCGCATGTCGACAGGAGCAGCTCCACGTGGGACTCCACTTTGAAACGAGATTCTCCCTTGAGGAGCCAGTCGTCCAGGTAAGGGAAGATTTGTACCCCCTCCCGCCTGAGGTAGGCTGCCACCACAGACATACATTTCGTGAAAACTCTGGGAGCCATGGATAGGCCAAAGGGGAGGACCGCAAACTGGTAGTGGTCCATCCCCACCATGAATCCGAGGAAGCACCTGTGCCCCTCGAAAATATGGATGTGAAAATACGTGTCCTGAAGGTCCAGGGCCGCGTACCAGTCCCCAGGGTCCAGGGAGGGGATAATAGAAGCCAGGGACACCATGCGGAACTTGGAACGGGTTAGGAACCTGTTCAGGTCGCACAGGTCCAGAATGGGCCTGAGACCCCCTTTCGCCTTCGGGATCAGGAAGTATCGGGAGTAGAACCCTTTGCCCTGGAACTCTACCGGTACCCTTTCCACCGCCCCCAGGTGAAGCAGCCAATCCACCTCCTGACCCAGGAGACGGACATGTTCCGGGTCCCCCGGGGCCATCATGGAGGGCAGGTGATTTGGCGGGGGTGAGGTGAACTGCAACACATAGCCCTTGGAAATGGTACTGAGGACCCACTGGTCCAAAGTTATGCGGGACCACGCCCTGAGGAAGGCAGACAATCAGTTGCAGAACACAAACTTTATTAATCGGGGGGTCTCCCTGGCAACAGGCCCGGTGCCCCCCTGCAAATAGTCAAAACTGCCTCTTTCCCTGCCTCTTACCCTTAGAGGGTCCAGGCTGCGGGGCAGAGCAGGACTGCCGCTGAGACTGACGCTTCTGATCTCTGGGTCTTTTGTACGGAGGCTCATATCTGCTCTTCGCAGGTTCAGCCGCCGGAAGCGATTTGGCCTTGTCCTTAGCCAGAGGGACGTAAAGGCCCAAGGTCTGCAAGGTGGTGCGGGAATCTTTCATCCCATGCAGCCTGACGTCCGTCTGGTCCGCAAAGAGCACCTTGCCATCAAACGGGAGGTCCTGCATCAGGGATTGGGCCTCCGTCGACAGTCCCGACAACAGGAGCCACGACGCCCTGCACATGGAGATCGCGGAAGCCATCGAGCGGGCCGCCGTGTCAGCAGCATCCGACGCCACTTGCAGGGCCGCTTTAGCCGCCACCGACCCCTCTTCCACCAGTGCCTTGAAGTCCTTCCTGTCCCGGTCCAGAAGGAGGGGCTCAAACTTAGGCAGAGACTCCCACAGGTTAAAGTCATACCTGCTCAGTAAGGCCTGGTGGTTGGCTACCCGAAGCTGGAAACTAGCTGACGAATAAAATTTTCTGCCAAAGGAGTCCAGTCTCCTGGTGTCTTTGTTTTTTGGGGTGGGCGCGGGTTGCCCCTGACGCTCTCTGTGGTTTACCGATTCCACCACGAGCGAGTTGGGTGCCGGGTGGGAATAAAGGTATTAGTGGTCCTTTGCCGGCACAAAGTACTTCCTCTCAGCCTCCTTGGAGATTGGGGCCAAGGAGGCAGGAGTTTGCCACAGGGAGTTCGAGATGTTGGCAATACCCTGGTGCAGAGGCAGGGCCACATGGCCCAGTGCTGAGGGAAACAGGACGTTAAAGAGGGAATCAGATGGACCCTCCATCTCCTCGGCCTGCAGCTGGAGGTTAGATGCCACCCGCTTTAGCAGGTCTTGGTGCGCCCTGAAGTCCTCCTGCGGGACCGATGGCGGAGGCACCACTATGGTGTCTTCCGGTGCCAGGGAGAGGGCCCGCACGGAGCCAGGCGCCTTGGTCGGTGCCGGAGCGTCGAGCCCCAGATCAGAGTCCGGGTGTGGGTCCGCCGACTCGTGACCTGCCGACTTGTCCCGTGGGCGGCCGGCGAGGCTGATGGAGCCTGGGACGCTCCGGCGACCGAACAGGCCCCCGTCTGGGCTGGCACCAGTGGCCACGGTGCCCACTGTCCTTGCCACAGGGTCCCCTGCCATTGGTCCAGCTGAGTGCCCAATGGTAGTATGTGTCCCGGCGGAATGGCATGGACCGAGGATGGGTGGACGGGTGCCAAGGCCGAGGTCACCGATGAACACTCAGTGCCCTGGGAGCGGTAGGAACGGTGCCTGTGACGTCATCTCCCTCGGGACCTGGACCTCGACGTCGAGGACCAGTACCCACGCAATGAACTGCTTCGGTACCCGTGACAGCGATGCGAAGCCTGGTGCCCTGACACCGAGGTACCCCAGGGGAAGCCTCTGGCGTGACGTCTAGTTGAGCGGGAGCTGGAACGGGAACGACTACGTCTGTCCCGTCGAGAGCGGCTCCAGTACCCACGCCTTGCAGGTGAGCGTTCCTGATGTCTCTCTCCGGTGCCTACGCTCGCTGGCAGGCAGTGTAGAGGGTCCCCGCGACTCCCATCCCGACGGCGGCTCGGACGGTCTGGCTGGCGTCGAGGATGGCTGGGAGCTGCCAGACGAGCGGCTGCTGTGCGCCGAGCAGTGCGGGGAGTGATCCTCGGAGCGGGAACTGCAGCTGGCCGGAGAAGTCTGGTGGGCACCTAAAGGAGGCTTGCCTCGAGACCTGGGGCCCATACCTGGTTGCGAGCTCGGGACGGGCAGGGACATGTCCTTCGTAGCCTGCACCACCTCCGGCGTCGACGGCATCCATACCGGTGGGGATGCCTGGGCCGACGGTACCGGGCTTCTTCGCACCACGTGAGTCGTAGGTCTTGAGCCCGGGAGGGACTGAGGGCTGCCCAGCGCAGGACCAGCCTCCCTCTGATCCTTATCGCAGCGGCGTTGCGAGGCCGGGCCCTTCCCTTGCTTTCTGGAGGGAGAGCGGCACCGACTGGTCAAAGGGGCCTCGCTACGTACCGATGATGCGGCGGCCGGCGCCGAGTCCGATCTGCAAACCAGCGTTGGGGCCAGCGCCGACTCCATCAGGAGAGCTCGAAGTCTAAAGTCTCTCTCCTTCTTGGTCCTTGGCTTGAACGACCTGCAGATCTTGCAACGGTCGCTAATGTGAGTCTCACCCAGGCAGCTAAGACTCTCAGCATGAGGGTCGCTCCTGGGCATAGAACGGTGCCAAGAGTCACACGACTTGAAGTCTGGGGCATGGGGCATGCCCCGAGCCCACTCTAACAACTGAAGAACAATCCACGAACGGTACCACTAAGGTCGAGAAGAAGGGCTGCAGCAGAGCTGGAGCACAAAGTTCCAACTACCTTCACTGGTGGCAAGAAGGAACTGAGGGTGGGGGGGAGTCCATGGCTCCCCTTATAGCGCGATATACAGGCGCCACTCCAGGTGGCAAGCACGCACACCTACTGTGGAATACACAGGAGCAATCACTCGAAGAAGAAGATAGTATGATCATTTGCCTTATTACGTCTTTGCCTGTTTATCGTTTTGAGTTGTGAGGAAAAACACTAAGGCAACAGTAATGGTAAAAACTAGATGGTGGCCCTCACTCCAGCCTCTTTGTATTGCTCTGGCAGTGCAAAGGGGACAGACATGTTATAACTTGGTAACAGTGGATTTCCCCCAGAATGCTTGGTTGGGATAGAGCCAGTATAACCATATCCACACCTCCTCTTCCCAGCCCCACCAACATAGGGGACCGGGTTGCCAAGAGTTGGAGGGGGTGTAGCTAGTGTATGCTGTAATCCAGGGGCAGCGAGTTGTATGGGCCCGTGGTGTCCAGGCTCCAGCAAATTCAGGGCTGGGGGGGGGCACGCCTCCTCCAAGCGTCCCCCAGCCCTGCCTGCCACCCCTGCGTGCCTCCTCCAAGCATCCCTGCCTGCTCTGGGCAGCAGGCAGCTGCCCTCTGCAGCTCCACGCTGCACTCCCTCACCGGCTGCTGCTGGCTACAAGGGAGTGGTGCTGGGGGCAGGCTGAGGCAGCTGCTGCCCTGTCGAGGGAGGAGGGAGGGGGTGCATGGCAGCCCCCCCCCGGCAGGTGACTCTGAGTGTGGGGGGGCTTATCCTGGCTGGACATCCTGAGCAGCAGGCTGGGGGACCTTGGGTGAGTGTCCTCCCCCTCCCCCAGACCTCGCTGCTGCTGCTGGTAGGGAGAGGGCTGGGGAGAGTCCTCTCTGGCCCCCCCACCCCAGCCCCAGGGCAGCCTGCCTGCTGCACCCCAAACTCCTCATGCCCAGCCCCCTGACCTGCACCCCAACCCTCTGTCCCAGCCCAGAGCCTGCACCCACCACCCAAACTCTGTCCCAGAGCCTGCACCTGAAACCCCTTCCTGCACCCAAACTCCCTCCAAGAGCCGTAGGCACATGTGTGTGGGGGGCGGGGGGGGGGTGGCAGCAGGACTTGGACCTGTTCTGGGCACCAATAAAAATTATACAAACCTGCCACCCCTTCTGTAATCTGGCAACCTGAGCCACTGTAATGGCCTCTTTTGGGCAGGAGGAGGTGGAGCCTAGGAGGAGAGAGTTATATGCCATTGTAGTTCAGAGTACACTGAGGATGGAGACACTGGAAAGCCAGCCCCAGGATTGGGAGTGTCAAACGGGCGACTCGTGGAGGTGAACAAAGGGTCAAGTGCCCCTCCTGCAGGGTCAAGCGCCCTCAGCAGCCAGCCTGGGCTGGGAGAGGAAGGGGCGAGGCCAGAGCCGGAAGGGAAGAGGTGAGGCCAGAGCCTCTCCTCTTCCAGCCACATTGCCTCGGACGCTGCCCAGTGCAGCGCAGTGGCTGAGTGGGAGAGTGCCTGGCTGCAGCAGTAGAAGGCTGCCCCCCACCCAAGCTAGACAGCCAGAGCCTCTCCCCCCCCCCCAGCATGCTCAGAGTTGGCTCCTGAGCCTGGGCTGGGAGCAGGCTGAGCCTGGGGACAGGAGCCGACTCTGAGCATGCCAAGCGGGCGGGGGAACTCCAATTCGGTCAGCCCATGTCCTGGAAGTCAAGCCCAGGCAGGAGGCAGCCCACTGCTGCCGCAGCCAGGTACTCTCCCAGGCAGCTGCTGTGCTGCATGGGGCAGCATCCGGGAGTGGCTCCGCGGTCTGGCTGCCAGGAAGAGCAGCCGAACATGCCAGGGGGAGCCAGTGCACTGGGAGGACAGTGTGTCTCTTGCCCCCCACCCCCAGTAACATGGGATGGGGAGCGGATGGAGAAAGTGCAGGGGCCCCAGGCTGGAGGTGGGGTGGGGAGGAGTCATGTGTCCTCCCCTTTAGCTGGTGCCACCATGTCCCTCCCACAAGTTGCCCACCACCATCAAATGACTACTTTGCACCCTCTCCCCATTTGCACCCAGTGCTCATGGGCCACGTATGAGGATGCAGCTGTAAATTAACAATGTGGCATTTCAGTTTGGTTTGATTTGTGAAAGGGGATGGGATATATGAGAAATGGGACTCTATTGGAAAACCAAGGAAGAAAAATCTTACGCCATCAGAAACAGTCTCTCTACTGTCAAAAAAACTATAGAGGACTTATTGGTTTTAGCTGATCAAATACCTGTGTCTCTTCTGGAGAGCAATTTTCTGAAGTTTTAAATTGAAACAGGATGGAAAAAGGAAACAGACAATCACCAAGTGTAAAGCTGAATGCAGTTAAGTTGAAGCAAAACTTGGTTAAACCTTGTGGACTGCTTTGTACGTGAGGCTGAATTGCTTCCTGATTAACTCCCCAGCTTCCCTGTTCCACTAGTGTACCAGCAACAGTCTCTTCAGGGAACACTGGCCCTCTGACTCCAGTTCCACTCATCATGATACATCATCTCTATTTTACAAAATTTTTAATATAAACCTTAAAATAATTGATACCAAAATCCCACCCCGTGTCCCGTCAGCCAGAGGTTGCTAGCACATAGCTCAGTATGCTTCTTTGCTGCAGACTCAGCTGGTTACATAGTCATTGAGATAGTTTGGTCTTCACAACAGGAGTGACCCCTCCCTGTCTCCGAGTCTAGCAAACTCGCTCTCTGTGAAACTCTTTCTGTGGAGTGGCCTCTGGATGGTTCTCTCTCTGTTATGTGATAGTCTTTATCTCTCTCTAGCTCTCTGGGTGTTGAAGTATCTTCTGTTCCTTCAGATCACTTGTCCCTCTTTGTAGTCACCTTGTATGACCTGGGTGCCACTGCACCCCTTAGACTTCCTTTAGTCCACTCCTTCTAGTGTCTCTCTAATGGCTGCTTCCTCAAGGAGTACCTGTCTCCAGGACCAGTCCTTGGCTGAAGTGTCATATTCTAGTACCTTCTTTCTCCGATTGTTGGCCAAGGCTCTTGGTGGTATCTTCATCTTTCTGGCTGTAGCAGGTCTCCCCTCCCTGGTAGCAGTGTTGCTGATTGCATCTTACCATTACTCTGAGAGAATGCCAGGCAGGAAGTGTGGTGGTCAAACTCCCATTTGTATGCAAATTCCTTAATTTTTTCCAAGCCAAATTGGGATCAGTTGTTGGTGAATACAGTGTCTGGAATGCCATATCTTGTTAAGTGGGCCCTCAGTTTGCCAATCCCTGACTTGCTTCTTGTATCAGGTGGGGCGTCAACCTCCCAGAAGTTAGAATAGCAGTCCACTGTAATCAAGTACTGCTTTTCCTTGAAGGTAAACAAGTCCATTCCCACCTTTTCTCATGGTCAGGTGGGCAGCTCATGTGGTAAGAGTTTTTTTCTGCTGGTGGTTATCACATGACCGGGAGGTGTCACATCCTTCCATCAAGGAGTGGACTCGTATTCATTCGTGGCCTATAAACACATGAGCCCATCTAAGACTGCTGTCATGGCCCAGGTGTGAGGCGTGTATTTTCTTCAAGACATCCTTACATAATGTGGTGGGAAAACAGCTCTCTGTCCTAGAAATAGGATTCCATCCTGCACACTCAGCTCATCTTTAAATTGAAAATATGGTTCTGGTCCTACTTACTTGGCTTTTGTCTTCTGGCCATCCTGCTAGTATCGCTCTCTTGATGCCTGTAGCTGGATGTCCTTTTCCATAGCTTCTTTGATTTCCATCAGCTTCACTGTTGAAATTGGGGGAGTGCAGCATGTTAATGGATTCAATGCCCTGATGGATATATATGCCCTACTAAGAGTGTTAGCTAACATCTAATCATCCTGGACAATATCTGATCTCTATATGGTATTACTGGAGGCACATCAACATGTGCTGCCATGTCTTTGGCACACTAAGGAATTTTGCCATGATTGTCTCTAGGGGTTTGTGGTCTGATTGCACTATTCCTGGGTGGCTGTAGATGTGCTGCTGGGATCGCTACACCCCAAATACCACAACCAGAAGCTCTGTTTCTAATTGGGCCTACCCATGATCAATCTCTGACTGGCGTAAGTGACTGTCTGCTCCTGGAAAAGAGCAATCCTTTCTCCCATGCATCACACTGAAGTGTCAGTGGCTCACCTGGCTGTTAGTACTTCAGGACAGGGGCATGTCATAATTTGTTTCAGCATGTCAGATGCTTGCTTTTGGGGATCTACCCAGTCCCACTGCACATTCTGCCTTATGAGCTGACATATGGGTTCCCTACTGTAGCCAGTGGGGACAGAACTTGGACAGAAAATGTATCATAGTTTTGCAAGAACTAGGTTCCAAGCAGTTGTTGTTGTTAACTTGGACTCTGGCTATACGATATGAGTTTATAAAGGAATCCCATCTATTTCTTTCTCCACCCCATCCCTGTATGCAATTTTCAAATAAAACAATTTAAAATATAACTGTGGAATCTGCTGCTGCTGTGAGAATTAAGCCAGACATGCAGTTAAATAATAAATGAAACTTTTGTAAGGCATTTGGGATAAAGTTTATTATGCATGATTCCTCAGGATAGCCATATATCTTTCTCTTCATTCACCCAGGCACAGACTTATATTTGCAGGCTTCAGGTAAGAATGGGGTCCAATATTCTGGCATGAGGGAATCCAATATTGAGTTCCCTCCCCTCCTGTTGTTGTGGAGGGCAAAACTGAATTTTCTTTTTCCTCTCCATTCCTGCTGCTAGAGGTAGGATCAGTCTTTCTGTAGTAAAGTGGTCATAACTGGGTTACCCACAGTATTGTGGGGTGGAGCCATGTTCCACTCCTCCCTTACTTCCTGTTTTGTGAGTCATCCTCTTCCCCCCCCCGCCCCAATACACTGTGAGGTGTTATGCAGTAAAATAAAGCAGCAAGTTCCCAGCCTGCAGTACTGTGAGTAGAGCTTGGTTTGTGTTGTACTGAGCCTTCCCTTAACCATCACTTGGAAAATTTTCATTAGGAGCATGGGAGGTTTCAAGCAACTGCTTGAATAATTTGTTTAAGAAATGTCTCACTCCACCATGTTCCCCCCCCCACTTCCACGTCCAAAAAATGCACTGAGGGCCTCTGTTTAATCACATGATTTACTACATGCAAAGTAAAAAACCTGATCTTGCCATGCGCCTGGAGTTCAGGCTTGATCCTGTGCCTGACAATATTAGAGCTCTATCTCTAATTTCTTCATGTGTGTCATTGTTTAATGGTTTTTGTAAAGAAAAGATGCAGCAATAGGTGCTAACTCTGTGGGTGCTCTGGGGCTGGAGCACCCATGGAAAAAAAATGCTCAGCACCCACTGGCAGCCCCACCAATCAACTCCTCCCCCTAACCTCCCCAGCCATCCCACCTGCTGGTGGGCCTTCCCGATCAGCTCCTCCCCATCCCTCCCAGCACCTGCCATGATCAGCTGTTCAGCAGCATTCAGGAGGCACTGGGGGGGGGGAGGGGGCAGGAAGAGGTAGGCAGGAGTGGAGCAGAGGCAAGAAGAGGCGGGGCAGGGGCTTGGGGGAAGGGGTAGAGTGAGGGTGGGGCCTAGAGCAGAGCAGGGGTCGAGCACCCCCCAGGAACTGGGGAAGTCAGTGCCTCTGGATGCAGTCATTTTGGAAGCCTTATTATCTACCCTCTATTCCTTGACTTGTAGATAAGTTTCCTCATACTGTTTTCCTTGGAAAATTTTCAGAGTTATACTGCCTTTGGTTGTGAGCCATTAAATATCATCTTCTGACAATATAGTGTAATCCTTGGCAGGACCCACGCAGCAGCTATTGACAGAGAGCAAACAATGCCCTTTGAAGCTGCTGCCAATTAGAATAATTTTGTTTTAGCTGTTCATTCATTAGGAGAGAAGTAAATAGTGCAGACAGATGCTTGTGAAACAGGGTGTTTGTTCACTTGTTTTCTGTCCTCTGGATTAATAAAATGACTCATAGGTACAATTGCATGTTTGGAGGAAAAAAACCTGTAGGTGGCATGTGTATTGAGGCCACATTCCCCCCCCCCCCAAAACACCCCCATTCCACTATGCCCACACTTGTGATGTGATTCCTCTTAGAATGGCTACGTGCTGGATCACTTTGTTGCTAAGGGGACCAGAACACCAAAGCCAGCAGAATCAAAGAGCACCTACAAGGATTTGGGTGGTTCACATCCATTTGAAAGGAATGGCTGGTAGGTTAGCAATGAAGAGCACAGAGTTGCCTATGAATGTCTGCACACTGCAGAAACACTTGGGAAGAAGCACTATAACAAGTTTTATGTCAAAAAGAACAGGAGTACTTGTGGCACCTTAGAGACTAACAAATTTATTAGAGCATAAGCTTTCGTGGGCTACAACCCACTTCTTCGGATGCGCCCACGAAAGCTTATGCTCTAATAAATTTGTTAGTCTCTAAGGTGCCACAAGTACTCCTGTTCTTTTTGCGGATACAGACTAACACGGCTGCTACTCTGAAACAAGTTTTATGTCTTAATTTCTCTGTTGTGCCAAAACGGAGGTGCCAATAGAAGGACTGAGGGGGGACAGAGAGGCTTTCATAAGAACATATCCAGTAGCTCTCTCTCTACTGCTGTGGCCCCCATCACTGTAGTAACCAAGCACTTCAGTGTATTTATCTGCATAACACCCCTGTGAGGAAAAAATATATTATGTTTTACACATGAGAAATGAGGGAATGGAGAGACTAAGGTCCATATCCACAAAAGGACTTAGGTGCTTAACTTCCATTTCTATGGGAGTTAGGCACCTAATATCTTTGTGGGTCTGGGCCTAAGTGACTTACTCAAGGTCACATATGGAATCTGTAACAGAGCAGGGACTTGGCCCTGGTACTCGGCAGACTGAGATTCAACACCTTAACCACTGGAGCATCCTTCTTTTCTGTATAAACACACATCATCTCTACAGCAGGCCAGGTATTTCTTGTAAAGTAAGAGAGGATTACTTAGCAAGATCCATATACTACAAATGAAACTCTAATTACAAAGAGGATTTTGTCACTTGAAGGACCTTTAAAAGTGTTTAATGTTTTACAGTTGATGAAGTACACTTTTTCCATCACTGTATAATTCAAAAGCAGCTGAAGAGGTTTTTCTGTAAATTTTGCACAACAAAGAAAATTACATTTGGGTGATGAAGGATGAACAACTTTCAGCTGAACAGGAAAAATTTTCAGTAAGCTATGAGAAACTGAAAGCAGGACAAGAGGGGAGGGTATTGTCATGGAACTCCTGATAGGAATTTAATTATAGCAGTTGCTACCTGGTGACTTCTATATTGAGGAAACAGTCAAACTAGAAGCACCCAACTGACTTAATTTGAGACACAGGAAATTCTGCTCAGCATTTGAGGCCTGGTCTACACTAGGCGTTTATGTCGAATTTAGCGCCGTTACATCGAATTAACCCTGCACCCGTCCACACCACGAGGCTATTTAGTTCGACATGGCCTCTTAAATTTGACTTCTGTACTCCTCCCCAATGAGGGGAGTAGCGCTAAATTCGACATGGCTATATCGAATTAGGCTTGGTGTGGATGGAAATCGACGCTAATAGCTCCGGGAGCTATCCCACAGTGCACCACTCTGTTGATGCTCTGGACAGCAGTCCGAGCTCGGATGCTCTGACCAGCCACACAGGAAAAGCCCCGGGAAAATTTGAATGCCTTTTCCTGTCTGGGCAGTTTGAATCTCATTTCCTGTTTGGACAGCGTGGCGAGCTCAGGAGCACTGGCAACGATGCAGAGCTCTCCAGCAGAGATGGCCGTGCAATCCCAGAATAGAAAGAGGGCCCCAGCATGGACTGATCGGGAAGTCTTGGATCTCATCGCTGTGTGGGGTGATGAGTCCATGCTTTCCGAGCTGCGCTCCAAAAGACAGAACGCAAAGATCTATGAGAAGATCTCTAAAGCCATGGCAGAGAGAGGATACAGCCGGGATGCAACGCAGTGCCGCGTGAAAATCAAGGAGCTGAGACAAGGCTACCAGAAGACCAAAGAGGCAAACGGACGCTCCGGATCCCAGCCCCACAGATCCCGTTTCTACGAGGCACTGCATTCCATCCTTGGTGCGGCCGCCACCACTACCCCACCACTGACCGTGGACTCTGAGGATGGGATATTGTCCACGGCCGCTTCCTCGGACATGTTAGCGGACGGGGAAGATGAGGAAGGAGATGAGGAGGACGAGGCAGTCGACAGCGCTTACCAAGCTGATTTCCCCGACAGCCAGGAGCTCTTCATCACCCTTACAGAGATCCCCTACCAACCCTCCCCAGCATGTAACCCGGACACAGATTCAGGGGAAGGATCAAGCTGTAAGTGCTTTAAACATCTAAACCTTTATTTTTTACAAAACTGGAATATTAAGAATAAGAACAATGTGTGCTTCATGATTTCTTTACCCTGGGCGCTTAAGTAATCAGTTCCAACTATTTAAAAAAAATCAAACAGTGTCCGGTTGTGCATGATTCTGCTGCCCAAGCTGCTCCACTCTTTAGTCCCTGCCACTGCAGCTATATTAAATCCGGTCTATATGTCCGGGGATAGAGCAATAATCCTCCACGGACATCTCAACGAAGCTCTCCTGCAGGTAATGGGAAAGCCTGTTCATCAGGTTCCTGGGGAGAGCGGCCTTCTTGGGTCCTCCGAAGTAGGAGACGTTCCCACGCCAGGAGACAAGCAAGTACTCCGGGATCATTGCCTTGCACAGCATGGCGGCATAGGGCCCTGGTCTTTGCAGGCTTTCTCGAAGCATCCTTTCCTTCTCGCTGTCCGAGATCCTCATGAGAGTTATGTCGCTCATGATGACCTGCTTTGAATTAGGTAGGGGACTGTTAGTATTGGGACTGCTTGCAAGTTCCTTTACAGAACTGTAACCGCTGGTTTACAGCCACGCGGTGGGGGCGGGAGAGGGGCAGCATACAGGGATCTCTCCCTGGGACATCCGCGAGGGGGTGGGACAGGGCCAGAGTTCATGCTTGGCCGATTGCTGGCAGCAGAGACTGGCATTGCTTTCAATGTGAAAGGAGGCCAGTGGTACTCCTAAAGTTTTAAGCAGCCACAAGTCTACGGCTTACCATGTTTGCCTGCTACAGAGATTACGGTGTCCTGCCCCGCTTCCCAGATCGGCAGTGCAAAACCCCAGGCACTGAAGGCGAGGTCCGAAAATTCGACCTTGTCCTGAGTGCGCATGTGATAGGTGCGGTGCATGGTCTTGTTCACAGAGAAAAACTATGTTCTTTGTTCACAACTACATTTCTGTTTTGGAGGAATTCACTACCTTTTCCTCATTCCCACAGCCACATCTGCGACTGTCTCCCAACCCAGCCTGGCATCACACTCCCAGAGGCTAGCGCACATTAGGCGGAGGAAGAAGAAGACGCGAGAGGACATGTTCTCAGAACTAATGGGCTGCTCCCGAGCCCAGGCAGCACAGCAGAACCATTGGAGGGAGAATTTGTCCCAAATGCACCGGACACACATGGAACGTGAGGAGAGGTGGCGGCAGGAAGACCAGCAGGCGACTCAAACGCTGCTTGGACTTCTGAGGGAGCAAACGGACACGCTCCGGCGCCTTGTTGATGTTCTGCAGGAACGGAGGCAGGAGGACAGAGCCCCGCTGCAGTCTATCAGTAACCGCACTTCCCCGCCACCAAGTCCCATACCCCCCTCGCCCAAAGTCCAAAGAAGGAGGGGCGGCAGAGTCCGTGAAAACTCTCACTCCACCCCTGCAGACTGCTCAAGCACCAGAAGGCTGTCATTCCCCAAAATTTGAAAAGTCCTTTCCTGCCCGCCTCACCCAAGCCCCCGTCCAAGTTTCACCCCCCAGTTTCATGTGTGGTTGTTAATAAAAAATACGTTTCTGTTCAGTACTGTTTCAGTCATGTTCTTTTGAGGGAGAGTCTGTCTGAAGGGGGGAAAGGGGCTTGGTAATTGGTCAGGACAGTCACCTTTAGCAGGGTACAGAGGCGGGGGCAGGTCCAGCAGCAGGGCACAAACACAGTGCAGTGACTAGTTACCCTGGTCAGTCTGGGAGGTGGTTTTCATGTTCTGTGCGTGGGGGGGGGGGTTTGCTCTGTGACTTTGTGGCGGGGGAGGGCAGTTACAGATGTTATGCAGCGGTCCTTGTCCTGGATCACAGAGCCACGCAGCAGGGGATCTGTAACCCTCCTCCCCCTGCCATAAAGTCACATAGCCCCCACATACACGCAGTCCCGCTCAGGAGGGCTGGCAGGCTCCGTTGAAACAACCAGTCCGCCACTGCGAATCCTGTCATTCCTGGAGTTTAGAAGGATCATTTGCATCAGTACACTACACCCGCTCCCCACCACAGTCTGCGTCCCAGGTTTCAAACATTCCTGCGAAAACAGTACTAAAGACAACGGTGTTCATTAACAAAATAAAACTGATTTTATTTTTTTGGAAGGGGGTGGAGGGGGTCTGTAACTGGAGAGGATAGTCAACATTAACTGGGTAAAGAAATGGGGGCAGGTTCAGCTTCTCTGTACAGAAACTTAAAAGTCACTGGTTACCCTGCTCACTGTGGAACCTAGCTTTCAAAGCCTCCCGGATGCACAGCGCGTCCCGCTGGGCTCTTCTAATCGCCCGGCTGTCTGGCTGTGCGTAATCAGATGCCAGGCTATTTGCCTCAACCTCCCACCCCGCCATAAAGGTCTCCCCCTTGCTCTCACAGAGATTGTGGAGCACACAGCAAGCTGCTGTAACAATGGGGATATTGGTTTCGCTGAGATCACAGCGAGTGAGTAAGCTTCTCCATCTCCCCTTGAGACGGCCAAAAGCACACTCCACCACCATTCTGCACTTGCTCAGCCGGTAGTTGAACAGTTCTTTTTCAGTGTCCAGGGCGCCAGTGTAGGGCTTCATGAGCCAGGGCATTAGCGGGTAGGCTGGGTCCCCAAGGATCACTGTAGGCATCTCCACATCCCCAAGAGTTATTTTGTGGTCCGGGAAGTAAATACCTTCCTGCAGCCGTCTAAACAGACCAGAGTTCCTGAAGACGCGAGCGTCATGAACCTTGCCCGGCCATCCGACGTTGATGTTTGTAAAACGTCCCCGATGGTCCACCAGTGCTTGCAGCACCATTGAAAAGTATCCCTTTCTGTTAATGTACTGGCTGGCCTGGTGGTCCGGTCCCAAGATAGGGATGTGAGTTCCATCTATAGCCCCACCGCAGTTTGGGAATCCCATCGCGGCGAAGCCATCTATGATGACCTCCACGTTTCCCAGGGTCACTACCTTTGAGAGCAGTACCTTAACGATTGCGTTGGCTACTTGCATCACAACAACCCCCACGGTAGATTTGCCCACGCCAAAGTGGTTCGCGACAGACCGGTAGCTGTCCGGCGTTGCAAGCTTCCAGAGGGCTATGGCCACTCGCTTCTGGACAGTCAGGGCCGCTCGCATCCGGGTGTCATTGCGCTTCAGGGCAGGGGACAGCAACTCACAAAGTTCAAGGAAAGTCCCCTTCCGCATGCGAAAGTTTCGCAGCCACTGGGATTCGTCCCAGACCTGCAGCACTATGCGGTCCCACCAGTCCGTGCTTGTTTCCCGGGCCCAGAATCGCCGTTCCACAACATCCACATGACCCATTGTCACCGTGATGTCCTCGGAGCTGGGTCCCGTGCTTTCTGACAGGCCTGTGCTACTCTCAGACTTCAGGCCCTCACCGCGGTGCCGTAGCCTCCTCGCCTGGTTTATCTGCATCTGCCTCTGGGAAAGGTGGATGATAACCTGCGAGGTGTTGACAACGGCCACAACTGCAGCGATGGTCGCAGCGGGATCCATGCTCGCAGTGCTGTGGCGTCCGCGCTGTCACTGACCAGAAAAGTGCGCGAACTGATTTCCCGCCGGCGCTTTCAGGGAGGGAGGGAGGGCGGTAGTGACAGACGGATGACGACAATTACCCAAAAGCACCCTCGACCCTTTTTTTTTACCCAGAAGGCATTGGCGGCTCGACCCAGAATTCCAATGGGCAGCGGGGACGGCGGGAACTGTGGGATAGCTGCCCACAGTGCACCGCTTCCAATGTCGACGCTTTCCCCGTTAGTGTGGACTCACAAAGTCGAATTACTGTCCTTAGTGTGGACACACACGTTCGAATTTGCAATATCGATTCCACATATTCGATTTAAGTGAAATCGAAATACCCTCGTAGTGTAGACATACCCTAAGTGCATGAGAAAAGCAGGAAACTGTTTGATTTTTCTTTTTCTTTTTTTAAAAAAAAGACTATAATTATGAAAAAAAATAAAATCCCGTGCCTACAATGCAGCCACAGAGTTTTCAAACAGCAAATTACATATTCAAAAAGTGTTATCCACATAGGTAGGAGTACATTTCACAGCAACAACTCACCCAATAAACCAGCTCATACTTCACTCCTATAACCACTCAATTCATGAGTGGTCCTAAAATTAGAATTTACCTAAGAGATCCTACATTTATTATTTAATACCACTGATGTTTCAACTATTCTCTTTTAATCACGTGCCATTCACTCTTAAAGAGGAGCCTGTGCAGGTAGAGAAGAGGCTTGGGCCTAAATCCACAAAGGGACTTAGGCACTGAAATGCCTCCCTTTCCCTGGCCCAATGACTATTTAAATATTTATCCCAGTCAAATTGTCATTGGGCCAGAGCAAAGGAAGGGAATGATGCTGTAGCCTGCTGGCTAGGGCACCCACCTTGGAGGTGGGAGACCCAGAGTCCAGTCCCATTGCTCCAATGATTTTTGTGTGTGTTATTTATCCACAGTGAAGCAGCTTTAACAGGAGAGGCTGAGGGAGCCTCACATCATACTGTCCCACAGCTCTGTGGTTAGCAAACTCTCCTGAGAGGTGGAAGATCCTAGTTCAAGTTTTTTCTCCCCCTCAGCCAGAGGGGGGAATTGAACCTGGATCTCCCACATACTAGGCAAGTGTTCTAGCTGCTGGGTTAAAACTTATAAAATGGGAAGTGGCAACATACTTCCTCATCCTCCTGCCAGATTTTGAATGGGACCTTATCGAGTAAGTGACCTCTGAATGGGCCCCACATGTGGGGACATTTGTCTGCCTATCTTCCTCCAGTTGGTGGATCGCTCTCAGGCTTAGGTGAGAGCTAGGCAGGTGGATGCCTAGAGAGAGACAACAGTGGACATGCCTGGTGGCAGAAATTTAGGCATCAAGGGAATTTTCTCCCTGAAAACTTAAGCACCATGTACGTTTAGGCACCTACCGTGTTTGGGAGACTTTTGTGGATCACAGTGGTGCCTAAAACTGGGATTTAGGGGCCTAAGTACCTTTCTGGATCAGGGCCTAGGGCTGTAGGAAGCAAAGAAGTGGAGGAGCCGGCTGGATCTAGAGCCAGGGATGGGAAGAGCGGAATGGGATCTAGGAGTTTGATCAAAGATTGAGGATAATTAACAAGGCAAAGAGACTCAAAGAGGAGTGGAGAACAGGTATTCCCAGGGAAAGGTGTAAAGGATTATAAGGTCAAGGAATCAGAAATGTATAGCTGGGAGGGGCCTCAGAAGGTCATCTAATGTATCTTGCTTATGCAGAGGCAGGCCCAAGTAAATTTAGACCATCCCTGACAGGTGTTTGTCTAACCTGTTCTTAAAAACCTCCAATGATGGGGATTCCACAACCTCCCTTGGATGCCTACTCCAGAACTTAATTAGGTAGATAAGATAGAAAACTTTAAAACAAGAGAAACAACAACAATAACAAGGCAATGTATACATCAGAGAGTCTGATGGGGGGTGGGGGGGGAACCCCAGACTGAATCATTATACAGCTAGCTCTATAAAGAGAGAAATCAAAACAAGACAGCATTAAAATGCTTAGGCTTGAATGGTGCAAGGTTCATTTACAAATAGACCCAATGGCAGTTGCTAAAAATAGCAGACAATGATGATCCCTCACAAGTATAGGAATTAAATAATCAAAATAGATGATGTGAGGGAAGAGTCGAGATAGTGCTGTTAAAAATGGATATGTATAGAAAACATTACATTAGGGGAGAAAAATATACATTGTAACATTTGGGTTACTGCAAGGGAACCCATGGAAAAAAATAGACTGAACAGCAGTTTATAAACAAAAGTGCAACTGATTTGCTTAGTCTTGTTGTCCAAACAGAGGGCCTTCTAAGGCTGCTGGGGGAATGAGCCCCATTTTCTTGCTTCAAGAGGACCTCTAGCTACAGGCCACTGTCCTTGCCAAATCCAGAAGAGTCTTTGAGGGGCCGGAAGCTGACTGACACCCCTAAAAAAACCCTGGAGCAGCAGAATTGGAACAGATGCCGCCTCATAATAAACCTTAGGGTAGTAGAGGACACTCAATCTTTAGGCACAGCTGCTGGGAAACCTGTTGCTATTTAGGCTCATGGGATACTTTATGCACTTACTTAGGAAAGCAGTGCCACTCCTATGCTCACTGTGGTTCCCCTGAGGCTAGGAGACGGGGAAGAGAGGAGCAGCCAGAGAAAATCACCTTTTCCCAGGAGAGAGCAGCAGGGGGAGAAGTTGTGGTCAGGCTATGGGTCCTACTAAAAGATGGAAATGGTAAGGTTGGAGAGGTTCCTAGTTTGGGTGAAAGGAAACATCAGGGGGGCTTTTGGTAGGTCAAAAATCTAGATCTGTGCAAACTGAGGCCTGGTCTACACTACAGTGTTAGGTTGATGTACGGCAGCTTACATCGACCTAATTATGTTAGTGTACACACTACAGCCTAGTCCTGCTGATGTAAGTGCCCTACTCGATAGGTGCCGACTTCTACTGTGCCCTGTGGGTGCTCGACCCACCCCTGCACCAGCCTCGCCCTGCCCCAGTTCCACCCCCTATGCCCGTTGACAAGAAAGCCAGGCTGGGTGGCAGACTGGGACTGCCTCTGCGGGCATTTTTTATAGTCCCGTGACTTTTTATAAGGGGGCTTGTATTTAAAGTTGATGGCCTGGGTGGGAGCCTGCTGAGGCTTAAACTTGGGCCCAGCCGGAGCCGGGATATAGAGGCCAAGCATCTTAAGTGAAGTGCAGGAGTCTTTCAGGACATGCAGTTTCACATCCATTTGTTCCACAAACAGGGCCTTTCCATCGAACGGGAGGTCCTGCAAGGAGCTCTGCGCCTCACTGGACAGCCCAAACATCAGGAGCCACGATGCCCTTCTCATGGACACTGCGGAGGCCATGGACCTTGCAGCTATATCTGCAGCATCCAATGCTGCCTGCAGGGTTGCCCTGGCGGCCGCTGTACCCTCCTCCACCAGAGCTTTGAACTCCTTCCTGTCACGCTCCTGGAGGGAGTCCTCGAATTTGGATAGAGAGCCCCACAAATTGAACTCATACCAACCCAGGAGAGCCTGATGGTTCGCCACCCTTAACTGGAAACTCAAGGACGAATAAACCTTTCTCCCAAATAAGACCAGCCTCCTTGAGTCTTTATTTTTTGGAGTAGGAGCTGGTTGGCCCTGCCTTTCCCTGTGGTTGACCGACTCGACCACCAGGGAGTTGGGGGCGGGGTGGGTGTACTTCCATTCCGCCCTCTTAGAGATGGGGGGCAAGGAAGCCGGGGTTTGCCACAAGGCATTTGAAATTTTTGCCATCCCTTTGTGGAGTGGAAGGGCCACCCTGCCTGGTACCAAGGCCGATAGGACGTTGAAGCGGGAGTCCGAGGGTTCCTCCACCTCCTCGGCCTGAAGGTTGAGGCTTGATGCCACCCTTTTCAATAGTTCCTGGTGGGTCTTAGAGTCCTCCTGCGGAACAGAGGGAGGAGGGGCCGTAATCGCCTTTGCAGGGGAGGGTGAGGATGCAGGTGTGGTACTGTGCGTACCCTCCAGTACTGGAGGTCCCACCACTTGGTCGCCCTCTGGGCACTGAACGGAAGATGCATGTCCCACCGACTCCTTTTTGGGAGGCTGGGAAAGGGAGGCTGGTGGTCATTCCGAGGCTCCGGCCACCGAGTGAGCCCCCACCGGGGGCTGTGTCGGGAGCCATGGGGCCAATTGGTACCACAGTGCCGGCCAAGGAGCCCGGTGCCACTGTACCTGCTGTGGCACTGGCGGAGCAAGCTGTTCAGCCTGACTAGCCTGTCCCATTCCGGGCTGGTGTACAACCTGCCGCTGTCCCTGGACTGGGAGGAGTGGGGGCGTCGGGAACGGTGCTGATCACGAGACCATGATCCCGATGTGGAGGAACAGTACCGCCAGTAGCAGCTGCTCCGCGATTGGCTCTGGCGGGCGGATCCATTATGGTGAGGCGCTGGGGATCGACGCATGGGACTGCGGGAAGCGAGACAAAGAATGGGAACGGCGTCGACGCCTGTATCGCGACGGGCTATAGTAGCATCTCGGAGATGAGGACCTCCGTTGCCGTCTGTCTCGGTCTCAACGGGGCCCGCTCTCTTCGCGAGATCTACGGTCCCTAGATATGGAGCGGTGCCTGGAATCCCTATCAGTTGGAACCCAGCCAGACAACCTGGTGGAGATCGACGGTGACCGGCGTGGACTATGCACGGGACGGTTGCTGAGCAGTGATTGGCATCGGGAACATTCCCTCAACTGCGAATGGTACCGACCAGGAGGTGACTGTGGCTTGCCTCTGGACCGGGGAGCCAACGGTGGCAGTGCCCCTGGTACCGGCAGGGATGTCCCACGCTGCTTGCAGGGCCTCCGGCATGGAGGGCACCCAGACATCCGGGGAAGCCTGCGCTGACTGGGTCGGGCTACTCCGCTCAACCTGAGTCGGAGGCCTGGAGGCCGATGGGGACCGAGAACTGCCCAACGTGGGTCTAGTCTCTCCCCTGGTCTTGCTTCAGTGCCTTGGTGAAGACCTCTTCTTAGCCTTCTTGGCATGCCCTGTGGACGGGGAGCAGTGCTGACTGGTGGAAGGCACCGACGGGTCGCCGTGCACCAATGCCACAGGACCCGGTGCCGACTCAGAGCGGCGCACTGGAGTTGGAGTCAATGCCGACTCCATCAGAATGGCTCAGAGCTAAACGTCCCTTTCTTTCTTGGTATGAGGCTTGAAAGATCTGCAAATCTTGCAACGATCGCTCAGATGGGTTTCCCCCAGACAGCATAAACAGTCCGCGTGCGGGTCACTCACTGGCATCGGTCGCCTGGAAGTGTCTCACGACTTAAAGCCCGGGGCACGGGGCATGCCCCGACCCGGGCACATTAAACTAAACTAACACTAATCTAAACTACTTCAACTACAGGTACTACTACTATGAACGGACAAGAGTTCTAGAGGAAAGCTGCAGACAAGCTGGAGCAGAGCAGTTCCGATGCACCTTCACTGGCGGCAAGAAGGAACTGAGGGTGTGGGGAGCGCGCAGCACCCCTTATACTGCACCATAGAGGTGCCACTCCAGGGGGTTGCTAGGGGCATTACCCTATGGGTACTGCTAGGGGGAAAACTTCCGGCACCGGTGCATGTGGTGAGCATTCACACCTATTGTGGAATACACATGAGCAATCACTCGAAGAAGATTGCCTTTCAGCACAAAAGATGTGCTTCAACTCACTGGAGCAGTGAAAGGATATTTGTACAGGAAGAATGAGGACTGAAAATGGGAATAATAGTATTTCTCTACCTCACAAGGGTACTGTGAGGATATATACATTAAAGATTGTGAAGTGCTTTGAGATATACTGAGGAAAGGCACTCTATAAGAGCCAGATATTTATTATTATTGTTAGGTGGAGAGATGGCATCCCAAGTTGCACAAATCCTCCTGTGATCCCACCAGAAAGGAAATTATTCCCAAGATGTCAGTTTACCCTGAAGGTGACTATTGGAGTCCAGATTATCTCTGCAAACATGCTGGGGGAGAACTTCGTGGTGCACTGAGGGTACATCTGCACTGCAGCTGGAGGTGTAATTTCCAGCTATGGTAAACATAGTTACACTAGCTTTAATTGAGCTCCAATGTAGCTGTCAGGGTTCCCTCCCCACTCTGAACTCTAGGGTACAGACATGGGGACCCGCATGAAAGACCTCCTAAATTTATTTCTACCATCTTAGGTTAAAAACTCCCCAAGACACAAATCCTTCCTTGTACCTTGGATTAAGTAACGCTGCCACCACCAAGTGATTTAAACAAACATTTAGGGAGGGCCACTTGGAGCCCTACCTTCCCCAAATATTCCCTCAAGCCCCTACACCCCTTTTCCTGGGCAGGCTTGAGAATAATCCCCCAAGCTCCTACACCCCCTTTCCTGGGGAGGCTTGAGAATATATCCTCACCAATTGGTACAGGTGAACACAGACCCAAACCCTTGGATCTTAAAACAATGAAAAATCAATCAGGTTCTTAAAAGAAGAATTTTAATTAAAGAAAAAAGGTGAAAGGAGTACCTCTGTAAGATTAGAATGGAAGATAATCTCACAGGCAATCAGATTCAAAACACAGAGGGTAAAGCTTTAAAGTTACAAAAAGAAAACCAGGAATACCCTCCCTCTCAGCACAGAGAAAATTCACAAGCCAAAATAAAAGTAAATCTAACGCATTTCCTTGCTAAATACTTACTAACTCTATAGGAGTTGGATTGCTTGCTTCTTTGATCTTGCTCTGGCCAAAGCCACATGGAACAGACAGAACAAAAGCCTTTCTCCTCCCCGCCCCCCGATTTGAAAGTATCTTGTCCCCTTATTGGTCCTTTGGGTTAGGTGCCAGCCAGGTACTTGAGCTTCTTAACCCTTTACAGGTAACAGGATTTGGTGCCTCTGGCCAGGAGGGATTTTATAGTACTGTATACATGAAGGTTGTTACCCTTTCCTTTATATTTATGACAGTAGCCAAGGCAGCACAGGCAGTCAAAGTGACTGGAATGGCTAGCCTGTGCTGCTGCCCACTATGCCATGGCTACACTGGTGTTTTTATCAGATGTTTGTCTACCCAAGCTGGAACTTGCACCTCCAGATGCAGTACAGATGTACTCAATCTATTGTTGCGGTGTACTGTTTAGATTTAGTTAAGGACCAGTAATTGGTAGATTACAATATGATGATTTTCACATATATTCCAGCTGTGCCCATCCGTAATAAGGAAAAATAATTCTCTGCGTATGTCTCGTGTTTACTTCATGTGACAGTTGGAAATAAAAGGATCACTTCATTTTCTCACTTCACTTATATGATAGAGTCCAAATTCTGCAGGAGCTCAGTTTTAGTATTGAGCTGCCTGATTTGAAAGCTGCATTTGAGTAGCATGTGTGTACTAGGTAGAGCAAACTGAGACTCCAATCCTGAAAGCACTTGTGTAATGTGCTTAATTTTAAGCACACAAGTAGTCCATTAACTTCAGGGTCTCTACTCAAGTACTTTAAAGCACATGTATAAGCATTTGCAAGACAGGGACCTGAGTCAACAGTTTCCCTTACAATGTATTCTGGGATATCAATAAGAGATCACAGTAGCTCAGGCTCATGAGTTCAGCAGCAGAGAAGTTGAGAGGAAGCTTAGAGAAATTGTGCAAAGCCTATAAGAGTGAACTAAATAGACTTTTTGTTTTGTATTTTTTATTTGTCAAGTTTTATTTGTTTCTTGTTAAAACAACTGCATTGTAGCTAAAATATTCTAGCCACTTTCTGTGTCAGCATTCCACATCTCACCCATCATTTAGAGTGTTAAAAAGAGAGGCTGATTACTATTCTTTTTCCTCCTCCTTTGTGATTATTCAAAGCTAGGGAAGATTACCCAGAAAATTTAGCCTGAGTGATCCATTCTTGGTAATGTGCTGCTCTTAGAATTAAATTGAGAAAGATCAGAGAAATAACCCCTTTCCCTAAGTATTAAAGACCCTATTAGGCATTTGTTGACAACATTTAAACTCACTTGATAACCCTCCAATCACTTCTTATAGGCAGTTTTGGCTGCGACATCCTATTAATGGATTTGATTTTTTTTTTATTGCTGCACTAGAGCTCACATCAGCTGGGAAACTTTCACACATTACCCTAAATTAGTTATTCTTCTAAGTGCCATTTTACCCTTGCTGTTTTCTTTCCTCTTTCTGTACCTTACCTTTTTAAATATTAAATCACTTTTAGAACTTTTTAACTTCAAAACACTGTAAGTTGTCTAATATTTCTGTGAGGAACACACACATGAGTAAAAAAACAAGGAGTCCTTGTGGCACCTTAGAGACTAACACATTTATTTGGGCATAAGCTTTCGTGGGCTAGAACCCACTTCATCATCTAGCCCACGAAAGCTTATGCCCAAATAAATCTGTTAGTCTCTAAGGTGCCACAAGGACTCCTTGGTTTTTTTTTGCTGATACAGACTAACACAGCTACCACTGAAACCTGTCACACATGAGTAAAACTCCATTAGAGAAGTTAAGTGACTTGCCTGGGTGGATTTGGTATTATACCAGGATTAGTAATCAGGAGTCCCTAACTCTCAGTCCTGTGTTTGAACCACTGCCTTATCCTCTTTCCTTTCCTGCCTTCATCTTCTTTTCCCTCCACCCTGTGTCTTTTTCATTACTCTTCACCCCACAAGCAATTCTTTTGCTTCCTTTCCTTGTGTGAGTAGTTTATAATTTCCTGCTTCTTTGATTAATTCAGACAGCAGCACTCCTGTGCAGGGACTTTGCCAGCTACCTTGATGAACTAAAGAGATGCTAGTGTTGGAACTCCTGATTTAATACAGCAGGAAAGAGGTGGCCTAGCAGCAGCAGTAATATTCAGTTAAAATGGGTGGGAAATCTGCTTGAACTGGAAAAATCACAAAACACAGTAATTGCACAGCTGCAATTCTTATCAAGCTACTGATTCTTTCCAGTGGTCTTGCTTAATGAGGATATTGGCCTTCAAAAGGAATTTTTTTTTTTTTGCACATGCTGAGGTTCTACTGTGTTTCTCTGTAAATCTACAAAACTGTCACTTTCTGTATCCAAGCTGTCAAGAACTCTCAGAGAAGGGATCCAAAGGACTAAAGAACATGATTAGACTACATGTTAACCTACAGTTCAGCTATGTGCCCATGGACAAGTCTTCAGCTTTTTGTCTCCCCGCTGTGCACTGCATGGAGTTTTTACAATCAATTTCCTTTTGGCTACAGCTAGCAACCTTTTTATTTAGAATTAATGCTTCTATTAGCTACTGAAATCAAACACATGCTTGTATCTGTGCCTTTTCTTTCCCCATAAGAAATTAGGTTAGTGGATAAAGAGTTCCTCTCAATTTTTGTTTTGTTATCACAAAAGGTTTCTTTCAGCTCCAATCTGGGAGAGGAAGGTTTGCAGATTTCTGAGCTCCTTTGTGCTTACTGACTTTATTAATTAGTTAAATTGACCTAAACATGGAGGCTTTTTCCAGTAGCTTATAGTATTTGCTGGGAAACACTAGTAGGGTAAAAAGAGAAAACATTTAAAAAAATAGGCACAGTAGAACCTTGTTGTTTTCCAACATGTATCATTTGTATCAGAAAAGTTTCTCTGACTTTTCTGAATAAATTTCATAACTCAAATTCAACTTGATTAAACTCAAGGACCATGTGGAGGGAAAAACTGTCAACATTCTGCCCCTGCTACTGTAAGAAGGTCATGTCTACACTACAAAGTTTGGTTGACAAGTTACATCAGCATAAAACCAATGACTTTTGTATATTGCTCAGGCAAGTGCATACTTGGCTACTTGCATTGGGACTGTGCATACTCACCACAAGTGGCTATGTGGATGGAAAATGCAGTGCACCATTGGCAGGTATTCCAGCTTGCCCCCTGCTGCTGTCCAGAGCAATGCTTTATGGGATAGCAGCTATTTGCCAGGGATTTCTGGGAACTGGGTGTCAAGTTCCCACAATGTTATTGTCTCCAGCCCATAATTTTAATGCCTTATTTTAAGGCACACAGTCCAGTGTGTCACTCTTCAGTTTCTGCCATCTCTCTGGCAGAAGCCTAGATCCTGAAGAACTCAGTGCAATTTTAATGACTACTGCTAGTACAGGACACATGATTCTCCAGTATTTGCAGAACTTCAACAAGTACTACTACAGCTGGGTGTGTGTAAGGAGAAAGAAGAGGTATTCAGCAATGATGACTGTATGCTGATGGACACAGCGAATAAAAATGCCAGGTTGCTGCTGGTATTCCCAGAGCAGCTCTACATGGTGGCTCACTGCTTCTGGGCTTGAGAAACAAGCATTGGTTGGTGTGATCACATTGTAATGCATGGTTGAAATTATAAGCAGTGATCTGCAGAATTTTCAGATGCAAAAGGCCACATTCCAGGTTCTGCGTGCCGAGCTTGCTTCAGTGCAGGGACACCAGAATAAGAGCTGCATTGACAGTGGAGAAGCAAGTGGTGATCACACAATGGAAGCTTACAATGCCAGATTGTTATCACTTTGTGACCAAACAGTCTGGAGAGGGCCAGCTCTAGGATTTTTGCCACCCAAAGCAAAAACAATTTTGGCCGCCCCCCCCCGTTTTTTAATTACCCCACCCCCGGCCCCGCCTCAACTCCGCCCCTTCCCCAAATCCCCAGCCCTGCCTCCTCCCCCCAGGCTCTCAAGCCTAGGAGGGAGGGAGGTGGAGAAACGGTGCCCGCGCCGCGGCCACTCGGAGTCTCCCCCTCCCTCCCAGGCTCTCAAGCCTGGGAGGGAGGGGGAGACTCCGAGTGGCCGCGGCGCGCGAAACAGCCGATTCGCGCACCGCTGCTCCCCCTACCTCCCAGGCTTGAGAGCCTGGGAGGGAGGGCGAGTAGCGGCGCGCGAATCAGCTGTAGCGGCAGCAGCAGCGGAGGTGAGCTAGGGCGGCTGGGGCACATTTTTAGTGGCGGCATTCTGGCGCCGGCCATGCCGCCCCTAAAAATGTGCCGCCCCAAGCACCAGCTTGTTTTGCTGGTGCCTAGAGCCGGCCCTGAGTCTGGAGCTGGAAAATCCACAGTGGGGGCCATCTAACACTCATCCAAGTGTGCAAGGCCATTAAGTGTATCCTGCTACAGACGACTGTGACTCTCAGCAATGTGCAGGAAATAGTGGATGGATTGGCAACAGTGGGGTGCCCAAATTGTGCTGGGGTGACAGGTGGCACTCTTATCCTTATTCTGGCACCACTCCACCTCATCAGCGATTATATAAACAGAAAGGGATACTTTCCCCATGGTTATGCAAGTGCTAGTGGATCACTGGGGATGCTTCACTGATGTCAATGTGGGCTTGTCAGGGAAGGTGCATGATGCTCACATCTTTAAGAACACAGGACTTTTCCAAAAGCTGCAAACCAAGACATTATTTGCTGACTGGTGGATTACCATTGGTGATGTTGAAATGCCAGCAATGATTCTGGGAGACACAGACTACCCTAGTTCATGATGCCATATACTGGCCACCTCAACAGTGCCAAATAAAGATTCAACTACTGACTCAGCACTGCAGGATGACTGTTGAATGCATTTTTGGTAGACTAAAAGGTTGCTGGAACGTATACCCTTTATAATAGTGATGGGATGATATTAACAGTGGTCTCTAAGACCACAGTGACCTGTGCCAAATGTTCAAACTCCTGAATGACAGCAGTATCAGGACTGGCAGGTTGAGAACCACCATTAGAAATATCCTTAGCTTTGGAGACTTTAGGGGCACATGTGGAAGAGTGACCACAAGTAACATGCTCACAAGTTATCACACATCCTTTTTATTAACAATTTTATTAAGAAGATGAACAATGCCACAACTACTGACACATACATGCAGATAGAGACAAACCACAAGATGTGTAACATCAATGATTTCATACGCTCAGACCATGGCGAAACACAATACGAGTAGGATGATTGCCAGGTGGCCATTCTGTTGGATGTTACCTTCCCTACCTACTTAGCCTAGGCAACACCTTTTTATCCTGAGTTTCTTTTCCACTCCCTATGCTTATGCATATATATATATGAGTGTCAACCCTTTTTCCTTATTTGCACTTACTCAATTTTAGGATGCCCCATTTCTCAGACTACCCACTTAGTTCCCCTGAGTCTCATTAACATCTATGTCAATGAGTTAAGAACATAAGAATAGCCATATTGGGTCAGACCAATGGACCATCTAGCCAAGTATCCTCCTTCTGACAATGGCCAGTGCCAGATGCTTCAGAGAGAATGAACAGAACAGGCAATCATCAAGTGATCCCACCCCAGTCATCCACTCACAGTTGCTGGCAGTGAGGCTAGGGACACCCAGAGCATGGGTTGCATCGCTGACCATCTTAGTTAATAGCCATTGCTAGACCTATCCTCCTCCAACTAATCTAATTCTTTTTTTGAACAACGGTGACAGGGTGGACTAGGCCCTGAGGCGCCTCCTGCTGGAGGCCTTATGGCCCTGCCACACCCTGCCCCAGAAAAGGGTAATGGAGAGGGTCTTCCAACCTGCCTAGAGTGGCTGCATCCTACACAGCCAATCAGAAGGAGCTGCAGGGAGTCCAGCAGGCTAGTATAAAAAGAGCTGCAGGGCCAGAGTGCGTTTAGTTCCTTGCTGGAGCTGAAGGAGTGTGAAAAGTGTGCCCTGGATGGCTGAGGGAGCTACTGGACCTTGTACACAGAAGTGCTGGCAGAGACGGGTGGGGAATGAGAAGGAGCTGCTGGCTGGCTGCTGGGACTCAACCAGGACAAGCCCCTGAGGTAAGGATGAAGAATGTGCTTGGGCTGTGGGGAAGTAGCTCAGGGAATTGTAGCAGTGATGCACTTTGTTTAAAGGAATGCAGTGGATGGCTGCTATCTATAGGATTGATTACCTGGGATCCAGAGTAGTGGGCGGGCCTGGATTCCCTCCCATACACCCTGCACAACAGCTACTGGGGAAGTTGCCTAGACATTGTTGCACCCCAGAAGGGGAGCTGAACTCTTAGGCTACATCTACACTACGGGGGGGGGGTCGATTTAAGATACGCAAATTCAGCTACGCGAATAGCGTAGCTGAATTCGACGTATCGCAGCCGACTTACCCCGCTGTGAGGACAGCGGCAAAATCGACCTCCGCGGCTTCCCGTCGACGGCTCTTACTCCCACCTTCGCTGGTGGAGTAAGAGCGTCGATTCGGGGATCGATTGTCGCGTCCTGACGGGACGCGATAAATCGATCCCCGAGAGGTCGATTTCTATCCGCCGATTCCGGCGGGTAGTGTAGACCAGGCCCAAGTGGCCCAGCAGGAGAGTGGGGGCTAGAAAGGCCAAGAGGGGGTGAAGACATTGCCTCCAGGGAGGGAATCCTGTGGTACTGCTCCATACCAGAGCAGGGACAATTTGAGAGAGCCCAGAAGAGGTTGAGGGACAGTTTGAATGAGGGTACTGTGACAGATCCTATTGGACTGATCTGAGGATCAAGGCCAGGGATAGGGCCTGGTTCACTCTGGCCAGGTAGACAGGAAAAGCCCCGCGAACGTTTGAATTTCATTTCCTGTTTGCTCAGCGTGGAGAGCACAGGTGACCACGCAGAGCTCATCAGCACAGGTAACCATGATGGAGTCCCAGGATCGCAAAAGAGCTCCAGCATGGACAGAACGGGAGGTACGGGATCTGCTCGCCATATGGGGAGACGAATCAGTGCTAGCTGAACTCCGAAGCAGTAAACGAAATGGCAAAATATTAGAAAAGGTCTCCAAGGCCATGAAGGACAGAGGCCATAACAGGGATGCACAGCAGTGCCGCGTGAAAATTAAGGAGCTAAGGCAAGCCTACCACAAAGCCAGAGAAGCAAACGGAAGGTCCGGGGCAGAGCCGCAAACATGCCGCTTCTACGCGGAGCTGCATGCCATTCTAGGGGGTGCAGCCACCACTACCCCAACCGTGTGCCATGACTCCCTCACTGGAGAAACACACAGGGAAGCGGGTTCGGGGTACGAGGAAGATGAGGATGGAGAAAATGTAGATAGCTCACAGCCGCAAGGAAGCGGAGAAACCGGTTTCCCCAACTGCCAGGATATGTTTATCACCCTGGACCTGGAACCAGTAACCCCCGAACTCACCCAAGGCATGCTCCCAGACCCTGAGGGCACACAGGGGACCTCTGGTGAGTGTACCTTTGTAAATATTACACATGGTTTAAAAGCAAGCGTGTTTAATGATTAATGATTAATTTGCCCTGGCAATCGCGGCCAGTACAGCTACTGGAAAAGTCTGTTAACGTGTATGGGGATGGAGCGGAAATCCCCCAGGGACATCTCCAGAAAACTCTCCTGGATGTACTCCCAAAGCCTTTGCAAAAGGTTTCTGGGGAGGGCTGCCTTATCCCGTCCGCCATGGTAGGACACTTTACCACGCCAGGCCAGTAGCACGTAGTCTGGAATCATTGCATAACAAAGCATGGCAGCGTATGGTCCCGGTGTTTGCTGGCATGCAGACAACATCCATTCCTTATCGCTCTTTGTTATCCTCAGGAGAGTGATATCATTCACGGTCACCTGGTTGAAATGGGGCAATTTTATTAAGGGGACATTCAGAGGTGCCCGTTCCTGCTCTGCTGAACAGAAATATTCCCCGCTGTTAGCCACGTGGTGGGGGGGAGGGGTGAAGTGATCATCCCAGAGAATTGGGTGTGTGGGGGAGGGGAGTTAGTTGGGTTTGTGCTGCATGTTAACCCTGAAACCGCAGCCCCTCCTTTTACATTGCAAACCCATTTTAAATGGCCAACCCAACAGGTGCTTGGTATGGGAAATGAGAGCACTACTGTTTGAAACCATTCCCACATGTTAAGAAGGTTAAAAAAGCCAAAAGACTGTGTCTTACCATGGCTGCCTGCAAGCTGAAATCTGTGGCCTGGCACTGCGTGAGTGATCTCTCACACCAAACCGGCAGGCCCTCAATATAAGAGGAAAAATGCGACCTTGTAACGAAAGCACATGTGCTGTGTAATGTGAACAGCAAAATTTAACGTGAAAGAGTGTACCCATTGTTCTCTAAAATGTGTCTTTTTTAACCACCTCTCCCTTCTCCTCCACCAGCTGCAAATGTTTCTCCTTCGCAGAGGCTAGTGAAGATTAGAAAGAGAAAACGGAGGACGCGGGACGATATGTTCACGGAGCTCCAGATGTCCTCACATGCTGAAAGAGCACAGCAGAATGCGTGGAGGCAGTCAATGTCAGACTACAGAAAAGCACAATATGAACGAGAGGAGAGGTAGCGGGCTGAATCGCGGGATGAACAGAGCAAGTTGCGGGCTGAAGATGATAGGTGGCATCAGCTTGCAGACAGAAGGCAAGAGTCGATGCTCCGGCTGCTGGAGCATCAAACTGATATGCTCCAGCGTATGGTTGAGCTGCAGGAAAGGCAGCAGGAGCAGAGACCGCCGCTACAGCCCCTGTGTAACCAACAGCCCTCCTCCCCAAGTTCCATAGCCTCCTCACCCAGACGCCCAAGAACACGGTGGGGGGGCCTCCGGCCACCCAGTCACTCCACCCCAGATGATTGCCCGAGCATCAGAAGGCTGGCCTTCAATAAGAGTTAAAGTTTTAAACTGCAGTGTGTCCTTTTCCTTCCCTCCTCCCCCACCCATCCCGGGCTACCTTGGCAATTATCCCCTTAGTTGTGTGATGAATTAATAAAGAATGCATGAATGTGAAGTAACAATGACTTTATTGCCTCTGCAAGCGGTGCTCGAAGGGGGGAGGGGAGGGTGGGGTGGTTGTTTTACAGGGAAGTAGAGTGAACCAGGTGGGGGGGGGGGCGGAGGGTTCATCAAGGAGAAACAAACAGAAGTTTCACACCGTAGCCTGGCCAGTCACAAAACTCGTTTTCAAAGCTTCTCTGATGCGCACCGCGCCCTGCTGTGCTCCTCTAACCGCCCTGGTGTCTGGCTGCGCGTAATCAGCGGCCAGGCAATTTACCTCAACCTCCCACCCCGCCATAAATGTCTCCCCCTTACTCTCACAGATATTGTGGAGCGCACAGCAAGCAGCAATAACAATGGGGATATTCTTTTCACTGAGGTCTGAGCGAGTCAGTAAGCTGCGCCAGCGCGCTTTTAAACGTCCAAATGCACATTCCACCACCATTCGGCACTTGCTCAGCCTGTAGTTGAACAGGTCCTGACTCCTGTCCAGGCTGCCTGTGTACGGCTTCATGAGCCATGGCATTAAGGGGTAGGCTGGGTCCCCAAGGATCACGATAGGCATTTCAACATCCCCAACGGTTACTTTCTGGTCCGGGAAGAAAGTCCCTTCCTCCAGCTTTCGAAACAGAGCAGAGTGCCTGAAGATGCGAGCATCATGTACCTTTCCCGGCCATTCCACGTTGATGTTGGTGAAACGTCCCTTGTGATCCACCAGGGCTTGCAGCAGCATTGAAAAGTACCCCTTGCGGTTTATGTACTCGGTGGCTTGGTGCTCCGGTGCCAAGATAGGGATATGGGTTCCGTCTATGGCCCCACCACAGTTTGGGAATCCCATTGCAGCAAAGCCATCCACTATGGCCTGCACGTTTCCCAGAGTCACTACCCTTGATATCACCAGGTCTTTCATTGCCCTGGCAACTTGGGATCACAGCAGCCCCCACAGTAGATTTGCCCACTCCAAATTGATTCCCGACTGACCGGTAGCTGTCTGGTGTTGCAAGCTTCCACAGGGCTATCGCCACTCGCTTCTCAACTGTGAGGGCTGCTCTCATCCTGGTATTCTGGCGCTTCAGGGCAGGGGAAAGCAAGTCACAAAGTTCCATGAAAGTGCCCTTACGCATGCGAAAGTTTCGCAGCCACTGGGAATCGTCCCACACCTGCAGCACGATGTGGTCCCACCAGTCTGTGCTTGTTTCCCGGGCCCAGAATCGGCGTTCCACGGCATGAACCTGCCCCAGTAACACCATGATTTCCACATTGCTGGGGCCTGTGCCTTGTGAGAGGTCTATGTCCATGTCAATTTCCTCATCACTCTCATCGCCGCGCTGCAATCGCCTCCTCGGCTGGTCCTGGTTTAGCTTTGGCATGTTCTGGCTCCTCATATACTCCAGGACAATGCGCGTGGTGTTCATAGTGCTCATAATTGCCGCGGTGATCTGAGCGGGCTCCATGATCCCAGTGCTAGCTATGGCGTCTGGTCTGAAAAAAGGCGCGAAACTAGTATCTGACGGACCAGGGGAAGGAGGGAGGGAGGGAGGGAGGGGCGAGTGACGACATGGCGTACAGGTACAGGGAATTAAAATCAACAAAGGTGGCTGTGCATCAGGGAGAAACACAAACAACTGTCACACAGAATGGCCCCCCCCAAAGATTGAACTCAAAAGCCTGGGTTTAGCAGGCCGTTGATTTGACGGAGGGAGGGGGAAGCAAATGAATACAGAACAAATCTATTTTTTACATCTTAAGACGACGGTGCAGCATGACTGATAGCTCTCGGCATCTTCTGGGTGCTTGGCAGCAAATACTGGGCGCTTGGAAGTTAGTGTACTAAGACTGATAGCCACATTTTTCCTGTATGATGACGATGGCCTTCAGGCCTATTGCACGATCTGCTGCTCAGGGAAGACTCTGTTAATGTGCGATGATCCAACTTGTAATAGGTAACTACGACTGATAGCCATCATCGTCATTGTGAAGGCAGCAGAATATGACTGGGGGGATGGGGGACTGGGGGACATACGGAGTTCCAGCCACTGCTGTACGATGACGACGGTTACCAGTCGTAATACACCATCTACTGCCAAAAGGCAAAAGGCAAGGGGCTGGTGCAATGCAGCCCTACGGCTGCCAGCACCCAGATCGCCGATGAAGGCTACCAGTCATGCTGCACCGTCTACTGCCAAAAGGCAGTTAGCTGCTGCTGCTGTGTAGCAATGCAGTCCCACGTCTGCCGGCACCCAGATGACATATGGTGACGGTGAGCTGAGCTGAGCGGGCTTCATGCTTGCCGTGGTATGTTGTCTGCACAGGTAACCCAGGTAAAAAGGCGCGAATCTATTGTCTGCCGTTGCTCTGACGGAGGGGGAGGGGCCTGACGACATGTACCCAGAACCCCCCGCGACACTGTTTTGCATCATTCGAGAATTGGGATCTCAACCCAGAATTCCAATGGGCGGCGGAGACTGCGGGAACTGTGGGATAGCTACCCATAGTGCAATGCTCCGGAAGTCGACGCTAGCCTCGGTACTGTGGACGTGGTCCGCCGACTAGAGCACTTAGAGCATTTTATGTGGGGACACACACAATCGGCTGTATACAACCGATTTCTATAAAACCGGCTTCTATTAATTCGACCTAATTTCGTAGTGTAGACATACCCTGAGATAAACCCTCTATTGGACTTGTACCATGGAAGGGATTTTTATTTCACATATGGGCTGAGTCACCAAAGACCCACCACAAACAGAGAGAGGGAGAGTGCAGGGGGGAAGGAATTGATTGGTGGGGCCGCCGGCAGATGGGAGGGGGAGGAGCTTGCTGCCAGAGGGTGCTAAGCACCTGCTAATTTTTTTCCATGGGTGCTCCAGCCCTGGAGTTGGTGCTTATGGCACTTGTGAGAGGTGAGTGCAACCCCATTACAACCCTGTTACTGTTTTGGCCTTCACAACATCCGTTGGCAACAAAGTTCCACAGCTTGACTGTGTGTTTAAAGAAATACTTCCTTTTCTTCATTTTTAAGCCTGCTGCTTATTAATTTCCCCAGGTTCTTGTATTACGTGAAGAGGTAAATAACTCTTCCTTATTCACTTTCTACATTCACGATTTTATAGACCTCCATTATATCCCCTCTTAGTTACCTCTTTTCCAAGCTGAAAAGTCCCACTCTTTTAAAATTTCTCCTCATATGGAAGTTGTACCATACCCGTAATCATTTTTGTTGCCCTTCTCCGTATCTTTTCCAAGTCTATTATATCTCTTTTGAGATGGGGCAACCAGAACTGCATGTGGTATTCAAGATGTGGGGGTACCATGGATTTATACAGAGGACAGAAAATATCATGCCAATCTGTACCTTTTCTAATGGTTCTTAACATTGTTAGCTGTTTTGACAGCTGCTGCACACTGAGCAGATGCCTTCAGAGAACTATTCACAATAACTCCAAGATCTTTCTTGAGTGGTAATAGCTAATTTAGACTTCATCATTTTGCATGTATAGTTGGGATTATTTTTCCAGTGTGTATTACTTTGCATTTATCAACAATGAATTTCATTTGCCATTTTGTTGCCCAGTCACCCAGTTTTATGAGATTTCTTTTAACTCTTTGCAGTCTGGTTCAGACTTAGCTATCCAAGGTAATTCTGTATTGTCTTCAAATTTTGCCACCTCACTGTTTACCCCTTTTTCCAAATCATTTATGAATATGTTGAATAGCACTGGTCCCATTACAGACCACTGTGGGACACCACTATTTACTTCCTTCCATTCTGAAAACTGACCATTTTGTTTCCTGTCTTTTTACAAGTTACTGATCTATGAGGGCCTTCCCTCTTATCCCATGACTGCTTACTTTGCTTAAGAGCCTTTGGTGAGGGACCTTGTCAAAAGCTTTCTGAAAGTCCAAGTACACTGTATCCACTAGATCACCCTTGTCCACGTTTGTTTGACCCTTTCAAACAATTCTAGTAGATTAGTGAGGCATGACTTTCCTTTACAAAGCCGTGTTGACACTTACTCAACAAACTGTCTTCATCTAAATGTCTGATCATTCTGTTCTTTATTATAGTTTCAACCAGTTTCCTTGGTACTGAAGTTAGGCATGCCAGGATCTCTTCTGGAGTTGTTTTAAAAAATTGGTTTCACATTAGTTATCCTCTACGCATCTGGCATAGAGGCTGATTTAATCAATAGGTTACATACCAGAATTAGTAGTTCTGCAATTTCATATTTGAGTTCCTTCAGAACTCTTGGGTGAATCCCATCTGGTCCTGGTGACTTATTACTGTTTAACATATCCATTTATTCTAAAACCTCCTCTCCTGACATCTCAATCTGGGCCAGTTCCTCAGATTTGTCACCTAAAAAGAATGGCTCAGGTGTGAGAATCTCCCTCACATCCTCTGCAGTGAAGACAGATGCAAAGAATTCATTTACTTCTCTGCAATGGCTTTATCTTCCTTGTGTGCTTCTTTAGCACCTCAGTAATCTAGTGGCCCCTCTGAGTGTTTGGTAGGCTTTGTGTTTATGATGTACTTAAACAATGTACCATAGCAATTTGAGATTATCACAAAATCTCCTTGAATCATAGGACTGGAAGGGACCTCGAGAGGTCATCTAGTCCAGTCCCCTGCACTCATGGCAGAATTAAGTATTATCTAGACCATCCCTGACAGATGTTTGTCTGATCTGCTCTTAAATATCTCCAATAATGGAGATTCCATAACCTCCCTAGGCAATTTACTCCAGTGCTTAACCACCGTGACAGTTAGGAAGTTTTTCCTAATGTCCAACCTAAACCACCTTTGCTGCAATTTAAGCCCATTGCTTCTTGTCCTATCCTCAGAGATTAAGGAGAATATTTTTTTCTCCCTCCTCCTTGTAACAATCTTCTATGTACTTAGAAATGTATCATGTCTCACCCCCCCCCCCCGCCACGCTTCTCTTCTCCAGCCTAAACAAACCTAGTTTTTTTTTTTCAATCTTTCCTCATAGGGCATGTTTTCTAGACCTTTAATCATTTTTGTTGCTCTCTCTGGACTTTCTCCAATTTGTCCACATCTTTCCTGAAATGTGGCGCCCAGAACTGGACACAGTACTCCAGTTGAGGTCTAATCAGCACAGAGTAGAGTGGAAGAATTATTTCTTGTGTCTTGCTTACCACACTCCGGCTAATACATCCCAGAATGATGATTGCATATTTTTTTTTGCAACAGTTTTACACTATTCACTCCTTTTAAGCTTGTGATCCACTATAACCCCCAAATGCCTTTCTGTAGTACTCCTTCCTAGGCAGTCATTTCCTATTTTATGTGCGTGCAACTGATTTTCCTTCCTAAGTGGAGTACTTTGCATTTGTCCTTATTGAATTTCATCCTGTTTACTTCAGACCATTTCTCCAGTTTGTCCCAATCATTTGAATTTTAATCCTATCCTCCAAAGCACTTGCAACCCCTCCCACCTTGGTATCACCTGCAAACTTTATAAGTGTACTCTCTATGCCATTATCTAAATCATTGATGAAGATATTGGCCAGAACTGATCCCTGTGGGACCCCACTTGATATGCCCTTCCAGCTTGACTGTGAATCATCTTCGAGACACCACTGACTTCCTGAGGAAACTACAATCCATTGGTGATCTTCCTGAAAACACCATCCTGGCCACTATGGATGTAGAAGCCCTCTACACCAACATTCCACACAAAGATGGACTACAAGCCATCAGGAACAGTATCCCCGATAATGTCACAGCAAACCTGGTGGCTGAACTTTGTGACTTTGTCCTCATCCACAACTATTTCACATTTGGGGACAATATATACCTTCAAGTCAGCGGCACTGCTATGGGTACCTGCATGGCCCCACAATATGCCAATATTTTTATGGCTGACTTAGAACAATGCGTCCTCAGCTCTTATCCCCTAATGCCCCTACTCTACTTGTGCTACATTAATGACATCTTCATCAACTGGACCCATGGAAAAGAAGCCCTTGAGGAATTCCACCATGATTTCAACAATTTCCATCCCACCATCAACCTCAGCCTGGACCAGTCCACACAAGAGACCCACTTCCTGGACACTACAGTGCTAATAAGCGATGGTTACATAAACACCACCCTATGCTGGAAACCTACTGACCGCTATACTTACCTACATGCCTCCAGCTTTCATCCAGACCGCATCACACAATCCATTGTCTACAGCCAAGCTCTAAGATACAACCGCATTTGTTCCAATCCCTCAGACAGAGACAAACACCTACAAGATCTCCATCAAGCATTCTTAAAACTACAATACGCACCTGCTGAAGTGAAGAAACAGATTGACAGAGCCAGAAGAGTACCCAGAAGTCACCTTCTACAGGACAGGCCCAAACAAAGAAAGTAACAGAACGCCACTAGCCGTCACCTTCAGCTCCCAACTAAAACCTCTCCAGCGCATCATCAAGGATCTACAACCTATCCTGAAGGACGATCCCTCACTGTCACAGATCTTGGGAGACAGGCCAGTCCTCGCTTACAGACAGCCCCCAACCTGAAGCAAATACTCACCAGAAACTACACATCACACGACAAAAACACTAACCCAGGAACTTATCCTTGCAACAAAGCCCGTTGCCAACTCTGTCCACATATCTATTCAAGGGACACCATCATAGGACCTAATCACATCAGCCACACCATCAGGGGCTCATTCACCTGCACATCTACCAATGTGATATATGCCATCATGTGCCTGCAATGCCCCTCTGCCATGTACATTGGCCAAACCGGACAGTCTCTACGCAAAAGAATAAATGGACACAAATCAGACGTCAAGAATTATAACACTCAAAAACCAGTTGGAGAACACTTCAACCTCCCTGGACACTCAATTACAGACCTAAAAGTCGCAATTCTTCAACAAACTTCAAAAACAGATTCCAACGAGAAACTGCAGAACTGGAATTAATTTGCAAACTGGACACCATTAAATTAGGCTTGAATAAAGACTGGGAGTGGATGGGTCATTACACAAAGTAAAAACTATTTCCCCATGCTAATTTTCCCCCTACTGTTACTCACACCTTCTTGTCAACTGTTTGAAATGGGCCATCCTGATTATCACTACAAATTTTTTTTTTCTCCTGCTGATAATAGCCCACCATAATTGATTACTCTTGTTAGAATTGGTATGGCAACCTCTATTTTTTCATGTTCTCTGTGTGTATATACATCTTCCTACTGTATTTTCCACTGCATGCATCTGATGAAGTGGGTTTTAGCCCACGAAAGCTTATGCCCAAATAAATTTGTTACTCTCTAAGGTGCCACAAGTACTCCTCATTCTTTTTTCTCTGGGAACAGTTATGCACCCACCTTTATAGTAACTCCATCTAGGTTGTATTTCCCTAGTAATGTTGCTATCTAGCATCTTGAGGTATTAACTGGTACATTGAGGCATACTGTCCAGTCTATTGCTGCACAGTTGCTAGAACAGCAGCACTTAACACATCTTACTGTAATCTTACAATTGACTAGTACAGGGTCATCTCTCAGTCAACTATTCGTGCCAACCTGTTTCAGGCCTGAGGCCTTCCATGGCCAAACTACATATCTTACAGACCTAAATCCTGTTTGCAGTGTTGTTGGTGCCAGTATATTGGAGAGAGACAGTGGGTGAGGTAATATGTTTTATTGGACCAACTTCTGTTAGTGAAAGAGAGACGCTTTCAAGCCACAAAAAGATTGTCTTCTTCAGATCTGGGAACTCTGAGTACCTTTCCCAGACCTGAAGAAGAGCTCTGTATAGCTGGAAAGCATGTCTTTCACCAACAGAAGTCGGTCCAATATTACCTAGATTGGATTTTAGACTGGCAAACATCCCCACCATTATAGCTGCATGTTGGGTACTGCATAATGTCTCTAAGGCAGAGGGGAAAAGGCTACAGGCAGGGAGGAGGGGTAGGGTGGACCGGCTGTCTGCTGAATTTGAACAGCCAAACCCAAGGGCTATTAGAAAAAGACAACTGTGGAGCTATACAGCTGAGGGAGGCCTTAAAAGACCATTTTTTCAGGGGCTGGTTCATTGCATGGGAAGTTTAAATGCTTGGCGCCTTGAGGTATGAGTATAGGGAAAGTGAGTGTATATTGCCAATATTTTCACAGGCAGAGGTAATTTTGACTGATATCTCATTCTTGGGGATGACAATGGCACAGACAATCCAGCTTCTACTGGCATTCCGAAGCCACCTGGGTCCATATGCTGCTAGCTTGTTTACTGCAATGGTGCCAGTGGAACTCATTGCAGAGTGGCATGTAAAAGTCTCTTATTATGGGAGAAGAAATAAGTCCACCGTGCCTAGAAATGTTTGGAAGAGAATTTCAGCATAGGTGCTGGAACTGGGGGTGCTGCCACACCTGCTGGCTTGAAGTGGTTTCCGTTATATACAAGGTTCACAGTATGGTTCAGTGGCTCTCACCACCCCATTATACAAATTGTTCCAGCACCCTGGGATTGCAGAATATCTCATTGGAAGTTTCATCATCTACCTCTTTCTGAGCACAGGATACTGATCTGATGTGGATTGTGTAATTCAGATTTCCAAACTAACTTTTTAAAAAATTTATGTTTTAACACTGTTTTCTAACGTTTTACGGGTAAAGTGAGCAATCAAAAATCAAAGACTTTTTGTTCTCTAAAAGCATGGATGGAAAGGGAGACATTTCTTAAATCAGAAGGACAAGGGGACAGGATGGAGGAAGGGGGAGGAGGTTTCTTGCAATGTAAAGGTTAAAAAAATGCTTATAATGAATATACACACTTAACTGAGCTCCCTTCCCCTTCATCAGCAGGGTCATCAGCTCTTGCCTGGCAGGACTGGCTTGACTCTGCTGGAGTTTCAAAGAGCTCCTGGAGTCCTGGCTTGCTGCATAGTTTGCATCTCCCTTCAGGTTCATTACCCCCATTGCTGCTACTTCTCCTCCTCCTTGCAGCAAACTGCAGGGTCTCCTTATCATGCTCCTGCAAAGTGTCCACAGTCGTATGCAGGGTGCTAGTGTGGTCCATGCCCGATATGGCATGCACTTTATTGTAGAAGTAGTAGTTCTGCAGTGCAGCTTCCCTCGCCTTCTGATATGCCCGCTGAAGTGCCTTCACTTTCACATTGCACTTGCTGCTCATCCGTATCATGCCTTAGTTTCACCATCCCCTGTGCAATCTGCAAGTAGATGTTTATATTTCTTCAGCTGTTCCTTAGAGAGCTTAGCTGTACTTGCACTGTCTCTCTTTCTACAGGCCTAGGAGATCCCTGACTACTTTCCTGCTCTAGGCATGAATGTGTCTAGTAGCTTTCTGTGTGCAGGGAATTGGCATGGTCAGGTACTCACAAAATTGGGCTAATAGGCATGCTCACCAACAGGGACAATCAAAAAATGGCATTTCTAAAAAATGCTGGAGTTTTAAAGGGGCGGAGGGGCTTCCAGTGGCTGTGATCCCTGGCCAGTGGAGTTCAAAATCATGATCTGAGCAAACACTGTCACAGAGACAGATGTATTGGAGGCCAGCTGCTGAAGGACTGTTAGGGTCAATACAGGCAATGCATTGACATATGTAGGTTGACCATGCCTCTGTATCAGTCAGGGAGGTGGCATTATTGTGTCGTTGTGTTGGTTGATGGGTGCTTATGTTGATGAGAGACAAGTTTAGGTGTAGACATATGAAGAACTAGGTCAAAACAAGTTGATTTAGGTCAACCTAACTTTGTAGCGTAGACCAGGATGGAAAAAAATCAAACTATGTGTATGTACAGAGCAACCCTGCTGGCTCACCCATGAAGCCAGAGCAGATGGTCTCATTCGTCCTCATGTACCAGAGATAGAAGACTGAAACAGGATGCTAGATTGTGGGACAAGAGGTCCTGGAAAAAGAAGGCTGGGGAACAGCCGGCTCAGATGAGAACTAGAATCAAGTTTGTTGACTTGTTTTAATGTCTGATCTGCTTCAGGTCTTGTCTGAGTGAAGTCACTGAAGAAGTTGAATAGAAGCAGCCATAAGAAAAGAACCAGACATCACAAAAAAGTTGCATAAGAATGTACCTTGTTTATATTTAACCCATTTACAGAACAATCCCATCTGTTTTTTGTAATGAGAAAATTCTCTTTGAAAACTTTCAAAACAATCTTTACCCTCACTCTGAAACTGTGAAAAAACAACCTATTTCCCAATTAAGCTATCTGTAGAAGACAATCATGCAGCAAAGCTACTGTTTCCTATTAAAATTGAATTGGCTGAGGCTTAGGGTCTAGGTGCAGGGGGCAAGCAGTTCAAGAACAGGTGTTGCTTCTTGCTATGGAGACATTTTCTGCCTCTAGAGGGAGGGAGCTCTCCTGTTTGTCTAGAAGGAATATGTACACCCCAAGGTCATTATATTTCCCAGAAGCTACAGCATACAGCTCTTCTCAGGTGGAAGGTTGGATTGACCATAACACAGGGACCATATTTTGTCCCATTGAAGTAAATGAGGTTGCACATCTGTATAAATAAGGATGGAAGTTTGGTTCAAGGGCTTTTGTGGGAACAAGAAAGTTCCCTTTCCTTACATCCCCATTTAGCTCCCAAGTAATGATTAAATTGGATTGATTCTGCACAGATTGTGAGATTCATATGGACAACATATTTTCTCTTCCTTTGTTTGTAAATTTGAACATGTTTTACAAATATCCCAGAATCTTTCCCTAAAACAGTACATTAAAGATGCACAGAAACCTTACCTTTCCTCCCAAGTTTCCCCTACTGTTTAGCAAATAACAGTAAAAGTAGTTTCTTGGAGCTATACCCCCAGAAAATTCAAATTTAACATTATAAGCATGGAATAAACTAGTTACTATATAAAATACCTGTCACAGCCCCCGCAAAAAGCTTCCCCTCCTGGCATTTATCAGGCTGCTGTGTTTTGGACCTATGCACTCCGCATTGCCTCTGACTTTAAAGCTGTAGGCACATTCTTGTGGTGCAGATCTTCTGTCTTGCACTGCCTTCTTGAGCTAAGACTCTACAATCCAGCTGCCTAAACCCAGTGATTAGTGCTGGCTCTCCCAGGCTCCACAGAATCTTAAGCACCCATTCCCAGAACTCCAAACTTGTGGACACAGCAGCTTACTGTTTACTTCTTCAGGAGGAACATGTGATAGTTGAAGCACATAATACACAGCCTTTGCAAAGGTTCCAAAACCAATCACTCTTTACTTTAAATAGCACAAGAAACAAACAGATCCGGACTGGAAGGGGATGTTCACTCCACAGCCCTAAAACTGTTAAAGTGGCTCAAAAGGGGCCATTTAACCTTTAGGCTGCACCTGGGGGAGAGTCAGGCTTCATTGATATTCAGTAATTGAAAATGAAGTCCAGCTGGGCAGGAGCAGGCTGGGCTCAAATAAAGCCAGGAAGTTGAGCACAAAAAGGGGCTTCAGGGAGAAAATGAGCAGTTGCTTTCTGGGTACAGAGCAGTGGGTAAGAATAAACCCAGGGGGAGAGCAAAAGCTCTGGGATCCTAGCTCTGTGGGAAGGTTTACTCAGAGGAGTTGTAGGGAAGAAAGCCTGTGGAAGGCAGAGTCGGAAGAAGCCCAACGAAAGCACAGCAAGGGCTAAGACTACGTAGACCTTGGCTGCTGATTATAGGGGCCATCAGCTGGAACCCAGAGTAAAGATAAACCCAGGTTCCTCTACCAGCCAGTGGGGAAATGGCACATACTGGGAACTGGCATAGAGGACTGAATCGGAGAGCACGTAGGCAGATTATCTAGTGGGACTTGGCTTCCCCTGAAGAGGAAAACTATACAGTGACCTGACCAGAGGGCTGAGTCTGGAGAATGAGAGAGGCCATGAGGTGAATGAGTGTGGGTACCCCCCCAGTGGTGAGTGAAACCCCATTACACAGACAGAAACAAGAAAAATCCTTATGCCATTCCCAGCTTCAATTTCCTTACCACACTGGAGTGCTCTTCAGGAGTTGTTTCAGTGTCTCTTGAAGTTCCAGATACCTTCTCTGGGACTCCCCTTATCCAGGTTGGGCTTCTCTCTTGAATCATGGAGTCCGTTCTCATTCCTCTAGCTAGCTTCCTTTGACCGTGGCTGATTGTACCATCCAAGACATTCCCCTCTCTTCTAAAAGCCTATGCCTCTGTTCCTCCAGTGAATCCTTCCTCTGAGCTCCACCCAGAGGTTCTGTGGTTTTTAAGAACCAGCACTAAAACCTGATCTGCTTCTTGGGAAACTCCACTCCTTCAAACCCCATCCCCCTGCAGAAAAACTGGTGAAAACCCCTACTACTAGCTTCAGCCTATCCACTGTCTTAAGGTACTTCCTTTGAATGTGCAATCATCAAGGTTTAAAGACCCACTGTTGTCCCTGATTTGGAAGATATATGACACAGCCCTGAGAGCAATTGGTGGAATCCATATACACTGAGGCAATCAATGATGCAGCAATTTCTTAAAATCAACCAGACTCCTTAAGTTGTATCCGCCAAATCATCACAATATTTTCTTTTTTAAAAGTTGAAGAAAATGTTAACTTACTCTACTAAAACACCATTTCCATTGGCTCCTAACTTTGACACATGTCAAAGTCAAATCACCTACTGATGCACCTCTCTGAAAAACAGTTTCTGGGGTGGGATGCTATTATAATTACATTGACTCTCTTTAGTAATATGTTCTCTCTCATGCTGCTACAGCAAAAACAATACATTATGTATTTCTGCAGAAATTAAACTATGGTTGTCTATATATTATGCAAATGCCTGAAGCATGCCAAAGGCATTTCATGCATATATAAGAATACATATAAAGCATATTTTTCAGTAAAACTAATCTGTGCTGAAGCACAAAATAAAACCCCACCACCTTCCATCAAGCTTTCATAATTTGAGTAGAATTTGGGGTTTTTTGGACTGCTAACCTTAATAATTAATTAGTTAATAGTGAATAGCTGTTTTATTGTCCTAGTGACTAGGAAAGTCTAGATAAGATAGACTAAAGCATTTCACATGTACCAAGCAGGAAACTGCGTTTATTTTGGTTGAAGTCCCTTTTTATTTCTACAGCTTCTTTTGAAATGATGCTTTTCAAGGATCAAGAAAAGGATATGTTTATCCTTTTGTAACATTTATATTCATCTGGCCTCTTTATCTCACTTGGAAATCATATTCTCTGTTGAATAGATCTGGATGTACAATAAACCAATCAAAAGTTCCTATGCAGCATGTTAAAAGTGGCCTTGGTTTTTCAAAGTTGGTCAATTGGTGACCAACTGAGCAAGGGGTCATATGGGCTCCTACTGGAACATAGTTACTCTGTGCAGCTTCCCTGAATACAGGGTTTTTTTTAGCAAATGGTATAAATGGCAACCAGAAGAGTTTAGCAAGTGTAATTTTGTGTTTGATTCCTTCATTTAATTTCCTGTTTGGAAGAGATAGATGAAATTTGTTTCTCTTGTAGGTATTATGAAATTAGAATAACTTTCAAATCAAATTTTTGAGGCGGTGGAGAGGTGCAACATCACAAGCACTCTGGATACTGAAATACAGAAATTTGATAGAGCGGAAAAACATAACTGGTACATGATTTTTTGGTTACATCCCATCACAGAATGGACTAATGATTAATCATATCACTTTTGCATAGCCTTCACTTGAAGGTTCGCAAAGCACTTTGCAAACTGTGCAACAAACTATAGTTAAGGATCACTTTATTCTCCATTCAAATGCCAACCTCTGTGATAGGAAGTGAAGACTATCTTTTTATCCAAATGAAACTGCAGGGGGAATTTAAGGACAAAAAATGTAATTAGCGAAGTTGGAATCTGGCCAAACCAGTACTCTCAGGAGTCTGATTGAATGCTCATATAGTTAATAGAAAATACTGTGCTTTCTCTCTTGACTAACCTGACCCCTGAATGCTTTTAAACCTTAAGCTTTTATTTTTCAAAGGAGCCTAACACTCCTAGACTCCTTCTAAAATTCCTGTTTATAATTGATTCCAGTTTTGTGTCCTATAATAGTACTTCAGTAGCACAGTGTTCCTGCTTGACAAAATGCTAGGGCATTGATTCTGTGCTGACCCTAAGGAAAGACTGCTACCTACTGAATTTCCAACCCCACTTCCTGGAGCATGTAGGTGTTCTTGGATACCCATCCAATTACAGAATGGTGTGACCTTGCTTTGGTTCCACGATCTCCTGGGATCACATGAAAGATAGTATAGCTACAGGTCATAATTACTCATCCTTCTCTAGAACACCCTGATGCAGATTTAACACTTATTCCATTTGGAGGAAGATTAACAATCTAAAATACAGTAATAAATTGAACAGTATATACTGAATAATTAAAGTATAGAGGAGCAGTTAATTAAGGCCTGGTCTACACTACGACTTTAATTCGGATTTAGCTGCTTTAAATCGAATTAACGCTGGACCCGTCCACACAACGAAGCCATTTAATTCGAATTAAAGGGCTCTTTAATTCGATTTCTGTACTCCTCCTCGACGAGAGGAGTAGCGTCAAAATCGGTATTGTCAATCCGAATTAAGGTTAGTGTGGCCGCAATTCGATGTTATTGGCCTCCAGGAGCTATCCCACAGTGCACCATTGTGACCGCTCTGAACAGCAATCTGAACTCGGATGCGCTGGCCAGGTGGACAGGAAAAGCCCCGGGAACATTTGAATTTCATTTCCTGTTTGCACAGCGTGGAGAGCACAGGTGACCACAGAGAGCTCATCAGCACAGGTAACCATGCAGGCTGATAATCGAAAAAGAGCACCAGCATGGACCGTACAGGAGGTACTGGATTTGATCGCTATATGGGGAGAGGATTCAGTGCTAGCAGAACTTCGTTCGAAAAGACGAAATGCCAAAACTTTTGAAAAAATTTCCAAGGGCATGATGGAGAGAGGCCACAATAGGGACTCAGATCAGTGCCGCGTGAAAGTCAAGGAGCTCAGACAAGCCAATCAAAAAGCAAAGGAGGCAAACGGTCGTTCCGAGTCAGAGCCGCGGACATGCCGCTTCTACGCCGAGCTAAATGCATTTCTAGGGGGGGCCGCCACCACTACCCCACCTCTGACTGTGGATTCTGAGATGGGGATAATCTCATCAGGTACACCTGATGATTCCGCGGAAGGGGAAGAGGAGGACGAGCTGGCAGAGAGCACCCAGCTCTCCGTTCTCCCCAACAGCCAGGATCTGTTTCTCACCCTGACTGAAGTACCCTCCCAAGCCTCCCAAGCCAGTACCCAAGACCATGACCCCATGGAAGGGACCTCAGGTGAGTTTACCTTTTAAAATATAAAACATGGTTTAAAAGCAAGCATTTTTAATGATTAATTTGTCCTGAGCACTTGGGATGCATTCGCAGCCAGTACAGCTACTGGAAAAGTCTGTTAACATGTCTGGGGATGGAGCGGAAATCCTCCAGGGACATCTCCATGAAGCTCTCCTGGAGGTACTCCAAAAGCCTTGCCACAAGGTTTCTGGGCAGTGCAGCCTTATTCCGTCCTCCATGGTAGGACACTTGACCACGCCATGCTAGTAGCAAGTAATCTGGTATCATTGCATGACAAAGCCTGGCAGCGTATGGTCCCGGTGTTTGCTGGCATTCAAGCAACATCTGTTCTTTATCTTGCTGTGTAATCCTCAGGAGAGTGATATCGCTTAGGGTAACCTGGTTGAAATACGGGAATTTAATTAAGGGGACAGAGGTGGCCGTTCCTACTGGGCTGTTTGCCTGTGGCTGAAAAGAAATCCTTCCCTGCATTTAGCCAAGTGCAAAGGGGGGGGGGAGGATTGGCCCAGAGCTTTTCGCGTTTTGCTAGCAGGGATCTTCCCTGATACCAGCCACGCGGTGGGGGGAGGGATAAAGCACTCATCCCAGAGAATTCATGGCGGGTTGGGGGGGGTGTTAGTTTGGTTCCTGCAGGGATCTTCCCTGATACCAGCCACGCGGTGGGGGGAGGGATAAAGCACTCATCCCAGAGAATTCATGGCGGGTTGGGGGGGGGTGTTAGTTTGGTTCCTGCAGGGATCTTCCCTGATACCAGCCACGCGGTGGGGGGAGGGATAAAGCACTCATCCCAGAGAATTCATGGCGGGTTGGGGGGGGGGTTAGCTTGTTTTCTGTTGCTGAAGGTTAACAGGAAAACTGCAGCACAACGGGCTTTGCTTGGTATGTGGGAAAGCAGGGCGCAGAAGCCTAAAGACAGTGGCTTACCATGGCAGCATACAAGCTGAATTCTGTTGCCCGGACCTGCGTCTGTGATCTCTAGCAGCAAAGCCACAGGCACTCAATATTAAGAGGCAAAATGCGACCTTGCACAGAAATCACATGTGCTATGTAATGTGAATAGTATTTGTCACCGTGAAAGAGTATAAGCATTGTTCTGAAAAATTTATCTTTTAAAAAAATTCTCTCCTTTTTTCACTCCCTCCAGCAGCTGCAAATGTTTCAAGCCTCCCTCCTCCTTCCCGAAGGCTATCCCAGATAAGGCGTCGGAAAAAGAAGACGCGAGACGAGATGTTTGCAGAAATCATGCATCCACCAGGAGTGAAAGAGCTCATCTGAATGAGTGGAAGGAGACGGTTTGCAAGTATAGGAAAGAAGCCAGTGAACGTGAGGACAGGAGGGACCAACGTGAGGACATGAGGGACCAACGTGAGGACAGAAGGGACCAACGTGAGGAGAGGAGAGACGCTCAAGATGAGAGGTGGCGTCAGGAAGATCAGAGGAGGCAGGATGCAACGCTGGGGCTGCTGCGTGAGCAAACAGACATGCTCCGGCGTCTGGTGGAGCTTCAGGAACGGCTGCTGGAGAACAGAGTGCCGCTACATCCCCTGTATAACCCCCCTACCTCCTCACCATGTTCCATAGCCTCCTCACCCAGACGTGTAAGAACACGGGGGGGGGGGGGGGGAGGCTCCGTACACCCTCCCATTCCACCCCAGTGGACAGCCCAAGCAAAAGGCTGCCATTTTTTTAACCTTTTTTTACTGGGCTTTTCCTTCCCGCTGATCCTCCTCCCAAACCCCACTCAGGTTCTCTCCCTCTTTTTATAATCAATTAATAAAGAATAAATGATTTTTAAACAATAGTGACTTTATTTCCTTTGAAAGCAAGCTGGGGGAAGGGGGAGGGTGGGTTCCTTACAGAGAATGAGTCAATAAAGGGGGCGGGTTTTCATGAAGGATAAACAAACAGAAATTTCACACTGTAGCCTGGCCAGTCATGAAACTGGTTTTCAAAGCTTCCCTAATGCGCAGTGCTTCCTGGTGTGCTCTTCTAATCGCCCTGGTGTCTGGCTGCGCGTAATCAGCAGCCAGGCGATTTGCCTCAGCCTCCCACCCTGCCATAAAGGTCTCCCCCTTGCTCTCACAGAGATTGTGAAGCACACAGCAAGCAGTAATAACAAGGGGGATATTGGTTTGGCTGAGGTCTGAGCGAGTCAGTAAGGATCGCCAGCGACCTTTTAAACGGCCAAATGCACATTCTACCACCATTCTGCACTTGCTCAGCCTGTAGTTGAACAACTCCTGACTCCTGTCCAGGCTGCCTGTGTATGGCTTCATGAGCCATGGCATTAAGGGGTAGGCTGGGTCCCCAAGAATAACAATTGGCATTTCAACATCCCCAACGGTTATTTTCTGGTCCGGAAAGTAAGTCCCTTGCTGCAGCCATTTAAACAGATTGGTGTTCCTGAAGACGCGAGCGTCATGAACCCTTCCCGGCCAGCCCACATGGATGTTGGTGAAACGTCCCTTGTGATCCACAAGTGCTTGCAGCACCATTGAAAAGTACCCCTTGCGGTTTATGTAGTGGGTACCCTGGTGCTCCGGTGCCAAGATAGGAATATGGGTTCCATCTATCACCCCACCACAGTTAGGGAATCCCATTGCAGCAAAGCCATCCACTATGACCTGCACATTTCCCAGAGTCACTACCTTTCGTAGCAGCACCTCCGTGATTGCTTTGGCTACTTGCATCACAGCAGCCCCCACAGTAGATTTGCCCACTCCAAATTGATTCCCGACTGACCGGTAGCTGTCTGGCGTTGCAAGCTTCCACAGGGCTATCGCCACTCGCTTCTCAACTGTGAGGGCTGCTCTCATCTTGGTATTCTGGCGCTTCAGGGCAGGGGAAAGCAAGTCACAAAGTTCCATGAAAGTGCCCTTACGCATGCGAAAGTTTCTCAGCCACTGGGAATCGTCCCACACCTGCAACACTATGCGGTCCCACCAGTCTGTGCTTGTTTCCCGGGCCCAGAATCGGCGTTCCAAGCCTATAACCTGGCCCATTAACATCATAATCTCCAAAGCACCGGGGCCCGCGGTCTGAGAGAATTCACGGTCCATGTCCATGTCCATGTCCTCATCACGCTTGTCGCTGCGCTGCAGTCGCTGCCTCCTCCTCCTCGCCTCTTTTTTCTGGTCCTGGGTAAGCATAAACTCCACGAGAACGCGCGAGGTGTTTACAATGTTCATGACTGCGTTCTGGAGCTGAGCGGGATCCATGCTTGCTGCGGTATGGAGTCTGCAGAGTTCACTCAGGAAAAAAGGCGCGAAATGGTTGTCTGCCGTTGCTTTCAGGGAGGGAGGGGAAGGCTGTACCCAGAACCACCTGCGACAATGTTTTTTGCCCCATCATGCACTGGGGTCTCAACCCAGAATTCCAAGGGGGGTGGAGACTGCGGGAACTATGGGATAGCTATGGGAAAGCTACCCACAATGCAACGCTCTGGAAATCGATGCTAGTACGGTAGCTTGGACGCACACCACCGAATTAATGTGCCTAGTGTGGCCGAATACATTCGAATTTATAAAATCAGTTTCCTAAATTCGAATTATATAAATTCGGATTAATCCCGTAGTGTAGACATACCCTAAGAGAAGTAGATAATTGGGGTAGTTTTAGAACTGTAAAACCTCCATGATTTATTCTATTTTCTGAAAGAGCAACATTAAAAGAAGTTCCTATACTTGATGGGAGAAAAGTGAAGTATATTCCCTTCTCAATGCATGCACATAACTCCTATTAACATTAATTGGAGTGCTATGTGCATTTCAAGGAGGGGATAGACCCAGAAGTGGTGTTTTCAGGCAATGGTGGCGGCAGCATCATAGCAGATTCTGCAACAATTACGTATTTGTAATTGCTGCACTATGAACCCTGAAGCAAGCAAAAGGAGTTCAAGAATTCCTTCACTGTAGCAATTTTTCTCACCAATGGTGCTATGCTGGGAAGTACAGCCACTTAGCTGCATACTGCTTTTGGGATAAGGCGTATGCACTGGCAAGGAGGAAGCCATGATGATAAAATCCCCGCTTCACTTCAAGGATTTATATGTAACCCTTCTGTGAGGAGTCAATAGCGAAACAAGGGTTCAATATGACATCTCAGGATCCCTTTTAATAACAATCATTTGACTCAAGTCTTCACTTAGAACTGTAGTCATATTCTAGTTCTAGGAGTATAACATCTAGATACCTTGGGTCACCTTTAATAGTAATTTTCTATCCCTCATGCAAATCCACACAAAGTCTTATTAACCTGGGAGCACAACTAATTTTATTGGGAAGAAATAAACAAGTTGGCTTGAAAACTCTGGCGCCTAACAGAAGACCCACTTAAGTCTTATCTACAAATCCAGTCTGATACCACTTCAGTCAAGCAGATACAGGAGCTTCCCTCAGCTGTGGCCTTTCACTAACTTACTGAAATTGCCTCCATCCACTCTGCCACTGCCTGACCAGTTTTTCTCTATCCTCAGGTGGCAGCTCCCATCCAGTTCACTGCCACCATTCCACCAGGTCAGATCCAGTCCAGTGCTGCCAGCTCTTACCTAAGTAACCAACGAAGTCCATTATGTTTGGTTAGAACTAGGGCTGTCGATTAATTGCAGTTAACTCATGTGATTAACTCAAAAAATTAATTGTGATTAAAAAAAAAATCATGATTAATTGCAGTTTTTATCGCACTGTTAAACAATAGAATACCAATTGACATTTATAAAAAATTTGGATGTTTTTCTACATTTTCATATATATAGTATTTTGTGTTGTAATTGAAATCAAAGTGTATTATTTTTTATTACAAATATTTGCACTGTAAAAATGATAAACAAAAGAAATAGTATTTTTCAATTCACCTCATCCAAGTACTGTAGTGCAATCTCTTTATCATGAAAGTGCAACTTACAAATGTATTTTTTTTTGTTTCAGCTTCTTCAACAAATGAATTAGAGGTCCTACAGCCAATAGGCAGTCACTGTCACAACACAGTCTTGATTTATCCCCAGAGCAGGTCTAGCTTTTAGACTCAATGAGGCCAGAGTACCATGGAAAAAATAGTATGTGATCATGTAATTAAAGACTGTATCATAGTGCATACGCACAAGTGTCAAGGCTAATTCCCCACTCTGGCACTTCGAATGCAGAAGGTGGGGGCCCGCAAGGATTCTAAAAATTAATAATTAATTGTATTAAACTCCCAAGGTTACAGCTTTTCTCTGATCTTGGATTGGTAGATGCTGCCACCACCCAAGTGCAGAACCCCTTTGAGAGCTCAGGAAGGCGCACTTGGAATTCCTTCCCGTGGGGTACCCTCAAGCCCTTTCACCCCGCCCCCCCGGGGAATCATGAACTCTATCATTTCATGATCACTTTCACCCAAGTGTCCTTCCACTTTCAAATTCTCAACCAGTTCCTCCCTATTTGTCAGAATCAAATCTAGAACAGCCTCTCCCCAATAGCTTTCCCCACCTTCTGAAATAAAAAATTGTCTCTAATACATTCCAAGAACTTGTTGGATAATCTGTACCCTGCTGTGCTATTTTCCCAACAGATGTCTGAGTAGTTGAAGTCCCCCCACACCACCAAGTCCTGTGCTTTGGATGATTTTGTTAGTTGTTTAAAAAAGGCCTCATCCACCTCTTCTTCCTGGTTAGGTAGTCTGTAGTAGACCCCCCACCATGACATCACCCTTGTTTTTTACCCCTTTTATCCTTACCCAGAGACCTTCAACAAGTCTGTCTCCTATTTCCATCTTGACAGCTGTAGTTAGAACCTTGCTTCCCAGAGCCAAGATGACATTCCAGAAGAAATCCTTGCTTTCTATCTAGTTATCCATCTCGGGCCTGACTAGATTTAAATCTTATGGTAAGATTAGGTAGTATTGGAAGTGCTGCAAGGTGGTCTGGATCATTATTGAGCAGAACCCATCATCAGCATGGACGCATGTCATCTGGAATGGTGGTTGAAGCATGAAGAGGCATATGAATCTTTAGCGCATCTGGCAGATAAATATCTTGCGACGCCAGCTACAACAGTGCCATGCGAATGCCTGTTCTCACTTTCAGGTGACATTGTAATTAAGAAGTGGGCAGCATTATCTCCTGTAAATGTAAACAACCTTGTTTCTCTTAACAATTGGCATGGGCGGTGGGTGAAACTTCCCCTGGGGGAGGCTAGCTCCTTGTCCTGCCACAGCCCCACCCACACTCCACCCCTGCTCTGCCCCAGGCCCCACCGCTGACTCGCAGCTCACCTGCCCATGAGGTCTCCCCCTCCGCTCACCTCGGGTGGCAGGGACATCGCCTCCCCATGCCTATTATACCCACTGCCCATGATGATTGACTGAACAAGAAGTAAGACTGAGTGGACTTGTAGGCCCTAAAGTTTTAGATTGTTTGTTTTTGAGTGCAGTTATGTAAGAACAACAAAATACATTTGTAAGTTGCACTTTCATGATAAAGAGATTGCACTACAGTACTTGGATGAGGTGAATTGAAAAATACTATTTCTTTTGTTTATCATTTTTACAGTGCAAATATTTTGTAATAAAAATAATATAAAGTGAGCACTGTAAACTTTGTATTCTGTATTGTAATTGAAATTGTTATATTTGAAAATGTAGAAAAACATCCAAAAATATTTAACAAATTTCAGTTGGTATTCTATTGTTTAACAGTGCGATTAATCACAATTAATTATTTTGAGTTAATCGCGTGAGTTAACTGCAATTCATCGACAGCCCTATTAAATATACACAATCATGCAAGGGCTAGCTATGAAGCCATTAGTTACATTCCAGACAGCATGTTTACATGACAGTCCACTCAGTGTAGATGGGCGTCTCCCATGGTCCATTGTTGCTTCTGAAATATATAATGCTGTGAGTGCCACTAGAGATTTCACAAACTGTTTGTTTAAAAGAATGCAATGCTATCCGTATATGCTATACTGGTGCACTCCAGGATTTAGAATGCCCAAGACACCATTAAATATTTTGTCTGGCAAAGCAAATGGAAGTACTGCCCAACTCTATGGATTTCAGGAAGGCGGATTTTGGTAAGCTCAGAGAGCTGATAGGTAAGGTCCCATGGGAATCAAGACTGAGGGGAAAAAACAACTGAGGAGAGTTGGCAGTTTTTCAAAGGGACACTATTAAGGGCCCAAAAGCAAGCTATTCCGCTGGTTAGGAAAGATAGAAAATGTGGCAAAAGACCACCTTGGCTTAACCACGAGATCTTGCATGATCTAAAAAATAAAAAGGAGTCATACAAAAAATGGAAGCTAGGACAGATTACAAAGGATGAATATAGGCAAACAACACAGAAATGCAGGGGCAAGATTAGAAAGGCAAAGGCACAAAATGAGCTCAAACTAGCTACGGGAATAAAGGGGAACAAGAAGACTTTTTATCAATACATTAGAAGCAAGAGGAAGACCAAAGACAGGGTAGGCCCACTGCTTAGTGAAGAGGGAGAAACAGTAACAGGAAACTTGGAAATGGCAGAGATGCTTAATGACTTCTTTGTTTCGGTCTTCACCGAGAAGTCTGAAGGAATGCCTAACATAGTGAATGCTAATGGGAAGGGGGTAGGTTTAGCAGATAAAATAAAAAAAGAACAAGTTAAAAATCACTTAGAAAAGTTAGATGCCTGCAAGTCACCAGGGCCTGATGAAATGCATCCTAGAATACTCAAGGAGCTAATAGAGGAGGTATCTGAGCCTCTAGCTATTATCTTTGGAAAATCATGGGAGACGGGAGAGATTCCAGAAGACTGGAAAAGGGCAAATATAGTGCCCATCTATAAAAAGGGAAATAAAAACAACCCAGGAAACTACAGACCAGTTAGTTTAACTTCTGTGCCAGGGAAGATAATGGAGCAAGTAATTAAGGAAATCATCTGCAAACACTTGGAAGGTGGTAAGGTGATAGGGAACAGCCAGCATGGATTTGTAAAGAACAAATCATGTCAAACCAATCTGATAGCTTTCTTTGATAGGATAACGAGTCTTGTGGATAAGGGAGAAGCTGTGGATGTGGTATACCTAGACTTTAGTAAGGCATTTGATACGGTCTCGCATGATATTCTTATCGACAAACTAGGCAAATACAATTTAGATGGGGCTACTATAAGGTGGGTGCATAACTGGCTGGATAACCGTACTCAGAGAGTTGTTATTAATGGTTCCCAATCCTGCTGGAAAGGCAAAACGAGTGGGGTTCCGCAGGGGTCTGTTTTGGGACCGGCTCTGTTCAATATCTTCATTAACGACTTAGATATTGGCATAGAAAGTACGCTTATTAAGTTTGCGGATGATACCAAACTGGGAGGGATTGCAACTGCTTTGGAGGACAGGGTCATAATTCAAAATGATCTGGACAAATTGGAGAAATGGTCTGAGTTAAACAGGATGAAGTTTAACAAAGACAAATGCAAAGTGCTCCACTTAGGAAGAAAAAATCAGTTTCACACATACAGAATGGGAAGAGACTGTCTAGGAAGGAGTACGGCAGAAAGGGATCTAGGGGTTATAGTGGACCACAAGCTAAATATGAGTCAACAGTGTGATGCTGTTGCAAAAAAAGCAAACATGATTCTGGGATGTATTAACAGGTGTGTTGTGAGCAAGACACGAGAAGTCATTCTTCCGCTCTACTCTGCTCTGGTTAGGCCTCAGCTGGAGTATTGTGTCCAGTTCTGGGCACCGCATTTCAAGAAAGATGTGGAGAAATTGGAAAGGGTCCAGAGAAGAGCAACAAGAATGATTAAAGGTCTTGAGAACATGACCTATGAAGGAAGGCTGAAAGAATTGGGTTTGTTTAGTTTGGAAAAGAGAAGACTGAGAGGGGACATGATAGCAGTTTTCAGGTATCTAAAAGGGTGTCATAAGGAGGAGGGAGAAAACTTGTTCACCTTAGCCTCTGAGGATAGAACAAGAAGCAATGGGCTTAAACTGCAGCAAGGGAGGTCTAGGTTGGACATTAGGAAAAAGTTCCTAACTGTCAGGGTGGTTAAACACTGGAATAAATTGCCTAGGGAGGTTGTGGAATCTCCATCTCTGGAGATATTTAAGAGTAGGTTAGATAAATGTCTATCAGGGATGGTCTAGACAGTATTTGGTCCTGCCATGCGGGCAGGGGACTGGACTCGATGACCTCTCGAGGTCCCTTCCAGTCCTAGAATCTATGAATCTATGCAGAGATACCGTGGTCACATTAAAAAAAAATAAAAAATCTCCCAGTTTGAGAGATAGTGCTCCCGTGAAAGACATTCCCATTACTTAAATGAAGGATACCTCTGAAAACAGTAATATCTCTCAAAATAAAAGACTTCTAAAGTGAAGCTACTCATAGAATCATAGGGTATGTCTACACTACGAAATTAGGTCGATTTTTTAGAAATCGATTTGATACAGTTGATTGTGTGTGTCCCCACTAAGTGCATTAAGTCGGCGGTGTGCGTCCACAGTACCGAGGCTAGCGTCGACTTTCAGAGCGTTGCACTGTGGTAGCTATCCCACAGTTCCCACAGTCTCTGCCGCCCATTGGAATTCTGGGTTGAGCTCCCAATGCCTGATGGGGCAAAAACATTGTCGCGGGTGGTTCTGGGTACATGTCGTCAGGCCCCCCTCCCTCCCTCCCTTTGCGAAAGCAATGGCAAAAAATCATTTCTCGCCTTTTTTCCTGGGTTACCCGTGCAGACGACATACCACGGCAAGCATGAAGCCCACTCAGCTCACTGTCACCGTATGTCTCCTGGGTGCTGCTGGCAGACGCAGTACTGCAGTGCTACACAGCAGCATCCCCTTGCCTTGCGGACGGCAGACGGTGCAATACGACTGCTAACCATCGTCGTCGTCCCATGGGTGCTCCTGGCCAACCTTGGTTAGGTTGGTTGGGGGCGCCTGGGCAGACATGGGTGCTCCTGGCCGGCCTCGGTGAGGTCGGTGGGGGGCGCCTGGACAAAAATGGGAATGACTCCAGGTCATTCTCTTCTTTAAGTTTTGTCTAATGGAGATTCAGTCCTGGCTGGAATTTCATGCCAGCTGGAGGCTTCTGCCTCAGGCTGCTCTCCCAGTCGGCAGCACCGCGCGGTCGCACCTACCCCAGCCTACTCCTTGCTCCCATGGCTCATGAAGCCTGGACAGTAGTAAGGAGCAGTTCAACTGAACAAGTGCATAATGATGGTAGAATATGCCTTTGGACGTTTAAAAGCTCGCTGGCACAGTTTACTGACTTGGATAGACCTCAGCGAAACCAATATTCCCATCGTTATTACTGCTTGCTGTGTGATCCACAATATCTGTGAGAGTAAGGGGGAGATGTTTATGGTGGGGTGGGAGGTTGAGGCAAATCGCCTAGCCGCTGATTACACGCAGCCAGACACCAGGGCGGTTAGAAGAGCACAGCAGGGCGCGCTGTGCATCAGAGAAGCTATGAAAACCAATTTCATGACTGGCCAGGCTATGGTGTGAAAGTTCTGTTTGTTTCTCCTTGATGAAAACCCACCCTCTTGGTTCACTCTACTTCCCTGTAAGCCAATCACCCTCCCCTCCCCCCTTTCATCTCCGCTTGCAGAGGCAATAAAGTCATTGTTGTTTCAAATTCATGCATTCTTTATTAATTCGTCACACAAATGGGGGGATAACTGCCAAGGTAGCCTGGGAGTGGTGGGAGAGGAGGGAAGCACAGGGGTGGGTTAGTTGTAGGGGCACTCCCTAGAATGGCATGCAGCTCATCATAGAAGCGGCATATCTGGGGCTCTGACCCGGAGCGGCCGTTTGCCTCTCTGCTTCTTTAGTTGGCTTGCCTGAGCTCCTTAAGTTTCACGCAGCGCTGCTGCGGGTCCCTGTTATAACCTCTGTCCTTCATGCCCTTGGAGATTTTTTCAAATATTCTGGCATTTCGTCTTTTGGAATGGAGTTCGGATAGCACGGATTCGTCTTCCCATACAGCGATCAGATGCAGTACCTCCCGTTCGGTCCATGCTGGCGCTGTTTTGCGATTCTGGGACTCCATGGTCACCTCTGCTGATGAGCTCTTCATGGTCACCTGTGCTGATCAGCTCGCCACGCTGGCCAAACAGGAAATGAAATTCAAAAGTTCGTGGGGCTTTTCCTGTCTACCTGGCCAGTGCATCTGAGTTGAGAGTGCTGTCCAGAGTGGTCACAATGGAGCACTCTGGGATACCTTCCGGAGGCCAATGCCGTCGAATTGCGTCCACACTACCCCAAATTCGACCCAGCAGGGTTGATTTCAGCGCTAATCCCCTCGTCGGGAAGGAGTACAGAAATCAATTTTAAGAGCCTTTTAAGTCAACAAAAATGGCTTTGTCGTGTGGACGGGTGCAGGGTTAAATCGATCTAACGCTGCTAAATTCGACCTAAACTCGTAGTGTAGACCAGGGCTAAGAATATTAGGGTTGGAAGAGACCTCAGGAGGTCATCTAGTCCAATCCCGTGCTCAAAGCAGGACCAACACCAACTAAATCATCCCAGCCAAGGCTTTGTCAAGCTGAGCCTTAAAAACCTCTAAGAATGGAGATTCCACCACCCCCTAGGTAACCCACTCCAGTGCTTCACCACCCTCCCAGTGAAATAGTGTTTCCTAATATCCAACCTAGATCTCCCCCACTGCAACTTGAGACCATTGCTCCTTGTTCTGACATCTGCCACCACTGAGAACAGCCTAGCTCCATCCTCTTTGGAACCCCGCTTCAGGTAGTTGAAGGCTGCTATCAAATCCCCCCTCACTCTTCTCTTCTGCAGACTAAATAACCCCAGTTCCCACAGCTTCTCCTCGTAAGTCATGTGCCCCAGCCCCCTAATCATTTTCGTTGCCCTCTGCTGGACTCTCTCCAATTTGTCTGCATCCCTTCTGTAGTGGGGGGGAGGGGACCAAAACTGGATGCAATACTCCAGGTGTGGCCTCACCAGTGTCGAATAGAGGGCAATAATCACTTCTCTCGATCTGGTGAAAATGCCCCTACTAATACTAAAGGGTGCTAAAGGAGTTGGCGGATGTGATTGCAGAGCCATTGGCCATTATCTTTGAAAACTCATGGCGATCGGGGGAGGTCCCGGATGACTGGAAAAAGGCTAATGTAGTGCCCATCTTTAAAAAAGGGAAGAAGGAGGATCCGGGGAACTACAGGCCAGTCAGCCTCACCTCAGTCCCTGGAAAAGTCATGGAGCAGGTCCTCAAGGAATCAATTCTGAAGCACTTAGAGGAGAGGAAAGTGATCAGGAACAGTCAGCATGGATTCACCAAGGGCAAGTCATGCCTGACTAACCTAATTGCCTTCTATGAGGAGATAACTGACTCTGTGGATGAGGGGAAAGCAGTGGATGTGTTATTCCTTGACTTTAGCAAAGCTTTTGATACAGTCTCCCACAGTATTTTTGCCACCAAGTTAAAGAAGTATGGGCTGGATGAATGGACTATAAGGTGGATAGAAAGCTGGCTAGATCGTCGGGCTCAACAGGTAGTGATCAACGGCTCCATGTCTAGTTGGCAGCCGGTTTCAAGTGGAGTGCCCCAGGGGTCGGTCCTGGGGCCGGTTTTGTTCAATATCTTCATTAATGATCTGGAGGATGGCGTGGACTGCACTCTCAGCAAGTTTGCAGATGACACTAAACTGGGAGGAGTGGTAGATACGCTGGAGGGTAGGGATAGGATACAGAGGGACCTAGACAAATTAGAGGATTGAGCCAAAAGAAACCTGATGAGGTTCAACAAGGACAAGTGCAGAGTCCTGCACTTAAGACGGAAGAATCCCATGCACTGTTACAGACTAGGGACCGAATGGCTAGGAAGCAGTTCTGCAGAAAAGGACATAGGGGTTACAGTGGACGAGAAGCTGGATATGAGTCGACAGTGTGCCCTTGTTGCCAAGAAGGCTAACGACATTTTGGGCTGTATAAGTAGGGGCATTGCCAGCAGATCGAGGGATGTGATTATTCCCTCTATTCGACATTGGTGAGGCCTCATCTGGAGTACTGTGTCCAGTTTTGGGCCCCATACTAGAAGAAGGATGTGGAAAAATTGGAAAGAGTCCAGCGGAGGGCAACAAAAATGATTAGGGGGCTGGAGCAGATGACTTATGAGGAGAGGCTGAGGGAACTGGGATTGTTTAGTCTGCAGAAGAGAAGAATGAGGGGGGATTTGATAGCTGCTTTCAACTACCTGAAAGGGGGTTCCAAAGAGGACGGATCTAGACTGTTCTCAGTGGTACCTGATGACAGAACAAGGAGTAATAGTCTCAAGTTGCAGTTGGGGAGGTTTAGGTTGGATATTAGGAAAAACGTTTTCATTAGGAGGGTGGTGAAGCACTGGAATGGGTTACCTAAGGAGGTGGTGGAATCTCCTTCCTTAGAGGTTTTTAAGGTCAGGCTTGACAAAGCCCTGGCTGGGATGATTTAGTTGGGAATTGGTCCAGGTTTGAGCAGGGGGTTGGACTAGATGACCTCCTGAGGTCCCTTCCAACCCTGATATTCTATGATTCTATAATACAGCCCAATATGCCGTTGGCCTTCTTGGCAACGAGGGCACTCTGTTGACTCATATCCAGCTTCTCGTCCACTGTAATCCCCAGGTCCTTTTCTGCAGAACTGGTGCTTAGCCAGTCGGTCCCCAGCCTGTAGCGGTGCATGGGATTCTTTCTTCGTAAGTGCAGGACTCTGCACTTGTCCTTGTTGAACCTCATCAGATTTCTTTTGGCCCAATCCTCCAATTTGTCTAGGTCACTCTGGACCCTATCCCTACCCTCCAGCGTATCTACCTCTTCCCTCAGTTTAGTGTCATCTGCAAACTTGCTGAGGATGCAATTAATCCCATCATCCAGATCATTAACAAAGATGTTGAACAAAACCAGCCCCAGGACCAACCCCTGGGACACTACGTTTGATACCGGCTGCCAACTAGACATCGAGCCGTTGTTCACTACCTGTTGAGCCCGACAATCTAGCCAGCTTTCTATCCACCTTATAGTCCATTCATCCAATCAATACTTTTTTAACTTGCTGGCAAGAACACTGTGGGAGACCGTATCAAAAGCTTTGCTAAAGTCAAGATATATCACATTCACCGCTTTCCCCATATCCACAGAGCCAGTTATCTCATCATAGAAGGCAATCAGGTTGGTCAGGCATGACTTGCCCTTGGTGAATTCATGTTGACTGTTCCTGATCACCTTCCTCTCCTCCAAGTGCTTCAAAATAGTTTCCTTGAGGACCTGCTCCATGATTTTGCCGGGGACTGAAGTGAGGCTGACCGGTTTGTAGTTTCCCGGGTTCTCTTTCTTCCTTTTTTTAAAAATGGGCACTATATTTGCCTCTTTCCAATCGTCTGGGACCTCCCCCGATCGCCACGAATTTTCAAAGATAATGACCAATGGCTCTGCAATCACATCAGCCAAGTCCCTCAGCACCCTTGGATGCATTAGATCTGGTCCCATGGACTTGTGCACGTCCAGCTTTTCTAAATAGTCCTTAACCAGTTCTTTCACTACTGAGGGCTGCTCACCTCCTCTCCATACTGTGTTGCCCAGTGCAGCAGTCTGGGAGCTGACCTTGTCTGTGAAGACCAAGGCAGCTATACTCCAAATTTATTTTAACTATGGAGGAAATGTCAATCAGAAAGTTAGCCAGCCATCAAATTACATTAAAAGCAGGACAAATCACTAGTTTCAATATACTTAATTATCCAAAGCTGGGGCATTCCAGGAAAGGAGGTTTTTAGATCACTGTTGGGCCCTTCTTAGAGCAAGAGCTCTTCAGCAAAACAATGCCCCTGACAGGACACTGAGGCATTGTTTAATATTTGACTGAGGCCTGGTCTCCACTTTTTACCAGCATAACTTTAAGTGGTGTATTTTTGTTTTGTTGTGTTTTTACTAACATAGTTATGCTGGCAAAAGACCTAGTGTAGACAGTTACACCAGTATAAAGGTGCCTTATACTGGTATAGTTTTTGTTTCCCCAAACTGGAATAAGCTATACTGCTCTAAGCACCTTTTTATACTGGTATAACACTGTCTATCTGGGGGCAGGGTGGGAGGAGAAAGAAGTTGCCGCTTTAACTATGCTGGCACCGTTAAAGCAGCACCAAGTTTAAGCAGGGTGGATTTGATTTAAATCACTAGTCAGGAAGACTCGATTTAATCATGGATTTCTACATAAAAGTGCATTCTTGTTGGTTGTTACAACCTTAATACATATTCTTCACAACTCAGAGATAGATGTAGGTTTCATTTTTAGAAGGTACACACTATACATTTTTTTAAGTGATTTATTTTGAAAACTTTTCAGATTAGTTTTACAGCTATATCAGAAAATGAATGATTGTTTGGTTATTTCATTTACCAAAGGTAATTGAAGCAGAGATTTGTGAAGTCATTGGGAGGTGAACTATCTCCAAGTCAACAGGTTAATCATTAATATTTGGAGGATTTTCTTGCCATGCTGTATTAGGAGGAGAACATCACCAGACAGACATTTAAATTGTTTTATTTAACTAAAACAACAACGGTTAGGTATTCTGGATTTTTTTTTTCAACAGCAAACATATAATATTTTAACAAAACAAGCATATGAATTTTTGAATTTAGTAAAACATTCAAGTTTTTTAAAATCAGGTTTGTTTTGGTTAAAATTGTTTTTAACCAAAATAGTTAAATGAAATATTAAAAAAAAAAAAAAAAAAAAAAAATTAAATCAACTATGTCAGCCAGATCAACATGAGAAACTTAAAATATTGGCTTCTGCAGCTAACTCAGCCATCTTCATCTTCATTTTCCTGTTTGTTCTAATCTGGAAAAGAAAAACAAGCTTTCCTGCTTTTTCAGGTCCCAAACGATTTCTCAATTTGGAATTAATTAGTCCAAAGGAAGAAAATATTCTTTCTACACCGGCAGAAGAAGCTACTGCTGTTAAAAGTGAGATTATCATTTCAACAGTCTCTGAATCCAAGTGTTTAAGTGACTTCCACCAGTTCACTAATGTGACCTCTTTAAAACATCATCAGCAAACATATATTTCTTGAATGGTTCACCCTTACCTCTGAACTTTATTATAGTTGGCATTATGGAGGGATGCTTTCTGGATGACTATGTCATAGCCAACTCCTCTTCTTCAGCAGTTAAGGTTTGACTCTGGTACTGAGTATTGAGAATATTTGCAAGAAAATGAGCTGGGGATAGTGCTTGTCCCATCCTTTTTTTAATGCTTGTAATTTAATTCTGTCATTGCATAGTTCTCTTTTTAAGATTTCACTCAGCTCCTTCCAAATTTCAACAGCGTCAGCAATAAAACAGTTATTTCCCCTGCATTTTGTTCAAGGCTACAGAAATAGGCTTCAGGGTACTCAGCATGTGTTCAACATTTCTCTTAAGCCCAATGTTGAGAACTTTGGCTGTGACAGTGCCATCTATTTTTTTACGTTTTTGTTCACAAACTGTCATCAGACTAGGGCAGTTCTTGATATAGTGCTCAAAACAGTCCACTACTGAATTCCATCGCACGTCTTGTGGGAGAGTTAGCTTGGTTCCTCCCATTTTTATCAGAGCAGCTGCTGCAAAGTGGTTGTTACAGAAGTATTTTGCAATTCCAACAACATTAGCCTTTATTTATTTATTTGAAGTCTTTGCCTAGGAGGTGCATCAAATGAGCACTGCAACCGTATGTTATTAGCTTGGGACTCTCTTCACTCTATTCTGAATAATTTCTTCTCATCTTGGATACATTTGCAGCATTGTCTGTGACCAAGCTACGCACTAGACATTCAAATTTTTTTCCGCAGTTTGTTATAGCTTTTACCGCTACTTCTTGCAAGTATTTTGCTGTGTGTGCATTTCCTGATGTATCAATTGTTTCTGTAAGAAAGACATTCCCTTCTTCTGTTGTCACACAAGCACATACAACAGGATCATTGTGAACATTGCTCCACCTATCAAGTCTCAGGTTAACAATTTCACCCGCTAGACCTTTTGCACACTGCTCAATTTCTTTCATACACTTTATCCAGCAATTTGCCTGTGACATCTGCTCTGTTGGGTGGACTGTATCCTGGTCTCTTAATGACTGAACCACGTTAATGAAGTGTGCATTCTCAATCATACGAAAAGGAGAGTTAGTTGCATAAACAAACCAGGTAATTTTTTCATCAATTACCTCTTTTTGTAATCTGCTGGTACTTATCACAAACTTATCGATGGTTTTTTCTGGATGATGGAGTTTTTTTTTCTTTTTGCTACAGGTGATATACTGTGGCTATGACACATACACGATATGACTGAAACACTATCATTGGCAGATAACTCTGAAACTATAGAAAATGATGGTGATCTGGAAGGTGGATAGTCTTCAGAATCCTGTATGTTGAGGATGCATTCTCCTAAACAAAGTAAGTCAATTGAGTTATTTATTATTACCATACTGATCATTTAGTATTACTCATTGCATTGACTGACAGTACTATTTTAAAGGTGGAATTGTAAAAGGAAGATCTGCCTATTTCAGCTATTTATTTTTTATCACAACTGCATCTAAAAGGATAGTACCATAGAACAACAACTATATTTGTTGCTCAAACATGAGAATTCAAGAATAGTCCAGAAGGAAGACAGGCAGTCCTTAAGAAAGAAGTCTGAAATAAAAAAAGTTTACCAACCTGAAGATCCTGCATGTTCAGACATGTTCCTTTCATCATCTTCCTCCTGAGAAGGAACACTTATCATGATGTTGTTTCATTTGGGCGACCAGGTCTTGCATTTCTTTGTTGCACTGTTGGCATTTTGCATGCATGCCTGTCTTAACCCACAGGTAGAGGAACGTCATTAAAATATTCCCAAACTGGGTCTCTTTTATGGCCTGCTGCCATTATAGGTTTTCCCTTCTAGTGAGAGAATGGTATGGTAGATCTCAAACCAATGAAGGCTACACTCAGAAAGACCTCAAGACTGCTGGTACGTGCTGCTCAAACAGTTTCACTTTTGTTTCTACTGCCTGTCCCTCCCTTCTCACATTTATCTCCAGACTTCTTCTCCTTGTCCAGATCTATTACGCCTGCAACAATCTTCTATTCACTGAACTTTCTGAAACTTTGCACTTTTAGAGAGAGGTAAGGGATTGACTCTGTGTACACAATTTGCAGAGGGACAATAGGGTTGAGGTCTGTTATTTTGCACCTCTATATCATTTATTTAAACACATTTTTGCTGTTAAGCATGTTATCTCTGGAGACACAAATCCACAGTTTGAGGACTGCAAAACTAAGCATCTCTGATGGTATCTTCTAGACTGAGCACTGAGTCCCATTGGGTAGATAGAAAGATTAACCTAAATAATCTATACAGAAGCCCCTGGAACCCCATAAAATTGGGTCCCTAATCCATGAACTATTGGAACTCATTTACAAAACTTTTCTTAAACATTACATGAATATATTGTCTCATACTATAGAATTAGAATTTATAATCCCTATTCCATGATGAGCTATAATGTATCTTAATTAAAACTGTCTTTAGATAGGTTTTTTCCTCAAAAAGCATTTTATCAAAAAAATCCAATTTAAATAAAAAAAGTCCGATTTTTTTTTAAATCATTGATTTTTATCCACCCTGCTTTTACGTATTGATACGGCCTAAAAGGAGAAAGTGCTCTTCTCCACTGAACCATCAATACCACTTCCTGTAGCAGTTGTGCTTTACTTGAAGATCTCTCACACAAGTATTGGTCAGGCCTTGACCCAGCTTGTCTTATAAAATCACAGCCCAAGATGAGATGGCTGCAGGCAATGAATCACTGTATGCACTGAGTTCCCCTGTTCCTCTGCAACACTTTCACTCTAATATTGTATTTTGCAAAAGTCTACTAATAAAGGGTTTTGAATTTTCTGCTTATGTAGCATCCATATGTTTCTTCTATGAAATTATTTCCACAGGGAAGTCTTCCATTCTTCCCTTACTGTCAGCCTATTACACATCCAGAATTTCTCATTGTACAGTTGCACTTTGCTTTATAATAAATTTTTAACTCTATAATTTTGTTTTTTCATTTAATATAGGAAAGGACTTTAAGCTTCTCTTATAAAAGGCACTATATAAATCAAGTGTTGTTACCTTGTTCTATTTATGTATTTTTAACATTTTATTTACACTTTTGTTTTTAAACATCAATAATTGTATACTTGAAAACTGGTAACACAAACTAGAAAAAAAATATTTAATAAAAGCAGAAGTTGCAATCTATATAATATTCCAGGATTGTTATTCTGGGTGTTACTCTGAAGCCTAGAATGTCTGACTGAGTGGGAAGCGATGGAAACAGCTACAAGCATGGTGGATAGTTCTTTTGGTTCAGAATATCATCAGGTTGAATCATAACTGGGTTTTGCAGTCTGTTACTGTTGGAAGTTTATTGATACCATTGCTTATTCCAATACCACTATGATCCCAATTCAACCATAAAGTCCTTTATTCATCGTAAAGGCTAAATGGTATTTATACAATTGCTCCAAGCATGTCTAAATAATAAGCAATTGCTACATCCATACAGTAACAAACATTCCTAAGCATTTGATCAGAATACTCATGAAAGGATCAATACTGGGGATAACTCTCTCATCCTGACTTGCTCAAGCATAATCAGGTATGATCTGATAAATACGCATTGCAAGTCTGGCTCTTTTACACAGTGCAACAAACAAGTGATGCTTTACTGAGTCTTACTATTTTAGCTAAAAACCAGGTTTTGGCTAGTTTGGGATTACTACAGGTTCAACATGCACAATCCTTTATTGTTCAAAGTAGTTAGAATTATTTCTGATGAGTGAGACCTTTTTTCCCAAGCACTTTTTCTCCTATCTTATCAGTTACCTTTCAAATTCAGTTTTTCCACTTAAGCCACTGTGAAATTACCCAGGGTACAATCTGGATTGCTGGATAACACTCCCCCCTCAATTTCCCAACCTGGCATGCCTTGTACACTGCTTTGCTGTGAGACCAACCACTCCTGGTCTGCTCTCATACAGCCTCCGTTATGTAACTCATTGCCAGCTATACTGTATGACTGCTATCATGACCCACTCAGTATTACACTTTAGAGCAACACCAGCAAACTCCCAAGTTCCAGATTTCCCCCCAGAAATGTGCACCTTGTACTGTCCAGCACCCTCTTGGACAACACAAGCTCATATAAAGTCTGTCATTTATTAACAGAAAATGATATGCATAAATCTTGTTATCCCAAATGGAGTTTCCCAAACACTTCAATCCAAACACACTGGTTTAGATAAAACAACAAAACACATGTTATTAACTACAGGAAGATAAACTTTAAGTGACTACAAGTAATGAGGCATATAAGTCAGAATTTGTTACAAGGAAATAAACGGTAAAACGCAACTATCACCTAACTTAAGGAGTTAAATTAATATAAAGCAAAGGTCTCCCCCACTACATGTTCCAGCAGTATTACTGGTTGAACCTCTTTCAGTCAGGCTCTCTCCCCTAGTCCAATGCTGCTTCCTTTGTTCTCCAGGTATTGATGATGCTGTGGGTAGAGAGCAAGGGAGAGATGATTTGGGGGTATCTGCCCTCTCCTCTTTATAGCCCTTTCTCTTGCACAAGAATATCTCCAGCTGATCAGGAGACAGAAAATCTGTGTGGCCAGGAACCTTAAGCTGCTTCTTTGTCACTATGTAGATTTTTTTTTTTTTTTTTTTGGCCACCACCCTGAGCATGTTGACAGCTGGCAGAGGGATTGGCTAGCTTTTTGTCTCTGGGGAACTTGTTTGTGACTGCCCTCCAGAACACGTTGAAACATGTCTTGGTAAAATCATACAGTGGAATCTTCTATCTTTACACAATGTTGTCACACATACTTTACCAGGACAATAATGATCAGCAAATCTTGAGTTTTCAAATAACAATTTACACAGTCTGCTTTGTACATAGTCTTATAAAAGGGGTGAACATAGGGGTACAGCCTGTCACAGCCACATTCCAAGTCCACTATTTCTAATCAAGCCTACCATCTTTCAAGACCTCTCCACAACTGCTAACTGCAAACCAAGCCATATCTTTTTTTCCAGCTAAGCTAATTTAACCATTGTATACCTATCTAATCCTACAGTTACCATCCAGTTTTTAAGTTCTTACAGCTGGCTGACAGAAAGGCATGTATCTATACTATATCTATGTATCTATACAGCAAGGGTCCTAGTCCATTGTGACATCAGAAGTAATGCAACCAATCACCACCCTTACTCTACAGCTAAAGTTTAATTGGTTGTATGAGGGAGATGGCACAGATGCTGGATTACGTGGCCCAGCTGCCCCACCCATACGACAGCATGGGATTTCAATAACTAGTTTAAGCAATTTGAAAAGAAAGTACAAAATTTGACATGATACAGTGAACACAAACAATAACTAGACATTCATTAGACAAAGGCATTAAAACAAAAACAGTATTGCTTGTTGGGATATAAATTCCTTTTTTATAAATAGAATTATCCAAAATAGTTAATATTTAATATTTGAATTCAGGTACAATAGAATGCAATTAGATCTTATTCTGATGTATTATTGACCTAATCCCATTCTCATTAACGTCAACAGACCTGACCCCCATGTTTCCAGTGTTGTTGTAGCTGTGTCCCTTGGGCACTGAACCAGGCTCTAAAGTGCTCCATCCTAATGTCTTCCTTCTTATATGCATAAATGAAAAGAGATTTGACATCACTGTAATCCATAAAATGTTAATTGCTTTCAATCAAAGCACAATCACATTTTAACAAGTTATAGTGCCAGTTTAGGTATAGCTACAGAAGCAAATTCTTATCTTAAATTCAGCAATATTCTCCACTGTACCTAAGTTGCTCTAGAGACAGCCAAACTTGTAGTCATAGCTCTTTTCTTAAATAATACAGAAAGAAATGTAATAAAAGTGAGCTACACTGTAAGGAAAAGTCAGAAATAACTGGTGGAAGAGGCTTACTGGGCATTCTAAAAGCTTTGCCTATTTGTTAAAAATTGATCCTTTTCTTTTGTTCATGTGTGGTTTCCAATAATGAAGAGACTGTTGTACAAATCAATTTACTTAGCTTTCTAAAATTCTAATGTTACATGACTTGATCCTATTTTCAATAATTTCAATTTTGCAATGAAGCAAATCATTATCCTGTATGACCACTCCATTGAGTAACTGAAATTTCATACTGTGATTGCAATTCAGATGTTTTCCTTCTGATTTTTGTAATGTTCTTTGATTAAAAAAAATCTTAGAACTAATGAGCTGATTCAGTTTCAGACTCATTGCAACAAGACTCTAAAGCTTGTATTAAAGGAAACACAGATGAATGATATCTTTGAAGATAGAAGACAATTTATATACAGAACATACTGGGCCAGATTCTCAGATGGTATTGACTTCAATGGAGCTATACTGATTTACAGGAGCTAAGGAGCTGACTTGCTGCATTCAGTGCTGCTCTGGCCAAAGAAGAATATGATGGGGGGCAGATTCCCTCTTTTTTGTCTGGATGTCTCCTATAACTGTCCATTAATTATTTTTTAAATACCTCAAGAATCAAAAGGGGGAAAAGACATATTCAAAAAGGACCTCCTTTCAGCAAAGAAAAGCAAGACATATAAATATCTAGCTAATTACAGAAAGCATCCAAAAATAGTCCCTGCTCTACTGGGTGAAGAGAGTTCCAACAGGGAATGTATGGGCCACTGGCAAAGGCACAGAAGCAGCATCAGCAAGAACAGCAATCTGTCAAGGGAGAGAAGCTTTAGGGAAATCTTCTCTCCTAATATAACTTTTTGATATTTCACTGTAAATCTGCAGCCACTCCCAACTTTTATAACATATACATCAGGAGATTTGTGCGCCCAAGTCAGGCCCATGCAAAAGTATGTCTGTTTTGAAAATGTGTTCCACCTGCCCTCTCAAACTAAAAAAATCAAGTGGGGCAGAGGGAGGAAGGAAGGAACAAACAATTTATTCTTTGAAGTTCTCTAGAACCAGGGGACCTTTGTGCATCTACTCACATTATCATGGCTAGTTTAAGGTCTGGAGTGCTGTGTAGCTCCTGAGCTCAGCATCCTTCTCACTGTTGTACATACACTAGGTACAATTCTGTGCTGTGCCTCTTGGAAAGTGTGGGCTGCTCTGAGCACTGGCATTGCCCCTGTTGGTAAATTATAACACCCAGTGGCTAATCTAATTTATGGCAGCCCTCTGAAGACTGCCTATGGGCTGTATCACAGCCCAGAATCTCTGTAAATTCATGCACTCCAAAGAGACCATCAAAATCCCCCTCTTGCCCCTGCAACATGCTCACTGTGCCAGAGCTTGTTAGTGGAGCAACACAGCACCATTTCTACTGGCTCTATACTGCTCATGCGCTGGAGGAATTCATGACCTCTATACAGTATATAGTGATTAAGGCAGATGAAGAGAACCTCTCCTTCTGATTCTCTCACTCAAACTGACTACTACAGGGAACAACTATTTCTCTAGAGGAAAGAAATTGAAGTGATTATTGTTCTTTAAATGCTCCTAAATTTAAAGGAAAATGCACCAATACTTTTTAGATGGTGTCAACAACTAATTTAATCCTGTACCTTACAAACTGTGTTCCCTTGTGAGAATCTACGCAGTGTTAATAATCCTCAGCATGGAAATCACTGTTACAAGGGGAAGATGACAGACCTTTTATTTTGAAACACTGTAGGCAGCTCTTTCTTTCGGGGAATATTCCCTAGGATTATCTTTTCTTCTGAAACCTCAAATTGATTAAATTAGATCACTGAAAGGACACTAAGGACACGTTTTGTAGGGCAGCAGCATGTTAATCTCCTTGGATTTGGAGTCTGTGAGTTTGAATCCTAGCGTAGCGGGCTGTTCAAAGGAGCAATATGTCAAGGTCTACACATGCCAGTTCAGTGAGGCTTCTATCTACAGCTATTAAGAGACAAAACAAAGATGGGAAGTACAGACCTATGATCATCCTGCATAATCATATAGATAGTCATAGAAGTAAGATTTTTTTATTAAAATCATTTTCCTAAGTAGTGCTACCTGGAATTTCATTGACCTGCTCAGATTTGTAACACTGATACACTGTTTCTCAAGAGTCATTGTAGTGACTCCTCTAAAATTTGAAAAATACTACCTACATGAGACTGCACTTTTAGGATAAATTCAAGGTAAATTGATAATCATTGGATGATGAACATAAGAATGGCCATACTGGATCAGACCAAAGGTCCATTTAGCTCAGTATCTTGTCTTCCAACAGTGGCCAATGCCAGGTGCACCAGAGGGAATGAACAGAACAGGTAATCATCAAGTGATCCACCCCATTGCCCATTTCCAGCTTCTGGGAAACAGAGGCTAGGGACACCATACCTGCCTATCCTGGCTAACAGCCACTGATAGACCTATCCTCCATGAATTTATCTAGTTTATCTAATTATTTTTTGATGACAAATAGAATTTTTTATTTTTATTAGATTTTTCAAACAATAGAAAAATTATACATACACACACACACATATACATACAAAGCAGAGGATAGATTTTCACAGCTGTCTGGGAACAAGCAGGGGACTCATGCCATAGCCTTTGTCAGTGGAACCACCACATCTCTCTAAGATATCCCTCCTCCTCCCTCACAGTCTTTTCAATTCAGCTTCACTCCACACCGGCCCTTCTTTCCCTCTCTCTGCCCTGTCCCTCTTATTCCCTTCCCTTCAATGTCTCCTCTCTCTTCACTTTTCTTTCAATTTAGCTTATCCCCTCCTATCTAAACTTGTCCCCAAAATAATAACAGCCGTGGAACTAACATGATGTTTGATGCTATCACATGATTCACTCTGCTTGATTATTATACCCTTTTCAGCAACTTGTGTTTGTCTGCTCTCTATTTAGATTGTAAACTCTTTGGGGCAGTGACTGTCTATTACTCTATGTTTGTGCATTGTATAACACAATGGGGCCTCAGTCTTGGTTGGTTGTTAACCACAACTGTAATAAATATTATTAATATCTACTACAGATTATTTATCAAATATGCCATGCTGAGTACAGTTTCAAAACATTTCAGCTTAGTGGGCATAATGAGCCATTTAATTTTTTTTTAAATATATATGGGAGCAGGCAACAAGGGCAGTAATAGGGTGACCAGACAGCAAATGTGAAAAATCGGGACAGGGGGTGGAGGGTAATAGGAGCCTATATAAGAAAAAGACCCCAAAATTGGGACTGTCCCTATAAAATCGGGACATCTAGTCACGCTAGGCAGTAAGCACCCAACTCCCATTGATTTTCAGTGGCATTTGGGCAACTAACTTCCATTAGAACCTTTGCAAATCTCCCCATATCTTTAATATCTCTTTTCATCTCCAAACATGTTTGGAATAAGGCCAAATTCAGAGATGAGTCTAAACTTGGGCTGTCAAGTGATTAAAAAATTAATCACGATTAATTGCGTGATTAAAAAAATTAATCACGATTAATCGCACTGTTAATAATAGAATACCATTTAAATATTTTTGGATGTTTTCTATATTTTCAAATATGTTGATTTCAATTACAACACAGAATACAAAGTGTACAGTGCTCACTTTATATTTATTTTTGATTACAAATATTTGCACTATAAAAACAAAAGAAATAATATTTTTCAGTTCACCTCATACTGTGATGCAATCTCTTTATCATGAAAATTTAACTTGCAAATGTAGAATTATGTACCAAAAAAAAAATAACTGCATTCAAAAATAAAACAATGTAAAACTTTAAAGCATACAAGTCCATTCAGTCCTACTTCTTGTTCAGCCAGTCACTCAGACAAACAAGTTTGTTTAAATTTGCAGGAGATAATGGAAGTGAGAACAGACATTCACATGGTACTGTTGTAGCTGGCATTGCAAGATATTTACGTGCCAGATGTGCTGAAGATTCATATGTCCCTTCATCTTCAACCATCATTCCAGAAGACATGCATCCATGCTGATGATGGGTTCTGCTCGATAATGATCGAAAGCAGTGCAGATCGACGCATATTCACTTTCATCATCTGAGTCAGATGCCACCAGCAGACGGTTGATTTTCTTTTTTGATGGTTCGGGTTCTGTAGTTTCCACATCGGAGTGTTGCTCTTTTAAGATTTCTGAAAGCATGCTTCACACGTCGTCCCTCTCAGATTTTGGAAGACACTTCAGATTCTTAAACCTTGGGTCGAGTGCTGTATCTATCCTTAGAAATCTCACATTGGTACTTTCTTTGCATTTTGTCAGATCTGCAGTGAAAGTGTTCTTAAAATGAACATGTGCTGGGTTATCATCCGAGATTGCTATAATATGAAATACATGGCAGAATGCGGGTAAAACAGAGCAGGAGACATACTATTCTCCCCTCAAAGAGTTCAGTCAAAATGTAATTAACGCATTATTTTTTTAAGGAGCATCATCAGCATGGAAGCATGTCCTCTGGAATGGTGGCCGAAGCATGAAGGGGCATATGAATGTTTAGCATATCTGGCATGTAAATACCTTGCAATGCCAGCTACAAAAATGCCATGTGAAAACTGTTCTCACTTTCAGGTGACATTGTAAATAAGAAGCCGGCAGCATTTTCTCCCGTAAATGTAAACAAACTTGTTTGTCTTAGCGACTGGCTGAATAAGAAGTAGGACTGAGTGGACTCGTAGGCTTTAAAGTTTTACATTGTTTTATTTTTTTAGAGCAGTTATGTAAGAAAAAAAAATCTACATTTTTAAGTTGCACTTTCAGAATAAAGCGATTGCATTATGGTACTTGTATGAGGTGAACTGAAAAATACTATTTCTGTTTATCTTTTTTATAGTGAAAATATTTGTAATAAAAATAATAATATAAAGTGAGCACTGTACACTTTGTATTTTGTCTTGTAATTTAAGTCAATATATTTGATAATGTAGAAAAACATCCAAAGATAATTAATAAACTTCAGTTGGTATTCTATGCAATTAAAACTGCAATTAATCACAATTATTTTTTTCCGGTTAATCGCGTGAGTTAACTGTGATTAATCAACAGCCCTTGTCTAAACTAGTATATTTTACATTTTCTTGTAACCACCACCATATAAATTACACTAATTTAGACTCCTATAGATGCTCACTGATATGTAAATTACATCTCTATATACACCACCATTGCCATTTAATTTAACTAATCCTGACAATAGCCTCAGAGGGTTAGGGTTAGGCTTAGGGTTAGGGTCCGTTTTATAGACTGAAAAATTGAGGAACAAAAAAGTTAAGGCCATAATTCTCAAAAACATTCATTAATTTTGTGTGCCCAGTTTTAGAAACATAGAGGCTAGAGTTTCACTTTATATATAGGCACCATAAGTGCTCAATACTTTTAAAGATTTTGACTAAGTGACTTCCTAAAGACAGATAACAAATGAATGACAGCACTAGAATTAGAATTGATGAGTGTTTGTTTTTTTGATGATACATACCTTTATAAGATGTATTCACGTCCACTTTTCCAAATTCAACAGCAACAATATAACAAAAATAGCTGAAACATTTTTAAAAATTAAATTATGAAAAGCAACTCTGGCATTTTTAAAGCTGTTGATGTTAAAAGTCAAAACATTTAACCAATCACTCATTTGTATCCACATCTGTTTCTGAACAAGATTGTGTAGTAGATCTAGCCTCTAATTTTTTTTGTTCTACATCAGCTTTCATGGCAAATGTGTAAGTAGAGGACCAAAGCCTCCACAAATTATCTTTTTATGGGAACTCCTTCCTGATGCTTCTCATGTCATGGAAGTGATATCTATAAACACAAACACTTATTCATCCTTAAATAAATCACACTTCTTTCTAGCCATGGGGATGATTCTCTGTCACTAATAATAAAGATCAGATTGCTTCCTTGAGGATTCCTTTGTATCTACTGCTCTGTCCTCTTTATCAGACTCCTGAAGGCCATTTTTCATATAAATTAGCTCCTCACTGTCAAGCAGCAGAGCCATAGAAAACCAGGACTCCAGAAATCCTGTAGGGCCTCCCACCCTGCACTGCCTGGCAAGCCAATTAGCTTGATATTTTTATCACTAACCTGATTTGGAACTAATTATAAATCAGTATTTTACCAATCTGTTTTCTGTGATAAATGCCCCAGTCAACTATTATTAGATCTGTTCCTAGGACATCCACTCCAAGTCTTTGCTTTTCTTTATTACCTATCCTGACCTCGAAGCCAGAGGGGAAAAAAAATGCACATGCACACACACAAACAAAAACAAACTCAGGGCTGGCCAGAAGTCTTACGGGTTCTCCTCTATTCGTGGATGTAGTGTCTGAGTGCTTTCTAGTAGTGCATTAAGTAATATGACTAGCATCACATACTTGTTCTCTCAGCCTCTCCCTCGGGGAGAAGTGCATGCAGTCGATTGTTTTGATTTGGAAATTTGTTTTAGTGTGTGCATTTATAAAATACACATTTTGTTAGTAAATCTGTGACTACCTAGAACTTTATGGCCATCAAGCCCTATGGAATGCATGGTCATAAGTGGAGATAGAATGTAGGTGCTTCTTTTTGCTCCAAAATCATAGACCCATGGCCATCAGAGACCTGTTGTTCCTTTTTTCACACCAAATGTAGAAGGTTCTCCCCAAGGGTCTGAGACCCAGGACAGTTAATACTCAGTCCTGTTCCAATGTCAAGTTTAAAATCTATCATCTCTTGACCCATCCAGTCTAACAATGGGAGCTTTATACCATTAGAAGGGGGAGTGTAATGGGGTTTACAGACCCCAAACTACGGTTATAGGAATGCTGGAGTAATTTTGGGCCAAGAATGCCCCACCTCTGAGCAGCTGCTGGGCATGCTCCCTATGGAGGACCTGCTTAAAAGGGAGCTCTGGCAGTCAGGTGGTGTGGGAGGGAAGGAGAGACTGGCTTCAAGAAGGCTGGCTATAGCTGCTCAGCCAGAGTGATTGACAGGGGAAGGCCTGAGACTGTAAGACTCAGGTGCGGCCCTGACCCCTTCCCACTTCTCCCTGACAAGGAGTAACAACTGGACTATGTGAGTGAGCTGGGGCGCTTCCCCCTCGCTCCTACTCAGCTGGGAGTTGGGGTGATGAATTATGACTTGGCTGAAAGGCCTCCTGGACTGCCTGGAAGATCTATCCCATGACACAGAGAGACTGTTTCATGGCTTGACCACTAGGCCTGCTGTCCCTCTAGCAAAACCTACTACAGAGAGAATTCCAGTTGGCCAGTAATTAAAGCACTTGTTTCTAGCTTTGAAAGTTCCTAAGATATCCAGCTTTATAGTCACAATATTTTCATATATAGAAAGGCTGTTTTAGGTCACTATCGGAGTCCTGTACAACTGGACTTTGGCTTCATAGGTGGAAGAATGCAAAAAATAGTCACCAAAAGTGTTTTTGAAGTCTTTCGAACATTTCTAAAATGGTTTCCCCTGTAAAATGTGTGTATTATTATTATTTGTATTACTGAAGTAATAGCAGTCTCAGTCATGGACCAGGACCCCATTGTGCTAAGTGCTACACATACAAAATGCATGCTGTGTAGGGTGATGCAATTTTTTAAAACACCTCTTTTTAATAATATAACAAGAATATATATATATATATATATGCTTTTTTTCAATAACAAATGTAAATCTAAGTGAGGGTGATACTATACTTATATAATAATTCCTGGGTTCATCAAAGTTCAGGCCATAGAGGAGTGGCTTTCAATCTTTTTTTTTCTTTTCATTTGCAGACCCCTACAAAATTTTGAATGGTGGTGCGGACCCCTTTGGAAATCTTACGGGGTCCACAAACCACAGATTGAAAACCACAGCCATAGGGGGATGATTGCGATTATGTAGTTTGACCACCTCCAAAACACAGGCCATAGAATATCCCCCAGTAATTCCTGCATCAAGTCCATAACGTCTGGTTGAGCTAAAGCATATCGTTTCAGAAAAACATCCAAACTTGAGTTAGACTTCAAGTGATGCATAATTCACCACATCCCTTGGTAAATTGTTCCAGTGATCCTCTTGGTTAAAAACTGTACTTTATTTCCAGTCTGAACATGTCTCACTTCAACTTCCAGCCATTTGATCTTGTTGTGCCTTTGCCCACTAGATTAAAGTGCTATCAGAAATCTCCCTATGTAAGTACTTACACTCTGTGATCAAGTCATGCTTTAACCTCCTCTTTGTTAAAGCTAAATAGATTGAGCTTCTTAAATCTCTCAGAGTTAGGGAGATTTTTCAGACCTCAAATCATTCTTGTAGCTCTTTTCTGAAGCCTTTCCAAATTTGTAGCATCCTTTTTGGAAGTGTGGACACCAGAACTGGATAGAGTATTCTACAGTATCAGAGGGATACCAAGCTGTATGGTAAGATTAGCTGGATGTAATTTTGTTTTTAAATAATTGATTATTTCCTATTTCCTGGTCCAAGTTCTGGGTTGCTCTTGCTGAGGCTTGCTCCATTATGAAGTTTACTCTGATCAGTTGTACAGCTTGTTATGGTCCTGCTGGGTTCATTCATGCTCTCAGGATTGCTTTCTTAGCCAGTGTTATCAATAATGAAGTTTTTAAAATGTTCGTAATGCCAAGACTACACAATTGTGGCCTTTTTGGCACAACAATTTCTAACGGGTCCTTTGCTATGTGATTACGTTTAATTGTAAATGCTTTGTTCTTTTTTACATATTTTGTCAAATAATCATTGAAAAATAATGCAGCTATGGATTAGAAAGATCTGCGTTTGTATAATTTATTTCTGGAAACATAGTAGATATGTCTTATAACTTCAGAACACTGCTTTTGGCTACTTTCTGTTTTAATATCTTTATTTAGAAGGGTGATGGTGCTTACAAAGTTCTCTTGTATGGGGTTCATTTATATTTTACAGGCTGTTGATATCTCTTTTGCTCCTAGTGGGTCTTACTATCTACTTTTCAACAGGATGCATTTTCCATAGATCTTTGTTAGTATTTAAGTGCTTAAAATTGTAACTTCTGAAATAGAGATAACGCACCTAGAGCTTGTCTGTCATTCTTGTTTGTTATAGGTATGGGTAACTTGCTATATGTACATTTTTGCATATCACAATAACTTTTTAGGCCCACACTTGCCAACATTTGGAATATAGAATCAAGTTACTCCTTGTCAAAAATAATTGTATCTTCTTATTGACTGTATCCATGTAACTTTATATTGTTTTTGGAAATGTTTTCTAATCTTGTGCTAGACCACAATGCACCTTCTATAACGGAATGGTCAATTGGTGAGCAAGAAAACTATTCACTCTAATCAAATAAAGTGATTATTGAAGTAACAGACTGTGATACAAATTGTTCAATTCACATCCAAGTCCTACCCATTGGCTCCTGGGGCCAGTATATAATGTATTCTAGTTGGGTAGCCCAGAAATACTTTAAAGCAGCTATGTCATAGAATCATAGAATATTAGGGTTGGAAGAGACCTCAGAAGGTCATCTAGTCCAATCCCCTGTTCAAAGCGGGACCAAAACCAACTAAATCATCCCAGCCAAGGCTTTGTCAAGCCAGGCCTTAAAAACTTCTAAGGATGGAGATTCCACCACCTCCCTAGGTAACCCATTCCAGCGCTTCACCACCCTCCTAGTGAAATAGTGTTTCCTAATATCCAACCTAGACTTCCCCCACTGCAACTTGAGACCATTGCTTCTTGTTCTGTCATCTGCCACCACCGAGAACAGCCTAGCTCCACCCTTTTTGGAACCCCCATTCAGGTAAATGTAAATGTAAACAAAATTGTTTGTCTTAGCGATTGGCTGAACAAGAAGTAGGCTCTAAGGTTTTACATCATTTTGTTTTTGAGTGCAGTTATGTAACAAAAAAAATCTACATTTGTAAGTTGCACTTTCACGATAAAGAGATTGCACTACAGTACTTCCATGAGGTGAATTGAAAAATACTATTTCTTTTGTTTATCATTTTACAGTACAAATATTTGTAATAAAAATAACAAAGTGAGCACTGTACACTTTGTATTCTGTGTTATAACTGAAATAAATATATTTTAAAATGTAGAAAAACATCCAAAAATATTTAATACATTTCAATTGGTATTCTATTGTTTAACAGTATGATTAAAACTGTGATTAATCGTGATTATTTTAATCACGGTTAATTTTTTGAGTTAATCGCATGAGGGAGTTAATTGCGATTAATTGACAGCCCTAGTTCTTTTTATTCACTAAATTCTAGTGCCATATAGTCTGTTTCTGTAAGGTAGTGATATTAACAGCAGTCTGTTTCTTCATTGTTTTCAACCAAGTAACTATTTTCTACAGCACCTCTGCAAATTGTGACAATTGACATGAACTCCAAACTAACAACTAAGGAGGAATAGCTCCTCTAGAGGTGAATGACAAAGTTTGACAGTTTGCAACATGGTTAAGGTTAGTGAAAGATTACCTGTCAGTTAAAATCCCTCCATTAGCTGCCCCCAGACAGTTCCTATAGTAGCGTCAAATCTTAAATCTCCCCTGAATTCTGTAATTGTGGATAATGCTCTGTAGATGGTGACAAGTAACAGCTGTTATGATTGGACTCAGGCTAATAAGGTCAAGCACTCTGAGAACAAAACAACATTTTGAACTTGCTACAGGGGCCAAGAGATTTAACAGACATGGAAGAAATCACCATATTATTATGAAAACATAAAGTCTAACTAGGAATGTTGAAATTTTCAATTTAAACAGCAAAATCTCTACTGCTTCCTTTATCTGGAATCCTTAATCATGCTATCCTACTAACTATAGGAAAGGAAAAAATCATTAAATATAGAATGAGTTTCCTCTTTTGGGCTCCTAAACAGAGATTCATACATTCCAAGGCCATTGTGACCATCTAGTCTGACCTCCTGTATAATACTGGCCATAGAACGCCCCCAAAATAATTCCTAGAGCATATTTCTTACAAAAAACATCCAATCTTGATTTTTAAATCGCCAGTGATGAAGAATCCACTTCAACCCTTGGTAATTGTTCAAATGGTTAATTACCCTCACTGTCAAAATTTTATACCTTATTTCCAGTCTGAATTTGTCCAGCTTCAACTTCCAGCCATTGGATCATGTTATACTTTTCTCTGTTGGATTGAAGAGCTCATTATTAAAGATTTGTTCCCCTTTATATACTTAGACTGTGATCAAGTCACCCCTTACCCTTCTCTTTGTCAAACTACAATGAGCTCTATGAGTCTATCACTATAAGGCATGTTTTCTAATCATTTAATCATTCTCATGGCTCTTCTCTGAACCCTCTCCAATTTATTAACATCCTTCTGTAATTGTTGGCACCAGAACTGAACACTGTGCCAAATAGAGAGGTAAAATAACCTCTCTACTCCTACTCAAAGTTAGTGTCCCATGCTCTAAGTCAGCAGTTCTCAACTGGGGATCTGCGGCCCCCTGGGGGTCCACGAGCCCTTTCAAGGGGTCTGTGGGGCCCTGTGGCCGAAACCCAGAGCCCAAGCCCCAGTGCCCTCCGTGGGGCTGACGTCAGGAGCCGGAGCTGAAGCCTCAATCCCTGGCGGCCCCCAGAGGGCTGAAGCCCCTATCTGTGGTGCCCCCCCAGGGGGGCTGAAGCTGGGAGGCGCAGGGCTGAAGCCCCGATCCTTGGCGCCCCTTGCAGGGCTGAAGCCGGGACCAGCGGGGCTGAACCTCAGAGCCCCGAGCCCTGATGTCCCCTGTGGGGCAGAAGCCCTGAGCCCATGGGCAGAGTTGGGGGGCATGGAGGGTGTTGCCCCCCCCCAAACTGCAGCACAAGAGCAGGGCAGTCCCAGAGGCAGCTCCACCCCCCCATGTCCTTCTCTCCTTGCCCCCTGGCCAGGTCAGAGGTGGGAAGCTAGAGCTGGGCAGCTGCTGCTCTGGCTGGTGCAATGGAGCAGGCAGCCACAGCATTCCCTTGTCTCCCGCTGCTGCTGGTGCTCAGGGTTGAAGCTGCTGCTCAGCTCCCAGCCCCCTTTGCTCTCGCAGAGGCAGCCAATAAAAGCCATCCAGGTGGGGGGTTCCTGCTCTGAGGCTGGCAGAGCCCTCCGGGAACAGGGACCGCAGGGGAGCCCTCGTGGCACACAGCCCTTAGTACCTTCTTCCTACACCCTGAGCTATCCCCCGCCCTCACACAGCCCCTAGACACCCCTCTCCTAGCTCCCTGAGCTACCACCCTGTCTGCACACAGCCCCTAGCTACCCCCTCCCTGCACTCTAAGCTGTTTTCAAACTTCTTGAGCTGAGCCCTCCACCTTTGGATTATAATTTTGGTTGCACACACACCCCCCAACCCAGACAGGCTGGGTGGCCTGCTAAAGTTGGTCAGGGGGTGGGGTTGGCACTCCCTCCCTGGACTCCAGCGTGTGGAGCTGGCTTGAGCCCCACTGGCTCCTGCCCCCCCAAAATAGAAGTCAAACTACGCCTATGCCCCAGGCCCCTGCCCCGAGGCCCCCCCACCCCTGCTGACTCTGGAGTTTTTATAGTATGTTGGGGGGGGACTCAGAAAGAAAAAGGTTGAGAACCCCTGCTCTAAGTGTCCCTACACTCTGTTTGCCAGAAGCTGGGAGTGGACAACAGGGGATGAATCACATGATGTTTGCCTGTTCTGTTCATTCTCTCTGAAGCACCTGGCATTGATCACTGTCAGAAGACAGGCTACTGGGCTAGATCAGCGTTTCTCAAATGTGGCCACTGTGGCCGCATGTGGCCACCAGAGGCTTTTCTTGTGGCCACGACAGCCTCCAGGGCAGTGGGGGGAGGGGCAAAGCAGTGGAGCCATAAACGCCAGAGGAGCAGGCAGCCAGTGAGTTCCCCACCTTCCTGGGGGTGGTGAGGTGCAGGCTTCTGGATCTGGTCATGGGTCTTTGGATTCTGGCCTTGGACCCCTGTCCTCGGCTCACCTGCCCGTGGCCCCTGCTGTCTCCCTACCCACCTCCCCATCCAGGGCTTAATTTGTCCACTGGTTTGCCAGGGCTGAGTAAGTCTGCTGTGGAAATTGATATGTGTATGTTTGTTAATATCACTTTTCACAGCAGACATTCTAGCTAGCTGGGAGGCTGTGAAAAGCGATATTACATACAAATATTACTTTTGGCAGCAGCAGACTTACTAGCTATCAAGCAAGTCTTTTTTTAAAAAGCAACCAAAAAGCAAAAGAAACAACGAAAAGAGACAAGAATGTGCAAAGCACCTTATTTGTGTTTCTATTCTGTTTAGGTCCAATAAAAAATAGAGACAACTGTACGTTATTTTTATTATTGAGTCTGCAAAAAAAACCACCCTCCTACATAAATAAATTACACTGATTTGGACATGTATATGTGCATATTTATTTGTTTTTCCTAAAGTTAAGTAAGTATTTTAGGAAAAATTGTCAGAGCAGCCACCAGAAAGAGTTGGTGGCTGTACTCTGAGGCCACCAAAAATTTGTTGTGAGACCCCCTGAGCCAGATGGACCATTGGTCTGACCCAGTATGGCCATTCTTATATTATAATAGGCTGAGGGTGAAATCCTGGCCCCGCTGAAGTCAATGAAGATTATTACATTGACTTGCACGAGGCCAGGCTTTCACCCTAAATGTTTAAAAGTATACAGGGGGTTAACAGACAAAAGGAAAATCACTGGTACAGTTTATAACAAAATAAAACACAAGAATGAATACTTTTGACAAGAGTGTGTACATTATATCAAATACTACATTTATGGGGCCTCTGCCTCATTCAGTGAACAGAGTGGACAGTGCTCTGGGAATGAATAGTAATTAATGATGCTGTGGAAAAAATAATATGTGAACATGTAACTAAAAAGTGTATCATAATGCATACACATAAAGGGGGTGAATTAAGAATGCACTGGCATTTCCTAACATTTGAGTGCTTGACTTTGCAGTTTCAATGTTCTTTTAACATAGTTTTTTTAAATGTAATTTTGTAGATTTTAAAAAAAAGTATACTGGAAAAAATATAAAAGAAATTCCACCATGTGGAAACACATTGACTCCCACATGGTCCATCAGCAAGGTTAGAACCTTTAAGTCCACAGCACAGACCTCTGCCACTTGAGATAACAGAGTAACTGTTAGCAATAGTAGGTTGTCATAATTTAAAGGGGCTAGCCACTAGTGGAAGATGAGGCATTTTGCTAGTGGATTTCACAGCTATTTGCTGACAGCACAGGAATGTTGAAACTCAGCAATCCTGGGTTCTATTCCAGGTTCTGAGGGGAGTGTACTGTACCCCCCTCCCCAGCCTGACTCCTTCTGTCCCTGGCACATCTAGCTTTTCCTCATCCCAGTCTTCCCTGATTCCCTTGGCTCCTTGTCACAGTCCCAGCCTCACCACCAACTACCTCTTGGCTCCTTGTTCCACTCTCAGTCCCCATACCTCATCTCCATATCCCATCCTCCCACCCCAAGTTCCACATCCAAGTCCCTGACTCTGCTTCCTCATCACAGTCCTCCCTACCCTCTGGATCCCCGCAAGCTTGGATATTCACTCCTATGCATTTCAGTCTTGCAGCATCCTCATTCGCCTCGTCATGGCCAGGGCACCCACATTAGGACTATTGGCAGCACAGGAGAGACAGACTCCCTGCTCTCCACCCCCATGCGCAGAGCCACAGTGGCCCTTTTGTTCTGCCCAGCTGCCATTACAGGGAAAGTCCTGCTCATCCTCTGAAGCCTTCGGCTGGAACATGCTCAGTGCAGATTGAATCTCTGGAGAATTTAGAGCCAACTTTGGAGGCTCCAATGAGCAAGTGTAAACTAAAACTTCAGATATTTATAACTTGAACATTTTGGGCAGATTTTGATGGGGATGCAAAAGACACATTGTTGACACCAAGGTACCCCAGGTGCCAAATTACAAGTCCCTGTTCCAAAGCATGAGGCAATAGAACATTTCAATTAAACGGTTGTACAAATTTTTAACTGTGGCAATGTATTTTCCCCTATCCTTGGTCTCAGAAATGGCTGAACTATATGTGTGCTGAAATAAAAAAAAATCAACATCTGGCATGGAAAAATTCAGTTACATTTTGACAAAATTATAAGCAACTGAAAACATGGACTTACAAGGCAGAGAACTATCTTAACTATAGGTAGCAACTACCCATGCCATCTATAATTTGTGTGTGTGTGTGTGTGTGTGTGTGTATCTGGATCTGCTGCTTATGTTGGAATTGGAGAGCTAGATACTGTACCTATCTCATGCACCAATCATTGCCTTCTGCACTTTATGTCTGGGGACCACCTCTTCTGTTGAGGCAAAGGACTTTTTTAATGGTCTGCTCTTGGAGGGTGATGGAGCATTTCTAGAGGACTTCATTGCAAACTGGTTGCTTCTGATCAACCATTATATTGATGGATTGGTGTAGTACTCTTTCTTTTGTTTTTCATCATCAATTAGGTGGCTCCCTGTCATCCTCTTCCTTTGTTTCATTGTCACAGGTCTTCTTGGCTTTTTGATGATATGCAATAGATGAAACAAAGGCAAACTGCTGGAACCTATGGTGGATATTCAGGGCTGAAGGTAACTGACTACACATAAAGAATTCTTAAGATTTTATTAGAAGATTCTGTGCAAGAAATTTTTTTTTTTCCCCTTTAATATAGCATATGCAATATCTTGGACAGTAGATTCCCCCTCCCCCCACCCCATTTTTGCCCCCAGGGATTGATTCAAGCATCTCCCGTCATGAAGAAATTTATTATTTTTGTAGAGAAATAATTCTAATTTTGACTGAGCTGTCTGCATCCATGGCAGCCAAGCAGCATATTGAGGTGACTGCTTGAGTTTGCACCAGTGTTGCTCACTGAGTTTCTGAATGTTCTGGGAGAAATTAATTCTGCATCTCATATTTTCAGCCCATCTACCCCTTGGCTGGAGAAAATGATCAGGATTTGTTAGCTAGTGGAGATTGTCAACAACCTCTTTAAAGAGGGCAGAGTACTGAGCACTCTTAAGAACATGTGTGTATGAGCTTTTCTCAAGAAAACATCACTTCATGACTATAGTTTGGCCAACTATAGACCAATATTTAATCTTATACTTTTGATTAAGAACACAGAATGAAGGTAATTATGGTGAGACAATTCTGAGTATCTAGATGTGTTAGATGGCCTTGTCAATCTAGTTTTATATTAAATTTTAGCATTGAGACTGCACTTATTGATTATCTCGTCCTGATGATAGATAAAGATGAGATGTCCATGCTATTATTGTTAGGTCAATCAGCTGGCTTTGATAATGTTTTTCGTGTGCCTTTGATGCTGTCGGTCACAATGTGTTGACTCACTTGTCGAGCTGAGCAGGAGTAGAAGGGATTGTCTTCTAGAGGCTTCATCTTTTTCTCTCAGATTCCAAAGGATAGTTTAAAGTAATTGCTGCTGTGTCCTGTGGGTTCTTTTGTGTTATGTTCCACAAGGTTTTACTTATCTTCCCTATTGTAAACATGGGATCATTAGGAAGGTTACTGAGGAGGCACAGACTGAGGTTCTTTTGATATGATAATATCGCTGTATGCTATCTTTCCATTTCAACTGACTCTAAGGGTGCAGCTGAATTTCTTCCTCAGTGTCTGTTGGTGATTGGGGCATGGATGAGAGCAAACTGGCTGAAGCTCAATCCGGAGAAGACTGAATGGTGTTGGCAGGTTGGGAGAAAAAAAACTAGGAGATACGGTAAAGGTTAGATTGGCTCTTCTTATTGAAGATGTGTGACCAATTTTTCAGTCAAGCTTTCAATTTGTGGGTCTTATTAAGTCTCACATCTGTAGCAGGATGGTCATAAAGCAGCACTATAAGATGTGTTTTTTTCCCCTATCTGCATCAGGTCAAGTATTTTACTCTTTTTCTTTGATACAGACCTTATTACTGCCACCCAAGATTCTTTCACTTCAAGGTTAAACTATTCTAATGTCGTTTATATTGGACTACACCTTAAATCAGCTCTGGAAACTGAAGGTGGTATAAAAGGCAGTGGTCTACTTGTTGAGTATCTAGTTCTGAGCACGATACTACTGCCCAGCAACCTGTGTTGGCTAGCTAGTAGGATTCCAGGTGGGTCTTACATTTTTCTTACTTTCTTCATTTTAAATTACAAACTTAGTGTTATTTCTATTACATTTTTGTGTGTTCATATCAGATATGTATTGTCTGCTTTTATTTTGATAAGTACTTATCTCTGCACCTATTTAAAAAAATTGAGAGGATTTTAAATTTAAACCCAGGGTCTTTTTGCTTGTCACATTTTGTGTCTAAAATGTCTCATAAAATCTGTGACTAATACTATAAATATAATAACTCTGGTTGAATACAGTAGGTCACTGGTAACAGCATAACAGAGAAGGAACAGTGTGCAAACATTACATCATCATAATATAAATGTCACAGTTCTTCATATAGGATAATTTACTAGAGCACACCAGCACCATGGATAGCTCCTTGCCATTTATTCTATCACTTTGAAGACAGTGGGTGAAGTATGCTGTATTTTGGAGGGATTTGTGCAAGCAACATAGCTTTGTTCTGATCTATTGTATATCTTACAAAATGGATGGTGCCCAAACATTTACTGCACCAGCTAGGGTAAGGAAGAATTCTTCTAAAAATAACTACCATGGAATATTTAATTTGATAGTAAGGGTGCTGTGACTAACCCGTGGAACAGAGAGGCTGTGAGATAAGTGACAGCACAATAATAGGAAGGTATTTTTGTTTGACCTTTAAACTAATGCAAAATGAAATAAATTTGAGGCATCCCTGTTGTACAGCTGAACATTAATAAAGGTATATAATAAATGTTATTCTACAGCCACTAGTTCCAGGAGGTGTATTGGTTCACTGTGGGGAAAAAACCCTAACATTCAGTTTTCCGTGAAACAAGGCAATAGCATTAGAGAACGCACTTTTAGAAATAAATTACTCTGTGTTAAATTGTAGACAGTTATGCTAGAAATGGCCTAAGTGACTACTAGTGTCAATTAAGACAAGCTCTGGAATGTTAACCTGGTTGCATTTTCAGATGCAATGAAACCAGCTCTCAAAGGCTTGATTCAAATGGAACAAAATTAATGGAATGAAAGGAAATATATCCTTTCAAGAAGATAAATAAGTACATGGTAAGAAGTAAACCAGATCAAAAAAAGATTTCTGAACCCTGCCACTTGAAAGAAACTAAATGCTAACAGTTTGCAATGATCTCCGCAGAATGCAGAAAATCCCTCATATCCTAAAACATTACAAGAAATAAAAAGAAAATAGTATCCATTTGTCAGAAAATTGCTAATTAATCTTTTATGATTTCTCTTATCATCACCAAGCAATCTGCTGCAGTAAGAACTCTACAGTTCCTATCAGAGGAAAAGCAAAAATAAGGCCAGAGTAGCATTTCCCAGAATTTCTCCATTATTTATGGAACACACATGAAAATTCAGAGGAATCTTCTTTGGTAGTAATTGGAGAACAAAATATTCTAAATTTCTTAGTATCATAAAAATGTATTTGTTTAGTGTAATCTTTGATATTTTTCAAATCAACGTCTAAAAGACCAAAGAATCCTAGGCTATACTATGAATTTATTATATTTGCATTTGATTATGTTCTCTCTGTATTAAAGCATTAAACTGAAATAATTTTAAATTTGTAAATTAATGTAATGCTCACAAAAGTGAAGAGTGGATAGCCCTCATTTGATCCAGGCATAGGAGAAGCAAGCATCATGCAAACTTTCCACGAACAGCTGTGCCAAGGCACCCCAAGCTTGATCCATAACAGCTCTTCCTATCTGAGTCCTGATCCTCTCTCATTTTAATTTATTTTCATTGGAGATAAATTTTATTACATGACAAAAACAACATTGCAAATATAGTACATTAATTTTTTGATATATGAATATAGTTATCTTATTTTTATTATTTTTTTTAAATTCATCTTCTAATGTAGTGTTGAAATTCAACTATATAATGCTTTCCCAAAAATTAAAAAATAAACAAAAAAAACCCAACAAAACACTCAGATATTTTAAACCTCAGTTGGATCCATTTTTATTCTGACCCTCACTTGGTATAAAAGTGAGAATTATGTTGCTAGATGAATATTGGTATTTTTACAAAATGATTATTTTAATCTAGGTATTTTGGGGACTTCTGAGAGCCCCTCTTCTTTTTCATTTGGGTGAAACATGGTAAGTTTGAGCTATTTCCAGCTGTATTTCCCCCCACCCCCCGAATCATGGGACTAGGGCGCTCCCACATAAAGCCCCTGATCAGAAGGCGCATATGATGGTAGAGTCATGTGACTTCTATAAGAGGTGGCTGCCTTTCTCACCTTAAGAGACCAGGGTTGGGATGTAAGTGTGAATAGGGGTCAACTTTATCACTGTGCCACAGTGCCAGTTAGATTTTAAGCCGAAATCTAATAAACTAGATCTGCCAATTTGATAAGTATTATAACCAATATTTGAATGGAATTTAATTAGGATAATTTATTTTTATTGAGTCCAGAGAGTGCTAGCTTATTAATTTTAGCACTAGGTTCTTTTCAGGTCTACTTTTACCTTGGACAGTATTTCTCAGATCAAGACATTTGGTTATTCTTAACTAATCAACAACTTACTAACTCACCCAGAACAATCAACAGTTCATCAATCAAATGTAGATACAACCAACTTTCTAGGCATGTACTGAACAGAAAATATACATGCAATCTTGTAAGCAATTAACACAGGTCAGTGCTGGGGCCCAGCAGCTACACCACGGAACACTACAAATCGCCAAGATTTCTTATAACTTTTACTTATAATCTTCAGATAAAAATTCTTTAGTAGCTCTAATACATTTATTACTCTTTCAGTAATTCTCCAATGAGAAAGGATGCATATGTCTATTTTAATGGCATGTTACAAAAGGAAGTAGTTTAAAATATCAAGAGAAATTGCTTAAAGTTATTGGCTAAGTCTCTCTTAGGCCAATTTGCTTGGGTGTATAAAGAAGAAACATGCATTAGTTGGTTAAAACCCAAAGTATGGTTATTTGAGGTCTCACTTGAAAGAGTAGACTCAACAAGATAACTCTTAGTTATTTAGTTAAAGAACACGAAGCAAAATACAATCTCTGAAATGAAATTTCTCCGCTGCTTCTTCTGTCTTATTAACCCTGGAAGAGGGGAGAGCTATCCATGAGGCTGGTCTAAGTGTCTGATAGCACTTCTGGATTCTGAAGCTTATTTGTGTGTTCAGTTAACTCTTTTCTTAGTATTGTACCCTGGAGGAGGGGAGAACCATGGGGGTTCAGCTAGTTCTGGGGTCCCACATGGTGACCTCAGTTTTACATACCTTGCTTGAGAGTTTGTCAGAGTGGGGCCACCTTCTTGTTTTTATCAGACACTTATCAACTCAGTGCTCAGATTTCCTCTCTCTCTCTTTCTCTGCTACTCTTGTTGATATACAACAAATTTCTTCAATCCTTTTCTTAGTCAGGGATTTTTTATGTTTGTTTAATTTCAACGATTGTATTTCAGTAATAGCCCTGGACTATGAACTGGAATATCACTTTTTAAGCAATTTTTTTCAATATTTCCCAGTTATACCCCGGTTATGTGCTTATATCTTTCAACATTCCTTTTTCCTTCTTGTGCTGTACCATTCATTCCACTTCTGTAGTGCATCAATCATTTAGAATTAAAACAAAAATCCCTTAAATTTCCTCTCAATTTAGTTGACGTAGTCCGTGCATTGTTTGGTTATATCTCTTACCTTTCTTTTCACATGGTTAGGGCTTAAATAGAACATGAGACATTATTGACATACATAGATATTGTTTATCTGATTCATAAGGCAGAGAAGTTTACAGCTTCTAATTTGGGGTGAAAGACATCTTGAAGGAACAAAACAGATTATTCACATATGGAAAGATGGTGCTTTTGATTCAGAAAGCAAACACATGTAGTTTCACATTTGTGGTGAAAGCTAGTTGGTTTGGAGTTCTTAATTTTCCAGTTCCCACAGTAAGTTATTTCTAGTTGGTTTAACTCCTACAGTTTCTTTACTCATATCTGGTGCTTGGTTAACACATACACTCTGCACAGGAAAAAAGGGCAGTTATTGTTGTCTGTCACCCTGTAGCTAGACCAAGCAAGAGATGGAATTTTCATCCACGAGTAAATTATGAGTCTTTGGTCTGAGACTCCTTGTCAAGCTTTCCCTTCCTGGGGAATGTGTACTTCAATTTCAGTTTAATTGATATTCCCCAGACAAGATGACCCACCTGTTGGACGTGAATATTGGTTCCCAATGCCTTTAGCTCCAACAAGAAGCTAGTTTTGGATAATGCATAAGGGTGTGTGGTTGTAATGTTAGCTGACACAGATAGATGGTTTCCTGATGAAAAGGGGCAGAAAGTAAACTATAGCTGTTAATCTTTTCAGGGCATATTTGACATCTATATTTCTTACGGGGGGAAAGGTCAGGGAAAAGGCTTGTCTGTGAAGGGCTTAGCCAGAAGAGGCCTAGGAAGATATGTGTAGAGGAGCTGAAGGAAGTCCTGGGGTAAAGACCTAAGATAAAAGGCAACCTAAGCAATGTCAGAAGTAGCTCTGATAGATCAATGACGTGGATGAGCGTAGAGCAGATGGCTATGTCACTAGTTAGGGCCTTAGAGGGAGGGTCCAAGCTACCTTGTATCTTTTCGCAGTGTCCACTGTAAGAGATGAGTAGATAACTCACTTACCAAAGGTGATGGATTGATTGCAGTCCTAGGGTGAAGTCTGTGAGGAGCACCTGTAGTAAGAGGAGAAAGACTACTGTGTATCGATTCAGTAAGAGCTGAGGAATTCTTTTTAAACATGGGGGAAAAGGGCTAAAGCAGGGGTTCTCAAACTGGGGATTGGGACCCCTCAGGGGGTCATGAGGTTATTACATGAGGGGGTCGCGAGCTGTCAGCCTCCACCCCAAATCTCACTTTGCCTCCAGCATTTATAATGGTGTTAAATATATAAAAAGGTGTTTTTAATTTATAAGGGGGTCACACTCAGAGGCTTGCTATATGAAAGGGGTCACCAGAACAAAAGTTTGAGAACCACTGGGCTAAAGTATTACTTCAGCACAGGGAAGGGTTATGGGGAGTAGCATTCCCTGAAGGGGGAAGGATAGCTCAGTGGTTTGAGCATTGGCCTGCTAAACCCGAGGTTGTGAGTTCAATCCTTGAGGGGGCCATTTAGGGATCTGGGGCAAAATCAGTACTTGGTCCTGCTAGTGAAGGCAGGGGGCTGGACTCGATAACCTTTTGGGGTCCCTTCCAGTTCTAGGAGATAGGATATCTCCATATATTATTATTATTAGAAGCTGGGACAGTGGCCTAGCCATTGAAACAATGTTAATAGATTCCAAGGCCAGAAAGGACCATTGTGATCATCTAGTCTGACCTCCTGTATAACACATACCATAGAACTCCCCCAGAATAATTCCTAGAGCATTTCATTTAGAAAAACATACAATCTGATTTAAAAATGCTCAGTGATGGAGAATCTACAACAACCCTTGGCAAGTTGTTCCAATGGTTAATTACCCTTACAGTTAAAAATGTATGCCTTAGTTCATCTGAGTTTGTCTAGCTTCAACTTGAAGAGCCTCTGCATTTAGAAGCCATGGGGAAAACCTATGTCACAAAAGGGAGAATACTTTGGGCATGAAGATGACCATTGTGGCTGTGAAAAAGAGTGGACTTGTTTGGTTTATTTACTTATATCCTTTAATTTCCCCTGGAAGGGGAAATTTATGATTTAGCTGGAGAACCAAATTGCCTCAACAGACCAGACCAGCCTACCAATAGGGAGAGACTGTACTTGAAGGGAAACAGAGATGCAGAGTGTGGGAAACTGAGGCATAGACAACTAGCTTATCGCATTCTGGGATCTGAATTATAGGGGAGAAACAAAATCCACCCCTTGTTTACTATGTTAGCAGGGGGTAGGCCAGTAGCAGCCTGTCTTGAACACAGACTTTAATCACTGATGCCTCCATTTAATATCACCACCAACCCTAAGGACTGAAGGGACAGAGGAGAAAGACAAAAGTATATGTGCCCTTCCCAGGCATATGGAAGTGGAAGGGGCAATAGTGATAAGTATCCCAAGATACCTGAGGACTGAGAGGATCAGGAGACTGCTGATTGTGGGATTGTGCAAGAATAGCTCAGTGCCAGCTGCCTGCACTGTCTGATCCCCACATGTCCTTTGTAGAGTACACCTCTACCTCAATATAACGCTGTCCTCGGGAGCCAAAAAATCTTACCGCGTTATAGGTGAAACTGCGTTATATTGAACTTGCTTTGATCCACCGGAGTACGCAGCGCCCCCCCCCCCCCGAGCACTGCTTTACCGCGTTATATCCAAATTCGTGTTATATCGGGTCACGTTATATCGAGGTAGCGGTGTATCTGAAGTGACCATTCAGCTCTGTCCTCCTTCTGGCTCTTTGATCTACGTACAGGAGGACATTTTTTCAAGTCTTTCCTTTCCCAGCCTCCTATCCTATTCATGTGTATACTATGAAAAAGCATTATGCTGTAAAACGTGCTAACTAATGCATTTTAACTAAAACAACGTTCAACATGATTTGACACTATGTATAGACAGGGACAGTTGTGTTTAAAATAGTTAAGATCCTAGGTTAAACATGACCAATGAACATTTTAAACACAACTATACCTGTCCTACCATTGCCATGTTTAATATTGTGTTTGTTAAACATTTTTTTTCTAACGTGTTTTTCCAGTGTAAATAGGCATCAGTGTGGGGGATTTGGCATTCCTTCTTTAGTTTGTGAGACAGAGGTCTGAGGAAAGAGACTTGCAATGCTGCTTCCTAGACAATGACAGCTCAAAGGGTCACTGTGAGGGGAGATAAGGTTGATGATCTGCCAGTACAGCCAGTCTCTGGAACCCATGAAGCCCACCCTCAACCATTTAGATTTAGGGGCCCTAGATATTTAAGGAAAATCTTATCTTTCATTTTGATTTCTAAAATAAATTTCCAGAATCTTTCCTTGCCAAGACCTTCTAAAACATAAAGATCTACATTGACAGTAGAGATGGAATGAACAAGCAGCTGGGCTCCAATTCTGCAACAGGAGATTAGAAATGCATGCAATCCTTATATACAATAAATCTTACATTTGGGGTGTATCAAAGAATCATTGTGCTATACCTATGCATAGTGGTGTGATCATCATGATTAGACAGTCAATTACATTTGGAGGGATGAGAGGAGGCACAACATTGTTCTGCAGGCCTGCCCAACAGTGCTAAAGTTGGATCTATTTGCAAGGCTACTATATGTTGTTCTGGGCTTCCTTTGTTGCATATGGCTGACCCTAAGCTCCTTCTTCCTCCCCAGTGGACTAGCTCCTGTGGCTCCTTCACAGGACAAGATATTTATTTACTCATTCAGTTTGTTAATGCACATCAATGAAACAGGAGTAAATACATCTGATAACTTTAAATTATGTAAAATTGCATTCCATCTACTGTACTGTAGAGGACAGTGATTTGTTAATTAGGATATCTGCCCCTCATGTCACTCTTTGGGAAGTACAAATGTACTAACTAACAAGATAACTGTATCTGAGGAGATAATTGGGGATTCAATATCTAATCTGTAGAATGTTGCAAATAAATCTTAAAATGTTTCAATACTTAAAGAATGACTGGAACTGCTGATACCATCGTTTTATATAATGGTCAAATATACAAATGACCAATCTGTCTTTAAAACAAAATATTTTGGTCTTCTGAAGGCTTTGTCTGTCCCCACTTCTAATTACTAGCCCCACCATCTCTTTAGTGTTTGTTTTAATCTAATCTTGTGTGGTGTTATACACCCTCAGTCTGTATTGTCTTCAGTGGGTGAGGGTGCTCAGAAGCACCCTGCATATAGCATCATCATCCTGTTGAGTTCTTCCTCAAAGAGGAGCAGCACTAGGGCCGTGAGGACAGGGCCGGCTCTAGGCACCAGCAAACCAAGCAGGTGCTTGGAGCAGCACATTTTCAAGGGCAGCATTCTGGCCATTTTTTTTTTTTTTTTTTGCTTCCGGCAGCAAAAGCCTAGAGCCGGCCCTGGCAGCAGCAGCGCGGGGGGCGCCCTGGGGCCGCTGCGGTTCGCGCCGCGGGGGAGCAGCACCCACACCTTGTGGCTGGGCCGGGCAGGCTTCGAGCGGGGGACACTCAGGCCTGGTCTACACTAGGAGGTTATGTCGAATTTAGCAGCGTTAAATCGAATTAACCCTGCACCCGTCCACACAACGAAGCTATTTAGTTCGACATAGAGGTCTCTTAAATTCGATTTCTGTACTCCTCCCCGACGAGGGGAGTAGCGCTAAATTCGACATGGCCATGTCGAATTAGGGTAGGTGTGGATAGAATTCGACGCTAATAGCTCCGGGAGCTATCCCACAGTGCACCACTCTGTTGACGCTCTGGACAGCAGTCCGAGCTCGGATGCTCTGACCAGCCACACAGGAAATGCCCCAGCAAAATTTGAATTCCTTTTTCTGTCTGGGCAGTTTGAATCTCATTTCCTGTTTGGACATCATGGCGAGCTCAGCAGCACTGGCAACGATGCAGAGCTCTCCAGCAGAGATGGCCGTGCAATCTCAGAATAGAAAGAGGGCCCCGGCATGGACTGATCGGGAAGTCTTGGATCTGATTGCTGTGTGGGGCGATGAGTCCATGCTTTCGGAGCTGCGATCGAAAAGACGGAATGCAAAGATCTACGAGAAGATCTCAAAAGCCATGACAGAGAGAGGATACAGCCAGGATGCAACGCAGTGCCGCGTGAAAATCAAGGAGCTGAGACAAGGGTACCAGAAGACCAAAGAGGCAAACGGACGCTCTGGATCCCAGCCCTAGACATGCCGTTTCTACGAGGCACTGCATTCCATCCTAGGTGCGGCCGCCACCACTACCCCACCACTGACCGTGGACTCTGAGGATGGGATATTGTCGACGGCCGCTTCCTCGGAGATGTTAGCGGACGGGGAAGATGAAGAAGGAGATGAGGAGGACGAGGCAGTCGACAGCGCTTACAACGCTAATATCCCCGACAGCCAGGATCTCTTCATCACCCTCACAGAGATCCCCTACCAACCGTCCCCAGGCGTTAACCCGGACCCTGAATCAGGGGAAGGATCAGTCGGTAAGTGTATTAAACATGTAAACATTTATTTTGAACAGAACAGGAATATTAACAATGGGTTTTTCATGATTAGTTTGCCCTAGGCGCTTAACGTTTAAGTCCTTGGCAGTGCAACTACTGCAAAAGAACCTAACAATGTCCGGTTTATCATGATTAGTTTGCCCTAGGCACTCTACTTTTTAGTCCTTGCCAGTGCAGCTACTGGAAAATAAGGTCTATATGTCCGGGGATAGAGCTGAAATCCTCATGGGACATCTCCACGAAGCTTTCCTGGAGGTAATTGGAAAGCCTTTGCATGAGGTTCCTGGGGAGAGCGGCCTTATTGTGTCCTCCGTGGTAGGAAACTTTTCCGCGCCAGGCTAACATCAAGTACTCTGGGATCATTGCCTTGCAGAGCATGGCGGCATACGGCCCTGGTTTTTGCTGGCTTTCACACAGCATGCGTTCTTTCTCTGTCTCAGAAATCCTCAGCAGAGTGATGTCGCTCATGGTGACCTGCTTAGAATTAGGGGAATGTTACTATTGGGACTGCTTGCCTGTTCCTTTACAGAACTGTAACTGGCGGTTTATAGCCACGCAGTGGAGGCGGGAGAGGGGCAGCATACAGGGATCTTTCCCGGGGACAGCCGCGAGGGGGTGGGACAGGGGCAGAGTTCATGCTTGCCGGATTGCCGGCAGCAGGAACTGGCCAACACTAGGAGCATTGCTTTGAACGTGAAAGGAGGGCACTGCTATAATTTAAGTTTTAAGCAGCCAAAAGTCTACAGCTTACCATGTCAGCCTGCTACCCGAATTCCACCGTCCTGCCCCGCTTGTCTGATCTCCACTGCAAGACCCCAGGCACTGAATGGGAAGGCCGAAAATTCGACCTTGTCCTGAGTGCGCATGTGATAGGTGCTGTGCATGGTCTTGTTCACAGAGAAATACTATGTTCATTGTTCACAAAAAATTATCTTTTTGAGGAATTCACTCCCTTTTTCCCATCCCACAGCTGCGACTGTCTCCCGACCTACTCTGGCATCCCCCTCCCAGAGGCTGGCGCAGATTAGGCGGAGAAAGAAAAGGACACGGGACGACATGTTCTCAGAACTTATGGGCTGCTCCCGAGCCGAGGCGGCCCAGCAGACCCAGTGGAGGGAGAACATGTCGCAATACCATCGATCACACATTGAACGGGAGGAGAGGTGGCGGCAGGAAGACCAGCAGGCGACTCAAACGCTGCTTGGACTAATGAGGGAGCAAACGGACACGCTCCGGCGCCTTGTGGATGTTCTGCAGGACCGGAGGCAGGAGGACAGAGCCCCGCTGCAGTCTCTCTCTAACCGCCCTCCCCCGCCACAAAGACCCATACCCCCCTCACCCAAAGTCCCAAGAAGGAGGGGCGGCAGAGGCCGTGAAAACTGTCACTCCACCCCTGCAGACTGCTCAAGTAGCAGAAGGCTCTCATTCCCAAAAATTTGATAAGTCCTTTCCTTCCCGCCTCACCCAAGCCCCCGTCCCAGTTTCATCCCCTAACTGTGTAGTTGCTAATAAAAAATATGTTTCTGTTAATTACTGTTTCCATCATGTTCTTTTAGAGGAGAGTGCGTTTGAAGGGTGGAAGGGGGTTGGTAATTGGAGAGGACAGTCACCTTTACCAGGGTACAGACACGGGGGCAGGTTCAGCAGCAGGTCACACACACATTGCAGTCACTAGGCACCCTGGTCAGTCTGGGAGGTGATTTTCATGTTCTGGGGGGGGGGGGGGGGGAGGGCGCTTAGAGATCTTATGCAGCGATCCTTATCCTGGATCACAGAGCCACGCAGCAGGGGATCTGTAACCGTCCTCCCCCGCCACAAAGTCACAGAGTCACGAAAAGGAGGGGTGGCAGGCTCCGTTGAAACAACCAGTCCACCACTGCGGACCGCTCTAGGAGCAGGAGCCTGTCATTCCTCGAGTTTAGAAGCGTTCTTTCCATCACCACACCCGCTTCCCACCACAGTCTGCGTCCCAGTTTCAACACTTTACCGCGAAACCCGTAATAAAGAAAACGGGGCTCATTAACAAAGTTCCATTTATTTTATTTTTAAACGTGTGTTGGAGCGGGGGGACGGGGTGAACGGAGTATGTAGCTGGAGAGTATAGTCAACATTAACCGGGTAAAGAAACGGGGGCAGGTTCAGCTTCTCTTTAAACAAACGTAATAGTCACAGGTTACCCTGCTCACTGAGGAACTTAGCTTTCAAAGCCTCCCGGATGCACAGCGCGTCCCGCTGGGCTCTTCTAATCGCACGGCTGTCTGGCTGGGCGTAATCAGCAGCCAGGCGATTTGCCTCAACCTCCCACCCTGCCATAAAGGTCTCCCCCTTGCTCTCACAGAGATTGTGGAGCACACAGCAAGCTGCAATAACAATGGGGATATTGGTTTCGCTGAGATCAGAGCGAGTCAGTAAGCTTCTCCATCTCCCCTTGAGACGTCCAAAAGCACACTCCACCACCATTCTGCACTTGCTCAGACGGTAGTTGAAGAGTTCTTTTTCAGTGTCCAGGGCGCCTGTATAGGGCTTCATGAGCCAGGGCATTAGCGGGTAGGCTGGGTCCCCGAGGATCACTATAGGCATCTCCACATCCCCAACAGTTATTTTGTGGTCCGGGAAGTAAATACCTTCCTGCCGCCGTCTAAACAGACCAGAGTTCCTGAAAACACGAGCATCATGAACCTTGCCCGGCCATCTGACGTTGATGTTTGTAAAACGTCCCCTATGGTCCACCAGTGCTTGCAGCACCATTGAAAAGTAGCCCTTTCGGTTAATGTACTGGCTGGCCTGGTGGTCCGGTCCCAGGATAGGGATGTGAGTTCCATCTATAGCCCCACCGCAGTTTGGGAATCCCATCGCGGCGAAGCCATCTATGATCACCTGCACGTTTCCAAGGGTCACTACCTTTGAGAGCAGTAGCTCAACGATTGCGTTGGCTACTTGTATCACAGCAACCCCCACGGTAGATTTGCCCACGCCAAAGTGGTTCGCGACTGACCGGTAGCTGTCTGGCGTTGCAAGCTTCCAGAGGGCTATGGCCACTCGCTTCTGGACAGTCAGGGCTGCTCGCATCCGGGTGTCCTTGCGCTTCAGGGCAGGGGACAGCAACTCACAAAGTTCCAGGAAAGTTCCCTTACGCATCCGAAAGTTTCGCAGCCACTGTGATTCATCCCAGACCTGCAGCACTATGCGGTCCCACCTGTCCGTGCTTGTTTCCCGGGCCCAGAATCACCGTTCCACAGCATCAACATGACCCATTGCCACCATGATGTTCACGGCGCGGGGTCCCGTGCTTTGTGAGAGGTCTGTGCCCCTCTCAGACTTAATGTCCTCACCGCGCTGCCGTAGCCTCCTCGCCCGATTTCTCAGCATCTGCCTCTGGAAAAGCTGGATGATAAGGTGCGAGGTGTTGACAACGGCCATAACTGCAGCGATGGTCACAGCAGGCTCCATGCTCGCAGTGCTGTGGCGTCCGCGCTGTCAATCACCAGAAAAGTGCGCGAACTGATTTCCCGCCGGCGCTTTCAGGGAGGGAGGGCAGGAGTGACGGTTGGATGACGACAGTTACCCAAAACCACCCTCGACACATTTTTTGCCCCAGCAGGCATTGGGGGCTCGACCCAGAATTCCAATGGGCAGCGGGGACTGCGGGAACTGTGGGATAGCTGCCCACAGTGCACCGCTTCCAATGTCGACGCTTGCCACGTTAGTGTGGACTCACAAAGTCGAATTACTGTCCTTAGTGTGGATACACACGTTCGACTTTGTAATATCGGTTCCACAAATTCGATTTAAGTAAAATCGAACTACTCTCGTAGTGTAGACATACCCTCAGGCTGGGGGACACCCCACGGGGCACACGGAGCTGCCTGCAGGTGCCGCAGGGCAGCCCCCCACCCCAGCGCTGCAGCCGGGGCTGGGCGAAGCGGCCCGAGCCGCCCAGGGACTGCGGCAGGGCGGCCAGAAGCAGCAGCAGCGGGGCCATAGAGGGCGGGGCGCTGCCGTGTGGGGCCCACGTCCTGGTCTCCGGGGCTCCGCTGCCTCTGGGGCTACCCTGCCCCGGCTCCTCCGCCCCCTGTCAGGGCGGTCCCCCGGCTCTGCCCTCCTGGGTCCCAGACGGTCCTGGAGGCAGGAGCCCTGGTTGGAGGGACCCTGGGCTGAGGCGCGGCCCGGGAGCCCAGCTGCTTACCCCGACCCTGCCAGCGCCGGACCGGCTGGAGGTGAGGGGGGAGCGGGCAGAGTCATCACTGGTGGGGGGGAGCCCAGGGCTGGGGCAGCAGGGGGTGCGCGTGGGGGGGGGAGAGAGCCCAGGGCTTGGGTGGCACGGGGTGCGGGGGGGGGGGGGGAGAGCCCAGGGCTGGGGTGGGGGGCAGCCAAATTTTTTTTTGCTTGGGGCGGCAAAAAACCTAGAGCCGGCCCTGTGTGAGGAGAAGCATTTGTTACCTCTGTAAAGAACAGGGCAGCTAGGAGAGGGCTAGGAAGAATCCCTGAGAGCAGAGGGTAGAGAGATGGCGATAGCAGAGGGATTGTCTCTTGTCTTTAGAAAGTTTAGGATCAGAAAAATGTCTAATATTTAAAATTCAGCTGGTACAGATAAAAGTAAGAGATTAAGTTTTATATTACGAATGTTAAAGTGAATAGAAAAATCCTAAAAGCTAGTAGCATCCTATCTGTAACAACAGAAATCTCAAGATTTCTCAATTTTTGTTACTACTAAAAGCTACTCTTGTACGCTATGATAGTTCTTAGGAAGATAAATAACAAAACTAATGGAAAATATGTATGCTTACATTTATGTATAGAGTAAGGTATGATAAAATAACTGTAGTTTTCTAAATCAAGAACGTAAGAACACATGCCTGCCTATTGGCCTTTGTATTTGTACTCTTATAAAATGCTGTCAGTACATCATCAACGTTGAAAATTTAGTTGCACAAAAGTCAGAAAATTTATAATGAAGGTTTCCACGGCAACCTCAGCTCAGTAGCTCAATTCAGCAACCTTTATTATTTCATTACATAATCGCAGAATACTTATTTAGTAAAACAAAATGTTATTACAAAAGTATTATGTAACCATAAAATTGTATATAACGCATCTTATTGACAGATTTTCCGGAAGAGCTGTACAAAAAGAGCAGTTCTCTTCAATTAGGGACAGTATGTATTGAAAAAAATAGCTAAATTATCAGGATATTGAAGTGATAAATCCAATACCAAACATACTGAAATCCTAGTAAACATCTAGAATGACACATCCTTCAACTTCTAAGGCTCTGTGAAGAATTCATATCTGATCCCTTGACATCAGAGGTTAAGTAGAAGTCATAGGTGAAGTCTAACACTTATACAAATGATAGATAACTGCTTTTCCAATGATCTGCATAAACACCAGTTACTTCTAGTTAGAAACTTGTCGAACTGTTCATAATCTCCACATTATAGGATTACATAACTTTCAGAAGAGTGTCACATTAGCTAGTGTTAGATGAATATATTGTGAAAGCTACTATTGTAATACATATGTAAATTTCCAATTCTAATGCAACTACAATCTCAGGCTTAATGGTGCAACACCATGTTTATTTTTTTAAAGAAAAACAGACTGGAGAAATAATGATTTTCAATAAATACTCATCAAACAATGCAAAAATTACAGTAAAATCTGCCTTAGAGACCACCTCTGAAGAGAGACCCCCGTCACGACCGACTACTTGCAGAGGCCACAGAACACGGTTGCTCTCTGGTCTGTAAACCTTTGAAGAGAGACCACCTCTTACAAGAGACCACTTTTGTTAACTCCCATGCGTGTTAACTCTTGGCAGGTTTTACTGTACTTGGAAAACTTTCCACTAGCCCATGGGCTAAAAATCTTTGAAGTTCTAGCCTGAAAGGTCTCTTATTGAGAATAGGAGTGCAAAACGGAAATACTATTTCATTTTGTAAAGCCACTGAATAGGGTGGAATATCAATGTTAACGTTCAAGTATCAGAGGGGTAGCCGTGTTAGTCTGGATCTGTAAAAGCAGCAAAGAGTCCAGAAGCACCTTATAGACTAACAGACATATTGGAGCATGAGCTTTCGCCGGTGAATACCAACTTTGTCGGATGCATGTAGTGGAAATTTCCAGAGGCAGGTATAAATATGCAAGCAAGAGTGAGTCAGGCTAGAGATAAGGAGGTTAGTTCAATCAGGGGGGATGAGGCCCTCTTCTAGCAGTTGAGGTGTGAACACCAAGGGAGGAGAAACTGCTTTTGTAGTTGGCTAGCCATTCACAGTCTTTGTTTAATCCTGAGCTGATGATGTCAAATTTGCAGATGAACTGAAGCTCAGCAGTTTCTCTTTGAAGTCTGGTCCTGAAGTTTTTTTGCTGCAGGATGGCTACCTTTAAATCTGCTATTGTGTGGCCAGGCAGATTGAAGTGTTCTCCTACAGGTTTTTGTATATTGCCATTCCTAATATCTGATTTGTGTCCATTTATCCTTTTACGTAGGGACTGTCCAGTTTGGCCGATGTACATAGCAGAGGGGCATTGCTGGCATATGATGGCGTATATTACATTGGTGGACGTGCAGGTGAATGAACCGGTGATGGTGTGGCTGATCTGGTTAGGTCCTGTGATGGTGTTGCTGGTGTAGATATGTGGGCAAAGTGGGCATCGAGGTTTGTTGCATGGATTGGTTCCTGAGTTAGTTACTATGGTGCGGTGTGTAGTTACTGGTGAGAATATGCTTCAGGTTGGCAGGTTGTCTGTGGGCGAGGACTGGCCTGCCACCCAAGGCCTGTGAAAGTGAGGGACTGTTGTCCAGGATGGGTTGTAGATCAAAAGTTCGTATCTGGAGAATAATAACCTAAATTGTTAGGTTTTTTCCTCATGTAATCTGTATTAGGCATTTGTACCAGGATTGAAGTACTGAATATGAATTTGAACTTAACTCCTATGATTCCTGCATGCTCAGAAAGTATGTTTTCTAGACCACGAATATTCATATGGTACTCCCTGTACCACACAAACATTCTATAGTATATGACCTTAGGGGACTGAAATTCCTACACTCCTGGGAGCAACAAGTTTGAATCCTAGTAGTCATCTTGGTTTTATTCTACTAAAGTAGATACATTGAATATGATGAAGTTTACTGTGAAGTTATTCAGATGAGATATAAACAAAAATCTAAGATTCTGAATAACCCTCTTATTCTTTTAAGTAAGCATTTGTCCTTGTGTGTGTGGCCAAAATTCCCTTCATTGTGTGTTCTGTCTGCTGTTCATTTGCTAGATACCTGCAATCGGAGGGAGCTTTTATTATGGATTTAGTTGGGGAAGCACTTTGAGATGCTTTAAGAAGAAATCAGCAATATAAATGTGAGTTAATAAGGCCATACAGTGTATGTGCCCATTAAAGTGTCATAAACTGAAGATTAGAGCAAGGGTTGGTTTATTACTTCACGGTTAGTTGAGGTAAACACTTGTATACAACTTCTTCCGAATAGTACTGGTGGAAGAGATCAGGTTAACTACACAGCATGGACAACCGCAACACCATAGGCGTGCGCACACGGGGTGTGCCGGGTGTGCCCAGGCATACCCTAATGCCAGTGGGCCGGATTCGGCCCCTCAGGGCTTTGGATCCAGCCCGCGGGATTTACCCCCCATGGTGCCGCAGGCCCTGCGCTGCTCTCAGAAGCGGCCGGCACAGCACCACGTCCCTGGGGCCCCGGGGAGGGCAGAGGGCTCTGTGCGTTGCTCCAGGCACTGCCCTCCGCAGCTTCCATGGGGAACCGTGGCCAATGGGAGCTTCTGGGGAGGTACCTGGAGGCGTGGCAAGGGCAGCGTGCAGAGCCCAGTGCCCCTCCCCCCCAGGGGCCACGCAGGGACGTGGTGAGCGGCGTGGCGTGAGGCCAGGGCAGGCAGACAGGCAGGGAGCGCGCCGCTGCAGGTAAGTGGCGCCGGGCCAGAGCCCGAACCCCTCCTGCACCCCGCCCCCCAACTCCCTGCCCTGAGCCCCCTGCCTGCACCTCGCACCCCTCCTGCACCCCAACTCCCTGTCCTGAGCCCCCTGCCACACCCCTCCTGCACCCCAACTCCCTGTCCTAAGCCCCCTGCGTGCACCCCACACTCCTCCTGCACCCCAGCTCCCTGCCCTGAGCCCCCTGCCTGCACCTTGCACCCCTCCTGCACCCCAACTCACTGCCCTGAGCCCCCTGCCTGCACCTCGCACCCAAACCCCCTGCCCTGAGCCCCCTCCTACACCCCGTCCCCCAACTCCCTGCCCTGAGCCCCTGACGCACCCCAACCCCCTGCCCTGAGCCCCCTGCCTGCCTCCCGCACCCCAACTCCCTGCCCTAAGCCCCCTGCCTGCACCTAGCACCCCAACCCCCTGCTGCACCCTGCACCCCCATGCACTCCAACTCCCTGCCCTGAGCCCCCTGTCGCACCCCACACCCCTCCTGTACCCCAACCCCATGCCCTAAGCCCCCTGCCTGCACCTTGCACCCCAACCCCCTGCCACACCCCTCCTGCACCTCAACCCCCTTCCCGGAGCCCCCTCATACACCCCGCACCCCTCCTCTGCCCCAATTCCTTGCCCTGAACCCCTTCCTGCACACTGCACCCCCTCCCACACCCGCACTCACTCCCACACCCCAACCTTTATGATGTTCACCTTTAAAAAAATAAAATAAAATAGATTCCCTGGGTGCACACCCTAATGAAATGTGCTGCGCACGCCTATGCGCAACACTTATTCTCCAACAACAGCAGTGTAATAGTGACTGACACACACACACACACTGCTGTGGATTAAACAATAGCTTTGTTTACAAACAAAATGTCAACGTTTACAAATTCAAATTACATAACGTAGACATCTCTAATATCTGTGCTCCCCACTAGCTGGCAGAGCCCTCGTTCAAAAGAGGTAGAAGGGAAAAGAAAAACTCACAGCTCTAGTTGTTTTGAAACGGCCCAGTGATTTTCTGTCCACAAAGGCGGCTGCTGGTGGGGGTAACATGTTGGCATCTCCAAACCTGCCGTTTTCGCTGTTGCCAGGTCTTGCGATTTGTTTTAGCAGGAGAGGTGTGATAGAGGGAGTGTGTCTTTTCTCCATGCAGCCCCAGCTCCTGGAGGCATTTTTCCTTATTTCCCCTCAGAATCTGCTGTGGCGCAGGACCACTAACGCCTCGCGCGTGTGCCACCATTTCCCGCCCTTTTCGTTCCCCTCTGCGGGTACCGTGCGGCCCCGGGACCAGGGAGCGCAGGAAGGCAAGGGAGGTGTCTGCGCATGCGCGCGATGTGGAAGGTGGTGGGGGGGCGGCGGCAGTAGCGCCAGTCCTTCGGCGACGACGACGACAGTGAGGAGGCTGGAGCTCATCAGAGTGACCTGAGGGAGGGAAGTGGGGACCCCTGCAGCCGAGGGGCTGGACTGTGAGAAGCCGAGAGCCGCCGGTACCATCCCCGTCACCGGGGGCCATTTGCAGCTCCGTGCTGGGTGCTGCCGAGCGCTGAGGGATCCGGCACCTGCCGCGGCGGCTCCCCGGGGACTGGACCCCTCCCCCCCCGCACCTGCGCCTGGCCCGAGTGAGAGCGAGGAGGAGACGTTGCCGTGCTCGGGGGGCTGTGCGGAGCAGCGGCCCCGCTGTCAGCTGGGGAAACCGCCTCCGCTCCATGAGCAGGGCTCGGCTGCTGCGCTCCGTGAGGGGGGAACCGCGGCCGCCACCAGCATGTGGACCCCGACCGAGGAGGAGAAATACGGCGTGGGTAGGTGCCGAGCCCCCTCTTCCCTTCCTACTGGTAGCACGGCGACCCCCTTTTACTGCCTCAGCGGGCTGGGGAGCTGCCCCCCTCCGCACTGGGTGTGGGTCTGTATCCCGAGCTGACCTCTCGTGGTCCGGGGGTGGTGATGGGGCTGCCCGTTCTCTGAGCAGCCCCAGCTCTTGTGCCGCGGGCGGGCGTTGTACAACGAACCCAAACTTGCTGTAGCGGGAAGGGTCGTGGTGGGCCGGGGGTGGAGGGATGCGGGGGTGGGGCTGTTCTTGCTGGATGTCAGCGGTCGTCTCTCCGCCTTTTGAAAACAGTAACGTGTGCAGCAATGTTCGCATCCCACTGTTCCCAACTGCACCACAGGCCTGAGCATCCCCCAGCCCCCATCGCCTTGCAGGTACAGTAGGGAACGAAGGGGGCCATGTTATGGGGCTGGCCCCATCTCCCATGTGCGTTGAAGGGCTGCCCGCTAAAAATAAGATAAACATCATGAGGTCTGTGTGTGGGGCGAAACATCTGCTTGGGACTTCAGTCCTTTCGGATTTTTTAACCTGGAGTCCAGTGTTTATATTAATTGGAAATCCAATTGAACTGTGCATGCTTGTTGTGTGTGTGTGTGTGTGTGTTTCTTTTTGAGGCGGTAAGGGAGTGGAAGGAGAGGAGTAGGCTTCCAGGGTCTACTTATAGGTTCTCTTTGCGGAAATAATCAGTAAACGAGTCTCTCAACCTTAATCTACTTATCTGCTATTCCTTTTTCTATCTATTTTAATCTGTGCTCTGTGGTCTTGTTTATATGGTTGAGTTTAGAGAAAGGGAATGATTATGATGGCATATCATTAGGGGGCGCCAGCGATGCACCTGCTCTGAGTGCTGGTATTCTTCCAGGAAAAGAGGCACAAGATGTAACATATAAATAAATGTTAAAACCTGGTACTGTACTAAACCCTGGCTATGATATTGAAAGCTGATGAGCATTTTTGGATTCTGGCAGCCGTCTACACTAGTAACCCAGCGCTGCTGGAAAAACCAAAACGAACCCCCCCCCCCCAACCCTTTAATGGTGAAACTAAGTAGTATAGTGTTATGTATAATATGAAGGGGGTATATATACTTAGGTGACCGTTTCCTCCATTTCAGAATTTGTAAAAAATTCACATCTTATGTAATATCACTGAAAATGTCTGTAAAAATACATTATACTTTCTGCTAACATTGATTATTTTCCTGGGTGTTAATAGTAGATGTGGTTTTGATCAGATGCCATAATGCACATGTAGTAACAAATACTTGTAATAGTCACATTCATTATATTTTTACAAACATGTCTTGTTTCTTGTAAACTTGGTATATGTTATATCAAGTGTTGATAAAAAGTATTTTTTATGGTGAAAATTGGTATCTCTAGGATGTGGGAAAACCTCACCTTCTGAAGTGACAGTTTACTTCTGCTCAATTATAAAATTAAAATGTTAATGATTTAGAGCAATTTTTGAGGGGTGTAGAGGACCAGTAACATGACAAAGTATTCTCAATTAATTTGTCGTGTTATGCAGCTGTGTAGTAGTTTTATTACAGCTTGGTAAAAACAAATTTTATTTACTTAGAACAAGCATCATAGAACTTATTAATGTATAGACATATAAGGAATGGAGTTTTATAAGAAATGCAATTAAATGTGGTGTATGTTACTAGCAGAGATGCATGTATTAAATGTAAAAACCTATAATAATACATGTAATAAGGCTGTAAATTTACTACTAATTTAATTAAAAAACCCAGGGGAAAGTTCAATTTAGGTACCTGCAGCACTGTTGTTACCACAATGTGTATACTTTGTAAAATACACATTTTAACCTCTCAAAAGAGCCTATATTGTAATCAGCAATATTATATATGGTTTTTGTGTTGAGAACCTCTGGTAAATCTGATATGTTTAACTTCATATTAGCAACTGTAATGTTGTATTAAAGTAAGCTTTTTGTATTTTAAGTTTATTACACCTCTACCCTGATATAACGCGACCTGATATAACGCGACCCAATATAACACGAATTTCGGATAGAACGCGGTAAAGCAGTGCTCGGGGGGGGGGGGGGGGGGGGGGCTGCGCACTCCGGCGGATCAAAGCAAGTTCGATATAACATGGTTTCACCTATAACACGGTAAGATTTTTTTGGCTCCCGAGGATAGCATTGTATCGGGGTAGAGGTGTATATAAAAAAAATTGTATACCGGGGTACCATGTTTGTTTGTTAGTTTGTTGGTGTTTTTCGGGTAACTGTTTAACTTTGCTTTAAATTGACTGTAGATGCAGGAAAATCCCAGCTGCAGAACTATGAAGTTCAACAATGTGGCAATAATGTAACTAAAACCTTTTTTTACTCTGATGTGAAAGTGAATTTTTAATCATTTTCTTGAATTCTCATTCTATCCTATTTATAAACTGATTCTTCCTCACTGTGGACTAACAGCACATGAAGTTTGATGGTTTTAATATTGTCTCTTTTGAGTGTTGTACGTAGTCATGGTGATCTTTGAAAAAAAAAGAGTATTCTGCCTTCTTAACTCAAAAGCAACTGTATTGATTTTGCTTAAGCTGAGGCAGAGAGGGATCACTCTTGGGCTCTAAACAAGCCTGGAAAAGTCAACCTAAAGTGAGAAATGAGTAAGTGACAACAAGGGGGATATAATGAAAGTTTCTGGAGTCTTGGACATCTTCCTGTAACACCTTGTGACAGGGTTGGGCCAGATGCCTACAGGAGAGAGATCCTTTTGAGTACCACTGCTAAAAGCCCCTCCCCCAGCCTAGGGAGGGGCTACTAAACCCAGAACCCAACTGAGTTCGGGGGACAACAAATGCAATAACAGGAACAGGCGTGGGGGTCAAAGGGCCAAAACTAGGGAACCAGAAGGGGACACCGAGGAGAGAGCCCCAGACAGCACCCACTGCTCCTCGAAGGCATCGAGAGAGCCGGCGGATGCTGCCCAGAGGAACTCTGCCCGGATACATGAATGGATAAATGAACAAAAAACAGCCCCACCGTCGCAGGGCCCCCCCCTCTGCCAACCTCCTCTCCCTGGTGTTACGAAAGGCCACCTTGGCCGTGGCCAGGAGGAGGTTGACGAGGTGGTCCTGCAACTTTGTGGGGCCTCGAATCGGGTGTGCGTAAATAAACAAGTGCGGGGGAAAAGTGCAGCCAGAACCTCAATAAGAGGTTCTGGAGGAGCCGGAAGAGATGCTGCAGCCTGGTGCACTGAAGATACACGTGCACCAGGGTCTCCCTCACGCCACAAAAGGGACAGGCTTCAGGGACAGAGGTGAACCGCGCCAAGTACACGTCCGTGCTCACGGCTCCGTGGAGGAGCCACCAGCTGATATCCTTGGCAAGCCGCGGGACTAAGATAGAATATAAACTGGCCCACCGGGGTTCCCCACCCTCCACTGCTGGTAAAAGGTCCCGCCCCTTGGTATCAGGGAGGGACACGAGGGTGGGGTAATGAAGTGTGTGCAGCACGAGCGCGTATAGATGGTCCCTTGGCACGGTTTGGAAACGAACCGGCTGCAATTCACGCAGCTGGCTCGAGGTATGAGCAGGGGGAGGCTGGGAAGGCTCATGGGGCAGGGGGCCGATGGAAAGATCTGGAGGGCCTGGAGTGAGGGGTGGGCAGGGTGCACCCTCTCGCAGGACCCGCTCGAGGAAAAGCCGAGCCATGGGAGGCAGGGCTGCCTCCACCTCCTGGAGTACATGCCGGGGGGTCGTAAGGGTGGAAAGCCCCATGCGCCGATGGAGCACCCGGGGATCCACCCAACCCCCCAGGGCGTAGTCCAGGAGGTCTCCGATTTTGGTGACTCCCGCCAGGACCAACCTCCGACACATCAAAGGGGACTCCGCCACCTGCACACGAAGATAGGGATTGTGTAGCAGGGGCTCCGCGAGGAGATCTACCCACTCGGTAGCCACAAAGGACCTGGTTGCTGAAACCAGCCTCCAGGCCCAAAGGAGGTCCTGGTAGAAGACCGGCAGCTTGGAGAGATCTCGTGGAAGACCTCTCAGATGGAGAAAAAGGAGCTGCCGGTCATATCGGAGCCCACGCAGGTGGCGGAGGAAGGCGTGTGCCAATATGCTCCACGCCGAGCCACCTGCACTATAAAGGAGTCTCTGCAGGGCCAGGAGGCAGAAGACATGGACCTGCGTGTGCATACACGTCAGGCCCCGTCCTCCCTCCTCCAGGGGAAGATAGAGAACCCCTGCAGAGACCCAGTGCAGTCCTGGCCAAAAAAACCCCAGAACCAACCTCTGGAGATTGGCCAGGAACCCTGGGGGCGGGCACAGGGTGTTGAGTCAGTGCCAGAGCATGGACAGGACCAGTTGGTTGAGCACCAGTGCTCTCTCCCGGAGGGAGAGGCACCGGAGCAGTCCTGTCCAGCTCCGCAACCGCCCAGTCACCCTGCCCTCTAAACCGTGCCAGTTTTCCGGCGGAGACGGATGCGTGGCAGAAAAATAAACGCCAAGATAGAGCAGCGGACCCGCGCTCCACCGGATGGCTTGAAGCGCGGGTGGAAGGGGGCTCGCCTGCCACCCGGCCCCGACCACCAGGCCAGAGCTCTTGACCCAGTTGACTCGGGCGGAGGAGGCCGCTGAATAAACAGCTTGACAAGCCTCCACCCGCACCAGGTTGTCCGGATCCTGGACCACGAGGAGCACGTCATCGGCGTACGCTGCCAGGACCAGCCGCATCTCCGGCTCACGGAGCACCAACCCCGTCAACCTCTTGCGAAGGAGACGAAGGAAGGGCTCAATGGCCAGAGTGTACAGCTGACCCGACAGCGGGCAGCCTTGACGCACCCCTCGCCCGAAGCTGACAGGTGCACTCAGGGTCCAGTTGAGCTTGACCAAACACTCTGCGGAGGCGTACAGCACCTGGAGAAACCAAACAAACCAGGGTCCGAAGCCGAATGCCCGCAGAGTGCCCAGGAGATACCCGTGGTCCATCCGGTCGAACACCTTCTCCTGATCCAGGGACAGGAGGGCGAACGACAGACCATCCCTACACCCAAGCTCCAAGAGATCCCAGACCAGATAGAGATTATCGAAGATGGTACGGCCCGGGACGGTGTAGGTCTGGTCTAGATGGACCACGTCCGCCAGCACGGACCGTAGCCGCAGTGATATGGCCTTCGCCACGACCGTATAGTCTGTGCTGAGGAGCGAGATGGGACGCCAATTTCAGAGATCGCGGAGGTCCCCCTTCTTCGGCAGCAAGGCAAGCACTGCTTGCCTGCACGACAGAAAGAGGACCCCGCTCTCCAAAGACTCAGCCCAGACGGTGGCAAGGTCCGGGCCAAGGACGTCCCAGAACACGCGGTAGAACTCCACGGTCAGCCCATCAATGCCCAGAGATTTGTTGGTGGGCATGAGACGGAGGGCTTCTGAGAACTCTGCCAGAGTGAGAGGCAGCTCCAGCCGGTCCCGGTCGCCCGTGCTGAGCGTCGGGAGTCCATCCCAAAGCACTCCGCAGGCATTGGCATTAGGTAGAAGGCCCTGGCCCTCTCGCGCATCTCCACCGGATCCGTGAGGGGGCGCCGTCCTCCGCCAAAAGGCAGAGGATGTGCTTTTTCGCCCCCCTCTTCTTCTCCAGGGCGTAGAAGAAGCAGGAGCCGCGATCCATCTTCCTGCAGGAGACGGATTTGGGATCGAACAAAGGCGCCCCAGACCCGAAGATCGTCCAGGGCCCGGAGCTCTTCCCGCTTCTCCCGGTACGCTCCACAGAGGGGTGGATCACCGGGGCTGGCGGCCAGATGCCTCTCCAGCTCTAAAATCTCCCACTCCAACTGCTCTATCACCACATCCCTCCGTCGGCTGGCGCCCCAGATGTGGCTACGGCAGAAGAGCTGGGCACGCACCTTCCCCAAGTCCCACCACCGCTGCGCTGAGGGAAAGGCATGCTTTTGTTCCCGGCAGGCCAGCCAGAAATCCCACATCCTGTAGTAGACTGTTATTGAAATGCCAATAGGCCGGCCCCAGCCTCTCCAAAGAAAGAGAGGCCGTCACGGCCACCAAATGGTATGCCGAGAATGGGGCTGGCCGAACGCTGGAGGAATGGGCTGTGAAAGATGACAGCGAGAAAAATAAATGCGATCCAACCGGGAGTGGCTCGTTGTTCCTCCACCCGGACATAAGTGAACGTAGAGTCGTCATCCAGGTGGTGGTCACGCCAGACGTCCACCAGGGAGTAATGAGCTACGATCTCCCTGAGGACATCTGTGGCGGCCGGGCTCGGCTCGGTCCCCATGCAGTCCCGCTCCTCGAGGGTGCAGTTGAAATCTCCGCCCAGGACCAGGCACTCGCGAGGATCTAAAGAACCGAGGAGGGCGGATGCCTGCTGGAAGAAACGCATGCGCTCCGGGCCGGATGTCGGGGCATAGACATTGACAAGATGCAGCATCAGCCCTTCCACCTGAGCCCGGAGGTGAAGCAGGCGACCCAGCATGACCTCGGCAATCCCCAGTACCTTGGGCTGTAGGTGCGGGGAGAACAGGTCGCCACCCCAGCCTGACAGACCGAAAGGTAGCTAAAGTAGACCCTGTCCCTCCACTCCAGCCGCCAGCTCGCTTCGGCGGCTGGGTCCGTGTGGGTCTCCTGCAGGAAAATAACTGAGTACCCCCCATCCTGAAGGAAGGAGAGCACCTGCCACCTACGGAGACCCAGCCTAAAGCCCCAGGTGTTTAAAGTGGCAAAGATGGATGGCGACATAAGGAGGGCTGATCCTCATGGACAGGGGCACTAGCGATTCCCATTGGGCCCCGCAGCAAATCGTGACCGACTCCAAAAGCCATCAGGGCATCACAGAAGCCGCAGGTCCGCTGGGAAAAAGCAGCGTCCGTCTTCCCGGTCCCTTTGCCCTCCCCCAAAATGTCCCTCACGGTCTGGAGAACAAGATGGAAATTGCCCCAACGCTGAAGAGTGAGATGCACTCTGTTCGTGGAGCCACGAGTGTCCTCCAAGAAACAGCTCATCTCGTTCCTCTGCGCAGCAGGGACCAGGGTCATGGATCCCGGGGCATACCCTGATTGAACCCCCCTGCCAGCCCCGTGGCCTATCGAGGTGGACAAGCAGGGATCAGATCCCTGCCGCGGCACCTGTCCCTCCGGTGCCGTGCCACCCGACTCAGCACTCGGCCCTAGGGATGTTGGCGGAGGGAGAACTGCAGCCCCGGATGGGCCAGGAGAGGGAAAAAGAAAACCCGCCTCCCGGGGGCCCTCATGTAAAAAAAAAAAAAAAAAAAAAAAAAAAAAGGGGGCAATCCCAGGGGCAGCAGCAACAGGAGGAGGGAAGGAATAAAGATTAAGAACAGGAACAGGGGCTGGAACGGGGTCAGGGATAGGGACAGGACACAAATCTAGAACTGGAACAGGGTCAGGGCAGGAAACGGGGACAAAATCAGGGGCCCGAGTGGCAGAGCCACCGAGACACGGTGCCTCTTGACCCGACATGATGGTCAAAGGGGCAGCAAGGGATTGGGGCATTTCCGCAGCGCTAGGCTCAGGTGCCTCACCAACTGAGGCACCCATGATTACAGCACTGGGAGGTGACAAGAGCTGCCGCCCCGCCTCACAGGGAAGGGCACCTGCGGGCTCAGAGCCCAGCCACTCGGTGTCAGCTGTTGCCTCACTAGGCATGGCAGCATCAGCTGGATTACCAATCACGGCCGGGCAGATGGTCAGGTCCTAGGGCGTTGCAGTGGCCAAAACTGCCTGAGGCGGGGGGAGGGGAGCAACGGCAGATTACAAATGCTCTGACCGAGGCCCCCTATCAGGGGGGCGTCCATCCGCTCAGTGGTAGGGGTCAAGCCTAGGGCCTCGATCTCATCAAAAATAGAGGCAAAATCCCCACCTGCCTCTACGGGGTCCCCGTCGACAGCAGCCGGGGCAGTAGTCACTTCAGCGCCTACAGGGGGCACAGATGGCAAAGCGATAGGGGGGACACCTTCATAATCTCGGGGAGGGACTCCATAAGAGAGGTGGTACTACCCGCCTCCGCAGCTGCAGCGACCTCGGCCGACTCCAATTGGTGAACATCAGCAGGGGAGTCAACGGAAAACCCAGTGCCAGTAAATTCCTTCATAGTTTTACAGAGGGTTCCTTCCCCCTTGCCAACGAGAGGGGGGTGCTGGGCCCGCGCACCCCACTTATGGCGCCTCCTTTGCACGAGCTCTCAGCTCCCCAAAGAGGGGGGCTGGCCAGCCGGATCAGAGCCGGGGAGTGAGGGCGATGATGGGCGGGTAAGGGAAGACGAGGGCAGGACAGCAGGGGAAGGGACAGACTCCCCCTGAGGCAAGCCCCGCTCGATTCCAGCTACCGGCCCTGACACCCTCTCCTCCATGGGCCCTGGTCTACTACCCACCACAGCGGCGGGGCCCGCATGCTCATCTGGGCACGTCGGGGGGGCCGAGACCTGAGCGGAGTTGACAGTGGTCACGGATGGAGGAGGGGCAACCCCAGTCACTGGGCGATCAGGGCCACCAGCGATGGTAGAGCCGATGCCCTTCCGGGTAACGGGGGTCCCAGATGCCCCTCCGAGCTGGGCCAGGGGGCAGTCCTGCCAGATGTGCCCCGCTGCCTGGCAGAGAAAGTACCAGGCCTCCCCTGAAGAATAGTAAACCTGGTACTGGGCCCCTCGATGGGGCATCAGAAAGGACCCCTCCGAAGCCTCCCTATCACGTGCCGCCGGCGGCACTTGAACCTGCACCTGCCAGCGGAACGACAAAATGTGGCAGAGGGCGGGGTCCTTACAGCCCAACGGAAGGGGGCTGAGGACGGACAGGGGCTTCCCCAGGGTGGAGAGGAACGGCAAAAGGGCGGCATTGGAGAGGAAGGGAGGAACAGAGGAGAACATCACCCGTACGCTCAGGTCCTCCAAAGGCTCAAGAGGGACATGAACGCCCCCCACCGCCAATCCCTTCTCCACCGCCTCCTGGGCAGCGGCCTCCGATGCCTGGAAGAACACCACCTTCCCACGCATCTTAGAGGCCACCACCACGGCCGTGGGCCCCACCACCCGTGCCAACGCCCGCACTTAGGTTTCTACGTGGGGCGAGGCCGACACCAGGAGGCAATGCACCCTGTCTCCCTGGTGAGGGTGGGAAAGGGGCCCCGGCTGCTGGGAATGGTATTCTGGGAGGCGGCTGGGGCAGATGGTGAGGCGGCGAGTGGAGGGGTCGCATCTACCTGGGCGTATGCCTTGGGGGTCGAGGGAGCGGCACCTCCAGGGCTGGTGGAGGGAACAATGGGTCGGGGGAAAAAGGCGGTTGCGGCCGTTAATGGGGCCGCAGCGGGAGAAGGAACCACTGCCACGGGAGGTTTCGCCTTCCGGGCAGGGCCCTTGCCCTTCTTCGTTCCCCGACCCTTCCCACCGGCCGAGGGAGCGGTCTCAGAGGTGGAGGCAGCAGAGGTCGCGGCAGCAACAACGGAAGGGAGGGGAGGGGAGAACGGCTACCACACCCCCCTGCTAAGCTGAAAGCAGGGCAGGAGGGCACCAGCAGAAAGGGGCAGAGGAAAAACAAGGAACACAACTCCCAGCACAAGATGAAAGAAACCGGCTCCCCCGGCTGCACTAAGGAAAGGAAGGGAAAACTAAGATATCATAGGGAAGTGTGCATCAGTGAAGGGATTAATGAAAAAAAAGGGGCGGGGGGGGGGAAATCTCAAGCGCCGACAGCAGAATTTGGGCACGCAGGCAATGAGGGCAGACCGGAAGAGGGAAGCAAGAAGCAAGGGGATGGAATGAAGGGGAGGGACAGATCAGGTATGCCTCAGGCGTGGAGCAAAAAATGGTGGATTCAAAAACAACCAAACCGAAAAGGGGGAAATGGGGCTGGCAACCACGCCCGTACCGCGGGACAAGGGCGGGGCAAACTAACCAAGGACCGAAAAACAGAACAGGGCAAAACAGAGCAAACAGGGTGGCTAGAAAGGGGACGGGTGGGGCAGGCAGCAAAGGGAAAGGGGGCAAACAGCTGCAAGAATAGGGCAATGGGTGAAGCGGAGGGGAAGGGAGCCCACCGGCCAAATGCAGCAAGCGGGGGGAGGGCAAAGCCAAGGGAGGGGAAAGGAAACACGCACCCACGGGTGCCCAAAAAACTAGTGCCTGCTCGCTGCTGCTAATGTCCCAAGATGGGAAAAAGGACAGAGTAAACTGCTGGGCTGGGGAGTGAAGAGCAGAGCCAGATGGTAATTGGAAAGGTGGAGGGGGTGGTGGTGGCAGTAGGGGAGCAGACTGACCGGGGGAGGGCTCCACGCCGCTCCCCACTACAACGGTACCCACCACCACAGAAGCAAGGATGTTACAAATCCCCTCCACAAAGCGGGGCCTCCTCCACTCCCTCAGCTCCAGCAGCAGTAACAGGCTGTCTAGCAGCAGCAGCAAGGGCAGTAGCAACCCAGCCAGGGGAGGCCCCAAAGATGATGGAAAAAGTGGGGCCTCATACTCCCCTCTGAGGGTCACACCAGCAGGGTCCTCCCCACAGCAGCGACAGCCAGGGGGGCAATCGGCCAGTAAGACAGCCTCAAAATAGTGGAAGGCAGGTATCTCAGCCTTCAGAACGAGCGGGTCCCTTTTCCCTGGGTAAGGTAACAGGGGCAGTTCCAGAACAATCAGGAACTTGCTGGAACCAATTAAGGCAGGCAGGCTAATTAGGACACCTGGAGCCAATTAAGAAGCTGCTAGAATCCATTAAGACAGGCAGGCTAATCAGGGCACCTGGTTTAAAAAGGACCTCACTGCAGTCAGTGAGGAGCATGTGAGGAGCTGGGAGCAAGAGGTGCGTAAGAAGCTGAGAGTGAGTAGGCGTACTACTGGAGGACTGAGAAGTACAAGCGTTATCAGACATCAGGAGGAAAGTCCGGTGGTGAGGACAAAGAAGATGTTAGGAGGAGGCCATGGGGAAGTAGCCCAGGGAGTTATAGCTGTCACGCAGCTGTTACAGGCGACACTAAAGACAGCTGCAATCCACAGGACCCTGGGCTGGAACCAGGAGTAGAATATTGTATACCTTGATGTGGATGAACACTCTGTCTTAAGGGACCCTGCTTTATAGGTTAAATACATGAAAACTCATATTTTGCTCAAAGAATAAGTCCGTGTCTTATGTGGCTGCCTCACAACACTGTTTCTCCTTTCACCAACTCCCTGGCCTTTAGTCTATCATTTGATAGCAGGAGCAAAAGTAATATGCACCCTGGTTGCACAGCATAGAGGTGAAAGGAGAGAGAAGTCCGAGACTCTGTTTTAGCAGCAGCTCTTGGCCCTGTTGGGACAGGGGTTTTGTAACCGAGGCTGATGAGGGAGATGGTGTTATGGGGGAAATTAAAGAAAAGAGCTAACAACAAGAGAAAAGTCAAGCTTTGCAGCATGGATTAGGGGGAAGTAGAAATAATGGCAGTATGTCCATTATTGAATTAGCCATCTGGCTAGTGACTGTAAAGTTGTGAAGCTCTGCATGTAGCTTCTGGTGTGAACTAGAGAATCTATATTGTTTTGAACTCTATCTTTTATATGCTATTTAATCTTTTCCTGTGATATTTCTACTGCATATGTGAACCAATATCATTGCTGCCAGTGGCACCTGTGAATTCTCATTAATATTAATCAGGATTGTGTACTTAAAATCTAGTGTATTTGTCTTACATGTCAAAAGAATAATGTTCAAATCCTTTGGACTTGATGTTTTAGTCAGAATTTGACATACTTCTGTCAAATGCTTACAACAACTTCTACGCAGTGAGGCTTTCTTCTTTTTACCAGCCCTTCACCTTGGAAAAAATGAGGGTCCGGGTCAGTTATCCAATCTGATTGCATTACGTTTCTTTTAAGAATCAGAGGCTTTTCTCCTTAAATCAAATCAAGTAGAAGCTTTTATAAATAAAATTGGAGTTTTCAACTAACTGTCTCACAGTGGAGGGATTTCAGAGCAAAATAAAAACCCATAGATTTGTAGGTTTCAAGACCAGAAGGCACCATTGTGATAATCTGGTCTGACCTCCTGTATAACACAGGCCATAGTACTTCCCCCAAAATAATTCATAGAGCATGTCTCTTACAAAAACATCCAAGCTTGATTTTAAAATTGCCGGTGATGTAGAATTCACAACCACCATTGGTAAATGGGTCCAGTAGTTAATTACCCTCTCTGTTAAAAATGTACACCTTACTTGCAGTCAAAATTTGTCTAGCTTCAATTTCCAGCCATTGGGTCATGTTATGCCTATCTCTGCTAGATGGAAGAGCCCATTATTAAATATTTGTTCCCCATGTAGGTAGTTAAAGACTACAATCAAGTCACCCCTTAATTTTCTCTTTGCTAAAATGATAAATTGAGCTGCTTTCCAACTTAGCAACATCCTTTTTGAATTGTGGGCACAGGACCTGGACACAGGATTCCAGTACAAGTTGCACCAGTGTCAAATACGGAGGTAAAATAACCTCTCTACTCCTGCTCAAGATACCCCTGTTTATGCAACAAAGTATTGCATCAGCTTTTATAGCCACAGCATCACACAGGATTAATGTTCGTCTGATTATCCACCATGACTCTCCAGGTCTTTTTCAGAGTCACTGCTTCCAAGGATAGAGCCCCCCTTCATGTAAGTATGGCCTATGTTTTTTGATCCTTGATAGGTACATTTACATTTAGCCATATTAAAAGGCATATTGTTTACTTGCACTCAGTTTACCAAGTGATTCAGATTGCTCTGTATCTGTGACCTGTCCTCTTCATTATTTACCACTCTCCCAATTTTTCTGTCACCTGCAAACTTTATCAGTGATTTTATGTTTTCTTCCAGGTCATTGATAAAAATGTTAACTAGCATAGGGCCAAGAACTAGTCCCTGGGGATCCCACTAGAAACGCCCCTCCACCCCCAAATGATGATTTCCCCATTTATAGATGCATTTTGAGACCTATCAGTTAGCTAGTTTTTAATCCATTTAATGCCATTTTAATTCATGCTGGTTTTGTAGTCAAAATATTGTGCAGTACCAAGTCAGATGCCCCACAGAAGTCTAAGTATATTACATTAACACTATTAGCTTTATCAACCAAACATTTAATCTCATTTAAAACAAAAGTTAATTGACAGGATTTTATTTTCCATAAATCCATATTGATTGGCATTATTTATGTTGCCCTCCTTTAATTCTCAATTGAGTCCAATATCAGCTGCTCCATTATCTTGTCCAGGATCAATGTCAGACTGACAAGTCTATAATTACCTGGATCATTCCTTTTACCCTTTTTAAAATTGGCACAACATTAATTTTCTTCCAGTTTTCTGGAACTTCCCCAGTGTTCAGAGACTTATTTGAAAAATCAGTATTAAAAGCCCAGAGAGTACACCAGCCAGCTATGTAAAAACTCTTGGATGCAAGTTATCTGGACCTGCTGATTTAAAGATATCTAACTTTTGTAGCAGCTGTTTAACATCCTCCCAAGATACTAGGCAAATAAAGAGTTGTTATCATAATATAATAATATCATGTATTTTCCCAAATATAGAACAGAAATATTTATTTAACACTTTGGCCTTTTCTGCATTATTATTGATAATTATACCACGTCCATCTAGTAATGGACAAATACAATTTTTTAAAAAGTATATTGGGAACAAAAAGAATCCTTTCTCTTATTCTTAATTCTGCAGGTCATTGAGAAATCTGTGTGTCCCTTTACTTCCCAAATATAATTTTTCTACAATTATATGGTTATATTCATTACTATCAACTTCCCTTTTCTTTCATTTGTTATATATTTTTTTATAGCTGCCTTCACTTCCCTCTTCCTTGATTGTGGCTTTTTTGGCATCTAGTAAAATATTCTTAAGCAACTCCCAGTTTCTCACATTTTTCTGATTAAATTCTTCCTCCCAGCTGATTTGGTTCATAATAGTTTTCAGCTTTGTGAAACTGGCCCTTTTAAAGCACCAAGTACATCTATTACTGGTGTCAGGGTTCCCTCCCCACTCTGAACTCTGGAGCACAGATGTGGGGACCCACATGAAAGGCCCCCTAAGCTTATATTTCACCAGCTTAAGTTAAAAACTTCCCCAAGGCACAAATTCCTTTCCTTGTCCTTGGACGGTATTGCTGCCACCACCAAGTGATTTAAACAAACATTCAGGGAGGGGCCATGTAGAGGCCTATCACCCCCAAAATATCCCCCCAAGCCCCTTCATCTGGCGGGGCTTGAGATTAATATACCAACCAATAGGTTAACAAAGTGAGCACAGACCAAATCCCTGGTTTTTAGGACACTGAAAATCAATCAGGTTCTTAAAAAGAATTTTATTAAAAAAAGTAAAAGAATCACACCTGCAAAATCAGGATGGAAGATAACTTTACAGGGTAAATAAAAAGATTTAAGACACAGAGGATTCCCCTCTGACTCTGCTTCCCAGTTACAAAACAGGAATAAAGTTACCTCTTAGCATTGGGAAAATTCACAAGCTAAAACAAAAGATAATCTAACACATTTCCTTGCTATTACTTACAATTTCTGTAATTTTAGATGTATCATTTCAGGATCTTGTTAGGAGCTGGTTTACCTGCTTGATCTCTCTCTCTCTTTGTCCTGAGAGGGAACCAACAAAAAGAGCACCAACAAAACCTTCCCCCACCCCAGATTTGAAAGTATCTTCTTTTCCCATTGGTCCTTCTGGTCAGGTGCCAACTAGGTTAATTGAACTGATTAACCCCTTACAGGTAAGTGATTCTGTACCTCTGGCCAGGAGGGATTTTATGTTACTGCATATATAAAGGTTGTTACCCTTCCATTTATATTTATGACAACTGGATTGGACCTTATTCTGTTGGCACGTTATAAATGCAATCAAGTCACTATCATTTGTACCTATGCTACCATTAATTTTTACTTCAGTTCCTCTTTATCTGTCAAGACTAGGTCTAATATAAAATTCCCCTGTGTTGGATTGAATACTTTTTGAGTAAGGAAATTGTCATCTATAATGTTAAGAAATTCTGAGAATGTTTTAGTACTGGCAGCATGAGATCTCCAATACATGTCACTCAAATTGAAGCCCCTCATGTTTGTGTGTCGTCTTAGCCTAAATATTACAGATAGTATCAGAGGGGTAGCCGTGTTAGTCTGGATCTGTAAAAAGCAACAGAGTCCTGTGGCACCTTATAGACTAACAGACGTGTTGGAGCATAAGCTTTTGTGGGTGAATACCCACTTCGTCATGCGTCTGACGAAGTGGGTATTCACCCACAAAAGCTTATACTCCAACACGTCTGTTAGTCTATAAGGTGCCACAGAACTCTTTGTTGCTTATTACAGATAGTGGGTAAGGGGCCAGTCATCCCATTCCTTAGTATAATTTGGTGGTCTGTAGTAGACGCCAACTAATACCCGATCTTATGCTTTATCTGTTAGGACATTGATCCATAAGCATTCAGTGTCATTTTTCCCCCAAATTATCAGAGACTCAGAAACAGGTAATGCCATTTTTGCACATAAAGTGCCACTCCCCCTCCCCTTTTGCCTACTCAATCCTTCCTAAATAGGGTATAACCATTGATTTTATATGTATATATAAACTTAGTTACAGAAGTAGAAAATATCAATCCTTTCTGACAAACTGGTATGTTCTGCCATTGAAATAATACATTCTGCATGTGTGTTGACTTTCTGTGATGCTAGGTAGTGACTGGGGATAAGCAGCCTTCCAAAGGATAAGGTAACTTCTTCAGCTCAACAGTTCTTAAATGTAGACAATAGATCAAACACTTGCTTTTCTCCATCTGGATTGGTTCCACTTCAGGCAGCTGGGTTTTAAATGTCATATAAAAGAGGGCACCTTAGAGAATGTAAAGAGATTGTTCTTATTTTCTTTCTCTCCTCTGATAAAGAAATCCTATTGATGATTTAAAAACCTTACCAAATATCCATTATATATTAGTATACATGAAGGACATTAGTGGGGACCTAACAGCGATTTTTCAGGAGCAACCCATGCAGTGTTGTGAATTCTCACGATTATATTTCAAGTCTCACAGTGTTCTGTATCTCCTTTTCTTTAAAGCCCTAGCTCCTGGAGGCATGTGATGAGGTGGAAATCTCAGCTTTTATTTAAAACTATGTGTTATTTTTTAAGCTCTCATGATTGCAAAAATATTTAAAATGTGACACGTACTCTAAAGACTCAAAGGAGAAGGCAAATAAAAAACACCAAATGTATTACTTGATTAAAATCTAATGATTTTTCAGTGCCCCTGGGTGATGGGAATGAGTATGGTGTTGAGATTTTTAATAGAGTGCAATCTTTGGATTTTGATTCAGAGAGTTATTGTTTGTATCTGCCTCTGGCCATGAAATCTTTTATAAATTTGAACATCAACCCCTTTTTAGTTGCTTAAGGGTGAAAGGAGCTCCCACTGGAGCTTCTTAGACTTCAAGGCCAGAAGGGGATACTAGGGTAATCTAGTCTGATATCCTGCATAATACAGGCCATAAAATGGCTATTATGAGAGAAGGATAATTTCCATTATTCTAAATACACAAATTGCCAGAGTGGAATAAACAGCATTATTCAGAATCCTCTCATTGGGAAATCGGGGATTGTCTATTTGAGGAGCATGTTCCAAGACAAACGTCAAAGCCATTGGCTCAGTTGTGCTCTGGCAGCAGGCAAGTGGAAGCTGAACCAAGGTATCTGCAATAATCTGTCCACTAAGTGGTCTCTCCACAATGTAGTCTTTTCACCAAGAACAAACCCATCAATGGCATACAAAGTAGGCCAAATGTAATTCTGAAGACCTGTTATTTGCCATGCAGACTATGGGTCTCCAGGTTCATAAAAATGGAAGCCTAAAACCCCCAGGAGATTGCGGTTTTCAGTGATTTTTCAGTTACCTTAATGTTAATAGTGAATGTAGTTATGCTATACGGTTCAGTTGAGAAGAAGGCTCCTGTATCCATCCAAATAACTTGTTGTGGTGTTCATGTAAACACTGTTGCTTACGTCGACTATTACGGGCTTTCAGAAGCCATCCCACAATGCCTTCCACTGACAGTACAGTTGGTATGAGCACTTCTGGTGTGGATGTGCACCGCCGACCCAAGGAGTGCAGTGTGGATATGCATAAGTGATTTAATTACTGCGGCAGTAACTAATGTTGCATCTCTCATCACAGATTGCACTGCCATCAATCAGTGGTGATGTGAACATGTTAATTGTTTATCTACTGTTTCTGATGAGTCACTGGACAATGTCTGCAAATTGCCCACATCTAAAATGCTTGGCAATCCATCCACATGCACCAAGGTGTTGGAGGGTGTTCAAAGTCAGAGGTGATGCGTTTGGGGGGCTACATGTGGGGTCAAATGCCCCCTCCCAGATTGCTTGCTGTGGCCAGGCCCCACCCCAGCGGAGCAGCTGAGCTGGGGAGCTGCATCAGACATGGAGACGCAGAGCTGCAGGAGGGGCCACCACTTTAACTCTGCCAGGAGAGGCAGAGGAACAGCAGGGAGTTGCACGGAGGGGCCGCTGCTTGGCAGGGGCGTAACTCAAGTTGTTCTGGGATTGCGGCCCCCCTCCACTGTCAGCAGGCACAGGTTGTCTATGGTTCAAGTAAGAAAGAATAATAAATCTTCTGGTCCTAATGCTATTCTAGCTGAAGCTTTCAAACATGGAGAAATTCTTATTGATAGGCTTTTTGAATTTTTCTTGCATGTCTGGCTTCAAAAAATCATACCACAACAACTGAAAGATAGCAACATCTATAAGCATAAAGGCTCAAAAAAGCAACTGTGGTAATTACAGCGGCATCTCTTTGCTGTCTGTGGCCAGCAAGATTCTTGCCCAGATCTGCCTGAAATGACTCCTGACCCACATCATCACCAATGTTCTATCTGAGTCACAGTGCTACTTTTGTGCTCAGAGGAGCACTATTGACACTATTTTCTTCATTCAACAGTTACAGGAAAAATGTTGTGAACAGCACCAACCTTTGCAAATCATGTTTTTCGAGCTAACCAAAGCATTCAACGCGGTCAACCACAGTGCTCTCTGGAAATTACTTGCTAAATTTGGATGACCAGAGAAATTTATTAACATTGTTTGGCAATTACATGAATGCATGGCTGGAAGAGTTAGCATTGATGGTGATCTAACAGACCCATTTCCAGTCATGAACAGGGTGAAGCAAGGAGGTGTCCTCTCTCCTAGCCTTTTTGGTCTATTCTTTGCTGCGATGCTAGAGGAAGCCCTTTGTGGCTCTTCAAATGGTGTCTTTATACACTTCTGCACTGGTGAACTCTTCATTCTGCATTTACATGCGAACACCAAGGTGATAAAGTGTTGATCCAGGAACTGCTTTACTCCGATGATTGTGCCTTGATGGCACACACTGATGCAGCACTACAAGATCTTATAACCTGCTTTGTTGTGGCGGCTAAAAACTTTGGCCTCACCATCAGCCGAATGAAAATCACTCCTCAATAACTGTACTAAGACCTGTCAATACACTTGAAAGGTACCACACTCCAGGGTTGCAAACAGTTCACTTATCTCAGCAGCATGTTGAACAATGAAGTGACAATTGACCACAACATGGATACATAAATCAAGAAAGCCAGTGCTGCATATGGTAGCCTCCATCACCAAATCTGGAAGCAACATGGATTTTTTCTACAGACAAAAATCAAAGACTGTAATGCTGTTGTCCTCATGACATTGCTCTACAAGTGTGAAACATGGACCTTTTTATCAACAGCACATAAAAAACCTTCCGTTTTTGTGACACCTACAATGATTGCTGGACATCATGGCAGGACCGGGTTTTGACTATGGAAGTCATGGTGAAAGCTTGTTTGATTGGGATTGAGTCTGATTTGATTTTCACCCACTTGAGATGTACTGGCTATGTAATTAGGATGCCTGAGACCCATTTAACAAAACAAGTCATATTCCGAATTAAGCACTGGCAGTTGTAAATGTGGAGGGCAGATTAAATGCATCGGACTCCCTGAAACAAAATCTGCACAAAACAAACATTTCTGACTCAACCTTTGAATGACTGGCTATTGATCGTATTGCCTGGGTACCACTCTGTAAGTGTGGGTGTCCACGAGTTTGAGAAGAATGGTGTTGAACAGCTGGATACACAGCGCCAGGCACAGAAAGAACATGCAGCTCAATCAACAGAACTTGGAAACGGGCTCTATGGCCAGTGCGGTAAACGTTCTTCCTGAATTGGGTCTATGGAGTCACACAAAGACCCATGAATACAATCTATGATTGTTGGTGGTGTCATCCTTGAAATCGAGGTGACAATCACTATCATCCCCTAATCGTAATCTGTTTAATTTGTCAAATTGAACGCCAGAGTATTGGTAATATAGCTTGGTGCACTGAGTGAGATATATGTTGGGTTATTTTCCCAGATCCACATGCTCCCATCCCTTTTGTTTACAACCAAACATTCAGTGTCCTTTCCCCATATTAAATGAACATATAACAGACAGGGAAGAAATATGACTGCTCCCTTAAATTGTAAATTGCTGCAGCAGAGAACACAACAAACAAACCAATCCAGCAAGTGAATTTTCTGTACAAAGTCATACTCCATGTACTCAAGGTCTGAGTTTGTAGAAGATGTTAGGTTGGAAAAATGAAGTTCGTCACAGTTACTAGATAAGTTTGTATGTGCAAGTAGGGCAGAAATAACTTTGATGTAAAACAGAACAGGTACTCAGTACATTGCAGGCTGTTTTAAAAAAAAAAAAACTTTCGGCTTCTTTTGGTTTTTGGAAAACATGCACTTCCTCATCAACTCTGACATGGAATTGAGCTAGAAACGTCATAAAATATTTCAACCCTTGCTGCATGGCAAGTTCCCTAGTTCTTCTAAAGGCTGTTTAACCACATCTTTTTCAAAATCATGAAAAATCATTATCTTAGTTCATGACCTCCCCTTAATTGGTATTAATCACCACACTATGGAAGGGTCTGCCATCTTTTTGGATAAGGGGAGAAGCATAGTGATCTTGTTACAGAACTTTTTTGTTTCATGCTTCAGTAGATGTAGTACTCAGACTTATTTAATTTTGTTGTATATAACAGTACAGTCAATAATAAATGTTACATTTGTGATAAATAGGTTGTATAAATACATACAATGCTGTTGTCTTAATTTTGTACTCAATTACACATAATAAACACGGTATTCATCTTCAGTAGCAAAGGGAAGATAAAGTAGTGTTCTTGTTTTAAAAACATTCTAGCATCAAGGTCCACTTACCTTTACACTTCCTATTATATCAAAAACTATACATAATTTATACCATAGTTAATTTTATTAAGTGTATCGATTTAATTATTTATTACATTTATTTACTGTATGTGGACATTTTTTGCAATAGCTAATATAATATATATTTCTATGTGGTAATACCTCTTTATCCCATTTCTTCCCAAATACACACAACTTTTTACCCTGAGGAAAGAGCACTTGAAGGATGTATCTAAGTCTCATTCCTGTTTATGATCACTATAAGTGGGTAGGGATACTGCCAAGTTGAGGGTTCTAATATCTGAATTAACCTTCTTGCATATATTGGGTGTAGCTCAATGAAAACATTAAAGGCCTAAATAAAGGTATTATAGGGGAACCTGTAGCAACCCTTTTTTAGCTGTCTAACAGTTTCTATTATAAAAGATTTGTGTGCTTTTTTTAACACCTCCATTGTTTGCACCCGGCATTTGAAATTTTGGCAGGGAAAAGGCTTCTGGCTAGAAAGGTGTTTTTTGTTTGTTTGTTTGTTTTTTGTTTTTTTTGTCCTGTGAAATTCCACTCAGGTTTTGCTGAGATATAAACCGTTGAAAACTGCCATTTCCCTTTTGTTACTTGCATTCCTCAGGAAAACTTTGGAGCCTAGCAAAATAACCACTGAACATGAACATTTCTAAGGCTGGTTTCATACCACTGCACTGGGAATGCCTGGGAACAGCCAGAGCAGCTGAAGATTGTGGGGAGAGCCAGGCACCCAGCACATGGCCGGTCTCTTCCTCCGGGAACAATATGTGGGGAAGGGGAAGGGTGGGCTGGTCTGAGTTCCATTCCCCATGTCTATCCTCTGAACACAGCACCTGGTCCCATTTTCCCTGACCTCAGAGTATCCGTATTCTCCTTTTGCCATCTAACTGTTAGTCCCATAGCTTAAGTGATTGTTTGTCTACAGTATTGAAGTTTCAGGGTTCATTTTAAACCAGGGTTATGTCGTTTTGGGGGGAGGGTGTCAAGAGTGGGGTTGTTGGTTTTACATAATAGAATTTACTTTTTTCTTTAAACAACCAAACATAAGACAGGAAATTAGTTACAAAAACTGTTAGTTATTTAGGTAGCAAAAGCAGACTCCAAAAATAGCATATGCCAGATTTGTGATAAAATGTCATTTTAATTCTGCCACCTGGTGCATATGCATTATGATACAGACTTCAATAACAAGATCTGAATGTATGCTTTCTGCAGGACCCCTGCCTCATTTAGTGTATAGGTTGGACACACAAGAGATTAGGATTGAGGGTGTATAGGCGACTGTAAATCTGCCTGTGACTGGGGGCTCTACTCACTGCAGGATGGCATCGCCTTCTAGCTCTTCTGAGGATTAACTCTGTGTAGCTGAAGCCCCTTCCTGTGGTAACACTCCATCTCTTCCTCCCTCTGCAGCCCCTCTCTAGCTCCAGGAACTGCAGTGTCCTCTTAGTGACTTGGCCCTCCCCTTCCAGGGGTGTGTATCAAAGTCCCTGCTCACCAGCCATCTCAGGCAGTCCTCCCGTTCACTGCCCCAGGTGCCACTCCCTCAGTGGCTTGCAGGGGGACCCGGATCCACCCTCTACTCTGAGTTCCTGATCAGGAATCCTCTAAACAGCAGCCAAGATGTGGTTCCCTCTTGCACTTTGCTGCCTTTTCTTGAGCCTTTTACTTACCTCCTGGTTCTCCCCACTCCTCTGGGTTTGCCAGCCTCTCAACTCCCTTCTCCCAGGGAGTGACTGCAGACTACCTTCCTGCAGCCCACTCTGCTTCTAATTTCCTTTTAGCTAAGTTGCACCTGTTCTCACAGGTGAGTCTCCCTCCAATTAACTTCCTCCAGCCTAAATCTCTCTTTTTTTTTTTTTTTCCCCAGCATAGTGGGCTGATTGGGCCCACTTGGCCTAATTCAGGTCTTCGACTGTGGGGAATATACCCCATCACACTGCCATTTCCTAATTTTGGAGTGCCTTGATTTTTACAGTCTAAGGGCTGGTCCACACTAAGCCCCCAGTTCGAACTAAGATACTTCGACTTCAGCTATGTTATTCACGTAGCTGAAGTTGCGTATCTTAGTTCGAACTTAAAGGTACTTACCGCGGGTCCACACGCGGCAGGCAGGCTCCCCCGTCGACTCCGCGTACTCCTCTCGCAGAGCAGGATTACCGGCGTCGACGGCGAGCACTTCCAGGATCGATTTATCGCGTCTAGACAAGACGCGATAAATCGATCCCAGAAGATCGATTGCTTGCCGCCGAACCAGCGGGTAAGTATAGACGTACCCTAAGTAACTTAATATTAGTTATGGATGTTCTAGCCTATGGATCTTAAACGTTTGCCATATTTGATTTTACAAGTGTGTGTTTCAATGACTTTGCTCAACTTGTCTTGGATTCTTGATATAATTGGATTTTTTGCCATTTTTGATTAAGCTTATGAACTGATTTAGGGTTAGATTATGAGTTAATGAGTTTCCCTGAACAGGAAGCAGCATGTTATTGTGCTGTCTATGCAGCAGTCTAGAAGGGAGATTTGTGATTCAGCAAAATAACAATCTCCTTCCCAGTCTGCCCGTTGCACCAACAAGGGAGTAAACTGTGCAAGGTCTATATCGGGTGTAGTGTATGTCTGCTGGCATATTTTCTGCCCACCTGTATGATTGGGGGCGGGGTTGGCTCACAGTGGCTATATGGAGAGTGCTTCACCTTTTATGCTATGGATGGTGGTGTGGGTAGTTGGGACAAGGCAGTAAGCAGGCTTTTTAAAGAGGCATGGATGCATGATTGTGCAAGCCAGATCAAAAGTCTACTCCTTAGTAATTGCTATTTTTAATATCCTTTAACATAATGAAATGTAATTTCCCCCCCAAAGTCTTCACCCTTTTTTCTTTGTGGTTTGGTTATATGTGTGTATTTTATTTGATAAAATACTTTGCTGCTTATATAATAGCATTCTCAGGTTATGGTCTAATTGATTTTTCTACTGACATAGGTTGGGGGCAAAGGGAGCTATATTTTTCCTTGTCAGAAAATCTTTATAATAGAATGAATTCTTCTGAGTCCATTCCTCAAATACTTCCCATTCCTGTAGGGAAGTTGGGATCATTAAATAGAGTAGATACTTATGAAACAAATTTATCTTAAATTTTCTTTTGTAAATTGCTCTCCATACTTGTAGACATCCTCAAAGTAGTGTGTGGGTAAATTTTATCTGAGCAGTTTGCATTTTGTATGCAGTGTAGTTGTAACTGTGTTGGTCACAGGGTATTAGAGAGACCCGAAGAAGAGCTGTGTGACTTGAAATCTTGTCTCTCTCTCCAACAGAAATTGGTTCAGTAAAAGATATTTCCTTACCCTCCTTGTATCTCAGTTTATTTTTTTGTTTTACTAAACATAATCCAAAGGACGATGGGAAGCAGTCCTTACAAGTACTTGTTCATTAGGCTAAAAATGTTAATTGCTAAGATGAAGTTTACCAGTACAGTATTGTTCTGTTTTAGTCAGTCTAGGTGGGATTGTTTTCCTGTTGTCGGTCTAGTAAGATTTCATAAGGGCTGAGCAGAAATATAAATAAAATTTGGAAAACCTAGGTCTCCTTTGGTTTACCTGTATCTTACCACCTGCTTTTTTATTATGGTTTTTCATTCGGTTTGTTTTTAAGTTAGCAAGGGTTTTATTTAACAAAGAATGTGGCCTTAAATCTATATGAGAACACTTTATATTTGATGTGAAGTCTGGGGAAGAATGTTCACTTTTATTTGAAACCTCTTTTCCTAAATGTTACACTGATTGTCACCTATGTTTTACTGAGCAGGGAGGGAGAGTGATAGAATGGCATTCTTCACCCCAAAGGTATGGGGAGAGAGAACTGTCAATTTATTCCATCTTTACTCCTACAGGTGTGGGAAAGTGGCATCCTTCTCCAAGTAGCCAGTTCAATGCTTATATTTTGCCTTCCCATGTAAGGTTGAATTTTGAACTTGAAGTAATTTCAAAATAGTTGGGGGGAATGTGTCAGTGGTTTCTCCCTAAAAACTCAACAATCAGAAGACAGACAAAACTGTCATTCATAAGTTTTAAATACAAATAACAGCCAGTCATGGTGTCTGATTCATAATCTTTGAATGCTTGGGGTAGGCAATACTGCTTTTATTGCCCTTCCTCATTCTTCCCTTCCACCCACCACCATAATCCATTGCATCTCTCCAATGCCTGAACTCCTCCAACCACAAAACAATGCCAGTCTTTGGCTGATGAACTTAATATGATCCATAAATTAAATGGATTAAGAACTGATGACAGATCTCAAAAAGTAGCTGTCAATGGGAAATAATAATCAAATAGGGGTATTAGTAGTGGTGTTCCGCAGAGATTATTTATAGGCACAACACTATTCAATGTTTGTATCAGTCTGCAGAAGAGAAGAGTGAGGGGGGATTTGATAGCAGCCTTCAACTACCTGAAGGGGGGTTCCAAAGAGGATGGAGCTCGGCTGTTCTCAGTGGTGGCAGATGACAGAACAAGGAACAATGGTCTCAAGTTGCAGTGGGGGAGGTCTAGGTTGGATATTAGGAAACACTGTTTCACTAGGAGGGTGGTGAAGCACTGGAATTGGTTACTTAGGGAAGTAGTGGAATTTCCATCCTTAAAGGTTTTTAAGGCCCGGCTTGACAAAGCCCTGCCTGGGATGATTTAGTTGGTGTTGGTCCTGCTTTGAGCAGGGGATTGGACTAGATGACCTCCTGAGGTCTCTTCCAACCCTAATCTTCTATGATTCTATGATCTGGAAGTAGATATAAAATCATTGCTGATAGAATTTGAGTGTGACACAGATTGGCAGAATGATAGGTGAAGACAGGACAGTCATACAGATCAATTGGGATCACTTGTTAAGCTGGGCCTGTTCAAACAAAATTATTTTTAATACAGCTAAATGCAAGGTCATTTATATAGGAACAAAGAATGCAGGTCACGCCTGCAGAATGGAGGACTGTATCTGAGATAGTTGTAATTGAAGCAGTCTCATTCAGAATGCAAAAATAACATCATTTGGCAGAAATTGAAAGTAATTGAGAATGCCATGAAATTTCTCATCCCTTCCTCAAACTCTTTATTTTTCCTGATATTGTAATTGTATGGTCAGACTGTATCTTACCAGCAGGGGAAGCGAACATTCGGTTTACTGTTGAGAATGGAATCCCTTAAAATTCTCATCTGGGCAGAAGTCATAATTTTAGTTCCATATGTTCAAGACAAGTTCAACATTTGAATCAACTGGTTGAATGGTCAAACGATGCCTCCAGGAGAGGATTCAAATAGCAAGGTGTTTCAAAAAAATTACTTGGAGTAGGGAACTCTCCAAATTGATTTGTCTCCAATACAAACGGAGATATGAATGTCTGTTGCCCCAGATATTGTGAAAGGTAAGCATGGAGGACAAAATATCTTCTGATTTAACTGGTCAGACCATCTGATATATGCTGTCTTTCCTTTCTTGCTTTTAACTTGAATGGCCAAGAAGACTGAGGAGGATAAGGCCAGCATACTTCTAATAGGTCCTTTCTGGCAGCTCAGACTAGTTTTTATATCAGAAGGAAATGTTTGGTGTCCTTCTCTCTGGGAGGTTCTCTTCATCAAAGATTTTCTGAGGCTGGGTCCTTTATGCAGCCAAGATCCAGACATATTTCATTTGCCAGACTGGAACTTGAGAGGATAAATCTTCTAGATTTGGCTATTTGGAACAAATGGTAGATACCCTCATTCAGTGCAGGAAGGACAATACATCAGAGCTATTATCATATTTGGAAAGTCTTCAGATCCTGGGTGCTTTAAACATGGTCTTAATTCAAAGTTAACTTCAGTCAGGACCTGGGATAATTTATTTTTTGATGGATTCAGTCATAGTACTTAGCATCAGCACATTTGAGATCCATGTGTCAGCTTTGAGAGTCATTTGAGTATTTTTTGGGAAATAGTCTTGCTTCACAGTTTCATGTTGCCAGATTTATTAACACAGTAGCGATGTTTTGTCTCCTGTCAAGACTCCTATTGCCAGCTGGAAGCTAAATCTAGTCCTGGAATAATTGATGGGGCAGCCTTTTTGAACTGGTGGCTCCAGCATCCGTTTTTCTATTTCTGTTAAAGTGGCCTCTCTTGTGGCAATTACTCTGTGAGAAGGGTCAGTGATTTGAGTGCCCTTTTAGTTAATACTCTTCTCTTCAGTTTTTCTCTGACAAAATAGTACTTCACAATACACAAGAATTCCTGCCTAAGGTAGTCTCTCCATATTGTTTGAATAGATAATTACTTCACCTTTATTTTTGTCTTAATTTGTCTCAGAGAGAAGTGAGATGGCATTACCTGAATATCTGTAGAGTTATAGGACAGTATCCTTCAGGAAGTCTGATGCCAAAATCTGAAGGCTTTAAAAGCAATTAAAGGAAGGCTGGTAAAACTCCTTTTTATTTTGTTTGGTTTGGACTGCTTCCTAAATCCCAATGGCCCTTTCCCTCACAAATTAATTGACTGTATGTGAATAGACAGTCTTGTTCTTTTTTGTTAATTTCTCATACCAGGAAATCTATTAGTCTGAAATTTCTCTCTCCCTTGTAAATATGTGTATAATTATTTCTCTGTCTTGTAAATACATGTATAATCAGTATTCTGAACACTGGAAGATGTCTACTGGAGCTGTGATGCAGTGAACAGACATAGATAGGAAATTTGTTTGGATGCAAAAATCATTACTACTGAGCTGCCTCTGTGGGTACAGATGGACATGGTCAACCCATTAGTCCTCACCAGAAGAATAGATTGCTTGCCATGAGAAGACAAACTTGGAATTATTTAATTTTGTGCTACATTGGCCACCATTTTTATTGGAAAACCTGAATATGCAAAATTAAACATGATGTTAAGACTTATTTTCCTTGGAAATGAACAAAATAACAAGACACATGATAAGTGTGTGTGTGTATATATATATATATATATATATATATATATATATATATATATATATATATATATATAATTATAATGTGTTTTTTGTAACACAGAGCATAAACAGAAAGTGTTCTATTACCCTGACTTAAAATGCAACTCTCCTTTATAGGCTTTATTGTTGCATTCCCTGTTCACATTCTCTCTAGCCTCTGTTTCTCTGTCTATAGGTTCTTGTGTATTCTCATGTATCTCTTGTATTCTCTAGAAAAATGCAGATTTTTGAAAAGTGCACATTTCTTACAGTTTCTTTTAGGTGGGTTATCTTTTCAGGTTTGGATTTTTTCAATTATGTTTTTACTTTGGCCTTCTTTATTAAGTGCTTCCTCTACTTCTCTTTCCTCTCACTTTGTGCCCTTCTCTTTGGTCACAGTCTCTTTTTTTTTTTTTTTTTTTTTTTTAAGCCTCTCTTCTGTGTTCTGTGACTCCTCTTATCCTTGTTTCCTTTCTTTTTGGGTTTTCTTGTTTTGCATACTCACCCTGAGAAGGTGCATTGCATATTGTGCTTCTACGACTGAGTTCTATTGGTTTTGTTATGATTTAAATGTGTTGCCAGGGAGTATTTTTACTATCAAGAAGTCAGTAAGGTTTATAAAAACTTAAAAGTTGGCTGTGCTGATATATTTTGCAAATATGAAGTTAAGCAAATTTTAAATTTTAAGGGGCATTATCCAAGATGATTCAGAAGTGAAGAATAAAAAATAAGATTTTTTTAAATTAGTTACATAATAAAGTACCTTAAACACACTCTTTTGTAGTATAGATTTATTTTCATCAATATGTAACACTGCAAGACAACTTTTGGAAATGACAGTTTGAAAAAAATGTTCTACATAGTTTTTGATTACCTAATAAGTGTATTGATATGGTTATAATGTAATTTACTTGAGTAATTGGATACTCCATAAAAATATATCACTATGAAAATTTCCAAGTTTGTATATCTTCAGTAAAAGAAATATTGTATGGTTAACTGCTTCAACTGTTGACTGTACAGTTCAATGCCGTATATGTCCATTACTTCAGTGGTTAATACATTAAAATAAAAAAGTTGTCCTTTAATAAGGAGGAATTTCCATTTAATGTCTTTTATTTCTGCATCAAAAAACTACACAGGTAATTCTTTGGAGCCATAATTGTAACTGTTCATACTGCAGTAATGGTTTACTTGCCTTCTAAATGGAGGTGTGGATTAGGTTTGTTTGAGTGGGTTTTTTTTAAACAGGAAAAAAAAATCCAAGCTTTTTGAGGAGACTCTCTAAAGTGTATTGCAATTTATTTTGAATTTTTGTTATAGGTGCGCTGAAAACAAAGAGTAATGTATTACCCTAAGTGTACTACCTAATTTCCATTCAAATGAATATTTTTGCAAGTTTTGGTCCTCCTAAATCTTCATTTGGAAATCTTAATTTGGACATGTCTTGAATTCTTGAGAAAGGGGAAATTATTTCTGGTATAGATCTTACTTATTTTATTTTTAATTTTTATATATTTATTTTCAAATACACATATTGGATTTTAGGTGTACAGTTGCACAGTCAGTCTAGGGAAGAGGGATTTGAGCTCTCTAGAAAAAAAGAAGGAAAGAATTGATAGGGGGAAAGCAGAAGAGAAGTTGTGATGGGGGGGTGGGGTCTATCAGCCCTTTTTTTTTTTTTTTTTTTTTTTTTTTCCCCCACTGCTGGAGGTGGTTATGTCCTGACACCTCCCTGCTCAAGGAAAACCCACATGGAGCGGGCTTCCAACAAGACTAGTCTACATTAGGGCTAGTCTATATTAGAAGCACTACAGCAGCAAAGCTGCACCAATGCAGATGTGCCACTGTAGTGCGTCTGGTGAAGACGCTCTGCTGATGGGAGAGAGCTCTCTCATAGGCATAATAAAACTACCTCCGTGAGTGGTAGTAGCTATGTTGGCGGGAGAAGCTCTCCTGCTGACATAGCGCTGTCCACACTGGCTCATTCACACCCCTGAGCAACATAAGTTAAACCAACATAAGTGGTAGTGTGTACAAAGCCCTTAGTCCTCCAGAGGCATAGAAGTGCCAGGAGGAGATGCTGACCAATCAGGAGCCAGCAGGCCAGTTAAAAAGGCTTGTTTGCTTCTCAGGAGCCCTGCTGGATGAGACTGGGACAGAAGAGGAGCTCGTCAGTACCAGGTCAGGGCCTTGCCTTCAAGCATTGCAACTAAATGCTTGCCTTTGAAGTTGTGCTTATTTACTGGAGGGAAGGTAGGCCTGACGCAGGACAGTTTGGAATTGCCAGGGACTGGCTGATTATTATTAAGCCATGCCGTGACAGAGGGTTGGAGAGCTGGGTCCTAAGAGTGGGCAGATGAATAACCTCAGAGAGGCTGAGTAATAAGCCCAGCTGGAATAAAGTTGTCTTTATTTTGCCGTATTTTGGGATTGTGACTTTGGACTCTGCTGCCCCAAAAGGGAGAATTGAATTTTTATAGTGACTGGCAAGGCAGCTGAGCCATAAGTCCCCAGAGCGGGCTGGAAACTGACAGGGAAGCTGAGGCAGAGAGGCTGCAGTGCTAGGTCCCGCAGCAAGGACGAACATGGGGACAGTGATCTGGTGACAGGAGAGGTATGATCCACAGGGTGTTCAGTGAATAAAGAGAAGTAGTAAAATTAGTAGCATCATGTAGCTGTTTATAGGTATAACAATGGATCACTGATTAATATGTATCAAAGAGTAAAACTCACATGTGTTCTAATGTTTTTGAGTCTCAAATTTTTATTTCCCCCCTTTTGAGTGAAGTTGTCTTAAAGTTCACAGTCCCTATCATCTATGTGTGGGGGATTTGAGACCTTTTCTCTGTAGCACTAGTTTTAGCCACTAGCGGCATAGATAAACCAGCGTTCTTCATAAATCTGAGATCTAGAGACCTTGGAATTGCCCTCAATCTGAATAGCTTGGGCCTGAATGAAACACTCTCTTGGTGGATGATGGAAATCCTGGAATGCAACACCTCTCAAAATCCTTTAATCATGGAATCAAGAGCATATGTGGCAGGGTTCTTGGAGCCCAACAGCATCAGCAGATATTATTGTCCTTTTAGCATTTTGGTGGGAGGCCAATGGAGGAAGAACTGTATTTTCTGTTTGAGTCTGTGATGGAAGTGTTAGAAAGATCTTTCAGTTTAATAACAAGGCTAATTATAGACTACAGTTCATTTTAAATAAAGGTCTATAGTTTTGTGTTTTTAAAGGCTCTAGGGTGATTTCTGGGGTAATGGTAATGGAATTGATGGCAGTCATCTTAATTAAAGCTTAGAATAGGCTCACAAAGTTCCTTCTCTAATGTCATGTTTCTTCTCAGTTTTATTTTTTAAATAAGAATCCATTAATGATGGGCCTACATAACACACAAAGCAGTTATATTTCTGTTATAAATGTCCTCAGTTTTTTTTAACAGAGAGGATGAGACCAGTCATAGTTAAAATGGTCAAACCACGTAATTTAGAAGCATTTCAGAAAGGTGACCTACCTCTCACGTAAATCTTTCTAGCTATTTATTAATTAGAAATAAATCTAACAATGCTGAACAGACCATCCATGCTTAAGTAATTATTAACATCTTGATGAGGTATTAAAAAGCAGCTAGTATTAGACTGCTAGTTGCCTAGAAATAAATGGGTTAAGATGTGTGACTTGTAGATTGTGGTAAATCTGGATGACCTGTTGTTTCAGACTGATGGTCATTGTAGGATCTAGTTCTGTACACATTTTCTGAGCAGATGCCAGGCTAAAGGGCATTAGCTGGAGTCAGTAGTGGCCATCTCCCACTGGAAAGCATAAAAACATTTGACAGGCTCCTTGGTACATAGGGATGCCTACTAGAGGTTGTTGAAACATAAGAAGTCTTGGGGGACTCTTTCTTGGATCAGAGAGGACAGTGTTTTAACCTTGAAATAAATCTTGTTGTAGTGAGGTGGTGTGGCTCCCCGCTGACCCGGAGGAGGACAAGCCCATCCGGAGGAGGACAAGCCCATCCGGAGGCTGAAGTGGGTGGAGCTAGGGAGCTCTGAGCCTGCCCCTCAGAGGGTCAGGTGGCGACCCGGAAGTATAAAGGCTCGCCCTCAGAGCTCAGTAGAGGGCCAGCCACCGGGGAGGCCAGAGGCCTCCAGCCTAACCCGCGACTGGGAAACCCCCGCGGCCCAAGGTGCCCGCCAGGACTGGCCTGCCCTGCCCTCGCTACCCGGAGGAGTTACCAGGCCTGCACTGCCCTCGCTACCCGGAGGAGCTGCTAGGCTGCCGCTTGACCACTACCCCGAGGAACCCATGGTGCTGGACCCCCTGGAGGACAACACTGTGACTCAGGTACCACAAGAGAGGGAGTCCGGAAGTAGCCCGGGGGCAGCCGACCCTAGTCTGGCTGCAGCACTGCCAGAGCCCATGTCAGTGTGTGGTGGCCAGGATCCCCACTGACACAGCAGCGGGTCTTCTGCCGCTGCTAGGGCCCTGGGCTGGGACGCAGTGGAGTGGGAGGGCCTGCGTCCCCCCTGCTACCCAACTCGTGGGTGGCAGTCTCCCCCTCTCCCAGGCCTTTGGAGGCTTGGGCCTACTATTGTTGCTCTGCCCTGCCTGAGGGCCTGAGCTCCTGACTCCGTATTGCCCCGCCCTGACTTAGGGCCTGGACTTGATACTATTTGTACTGTTGTTGCTCAGCCCTGCCTGAGGGCCTGAGCTTCTGACTCCGTATTGCCCCGCCCTGGCCTAGGGCCGGGGCTTGCTACTGTTTGTACGGATGTTGCTCAGCCATGCCTGAGGGCCTGAGCTCCTGACTTACTACTGCCCCGCCCTGACCTAGGGCCCCAGCATAATTGTACTTATTTCTGCCTTCGCAAGGGCCGCCAGAAAAGACTCCTGTGGCCGGACTAAGTCCCCAAACCTCAGCGGTGTACAGTGAGCCGGTGTAGCTCCCTGCCGCCCCGGAGAGGGTTGAGCCCCAGCCAGCACCTCTACACTTGCATATTGAGAGATTGAGGATAGACTAGTCCAGAATAAGATGGATGTTTTGATTATTACAAGGAACCTGGATTAGAAAATACTGGAATGATTGCCCTGAGCGAGAGAAGTTTTGTTATACTGTCTAGAATAGTTTGCTTTTTATTAGGTCAGAAAATTATTAGGAAAAAGGATGAAAAAGATGGTGGAGAGAGAGGGCTGATAAAATATATGAGGTGGCTTTGCTTCCGGTGCAAGAAGGATGAATCTTGGGCCAGAGAAAAACTTGATAGATGTTTCCTTTATCTGATATAGTTTTGGATACCCTCTTTTCTGCTGCTGTAGAACCATTCAGAGTCCGCAGTCTCTGCCAAAGATTTTCCTTTCCTATGTCTCATTTTGAGGGGGACCTGGGTGGGAGTGGGGAAGATAGGCCATTGATTCTGCTCAGTTGATAGTGGAATGGATTGGATCAACAGAGATTTCCATGTCCTTATTTAGAAAAAAAGTGACATGTTTGACTCAGAATGGGAAGAGTTCCACATCCTTAAATAAGAGAAAGTATTACCTGTGCTGGCTGGAGAACCTTTGAAGGAAAAGGCTGGCTTGCTTCCCTGGAAGTGGATGTCTTGGGGAGCAATTACCTTGCTACCTGTAGTGGTCAGATTGCAGGGGATCAGAGCAAACTATCTGAGGAGAATGAAAATACCCATAACTGGAGTGTGCGCTTGGCTTGGCTTGGCTGTGATGATGACTGAGGGGATTGTGGGATCAGACAAAGTTGTGTATGAAGTGTTAGGATCTTAGAGATTTTTTTGGGAGGGGGCGGGGTATAACCATTTAGTTCATTTTATCATTTAATTGTTATAGTTAACTCACATACTATTTCATATGTAATCAATGTGTGATGAATAGATAAGTAGAATAGGATTATGGAAATAGAAGATTGACAAGTATTGAGGAGTGTCAAGTGTCTATTAAGGATATTAGCTAGTGAACAGGAGACTGTAAACAGGGGAATTTGAGAGGGGGAGAAGGAGATTCCCCCCCCCTCCCCCCGCTGAACAAACAAGGTGCGAGTACTAATCTTGGGGTGAATGACTGAGTTTGGCTGTTTGTGTTTTTCTTTCTCTTTCAGGTTATTTCAGTTACAGGGTCAGTTAGGATTGTGTGTCTGGATACTGTTTGAGCCTTTGTTCCCTGGATCATCCTTTATCATCTTTGATCTGCTTCATTCAGCCTTGTGATCACCCTCCCCCTGTGTGATTAACGAGGGGATAAGGCTGACCTAGGAGAGAAGGCCTTAAATGCCAGAGACTCAGGGTATGTCTATACTATGAAATTAGGTCGATTTAATAGAAGTCGACTTTTTAGAAATCGATTTGATATAGTTGATTGTGTGTGTCCCCACTAAGCGCATTAAGATGGCGGTGTGCGTCCACAGTACCAAGGCTAGCTTCGATTTTTGGAGCGTTGCACTGTGGTAGCTATCCAACAGTTCCCGCAGTCTCCGCCGCCCATTGGAATTCTGGGTTGAGCTCCCAATGCCTGATGGGGCAAAAACATTGTCACGGGTGGTTCTGGGTACATGTCATCAGCCCCCCCCCTTCCCTCCATGAAAGCAACGGCAAAAAATCGTTTCTTGCCTTTTTTTCCCCTGGGTTACCTGTGCAGACGACATACCATGGCAAGCATGAAGCCCGCTCAGCTCACTGTCACCGTATGTCTCCTGGGTGCTGCTGGCAGACGTGGTACTGCAGTGCTACCCAGCAGCATCCCCTTGCCTTGCCTTGCCTTGCCTTGCCTTGCGGACGGCAGACGGTGCAATACGACTGCTAGCCGTCGTTGTCGTCCCGTGGGTGCTCCCGGCCGACCTCGGTTAGGTCGGTTGGGGGTGCCTGGACAAAAATGGGAATGACTGCAGGTCATTCTCTTCTTTAAATTTTGTCTAATGGAGATTCAGTCCTGCCTGGAATATCATGCCAGCTGTAGACTTCTGCCTCAGGCTGCTCTCCCAGTCGGCAGCACCGCGCGGTCGCACCTACCCCAGCCTATCCCTTGCTCCCATGGCTCATGAAGTCTGGACAGTAGTAAGGAGCAGTTCAACTATAGGCTGAGCAAGTGCATAATGGTGGTAGAATGTGCCTTTGGACGTTTAAAAGCTCGCTGGCGCAGTTTACTGACTCGGTTAGACCTCAGCGAAACCAATATTCCCATCGTTATTACTGCTTGCTGTGTGCTCCACAATATCTGTGAGAGTAAGGGGGAGATGTTTATGGCGGGGTGGGAGGTAGAGGCAAATCGCCTGGCTGCTGATTATGCGCCGCCAGACACCAGGGCGCTTAGAAGAGCACAGCAGGGCGCGCTGTGCATCAGAGAAGCTTTGAAAACCAGTTAAAACAACAGAGAGTCTTGTAGCACCTTTAAGACTAACAGATGTATTGGAGCTTAAGCTTTCGTGGGTGAATGCCCACTTCGTCAGATGCAGTTTCATGACTGGCCAGGCTATGGTGTGAAAGTTCTATTTGTTTCTCCTTAATGAAAACCCACCCCCTTGGTTCACTCTACTTTCCTGTAAGCTAACCACCCTCCTCTCCCCCCCTTTGATCTCCGCTTGCAGAGGCAGTAAAGTCACTGTTGTTTCAAATTCATGCATTCTTTATTAATTCATCACACAAATGGGGGGATAATGGCCAAGGTAGCCCGGGAGGGGTGGGAGAGGAGGGAACCACAGGGGTGGGGTAGTTGTAGGGGCACCCCCTAGAATGGCATGCAGCTCATCATAGAATTGGCATGTCTGGGGCTCTGACCTGGAGCAGCCGTTTGCCTCTCTGGTTCTTTGGTAGGCTTCACATGGCACTGCTGCGGGTCCCTGTTATAACCTCCGTCGTTCATGCCCTTGAAGATTTTTTAAGTCAAAAACATGGAGAGCTGGGAGAAGAGCCGGAATTTGGGGGGAGCATGGGCTGTTATAGCAGGGCTAAAGGAGAGAGAAGACAGAACTGGGGGGGGGGGGAATCAAATCAGTATCTTAGATGTTTGGATACTAATGCGAGAAGTATGGGGAATAAGCAGGAAGAACCCGAAATGCTAGTAAATAAACACAACTATGAAATAGTTGGCATTGCAGAGGACTTGGTGGAATAATACGCACGGCTGGAATATTGGTATAGGAGGGTACAGCTTGCTCAGGAAGGACAGGCAGGGGAAAAAGGGAGGAGGTGTTGCCTTATATATTAAATGTATACACTTGGAGTGAGGTGGAGATGGAAATAGGAGACAGACTTGTTGAAAGTCTCTGGGTAAGGATAAAAGGGGTAAAAAAACAAGGGTGATGTCATGGTAGGGGGTCTACTACAGACCACTTAACCAGGAAGAAGAGGTGGACGAGGCTTTTTTTAAACAACTAACAAAATCATCCAAAGCACAGGACTTTGAAAGGGCAAATATAGTGCCCATCTATAAAAAAGGGAAATAAGGACAACACGGGGAATTACAGACCAGTCAGCTTAATTTCCGTACCCGAAAAAGATGGAGCAAATAATTAAGCTATCAATTTGCAAACACCTAGAAGATAATAAGGTGATAAATAACAGTCAGCATGGATTTGTAAAGAACAAATGGTGTCAAACCAACCTGCTAGCTTTCTTTGACAGGGTAACAAACCTTGTGGATGGGGGGAAGCGGTAGACGTGGTATATCTTGACTTTAGTAAAGCTTTTGGTACTGTCTCACATGACCTTCTCATAAACAAACTAAGGAAATGCAACCTACATGCAACTACTATACGGTGGATGCATAACTGGTTGGAAAACCATTCCCAGAGAGTAGTTGTCAGTGGTTCGCAGTCACGCTGGAAGGGCATAACGAGTGGGTTCCCGTAGGGATCGGTTTTGGGTCCAGTTCTGTTCAATATCTTCATCAATGATTTAGATAATGGCATAGAGAGTACACTTATAGAGTTTGTGGATGATACCAAGCTGGGAGGGGTTGCAAGTGCTTTGGAGGATAAGATTATAATTGAAAATGATCTGGACAAACTGGAGAAATGGTCTGAAGTAAATAGGATGAAATTCAATAAGGACAAAGTACTCCCCTTAAGAAGGAACTATCAGTTGCACACATACAAAATGGGAAATGACTGCCTAGGAAGGAGTATTGCAGAAAGGGATCTGGGGGTCATAGTGGACCACAAACTAAATATGAGTCAACAGTGTAACACTGTTGCAAAAAATCGAATATCATTCAGGGATGTATTAGCAGGAGTGTTGTAAGCAAGACACGAGAAGTAATTCTTCCGCTCTACTGTGCATTGATTAGGCCTCAACTGGAGTATTGGTGTTCAGCTCTGGGCACCACATTTCAGGAAAGATGAGGAGAAATTGGAGAAAGTCCAGAGAAGAGCAACAAAATAGATTAAAGGTCTAGAACAGGGGTTCTCAAACTTCATTGCACCGCGACACCCTTCTGACAGCGAAAGTTACTACATGAACCCAGGATGGGGGGCAAAAGCTCGAGCCCTGCTGCCCAGGTCGAGGGGGGCCAAAGCTTGAGCTGCACTGTCCTGGATGGGGAAGCCAAAGCACACAGGGTTCAGCCCCAGGCAGGGGGCCTATAACCTGAGCCCTGCCACCCAGGGCTAGAGCCCTAGGGCTTCGGCTTCAGCCCTGGGCAGTGGGACTCTGGCTTTGGCTCTGTCCTGGCCACAGCAAGTCTAACGCCATCCCTGGTGACCCCATTAAAATGGGGTCCCGACCCACAGTTTGAGAACCGCTGGTTAGAAAACATGGCCTATGAAGGAAGATTGAAAAAATTAGGTTTGTTTAGTCTGGAAAAAAGAAGACAGATAGGGGACATAACAGTTTTCAAGTACATAAAAGGTTGTTACAAGGAGGAGGGAGAAAAAGGGTTGTTCTTAATCTCTGAGGATAGGACAAGAAGCAATCGGCTTAAATTGCAGCAAGGGAGGTTTAGGTTGGACATTAGGAAAAACTTCCTAACTGTCAGGGTGGTTAAGCACTGGAATTAATTGCCTAGGGAGGTTGTGGAATCTCCATCATTGGAGATTTTTAAGAGCAGGTTAGACAAACACCTGTCAGTGATGGTCTAGATAATACTGAGTCCTGCAATGAATGCACGGGACTGGACTCTTGAGGTCCTTTTCAGTCCTATGATTCTATGATTATTAAGGTAAGGCAGTAATGCAAGACCTGCAGGCCAACGCCTGAGAGATTTCAACTTAACGACACTAGGCCGCAGACTTAAAGAGACTTGACATAAGTGGATGACCTAAGACTGACCTATGTCAATAAGACCACAAGATTACTGTAAAAGATGTGCCAATTGTTGCTATTACGGAAAAATAGATTGCAGTAGATCACAAAACACCTGATGGTAACATCACAGAAAGTTCTGTTCTGATCACAGGTTATCCTGGAAACAGGTTGGCATAAATGTTACTAAGATGTTGATAAGGAAAAGGAGAACTAAGAGAACAACCTATGGAGAATGGGGCACCCAAAAATTTATGGGGTGTGGAAATTCAGATAACGAAAAAGAGGTTGGAATATGAATAAGGAGTTAGGCGTGATCAGAACAACAATATAAGAGGTTCCCTGATTGGGCAAAAGTGGGAAGACCCCAGCAGGAATCACCCCTGTATCAATGATCACCTGTTGAGAGATCCACCAAACTCTCAAATATCTTCGGGGATGTGAGTATGAGTACAGTGTTAGCTATTGCTTGAGCTCTCTCAGGTTGGATGAAGTGTATAGGAGTGTAATGTATAACTTTCAATACAAACACGACAGTTTACTTGTAACTGTTTGTCCACTGTATTCATTCTGTGTGTGCTCCTAAGAATCTCCCAATCCAAGAGAGTCATAAATGATAACTTTTGCCCTATTGATTTGGAAACTAGCAACAGGAGTTGAACCCATTGTAAGTTAACACAGAACTGTCTATCAATTCAATTTAAAATAGAGGCTATGTGGGTGGGGAGGAAGGAGAATCTGTGAATCATTCTTTGATTCAAGTAAGCTATTGAGGTCATGGATCACTTGAGCTTTTAGCGCCCAACTGGGGTGAGGGAGGCTGTGTTGGGCAGAGCCTTGGAGGAACTCTCAACCAAACTGTGCACAGAAAATTGGGAGGATCTCAGGGAAAAAAACAAGATTTTTGGCTTTAAACCTGCCAAAAAGGCATGAACTGGCTGAAATGCAGCCCCCCCGACTTTGTTGCAACCTAAGGAGATGAGAAAATGGGATGAGAAATGCAGGAAATTGGAAGTATACTTGGGTAGACTCTCTGGATTATATATCCACATGGTTCTTGTGTGGTTGTGCTGACATAAAGACCACTGGTAAAATTTTCAAAAGCATCTAAATTATTTAAGCATTTAAATCACTTTAGAAAATGAGAGTCAGGGTCCTCAGTCACTTAGACATCTTTGAAAAGTTTACTCTTTGAAAATTGTCCCTCAGTATCCTAAAACTGTGTATAGTCTGTTAAGAAATACGAAGGTCTGGAAAGAATTCAGAAACTTTCAGGAAAAAACACTTTTCCCACCCTCATTTTTTTTTCTTTTCCCTGAAGCCTGGTATGGGAAAATTGGAAATTTTGGGCAAAATTTGAAAAAACTTTTATGTGAAATATTTTCTCTCAGAATGAATGGTGAAAGAATTTTTAGGCTAATATTTAAAATATTAACACTGCTGCACTTTAGTCCTTCAAAATGCTTTCTAATAATTAAGTAATTAAAATGAAGTTACTTTATTTCAAAAACGTATAGTATTAGGCAGTTGTAGTTCCTATATACTGTAGGCCTTTCTACCATAAATACCTGTGCTGAAGAACTCTGTGTGGACGCCTCCTGACGGTCAAAATGACAGACTGGACCTCTACATAGAGTGCTTCCGCAGACGTGCACAGGCTGAAATTGTGGACAAACAACATCACTTGTCCCATAACCTCAGCTGTATAGAACGCAATGCCATCCACAGCCTCAGAAACAACTCTGACATTCTCATCAAAGGGGCTGACAAAGGAGGTGCTGTAGTCATAATGAACAGGTCGGATTATGAACAGTAGGCTGCCAGGCAACTCTCCAAGACCACATTCTACAGGCCACTATCCTCTGATCCCACTGAGGAATACCAAAAGAAACTACACCATCTGCTCAAGAAATTCCCAGCTACAGTACGGGAACAAATCTACATGGATGCACCCCCAGAACCCCGACCAGGGGTATTCTATCTGCTACCCAAGATCCATACACCCGGAAACCCTGGACACCCCATCATCAGGCATTGGCACTCTTACAGCAGGATTATCTGGCTATTTGGACTCTGTCCTCAGACCCTACACTCCCAGCACTCCCAGCTATCTTCGAGACACCACCGACTTCCTGAGGAAACTACAATGCATTGGTGTTCTTCCTGAAAACACCATCCTGGCCACCATGGATGTAGAAGCACTTTACACCAATATTCCACATGAGGATGGACTACAAGCTGTCAGGAACAGTATCCCTGATGAGGGCACAGCACGCCTGGTGACTGAGCTTTGTGACTTTGTCCTCACCCACAACCACTTCAGATTTGGGGACAACTTATACCTTCAAGTCAGTGGCACTGCTATGGGTACCCGCATGGCCCCACAGTATACCAACATTTTTATGGCTGACTTAGAACAACGCTTCCTCAGCTCTTGTCCCCTAGTGCCCTCCTCTACTTGCGCTACATTGATGACATCTTCATCATATGGACCCACGGAAAGGAGGCCCTTGAAGAATTCCACCTGGACTTCAACAATTTCCACCCCACCATCAACCTCAGCCTGGACCAGTCCACACAACAGATCCACTTCCTGGACACTACAGTGCAAATAAGTGATGGTCACATAAACACCACCCTATACCGGAAACCTACTGACTGCTATACGTACCTACATGCCTCCAGCTTCCATCCAAGACACATCACACAATCCATTGTCTACAGCCAAGCCCTAAGATACAACCGAATTTGCTCCAACCCCTCAGACAGAGACAAACACCTACAAGATCTTTATCAAGCATTCGTAAAACTACAATACCCACCTGGGGAAGTGAGGAAACAGATTGACAGAGCAAGACGGGTACCCAGAAATCACCTACTGCAGGACAGGCCCAACAAGGACAATAACAGAACACCACTGGCCATCACATACAGCCCCCAGCTAAAACCTCTCCAACGCATTATCCACAATCTACAACCTATCCTGGAAAATGATCCCTCACTCTCACAGACCTTGGGAGGCAGGCCAGTCCTCGCTTACAGACAACCCCCCAACTTGAAGCAAATACTCACCAGCAAGTACACACCACACCACAGAAATACCAACCTAGGAACCAATCCCAGTAGCAAACCTCGTTGCCTACTCTGTCCCCATATCTACTCTGGCGACGCCATCAGAGGACCCAACCACATCAGCCACACCATCAGGGGCTCATTCACCTGCACATCTACTAATGTTATATATGCCATCATGTGCCAGCAATGCCCCTCTGCCATGTACATTGGCCAAACCGGACAGTCCCTCCGCAAAAGAATAAATGGACACAAATCGGACATCTGGAATGGTAACATACAAAAGCCAGTAAGTGAACACTTCAATCTCCCTGGTCATTCTATTACAGATTTAAAAGTCACTATCATTGAACAAAAAAATTTCAGAAACAGACTTCAAAGAGAAACAGCAGAACTAAAATTAATTTGCAAATTTAACACCATTAATCTGGGCTTGAATAGGGACTGGGAGTGGCTGGCTCATTACAGAAGCAGTTTTTCCTCTCCTGGAATTGACACCTCCTCATCTATTATTGGGAGTGGACTACATCCACCCTGATTGAATTGGCCCTGTCAACACTGGTTCTCCACTTGCGAAGTAACTCCCTTCTCTCCATGTGTCAGTATATAATGCCTGCATCTGTAATTTTCACTCCATGCATCTGAAGAAGTGAGGTTTTTACCCACGAAAGCTTATGCCCAAATAAATCTGTTAGTCTTTAAGGTGCCACCAGACTCCTTGTTGTTTTTGTAGATACAGACTAACACGGCTACCCCCTGATACTTGTGCTGTTAGTGTACACATTTATGCTTGAAACAATACACTGGTAAAATACTAAAGAGTGAATTTACACAATTTCAAAATTGCCTCAAGTAAATTGTAAATCTTGATAGTAAGTATGCCTATAATCTCTCAGAAGGGTTTGATCCTGTGACGTGCTGAACTGAGTTTGGAGCTGAAGATGTTCAGCACCTCTGCAGGTTAGTCTCAGAATATAGTCGTTGTTGTTGAAATACCTTATCAAGTGTAGCTTATTGGTTTCCTGTGGGAAAAATACAGTTTGAGGAGAGGACTGAGACTTTTTTGTTTCTCTGGTATTGTCCCTGATAGTTGACATTGTCTACTTGTACTACATATAGGAGTATGGAGAGATGACTCATTTTGAAAATTATTTTGCTAGAATGGTGTTTAATTTCTAAACGTGTAAAAATTCAGAATCATAATCTTAACTTCTATTCATTTTGTGGAACAGAAGTGGAAGAAGATAGTGATCTGGGAAAGATCTGCTTGCAATTTTTAGGCATCTTGCATTCCTCACAGGGCCTAAATCCTAAATTAGCACATTAATGATGCCTTTGAGTTCTGTGAACAAAACAATATTTTAGTCAAATGAAGTGATGACAGTAAAGAGGTTATAGTAGTTTAGAGCTGCCCTGGTTACTTTTAAAATTTTTGTAAAGCATGAATCAAGCACAGAAGGAAAAGTAGCCACCCTGTCTGTCTGCCTTAAAATTTTCTGCACCCTCTATCATAAAAACTATTGATTAATATAGTAATTGCTCAATTATTTGCATCACTCAGCAGTTTCCCTTCTTAGCTTTCACTCCCTTGGTCGTGATCAGCAATATTTTCTCTTGACCTCAGATCGGGTTAGGAGCCCTCCTCCTTTCTCTTATCCTTCCTCCTGCCTGCACTAGAAAGAAAGAGAGGTCACTGGCTATAGGAGCCACCATCAGCACATCTCTTCTATCTAGAAACTCCTCAGCCTTGCCAACCTTTGGAATCCAAGTTTTGAGGAGGCACTAGGTGTCATCTTTTTAGTTGCTGCTAAGTACATTCTGTGGAGTTGCTGGTTTCCATTTCCTATGCTCATTAAGGAGGATCAGAGGAAAAGGGGTTAAAATAAAATGTTTTGTTTCCAAATAAGAGTTCAGAAATATATATTTTTTTATTTCCCAGGGGCTTCCCAAATCTGTAGAGTGCTATTAGGAAGTAGAACCACAGTAACGTTACTTACATTTAATTTTGGAAGTCTTGGGACATGCAGCATGTGGTGGGAGGGCAGGAGAGGGGAACAACTTCATCTTGCTGAGCCTTAAATTGACAGCTCTGATCGACCTTCATTTTTTATAACTGTTTGTTTAGAAAGTATAAACAGCTTTACAAATAATCAGAAAGGAACCAAAATGGAATATTGACAATTACACAAATGAGTATATTTTGTTTAAAAAAATGCAGTGATAGTCAAGTGTCTGTTGAGCAGTGTGTTACCGTTTTACAGGATAACTTTCTTTACATCACTTACTGCATGCTTTTTTTTGAGGATTTCCTTATACTGAAAAAATGTTTTTACTCGTTAACCAACCACAGCAAATCTTTTATAGTTATTAATATTAACTGTCAAATGTGATGGCATTTTTGTGGGGTAGTGCACTCTGGATATTTAATAATGGGTAATCCAAAATGAAAGTGTCTTTTCTGCTGTGTTAATTTTTCCATAACAATTATGTTTGGGGGGGTAATACACATGATTGGAATGTTGGTATGAATGGGTACAGCTTGCTCAGGAAGGATAGACGGGAAAAAGGGAGGAGGTGTTGCCATATATATTAAAAATGTACACACTTGGACTGAGGTGGAGATGGACATAGGAGACGGAAGTGTTGAGAGTCTCTGGGTTAGGCTAAAAGGCGTAAAAAACAAGGGTGATGTCATGCTGGGAGTCTACTACAGGCCACCTAACCAGGTGGAAGAGGTGGATGAGGCTTTTTTTAAACAACTAACAAAATCATCCAAAGCCTGAGATTTGGTGGTGAATGGGGGACTTCAACTATCCAGATATATGTTGGGAAAATAACACAGTGGGGCACAGACTATCCAATAAGTTCTTGGACTGCATTGCAGACAACTTTTTATTTCAGAAGGTTGAAAAAGCTACTAGGGGGGAAGCTGTTCTAGATTTGATTTTAACAAATAGGGAGGAACTCGTTGAGAATTTGAAAGTGGAAGGCAGCTTGGGTGAAAGTGATCATGAAATCATAGAGTTCACAATTCTAAGGAAGGGTAGAAGGGAGTACAGCAAACTAGCGACAATGGATTTCAGGAAGGCAGATTTTGGTAAGTTCAGAGAGCTGATAGGTAAGGTCCCATGGGAATCAAGACTGAGGGGAAAAACAACTGAGGAGAGTTGGAAGTTTTTCAAAGGGACACTATTAAGGGCCCAAAAGCAAGCTATTCCGCTGGTTAGGAAAGATAGAAAATGTGGCAAAAGACCACCTTGGCTTAACCACGAGATCTTGCATGATCTAAAAAATAAAAAGGAGTCATAGGGAAACTATGGACAAAATTACAAAGGATGAATATAGGCAAACAACACAGGAATGCAGGGGCAAGATTAGAAAGGCAAAGGCACAAAATGAGCTCAACTAGCTACAGGAATAAAGGGAAACTAGAAGACTTTTTATCAATACATTAAAAGCAAGAGGAAGACCAAGGACAGGGTAGGCTCACTGCTCAGTGAGGAGGGAGAAACAGTAACAGGAAACTTGGAAATGACAGAGATGCTTAATGACTTCTTTGTTTTGGTCTTCACCGAGAAGTCTGAAGGAATGCCTAACATAGTGAATGCTAATGGGAAGGGGGTAGGTTTAGAAGATAAAATAAAAAAAGAACAAGTTAAAAATCACTTAGAAAAGTTAGATGCCTGCAAGTCACCAGGGCCTGATGAAATGCATCCTAGAATACTCAAGGAGCTAATAGAGGAGGTATCTGAGCCTCTAGCTATTATCTTTGGAAATTCATGGGAGCCAGGAGAGATTCCAGAAGACTGGAAAAGGGCAAATATAGTGCCCATCTATAAAAAGGGAAATAAAAACAACCCAGGAAACTACAGACCAGTTAGTTTAACTTCTGTGCCAGGGAAGATAATGGAACAAGTAATTAAGGAAATCATCTGCAAACACTTGGAAGGTGGTAAAGTGATAGAGAATAGCCAGCATGGATTTGTAAAGAACAAATCATGTCAAACCAATCTGATAGCTTTCTTTGATAGGATAACGAGTCTTGTGGATAAGGGAGAAGCGGTGGATGTGGTATACCTGGACTTTATTAAGGCATTTGATATGGTCTCACATGATATTCTTATCAATAAACTAGGCAAATACAACTTAGATGGGGTATTATAAGGTGGGTGCATAACTGGCTGGATAACCGTACTCAGAGAGTAGTTATTAATGGTTCCCAATCCTGCTGGAAAGGTATAACAAGTGGGGTTCCACAGGGGTCTGTTTTGGGACCGGCTCTGTTCAATATCTTCATCAACGACTTAGATATTGGCATAGAAAGTACACTTATTAAGTTTGCAGATGATACCAAACTGGGAGGGATTGCAACTGGGAGGGATTGGAGGATAGGGTCATAATTCAAAATAATCTGGACAAATTGGAGAAATGGTCTGAGGTAAACAGGATGAAGTTTAATAAAGTCAAATGCAAAGTGCTCCACTTAGGAAGGAACAATCAGTTTCACACATACAGAATGGGAAGAGACAGTCTAGGAAGGAGTATGGCGGAAAGGGATCTAGGGGTTATAGTGGACCACAAGCTAAATATGAGTCAACAGTGTGATGCTGTTGCAAAAAAAGCAAACATGATTCTGGGATCCCCCCTCCTTTCTCCCACCAACTCCTGGTGGATCAAGATCCAACCCCCTTGGATCTAAAAACAAGGAAAAATCAATCAGGTTCTTAAAAAGAAGGCTTTTAATTAAAGAAAAAGGTAAAAATCATCTCTGTAAAATCAGGATGGAAAATAACTTTACAGGGTAATCAAACTTAAAGAGCCCAGAGGACCCCCCTCTAGCCTTAGGTTCAAAGTTACAGCAAACAGAGGTAAACACCCTAGTAAAAGGTACATTTACAAGTTGAGAAAACAAAGATAAAACTAACACGCCTTGCCTGGCTGTTTACTTACAAGTTTGAAATATGAGAGACTTGTTCAGAAAGATTTGGAGAGCATGGATTGATGTCTGGTCCCTCTCAGTCCCAAGAGCGAACTCTCCCCAAAAACAAAGAGCACAAACAAAAGCCTTCCCCCCACCAATTTTTGAAAGTATCTTGTCCCCTTATTGGTCCCTTGGGTCAGGTGTCAGCCAGGTTACCTGAGCTTCTTAACCCTTTACAGGTAAAAGGATTTTGGAGTCTCTGGCCAGGAGGGATTTTATAGCATTGTACACAGGAGGGCTGTTACCCTTCCCTTTATAGTTATGACAGAGCAACTCATTTGAAGTGATTCCTAGACCCATACATTTGTTGAAAATAAATTATCAGCTAAAAGCATATCACCAGGAACACTTAATTATTAATTCTAGGAGATGAATCAGTTTAGGCTAAACATGAATACAATGTGTAACAGCTTTTTGTCCTCTGTTTTTTCATGCATTTTGATATTTGTCCTTTTTAAAATGTTAAAATTACAGTAGAAGTGTATATTTAAAAATCACTACTATGGTAAATGAATAGAACAGCTGGAGTAATTTGTTTTATTGGATCAGATTGACTATGTAAATGAGCATACTCTCATTAACATTAATTATGTGGTACCTATCAGTTTGATTTTCTAAATACTGGATTTAGTGCATTTTGTGTTTGAACAGTACAATCTCTTTCCATTCTTCCAGAATTTGCAATGCATGAATAATAACTAAAGAATGTCAGGAATGTACACTCATGAGAATTTAGTGCTGAAATCCCTTGAATCAAATGACATAATCAAATAGAATGGATAAGAGGTACCCGAAGAGACTATTTAAACTGATTAAGAATGTAGTGAATGAAATCATGCAATCCGTCAAATCTAAGATATATAGCATGAAAATATAAACCATTTTCAAAGCCTGTATTCTGCTAGAAAATGGCTCTACCAGATACCCTACTCACATAAAAAAGCACATGAAAAGGGACTGCCTGATTGAATTTTTTTTTCTTTTTTCTTTCCATATAAGTGTTACACTCTATAGGTGCACTACCTTTTCTAGTTAAAGTCTAAAACTGCTTTTGAAACGACCCTGGAATAAATACCTCACCGTTTTGAAGACTGGAAACCTGCAGTTGTTTGGATTAGATCTTTTGAGCAATGGGTGTTCTTCTTCGAGTGCTTGCTCATATCGATTCCAATTAGGTATGCGCGCGCCGCGTGCACGATCATCGGAGAATTTTCTACCCTAGCAACACCCGGTGGGTCGGCTGTGGAGCCCCCTGGAGTGGCGCCTTCATGGCACTGGATATATACCCCAGCCGACCCAGCGCCCCCTCAGTTCCTTCTTACCGCCCTGACGGTTGTTGGAACTGTGGAGCGCGGCATAGCTGTTCCCCACTCTCCCTAGCTTATCCTGTTAATTCTGTAGATAGTTGTAGTTATAGTTGTTGTATAGTGTTAGATAGTTATTCATCTTCATTTTTAATAGTTATAAATAGTTAGCGGGGGTTAAGGGGGTTATTCTCCCCCTTTTTCCCCCCGGCGCATAGCCGGGCTCATGCCCAAGGCTCCTGGCTTTAAGCCGTGCGCGTCCTGCGCTAAGCCTATGCCCACGAGTGATCCGCACGACTCGCGTCTGAAGTGCCTCGGAGAGTCCCATCAGACAGATAAGTGTAAGATCTGTAAGGCCTTCAGACCGAGAACCAAAAAGGAGCGGGACTTTAGGCTTAGGCAGCTCCTCATGGAGGCGGCACTTAGCCCGGATCCTCCCTCGGCGCGCCCTGCCCCGGCACCGAGCGCCTCGGTGCGCAGCGCCCCTGCGGCACCGACCGGTACTGCACCGCGGGCAGAATCGGACAAGGCCTCAAGGCACCGGCCTCCTTCCGCACCGCGCCCGCCACAGGGGCCTCGGCGCCGGTCCCTGTCTCCGGGACACAAGAAGTCCCGCAAGGCGCAGGAGACTGCTGTCCTGAACACGCCGGCTCCCCCGGTGCCGGGGGTAGAGCCGCATCAGCCTTTGGACCGCCAGAAGCAAGTGCCTGCTACACCGTCGACTCCGGCACCGCGGCCGTTGAGTCCGGTGCGGACTGAATCACCACCTCGGTCGGCGGTGGAGCCTTGTCTTCCCTTCACTCCAGAGACCTTCGCGACGGCGAGAGACCTTATTGCTCTCACGGAGCCGGCACTGCCCCAACCTCCGGCACCGTCGGCTCCTCGCGCAGTACAATCCAGGGGCAAGCCTGCCCTGGTGCGCCCGCCGTCTCCGGACGTGGACTCACGGCACCGCTCCAGGTCTCGGAGCAGGTCCCGACGCCGCTTGCAGTCCTGGCGCCGACTATCGCCTCGGCACCGGTTGTACTTGCGGCCAAGATCTTCTTCGCGGCACCGCTCTATATCTCGGCACCGTCACGATCATCGGTACCGATCGGACTCAAGACGTAGTTCTCGGCACCAGTACGAGCGCAGCTCGAGTTCAAGGGGCCGCTCCCGGTACCAGGTCTACTCGCGGTCGTCGTCGTCTAGGTCAAGATCCGGATCTCGGCACCGGCATGGGCACCGGCACCGAACCCGATCCCGGTACCGCTCACCGGCACCGCGCAGGGACCGATCACCTCAGGACCGGCACCGTATCATCCTGAGCCGATTTTGACGCGTTCGGCACTGCCTTGGCCCTCGAGATCAGCATCTCGTTCCTCCGATGGGGCCTCCAGATCGGCATACCCTCCTCAGGGTCAGGCTGCTGCGGCTGACTTGGGCCACTGGCAGGAGGTGGCCGAGGACCCTGCACAGGGACCTGCGCACTGGTCGTTCTGGACCCCGTGGGCGTATCACCAGGCACAGGGGGCTCCACCATCAGCCTCTCACTCGGCACGCTCTGAGTCCAGGGTCCCGGAGGCCACTATCTCCCGCCCTCCCCCAGGGGGCATGCAGGCTCCCGTGCCTACACCACCTGAGGCTCTGGACCCAGGGGCAGGCGACGCTCCGCTTCAGGGACCCCTGGAGCAGGACCCACCATTGGACCCCTTGCCACCTGAGGCATCCTCCTAATCTTCCCCAGATGAGGCGGTGGCGGGCACAACCGCCACAGGTCCGCCCCCGATAGATCTTCGTGCCCACCAGGACCTATTACGTAGGGTGGCGCGTAATATGGATCTCCAGGCGGAGGAGATAGTAGAGGTACAGGACCCGGTGGTGAGCATCCTCTCGGCTGATGCCCCATCCAGGGTGGCATTACTTCTGATACGCACGATTCAGGCTAATGCCACTACAATATGGCAAACTCCTGCCTCTGTTCCACCCACAGCCAGAGGGGTGGAAAGGAAGTACTTTGTCCCGTCCAAGGACTACGAGTACCTATATACTCATCCCCAACCGTGTTCACTAGTGGTGTCATCGGTGAACGCACGGGAGCGTCACGGCCAGCAGGCTGCAGCGCCCAAATCGAAGGACGCTAAGCGCTTCGATTTGTTTGGGCGTAAGGTGTATTCAGCGGGAGGGCTACAACTCAGAGCAGCTAACCAGCAGGCGCTCTTGAGCCGCTACAACTTTAATTCCTGGAACTCTATGGGGAAATTTAAAGAGTTGGTTCCCCAAGACTCAAGGGAAGAGTTCGGGGCCCTAGTGGAGGAGGGTAAGAAGGTGGCACGGACCTCCTTACAGGCCTCCTTGGACATAGCGGACTTGGCCGCGAGGACGCTGGCCTCAGGTATTGCCATGCGGCGAGTCTCCTGGCTCCAGGTCTCGGGCTTGCCGCCGGAACTGCAGCAGACCCTGCAGGATTTACCCTTTGAGGGCCACAGGCTGTTCTCGGAGAAGACGGACTCTCGGCTGCAGAGCCTCAAGGACTCGAGAACGATCATGTGCTCCCTGGGGATGCATGTCCCAGGGCCCCAGTGCAGACCCTTTAGGCCCCAGCCTCAAAGGTTCTACCCTCCCCCGCCTCGTCAGAGACAGGACTTTGCCAGAAGGCGGGGCCGAGGTGGTAGGCGAAGGTCGACCGGCCCTCAACCCAGTCAGAACCAGGGGCTGCCTAGGCCACCTTCAGGCCCTAGGCAGAACTTTTGAAGGTGCGGTCGAGGACGGCGCCCCAGCCAGTACCCAGGATCCATCTCCCTCCTTTCGGGATCGCCTCTCCCGTTTCCACCGTGCTTGGTCCCTTATAACCTCGGACCGTTGGGTCCTTCGCACGGTGGAGGGGGGATACGCTCTCCAGTTTTCTTCACCCCCCCCTCCCACCCTCCCTCCCCGTCCCTCTTCAGGGACCCTTCTCATGAGCATCTCCTTACACAGGAGGTTTTTGGGCTCCTCTCTATGGGGGCCATAGAGGAGGTCCCGCCAGAGTTAAGGGGCAGGGTTTTTTATTCCCGCTACTTCCTGATCCCCAAGTCAAATAGGGGTCTGCGACCCATCTTAGACTTACGCGGACTCAACAAATTCATAGTAAAGTTGAAGTTCCGCATGGTATCATTGGGGACCATTATCCCTTCCCTGGATCCTGGAGACTGGTTCGCCGCCCTCGACATGAAGGACGCATATTTTCATATAGCGATCTATCCGCCTCACAGGCGCTTCCTGCGATTTGTCGTAAACAAGGTGCACTACCAATTTGCAGTCCTTCCCTTCGGCTTGTCCTCGGCTCCCAGAGTGTTCACAAAATGTATGGCTGTCGTGGCAGCATACCTTCGTCGACAAGGGATACAGGTGTTCCTGTACTTAGACGACTGGCTAGTACGCGGCCGCACCAGAGACCAAGTTCAAGCTCACGTCCACATAATAATACAAACATTCCACGAGTTGGGCATTCTACTCAACAAAGAGAAGTCCACTCTAGAGCCAACCCAGAGGATAGAGTTTATTGGAGCAGTCCTAGACTCCAGACCTGCCCGAGCTATTCTACCAGACAATCGCTTTCATACCGTCACAAGCGTCATTCGAGGGCTCAGGGCCTTTCCGATGACCACAATAAGGACGTGCCTTGCCCTGTTGGGTCACATGGCCTCTTGCACTTACGTAACCAGGCATGCCAGACTGCGGCTTCGCCCACTTCAGGCCTGGGTATCATCGGTGTACCGTCCTTATCGGGACAACCTAAACATGGTGGTCACGGTTCCGAGCTCGGTCTTGACCTCCCTCACCTGGTGGCTGGATCACAAGGCGGTTTGCGCAGGAGTGCCGTTTCACGCCCCACAACCCTCCCTACACCTGGTCACAGACGCTTCATCTCTAGGATGGGGCGCTCACCTCGGGGAGCACCATACCCAGGGCCTGTGGACCGCACCCCAACTAGCCCTGCACATCAATGTTCGAGAGCTGATGGCGGTGCGCCTGGCGTGCCAGGCATTTCTCAATCTCCTACAGGGCCGTTGTGTGTTAGTTCTCACCGACAACACCACGGCCATGTTTTACATCAACAAGCAAGGAGGAGCCCGCTCGTCGCTTCTGTGCCAAGAGGCCATTCGCCTGTGGGACTTCTGCATCGCCCACTCGATACATCTCACGGCATCGTTTCTTCCTGGAGTCCAGAATACACTAGCGGACCATCTCAGCAGGTCCTTCCAGACACACGAGTGGTCAATTCGCCCAGACATCATCTATTCTGTCTTCCAGAGGTGGGGATTTCCCCAGGTCGACTTGTTTGCATCTCGAGCCAACAGGAAGTGCCATGCATTCTGCTCCCTACAAGGGCGAGCTCTGGGCTCTCTGTCGGACGCGTTCCTTCTACCCTGGAAAGACCACCTGTTCTACGCTTTCCCTCCATTTCCACTGGTCCACAGGGTACTGCTCATGCTCCGCAGAGACCAGGCACGGGTAATTCTAGTCGCTCCAGCTTGGCCAAGGCAGCACTGGTACACTACACTGTTGGAGCTATCGGTTCAAACCCCGATCACACTTCCCTTGTGTCCAGATCTCATCTCTCAGGACCACGGCCGACGATGTCACCCCGACCTGCAATCGCTCCACCTCACGGCGTGGATGCTCCATGGCTGAATCAGACAGAGCGGCAATGCTCGCAGTCCGTCCAGCAGATTCTGCTGGGAAGTAGAAAGCCCTCTACACGGACCACTTACTTAGCCAAGTGGAAGCGGTTCTCCTGTTGGTGCGAGCAGCGAGCCACGTCCCCCTTGCAGGCGCCTATTCCTCTCATACTTGAATATCTCCTATCCCTAAAACAGCAGGGCTTGGCGATACCTTCGATCAGGGTTCACCGCGCCGCTATTTCGGCATTCCACCCAGGAGAACTTGCTTCCTCGGTCTTCTCTAACCCGATGGTCGTTAGATTCCTCATGGGCTTAGACCGACTGTACCCACAGCAACGCCAGCCGGTTCCGACGTGGGATCTCAACCTGGTTCTCTCCAAGCTCACAGGGCCACCGTTCGAGCCATTGGCTACCTGTTCACTCCTGTACCTATCCTGGAAGACAGCCTTCCTTGTAGCCATCACCTCAGCACGGCGCGTTTCTGAACTCAGGGCGCTTACGTCAGAGCCCCCATACACTGTTTTCCATAAGGACAAGGTGCAGCTTCGCCCCCACCCTGCCTTTCTTCCCAAGGTAGTCTCACCTTTTAACGTGAACCAGGATATATTTCTCCCGGTCTTCCATCCTAAGCCGCACGCTACTCGCCAAGACCAGCGTTTGCATTCTTTGGACGTACGCAGGGCCCTGGCTTTCTATATTGACCGTACAAAGCCGTTTAGGAAGACGACACAACTCTTCGTTGCAGTGGCCGACCGGATGAAAGGCTCACCAGTCTCCTCACAGTGCCTGTCCTCTTGGATCACGTCCTGTATTCGTGCTTGCTACGACCTGGCCGGTGTCCCGACGCTACGCCTCACCGCTCACTCCACGAGGGCCCAGGCCTCCTCGACTGCCTTCCTGGCTCAAGTCCCGATCCAGGATATTTGTAGAGCTGCAGTTTGGTCATCAGTCCACACATTCGCCGCTCACTATGCACTGGTGCAGCAATCCAGAGACGATGCTGCATTCGGGTCAGCGGTTTTGCACACAGCAATGTCTCACTCCGACCCCACCACCTAGGTAGGCTTGGGAGTGTCACCTAATTGGAATCGATATGAGCAAGCACTCGAAGAAAAGACGGTTACTCACCGTTGTAACTGTTCTTCGAGATGTGTTGCTCATATCCATTCCAAACCCGCCCCCCTTCCCCACTGTCGGAGTAGCCGGCAAGAAGGAACTGAGGGGGCGCTGGGTCGGCTGGGGTATATATCCAGCGCCATGAAGCCGCCACTCCAGGGGGCTCCACAGCCGACCCACCGGGTGTTGCTAGGGTAGAAAATTCTCCGACGATCGTGCACGCGGCGCGCGCACACCTAATTGGAATGGATATGAGCAACACATCTCGAAAAACAACAGTTACAACGGTGAGTAACCGTCTTTTCTTTCCAGCCCTGCATACAGGTGGATGGGTCAAAGGGTGTAAATCCATTGGGACATATAATAAATATAGATGAGCTCAGTTTACAATTTGAGCATTTAAATGTTTTCCTAATGTTGGACAGAAAATATCTTTCTGTAGTTGTAGATAGTACCCAGCAACCAGTGGAGGTTGGACCTTACTAGGGAGGTTTATTTCCCATCAGATCAGAAGGACACCTGTGCCTCCATTCAATACTTCCTCCACATCCCCTGATGCGGCAGCTTGTTGCCTTGAGGAGGTGGCAGTGTGTGACTTGGTGAGATCATACAGGCTGCATGCACATGTGGTGGAGTGGAGACAGCTGATGCAGTTTTAATAGTCGCAATCCCACTATGCTGACCTATGATTCTGGAGTAGGAGCAGAAGCACAGAATGGGACTACATTGTCATTCTGACCTGGGATAAGGGGCTGTGGCTCCAGAACTTCTGATGATGGACACCTTCATGAAACTATGTGAGGAGCTTCCCTGACCCTTCAGTGCCAAGGCATGCAAATGAGAGAGACCATACATTTCCCCAGAAGCAGGTAGCTATTGCTATCTGGAAGCAGTCTACCTTAGACAGCAATCGGTTGGTGGCTAACCAATTTGGCATTCGTCAGTCAATTGCTGGTGCTGTAGTGATGGAGGTTTGTGAGGCAGTTATTGCTGTGATTTACGTAAGGGTGGTAAAGATTGCTAATGTTCCCAAAATAACTGGCTTTGAGAGAAAGAGGCACCGGAACTGTGCTGGGGCCATTGATGGCACATATGCACATTAGCTGCCCCCACAAGATGCACATCAGAGTCAGCTGGAAAGGATACTTACTCGCTCATTATGTGGGCCTTGGTTGAACACAGAGGGAGGTTCATCCATGCCAACATGGGATACAGATGCAATGTATGATGCCAGGGGATTCTTGAGGTCTGGTGTTTACATATTTGGATAACAAGGAACTTTATTCCTTCCCAATAACAATTATGAATGTGGTGTTTTTATGCCAAGTTATTTTAGGAGACCCAGCCTATTCTCTGCTGTCCTGGCTTATGAAGCCCTACCTAGATCATAGAATCATAGAACTGGAAGGGACCTCGAGAGGTCATCTAGTCCAGTCCCCTGCACTCAAGGCAGGACTAAGTATTATCTAGACCAGGGGTCGGCAACCTATGGCACGCGTGCCAAACACGGCACGCGAGCCGATTTTGAATGGCACTCGGCTGCCTGCCGCGGTTCCGACCCCACAGCCGCACTCAGCCCCCCCGCCCACCGCTCTCCCCTGCTGCGGCAGGAGGCAGAAGCTCCGTCCTGCAGCAGCCAAGCTCCCCCCCTCCTTCCCCCAGCCGTGGTGCAGCCTGCTTTCCTGCCCCTCCTCCTCTCCTTCCCTGCGCTGGCCCTTGCAAAGGGAGGGGGGAGGAGTGGCAGCGTGCTCGCTGCTCTGCAAAAGCCCCGCGGCTCCGCTCTCCCGGCCGGAGCTCCAGCCGGCGCGCGGCAGCCCCTTGCTAAAGCCGGCCCTGGGTAAAGGAGGCAGAGAAGAGGTAGGGACGGGCCTTGGGGCAGGGGGTGGACCAGGACATATCCCTTCCAGCCCCCTGCCGTGAGCCACTCAGGGCAGGGGGCTGGGAGCACCCCCACGAGCCGAGCACCCCAGCCCTCTGCCCTGAACCTCCCCCACACCCAGCCTTCTGCCCTGCACCTCCACACACACCCCAGCCCTCTGCCCTGACCTACCCCACCCTCAGCCTTCTGCCGTGCACCCCCCACACCCCTCCAGTCCTCTGCTCTGACCTCTGAAGCCCCCCACACCCCCAGCCTTCTGCCCTGCACCCCCCCACACCTCCAGCCCTCTGCCCTGACGTCTGAAGCCCCCCCACCCCGAGCCTTCTGCCCTGCACCCCCCCACACTCCCAGCACTCTGCCCTGACCTCTGAAGCCCTCCACACCCACCCTTCTAGGGGTGTGGGGGGCTTCAGAGGTCAGGCCCCACTCAGCCCGCTGCCGGTCTAGGTGAACAGAATGCCAGGCTGGCAGCGAGCTGAGCAGACTGGTGGCATAAGATCAGCATTTTAATTTAATTTTAAATGAAGCTTTTTAAATATTTTGAAAACCTTGTTTACTTTACATACAATAGTTTAGTTATATAATATATAGACTTATAGAGAGAGACCTTCTAAAAATCGTTAAAATGTATTACTGGGACGCGAAACCTTAAATTAAACTAAATAAATGAAGACTCGTCACACCGCTTCTGAAAGGTTGCCTACCCCTGATCTAGACCATCCCTGACAGGTGTTTGTCCAACCTGCTTTTAAAAATCCCCAATGATGGAGATTCCACCGCCTCCCTAGGCAATTTATTCCAATGCTTAACCACTCTGACAGTTAGGAAGTTTTTCCTAATGTCCAACCTAAAATGCCCTTGCTGCAATTTAAGCCCATTGCTTCTTGTCCTATCCTCAGAGCTTAAGAAGAACAATTTTTCTCCCTCCTCCTTGTAACAACCATTTGAAAACTGTTATCATGTCTCCTTGGTCTTCTCTTCTCCAGACTAAACAAACCCAATTTTTTCAATCTTCCCTCATAAGTCATGTCTTCTAGACCTTTAATCATTTTTGTTGCTCTTCTCTGGACTGTCTCCAATTTCTCCACATCCTTCCTGAAATGTGGCACCCAGAACTGGACACAATACTCCAGTTGAGGCCTAATCAGTGTGGAGTAGAGCGGAAGAATTACTTCTCATCTCTTGCTTACAATACTCCTGCTAATACATCCCAAAATAAAGTTTGCTTTTTTTGCAACAGCATTACACTGTTGACTCATATTTAGCTTGTGATCCACTATGACCCCCAGATCCTTTTCCGCAGTACTCCTTCCTAGGCAGTCATTTACCATTTTGTATGTGCGCAACTAATTGTTCCTTCCTAAGTGGAGTACTTTGCATTTGTCCTTATTGAATTTCATCCTATTTACTTCAGACCATTTCTCCAGTTTGTCCAGATCATTTTGAATTTTAATCCTATCTTCCAAAGCAACCCCTCCCAGCTTTGTATCGTCCGCAAACTTTATAAGTGTACTCTCTATGCCATTTTCTAAATCATTGATGAAGATATTGAACAGAACCGGACCCAGAACCGATCCCACTCGTTATGCCCTTCCAGCATGACTGTGAATCACTGATGCACCCACCTTATAGTAGTTCCATCTAGGTTGTATTTCCCTAGTTTGTTTATGAGAAGGTCATGCAAGACCATATCAAAAGCCTTAGTAAAGTCAAGATATACCACATCTACCGCTTCCCCCCCATCCACAAGGCTTGTTACCCTGTCAAAGAAAGCTGTCAGGTTGGTTTGACACCATTTGTTCTTGACAAATCCCTGCTGACTGTTATTTATTCCCTTATTATCTTCTAGGTGTTTGCAAATTGATTGCTTAATTATTTGCGCCATTATCTTTCCGGGTACAGAAATCAAGCTGACTGGTCTGTAATCCCCTTGGTTGTCCTTATTTCCCTTTTTATATATGGGCACTATATTTGCCCTTTTCCAGTCTTCTGGAATGTCTCATATTCCATGACTTTTCAAAGATAATTGCTAATGGTTCAGATATCTCCTCAGTCAGCTCCTTGAGTATTCTAGGATGAATTTCATCAGGCCCTGGTGATTTGAAGACATCTAACTTGTCAAAGTAATTTTTGACTTGTTCTTTCCCTATTTTAGACTCTGATCCTACCTCATTTTCACTGGCATTCACTATTTTAGACATCCAATTGCCACCAACCTTCTTGGTGAAAACCAAAACGAATAAGTCATTAAGCACCTCTGCCATTTCCACATTTTCTGTTATTGTCTTCCCCCCTGCATTGAGTAACGGGCCTACTCTGTCCTTGGTCTTCCTCTTTCTTCTAATGTATTTGTAGAATGTTTTCTTGTTTCCTTTTATGTCCCTAGCTAGTTTGATCTCATTTTGTGCCTTGGATTTTCTAATTTTGTCCCTACATACTTGAGTTATTTGTTTATATTCATCCTTTGTAATTTGACCGAGTTTCCACTTTTTGTAGGACTCTTTTTAGAATTTTAGATCATTGAAGATCTTCTGGTTAAGCCAGCATGGTCTCTTGCCATACTTCCTATCTTTCCTATGCAGTGGGATAGTTTGCTCTTGTGCCCTTAATAATGTCTCTTTGAAAAACTGCTAACTGTCTTCAATTGTTTTTCCCCTTAGACTTGCTTCCCATGGGATTTTATCTACCTTTCCTAAAGTCTGCCTTCTTGAAATCCATTGTCTTTATTGTGCTGTTCTCTCTCCTACCATTCCTTAGAATCATGAACTGTACCATTTCATGATCACTTTCACCTAAGCTGCCTTCCACTTTCAAATTCTCAACCAGTTCTTCCCTATTTGTCAAAATCAAATCTAGAGCAGCCTCCTCCCAGTAGCTTTCTCCACCAATAAAAAATTGTCTCCAATACATTCCAAGAACTTGTTGGATAATCTGTGCCCTGCTGTATTATTTTCCCAGCAGATGTCTGGGTAGTTGAAGTCCCCCATCACCACCAAGTACTGTGCTTTGGATAATTTTGTTAGTTGGTTAAAAAAACAACAACCCTCATCCACCTCTTCTTCCTAGTTAGGTGGTCTGTAATAGATCCCTATCATGACATCACCCTTGTTTTTTACCCCTTTTATCCTTACCCAGAGATGTGAAAGGATGTGGTAAAAGAAGTTTTAATTACACACTGAGCAGTCGTAGGATGGTGGTGGAATGTGCAGTTGGCTGACAATGCAAAATGGTGCTGCTTATAAACCTATTTTGATGCCAGAGTATAAAATGTCATTTGTGTTATTGGAGCATGCTATATGCTGCACAGCATATTTGAGGATAAGGGGGAGAACTTTCACCAGAAGTGGTTCAAAAACATTGCTGGCATACAGGCCAGGTACAGGCAACCAGAAAGAGTGCCTCTGATAACGGGCTGGGACCAGGTGAGTGAGGGAAGCAAGGGATCTTTGTGTGCCCATATCCTTGCTTTGCAGGGAGAAAATGCCCGTGGAATTGTGCTACTGTGGAGTGGCGTGATTGACCTGTATTGTACATATGAATTATGCATATCAATTTGTTGTTTGTTAATCTGACTTTATTAAAAACTTTGCCTTGAATTTCATGTGTCTGTTGCCCAAGTACTCACAGCAGTTGATTGTGCAACCAAATATTTTATTTACCAAAAACAAATCAAAACAACAACAACAAAACTATATTCCAGCTGACACTGCATTAGGCAAAGTGCTGTCAAAATCTATAGTGAGGTGTAAATAGAACTGACAATAAAGCCAATTAGTGCAATATAATGGGAAATGGAATTGCACATTGCCAGTATACCTGTTCTCCTTTCCCCATGGGTACATGGAGATAGAGGAACAGAATACTCAGGCCCTCTCAGGCCCGGGCCACTTCCAGCTTTTGAGGCCCCTAGCCATAATAAAAATAAAAAATGACAACACATGAAAACAAAACAAGGCACCAAAAAAAGAGTGAGACATAATTTGAATATTTTTTTATTTAACAAATGCTTTTCTAGCCTTTTTCTGTGCAAATGCACTAATTATTGAGGAAAAATCTAGCTTTTGTGTGCATAAAAACAAGTTGCGAAACTTATCAAATGCCAAAAAATTAACAAGTGTCTAAATTTGAGGCCCCCTTTGAGCTTGAGGCCCAGGCCAAGTGGCCCTCCTGGACCCCCCTCTGATTGGCCCTGCGTATACTTCTACTCCAGGAGGACTTTGGTTGGCTCATTCCCCAGCCAGAATTCTCCCATAGCTGCAGTGGCTCCATGACGTGGTGTGAAGAGATGGCCATCTAAATTATTATACTGGGGCATGATGTAATGGCGTGGCCTACGTAGGTGCAGATGCTAGAACTGGGGTCTGCTTCCTGCTGGCCATCAGGGGTTCTCAAACTGGGGGTTGGGACCCCGCAGGGGGTCGCAAGGTTATTACATGGGTGGTTACAAGCTGTTAGCCTCCACCCCAAATCCCACTTTGCATCCAGCATTTATAATGGTGAACATAAGAACGGCCGTACTGGGCCAGACCAAGGTCCATCTCGCCCAGTATCCTGTCTACCAACAGTGGCCAATGCCAGGTACCCCAAAGGGAGTGAACCTAACAGCTAATGATCAAGTGATCTCTCTCCTGCCATCCATCTCCACCCTCTGACAAACAGAGGCTAGGGACACCATTCCTTACCCATCGTGGCTATTAGCCATTAATGGACTTAACCACCATGAATTTATCCAGTTCTCTTTTAAATGCTGTTATAGTCCTAACCTTCACAACCTCCTCAGGTAAGGAGTTCCACAAGTTGACTGTGTGCTGCGTGAAGAAGAACTTCCTTGTATTTGTTTTAAACCTGCTGCCTATTAATTTCATTTGGTGACCCCTAGTTCTTGTATTACGGGAATAAGTAAATAACTTTTCCTTATCCACTTTCTCCACATCACTCATGATTTTATATACCTCTATCATATCCCCCCTTAGTCTCCTCTTTTCCAAGCTGAAAAGTCCTAGCCTCTTTAATCTCTCCACATATGGGACCCTTTCCAAACCCCTAATCATTTTAGTTGCCCTTCTCTGAACCTTTTCTAATGCCAGTATATCTTTTTTGAGATGAGGAGACCACATCTGTACGCAGTATTCAAGATGTGGGCGTACCATCGATTTATATAAGGGCAATAATATATTCTCCGTCTTATTCTCTATCCCCTTTTTAATGATTCCTAACATCCTGTTTGCTTTTTTGACCGCCTCTGCACACTGCGTGGACATCTTCAGAGAACTATCCACAAGGACTCCAAGATCTTTTTCCTGATTAGTTGTAGCTAAATTAGCCCCCATCATATTGTATGTATAGTTGGGGTTATTTTTTCCAACGTGCATTACTTTACATTTATCCACATTAAATTTCATTTGCCATTTTGTTGCCCAATCACTTAGTTTTGTAAGATCTTTTTGAAGTTCTTCACAGTCTGCTTTGGTCTTAACTATCTTGAGCAGTTTAGTACCATCTGCAAACTTTGTCGCCTCACTTTTTACCCCTTTCTCCAGATCATTTATGAATAACTTTAATAGGATTGGTCCTAGGACTGACCCTTGGAGAACACCACTAGTTACCCCTCTCCATTCTGAGAATTTACCATTAATTCCTACCCTTTGTTCCCTGTCTTTTAACCAGTTCTCAATCCATGAAAGGACCTTCCCTTTTATCCTATGACAACCTAATTTACATAAGAGCCTTTGGTGAGGGACCTTGTCAAAGGCTTTCTGGAAATCTAAGTACACTATGTCCACTGGATCCCCCTTGTCCACATGTTTGTTGACCCCTTCAAAGAACTCTAATAGATTAGTAAGACACGATTTCCCTTTACAGAAACCATGTTGACTTTTGCCCAACAGTTTATGTTCTTCTATGTGTCTGACAATTTTATTCTTTACTATTGTTTCAACTAATTTGCCCGGTACCGATGTTAGACTTACCAGTCTGTAATTGCCGGGATCACCTCTAGAGCCCTTTTTAAATATTGGCGTTACATTTGCTATTTTCCAGTCATTGGGTACAGAAGCCGATTTAAAGGACAGGTTACAAACCCTAGTTAATAGTTCCGCAACTTCACATTTGAGTTCTTTCAGAACTCTTGGGTGAATGCCATCTGGTCCCGGTGACTTGTTAATGTTATCTTTATCAATTAATTCCAAAACCTCCTCTAGTGACACTTCAATCTGTGACAGTTCCTCAGATTTGTCACCTACAAAAGCCGGCTCAGGTTTGGGAATCTCCCCAACATCCTCAGCCGTGAAGACTGAAGCAAAGAATTCGTTTAGTTTCTCCACAATGCCTTTATCGTCGTTAAGCGCTCCTTTTCTGTCTCGATCATCGAGGGGCCCCACTGGTTGTTTAGCAGGCTTCCTGCTGCTGATGTACTTAAAAAACATTTTGTTATTACCTTTTGAGTTTTTGGCTAGCCGTTCTTCAAACTCCTCTTTGGCTTTTCTTATTACATTTTTACACTTAATTTGGCAGTGTTTATGCACCTTTCTATTTGCCTCACTAGGATTTGACTTCCACGTTTTAAAGGAAGTCTTTTTATCTCTCACTACTTTTACATGGTTGTTAAGCCACGGTGGCTCTTTTTTAGTTCTTTTACTGTGTTTCTTAATTTGGGGTATACATTTAAGTTGGACCTCTATTATGGTGTCTTTAAAAAGCGCCCATGCAGCTTGCAGGGATTTCACTTTAGTCACTGTACCTTTTAGTTTCTGTTTAACTAACCCCCTCATTTTTGCATAGTTCCCCTTTTTGAAATTAAATGCCACAGTGTTGGGCTGTTGAGATGTTTTTCCCACCACAGGGATGTTAAATGTTGTTATATTATGGTCACTATTTCCAAGCGGTCCTGTTATAGTTACCTCTTGGACCAGCTCCTGCGCTCCACTCAGGACTAAATCTAGAGTTGCCTCTCCCCTTGTGGGCTCCCGTACCTGCTGCTCCAAGAAGCAGTCATTTAAAGTATCGAGAAATTTTGTCTCTGCATTTCGTCCTGAGGTGACATGTTCCCAATCAATATGGGGATAATTAAATCCCCCACTATTATTGAGTTTTTAATTGTGATAGCCTCTCTAATTTCCCTTAGCATTTCATCATCACTATCACTGTCCTGGTCAGGTGGTCGATAATAGATCCCTAACGTTATATTCTTATTAGAACATGGAATTACTATCCATAGAGATTCTATGGAACATGTGGATTCACTTAAGATTTTTACTTCATTTGATTCTACATTTTCTTTCACATATAGTGCCACTCTCCCCCTCTCCCCGCATGACCTGTTCTGTCCTTCCGATATATTTTGTACCCCGGAATGATTGTGTCCCATTGATTGCCCTCAGTCCACCAGGTTTCTGTGATACCTATTATATCAATATCCTCCTTTATCACGAGGCACTCTAGTTCACCCATCTTATTATTTAGACTTCTAGCATTTGTGTACAAGCACTTTAAAAACTTGTCACTGTTTATTTATCTGCCCTTTTCTGATGTGTCCGATTCTTTATGTGAATGTTTCTCATCTGATCTGGCCCTTACATTATCCTCTTCCATCCTCTGTTCCTGACTAGAACCTAGAGAATCTCTATCAATAGACTGTCTTCTAGGAGAAGTCTCTGTCCGATCCACGTGCTCCTCTGCAGCAGTCGGCTTTCCCCCATCTCCTAGTTTAAAAACTGCTCTGCAACCTTTTTAATGTTTAGTGCCAGCAGTCTGGTTCCACTTTGGTTTAGGTGGAGCCCATCCTTCCTGTATAGGCTCCCCCATCCCAAAAGTTTCCCCAATTCCTAATGAATCTAAACCCCTCCTCTCTACACCATCGTCTTATCCACACATTGAGACTCTGAAGCTCTGCCTGCCTACCTGGCCCTGCGCGTGGAACTGGGAGCATTTCTGAGAATGCCACCATAGAGGTCCTGGATTTCAGTCTCTTCCCTAGCAGCCTAAATTTGGCCTCCAGGACATCTCTCCTACCCTTCCCTATGACATTGGTACCTACATGTACCACGACCACCGGCTCCTCCCCAGCACTACACATAAGTCTATCCAGATGCCTCGAGAGATCCGCAACCTTCGCACCAGGCAGGCAAGTCACCATATGGTTCTCCCGGTCATCACAAATCCAGCTATCTATGTTTCTAATAATTGAATCTCCCATTACTAACACCTGCCTTTTCCTAGTGACTGGAGTTCCCTCCCCCAGAGAGGTAACCTCAGTGCGAGAGGATACCCTAACACCATCTGGAAGGAGGGTCCCAACTATGGGAAGGTTTCCCTCTGCTCCCGTTGATTGCTCTGCTTCCCTGGGCCTTTCATCCTCCTCAACAGCGCAGGGGCTGTCTGACCGGAGGTGGGACAATTCTACAGTGTCCCGGAAAGCCTCATCAACATACCTCTCTGCCTCCCTTAGCTCCTCCAGTTCCACCACTCTGGCCTCCAAAGCCCATACGGTCTCTGAGGGCCAGGAGCTCCTTGCACCAAATGCACACATACGGCACCCGCCCACAGGGCAGGTAATCATACATGCTGCACTCAGCGCAATAAACTGGATAGCCCCCACTCTGCTGCTGGGCTTCTGCCTGCATGGTCTCCTAGTTAATGAAAGGGTGTTGTTTAAATCAGGAAGTTTTGACTGTAGTTTAGTTTATAGTTTTAAAGAAAACAGCACGGGGCCCTTGCCCCCTTCCCACTCCCCTTCCAAACTCCCTTGCAAAACTCTCTGTTAGCAGCCCCTGGTCGCAAAGCTCCCTGGTCGCTTGCGCACTACTTTATAAAGCCCTGGCCTGCTTAATAGCCCCACTCACTGACTAAGGCTCAGCTAATTAACAGAGGCTTCTAGCTTTCAAACCTTCCTTTGAAGCTCACAGCTTCCAACTGCCAGCCACAGCACACAGTCCTTCAAACAACCAAACAACCAAACAGACGGACAAACACAAGCTCAGCACACAGCGAGTAACCCCCAAACACAAACACACACACACTACAGACAGTCACTTACCCCAAGGGTGCTTTATTTGCTCCTCCTTCACCTGGAGAACTCCCTTGCGAAACTCCCTGTTGCAGGTTTAGTCAGGGGTATAGTACAAGTCATAGACAGGTCATGGGCCATGAATTTTTGTTTACTGCCCATGACTTTTACTAAAAATACCTGTGACTAAAATGTAGCCTTATTTATAACATTTCATCTGAACTCTGGCTCACTTACATCTCTTGCTGAGTATGTGTAGGACATGCAGAAGTGGTAGTTTTTGTTAAAGCTGTACAGAAAGCATCTGAGTATGTTCAGCAACTACCCCACACCCCTTCTGGATGTCTCTGAGCACTTCTGAGTCCCCTACTCTGCTCTTTGCACATGTTCAGACAGATGATTCAGACAAATCCATTCCTCTTTCCTACTTATTTTTTCTCTTTCTTGGACTTAAAAAGCACTATAAAAATTCTGCTGTTACAGAGCGGCTGACCCTTTTTGGGAGGTTGGACCCAGCCTCACTTATGATTGCTCAGCGACCTCCCAGCTGAGTCTGATCCAAGTGATTATAAAAGCCAGCAAGTGGCTGAGTTCAGGAGGAGGGAAACTGGTTTCTGTGGCAGGAGCTGGAGTAGGGGGACTCCCAGGGAGACTGCATGTAGGAGGACTGGGGAATAGCATTGTTTTGGTTTACTGCGTGAGTTTAGTGTTTGAAGCCCTGAGGAAAATGCCCTGATTCAGACTCTGGGAGTAATGTCAATCGTTCCAGGGTTGGGGAGATTGGCAGAGCCTACAGCTGCATTATAAAGCATGTGAGTTAGACTGATTGAAATAGCTTTCTTAGGACAACGAGTTCCTGTTTATCCATACTTGGACAAATGGCTCATGAGAACACTTTCTTTGCTATAAATTTTCTCCGCCCTCAAGACTGTATGCACTGTATTTTAATCTTAGGAGTTACGGATCGATTATGAAAAGTCTCACTTTCAACTTGTCTCCGATGGCATAGTTTGTGGAGGAATTGGAGTTGCTCATTTATGAGCATAAATTTGACCTACGTGGCATTACTGAAAGCTGATGGGAAGATTTGCATGTTTGGAATGTTAAATAGGTTATAACCATTTTTTTTTAAAGGGCAAAAGGGGACAGGGCCGGCTCCAGGCACCAGCGACAGAAGCAGGTGCTTGGGGCGGTCAATGGAAAGGGGCGGTATATCTGGGTCTTCAGCGGCGGGTCCCTCAGTCTCTCTCTTCCTCTTTGAGCTGCCGCCGAAGAGGAAGAGAGGGAGCGAAGGACCCGCCGCCGAATTCCCGCCGAAGAATGAAGCAGCGCGATTCAGCTGCCACTGAAGTGCCGCCGACCGGCTTTCTCCCTCCCCACCCCCCTGCTTTTCCGCTTAGGGTGGCAAAAAAGCTGGAGCCAGCCCTGAAAGGGGAGTAGTGATGTCACTGTCAAAAATGGCATTATCTGTTTCCAAGTTGATGACAGCTGGGAAGCAGATCATTTTTAATGCTTATGGATCAAAGTCCTAACAGGTAAAGCACACGATGGGGCCCTAGTTGCTGTCTGCTGTAGTCCACCAAATGACACTGGAAAACAGGCTGTTGGGCTCTTTAGTTCCTATCTGTAACATTAAGCATAAAGCAGAAGTGCCAAAGGGACACAGAGTTAAAAATTACAATTCTGTTTTTAAATTTTTGTGCAGTAGTGTTACGAGTAATACCTAATATGAGAATTATGATAATAGACTGTATGGACCACAATCCTAGGTGGGTTATTAGATTCTTTTTGTTTTATATCACTTGTTCTCAGTTCTAGAGAGCCCTGACATCAGGAGAAGAAACATTGTCAATTTCCAATTTTATATAAATAACTAACAAACCTACATAAAACATGTTACAAAATGAATGAATACATAAAAAATAAAATAACAGGAGTACTTGTGGCACCTTAGAGACTAACAAATTTTATTTTTGCGGATACAGACTAACACGGCTGCTACTCTGAAACCTGTCATTATGCAAGGCACTGCATTTAGCCGTATGGAGTGGAAATCCATCAACTTCATGAAAAAACTCGTACAGAAAAATTTGTTAGTCTCTAAGGTGCCACAAGTACTCCTGTTATTTTTGCGGATACAGACTAACACGGCTGCTACTCTGAAACCTGTCATAAAAAATAAAAATTCCTAACTTAAAAATGGAAATCAAACTAAATAAAAGTTAATTAGATTAATTTGATTTTAACTTTATCAGGTTAATTAAATGATTCCAAATAAGCTTATAGTTTCTTTAAAAGCTTTACCTAATAATTAACCTGAAAAGAATGTCACATTATCAATGTCAATATTTTCATACAAATCAAGATAAAAACATTTGCTAAATATAATCTGTATTAGGTGAAGATGGCAATTTCTTAAAATTTAAACATATAATCCATAACCTATGAAATTTACTTGTGTAATCTCCAAGTACAGTGACATTATCCAATTTAGACCTTTCTTAAATGTTTGAGAAACTAATTCCTTTGGTGTCATTTTTGGATACATTGAAGGTTTTAACCACGTGCACTTGCCCATACATACATGCTTCACTACCTGTCACTTAGTGGGATTAAAAAAAAAGAAGCAAGAATGCTGACTCAGAGGCATCCTCTGCTGGCAAAAAAAAAAAGAGTTTGATACTTGTACAAGTTGTTTTCTGTGACTCGTGGTTTCATGCAGCTTTTTAAGAAGCTGACCTGTGGAAAAGAGTGGTTGGTTGTTTTTCTTTTCTCAGCTAGTTCACGTCGACAGACTTGCTGGTTGGCTAGAGACTATTTGCTTGTGAAGACTTAGATATTGCAGGTTGCTGGAATCTTCTTGATGATCAAGCAGTGTCTGGAGAAAACACAGGCTGCTTGTCAACCATGATGATACATCACCAGAAACCAGAAGCAAGAATTTTCCCTTTTCCTCCAGATGTCGACTTTATGGGCTCTTCCCTCTTGTCAAGCTGCTTTAAGAATTTCTTGACAAACCAGAATAGGGCATCACCCAGTGGGGTTTGAATAGATCATCTTATGCATTTCAGTAAATATTAGCTGGGAAAGTTTTGCAGTGTCAGCATTTTACAAATAAATGGTGAGACAATCACTCAGCAAATAAATTGTCTGTGACAGTCTAGACCCTTATGTTCATCGCTTTTACAGGCCTATGATAAATTTTGTACAAAGTATGCCTTGTGAAGTATCATTTGAAAACTCATAATTTCCTGATCATTATGTTAAAAAGCTTAGTCCTTCACTCTTCCACTTCCCTGGTCCTTCTCGCATGAATAGAGAGCAACAATACCCAAAGTCTGAAGGTGCAAACAATTTGATGTTTATTGGGGTGAACTTCCAGTAAGCTTAAATTCAAGTTCCTTTTTCCTTATTTTCGAATCCCAACTTACTTCCTGTTTGCCCCTAATTTATATAGTAATATTTACAGCTATACCTTAACCATTCTACTAAAATTTACCTAACCAATCCTAACCTATTGTAACATAATTAGCTAACCAATTATATCCCATCACCTTAATTAGTTTACACCCAGCAAAATTAATGATACAGCAGACAGAAACAATTACAGAACCAGACGAAGACCATGCAAATAAACATACAAAACAATACAGAAGCGAGGATTTCACAACTACATCTATACAGACATAAGGGTTTTCCAGCTGTGTCTATTGATAAGTGAGTTCTTACCAGACAAAAAACTATCAAACTAAATTTCCTTTCACATCTTCTAGGCTCTCCCCTTTCTCTGGAGGTGATAGATCGGATCACCTTTCTAACAGCCCCAGATTGCCTTATTTCAATATGACTAAACATGGCCTCAGACTGTCACAGTGAGAGAAGGCCCTTACACAGATAGACAATTATTTTGATTCTTTCTTTTATACCTCTGTAACTAGCTAAGTGATAAGAATACACCTAAATTCTTAAAGTATAGGCCTTTGCAAACAGGCTTGAATATCTATATCCTAACACATTATTGTCCCGATAAAAAAATATGTGGCAACATTGTATGTAAAGTTAAGATTCTACTGTATAACATTGCTGAGACATGTTCCAAGTTTAGAAAAGCAGGCACAAACAAGTTCCCCAAAGACAAAAGGCAAACTGATGCCTCAGCCTGGGTCAGCAAAATCAGATGGACTATCATCTGGTTAAGTGGCCATTCTTTGGCAGGAAAAAGGGTGTGATCAAGAAATCTACATTTTGGCAAAGAAGCAGCTGAAGGTTCCTGGCCCCTCAGACTTCCTGTCTCCTGAACCTCGGCTGGAGGTGATTTTCAAAGGAAAAAAAGAACTATAAGAAAGGGGAACAGACACTCCAAAAGACTCCTCCTTTTCTCTCTGCCCATGGCATCAATAACACCCGAAGGACAAGGAAATTAACACTGAAGTGGAGGAGAGGTCCTGGCTTATAGGAACCCAGCCAGTAAGACTGCTAAAGCATGTGGTGAGAGAAACCTTTGCTTTGAATTAATTTAGTTTGTTAAATTAGGTTCTAGTTGTTGTTTACCTTTTATTCCTTTGTAACCAATTCTGACTTTTATGCCTCATTACTTGTAATCACTTAAAATTAGTCTTTTTGTAGTTAATAAACTTGTTTTATCTAAACCAGTGTGCTTGGATGGAAGTGTTGGGGAAACTCCATTTGAGATACAAATCATTTTCTATTAATAAATTGAAGGACTTTATATGAGCTTGTGTTGTCCCCGAGAGGGCTGGGCAGTACAAGAGACACGTTTCTGGGTGAAAATCTGGGACTGGGAATTTGCTGGTGTTCCTCTGCAGTGTCCTTCAAGAGTGGCTGGCCATAGCTCTCATACAACATAGCTAGGAGTAATTTACATGCTGGAGGCCGTGTGAGAGCTGACCAGGAGTGGTTGCTCTCACAGCGAAGCAGTGTAAAAGTCACCCCAGGTTGGATAATTGAGAGGACACAATGCATCCGAAGAAGTGGGCTGTAGCCCACGAAAGCTTATGCTCAAATAAATTTGTTAGTCTCTAAGATGCCTCAAGTACTCCTGTTCTTTTTGCGGATACAGACTAACATGGCTGCTACTCTGAAACCTGAGAGGACACAGCTGTTCAGCAGTTCAGATTGTGCCATGGGGAATGTCACACTATCTGAGAATAATTTTTATATAAGTTTGCCAATTTGGAGAAATTGTCATAAGATTTTTTTTGGTAATCAGGATTTGCATCATCTTGCACAAACTTGCAAAAGTGTTTTTAAAAAAAACCCCAAACTTAAAAATGCAAAGCAAGCATAAAAGTTGGGACTGAAATAATTCCACACACAACCTCACATTCATTCAATATGACATTCGCCCAACAAACACATGGGATAAACTTCCATATTGTAAAATTATAGGCACTGTGTATTCTACATTCAAATGCATAAACTACCCTTTTTATAATTTGATGCATAGTTGAACTTTAAACAGTATTTGACAGAAAATGTCAGTGAAAAATTAAGTATATTTTACTTTATATGTGACTCACACTTAAATTACTGTAACTAAAATAGAAATACTAGACAGAATATTTTTCTATATTTTTCACTTTGTGCATCTGAAAGCACTTTCTGTATTGTCAGTTTCCCTTAATGTTTTTGTGGGGCTTTAAATGCTTTTCTCTTGTTGCATGTGTTTAAAAAAAGAAAAAAAAGAGAGTGAAATACAATTGTAAGACTACACAAATATGGGCACACAAAATCAGGAGCTGTATAAGGGACACAGGGAGAGGAGAGCTCCTAACCACCTGTATTCTAGATGCTCTCTTGATATTACTTTAACTTTTTTTTTTTTTTTGAGCAATACTAAATTTCAAGCTGACCGCATTCCTTTTTAAAAGAGATAAGAAACATAGGCAGACAAGGAAAAAGCTCTTTTGCCAAAGCAAGTTCTCATCTTGGCACTTAAATTGTAATGCACCTTTTGTATAAATATTGTTTAGCTTTACCTTGGGAGCTGTCAGGCCAAAGGAGGGCTCGGATACACTCAGTGAAGACGCACCAGGTGCATAAGTATAACCCGTTTTATTGCCAAACTATAATAAGCTTCCTATCCTTCACGTGTTACTTAATATGTGCTTTCCAGCATCCTAGCAAGCAAGCATCAATGCTTATGCCCCTTCTGCTACAGACAGTCCCGGACCCTCCAGCCTTGTCCTTGAAGGCTCGTAGCAGGTGCTGCTCCAGCGTGGGGAATTCCTGGGCACCCACAAGGCGAAGGTCCGCAGGTGAGACGGTTTGTCTAAAGCAATTTTCATAGCCGTTTTTATCATCTCTTTCTCAGGGGGTGTATGCATCCACAAGCAGGCTCTGGCAGGAAACACTACTGCTTTCTGTTCCCACACTTAACACTCTCAGTCGCTCCTTATCTCTTTACTTGTTTATCCAGTCGGAGTGGCTGCAAGCCAGCCCGGCCGGTCAAAGCCGGTTCACCACTAGCTCCACCTGGACCATTCTGTAACAGGCCAACGTAACTTGCGGTTAGCCCCAACAGGAGCTAGTTCATAAGTCCTTCAGGAATCCAGTTTACGAACTATTATTTCTGAGCACCTTACCATAGAAAATAATTCAGTCTTGAAGGTGTCAAACTGATTTAGGGATTTGGCTTATTTTATGACATATATTCTTGCAGAATGTATAATAAATAAAATCCAAACCCTGGGTTGATGAGAGATCATTCAGTGGTGACATGTCACTAGGGAGTCGGTTTTTGGATTAGCTTTCTCTGAGAAAATAATGAACTTGGGTATTTTTGAAAATATTTTGTCTCTTTAACTTTGTTCTTTATGTACAGTAATTCCTTTTGAATTTGGAAATAGCAACTACTTATGGCAATAGCAGGATAGAACTCCTACGGCCTCTCAGAATTGTGCAAAAGACCTAGCAAGAGTCTGTGTTTTGAGTTAGAGGATGATCACTGTACTTTATGAAGAATTTGAATTTTCTCTGACAGTTTGAACATAAGAACGGCGATACTGGGTCAGACCTAAGTTTACTCATGGCCAGTTTATACCCATTTCGTTCTTGTCCCAATATTGTCCTTTAGCTTAAATAGCTCTTCTCCCTCCTTGGCGTTTACCCCCAAATGTATTTATAAAGAGCAGTCATATTTCCCTCCCGTCTTCATTTTGCTAGGCTAAACAAACCAAGCTCTTAGTCTTGAGATAAGCTCTTCAGTCCCCTGATCAACCTAATAAGCCCTTTTCTGCACCTGTTCCAGTTTGAATTAATCTTTCTTAGAGGTTGGTGACCAGAATTTTACACAGTATTCCAGGTAAGGTCTTATCAGTGCCTTGTACAATGGTATTACTTCTCTATCTCTACTGGAAATGCTTTTCCTGATACACCCGAGGATGGCATGTGCCTTTTCATAGCTGTATCATATAGGTGTAGTAGTTGATCACAAGATGACTACAGACCACCAAAGTCTTTCTCTTCCTCTGTTATTTCGAACTGATGAGCCCTCAGTTTATAGAAGAAATTCTTATTAGTCCCTAAGTGCATGACCTTGCACTTTGTGTTATTAAATTTCATCCCATTTCTATTACTTCAGTCCTTAAGGTCATCCAGCTCTTCCTGTATGTTGTTCTTTGTTGATAATGCCTCCTAGCTTGGTTCATCAGCAAATTTTCATACATTTTTGTGTCAAGGTCATCAATGAAAATATTTTCATAAGATTAGTCCCAAAATTGATTCTTGAGGAACTCCACTGGTAACTTGCAATTGTTTTTCTAATCCACATTTTCTCCATCCTGACTAATAATTTTCCTATGTGGGACTGTATCAAATGCTTTACTGAAGGACATCTAAATTAGATCTACTGCATTTCTCTGGCCTACAAATTATTTTAATCCTAGTTGAAAACATTAACCAAACTGCATGGTGTGGCTAGCTGACATATCATTTAAGTGTTATAATGGTGCACCCAGATACAAGTTACCATAGCAGTTCATTGGTTGTTCAGCATTCTATCAGAACTCTGGAACATAACAGTTAATTACCGCATATACTCGTTCATAAGCCGAATATTTTTGGTAAAAAAGTGACGCATCAAAGAGCGGGGGTCGGCTTATAAATGGGTCTACACCAAAATTTGATGATTTTAAACTCTATGGAATCATTTAATTGAATATCTAATACATTGTCGTTTTGTTTACCTGGAGTGTCTGCAGGCATGGAGCCCCTTAGCTCCGCCACTTCCCACAGCTCCCATCGGCTGGGAATGGCGAACCGTGGCCACAGGGAGCCGAGGGGCTCCATGCCTGCAAACGCTCCAAGTAAACAAAACGTCCCGACCCGCCAGCGGCTTACCCTGATGTCCGGGAGCCAAAGTTTGCCAGCCCCTGAAATATAGGGTCAACTTATGAAAGGGTCATACAGTTTTTGCTATTTTTACCTAACCATCTTGGGGGGTCGGCTTATAAACAAACGGGCTAATGAACGAGTATATACGGTAGTTTCAGGAGCTGCAATACAGCATTCTGATAGGAATGAGTTTAGGCCCAGAACTCAGACTGGACAAAGAGGTTCTGAAAATGACAAAAGTGTAATTAGTGAACTTCAGATATCCAGCCCTATGTCCAAAATCAGGTTACAATTTTCTACATTACTTAGATCAAGTCAGTCACTTCCACTGTTTTATTAAGTCTAAAAATGCTGCAGTCTCCTTTTTCTAAAGGTCGTTCTTTGGTAAGCATCATTCAGGATCATTCAAAGCAGTAAGTTTCCTAGCATAGTTAAATAACACCTTGTCATTGGGGAAAAAAAAAGAATTTTTTCCTCAGATATATTAATGTCTTTTTTGTAACCCAGCTGGGCACCCATTTACCAAATAAGGAAATAGGGATTTTAATTTCTGTATTTCAGTCTCCTAGAAAATTATAACCACTGCAACTGATTTCTCCACAGCTGTTCTTTCTGAGACATTACTCGATTTCTTGACTTGCCTAGAAGCAATTTGCTGAGCCTGACTAGTGTAATGCAAATGTTTTGTTCCTAGATGGAAACAAAAGCCAAATGCAACCCATTTTACTCATCTACAATTTGAAGTCTTGTTTTAACAGAAAGGGGAGACATTGATTTGAAACAGTTTGCTGTTATTAATGAACTCCCCTTAGGCACCTAAGGAGAGAGCTAAATCATTCACCTTAGCACCAAAGGATAATCTGGATGCAGATGTCTGAGGAAGTCTCTGTGCAATCTGTGTCTGTGAAAAAATATATCTTACCTTTCGTTATGTGTATATGTAATGCTTATGCACATTTTCAAATTCTCAGGCTACTTCAGAGTCAAATCTGATTTGTTACATTATATATTTAATTAAAAACATAAATATTAACTACATATTATTCTGGAGCTTGTTTATTGTATGTAATATAGGAAGGATAATGGACAGGGTGTTGACTAAGACATGGGAGACCTGCTTTAATTTTTTGTTTAGCCCAGAGGTGGGCAAACTTGTTCGGCCCGCGGGATTGTCCTGCCCAGCCTCTGAGCTCCTGGCCCGGGAGGCTAGCCCCGGCCCCTCCCCTGCTGTTCCCCCTCCCCCGCAGCCTCAGCTTGCTCGCTCTGCCGCCGGCGCAATGCTCTGGGCGGCGGGGCTGTGAGCTCCTGGGGCAGCATAGCTGCAGAGCCCGGCCTGACCTGGTCTCTGTGCTGCGTGGTGGCGGCGGCGGGTGGCCCGGCTCTAGCCGGGTGGCGCGGCTGTAGCGCCGCCAGCCACCGGTGCTCCAGGCAGCATAGTAAGAGGGCAGGGAGAAGGGGGGGTTGGATAGAGGGCAGGGGAGTTTGGGGTGGTGGTCAGGGGGCAGGGGTATGGATAGGGGTTGGGGCGGTCGGGGGGGAGACAGGGGTTGAATGGGGGCAGGGGTCCCGGGGAGGGCAGTCAGGAAGGGGGAGGTTGGATGGGGCGTCAGGGGGCAGTCAGGGGCAGGGGTTCCGGGGGCAGTCAGGGGACAGGGACAAGGGGTGGTTGGGTGGGGCAGGGGTCCTGGGGGGGGCGGGCGTCAGGAATGAGAGGAGGGGTTGGATGGGGTAGCGGGGGTCTGGGGGACGGAGCGGGGGTGTGTGGATGGGGCAAGGGTCCCGGGTGGGCTGTCAGGGAATGGGGGGGGGGGGGGTTGGATGGGGCAGGAGTCCGGGGGGGGGGCAGATAGGCCAAAAAGTTTGCTCGCCCCGGTTTACTCACAGACTTCCTTTGTGACCTTGGGTAAGTCACTTAATCTACCCTGTGCTTCAGTAGTTCTTCTATATAAAATGTTGATAATGCTTCTCTACTTCTTGGGTGTATTGTGATTAAAATCCATTAATGATTGTGAGGGGCACAGATATCACAGTGGTGTAAGTACCTAGATAGATATGGACAAATTATTTTTTTCTGTTTGTTTTGACCTGGGATATTTCCTTGGAGTAGTTCCATTAAATGCACATGCTTGTGTGTGATTTTATGAAATAGACTTATATCAAGAATTTTGAATGAAATTGAAAATAAAAAAAAAATATAATACACACATCAAGGTCGGGGGGGGGGCAAGTGGGGCAATTTGCCCTGGGCCCTGCAGAGGCCCCCATGAGAATATAGTATTCTATAGTATTGCAACTTTTTTTTATGGAAGGGGCCCCCGAAATTGCTTTGCCCCAGGCCCCCTGAATTCTCTGGGCAGCCTTGCATCAAGGTAGAGTATCATTACAGTGGGACATTTTGAAAATTACTTATAATTTTGTGCACATTATATTTTTAATTGGTGATATCTGAAATCTGTAGATTAAAGATAACATTATAAATCAGCTTGCATATTTCTGAATTTTAAATGAAGGTTCCTAAAGGGAGTTGCTCCTTGACTGATCCAAAGTACTATATCTTACCCTACTTCCCACTTTACTACTTTTTAGCATGGCTCTGAGGTAATTTTCCCTGACTTAAGAAGAGCATTGCAAATTTGTAGATACTTAATTTCATATAAAATTATATACTATCAGTAGTTTGAAAAATGAGATACATTTCAATCTTTGAATCATGATATAGACTTGTGAAAGTTCTGTATTTTCTTCCAGACTGATGAATGTGATTGTACTGAAGCCCATGTGTATGCATATGATGCAAGTTAAAATTCTTCAGTGTCTGTTAAAGGGACCTAATGCCTCTGAGCACAAGGCCTTTTTATGGCTGAATAAATTTATCATGATTTTCCTTTCAATGAGCTCTGTGTGATAATTTCAACTCTGGGTATTCATTACTAATCATACTTTTTATTAGGAAAAAAATCTGCTACAGCCTTTTTCTTTGCTAGGTGGACATAGAATCATAGAAATGTAGGGGTGGAAGCGACTTTGAGAAGTTATCAAGTCCAGCCCCCTGCGCTGTGGCAGGACCAAGTAAATCTAGACCATCCCTGACAGGTGTTTGTCCAACTTGTTTTTAAAAGCTTCCAATGATGGGGACTCATGACCTCCCTTGAAAGCCTATTCCAGACCTTAACTACCCTTATTGTTAGAAAGTTGTTGCTAATATCTAACCTAAATCTCTCTTGCTGCAGATTAAGGCCATTACTCCTTGTCCTGCCTTTAGTGGACATGGAGAACAACTGATCACCATACTCTTTGTAACAGCCCTTTAACATATTGGAAGACTGTTATCAGGTCCCACCCTCAGTTTTTTTGTTCTCAAGACTTAAGCATGCCCAGTTTTTTAACCTTTCCTCATAGGTCAGGTTTTCTAAATCTTTTATCATTTTTGTTGCTCTCCTCTGGACTCTTTCCAATTTGTCCACATCTTTTCTAAACTGTAGGTGCCCAGAATTGGACACAGTGCTCCAGGTGGAGCCTTACCAGGGTGAAAAGATCGGGACAGTTACCTCCTTACATACAAAACTCCTGTTAATATACCCCAGAATCATATTAACCTTTTTTGCAGCTGCAGCACATGGATGACTCGTATTCAGTTTGTCACAATATGTCAAATAATAAAGCCAGAGATTATCTGTATATTGGATATGATTGTATCCAGTTATTTGTTATGGTAATAAAAAGGTATCTAATAGGTAAGAACTTTCCTTGTGTGCTTGGTGTTAATGTCAATTTTTATATCACATAGAAAAAAAAATGATTGTAACAGAAGAATTTCTCTGAAATTTAGAAATGACAAGCACTTTTTTGGCATGTAATTTTAAACTGTTAATTCAACAATTGATTTTTAAACATTTTAAAGGAATTAATTCATTCTCATATACAGTATTTGTAGATGTGTTTGAAAAGAAAATGTGTAGAACATGAGCTCCAACGGCATTTTTAGGTGTCTTAGAAGTGAATTTACATTATAAATAGTCTGTTAATAAATGTACTGTTTATCTAATTTACCATTATCCAATTTATTATCTGTTGTATTTTTTTTTATAAAGCAGCCATTGTTGAAGTTTCTACATATGCTATTCAGGTAAATTAGATCTGCCTCTTGATGGACTTCATAGAGGATTCTACTGTTCACCCTTTCCAGATTCTTGGAAGTTCTGTTAGTTTATATTTTTTGTTTTGTTTTCTTAAATGAATTTCCTTTGTGGTGGAAAAGCTTTAGCAAATAGTTGGTTCTTCTTCGAGTGATTGCTCCTGTGTATTCCACGTGCACGGATGCCGGAAGTTTTTCCCTTAGCAGTACCCGTAGTGGGGGAGCACCGCTGCGACCCCTAGAGTGGCGCCGCTATAGCGCACTATAAGGGGAGCTGCACTCTCCCCCCACCCTCAGTTCCTTCTTGCCGCCAGTGAAGGTAGTCGGAACTTGTGCTCCAGCTTCGCTGCAGCCTTCTCTTCTCTAGCGGTACCGTTCGTCTGATCGTTTTCTCAGCATTAGCTTGGACCCGGGGCATGCCCCGCGCTCCAGGCTTCAAGTCGTGCAACTCCTGTCGCCGCTCTATGCCCAGGAGCAACCCCCACGCTAAGTGTCTTCGCTGCCTGGGTGAGACTCATGTTAGCGACCATTGCAAAATCTGTAGGTCGTTCAAACCAAGGACTAAAAAGGAGAGGGACTTCAGACTCAGAGCTCTCCTGATGGAGTCGGAGTTGGCTCCGACCCAGGTGCGCCGATTGGACTCGGCGCCGGCCGCTGTGTCGTTGGTACGCAGCGAGGCCCCTTCGACCAGCAGGCACTGCTCTCCCGCCAAAAAGCAGGGGAAGAGTTCGGCCTCGCAACGCCGCCGCGACAAGGACAAGGTGGAGGCTGGTCCCGCGCTGGGAAGCCCTCGGTCTCCCCCGGGCTTAAGACCTCCGACTCGAGTGGAGCGGAGCAGTCCGGTGCAGTCAACCCAGACATCCCCGGTACGGATGCCGTCGACGCTGGAGGCAGTGCAGGCGGCAAAGGACATTATGTCTTTGCCCGTGCCGAGCTCGCAGCCAGGTCTCGGGGTAAGCCCCCGTTAGGGGACCGTCCGGCTTCTTCGGTGAGCAGTGGCTCTTGCTCCGAAGATCGCTCTCCACACCACTCGACGCACTGCGGCCTCTCATCAAGTGACTCCCGGCCGCCGTCGACGCCTCCCAGATCCTCTGTCCCGCCGCCGAGACGGGAACCACGGGCCCCTCCTGCCCCGCCTGCCAGTGAGCGCAGGCACTGGGAGAGGCACCGGGAACGCTCCCCGGCCCGACGTGAGTACCGGAGCAGATCTCGATGTGACAGGTGTCGTCGTTCGTGCTCCAGCTCCCGCTCGACCAGACACCACGGCAGAGGCTCGCCACGTGGTACCTCGGCGTCGAGGAACCGCGCTTCATACCGTCGTCACGGCTACCGAAGCAGCTCATCGAGGGTACCGTTCCTCGTCTTCGAGGTACAGATCGGAGGGAGACGCCGCCACAGGCACCGCTCCCATCGCTCCCGCAGCACCGAGCGCTCTTCAGCCACCTCGGCCCCCTTCCCGTCCTCGGGCCGTGTGGCCCAGCTGGGACTCGTTGTACCTCCTGGTACCCAGCAAGCCCAAGGCTACGGAACCCCGTGGCAGGGACAATGGTGCCAGTGGGCGCCGTGGCAGCAGGTACCGAACCAGCCCGGGGCCCGTTTGGTCGCCGGAGCGTCCCAAGCCCCGTCAGTGTCATCGGGCCGCCCACGGGACAAGTTGATGGGCCAAGACTCGGCAGACCCGTGTCCGGACTCCGACCTGGGTCTCGACGCCCCGGCACCGATCGTGGTGCCCGACTCCACACGTGCCACGTCTCCGGCACCGGATGACGCGATTGTGGCACCGCCGCCCTTAGTCCCGCAGGAGGACTTCAAGGCGCACCAGGACTTGCTGAAGCGGGTGGCTTCCAGCCTTCAGCTACAAGCCGAGGAGATGGAGGGACCGTCGGACTCCCTCTTCAACGTTCTATCCCCCTCGGCACCGGGCCGTGTGGCCCTACCATTACACCAAGGTGTTGCCAACATCACCAGTGCCATGTGGCAAACTCCCGCCTCCTTGGCACCGATTTCCAAGAAGGCCGAGAGAAAATACTTTGTGCCGGCGAAAGGTCACGAGTACCTTTACTCCCACCCGGCGCCTAACTCACTTGTGGTGGAATCGGTGAACCACAGGGAGCGCCAAGGCCAACCCGCACCAACCCTAAGAATAAGGACGCCAGGAGGTTCGACTCCTTTGGCAGTAAGTTTTATTCATCGGCCAGTTTTCAGCTGAGAGTAGCCAACCGCCAAGCCTTACTCAGCAGATATGACTTTAACTTGTGGGAATCCTTGCCTAAGTTCGAGCCCCTTCTCCCGGACAAGGATAGGAAGGACTTCAAGGCGCTGGTGGAAGAGGGGTTGGCGGCGGTTAAGGTGGCCCTGCAGGCGGCATCGGATGCGGCTGATACGGCGGCTCGCTCCATGGCTTCCGCAATCTCCATGCGCCGGGCGTCGTGGCTCCTGTTGTCGGGTCTGTCAATGAAGGCCCAATCTCTGATGCAGGACCTTCCGTTCGATGGCAAGGTGCTCTTTGCAGACCAGACGGACGTCAGGCTGCATGGGATGAAAGACTCCTGCACCACCCTGCAGACCTTGGGCCTCTACGTCCCCCCGGCGAAGGACAAGGCCAAACCGATTCCGACGGCTCTGCCTGCTAGGAGCAGATATGAGCCCCCGTATAAAAGGCCCAGAGACCAGAAACGCTGGTCTCAGAGGCAGTCCTGCTCTACCCAGCAGCCTGGTCCCCCTAAGGGCAAGAGGCAGGGAAAGCGGCGGTTTTGAGTATCAACAGGGGGGCACCGGGCCTGTTGCCAGGGAGACCCCCCAACCAATAAAGTTTGTGTTCTGCAACTGATTGTCTGCCTTCCTCAGGGCAAGGTCCCGCATAACGTTGGACCAATGGGTCCTCAGTACCATTTCCAAGGGATACGTGTTGCAGTTCACTTCTCCCCCTCCACACCACCCGCCCACCACCTGGGGTTTGGGGGATCCCGAGCACGCCCGTCTCCTGGGCCAGGAGGTGGATCGGCTACTCAGCCTCGGGGCGGTGGAACGTGTCCCGACACAGTTCCAGGGCAAGGGGTTTTACTCCCGTTACTTCCTCATCCCCAAGGTGAAAGGGGGTCTCAGACCCATCCTGGACCTGCGCGACCTGAACAGGTTTCTAACCCGTTCCAAGTTCCGCATGGTGTCCCTGGCTTCCATCATCCCCTCTCTAGACCCGGGGGATTGGTATGCTGCCCTGGACCTCCAGGACGCATACCTCCACGTCCACATTTTTGAGGGGCACAGACGCTTCCTCAGATTTGTGGTGGGGATGGGACACTACCAGTTTGTGGTCCTCCCCTTTGGCCTGTCCACAGCCCCCAAGGTATTCACGAAGTGCATGGCAGTGGTGGCGGCCTACCTCAGAAAACAGGGGGTGCAAATCTTTCCTTACCTGGATGACTGGCTCCTCAAGGGCGACTCTTGTCCAGAGGTGGAGATCCACGTATGGCTACTCCTGGCCACCTGCAAAAGCCTAGGCCTGGTCGTGAACGAGACCAAATCTACCCTAGTACCGGTCCAGCGCATAGAGTTCATTGGGGCTCTCCTAGACTTCTCCAAGGCTACGGCCTCTCTTCCCCTGGACAGGTTCGAGACCTTGAAGGCTCTCATCGCCTCGGTCTCCCAGTTCCCGGTAATCACGGCCAGGGCGTGCCTCCGACTCCTGGGTCATATGGCGGCCTGCACGTACGTGGTCCGCCATGACAGACTCCGGATGAGGCCCCTCCAAATCTGGCTAGCCTCCGAATTCTCACAAGCCCAAGACGGCCTGGACAAGGTCCTCCCAATCCCATCCCCGGTGCTGGCTTCCCTTCGGTGGTGGACCCTCCCGAGCAATATGCTACAAGGGGTTCCCTTCAGAGAGGCCAGCCCATCAGTAGATCTGATGTCCGATGCTTCGGACCTAGGCTGGGGAGCCCACAGAGGAAACGTGCAGACCCAAGGGATGTGGTCGACCCCGGACTTGTCCCTGCACATAAGTGTCAGAGAACTCAGGGCGATACGCCTGGCGTGTACAGCGTTTCTCACGCACCTCCGCGGCAGGGTAGTCAGAGTACTCAAGGACAACACCGCCGCCATGTACTATATCAACAAGCAGGGCGGGACTCGTTCCCTAGCCCTCTGCCGGGAAGCCCTAGCCTTATGGGAGTTTTGTATAGCCCACGATATCTCCCTGCGGGCGGCTCACCTTCCAGGCGTCCGCAATATGCAAGCGGACTGCCTCAGCAGGGTCTTCTCCCCCCAGTACGAGTGGTCGCTCCACTCGGAGGTCGCTCATCGGCTCTTCCAAGAGTGGGGAACTCCCCAGATCGACCTGTTTGCAACCCGACAGAACCGGTGTTGCCCCCAGTTCTGTTCCAGGGGAGGGGTGGGGAAGGATGCGATCTCGGACACGTTCCTCATGAGCTGGTCGGGCCAGCTCCTATATGCCTTCCCCCCGCTTCTCCTCCCCAAGGTCCTGGAAAAGGTGAAAGTGGACAAGGCAAGGGTCATTCTCATAGCCCCAGTGTGGCCCCGCCAGCATTGGTAGGGGCCCCTCTTACGCCTCCTGGCGGCCCCCCCCAAGGGCGCTACTGCTCCGCCCAGACCTCCTCTCCCAGGAAGGAGGGCGCCTCCTCCATCCCAATCTGGCCACGCTCCACCTGACAGCGTGGCTGCTCTGTGGCTGAATGAGGAGGAGAGCAGGTGAGGCGAGTCCTCCTGGAAAGCAGGAAGCCATCCACGCGTCGGACGTATGTGGCAAAGTGGTCCAGGTTTGCCAGGTGGACGAGTGAGCGGGGAGTTTCCCCCTCCGCAGCTCCTCTCCAGTTCGCCCTGGACTACCTTTTGTCCCTTAGGACTCAAGGTCTGGCACCAGCCTTGGTCGGGGTACACCTCGCAGCCATATTGGCCTTTCACCCGCTGGTGCAGGGGCACTCGGTCTTCTCCCACCCTATGACCTCCCGCTTCCTGAAGGGTCTAGTCTATTCGTTCCCGTATGCTAGACCCCCGGTGCCACAATGGGACCTCAACCTGGTCTTGTCACGTCTCACGGGGCCCCCCTTTGAGCCGCTAGCCACATGCTCTTGGTCACACCTCTCATGGAAGGTGGCCTTCCTCTTGGCGATCACATCTGCCCGACGTGTCTCGGAGCTCAGGACCCTAACCTTGGAACCCCCCTATACAGTTTTCCATAGGGACACGGTCCAGCTTCGCCCGCGCCCGGCGTTCCTCCCAAAGGTGGTCTCTGCCTTCCATATGGAGCAGAGTATCTTTCTTCCCGTGCTCTGTCCTAAGCCCCACTCCTCTAACGAGTGCCCTCCACATGTTAGATGTGTGTAGAGCGTTGGCTTTTTATCTGGATCGGACCAAGCCGTTCCGGAAATCCTCTCAACTCTTTGTTGCCTCGGCCGAGCGGGCAAGAGGGCAACCTATCTCGACCCAGTGGCTCTCCCGCTGGATTACCTCGTGCATACGCACATGCTATGACCTGGCAAGGATTCCCCCGCTACCTATCGTTAAGGCTTACTCGATGAGGGCTCAGGCCTCATCAGCTGCCTATGCCGCCCATGTCCCTATTCAAGACATCTGTAGGGCGGCCACGTGGGCCTCTGTTCACACGTTTACTTCGCATTACGCGATCGTCTCCCAGTCTAGGGACGATGCAGGGTTCGGCAGGGCGGTACTTCGTCTCGAACCATCGTGAACTCCTACCCACCTCCAACAGATACTGCTTGGAATCACCTACTGTGGAATACACAGGAGCAATTACTCGAAGAAGAAAGGACAGTTACCTGTTCTGTAACTGGAGTTCTTCGAGATGTGTTGCTCCTGTCTATTACACATCCCGCCCTCCTTCCCCTCTGTCGGAGTTGTCTGGCAAGAAGGAAGCGAGGGCGGGGGGAGAGCGCAGCTCCCCTTATAGTGTGCTATAGTGGCACCACTCTAGGGGTCGCAGCGGTGCTCCCCCACTACAGGTACTGCTAAGGGAAAAACTTCCGGCACCAGTGCACGTGGCGAGCATGCACGCCTACTGTGGAATAGACAGGAGCAACACATCTCGAAGAACGCCAGTTACGGAACAGGTAACTGTCCTATGTTGCAGCATGCTCTAAAATTAGCCAGATTTTGATATAATCTAATCTTCTCTGGTAGCTTGTTTCTACTAATGAGACCCCTTGGTAGGAATTCTTTAGCACAAGCTTTCATTACTTTGTCCTGGGTGTTGTTTGATACATTCTCCCACAGCTGAGTCCTGAGCTATTTAGGGCATGTCTACAGTGCAGCTGGGCACTAACCTCCCAGTCTGGGTAAACAGACTCGCATTAGCAGGGTTTGAGCTAGCACACTAAAATAGCAGTATGGACATTGTGGCTTGGGCTGCACCTCAGGCTCTCAAGCCCACCCAGAGATTGAGGTGCGGTCCAAGCAGTAATGTTCGCCGTTATTTTTAGCACACGAGCTCAAGTCCTGCTAGTGCAAGTCTGTCTACCTGGTCTAGGAGGCTCGCTGCCAGCTATAGTGTAAACATACCTGAAGGGTTTTGAACATTAGGACTAAGGCCTTGAATTGCAGTTGGGGACAAACTACAATCCAGTGGGGAGGGATTGCGCATAGAAGTGGAGTCCTGTAGCACTCCTTGCTCTCGGGGCAGGGTGCCCCCTTCTGGTGCTATCAGGAAGTTGAAAAGCCCGCTAGAAGCATGTTGAGTGGTCTGACTTGTGGCAATGCCCAGATAAGAGTTTGGGTGTCCAGGAAGAAGACCCAATACACCACCAGTCAGCTGGTAGCCTGGCCTTCTGGCTCTGGGCGGGGCGGTGAACAACAATAGTCTGAGGCAGTCTGTAGCCCTCGGCCTCTTGGTTGGGGCAAGCAATGACAGTCTGTGCTGTGCAGGCTTTCTGGCCTAAGGTGAGTGCACAACCAGCCCCATGTATGTGCAGCAGAATGGAGAGGGACCCAATTCTGAAGCACTTAGAGGAGAGGAAAGTGATCAGGAACAGTCAGCATGGATTCACCAAGGGCAAGTCATGCCTGACTAACCTAATTGCCTTCTATGAGGAGTTAACCGGGTCTGTGGATGAGGGGAAAGCAGTAGATGTGTTATTCCTTGACTTTAGCAAAGCTTTTGATATGGTCTCCCACAGTATTCTTGCCGGCACGTTAAAGAAGTATGGACTGGATGAATGGGCTATAAGGTGGATAGAAAGCTGGCTAGATTGTCGGGCTCAACGGGTAGTGATCAACGGCTCCATGTCTAGTTTGCAGCCGGTATCAAGTGGAGTGCCCCAAGAGTTGGTCCCGGGGCCGGTTTTGTTCAATATCTTCATTAATGATCTGGAGGATGCACTCTCAGCAAGTTTTCAGATGACACTAAACTGGGAGGAGTGGTAGATACGCTGGAGAGTAGGGATAGCATACAAAGGGACCTAGACAAATTAGAGGATTGGGCCAAAAGAAACCTGATGAGGTTCAACAAGGACAAGTGCAGAGTCCTGCACTTAAGATGGAAGAATCCCATGCACCGCTACAGATTAGGGACCAAATGGCTAGGCAGCAGTTCTGCAGAAAAGGACCTAGGGGTTACAGTGGACGAGAAGCTGGATATGAGTCAACAGTGTGCCCTTGTTGCCAAGAAGGCTAACGGCATTTTGGGCTGTATAAGTAGGGGCATTGCCAGCAGATCAAGGGTCGTGATTGTTCCCTTCTATTCGACATTGGTGAGGCCTCATCTGGAGTACTGTGTCCAGTTTTGGGCCCCACACTACAAGAAGGATGTGGAAAACTTGGAAAGAATCCAGCGGAGGGCAACAAAAATGATTGGGGGGCTGGAGCACATGACTTATGAGGAGAGGCTGAGGGAACTGGGATTGTTTAGTCTGCAGAAGAGAAGAATGAGGGGGGTTTTGATAGCTGCTTTCAACTACCTGAAAGGGGGTTCCAAAGAGGATGGATCTAGACTGTTCTCAGTGGTACCAGATGACAGAACAAGCAGTAATGGTCTCAAGTTGCAGTGGGGGAGGTTTAGGTTGGATATTAGGAAAAACTTTTTCACTAGGAGGGTGGTGAAGCACTGGAATTGGTTACCTAGGGAGGTGGTGGAATCTCCTTCCTTAGAGGTTTTTAAGGTCAGGCTTGACAAAGCCCTGGCTGGGATGATTTAGTTGGGAATTGGTTCTGCTTTGAGCAGGGGATTGGACTAGATGACCTCCTGAGGTCCCTTCCAACCCTGATATTCTATGATGCTCCACCGTTCCCAGCCTGGGGCCCTAGCAGTGGCGTGTGATCCCGCCATGCGGTCAGTGGGGAAAGGTAAGGTCACTGCCTCATGTCCCAGCAGTGCAACCGGACCAATGTTGGGTTTCCCTGGGCTACTTCCTATCTGTTGCTATTGTTGCTACTCTGTCGCCGTTGGGCTCTGGCTCTCAAGTTCATGGTTGGGCGGTCTTTCCTCTGGTCTTTCCCTATCCCCATGGTGGTGGGTTGCCAGTCCTCTCCACGGTTAGTCCTGGATCTTGCTGAGAGTTTGGCTCTCTGGGAGGGACATCTGCCTCCTTCCCTGGTTCGGCTGCAACTGAGCTGCAGGGCCCAACTCTTATACTTCCTACCCTGCTCCTGCACTTTTGTTGAGGAGGGCAGGGCGGGTTTAGCTGCACTCACCAGGGAGGGTTAACTCCCGCTACAGTGGAGGGAGGCCATTTTGCCTCACTACAAGTTCTGTCAGAGGCTTTACCTGCTGAGGAGGGGGATAAGTTGGAACACCTCTGAGGCGTTTACTTTGAGCTTCAGCTACAGTGACTTGCAGTGATCCATTCTGGAGGTGATTAATATGTGGATTACTGTGGCTGAAACTTCATTAAATAGGAAAGAATAAAGTCTCATAGCAACAGAAGCTGAGGAAAGCATTTTTCACCACTGTTGCTATCTGGTTTAATAAGTCTAGCTGGACCCCAAGACTTGGCACTATTTTCATGAACTGAGGGCAGGTGCTTTCAGTGGAAGGGGAAGTCAGTATTTTGGCTAGCTCCTTGGAGTTATTCCCCCATGCCATCAACATTGTTTGTTGTTTTCCAGGTTCAGTTTGAGCTTGTTATTTTTCATCCAGGTACTGATTTTTTTGCAGACATGATGATACTTTTATGAGAGCATTGGTTACACATGTTGAAAAGGAAATATAAGATGACTGCCAGATGTGTCTTAATGTTTACCCTCATGCCTCACAACCCATCTAAATGGTCTGTTTAGTAGGAGGAAGGGCAGAATAGAGTGCTTCAGGACTTTCTAAATGAGGGGTTATAGAGATGAGGAATAGTTGCCCATGGCCACTCTTTTTGAATTGTTTTGCCACGAGGAGGCCACTTATTAGTATTGTTAGAGCTGTCTCTATGCTGTGATCCTCCCTTAAGCCTAATTCTAAAGGATCAACATTGTAGGCAGGTGTGATGTTCCCCTCTGGTGATCTGCTAGGTTTCTCCAATCCTTGACTCTGGGAGGCAGCCTTACCCTGCTCTGCTGTGAGACCCCCCACTCCTGGGCTGTTCACGTACAGCCTCTGGCATGTAAGCTGCTCCTTGGATTGTGCAACTGAATGACACTAGCCAATATCTCCAGACCCAGAGACAACCCTAGGAACCTCCATCTTGCAGTGTCCCGCTGGACGCTGCAAGCTTTTATGAGTTTGTCAGTTTAACAAAGAAATTGGTATGTACCAGGCTTGTTATCCCAAGGGGAGTCTCTGACACGCTTCAAACCAAACACACTGCTTCAGGTAGAATAAACAAACAGATTTATTAACTACAAAGATCGATTTTAAGTGATTATAAGTCAAAGGGTAACAAGTTGGATTTGGTCAAATGAAATAAAAGCAAAATGCATTCTAAGCTGATCTTAAGTCTTTCAGTGTCCTTACAAACTTAGATGCTTCTCACCACAGGCTGGCTGGTTGCCCTTCAGCCAGGCTCTCCTCTTTGATCAGTGCTTCAGTCGCTTGGTGGTGATGTCTGTAGATGGAGGTGGAAGAGAGAGGAAGAGCATGGCAAACGTCTCTCCCTTTTATCATGTTCTTTCTTCCCTCTTGGCTTTGCCCCCCCCTCAGAGTCAGATGAGCATTACCTCATCGTAGTCCCAAACTGACCAAAGGAAGGGGGGTGATTCACTCAAGAGTCCAACAGATCTGTTGTTGTTGCCTAGGTGAGTGTCCTTTGTTCCTGTGAAGATGGACTGGGTTTGCCCCATATATGTCCTGATGAGGTGTGAACTGCCCCTCTGCTTCTGGAGAGTTTTTGCCTGAGCTTGCTTTAAGCCATGAGGACACATTTTCAGCCTCATAACTATATACATGAAATGACAACCTGTAACATTACTATAACAACAATGCTCAGTGCATCATCAGCATTCCGAAGACACCCGACATGACAAACTTTGCATTAGATACCACACAATCATATTATAAGGATGAACATGGGGCTGCTGGGTGTTCCCCCGAGGTACAGAACGTCACAGCAAGTAAATATGTTTGTTTTATCTTTGTTACTGCTACTTTATCAGTTATTTTTGGCTAGGAACTGGGAGTTTAGAGATGAGAGGATAGGAACATTGATATCAGAGGTCTATCTGGTTCACTATTGTGTGTCTGCCAGTGGCCAGTATTATGTAGCTAGTGTGGCAAATTATTTCCTAACTCTCCTTATGCTCTGAAATATGAGCATTTTTATGATTTCCAACCTTTAGAAAAAATCTTTACTGTTTTAACTCAGGAGGTTCTCATTATCCATGCAACTGTCCAGGCCTTTTAAAAATTCTTTTATATTCTTGGCCTCATTGGCAATGAGTTCTACATTGCAATTGTAAAAACTTGTTTCCTTTTCTCAGTTTTAAATTTGCTGCCTTTCACCTCCATCAAATGTACTTTTGTTCTTGAATTATGATAATGGATGCTTCTAGTCACTTTATCCACCTTACCTAGTCAAGGCATTATTTTGTATGCCTTTATCAGTCTGCTCTTACTCATCTCCTCTTAAATGAGCTGTCTAAATCTTTTCAGTCTCTTTATATGGAAGTTTTTCGTGTTGTTATTGTCTATCTTTGAACCTCCTCTATTTCTGATATATACTTTTTTAGGTAGGATGAGCATAACTGGACACAGCATTTCAGATGAGTTTGTACCATTTATTTTTATAACGACAAAGTCTTTTTAGTATTATTTTCTATCCCACTCTGTATACATCCTAACACTTTGGATTTTGACTGCTGCCGCACATTGAGCAGAGGACTTCATTTAGCTCTCTACCATGACAGGCGTTTTTTTTGAATTGGTATGGTTAATTTACATTTTCTGCATCAATTTTGATGATTTTGAGGATTGACTAGATAACATAGTTCAAGGAGATTGGAAGATTTGCTTTTCTAAATGAGGCATTGAGTATTTCTGTTGTGAGTGAGCTTATTTGTTCTCTGCTGCCATTCATCAGCCAGGAGGGGCACAGATTTAACACTTTAGGATTTCTTGTTTTTATTTCATGGTATGGGACAGGACCAAATTTATGTGGAGGTTTTCTAATGCCACCAGTTTAGAGTTTTCTAACTCAGCAATGTCACTAATTATTTGGGTTGATCTTTTTCTGAACCATAGCATGAGAGCTATTAAGCAGTATTTGATGTTCAGGTCTAGAATTTTGGATTATACATTCGTTATGAATGGCCTAGCTACAATGGGCATGGTTTCGTTTCTACAAGTGAGGCTACACCTTAGTTTCTTTTTTTTGGAGAGCTGAGTGGATAAAAGTCGATGACTTAATAAAATAAAACAAGTTTTTAAAATTTAAATCAGATTTTTTAAGATTACATACAGGTTTATATTTTAAAAATAAACCTATTTAAAATTATATTTGAAATTGATAACTTACGTTAAGGCTTAAACTTACAATCTATTACAATCATATAAATTAAATACAAAAAATAATATTAAGCAGTACATATCTTCTGACAACTTTTAAAGAAAGTCAGACCACTGAGCTGATGGAAGTCAGTGGCTGAGCAACAGGAATCAGAGTTTGTTGAAGTGCTAAACCAGCTTTTGACAGCAGTAGCCTCTTTTTCAGGCATAAATAGAATATTTTCTTAATTTCAGTTTATTCAACTAATTCAGTTTGATGACTAGTTCATTTAAAGTTAAGAAGCCAACTGGGAGTTGAAAGAAAAGGAAAGCTTGTTTCTTCTTCCAGTCTATGAATAAAAACCATGTTGAGAGGGTGGGATCTACTAATTCTAAAATCTTGAATGACAGTCTTGAAGGACCGTTAATAATCATTAACTACAGATAGACTTTGAGATGCTATCACCCTTAAAACTCAATGGATGGTTATGACTGATAAGAACAATCTGCCTCACACTAGGCAGACAATGGTTTCAATAGGTGCAAATACACAACATGCACTTCCTACGAGACATCTGCCCGTCTCTGGAAGAAAGCACCTACATCTCTGTTTCCTGCTGACTTGCCACGGCTGAGTTCATGACATCTGCTTGCAGTGGCCGTTCATGTATTCATGTCCAGTGCCAATCTTGGATTAATAATGGAATATTGGGGCCAACACCTATGTCCTTGCAGGCTGGTAGCAACTCTGGAATAAGAGAGAGGCATATGGATGACCCTCAGAAGCCCTAACTTACACCCACCTGCTTTGCAACCTAGGGTGCAGGGCCGGGACTAGAGTTAACAAGCTGCTTACTGGACTGACCAGAGTGGCTGCCACAATGCAGGAATTTGGCTTAGCCCAGTCTTCACAGTGTGACTGCGGGGTAGTGATGTAAATGGTCAGGCATGTGGTGTAGGAGTGCACAATTGGACTATTGGAGGGCGGACTGCAACATTTTGCTACCCTTGATGATGCAGCAGATAGATGGCTGAACAGTCTGATATCAACTTATATGTAAGAAGAAGATTAACTATAGATAATACTCCTTTGTTTAATAAATCAGTTTTAAGTGCAAAACATGTTTTGATATACTCTTTCCTTATTTATCCAGCATTTAAAAAAAATTAAAATGCTATTTTTGTACATTTTTAATTGAATTTGAATTTCCGTCCAAATAGAGCTTGACACAAATCACAGGTTTAAAAAAAAGTGTGTGTGTGTGTGTATATATATATATGCGCGTGTCACTTAACATAAAAATTGAGAATTTGAATAAATGTAAGTAAAGCTATATAATTGCGTAAATAAATATGCATATATACACCTCTACCCCGATATAACGTGACCCGATATAACATGAATTTGGACATAACGCGGTAAAGCAGCGCTCCAGGGGGTGAGGCTGTGCACGCCAGCGGATTAAAGCAAGTTTGATATAACGCAGTTTCACCTATAACGCGGTAAGATTTTTTGGCTCCCGAGGACAGCGTTTATATGTAGAGGTGTATCTTGGTTAGGAAAAAGAAGCACCAAATTTAGTGTGAAGACTGTGTTTAATTCCACGTAACCATGTTTAAATGGTTACCAACTAATGAGAATCAACCTTTCTGAAAGAAAATAACAACCCCCCAAAAATATATATTCAAAATGCAATTAAAACTCATCATTTAAATCAAAGTTTCCTGCTTGTTGATTTAAATCATAATTAAAATTGGTTATTTAAGTTACTTTGATTTCAATCAATCCAAGCTGTTAAAAGATGGTGGCTGCAGCATCTCTAACAGCTGTAAGAGTTGTTTATAGGTCTGAATCCTGTGAAAGAAAAACAAAGACTGGTTGGTGAAGGGCTGCTCTTGACGAAGGGGTGAATGAAGTTCTATTGGCTGACTGGTGTACTTGAATCACATGTAGTGAGGCGATCAGCCATGTTCCAGCTTAGCAGAAATGTAGTTAGAAACAAACAAAACCTATATAGAATGCAATTTCACCTTTCCTGGAAAGACATGTAAAGGCCAGAGAGCAGTTGCTCAGTCTGAGTTCTCATGAGATTGTTTAATATTTGCGATTGCCACAGAAGCACAGCAGACCTAGAGTGGTCTTAGACCTCAAGGCTTTAAGTGCATTTGCAGGACAAGATGGAACAACCACAAGAAGCTTAGAAAACGACAATATCTAACTATCTTATTGACAGCATAGTCCTGTAAACATCCTTGTAAGGCCCAATTCACTGGTGTGATTGGGCTGCTTTGTGCTCTTTGTGCTTTGTGGATTTTATTTAAATCAAATTGATGTAAATCATGATTTAAATCACTAGTCAGGAAGACTCAGTTTACTCATGGATTTCTACATAAAAGTGCATTCTTGTTGGTTGTTATAACCTTAATACATATCATTCACAACTCAGAGATAGATGTAGGTTTCATTTTTAGAAGGTACACACTATACATTTTTAAAGTGATTTATTTTAAAAACTTTTCAGATTAGTTTTACAGCTATATCAGAAAATGAATGATTGTTTGGTTATTTCATTTACCAAAGGTAATTGAAGCAGAGATTTATGAAGTTATGGAGGTGAACTATCTCCAATTCAACAGATTAATCATTAATATTTGGAGGATTTTCTTGCCATGCTGTATTAGGAGGAGAACATCACCAGACAGACATTTAAATTGTTTTATTTAACTAAAACAACAATGGTTATGTATTCTGGATTATTTTCTTCAACAACAAATATATAATATTTTAACAAAACAAGCATATGAATTTTTGAATTTAATTAAACATTCAAGTTTTTAAAAACAATTTTAACAAAAATCTGATTTTAAATTAAAATAGTTAAATATTTAAAAAAAAAAAAACCCAAAAATTAAATCGACTGTGTCAGCCAGGTCAACATGAGAAACTTAAAATATTGGCTTCTGCAGCTAACTCAGTCGTCTTCACCTTCATTTTCCTGTTTGTTCATAATCTGGAAAAGAAGAACAAGCTTTCCTGCTTTTTCAGGTCCCTAACGATTTCTCAATTTGGAATGAATTAGTCCAAAGGAAGAAAATAGTCTTTCTACACCGGCAGAAGAAGCTACTGCTGTTAAAAGTGAGATTATCACTTCAACAGTCTCTGAATCCAAGTGCTTACATGACTTCCACCAGTTCACTGGTGTGACTTTCTTTAAAACATCATCAGCAAACATATATTTCTTGAATGGTTCACCCTTAGCTCTGAAGTTTATTATAGTTGCATTATGGAAAGATGATTGCTGGATGTCCATGTCATAGCCAACTCCTCTTCTTCAGCAGTTAAGGTTTGACCCTGGTATCAAGTATGGAGAATATTTGCAAGAAAATGAGCTGGAGATAGTGCTTGCCCCATTCATTTTTTTAATGCTTGTAATGTAACTCTGTCATTGCTTATTTTCTCTTTTTAAGATCTCACTCAGCTCCTTCCAAATTTCAACAGTGTCAGCAATAAAACAGCTCTTTCCCTACATTTTGTTCAAGGCTACAGAAATAGGCTTCAGGGTACTCAGCCTGTGTTCAACATTTCGCTTAAGCCCAATGTTGAGAACTTTGGCTGTGACAGTGCCATCTATTTTTTCACAATTTTGTTCACAAACTGTCATCAGATTAGGCCAGTTCTTGATATAGTGCTCAAAACAGTCCACTACTGAGTTCCATCTCACATCTTGTGGGAGAGTTAGCTTGGTTCCTCCCACTTTTATCAGAGCAGCTGCTGCAAAGTGGTTGTTATGGAAGTATTTTGCAATTTCAACAACATTAGCCTTTATTTCTGGAACACTGAAGTCTTTGGCTAAGAGGTGCATCAAATGAGCACTGCAACCATGTGTTATTAGCTTGGGACTCTCTTCACTCTATTCTGAATAATTTCTTCTCATCTTGGATACATTTGCAGCATTGTGTGTGACCAAGCTACGTACTAGACATTTGAATTTTTTTTCACAGTTTGTTATAGCTTTTACTGCTACTTCTTGCAAGTATTCTGCTGTGTGTGCATTTCCTGATGTATCGATTGTTTCTGTAAGGAAGACATTCCCTTCTTCCCTTCTTCTGTTGTCACACAAGCACATACAACAGGATCATTGTGAACATTGCTCCACCCATCAAGGCTCAGGTTAACAATTTCACCCTCTAGACATTTTGCACACTGCTCAATTTCTCTTTCATACACTTTATCCAGCAATTTGCCTGTGACATCTGCTCTGTTGGGTGGACTGTATCCTGGTCTTAATGACTGAACCATGTTAATGAAGTGTGGGTCCTCAATCATACGGAAGGGAGAGTTTCTTGCATAAACAAACCGGGTAATTTTTTCATCATTACCTCTTTTTGTAATCTACTTTAAAGGTGAAATTGTAAAAGGAAGATCTGCCTATTTCAGCTATTTATTTTTTATCACAACTGCATCTAAAATGATAGTACCATAGAGTAACAACTATATATTTTTTCTCAAACATGAGAATTCAAGAATAGTCCAGAAGGAAGACAGGCAGTCCTTAAGAAAGAAGTCTGAAATAAAAAAGTTTATCAACCTGAAGATCCTTTATGTTCAGACATGTTCCTTTCATCATCTTCAACGCAGCTTCCTCCTGAGAAGGAATTCTTCTCATGATGTTGTTTCATTCAGGCAAGCATTTCTTTGTTGCACTGTTTCCATTTTACACGCATGCCTGTCTTACCCACAGGAAGAGGCACTTCATTAAAATATTCGCAAACTGGGTCTCTTTTATGGCCTTCTGCCATTATAGGTTTTCCTTTCTAGTAAGAGAATGGTATGGTAGATCTCAAATCAATGAAGGCTACCATGAGAAGGACCTCAAAACTTCTGGAATATGCTGCTCAAATAGTTTCACTTTTGTTTCTACTGCCTGTCCCTCCATTCTCACATTTATCTCCAGACTTCTTCTCCTTATCCAGATCTGTTCCACCTCCAACAATCTTCTATTCATTGAACTTTTTGAAACTTTGCACTTTTAGAGAGAGGTAAGGGATTGACTCTGTGTACACAAATTTGCAGAGGGACAATAGGGTTGAGGTCTGTTATTTCTCACCTCTATATTATTTATTTATTTAAAACATTTTTGGTGTTAACAAGCATGTTATCTCTGGAGACACAAATCCACAGTTTGAGAACTGCAAAACTAATTATCTCTGATGATATCTTCTAAACTGAGCACTGAGTCCCATTGGGTAGATAGAAAGATTAACCTAAATAATCTATACAGAAGCCCCTGGAACCCCATAAAATTGGGTCCCTAATCCATGAACTATTGGAACTCATTTACAAAACTTTTCTTAAACATTACATGAATATATTGTCTCAGACTATAGAATTAGAATTTATAATCCCTATTCCATGATGAGATATCTTTGAGCTATAATGTATCTTAATTAAAACTGTCTTTAGATAGGTTTTTTCCTCAAAAAGCATTTTATCAAAAAAATCTGATTTAAATAAAAAAAAATCCAATTTATTTTAAATCATTGATTTTTATCCACCTTGTCTTCCAGTAACATCTACTTTAACTCTCTCCAGTATGATGTCTTATGGGTAGGTGATTCTTTTGATGGTATAGAGCCACCCAAGCAGCTTGTGTGTAATCCTGCTTCTGACTATGGGCTTAAGGGGGATGGGTAGGCAAAAGGAGGTGTGACCAGTGCTCCCTAGAGTCTGGCTTTTAGAATGGCCCATTGGGACTGTGAGCAGTTTGTATACCAGGGATTGGATAGATCCTTGATTATACCTGGGACAGGGGGAAAATAAATGTAGTCATGCACCAAGCATAGCTTGGTTAGACCAGAGAATCTGGTCCATTATATCTGGTTTGCCTACAACAGCGTAATTTGAGCTAACGTTTTTAATAAGCTATATATATTACATAGTTCGGATTTGCCAGAAGTGGTGACTCAAATCTTTCCACTCCTGAAATTGTTGGATACGCTTTTCTATGGTGGTTTCCTGTAATAATTATAATGGTTGTGGAGAAATTGAGCTCTTGATAGAATATATGCTTATTCCTGTTAATGTCTGCTAAAATAATGTTATAGCACAAATACAAAAAAAATAACATTTACAAAAATTAATAACTTGAAGGATACAAATGCATTTATATTCTGAAATAAACATTGGAAACTATATTCATTTACTTAAAAGGAGCTGAATTCAAAAGTGTTTCCCTGCAAGAGTTGAATACACTACAAGCTCCTACAGCAGTGCAAAAAGTATATCATTAAGTGTTTTCCATGTCATACCCTTAGACTCCAGTTTGGATGTTAAATGAAGGAGGAAGAAGGTATTGGTACACTTGAAAAAAGTTGTGATTTTAATGCTGCATGTATTATTATTGTCTGAGAAACTTTAAATAATTTTATAAATGGTTTTCAATTAACATTGTATAAAGAGTACTGTAGGTTTAAGAAATAGGAAAAGATTCACTTTTCTTTGCCTAGGCTAGATAAAAAAAAAAGCACTCAGAAAAAGTCAGTAAAATGTCAATATAAACTAGAGTTTTTCAGACTTTTGAAAACTGAGTTCCCACTTCAGGAAAATGAAACGAATTAGGGTCTTTTCAACCTCTGTTCAACCCCATGATGTGTTAAGGGTCTACTCATCTTAATTTATATATCTTGTACACTCCCGAAGATCCAGCTAATCCTTGGCTCATCCCACACTTTGGGAAATGCTGCTACAAAAGTTAACACTTATTTCTTAAAGGCAAAGCTTGCAAGATTGAAGACAAATACCAGTGTGTAGCAGTGCGGGACTCACCCCTGCGGCGCCTCCTGCTGGTCTCTGTTGGGAATTAGCTCTGCCAGCCTTGGAGCGCCCTCTGCAGGCCAGGGATCCGCCTGTCCTCTGGCCCCCGTGTCCCTCCCTGGACCCCGGTGCCCTTGTACCTGGGGTGCTGACCCTAGCTGTAACCCTTCAGTCTTAGGGTCTCCCCTCCCCGGGGAACTCCCACCCACTATTCCCACCTCGCCTCAGTATAAAGCTACTGCCAGTCATCGTCTAGCCCCACGTCCTGGGGCAGACTGCAGTATCAGCCTACTCATCACTGGCAAGGTTGGGTTTGGACCTGCTGCCTTGGCCTACCCCTGGGCTGCCTTTCTGCTAGGCCGCAGCCTGGGGCTTTCCCGGCTGGAGCTCCCCAGCTCCTCTGCCTTTCCCCAGCCTTGCTCCACTCATGTACCCAGTCTCTAGCTTCCTGCAGCCAGGCCCTTCTCTGTCTGAATGCACAGAGAGACTTCTTCTGGCCTCTGGCTCACAGCCTTTTATAGGGACCAGCTGGGCCAAATTGGGGCATAGCCCAGCTGTGGCTACTTCCCCAATCAGCCTAGCTTTTCCCTGCCACAGCCCTCTCCCTGGCTGTTTTAAGCCCTTCAGGGCAGGAGCGGGATAACCACCCCTCTACACAGTGAAAGACAGTTCATTACTCAAGTCATCTACTAGGATGCAATAGTTGAAAATAAGATGTGATCTGATTCACCTTAAGTATCTGGTGTCATAAGAAAATATCTAACTTGTGAGTTCATAGTTTCACTTTTATTTCCATGGTTAATATTCAAATGAAGCAGGTTTGTGTGCAGATGCTTAGGTCAAGGCTAATCCCTTTTCAATCAGCTGATTGTTTCCTTGAACTATATCTTCCTTTCCATCTCTTTTATTTCCAGTATGCTGAAGAAAAGTCAGCTAGGCTCGAGACAGGACTGTATTAGCAATCTTACAAGCCCTTTTAACAGAGGCTTCTAAAGTGTCTGTTTTTGTGAAAAACAGAATTCTGGAAATTACTTTTCCTTGTTCAAATTTTAACTACGTAGCCTAAACATACCAGAGCTAAAACCATAGCATTGGAATCTTAACGAGACGAAATCTAGGCAGATGGCTACAACTGCAGTAATTTACCTACAGTTTAATTTAAAAAGTAATTTAAACTATTGTTTGTTTGGTGGAGAGAATAATAGATAAAAAATAAAATTGGGGGACTGAGGAGGCAGCGGCACCTGAGTGGATGGATTTAAGCATGAACCTGATGTGCTCATGGCAACCTAGACCATAGAAATGATGGGCAGGTGCATTTTATACCAGCTGGAGCCTGTGCATTGTCTTCATGTTCAACTTCAGATCCAGTGATTTACAATAATAAATACACCTGGGGGAGTTCTGCACCACAGCACAAGTGCAGAATTAATGCCCCCCCCCATAGACTTTTACTCTCTCCCCACAGAATAATTGATTCACACGACCCTTCAGGGCAGCGGTCCCGAGTGGGTACATCTGGTTTGGGTGTTGGGAGCAGCCAGGGGAGATGTAAATCATTACCTCAGGGGGAAGGGCCGGGTGTGCATACAACACTCTGTCCCACTCGCACGCTATTGTGGTGCAGCTGGAGCCGGGGAGGGGCAGGACTGGAGACGCTCTTTTTGTGCACTGGGCTCCAACTCCTAGTTCTGATTGGGTTGGGGGGAGCGGGGATGACACAGGACTTCCTCTTCCCCTGCACGGAGCAGCCAGGGCTGGGTCAGACCCACTCCTGGGAAGCTCTTTTGGCTGCAGGAAGTTCCGCAAACCCCCCACTTCCTGCCCCCATAATTTCCCAGCTGTTGGAGGAGGGGTCACTGTACGGGGCGCTGCCCCCATCTACCCAACCCCCATGCAGCTGGACATCCCGCACCCATACACCCCCGCTGAGCCCCACCCCCTGGACCCAGACCACCCTCCACTGAGCCCCCTGCACCCAGACCCTGCTGCCGAGCCCCATCCGCTCCACGCCAACTCCCCCTATTGAGCCCCACCCCATCTTCACTTGGACCCCACCCAGACTCCCATTCCCCCTGCAATGAGCCCCTGTGCATCCAGATCCCCATCCCTGCACTTGGCCCACCACCGAGCTGCCCACACCCAGATTGTCCCACAAAGAACCCTCTCACCCCACACCTGGATCCCCCCACACTAAGCCCTTCCACACCTGGATGGCGGGGTACGGATGGATGTGCATGTGAGACTCTGTGTCTCTCGCTTGCTATCGCAGTACACGTGGCGAAGAGGGGAGGGCCCCGGGATGTTTCTGGGGCAGGCCTGGCTCTTGCACTGTGTTAGGGTTGGGTGCAGCCTCACCACCAACTCTGTGTCCCTAGGGCAGGCACGGGGGTTGGGGGGGCTGCAGAGTGATCCTCCACCTCTGTGCAGCTAGTGGCTTATGCTTGCCACTGCTGTGCTGGAGCCTCCACTCTTATTGCCCTTCTAATCTATTGTATTCAACAATATCAATTCTACTACAGTACCTGTACAGTGACATGTGAGGACTACACTAGATATTAGCCATTCCTTTCACGAAGGCCCCAATCTGGCAAAGCATTGATTTCAGGTGCTTTATGCACATATTTAAGGACTGTGCCAGATCATGGCCTAACTTTACTCCTAAGGATGGTGCTGCCCTTTAGGGTATGTCTGCACAGCAAAGAAGAATCCGCAGCTGGCCTGTGCCAGCCAACTCACGTTCCCGGGGCTTGGGCTGCGTGGTGGTTTCATTGCTGTGTAGACTTCTGGACTGGGGCTGGAGCCCGGGCTCTAGGACCCTGTAGGATGGGAAGGTCCCAGAGCTCTGGCTCTAGTCCGAGCCCAGAAGTCTGTACAGCAATGGAACAGCCCCGCAGCCTGAGCCCCATGAACCTGAGTTGGCTGGTACAGGCAAGCTGCGGCTTTTTCTTTGCTGTGTAGACATACCCTTAAGGTCTTCTGTACTTGATATACATGGAGATAGCAGTATTTCCATCTGCTCTGTGGAGCCATATAGATGTGCTAAGATGCCTAGTAAGGAGGGATAGCTCAGTGGTTTGAGCATTGGCCTGCTAAACCCAGGGTTGTGAGTTCAATCCTTGAGGGGGCCACTTAGGGATCTGGGGCAAAAATCAGTACTTGGTCCTGCTAGTGAAGGCAGGGGGCTGGACTCGATGACCTTTCAAGGTCCCTTCCAGTTCTAGGAGATGGGATATCTCCATTAATTAAATTAATTATTAAAAGAATCTATTTGTCAAAAAAACATTTCCTGAATCTTTTTTGTTGTCTGTATTGTTACACACATGCTTGCTGATGAGTATTTTGAAATAAATTACAAAAATAATTGAGAATGGCATGATTATATTGTGTTATTTTGACAAATAAAATATGCAGAATTTTGCAGAATTTTAAAATGTGTGCAAAATTTTTAATTTTTTGGCACAGAATTTCCCCAGGTCCTCATCCAGGAGAAAGGAGCAAAGTTTATTAGCAAGCTGGAGATATGTCTCTTACATAAATGGGGAGAAAGTGACCTTGAAAAACAAACTGTTAAGTTTCTTTTACTCGTAGTGCATTCTGCGCCAAAAAATTAGAATTCTTTGCACAATATTTTAAAACTATGCAAATTTTGTCAAAATAACACTACATAATCATGCCAGTTTCAATTATTTTGATAATTTATTTTAAAATACCTGTCAGCAAGTATATCTGTAACAGTACAGAGACACAAAAATTCCCCCAGGAGTAGAGAGTTAAAGAAACCCCCATGACAACCCAGTTTCTGTTTCTCTTCCCCCTTTCTGCCCCCCCCCCCCCGAGTCCAGCCGGGGGGCTAGATACCCACAACTCCTCCCCCCTCCCCAGAGCCCAGCCTCAGGGCCCTCCCAGCTAATACACCCAAACCCCCTCCTCCCTAGAGCCCAGCTGTGGCCCCTCCAGCCCAGACACCTGTTTCCCTACCCCCCCAGAACCCAGGGATCCAGAGGGAGAAAGAGCCTGATGCTTGGTCCTGGAGTTTCCTGCATGCCACCCTCTTCTTCCCTCAGGGCATGCTGGGAACTGCACCTGCCAGGATCCCTCTATCTCTCTCCCCCTCCCCCCAGCAGTGTCTTCTATGTGTGAGCTGGGCTCGGCTGGGTCCATCAGCCCCTAGGGGTGGCTAGCACTACAGCCCATTTCTGTGGGGCATAGGAAATTCTGCACACACAATGTTAATTTCTGCAAAATTCTGCATTGCGCAGTGGCACAGAATTTCCTCAGGAGTATCCTTTAATACTTTTCCATTAGCATTTATTTCATTTGTAGAGACAATGAAACCCCGGGATAAGGCTAAAAACAATACTGACTTTAGAATATTTAGTTTTATAAGATGTAATTTAAAGAGATTTATTAACTGTACACATCTGACTTAAGCATATAAAATGTGCTGTCAACATTCGAAGAAGAAAATTCAATATATTAAATATGGGCTGTGCTCTGTCATCATGGAGTTAATTCTGATTCATAAAATATTGTCTTGTGTTAATTATGGTAAAGTGGAATATATCTGATTCATTTACTGTAAATCTGCTTTAGTCAAAATTTGCATGTTGGGACAGAATTGGGCCCATAGGTTCTATGTGCATTTTGGATGATCATCTCCATTAGAAAATATGCTTTTGTGCGAAAATTATAGCCTGTGCCCATACCACTTTATGAGCATATGCCATGTCGAGAAAAGTAAAACCTTATTCTTCCTTGTATAGGCGTTTGCAGATTATGAAAATTTGATTCTGCTTGACTGTTCACTGACAAACAATAGGGCAAGTGATTTGTACGCTGGGTGCTGCTGTATTGATAGTTCTCCTTTAAACAAGCTATCAGGCTTTACATTTCCCCGACCCATAGTTTAACGCTACTGTACGCAAACTATCCCCACTGCAACATTCTAAAATACCTTTTGTAATCACCATTTTACAATATCTCATAATTTAGTCTCTGTGGATTAAAAAATGTATTGCAGAAATCCTATAAATAGATATTCTAAAGAGATTGTTGTAAGCAATTGTTGGATTTTATCAGGTGAATCCTCAGGATAATCTCAAAGTTTAGAGTGTTTCATGTTTACTAGTTAAAAATAAATTAAGTAACACTGAACTTCACATATGTTGTCAGTGCTCTAGGTATGGCACATGTTACTGCTCAGAACAGTATTATTTGTAAAGTGCGTATGTGAATAAATAGGTTAAAACTGGGATAAATTTAATTCATTCTGGGCGCTTGTTAAACAACCTACATCAAGAAAATGGACAGAAGACTGTTTTTCCTCAACAAAGAAATTCCATCTTGCTCATTAACTACCTCTTGATGAGATCTGGGCGCACTATGGTTCTCCAGTCAACTCTGAACTTTAGGAGTCCGGTGGCACCTTCAAGACTAACAGATTTATGTGGGCATAAGCTTTCATGGGTAAAAAACCTCACTTCTTCAGATGCATGGAGTGAAAGTTACAGATGCAGGCATTATATACTGACACATGAAGAGAAGGGAGTACCTCACAAGTGGAGAACCAGTGTTGACAGGGCCAATTCGATCAGGGTGCATGTAGTCCACTCCCAATAATAGATGAGGGGGTGTCAATTCCAGGAGAGGCAAAGCTGCTTTTGTAACGAGCCAGCCACTCCCAGTCCCTATTCAAGCCCAAATTAATGGTGTTACATTTGCAAATGAATTTTAGTTCTGCTGTTTCTCTTTGAAGTCTGTTTCTGAAGTTTTTTTGTTCAAGAATAGTGACTTTTAAATCTGTAATAGAATGTCCAGGGAGGTTGAAGTGTTCACCTACTGGCTTTTGTATGTTACCATTCCTGATGTCCGATTTGTGTCCATTTATTCTTTTAAGTAGGTGTGACGTTATTGATATAATCTGGGACCATATAGATCATTGTTGCAACCAAGGTCCTGTAGTGGCACCCAAATCTTGTATAAAGGGGGTCAAATGGGGTGTCTAAGACAAGGTTATGGTTTACTGGTTATGATTAGGCTGTCTGTATGTGTGTATCAGTTTTGTAGTTGAAGTTATGAATATTGGCTCTATACTGTCTGTATTTCAGACTTATGCTATGCTGCTGGGTGACATCCCAGACAAACTGGTGTTAGCTCTGCCTAGCCTGCTTGATGGCCCATTAAGGACCATCAGCTATACAATGGACCCATTGAGAGAAGGCAAATATGCCTTCAGACTCAGCAAAGTATGCAGGAACTTGCCCATGTGACTCCAGACTCCATTTTGCTGTAATTTTCCACAGTAAGGACAAAGAGGTGTTCTTACACCTGGAAAAGACTATATAAGGCTGATGCCTCATCTCCATCTTGTCTTCAATCCTGCTTCATACCTCTGGAGGAACTTTGCTACAAGCTGAAGTTTTGAACAAAGGACTGAGGACCCATCCCAGCGGGGGATGTATTCCAGAGACTTGATTTGAACCTGCATTTTATTCTATCGCTGCTGCAAGCCTGAACCAAAAACTTTGCCATTACTGTATGTAATTGATTCCATTTAACCAATTCTAGCTCTCATCTCTATCTTTTTCCTTTTATGAATAAACCTTTAGATTTTAGATTCTAAAGGATTGGCAACAGCGTGATTTGTGGGTAAGATCTGAGTTGTATATTGACCTGGGTTTGGGGCTTGGTCCTTCGGGATCAGGAGAATCTTTTTCTTTTACTGGGGTCTTGGTTTTCATAACCATTTGTCCCCATAATGAGTGGCACTGGCGGTGATACTGGGAAACTGGAGTGTCTAAGGAGATTGCTTGTGAGATTTGCGGTTAGCCAGTGGGGTGAGATCGAAGTCCTCTTAGTCTGGCTGGTTTGGTTTGCCTTAGAGGTGGAAAAAACCCAGCCTTGGGCTGTAACTGCCCTGTTTGAGCAATTTGTCCTGAGTTGGCACTCTCAGTTGGGTTCCGCCAGAACCGCATTGTCACAGTGGCGTAGTCGTGCTTGGATCCACAGAACCAGGTCAATTAAGCTTTGGGTCAGAACCCCACGCTATCCAAATTTGAATTTTGGGATTGAGAGTTTGGTTGGTTAAAGAACAATTGCAATGGCTGAGCAAAGAGCATATGAGGGCCTTGACAAAAAAGCCCTGAAAGATTTGTGTTCAGAAAAGGGGATAAGCTTTAGAAAGAAAGCTACAAATCAAGAACTGAGAAATCTGTTAATGGCCACTAATCAGAAGGCAGGAGATGCCACAGAAGCTGCAGAAGCAATTGGAATGCAAAAGGCAGCAAGTAAACTGCAAGTTGAGCATGAACAAAGACTGGCAGAAATTCGATTGCAGGAACTAGAAGCTGAGGCAAAAGTGCAAAGACTTCAGCTCCAAGTCCAAAAAGCAAGGGAAGAAAAGCAGAAATTGTATCCTCTTGAAAGTCCAGTTTATAACAATGTTGGTATGTTGTATAACTCGGAGCAGTTGTCTGGGTGTAACCAAATGTACCCCAATACTGCCACCTTTTATGTAAATGCTTTTACTGTGTGTTCAGTAGAGGGTGGCTCCATAACTTGTGCCAATGCTCTATATGGGAGTGGTAGTGAAAAATTCACAGAGAATGTAAAAGTCAATGGTAAAAGCTGTTTAGGGCAAATTATGGCTTCTAACATCACTCTTGTTAAAGCAGATCTTGTCAAAGAGGAAGATTATTTACCAAATCAGAGTGTGAATGTTGTAGTCCTCTATGGGTATGTCTACACTACGAGGGTAGTTCGATTTCTCTTAAATCGAAAATGTAGAATCGATATTGCAAAGTCGAACGTGTGTGTCCACACTAAGGACAGTAATTCGACTTTGTGAGTCCACACTAACGGGGAAAGCGTCGACATTGGAAGCGGTGCATTGTGGGCAGCTATCCCACAGTTCCCGCAGTCCCCGCTGCCCATTGGAATTCTGGGTCGAGCCGCCAATGCCTTCTGGGTAAAAAAAAAAAGGGTCGAGGGTGCTTTTGGGTAATTGTCGTCATCCGTGCGTCACTACCGCCCTCCCTCCCTCCCTCCCTGAAAGCGCTGGCGGGAAATCAGTTCGTGCAATTTTCCGGTCAGTGCCAGCGCGGACGCCACAGCACTGCGAGCATGGATCCCGCTGCGACCATCGCTGCAGTTGTGGCCGTTGTCAACGCCTCGCAGGTTATCATCCACCTTTACCAGAGGCAGATGCAGATAAACCAGGCGAGGAGGCTACGGCACCGCGGTGAGGGCCTGAAGTCTGAGAGTAGCACAGGCCTGTCAGAAAGCACGGGACCCAGCGCCGAGGACATCACGGCGACAGAGGGTCATGTGGATGTTGTGGAACGGCGATTCTGGGCATGGGAAACAAGCACGGACTGGTGGGACCGCATAGTGCTGCAGGTCTGGGACGAATCCCAGTGGCTGCGAAACTTTCGCATGCGGAAGGGGACTTTCCTTGAACTTTGTGAGTTGCTGTCCCCTGCCCTGAAGCGCAATGACACCCGGATGCGTGCAGCCCTGACTGTCCAGAAGCGAGTGGCCATAGCCCTCTGGAAGCTTGCAACGCCGGACAGCTACCGGTCTGTCGCGAACCACTTTGGCGTGGGCAAATCTACCGTGGGGGTTGTTGTAATACAAGTAGCCAACGCAATCGTTAAGGTACTGCTCTCAAAGGTAGTGACCCTGGGAAACGTGGAGGTCATCATAGATGGCTTCGCCGCGATGGGATTCCCAAACTGCGGTGGGGCTATAGATGGAACTCACATCCCTATCCTGGGACCGGAGCACCAGGCCAGCCAGTACATTAACAGAAAGGGCTACTTTTCAATGGTGCTGCAAGCACTGGTGGACCATCGGGGACGTTTTACAAACATCAACGTCGGATGGCCGGGCAAGGTTCATGACACTCGCGTGTTCAGGAACTCTGGTCTGTTTAGACGGCTGCAGGAAGGTATTTACTTCCCGGACCACAAAATAAGTCTTGGGGATGTGGAGATGCCTACAGTGATCCTTGGGGACCCAGCCTACCCGCTAATGCCCTGGCTCATAAAGCCCTATACTGGCGCCCTGGACACTGAAAAAGAACTGTTCAACTACCGGCTGAGCAAGTGCAGAATGGTGGTGGAGTGTGCTTTTGGCCGTCTCAAGGGGAGATGGAGAAGCTTACTGACTCGCTGTGATCTCAGCGAAACCAATATCCCCATTGTTATAGCAGCTTGCTGTGTGCTCCACAATCTGTGTGAGAGCAAGGGGGAGACCTTTATGGCGGGGTGGGAGGTTGAGGCAAATAGCCTGGCATCTGATTATGCCCAGCCAGACAGCCGGGCGATTAGAAGAGCCCAGCGGGACGCGCTGTGCATCCGGGAGGCTTTGAAAGCTAGGTTCCACAGTGAGCAGGGTAACCAGTGACTTTTAAGTATCTATACAGAGAAGCTGAACCTGCCCCCGTTTCTTTACCCAGTTAATGTTGACTATCCTCTCCAGTTACATACCCCCTCCACCCCCTTCCAAAAAAATAAAATCAGTTTTATTTTGTTAATGAACACCGTTGTCTTTAGTACTGTTTTCGCAGGAATGTTTGAAACCTGGGACGCAGACTGTGGTGGGGAGCGGGTGTAGTGTACTGATGCAAATGATCCTTCTAAACTCCAGGAATGACAGGATTCGCAGTGGCGGACTGGTTGTTTCAACGGAGCCTGCCAGCCCTCCTGAGCGGGACTGCGTGTATGTGGGGGCTATGTGACTTTATGGCAGGGGGAGGAGGGTTACAGATCCCCTCCTGCGTGGCTCTGAGATCCAGGACAAGGACCGCTGCATAAGATCTGTAACTGCCCTCTCCCGCCACAAAGTCACAGAGCAACCCCCCCCCCCACGCACAGAACATGAAAACCACCTCCCAGACTGACCAGGGTAACTAGTCACTGCACTGTGTATGTGCCCTGCTGCTGGACCTGCCCCCGCCTCTGTACTCTGCTAAAGGTGACTGTCCTGTCCAATTACCAAGCCCCTTCCCCCCCTTCAGACAGACTCTCCCACAAAAGAACATGATTGAAACAGTAATGAACAGAAACGTATTTTTTATTAACAACCACACATGAAACTGGGGGGTGAAACTTGGACGGGGGCTTGGGTGAGGCGGGCAGGAAAGGACTTTTCAAATTTTGGGGAATGACAGCCTTCTGGTGCTTGAGCAGTCTGCAGGGGTGGAGTGAGAGTTTTCACGGACTCTGCCGCCCCTCCTTCTTTGGGCGAGGGGGGTATGGGACTTGGTGGCGGGGGAGTGCGGTTACTGATAGACTGCAGCGGGGCTCTGTCCTCCTGCCTCCGTTCCTGCAGAACATCAACAAGGCGCCGGAGCGTGTCCATTTGCTCCCTCAGAAGTCCAAGCAGCGTTTGAGTCGCCTGCTGGTCTTCCTGCCGCCACCTCTCCTCACGTTCCATGTGTGTCCGGTGCATTTGGGACAAATTCTCCCTCCAATGGTTCTGCTGTGCTGCCTGGGCTCGGGAGCAGCCCATTAGTTCTGAGAACATGTCCTCTCGCGTCTTCTTCTTCCTCCGCCTAATGTGCGCTAGCCTCTGGGAGTGTGATGCCAGGCTGGGTTGGGAGACAGTCGCAGATGTGGCTGTGGGAATGAGAAAAAGGTAGTGAATTCCTCCGAAACATAAATGTAGTTGTGAACAAAGAACATAGTCTTTCTCTGTGAACAAGACCATGCACCGCACCTATCACATGCGCACTCAGGACAAGGTCGAATTTTCGGACCTCGCCTTCAGTGCCTGGGGTCTTGCACTGCCGATCTGGGAAGCGGGGCAGGACACCGGAATTTCTGTAGCAGGCAGACATGGGAAGCCGTAGACTTGTGGCTGCTTAAAACTTTAGTAGTACCACTGGCCTCCTTTCACATTGAAAGCAATGCCAGTCTCTGCTGCCAGCAATCGGCCAAGCATGAACTCTGTCCCTGTCCCACCCCCTCGCGGATGTCCCAGGGAAAGATCCCTGTATGCTGCCCCTCTCCCGCCTCCACCGCGTGGCTGTAAACCAGCGGTTACAGTTCTGTAAAGGAACTTGCAAGCAGTCCCAATACTAACAGTCCCCTACCTAATTCAAAGCAGGTCATCATGAGCGACATAACAATAATGAGGATCTCGGACAGCGATAAGGAAAGGATGCTTCGGGAAAGCCTGCAAAGACCAGGGCCCTATGCCGCCATGCTGTGCAAGGCAATGATCCCGGAGTACTTGAGGATCTCCTGGCGCGGGAACGTCTCCTACTTCGGAGGACCCAATAAGGCCGCTCTCCCCAGGAACCTGATGAACAGGCTTTCCAATTACCTCCAGGAGAGCTTCCTCGAGATGTCCCTGATGGATTTCAGCTCCATCCCCGGACATATAGACCGCATTTTAATATAGCTGCACTGGCAGGGACTAAAGAGTGGAGCGGCTTGGGCAGCAGAATCATGCACAACCGGACACTGTTAGATTTTTTTTTAATTGTTGGGACTGAATAGTTAAGCGCCTACGGCAAAGAAATCATGACAAACACATTGTTCTTATTGTTAATATTCCAGTTCTGTTAAAAATAAATGTTTAGATGTGTAAAACACTTACCGCTTGATCCTTCCCCTGAATCTGTGTCCGGGTTAAATGCTGGGGATGGTTGGTAGGGGATCTCTGTAAGGGTGATGAAGAGCTCCTGGCTGTCGGGGAAATCAGCTTGGTAAGCGCTGTCGACTGCCTCGTCCTCCTCATCTCCTTCCTCATCTTCCCCGTCCGCTAACCTGTCCGAGGAACCGGCCGTGGACAATATCCCATCCTCAGAGTCCACGGTCAGTGGTGGGGTAGTGGTGGCGGCCGCACCTAGGATGGAATGCAGTGCCTCGTAGAAACGGGATGTGTGGGGCTGGGATCCGGATCGTCCGTTTGCCTCTTTGGTCTTCTGGTAGCCTTGTCTCAGCTCCTTGATTTTCACGCGGCACTGCGTTGCATCCCGGCTGTATCCTCTCTCTGCCATGGCTTTAGAGATCTTCTCATAGATCTTTGCGTTCCGTCTTTTGGAGCGCAGCTCGGAAAGCACGAACTCATCGCCCCACACAGAGATCAGATCCAAGACTTCCCGATCAGTCCATGCTGGGGCCCTCTTTCTATTCTGGGATTGCACGGCCATCTCTGCTGGAGAGCTCTGCATCGTTGCCAGTGCTGCTGAGCTCGCCACGATGTCCAAACAGGAAATGAGATTCAAACTGCCCAGACAGGAAAAGGAATTCAAATTTTCCCGGGGCTTTTCCTGTGTGGCTGGTCAGAGCATCCGAGCTCGGACTGCTGTCCAGAGCGTCAACAGAGTGGTGCACTGTGGGTTAGCTCCCGGAGCTATTACCGTCGATTTCCATCCACACCAAGCCTAATTCGATATGGCCATGTCGAATTTAGCGCTACTCCCCTCGTTGGGGAGGAGTACAGAAGTCGAATTTAAGAGACCTCTATGTCGAACTAAATAGCCTCGTGGTGTGGACGGGTGCAGGGTTAATTCGATGTAACGGCGCTAAATTCGACATAAACGCCTAGTGTAGACCAGGCCTATGAGTTTACTGTACGTGTGCCTTTAGCCAGAATCCACCTTGAATGGAATGGGACTAAGCATGAAGTTATCGCTGGCGTAAGGAAGTTATTGCCTAAGGATCTTTTGATTGGGGAAAATGTTAAAGCTTTGTTCAGTCCAGGTAGTCAGTCACAGGACAGGAATGATCTTAAACCTGTGTCTATTGTGGGCAATGATTTGCCTGGGGAGGGTTGCTCCAAAGGTTTGTCTGAGAAGAGCTGTTTGTCTGTAAATGAAGTTTCTGAATGTCGGTCTAGTGTCTCAGAAGTTAATCTGGAGTTAAATCAAGAGCAGCAAAATCTTATTGGGCAGGAAAATGTTTCTCTGGAGCAGATTAAAGTGGATGGTCAGGTGGAAGCCCTAACTGAGGAAGGAAAGGGTGGATTTTTAATGGGTGATGCATTGGTGGCTAGTACAGCTTGTAAAAGTGAACCTGAAAAGGGTAACTGTGATTTGCTGGCAGTGGCTCAGTGTAGTAAGAAGAGCAGTTTATCTGTTGGGAGTGGCAAGGTGCCTGGTAAGGAAGCTGCCCCACTCTCCCAGTCTTTGTCTGTAATCAGCCCTGTGTGCTGGGACAAAGGAGAGGAAGGCAGGAAAAGTTTGGAGGAGCCAAGGCAGCCTTGTGAGCTAATGGCTTTGTCTAGTCAGCAGTTTGGGAAGGCAGGGATAGTGGAAAATGAATGTCCCTATACCTTACCTGTTTCCTGTGTGGAGAATACTGATAGTGAAGGAAATGTGCCTGTATCTGTCAGGGGTATTGACTTGCCTATGGAGGAAGCTACCTCAGTCTCCAAGCAGTTGTCTGTGAACAGCCCTGTGTGCTGGGACAAGGGAAATGAAATCCCGAGCTGTGTGTCTGGTAAAAAAGGTGTCTCCAGCTCTTCTTTGTCTGTGGAGCAGACAGAAGGTGCCTTTCAGCCTGTGAGGGTTGAGAATGGTGTTGGGACAGGACTGTCTCCATGCTAATTCGTTAAGTGAGCAGTCTGTGCTTCAGGGTCTGAGGACAGATTTGGTTACTGGTGTTTCAAAGCAGAACAGTTTTATGGCTGAATGCTTGAGGATGCAGGGGAGAGCAAGCAAACTCTCACCCTTAGACTCTTTGGATTTGTGTGGTATCTCTTTAAGACAGAGTCCAGCCTTGGAAATGATAGCAGTTAAGGATATGAAAACTGGTGGACTGGCTCCTGTCTGTGGTAATGCAAATTACTTGCCTGGCTGGGAGAGGAAGGACTTGCTAATAGCTGTTAGCACAGAGAGCCCACCCCATCAGCCAGTGAATTCTGTTAAGCAAGAGAAATCAGGGTTTGATCCTGCAGGACAAGGAGGAAAGAGAAAACTGAATTTTGCAAAGGGAAGCAACAGGTTAACCCTAAAATGCCCAAATTCCAATGGTATTGAGCCAAAGCTGTGGCATGACAACCATGATTGTAGATGGACACTTGCAATGGATTTGTTGTTAATGCTAATGGTGATTTTGTAACTAATGTGGCTATTACCAAGAACTGTAAGAATGTACAATGTTCCTAATCTGTTGGAAAATCCGTTGAACATGTTAAAAGGAATACACGAGAACACACGTTATGTTAAAAGGCCTTGTTATACTGGTGTTTCACAGGTAATGCCTGTAAACAGTCTTGGAACTTTTCACAGGGGAAAAGACATTCCAGACCTGATGTGCTGTATAAAAAGGGAAACCGAGGCACACTACCATATTGCTTTCACGGCTAAATGCCAAGATTCCTGTACTATGAACATCATTAATATCTACATTGATTTAATGTTAATTGGGTTCCAAACATTTGCCAGAGCTTGTATGGATAAAGTAGCTGTTTTCTTTAGCTCTTGGCAAGATCACATGAGACATACAGGAACCATGCTGCAAGAGCAGATCCAATCCACTATTGTTCTAACTAAGTTTTACCTTGAGTTTGTAAAGAGGTTCAATCATGTTGTTGAACATAATTTTGATAAACCATTTCTGTTATACTCTAATATGGCTTCTAACCCCAATACTAGCTGTAGTGAGACAAACCCAAGGATGGGGAGCTCTTGGGATGCAGTCAGTGATGTTTGTGTCATCCCTTCCTGCATCAATTTTGCGTTGGGGGTGTGACGTTATTGATATAATCTGGGACCATATAGATCATTGTTGCAACCAAGGTCCTGTAGTGGCACCCAAATCTTGTATAAAGGGGGTCAAATGGGGTGTCTAAGACAAGGTTATGGTTTACTGGTTATGATTAGGCTGTCTATATGTGTGTATCAATTTTGTAGTTGAAGTTATGAATATTGGCTCTATACTGTCTGTATTTCAGACTTATGCTATGCTGCTGGGTGACATCCCAGACAAACTGGTGTTAGCTCTGCCTAGCCTGCTTGATGGCCCATTAAGGACCATCAGCTATACAATGGACCCATTGAGAGAAGGCAAATATGCCTTCAGACTCAGCAAAGTATGCAGGAACTTGCCCATGTGACTCCAGACTCCATTTTGCTGTAATTTTCCACAGTAAGGACAAAGAGGTGTTCTTACACCTGGAAAAGACTATATAAGGCTGATGCCTCATCTCCATCTTGTCTTCAGTCCTGCTTCATACCTCTGGAGGAACTTTGCTACAAGCTGAAGCTTTGAACAAAGGACTGAGGACCCATCCCAGCGGGGGATGTATTCCAGAGACTTGATTTGAACCTGCATTTTATTCTATCGCTGCTGCAAGCCTGAACCAAAAACTTTGCCATTACTGTATGTAATTGATTCCATTTAACCAATTCTAGCTCTCATCTCTATCTTTTTCCTTTTATGAATAAACCTTTAGATTTTAGATTCTAAAGGATTGGCAACAGCGTAATTTGTGGGTAAGATCTGAGTTGTATATTGACCTGGGTTTGGGGCTTGGTCCTTTGGGATCAGGAGAACCTTTTTCTTTTACTGGGGTCTTGGTTTTCATAACCATTTGTCCCCATAACGAGTGGCACTGGCGGTGATACTGGGAAACTGGAGTGTCTAAGGAGATTGCTTGTGAGATTTGCGGTTAGCCAGTGTGGTGAGACCGAAGTCCTCTTAGTCTGGCTGGTTTGGTTTGCCTTAGAGGTGGAAAACCCCCCAGCCTTGGGCTGTAACTGCCCTGTTTGAGCAATTTGTCCTGAGTTGGCACTCTCAGTTGGGTTCCGCCAGAACCGCATTGTCACAGTAGGGACTGTCCGGTTTGGCCAATGTACATGGCAGAGGGGCATTGCTGGCACATGATGGCATTATAACATTAGTAGACGTGCAGGTGAATGGTGTGGCTGATGTGGTTGGGTCCTCTGATGGTGTCGCCAGAGTAGATGTGGGGACAGAGTAGACAACGAGGTTTGCTACAGGGATTGGTTCCTGGGTTGGTGTTTCTGTGGTGTGGTGTGTAGTTGCTGGTGAGTATTTGCTTCAGGTTTGGGGGTTGTCTGTAAGCGAGGACTGGCCTGCCTCCCAAGGTCTGTGAGAGTGAGGGATCGTTTTCCAGGACAGGTTGTACGTGACGGCCGGTGGTGTTCTGTTATTTTCGTTGTTGGGCCTGTCTTGTAGTAGGTGATTTTTGGGTATCCGTCTCACTCTGAACTCTGGGACACTAATCATTAGTTAGTATGGCTTAAAGGATGGAGCACTGTCCTGGAAGTCAGTAGATCTGGGTTTTATTCCCCTGTACCAGTGGGTGACCTTGGGTAAGTCACTTCTCATCTCTGTGCCATAGTTAACCGATCTGTAAAATGGGGATAATGGGTTTTATTCAGGATAGATTGATTTAAATCACGAAATGGAAAGCCTTTATTTATAATTGATTTTAATCAACTTTTCCATTTGTACTTCAGTTATTTTTTAAAGAAAGGTGCAGTCTCATTGTTTGATATACCCATTAAAAGATGTTGATTTATAACAAAATAGAGCCCTACACTAGATTAGGTACATATTTTTGCTATCTGGGAGAATACACTAATACATACATTTCTTTAGGCAATTATATAGGTTAATATTTTCAGATCTAAGACTTGTACAATTTTAGAATGATAGAAAATGCTGAATGATATATTGCTTATTTACTAGATAATTAACTTTTTGCTCATGATTTTTGTCAAGCTGCATTAGGATGGTAATATGAATTTAATTAAACACACAACTGCTTATAAGTTTTATTTTTATTAAACAAAACCTTAAGGGGTGTTGGATACATATAACTTCTCTAATCAAAACATGTTTCACATTTACAACTAAATGATTTATTAAACAGAGGGATTAACTGGTTATTTTGGGTCAGCCTGGGAAAATTTTCTAAGTGAAAGTAATTGGAGCTTAAGTTCCTACTCACTTAAGTCTCTTGAAAATGAGACAGTCTCCTAATTTACTTAGGCTGATCTGTTGTGTCATATTTATAAAGCGTGACCTCAAAAGTTAGATGTTTATCCCCTAATTCTTTCATTATATGGAAAAGCAGCCTTTAACTCAGTTTTTGATGGAGACTTATAGATTCAGCATACTTTTTTATTTAAATGTTTTAAGAGATAAGTAGTTTAGGCCTTGCATATTTTGTATTTAAATTCAGATTTCATTTTAAACAGGTTTATTTTTTAAAAGAAAACATTATAATTTAAATAACAAAACACACCAAAAAAAAAAAAAAAAAAGGCAGGTTTTTTTAATCCATCCTGGTTCTGTTCCTGGCTCTGCCCCTGTACCGGTGGGTGACCTTGGGTAAGTCACTTCTCATCTCTGTGCCATAGTTAACCCATCTGTAAAGTGTGGATAATGACAGTGACCTCCTTTTATGAAGTACTTTGAGATCTATTGATGAAAAGCTCTATTTAAAAGGTAATATAGTTATTGTTATGAATATATTTCTTTGCAGTTTTATGATCTTCCCCACTTTCATTATTTTGTCACCCAGTATGACAATAATGTGATGGTAATTTTTCTTTGTAATTGATTCTTAGCTGCATTGATCTTAGCAGTGGGAAAAGGCCATTTCTAAGTCACCTTTCTGCTTTTTTTAAATCCTGGAACTGCTAGGGGCTAGGGGCTAGAGGGCCCCTAATGTAATTTAGAACAGACTAAGGGATGCTCTAAATTTTGCCAGCTGGAGTATTCCCATTGGGACTTCTTTGCTAGCTCAGGATCAGAGTGCTATGGACTCCAACCCCACCCTGGCATTCTCTCTCCTTTCCCTCAATATTCTCCCTATGTGGGAATTGTGGGTAGTAGGTAGTATAGAGCTGACTATGTCAACTTTGTCGCCTGAAGATTTCTCTGTGTCATGGTAATTCTGGTTGCCCCTTTAGGGGAGATTGAACAGTGGCCAACGATTAGAGTCAATATTGTTAATATAAACCTCTAGTTTATTTATTAAACTGTATCTAGAATTGTTAGTCTCTTAATTGAGGTTGTTGTTTTCCCTACTGTATTGTAGTACGATCATTTTTCTGGTATTTTCAATGAAATATTCAATGAAAAATTCAGTTTAAAAAATTCAAACCTTTGGCATGGATTTAATAGAAATTACTGAGGTTGTTGGCTGCTATTGTGCAAATCCATAAAGTCAGATTCCTTTCAGGAATTTCAGACAATTTTGAGTTCCTTGGATGGAAAGTACTATGTAAGTACTAAATTATTCCGCAGGTTCCAAGAAGGGCGTTTAAGGCACTGTTACACACTTCTGTATCAACTGTGCATCAGAAACCTATTCCTCAAAAGATACTTCTTGCTTCTCACCATTTGGCCATATTAATCTACAGTGTTGGTCTCTTCCTGGGCCTGATAGTGAACAAGTTAAAATTCTGCAGGATAAAGAGGAAAAATTAGTAAACTGGATTTTAGATTACTTCAGATTAAAAATGCAGACACTGTAGGATCCCTTATCTTGGGTAAGGGGGAATCTTGAAGTAGCAGCAGCAGAAAGTGTTTAGTAGTAGTACCAAAAATCTCTCGTTATTGCTTTTTTTATCTGTTTCTTGAGAGAGAAATAATTATCAGTGAAAAACTTATGTTGAAGTGTAAGGTGAAATTAATTTGAAAGAATTCCTGTTTTTTTTAATCTCTAAATCGTGTTCTTTCATTAAAATGTTTAGATAAATTTCAGGTATGATTTTATCTACTGCAGAATTGTCAGAGAGAATTAAACTGGTATACATTCACAGTGATTTGAGAGGGGAAAAAGTCCACTATCCATATGAGTAATTTAAAAAAAAATTAAATGATAGCTTAACGTTCCTGGACACTGAAGTCCTCTGTCTGCAGAATAGATACTGTTGACTGAAACTGTATTATATGATCTAAACTAATTTCTCTGAATATTTTATCATCTTACAGCACTGAGCAGTTAGGCTCTGGTCCTGAATAGGGCTTTGGAATGCTAATATAACACAAATAAATACATATTCCTATTTAAGTGCAGCAGGTGTTTTGTGCTGTACAAAACAGAGTTCCAGCCCCAAGAATTTTACAGTTAAGAAAAAAACCCCACAATTCAGATATAAAATGTAGATGCATTTATCATAGTGGGGTTTTGTTAAAATGATGTGTATGACATGACCTTTGGAGTTAACTCCTGTAGACTTTATGGAAGACATAAGGGATAAAACCCTCACCTCTGTTTGGGCACTCTTATGCTAGGTAAAAGGGCTGGAACAGTATGAAGGGGCCTCTCCAGGTCCCTGAGTAACCCAGAATCGGTAGGGTGCAACAGTGTCTCGAAGCCAGTTTAGCCCCTCTGGCTGCAATTTTTTGTTGCACCACTAAGAGATGCAGCTCAGAATCTCATCCATGCTTTTTAGTGGTGGTTTGAAAGAAGAAAGAACAGCCATTGTGCACATCAGAGGCAGGAGCGAGTTCCAGATGTATGAAGCAACATGGAGGAAAGCATGAAAGTGAGAGTAGGAGTATGGATACAAAGAAAATGATGAAGAATGAGTTAGCTGAAGCTAAAAGAATGAGATGTCATGGAGTGGATGGGGAGGGAGTATGGGAGGAAAAAAAGAATACAGATAAAGGTTGGGCTGGAGATCACTGTATCCACTTGAACTTATTGGGCCAATTTAATGGATGCAAATTCACTGACTTCAATGATATTGCACCAGTTTAGACTAGGATTAATTTGACTTGCATTTTCAAAGGCATATTGATGTATGCAGTGAATGCAAGTTAAATTTCACCTTTTTTGTTTTGACAAAAGATGTTAGAAAACTAATTCTTAGTCAAATATATATACTTAATAATGTTAGAGAAATGAATATTATATATATAGTTTAAGAAAATATAAAGGAGTTTTTGCTTTTTGTATGTGTTTCTGCTGATCCAGCATTTGCAAATTTAGCTGAAACAGCATCAGGGTTGTGTAAAACATTACTCCTGGGGAATTCTGCGCCAAAATATTAAAAATTCTGCACGCAATAGTTTAAAATTCTGCAAAATTCTGCATATATTATTTGTCAAAATAACACAATATAATCACACCAGTTTCAATTATTTTGGTAATTTATTTCAAAATACCTGTCAGCAATTGTGTGTGTTAACAATACAGACAAAAAAAAGATTCAGGAAATGTTTTTTGACAAATAGATTCCTTACTAGGCATATTAATACAGAACTCTCAGTAATAATTCATTTAAACTACAGTACAGAACTGTATTTCCTGAACCCCTCAGAAGCAGTGCAAAGGCTTGGAGGAGTCAGGTTTAACGGAGGAGCTGAGGGAGAAGGAAGTAATTGTTGGGAAGGAGCCTGGGTATGAACTTGAAGAGTTGTTGGGTGTGAGTGGGAAAAGTATGGAACAGATTTTTTGGGGGGACGGGGAGAGATTGTTAGGGAGTGTCCCCCATGCAGACCCTGGGGGACCCCTAGCTTCTCCATTCAGTCAGGCACATCTGCTCCTGTCCCCATGTGTCCTTGCACCCCCTGTCCACATGTGTCCCTCTATCCCCACTCAGACACCCACTCCCCCATCCCCATGTGTCTCTGTGCCCCCACTCAGCTACTCCGCTGTCCCCATGTGGCCCTATACCCTCTCCCCCCGTGCCCCTGTGCCTCCACTCCCATTCAGCCCTTGACCCAGTCTGTCCTCCCGCACTAGCCCTTATGAGTAAGGCTGCGTGTCTGTCATGGAGGTCACGGAACTCATGGATTCTGTGACTTTCTGTGACTTCTGCAGTGGCTGGTGCTGGCTCTGGGCAGCAGCAGCAGCAGTTTGGATGTGTGGGAGGGGGCTCAGGGCTGGGGCAGGGAGTTGGGATGCAGGGCAGCACTTACCTGGGTGGGGGGCTTCCCGGCTCCCAGCCGCATGTCCCTGCAGCTCCTAGGTGGAGGGGCTAGGGGGCTCTGTGCTGCCCGTGCCCACAGGCGCCGCCCCTGCAGCTCCCATTGGCTGCAGTTCCCGGCCAATGGGAGCTGCAGAGCCAGCACTTGTGGCGGGAGCAGCGTGTGGAGCTCCCCTGGCTGCTCCTCCCCTAGGAGCTGCAGGGACACGCCGGTCGGAGCTGAGTAGGGAGCTTGCCAGCCCCGCCAACCCTCCCTCCCCCAGCACCAGCATGGGTCCCAGGTCACATGCTGCCACCGCGCCCCCCCCCAGTGCCAGCAGGGGTCCTGGGCTGTGCACTGCCACCTGTCTCCCCCCCCAGCACCAGCAGGGGTCCTGCGCCACCACCACCACCCCAGCACCTGTGGCACCCCAGCCCAGGTTTTAGTTAGGGGTATATACTAAAAATCATGGACAGGTCATGGACCGTGAATTTTTGTTTACTGCCTGTGACCTGTCCATGACTTTTACTAAAAATACCCGTGACTAAAATGTAGCCTTACTTATGAGCCCCTGTCTGACCCCCCAGCAGCCCCACGATGTCTGTCTCCCCAAACCACCTGTCTCCTGACCTGGCCCGACAGGCACTTTGAAGAAGGCAGGCTCTTGCTCTTCCCTGTCATAGCTGGGGCTGGCCAGGAGTGGCTGCTGTGTTCTAGCACCACAGCGCTCCTCTGGCGGGCAAAAGACGGAACTGCAGCAACTTTTCAGCAGATGCTATTTTCTGCACACACACACAAAATTAAAAATATACACAGAGCATGAAATATGCACGCGTTCAGTGGCACAGAATTCCCCCAGGAGTAAAACCATGAAACTGGCTTGTGTGTCTTATCTGTAAAATACTTGGCCTATGCAAATAGCAGGGTGAAACAGGGTATCAAGAGGGAATTGTTAGCTACAGGTTACCCACCACCCCAAACAAGACAAGCTAACAAGTAAAAAACCAAAGCCGCGGTTCGCCCGGGACGGCGAACCGCGGCCAGTGGGGGCCGCGATCGGCCGAACCTGCCGCATCAGCAGGTAAATAAACTGGCCCGGCCCGCCAGGATGCTTACCCTGGCGAGCCGCGTGTCAAACGTTGCCGACCCCTGACTTAGACTAATATATTTTTGCTTATCCTGATAAAACTTACTTTCATCTGTCTACTTCCGTCAGCCCACTGCTTCCATTCAGTTGTTTTTAACCTTAGTAATCTAAGGTGGCGGGAAGCCGCGGCCAGCACATCCCTCGCCCGCGCCGCTTCCCGCTGCCCCCATTGGCCCGGGACGGCGAACCGCGGCCAGTGGGGGCTGCGATCGGCCGAACCTGCCGCGTCAGCAGGTAAATAAACTGGCCCGGCCTGCCAGGGTGCTTACCCTGGCGAGCCGCGTGCGAAACATTGCCGACCCCTGGTCTAGGTTATGTGCAGGGTAGCTGTCACCATGTCTATTAGTTCAGGTTTAGTTATTGTGATTTGTGCATGAGAATGCTTTAACTAGGGATTTAGAATACCTAGGCACACAGATGAGGTCACTTGGTAAGCTGAATCTGCACAGTTTCAAAATGGGATGAAAGATAGATAATTAACAGTGAGAGTGGAGAAGACGAAGGGGTGAACATAGCAGAGATTTGAAAGCGTCATTCTGTTTCCAAGCGAGGTAACATGATCAATTACTTTTCTTGCCATATCTGTTTTTGCATGTATATGTAATTCATAGGTGATAACAGCTTTGTCTTAAAATGTACATAATAAAGGCTAAAAGAAACTGTTTAAGCCTAAGTTGAGGTAGATCTAGTTTTTCATACAAAGTGTGTTTAAAAAAAAAAAAAAAAAAGGCAAAAGCCACACAAATATTTCAGCTTTTCAGAGAGACAGTTTTGTAAAATATTGGAGGAAAAGGAGAGAAGTTACCTAGAAGGTAAAGCAGAGGTTCTCCAACTGGGGGCAGGGAGGTGTGGAATGTATTCTGGAGGAGAGAGAGTGAGAAGCTTTAGGGTGAAAAAAGTACTATGCACATTCAGAGCTGGGAGGCTAGAGAGCGGGGGCTGCTGGCCGGGCACCCAACTCTGAAGACAGCAGAGGAGAAGAAAAGGTGGCAATACCATACTGTACCCCCTTTACTTCTCTGCTGTTGCTGGCAGCGGCACTGCCTTTAGAGCTCGGCTCCTGGCCAGCTGCCGCTGCTCTCTGCTCTGCCTGCAGAGCTGGGTGGCTGGAGAGCGGCAGTTGCTGTCCGGCTACCCGGTGGGGGGCGTAAACTACTACAGACATGAAGAAGGGGGCGCGATCAAAGAAGTTTGAGAACCACTGCTGTAGCGTATTGATCAGAGCCTATAACTTCAGAATGTTGTAACTGGTCTCAATAACTTTATTCTACTTTGGTGCTTAGTATTTTGGTTCTTATCCTCAATAACAGGACCTATTTATAATTATATATAATAATTCCCCTGTGATTGAAACCGAATCCAATGGATTGAGAATACCTGTATGTGATTTAAAGGATTTTTGCACTATTGCCCCAGCCAGGCTTTAAGTCACCCTGAGACTCCTCCGGTCCTGGAGCTGTCTGGATGCTTGTCCTGTCTGACATAAATTAGAAGAGTGAAGTCTGCTGTAGCCTACAGTGGCTGCCACTAGACCCAAGGAGCTGTTAAAATGGCTGGGGTTTGGTGGAGAAGTCCAGCCATGACCCTTTTTCCTTGACTGTGCACACTGCATAGAGATCTTCAGGAAGCAGGAAGAGGCACATATTCTATTGTATGTAGGTTCTTATACTTCCATCGTTACTGTAGAATCTGAGTAGTTTCCATTAGTGCATTAAGCAATGTGACTAACCTGGTCATGTGGTTTGTTCCCCTCTCATCCTCTCCACAGGGGGAAAATAGTGTGTGTAGTGAAATTTTTGTTTTGCTAGGGTTTAGGTTTTAGTTTTTTAAAATATACTGTGTTACATGTTAGAGAAGGTTGAAGAAGTGCGATTTGCACTTGGAGCAGAAAATGGTGACGTTTGATGGTCCATAGTTCTCGTGGGAGTTTGTTCCACAGTATCAGACCAGCCTCTGAGAAAGCTGTGCCTTGTGCATGGATGGGCTTTATACACAGGACTCTACAGTGGCTCCTTGTTGTATGAAAATGCCTGTGTGAAGTAAAGAAGTGAGAAGCACCTCAACTGAATGGAGAATTAGGCCCATAGTCTTGAGTTTAATTTTAAAGGAAAAGATATTTTCTCTTAAATTGAAAAAAAAATTACTTATAGGCAAATGTCTGAAGTTTTAGCCTGAGTATATTATTCCCCACTGGAGGTCACTATTTCAACTCATGGTTTTCCATTATAAACCTCCGCTCTGTGTGTGTGTGTGTGTGTGTGTGTGTGTGTGTGTGTGTGTGTGTGTGTAAAATGTATGTACAAGATGTGTGTATTGTCAGTGTATATATAAATCATCTTAAAGTTAGTTCTCCAGGAGAAAGTGGGTTTTCTGTTTTCTCCATTTTTTAATGACACTTATAGATACAAAGGTTTTTAAAAGAATGATCATAATTATATGTAATCCTAGTTACTGTTGACATGACCTATTAATGTAAAAAAAAAAATACAATTCCCCCCCCCCCCCCCCCAAAAAAACCAACAACAACCAGTAGCCATGCCACTATGGCATTTTAACAAGTATCATGGGTAAGGAAGACTTTGTTATGCATTTCCAACAAATAATTCCTTTCTTGTTAGATTTAGGTTCTGAGTGGTGATTTATTTTATTTATATTTTCCTACGTTCATTTTTAAGACAAGACATTTCATAAAGTGATTTTTCTTAATTCAGTTCTACAGTAATTAACTAATAAAAAAACTGGAAGAAAAGACACAACACTTAAGGCTGTCATCTCTAAATTATTAAAGCTCTATAACCTATTCAGTATTTCTAAACAAAAAACACATTCTCTAATAGCCTTAATCATAAATATCTAAAAATAACAGCTTTCCTATATTAAATTAGCACCAGACCGTGCTTGAAGATGAATAGAAATGCTGGAGAAAAGTAATCTCTGCAATCTGCCTCCCTTTTTATGAACATTAATGCTCAAGAATAATATTCCTGATCCAAATAAAATCAGTGCTATTTCTTTCACTTTATAAGTTGTATAGGTGAAGTGAATCTTGGTATACAGCATGAGTTCATCTGGGATCAATTATTAAAAATGATTGAGGTCTTCCTCAACCTAGATTATTTCCCCCAAAAGTATGGATCATTTTTAAACATAATGGAGTTCAAGGTTGTGGTAAGAGGGAGAAAATGTACAAGAGGAAGTAATTGGCAAAATGGGAAAGATTTTTTTTTTTGAGCAGATATGTAACAGCTCTTTGTGTATAAATAAATTAAGCTAATATGTGAGTCTCCTTTGTTTTAAGAATAAAACAAGACAATATGTAACCTTTATCTTTTATTTTTTCTAGTGATATGCAGCTTCCGAGGATCTATACCACAAGGCTTAGTCTTGGAACTAGGAGAAACTGTCCAGATCTTGGAAAAATGTGAAGGTTAGTATGATGGGTTGGAGTGGGGTGTGTTTCCCAAAGATAAATCTTATTTGCAGTAGAAATATATAAAAAAAATTACAGTTGTGGATTTTAATAAATCATTTTGGGACCATGATGTATCAGATCATCAAAATACTCTGATAAAACCTCATTTGACCCACTTACCATAGGAAAGACTAGAGCATTACTGGCAGTAATCCAGTCTGATAGGAGGTCAGCGTGTTTAAGTAAACCATCTGTCCGGAAAATGTTCGAACCCTGACTTGAGAGTTTTATGGTTGTTGTGTCTAGTGGTGAATTTTCATCATGTTGACTTTTGAACAAATATCTAGATTTCCAATCATATTTTGTAGTTTTTATCCCCTTCCCATTAAGTTGAGCTTACCAATATTATTTATTTTCCATAAGTATTTAAAAATATGCTTAATGAAATATATTAGTGATTTGGTTGGGACCAAGACTGAAAAAGAATAATTTGTTGAAATTATTGATTTAGGTAGGAGAGTGTTTTACAATTAACCTTCTTTCCCATCTTTTTACCCTTAAAAGTAAATGCCATTTCCAGTACATTACAGCAATAGCAGCTGTTCTCTCTCTCTTTGAATGTATACATATAGGGTCCAATCCTGCTGCCTTACTCATGGGAATAAACCAGTTGAAGTCAGTGCTGCTAATCACATGTGTAAAGGATTTGTCCGCTATTGTACAGAAAAAGCAAGCAACTGTAAATTATTTGTTTGTAATACCTTTGAGGCATACTTTTGACAACATAAAACATGAGAGCATGTTTCACTAAAACCTCTGAGATGGAATTATAGATCCTTAATCCAAAAATGTCTTCAAAAAAATTAATCCAGGTCCCAGATCCATAGTTATGTATCTGAGTTGCAGATCCATGGGCCATGCAGTCTTTTGTCTCTAACATCCATGAATAGGAATCTTGCAATTCGTGAATGTTGCATCACACCAAAGAACAATTAGGATTTTTTTTTTCAAATTTGGATTGCAGTGCATTAAAATTTACTCAGTTAGTAGTTTAGCATAGTTTATCAATATACCATTTTAGCCATAGACCACTGTGCATACTACAGTAAATACAAATTTTAAATTGATAGCTCCGAAAAACAAATAGAGTTTTAAAAACGCAAATTAAAAACACAAGATTTACCCTTCCCCCAAATCAATTATACCTTTAAAATTATACCTCCTCTATATGTTTATCCTACTGGCCCTTATGGGCTGGTCTACACTAACCCCCCCACTTCGGACTAAGGTACGCAAATTCAGCTACGTTAATAACGTAGCTGAATTCGAAGTACCTTAGTCCGAAGTTACCGCGGTCCAGACGCGGCAGGAAGGCTCCCCCGTCGATGCTGCGTACTCCGCTCGCCGAGCTGGAGTACCAGCGTCGAAGGCGAGCACTTCCGGGATCGATCCGGGGCACTTCCGGGATCGATCCGGGATCGATTTATCGCGTCTTAACTAGACGCGATAAATCGAACTCAGAAAATCGATTGCTTACATCCGGACCCGGATGTAAGTGAAGACGTACCCTATGTGTAAAACAGATATCCAAACAGGGGGAAAACCTGACCTGTTCAGTATAATGGCCATCAATCATCTATTTATACAGTTCTGGTCTGTGGCCAGAGAAAATTACTTTAGTTTTCTTATAGTTTTTGGTCAGGTTCTCCTACTTGCAAAAAGAGCTAAAGTCCTTTAACATATACTTTAAGCCTAGGGGGGTTTGGGACCACAGAACCATGTTGATTGCATAAAGAAGGACCAACACAAATCGGTTCAGAATTTTGGGAGGGAAATGTTGCGCTGCTTCTAAAGCTGTCACAATCTCATTAATGTAAAAATTAAGAAGAAAATGGGCCAATAAGCAGCCCTGTTGGATGTCTCTTATGATGGATAAGTAAATTAGTTTATCTCGCCACCCAATCCTAATCTTGCCCACTGTTTGTCTATGGAGGGCTTTCAAGATAAAGAAGCCTAGCCTTCGCAAGTTTCTCCCAGAGATGATCTCTGTCAGTAGACTCAAAAGCTGATTTCATGTTGACAAAGGCTGCATAAATTTTTTCCTGGGAACTGGCTTTGAAGGCTAATAAAATACTCTTGTTAGATGGCTGAGATAAATCTTAATTATCTGATGTGACAAAAAGTGGCTAGTCCAAAACTACATGGCTCTTGAGCTAGAAGGCAAAATAATGTACATATTTATCATTTTGTGAATGGTTACAGTGCACATCTTTGTAGACCAGATTCTTGAATACTGAAAGTGCTACATAAGGTTATTAGGCCATTAACACTATGGACTTAAAGGAAAAAATTGCTTATTGGAATTTCTCTGCTCAAAGGTAGATCATTTTTCCTGAGATGGCATATATTAACGATGGTACCTATCTTAAGAGTCTTTGTTCTGTGCAACTAAACTTGCAAAAAAATCCAAACACCGAAGAAGAGCTCTGTGTAGCTCGAAAGCTTGTCTCTTTCACTAACAGAAATTAGTCCAATAAAAGATATTATCTGACCCACCTTGTCTCTCTACTAGCCTGGGACTTACATGGCTACAGAAATGCTTCAAACAAGCAGTGGCTTGTAACTAAAAGCTAATTCTCCAATTCCATGGTATATACCTACCTCTCTTCAAAGGCCAGGTGAAACAAATGGGCCCTTTTGCAACATGTCCTGAAAGTTGACTAGTCTAATATATTTTGTACCACAAATGGTGGGAATTCTAGAGTCATATCAGCTGGCCCCTATTTGTTATGTCAAGAAGGATCTAGTATCAGTACATCTGCTGGTCACAATTGTAAGTGTATTGCAGGAAGAGACATAGGCGCAGAGTTTCTAATCTGCTGGGGGGTGCTCCTCCCTGGCCTCGCCACCACTCCATGCCTTCCCTAATGCCAGACCCCCGTCCCGTCTCTTCTCCGCCCAGTTCTTCCCCCTCCCCCGAGCGCACTGCGCCCTTGCTCCTCCCCCATACCAGCGCCTCCAGACGCTGCAAAACAGCTGATCCGCGGCAGGCAGTAGACGCTAGGAGGGAAGGGGAGGCGCAGATTGGTGGGGCCTGCCGGCAGGCAGGACACACTGGGAGAAGGGGGAGGCGTCGATGGGGGGCTGCCAGTGGGTGCTAAGCACCCACCATAGTTCTTCTTATAGACTTTTATATTCCCAAATCTAGTACAAATCCTCATTGCTTAGGATTTGCAAGTTTATTTCTGTTTTATTTGTGGAACTTTTCTTTATCTGCCTTCGTTCCTGGAAAATAGACTTTATACTCAGTTAACCTAATTTGATGGCTTGTATCCTGGATTATCAAGGACAGTACATATCAATTGCTTGATCCACACTTAACATAACGACACAGATTATGTGTGTGTGTTATAGATCTGTAAAACTGTAGAATCCGATTTTGGATTCATCCAGAAATTTTCTATACCACTGAATGTGTTTGTGTCCTTTAAACATTGATAGCTATCAATTATTGGAAAGATTGTCACTGGCAGCTTTTAGCTGTTATTGAAAACATTCCTCAATAAGCATTGCACCATCAATATATACAGTAACTCCTCACATAAAGTTGTCCTGGTTAACGTTGTTTCGTTGTTATGTTGCTGATCAGTTAGAGAAGATACTCCTTTAAAGTTTCGCAATGCTCCCTTATAACGTTGTTTGGCAGCCACCTGCTTTGTCCACCAGTTGCAGAAAGAGCAGCCTGTTGCAGCTGGCTGATGGGAGCTTGGAACCAGGGTGGACTGGCAGCCCCCCTATCAGCTCCCCAATCCCCTAAATTCCCTGTGCGGCAGCCGCCCAGCAGGCTATCAATTGCCGGCAGTTCGGTTGTCCCTCCCCCCACTGCCATGTGCTGCTCCTGCCCTCTGCCTTGGAGCTGCTTCCAGGAGCCTCCTGCTTTCTGGGGGTGGGAGGAGGGAAGAAGGGTGCTAATGTCAGGGTGTCCCCCCTCCCCTCCCCTGCTCCTGCCCCCTGCTTACCCCATCTCCATAGAGCCGGGTGGGGGCACGACAGGGCTCAGGACAGAGGAAGCTTGCTAGCTGCAACTGCTGTCTGTACTTGCTGATCTACTTAAAAAGGCAATGTACTTAGAGTGGGGTCAGCGTACTTAAAGAGGCAATACACATCTCTCTCACTCTCTCTTACACACAGGGTGTGTGTCTCTGTTTCTGTCTGCCATGCTGTCTCCCCTCCCTCCATTTGTGCTGCCTTGTAGAGTGTGAGGCTACATTAACAACAATGTGTTAACCCTTGAGGGCTCAGCCGAGTGCTAGTTCATCATTCAGCACGAAGGCATTCCCTGGGAAATATTCCACCCTCTGACTCCACCACCTCAACCAAGCTTCACAATCATCATTGCTGTGTGTGTGTGTGTGTGTGTGTGTATGTGTATATATATATATATATATATATATATATATATATATATATATATATATATATATATATATATATATATAGCCTTTTGTCTGGTGAAAAAAATTTCCCTGGAACCTAACCCCCCCTATTTACATTAATTCTTATGGGGAAATTGGATTTGCTTAACATTGCTTCGCTTAAAGTCAAATTTTTCAGGAACATAACTACAAGGTTAAGCGAGGAGTTACTGTATATAAGTACTTCAAAAGCTATTTCAAATAATTATTAGATTTCAAAGTGAGATTCTCTTCAAAATACCTTTCTTCTCTGTTGGAGTTTTGCAGGCACTTATGTAAACACTTATTCTTTCTGGATCTTCCAAAAGAAATTATTTGAGATTAACCAAAGATTTTAACCAGTGAAGATTTCAATCATTAGTATGAGCAGTCATGAAAAATCAACTGTTTGTTTTATGGGAGAAAACCAGCCCAGAGCATTTTGTTGAATTTTCTGGATTTTCCCCCGTTTACTTTTTTCCTTCTATTTCTGAAGAATGCAATTTTATGTAAATTTACACATATTTATACAAATGTGTAAAGCAGAACCTGTAGTTTTTTGCTAGGAAATGTTGACAGGTATGCAATTGCATATTACTACCTTAGGTATGTTAAAATGTGCAATGCGCATAATGAGGACTTTTAATCAAAATATAGTAAAGTTTGTATATAACAACTTTACAAAGAGGCACAAAACTTACAAAAGTAATTGCAGGAAATTTAAAGGGAAATTAGTAATCACAGTTGAAACTACTATTCCAGTCTCAGTGGAAATCTGATTTGATTTAATTAATAAAGAAATGGAACCACAAAAGAAAAACATCAAAAAATGAGAGAAACTATGAAACTTTTCCATTACGTAGCCAACATGAATGATCCCACATTAAAAAAAGTCATTTGGTGAGCCCAGAACAAGAAGATGCTCAAACATGACTGATGGAATACATTTAATCTTCTTTGCTGTCTTCTAGTCTGCTATTTAAAATTAAAAGTCCAACTTCTTTCCCAAATCTTTGCTTGTGAAGGAGATTGCCACAATTTCCTCCAAATAAAATGTGACAGTCGCAGGAGAAAGGACAGGAGAATTAATTTTTTCTTCAGTATTTAAAAGCATGGCACACCTATCGACCAATAGCAAAGACTTCCCAAGTCTTCCCTTCAGGTATATATTATGTTCATGGTAATGCTTTACAATGATATAGACATTTTAAACAAAAAAAGAAAAGAAAAAACAAAGAAAACAATATTTAGCGTGAGATCCTCATCCATGCTCTGGCTCCTTTACTTGGAGTAAATTAGACTGAGAGGTGTATATGGGCCTTAAGCCCTAATTCTATTCAGGGAAGGATTCCCCCCAGTGCAGGAAATGAGGAAGACAACCATAAAGTTGTCAAGTAGTGTCCCTATGGGTGCTCCACTGTATGTGTGCTTGCATCCCTGTGCTGCTGATTGGAGAACTTCAGTAAGTGTCCCTTGTCTCTCCTCGTGCTGCTCCATGAGGCTAGTCAGCGCCCGGGCTAACCCCTCTCAATTTCTTCTCAACTTCCCCTGGCTAGAGATGGAGCTATTCGCAGTCCGTTAGGATCTTTACTTTCTTTTTGCATTTCTATAGTTAGTCTCTAAATTAGTATAGTTGTAGTTTTTTCTTAACCCTGTTTTTTCTCTCAAAAGAAAAGCGAAAAAGAACTCCACCTCCCTTGCTTTTTCTTCGTCGTTGGGGACTCTTTATCCTACTGGGTACATCCAGTTCACCAGGCTTCAAGAAGTGTCGTACTTGCAAGGAGGCAATCCCGGTTGAAAACAAGCACTTCCAGTGCATTCGCTGCTTTGCGGAAGGCCACATCCAGCAGAAGTGTGGTCTCTGCCAGCAGCTCAGGCCAAATTCATGTAAGGTCAGAGAGCTCCAACAAAAAATTATCTGCATGGAGGCGGCTCTCAGACCCTCTCAGGACCTGCAGTATGAGTCACTTGGCAGACAGTGAGTCTTCTCCACAGTCCTCTACATCTAAAGGCTATGAGTCGAAGAAGCAAGCTGCTGACCCTTTTCACAAATCATTGAAGAAGAAGGCGGGAAGCCCCCATAGTGAGCCCCAAGATGGCCATAAGTGATCCCCATCGCGCTCGGTATCTTCGGCACTGTTGGCACGGAGACCTTCCCAGTCAGGTACCTATGGCTTACAGAAACCAACAGCAGCAGGTACTTATTGACATGCCCACCGAGTCATTGGCACCGAGGGACAGGAGTAAGCACTCCACTAAAAAGGGTCTCCCATTTTGTGAGTCTGTTTCAGTACTGTCCTCAGTGCCTCATACAGCACCAGAGCAACCAGAACAGGCAAGATCCCCGGCACCACCATTAACATCGAGCCAGTCGGTACCAGCGGAATTCCACTACTCTAGAAACCTCCGCATATTGGATGTACCAGAGTCTCTGCTTCTTGGTATCGGGACCTCCACACCAAGCCTCTGCCTAGCACGGAAATCATCCCCACTGCCATGCCACACTCCCCCGCTCTCTAGCAAGGGTTCAGATAGTGAGCCAGAGGAGGTGGCGTCACACTACTCCTCCCAGGCTCCATATGGTGCCCAACATCAACAGGCCCCTAGAGTATGCCCTCAGATGGCCTCACCACCACCATCCTGGCATGAGCACCACTGCCGGGCTCTATGCCACCACAACCCCAGTGGCCATATTGGGACCCTTGGGTGGCATATCGCCAGCATGCCTCTCGAGCTTCAAGCCTCACCCGAGAACTCTTAAGGCACTTAAGGCACCCCCTTGGCTGCAGCATCTGGAGCTTCAGAGCCTCCAGAAGACATCATTGATGAATATGAGGGCAGTGCTGAGGAAGAAGTGACCCTGGGGACCATATCCTCCCCCTCGCTGGACGAAGCCATCATGCCTTCCCCACCATTTCTGGCTGATGTGATGAAGACAGTTACAGACACTCTCCAGATACAACTGGAAGTAGTCGAAGACACCCACCATTGTCTCCTTGACATTCTCCATTCATCCTCTTCCTCAAAGATCATCCTTCCTATTTACAAGCCCATCTTGGACCCGGGAAGAACCATCTGGCAAACCCCAGCATTGGTAGTGCCTACCTGCAAGCAGGTGGACAAAAATACTATGTCCCAGCTAAGGAACCTGAATTCCTCTTCTCCCACCCTCCACCCAACTCCATCGTGGTGGACATTGTTAACTCCTGCGGCCGTCAACACCAGATGAGATCCGCTCCCTATGATAGGGACTGGAAGCATCTGGACCTTTTCAGAGGAAAAATGTACTCCTCGGCCACGCTTCAATTCTGTATAGCCAACTACCAAGCCCTCATGGCGAAATATGATTATATAAATTATTCAAAACTGAATGATTTTATTGAATGGCTGCTGGACCAATTTAAGGCCATTATCCAGGAGGACCAGTTAGAGGCAAAGACAACACTGCAGTCTGCCCTCATACAGCTGACACAGCGAGGTCCATCTCCACGGTAGTGGTGGTGTGATGAACATCGTGGCTCCATCTATTGGGCTTCCCGAAGGAGGTATAGTCGACTGTTAAAGACTTTCCTTTTTGAGGGCACGAAGCTCTTCTCAGAAAATATTGATACTTCCCTTCACACTCAAGCACTCTCGGGCCACTCTCCGTTCTCTGGGCATTTTTTGCCAGGACAAAAAGGGGGATTCAGTCCCCAATCCCAGCATAGATCACACACATCCCAATATCTGACTCAACGCCACTACAAGCTGCAGAGAAAGAAAAGTAAATTTTCTAAGCATAAACCATCTGGTCAGGAATTTTCCTCATCCCAGCCGTCTACTTCCAAACACCAATTTTGAAAGGCTGGTTGAGGTGTCAATAGACCACTTTCCCCCAACCACTACGGCCGAAAATGCTATACACCCATTTGGCCACTGATTGGCAGCGTTCCGCAGTGTCTGGGAGTGCATAACATCAGACCAGTGGGTCCTAGATATCGTTCACATTGGGCACTCCATCCATTTTACCTCCCTACCCCGGACACTTCTCGTGAGAGTTTACTATAACAAGAAAGAGATCACCTCTTCCAGTTAAGACCCATAGAACCGGTACCTCAACATCTATAAAGTAAAGGGTTCTACTCTCAGTATTTCTTAATACCCAAGAGGAAGGGAGGCTGGAGACCCGTGTTACACTTCAGAGCTCTCAACAAGTTTGTCAAAGGACAGAAATTCAAGATGGTCACTCTAGCAACAATCATTCCATCGTTGGAACAGGGAGGCTGGTTTTTGGCCCTTGACCTTAAGGACGGCTACTTTCATATCTCAATAGGCTGTGATTTCTTAGATTCACTCTAGGACAATAGCACTACCAATACACAATGCTCCCCTTCAGACTATCATTGGCCCTGAAAGTATTTTCCAAGGTTCTCTCAATAGTAGCTGTGCAATTACGCTCCCAAGGAATCCTGATTTACCCTTATCTGGACGATTGTCTCCTGAGAGCCCCATCTCTCCTGGAGGCTCAGCAAGTCACCAAGGCTACAGTATGCCTTTTTACAGAATTGGGCCTACAGATCAATGCCCAGAATCGGGGGCACTGACCAGAGATTTGTTCACTACAGTACTTAACTGAACAAGAAATGTCCACGCTACAGCTCCAGAGGGGGGATAGGAGAACACTCCTTGGGCAATGGTTTCCACCTCCTCCTGGGAGGGGGACCTCCTTTGTGCCTTTCTTCCTTTTCCCCTGCTATCGAAGGTTCTGCTGAAAATAAAAAGAGAGAGAGCACATGTTTTTCTAATTGCTCCTTCTTGTCCATGACAGATCTGGTACCCTTACCTGTTGCATCTCCCTCCCAGTCACTCTGGACCTCCTCTCTCAGGACAGAGGATGTACACTACATCCCAACTTGGGGGTTCTCTGTCTCAATGCGTGGCTCCTTCTTGGTTCAAACACCTAGAAAGCTCCAGTTTGAAGGAGGTGTAAGGGGAGGTATTACACAGTAGAAAGTCCTTGACACAAACATACCTATCTGTAAAAATGGTCCAGGTTTCAGATTTGGTGTACTTCCCTCAAATCTCCCTGAAATCCTCTACACTTCCACATACCTTAGACCAGGGGTCGGCAACCTTTCAGAAGTGGTGTGCTGAGTCTTCATTTATTCACTCTAATTTAAGGTTTCGCGTGCCAGTAATACATTTTAATGTTCTTAGAAGGTCTCTTTCTATAAGTCTATAATATATAACTAAACTATTGTTGTATGTAAAGTAAATAAGATTTTTAAACTGTTTAAGAAGCTTCATTTAAAATTAAATTAAAATGCAGAGCCCCCCTGACCAGTGGCCAGGACCCGGGCAGTGTGAGTGCCACTGAAAATCAGCTCGCGTGCCGCCTTCGGCACCCGTGCCATAGGTTGCCTACCCCTGCCTTAGACTGTGTACTTTCCCTAAAAAAAATCAGGGCTACCTCTAAGCTCTGTGAGTCCACCTAGCAGCGATAACAGCCATCGACCTACCAGTAGAGGGATACTTGGTGCTGTCACACCCAACTACTAAAAGGTTCCTCAAGGGTATAGTAAACCTCTTCCCATAACCTCGACCTCCTACTCCCACATGGGACCTAAACCTGGTACTGAAAGGACTGACTATGCCTCTCTTCGAACCCATGGCCACCTGTTTGCTTATGTACCTCTCAGTGAAAACCACCTTCCTGATAGCAATCACCTCGGCTAGGAGAATAGGAGAAATAGCTCAAATGGCACATCCCCCCCTACATGGTATTCTTTTGGGACAAGTATCAGAGGGGTAGCCGTGTTAGTCTGGATCTGTAAAAAGCGACAAAGAGTCCTGTGGCACCTTATAGACTAACAGACGTATTGGAGCATAAGCATAAGTATTCACCCACGAAAGCTTATGCTCCAATACATCTGTTAGTCTATAAGGTGCCACAGGACTCTGTCGCTTTTTGGGACAAGGTTACACTCAGGCCACATCTGAAATTCATTCCTAACACAATCTCCAGTTGATTCATCAACCAATTGATTCATCTTCCAACCTTCTCCTCCAAGCCTCACTGAAACAACAGAGAGGCTATATTACACTCTCTAGATATCAGGAGTGCCCTAGCCTTTTACCTGGACAGGATGAAAGTTTTCAGGAAATCTTCCAGGCTTTTCCTCTCCCTGGCGGAAAGATCCAAGGGCTCAGCAATATCAGCACAAAGACTCTCCAAGTGGGTCTCAAACTGCATCAGACGCTGTTACCAAGTTTGCAATATACTATTCGTACATACTCCACCAGATTGATCTCCTAATTTGTCGCCTTCTTCAAGAATGTCCCTATCTCAGAGATCTGTAGAGAGGCGGCATGGGTGTCGGTTCACACTTTTGCAGAACATTTTGTGATCATTGGGGATTCTGCCTCTGATGCCATCTTCAGCTTTACAGTACTGTCATCTGTGACTGACATGACTCTGAAGTCCCAGCCCTCCAGAAGGAGTCACCTACAGCGGAGCACCCATAGGGACACTACTCAAAGCAGAAGAAATTACTCACCTTGTGCAGTAACGATGATTCTTCGATATGTGTATCTCTATGGTTGCTCCACAACCTGTCCTCCTCCCCTCTACTTTGGAGTTCTTGTCAATAATTCTGCAGTAGAGAAAGAACTGAGGGGGGCTAGTCCACACGTGCTGACTAGCCTCTTGTGCAGTATGAGGAGTGACAACACATGTGTGGGCCTAATGGACACTGTTACCGAAGTTCTCCGATCAGCAGTGCAGGGACACTTATACTGGAGCACCCATAGGGGCACACATCTTGAAGAATCATCGTTACTGCACAAGGTGAGTAACTTCTTCTGTGGATTGCCTCACAAGCCCTGATGTATGGGGTTTAGTGGGAGCAGGGCTTCAGCACGCAGTGTTGCAGGGATTCTAGGCAGTACTTGTTATCTAATGGTAGGTCTAAGTAATTTATAAGTTGGGGAATCTACTAGTATGGTCTTGTTTTTTATTTAAAGAATGTAAGCTTTACATTTTGGAAAATGTGTGTTGTCTTGTGTTTGAGGAATAATTATGCTTATGAAGTGTATTTCTGTGTGTTGTTTGATAAAACCTAATCTTCTTCTTCGAGTGATTGTTCACGTCCATTACACATTAGGTGCGCGCGCGTTGCGTGCACGGACGTCGGAAACTTTTCCCCTCAGCGGCTCCCGTCGGGCCGGCAGGGGTCCCCCCCCCCGCCAGAGCGGCGCCCCGCTCTAGCATATGTATACACCTGCCAACCCGACCCTCCCTCAGTTCCTTCTTACCATCCGTGACGGCGTTGGAACAACTCTTATCTCTCGCCTGAGAGTGTCCCTTAGCGTTAATAGTTATCGGTGTTAATGTTAGTAGTTAGCAGTTTGTTCGAAGATAGTTAAGCTCCTTTGTTTAGGTGTTTGGTTAAATTCCGACACCAGCCCTGGGTGGCGGGGCATGCCGCACGCCCAAGGCTTCAAGGCTTGTGCCACGTGCCGCAAGCCTATGCCGATTAGCGATCCCCACGACTCGTGTCTCCGTTGCCTGACGGAATTGCACCAGAAAGAGCGCTGCAAGATCTGTAAGGCTTTCAAGCCCAAAACTAAGAAAGAGAGAGACTTTCGGCTTAAACAGCTACTCATGGAGGCTGCATTACTGCCCTCCACTTCGACTCATCCGACCGCGGCACCGTCAGCCTCGGTGCGGAGTGCCCCGGCATCGGTTCATGATCCTGCACCGGTGGGGCACCCTAAGCCTACGGCACCGAAACAACAGGACCGCCTCAGGCACCGGTCGTCTTCGCCGACCAAATCGAAGGGCCAACCCAAGGCCCGAGGGCGCTCCCCACATAAAAAGGTAGCGCCCGTGAAGGACTCGAGTGCGCTAAAGGGCATTGCTGCCCCAGGACAGATCCCAGTGCCAGTGGCTTCGGCGCCGAAAGGCCCGTCGAGCCCCGGGATAAGCGCCTCGAGTGAGGAGGAAGGGCTGGAGGAGCTTCTGGAACAGCCCTCCACGCCGGACACGTTTGAGGCAGCAAGGGACCTCATCGAATTGCCCACAAGAGAGCCCCCTCCAGGCCAAAGACAAGCATCCGGGGCCGACACCGAGACTGCCATCCAGAGGCAAACCGGCAATGGTGTGCCCATCAAGGTCACCATCTTGGCACCGTTCACGGCGCCGGTCCCGGTCGAGCTCTGCCTCGGTGGACTCCTGGCTATCCTCGGCGCAGAGAGCCTCACAGGCGTCTTGCCCTAGCAAACGCCCGGCACCGGTCCAGCGTTCCCCGGCTCCTTATCTGAACAGGCCCCGGAACGTTTCAGTCACGCGATCCCCGAGACTGACCACTAGCAGTCGTTCCCGGTCCCGAGGGCACCGGTACCGTTCCCGGTCCCGGTCGACAAGGCGCCACTCCTGATCCCGGTCCCGGTCAAGACAGCGCCGCTCTCCGGTCCCGGACCAGTACCGTTCCACGGCACCACCGTGGCCCTCAAGGTTGCCGTCCGTGGTTTCTGAGGCAGACTCAGGCCATTCCAGCAGATATACCCACAGGGCACCAGCCAGCAGGGAACACCAAGCCCCTTGGCACCCACAGTGGGGCCTGCCAGGACAGTGGCCATTCTGGACTCCATGGGCCTACCACCAGCACCAAGGCCCCCCGTCCAGGGCCTCGAGATCTGGCCTCTCAGGACACCGGTCCCGCTCCCCGCAGGGGCACCCCTCCTCTCACAAGGAGGCACGGTCTCCAGACCACCAGAGCAAGAGAGAGACGACATGGCACCGAGCCCGGTACCGTCTCAGGCCCGCTCAGCTGGACAGACTCCAGAGGAGCTCCCAGCTGGTGAGGAGCTGCAGGAAGGGCTAGAGGAGGAAGCACAGAAGGCTTTAACTTCTTCCTCCTCACCAGATGAAGCTGTGGGGGACACGGCAGTATCAGGCCCTCCCCCGATTGACCATCGAGCGCACCAGGAACTACTCCGCCGAGTAGCCCTCAATTTGGGGTTACAGGCGGAGGAGACGGTAGAGCAGGAGGATCCCATGGTGGACATCCTAAGCCCTGAAGGCCCCTCCAGAATCGCGTTCCTGCTCATAAAAACGATATAGTCTAATTATAAGACAGTATGGCAAACACCGGTCTCCAGTGCACCAACTGCAAAGGGCGTAGAGAGGAAGTACTTCGCCCCCTCCAAAGGGTTCGACTTCCTCTTTTGTCACCCGACACCCTGTTCGCTGGTCGTATCCGCGGTCAACGAACGAGAGCGACATGGCCAACAAGCCCCGGCCCCCAAGGCCAAGGAGGCAAAGCACTTGGACTTGTTTGGTAGAAAGGTCTACTCGTCTGGGGGCCTCCAATTAAGGATCTCTAATCAGCAAGCGATCCTGAACAGGCACAATTTCAATTCTTGGGCATCAGTCTCCAAGTTTAAGGACTCCCTGCCTCAGGGCTCACAACCCGAGTTCGCAGCCATCGTGGACGAAGGGAAGGCGGTGGCCAAAACCTCTCTGCAGGCCTCCCTTGACTCTGCGGACACAGCTGCCAGGACAATCGCGTCAGGGGTGGTGATGAGGCGCTCGGCGTGGTTACAGGCTTCAGGCCTTCCACCAGAGGTGCAAAACACCTTACAAGACCTCGCGTTCGAAGGGTCAGGCTTGCTCTCAGACCAAACAGATGACAGGCTACATAGCCTCAAAGACTCCCGAGCAACCCTCAAGTCGTTGGGAATGCACACCCCAGCGACACAGAGGAAGCCCTTTAAGCCCCAACCGCCATAGCAGAGGCAGTATCACCCTCGCCCCAGGCAGGAACCGTACCGCAGAAGGGGCAGAGACAACAGGCGTAGGCGAAACAACACGCCTAACCAAAACCAAGGCCAGGGCAAGCCGCAGCCTGGCAACAAACAAGGATTTTGAAGTTGCGATCGAGGACAGCGTACCGACCCTCACACCGCATCCTCCCCTATGTTTCAGGGACCGTTTGTCCCATTTCTACCATGCTTGGTCCCCTATAACATCGGACCGTTGGGTCCTTCGCACGGTGGAGGTGGGATACACTCTTCAGTTCTCCTCGCCCCCTTCCTCCCACCCCCCATCCCCGTCCCTCTTCAGGGACCCCTCTCACGAGCAACTCCTTATGCAGGAGGGCAGGGGTGGTGGAAGAGGTCCCTCCAGACCTAAGAGGGAAAGGGTTCTACTCCAGATATTTCCTTATCCCCAAAGCAAAAGGGGGTCTCCGCCCCATTTTGGACCTTCACAAACTAAACAAATTCTTAGTGAAGGCCGCTTTCGCATGGTCTCCCTTGGCGCTATTATCCCATCCCTGGATCCGGGGGATTGGTACGCTGCCCTCGATATGAAAGATGCGTATTTTCACATCGCCATCTGCCCTGCTCACTGGCGGTTCCTGCGTTTCACCATCAACCAGCACCATTTCCAATTTACGATCTTGCCCTTCGGCCTGGCAACGGCCCCTCGAGTGTTCACGAAATGCATGTCCGTGGTGGCAGCCTTTCTTCGAAAAAGAAAGATGCGGGTATACCCATACTTGGACGACTGGCTCCTCGTGGGCAGGTCAGAGGACGAGGTTCGCTCCCACGTGACACTGACGTTACATGTGTTCCACAAGCTCGGTCTCTTGGCCAATGTGCCCAAGTCCTCGCTGATCCCCACACAAAGACTGGACTTCATAGGGGCAGTCCTAGACTCGGTGGCGGCATGAGCAAGTCTTCCAGTTCCCAGGTTCCTGGCCATTCAAAGAGCTGTAACCTCCATTCAACAATTTCCCACAACCACAGCCAGGTGCTGTATGCAGCTCCTGGGGCACATGGCGGCTTGCACACAGGTAGTCAAACATGCCCGCCTGAGACTCAGACCGTTACAGCTATGGCTAGCCCAAACGTATCGCCCCAGCAGAGACCCCTTGGACCTTGTAGTGACAATCCCAGCTCGGGTCTCGAACTCCCTCCGCTGGTGGCTCAATCAACAGCAAGTTTGCAAAGGGGTCCCCTTCATTACACCGCAGCCCACCCTGACGCTAGTAACAGATGCATCAGACCTGGGCTGGGAGGCACACTTAGGGGACCTACGAACGCAGGGCTTATGGTCCAGGGAGGAAAAGTTGCTCCACATCAATGTGAAGGAGTTAAGGGCGGTTTGCCTCACCTGCCAGACCTTTCACGCTACCATAGAAGGCCACAGCATGTCAGTTCTGACGGACAACACTACCGCCATGTTCTACATAAACAAGCAGGGTGAGGCCTGCTCCTCTCCCCTCTGTCACGAGGCGCTCCTCCTATGGGACTTCTGTATAGCCCACTCAGTCCAATTGGTGGCAACATATCTTCCGGGGGTTCAAAACAGGTTAGCAGACCGCCTCAGCAGGTCGTATCACATGCACGAATGGACATTAAGAAAGGACGTCCTGCATTCAATCTTCCGGAGGTGGGGTTTTCCCCAGGTGGATCTCTTCGCCACCAAGGACAACAGCCAATGCCCTCGGTTTTGTTCATTCCAGAACCTCAGCCTGGGCTCATTGGCAGATGCCTTCGCGATTCAGTGGGGCGGGAGCCTGAGGTACGCCTTCCCACCATTCCCGCTCATCCACAAGGTCCTGCTCAAGACCCGCAGGGACAAAGCGGCGATTATCCTCATCGCACCGGCGTGGCCGCGCCAGCATTGGTTTACGACCCTGCTGGAACTGTCATTGACCGCCCCAATTGCCCTACTCCTGCACTGAGACCTCATCACGCAGGACCGGGGTCGCCTACTCCACCCGAACCTACCGTCGCTACATCTCACGGCGTGGAATCTCTGTGGCTAAACGCTACGTAGAATAGGTGCTCTCACCAGGTCCAACAAATTCTCCTTGGTAGTAGGAAGCCCTCCACAAGAGCGACTTACCTTGCCAAATGGAAGAGGTTCTCCCACTGGTGCGAGCCAAATCACATACAGCCTCTGCAGGCCTCCATCCCATCAGTACTGGACTACTTGCTGCACCTCAAACATCAAGGGCTCGCCCCCTCCTCAATTAAAGTGCATCTGGCCGCCATATCGGCGTTCCACCCAGGAGAGTTGAGGCATTCGGTATTTTCCAACCCCACAGTAGTCCGATTTCTCAAGGGGCTGGAAAGGGTGTTCCCCTACTCACGCCCGCCGGTCCCTACATGGAACCTTAACCTGGTCCTAACCAAGCTCATGGGACCACCCTTTGAACCCCTAGCCTCTTGCTCTCTCATGGAAGGTAGCGTTTCTGGTGGCCATTACATCGGCTAGGAGGGTATCGGAGTTGAGAGCCCTCACTTCGGAACCTCCTTATACTGTTTTTTATAAGGACAAGGTGCAGCTGAGATCGCACCCCAAATTCCTCCCTAAAGTGGTCTTGCAATTTCATATGCGGTAGGACATTTGTTTACCGGTGTTCTTCCCCAAACTCCATACGGACCTGAGCCACCGCAGCCTGCATACCCTCGATTTCCGTAGAGTCCTGGCGTTCTATCTGGAACGGACCAGGCCATTTCGCAAGTCGACACAACTGTTCATTGCCATTGCAGAGAGAATGAAAGGCCATCCTATCTCGGCACAACGATTATCATCATGGATTGTGCTTTGCATCCGCACATGCTATGAGCTCGCCAAAGTACCAGCCCCGGCGATCAGGGCTCACTCGACTAGGGCCCAAGCATCCTCGACGGCTTTCCTGGCGCAGGTTCCACTCCAGGAGATCTGTAAAGCGGCCACCTGGTCGTCGGTGCACACATTCACAGCCCATTACGCAGTCCATCATCAGACCAGAGAGGACGCGGAGGTCGGCAGGGCTGTGCTTCAGCCTACCCTCCTCCTACCCTCCTCTTATGGTAAGCTTGTGAGTCACCTAATGTGTAATGGACATGAACAATCACTCGAAGAAGAAAAAATGGTTACCTACCTTTTCGTAACTGTTGTTCTTCGAGATGTGTTGTTCACGTCCATTACACTTCCCACCCTCCTTCCCCTCTGTCGGAGTCACCGGCAAGAAGGAACCGAGGGAGGGTCGGGTTGGCAGGTGTATATATATGCTAGAGCGGGGCACCGCTCTGGCGGGGGGGGACCCCTGCCGGCCCGATGGGAGCCGCTGAGGGGAAAAGTTTCTGACGTCCGTGCACGTGACGCGCGCACACCTAATGTGTAATGGACGTGAACAACACATCTCGAAGAACAACAGTTAGGAAAAGGTTGGTAACCATTTTATTCTGAGGCCTGGGTTTTTTTTAATGGGAGGCTTCAGTAACAGAAACAGTCTTCCCTCCCCCCTTTTCAGGTTGAGAAAAACCACAATTTATAGCTTGAGAAGCCGGATTGTATACAACTGACTTAATGTGCAAGGAAATATATTTTTGGTAATTAAATAAATATTTATATATTGATATTTTTCATATTTTCTATGCAATTTATTTTTAAAATATTAAAATACTTATTTTACAACATCACTTGGTTACTGAATATTTTAGTGCCATTATGGGTTGTATGTAACCTTAATGCCACTTATGATCTTGATTAAAATATATAGTGCAATTTTTGGCTGCACTCTAAAAGTTATCTTCTTAACCTCCTTGGGAATTTAGTTGTGATATAAAGATGCAAGAACACCATAAACTTTAAAATTCTGATTAAACCTTGAAATGCACAGCATTTAAAAAAAGAAGCCCTTGTATAGAATATACATAAAGCTAAAAGGGAAGGAGGATTAGAATTGAAAAATATAAAGATTGTATTGCATGGAATATTAACATTTTTGTTATAGTAGGTTATTGAATGTAATGGCTATTTTCAAGCAATACATGCAAACAGAAAATGCATCTAAATGTCATTAGATTTAAATAACTAAACAGGATCAGTTAAAATGAGTACTGTATCTTCTAGTCTTGTGATATTTTTGTACTTCTATCATAAGGAATATTAGGACTTTTTTCTGTTAAGTCATCAGGTAACTGATAGTATTAGCTGGATAGTATTGGTTCATATTTTGTGTTTGTGCTTCTAGAGGTGCAATTTTTGCTGTTACTAGACAATCACCCTTACAATAAAGTAAGTTTAGCACATCCAGTATATTAGCCTTACAGTTTAGAACAGTGTTAACAAAGCACAAAACATTTTATTGTAAGACTCACAGAAGACAATTTCAGACCACTGAATAGATCATTATTTTTTTTAAACAAAAAATTAAATTAAAGCAGCACTTTATGGAAGGCAGACTGAGGCTTCAACAGGCATTTTTCAGTAAAACTCAGAATTTGAGTTTGAATTTATAATGTTTCTCCAGATATGAAATGTCATTGGCCCATCTAATTATGACCTCATCACTGGGAGAGGAAGTAAAAAATGCTGCTGCTTGGGTATGTGCCTAGCTGTTGCTCTTTGACTTCTTTTTTTTTTCTTTTTAATATAGTGATGCAGTTGTTTTGCTCTCATTGATCTTATCATTTGAGAATTTGGAAGTGATCTCAAGGAAATGAGGGGCTTTGTCTCCTGCTGCAGTGGTTTTTTATCTTTCATTGTAAATCACTACTGAATTATTCATCATATTCTCCTTTTCCTTATTTATATTGAGCGGATTTCCCAATGCGGCCTACCACAATTTTCCTATTCTATTTAGGTGGTTTTATTTCCTTTATATTGTTAGCATTGTAACCTCAAATTTGTGTTTTATGCCTTTTTGCAAGGCTTCTTTACTCCTTGTCATTGATTGTATCTCGATATAAAGGTAGAAGATTGAGGGAGGTATAATAGAAAAATGAGTATAAACTGACTTTACTATTACACTTAAGCGGGTCTAGTGATGTGTGAAGCATGTTTGTTTCTCTCCTTCCAATCCTTTTCACACTCTCCACTACTCATTACTGCTTTTGAAGCAATCCAATTAGCGGATCAGAGACCTACTCCTGTTCAGATGGAAAAGTCACTTAAAAAGTCTCACTAGAAATCATCACTCTGCCAGCTATAGACACCAGGGCCCATCAAGACCTTCTCAGGAGGGTAGCCCAGAACTTGAACTTGCAGGCAAAGGAGGTCTCTGAGGACACAGATCCCATGGTAGATATTCTGGTCCCAGAAGGGCCCTCGAGGGTGGCTCTGCCTCTGTCAAAACTATACAAAATACCACCAAAGTGCTGTGGCACATGCCCGCCTCTATCCCAGTGATAGCCAAGTGAGTAGAGCGCAAGTACTTTGTGCCTTCTAAGAGTATGAGCACCTCTTCACCCACCCCCAGCCCGGGACACTGGTGGTGGAGGCGGCAAACCACAAAGAGCACCAGGGGTAACTGGGGCCTCCCCCAAATCCAAGGATGCTAAGACGCTGGACCTCTTTGGTCGGAAAGTCTACTCCACTGGGGGGGCTCCAGCTTCACATAGCAAATCAGCAAGCGGTACTGAGCCGCTGTGCTTATAATTTCTGGAACTCTCTGGCCAAATTCCAGGAATTGCTTCCAGCGGACTCCCATTCAGAGTTTGGAGCTGTTCTGGAGGAGGGAAAGGTGGTGGCCAGGACCTCTCTTCAGGCCGCCCTGGACTCAGTTGACTCAACCACCTGCACCATGGCTACGACTTTTTGTGAGTTGTGCTGGGGCTATAAAAGGGGTATATCTCCTTCTTGGTTCCTTTTCACTACCAATGGTGAGAGTCTGAGCTCCCCAGAGCTATTTACATCAGTTAGCCAGCGTTTTCTGAAAAGCTTGGTGTATATAGTTATAGATAGTTTAGTTCGTTGTAAGTATTTAGTGTAGTGATCTGAGACTTTATTATGAAAAAATCGACAGGTTTCAAGTAGTGTGCCACCTACAGCGATTTTCCCTGTCATGGACAGGCACAAAAGCTGCTTAATCTGCCTTGGGGGAAGGACACACGAGGAGCAAATGTCCAGTTTGTACCTCGTACCCACCAGTACAAAGAAGCAGAGGACTTCTGCCTAAAAGTTCACCTGATGAAGGAGATGATGTGTCCTGTGTTGGAACCAGCCCCTGAACGTGTTCCTTTTTTACGTAAAGGTACAGAAATTTATTGAAAATATTCCCAAAGAGGGTCTTTTTTATGACCTACAACCATGGCAGTTCTTTTCTCCACTACACAGGTTTTGAAATCAACACTAGAAGCTTCACTCGGAAGAATGTTACTACTTTTTCCCTACAGTGTCCTGCTTTTGACACCAATGTTGCTCCTTTCTGGTTGTACGCTCTGTTCTTTCCACCTTATTACATAACTCCCCCACCCTTACCCCCAGAAAAACAAAAATGAACAACAACCAGGCAAGACTTCTGCTTGTGTAACCCACGTGCCTTTTGCGTTCCAGTATTTTATTTAAGAGACAGAGAGGGAGGCTGTGAAGAATTTAATGGATTTCTGTTTGTCTCTCTGTCCGTGTACACATAGAAGGGGACAGAGCAAGGCCATTTACTCAAAGGGCCCAGAACTATCGAGAAGCAAGGGCTGGTAGTTACTGGGCAGATCAGTGTTTTTCCATGCACTGAGGCATAAGTTTCCATGTTGGTTGGAGTCATAATATTCATTATTTGAGAACTGAGCCAATCAGAGCTCAGGTAGGGAGAAGCTATAAAATAGGAGTATGAGACCACACACATGGGCTCAATGGATGAACTTGATAAGATACTTGATGGTGTCTCCTGGAATCAGAGGTTGGGTCCCAGAACTGTGATGACTTTGCCAGTCTCTTGCACCCCCTAGCACAGCCTCTCAGGCCTGGTCTACACTAACCCCCAAATTCGAACTAAGGTACGCAACTTCAGCTACGTGAATAACGTAGCTGAAGTCGACATACCTTAGTTCGAACTTACCGCGGTTCAGACGCGGTCCACACGCGGCAGGCAGGCTCCCCGTCGACTCCGCGGTACTCCTCTCGCCGAGCTGGAGTACCGCAGTCGACGGCGAGCGCTTCCGGGATCGATTTATCGCGTCCAGACCAGACGCGATAAATCGAACCCGGAACTTTGATTGCCAGCTGTCGAACTACCACGGTAGTGTAGACCTGGCCTCAGTCCCCCACTGCACCAAGGCCTTAATACAATACATGACCTTTTGTGCCATATTTATAAAGCTTAACCTCAAAAGTTAGATGTTTTCCCATGATTATTTCTTTATATAGAAAGGAAGCCTCTAACTCAACATTTTTGATAGAGCCTCATGGATTCAGCATATTTATTTTTTATTTAAATGTTTTAAGAGATTGCAATAAATGTAGGCCTTAACATACTTTGCCTTAAATTCAGATTTCATTTTATACTGTTTATTTTTAAAAGGAAAAACTTATCATTTAAATAATTATAAAAAATCTGACAAGTCTGATTTTAAAATATTCAAAAAAATCTATTTTTATCCACACTGATTTTTACCAATGTTGGAAACATCACGAGTATGGGGCATGTATAGGGAATAAGTTTGGACAGGCCAAGATAATACTTATGCTAGGCTGGTTGACTGATCTAGTCTTTGCTCGGCATGGGTGTTGTCTTGCTGACTTGCCCTTATGTAAGCTTGCACAATGATTATAGCTGCTGTATGGGACAAGGGTAATGTTCTGACCACAGAAATGTACTGACAAATGCATATTCAATGGATATACAAAATATACTGACAAATGGCGATTACAGAAAAACAGGAAAGTCCCTGTATTGAGTAAGGAGTAGATGGCCTGGTCAGCATGCATGATCAACGTGTGAACAATGGAAGTAAACCATTTGGAAAAGATATGATAATGTGGAGATAATGAGATAGCACAGATAGCAAAAAATTTGTACATCTAAGCTTGTGAATTCATATTGTATGAGTTATATAAAACATATTTCTTAATGTTTATTGAAGGATAGTTATGGGTATGTAATTTGAAATTGGTTTGAAGACAGATGCTAGAAGGTAAGGGGGTAGTTGGAGCATCGTAGGAGAAATCCATCATGACCTGCCTGCCCTCCAGGAAAATATAGCTGGCTGTTTTCTTTTTCTGCCTATCTGCCATTCATTGCTTTTATAGTAATTGTAACTGCAAGGTATGCTTTTGGTTCATAAAAATGTTGAATTAATAAACCTGAGCATTTTGGCCAGAGTGTGTTAAACTTCACCCAACAGTTATTTAGACAGTTAATTATGATGTTTTTAAAAACCCTGAATTTGTTATTACTACATAATTTATATATTAACACAATTAACTAAATTGTACAACAATGTAGAATGGTTTAAATTATTTTTGAAATGCTTTGAATCTGAGTGAATTTTATTTTTTTTTAAAATTAAGATTAAAAATAAAAGTACTGCACTGAGTGAGTTATAGGAAATTCTGCTTGCGTTAGAGATTTCCTGCAGTTAGCAAGGTGGTTATGTTTTAAAGACATTCTTGCATGTAAAGATCTTTGCAGCTCACATAAATCTTTATTTAAAAATATTTGGAAAACTTGATACATAGGGAGAGTTCTTTGTGGTTTGTAGCAAGAAAATATCCTTTCTGGGATGTTCATTGTTCATTTGATTTTTTTTGTGCCTGACTTATGAACATGCAGGTGATTGGACAGGAGGCAGGAGAATGCAAGGGCAGATCACAGAGGAAGGTTGAGGAGGGGAATATGATGGAAAAGGGGGAAACTCAGAGGGTGGAGTCAAGGCTATGATGGGAAATGGATGGCTGTTCCCCATCTTAGGGGTATGGAGAGAGTAAGTAGAGTCACCCTCCTAGAAACCATGGAGAGGGGGTGTAGTAAATTTTAGTGTTAATTAAGGGTTGACTTTTCAATCTGATATTCTCTCTCTCACACCCTGGCAGAATAGCAGAGGGGAGTTGGAAAGTCAAAAGACTGACTAAAAAACACAGTTTGGCCCCCAAATCCATTAATTAAAAAAAAAAAATTCAATCTCATGATTTTTGGGTTCTCATGATTTTTGATGTCATGTAGTTGGCAATAGTTGATATGGAGTTTTTGTAAAAAGCCTGTGCAAGGTTACAACCTAACTTGGGGCAGTTGTTGGAGTGACTTATCAGTCCGTGTCCCTTCAGAGAGACGGCTATTTTAAACTTTCTGATCTTCAGGGTCTTTTCCCTTGATGGTCTTACACTCAGTCCAAGGGAAGAGTCATTGAAAAAAATGAATAAGAGAAACGCTTCTCAAAATGTCATCCATCTGAAGGCTGTTGTAGCTTCTGGACTGTTGAGAACACTGAGAAATGGCAACTGTTTTGAAAAAGGGCTCTTCTTTGTGAAATTCTCTGTGGCAGACCATTGTATCCTTTAGTCTTTCCTGAAAGAGAAACTTTCAGTTATGAAAAGTAATGGGGAAAATGGCCATTAATAAGAAAAAAAATCAAATGTGGCCTATGTGTAACATTTCAGTTAGTTTTGTATGAGAAATTAGAAAAGTCTTTTATTCTGTTACTGAGATTATTAGAGGCAAAGGTCTGACACTGGGTACTTAATTTCTTAAAGGACCTATTTTAAATTATTTTTCATTCCTAAGTAATTAAAAGATTTACTTGTAAACTGTCAAAAATCATTCTGTACGTGAACTGCTATAATTTTAAAGAGGATATGCTTTGTTTTTCTGTCCATAACAAACCTGTATGCTTCCTTTATGTGCTAGAATCAACTCAGTCTCAACTATGGAGTCAGTATTGATGCCATAATTAATTCTGTAATTTTTTTTTTTTTTGGTCAGAGGAACTGGGTATGAATATTTATTTTTGATTCTTTAACATACTATCATAATAGAGACTGGGAACATTTTATAATCCAGGGCAGGGGCCTCCTCTTTATTGGTGTTTGTTTGTAAAATGCCAAGCATAATTAGGCCCTGATATTGAATGAGGCTTTTACAAGCAGCCATAATACAAATTATTAATAACAGTAATATTATATTAGAATTGCTGATTATTTAAAAATTTGCTGTGTGTACATTTTTATAAGAAGAGATTATTTTAAAAGAGAAAACCTCAGTACTATAGTAATAATAATATACAAAAATAACAGTAAAAGAATCTTAAGGTTGCAATGTCAAGACCTCAATAGTTAGGAAATGCCAGAATTAAGGTTGTCTGTGATTCATTAATTTACTCTTTGTGCATATCCGTTATGATAATCTGCAATTATACCACCTCATTCACTATACACCTTCTAACTTCTACAACACTGAGGCATGAGTCCTACAGACAACAGCCTTATTCAGTACACGTCCCTGATTCATTCCCTGAGCACTGTCCATTCTGTGCACTGAATGAGGCAGGGGTCTTATGGAAACAATAGTATATGATCATATAATTAAAGACTTTATCATAATGGATATGTACACACACCCACAGATTAACAGGTAGCAGTTGAAGACTGTTATCTGTGTAGACTTACCTCTAGAGATGTATGAGAGACAAACTTCGGGTTTTATAATTATTTGCTAGACAGCAGAGAAAAGTTGATACTCAGGAATCCTGGGTTCAATTCCAGTTCTGGAGGGGAATGCGCTCTCGTGTTTACAAATCCTCCAGTCTCTCTCCCCTCCCCCCCATCTGGTTCCATCACAGCCTCGCCTCAGAGCTCTTAACCTTGTCTCCAGTTCCCACTTGTCCTCATCCTCTGCTCCTGCTCCTATCCCTGTCTTCTTCAGTTCCTGCTCCTATACCCTCTACCCCATCCTCCCCCATGCTCCTATCCCTTCCTCCCTGTCTCCTGCTCCTATCTCCCCCTGTCTGCTCCTCTTCCCCTTCCTCAGTCCCTATGCCTCCGCATGTCAGTCAAGCTGCTTAATACTTCTCCACACTGCCTGTGTGCTAGCAAGGAGCATTGAGAACACAGGAGAGACGGTCTCCCTGTTCAAAGTTCTGGTGCATGCTGCCACAGTGTTCCCCAGCAATGAGGATGAGTAATTGCAGTAAAAGTTCTGATCAGCCCAGGTTTTCTGGGATGGAGCATGCTCAGTGCAGATGGAATCTTTGGAGAATTGAGTGTCTGAACTCTAAGGGTATGTCTACACTACGAGAGTAGTTCAATTTTACTTAAAGCGAATTTGTGGAACCGATATTACAAAGTCGAACGTGTGTATCCACACTAAGGGACAGTAATTCGACTTTGTGAGTCCACACTAACGGGGCAAGCGTCGACATTGGAAGCGGTGCACTGTGGGTAGCTATCCCACAGTTCCCGCAGTCCCCGCTGCCCATTGGAATTCTGGGTCGAGCCCCCAATGCCTGCTGGGGCAAAAAATGTGTCGACGGTGGTTTTGGGTAACTGTCGTCATTCAACCCTCACCTCCCGCCCTCCCTCCGTGAAAGCGCCGGCGGGCAATCAGTTCGCGCACTTTTCTGGTGATTGACAGCGCGGACGCCACAGCACCGCGAGCATGGAGCCCGCTGCGATCATCGCTGCAGTTATGGCCGTTGTCAACACCTCGCGCCTTATCCACCTTTTTCAGAGGCAGATGCTGAGAAATCGGGCGAGGAGGCTACGGCAGCGCGGTGAGGACATTAAGTCTGAGAGGGGCACAGACCTCTCACAAAGCACGGGACCCCGCGCCATGGACATCATGGTGGCAATGGGTCATGTTGATGCTGTGGAACGGCGATTCTGGGCCCGGGAAACAAGCACGGACTGGTGGGACCGCATAGTGCTGCAGGTCTGGGATGAATCACAGTGGCTGCGAAACTTTCGGATGCGTAAGGGAACTTTCCTGGAACTTTGTGAGTTGCTGTCCCCTGCCCTGAAGCGCAAGGACACCCGGATGCGAGCAGCCCTGACTGTCCAGAAGCGAGTGGCCATAGCCCTCTGGAAGCTTGCAACGCCAGACAGCTACCAGTCAGTCGCGAATCAATTTGGCGTGGGCAAATCTACCGTGGGGTTGCTGTGATGCAAGTAGCCAACGCAATCGTTGAGCTACTGCTCTCAAAGGTAGTGACCCTGGGAAATGTGCAGGTGATCATAGATGGCTTCGCTGCGATGGGATTCCCAAACTGCGGTGGGGCTATAGATGGAACTCACATCCCTATCCTGGGACCGGACCACCAGGCCAGCTAGTACATTAACCGAAAGGGCTACTTTTCAATGGTGCTGCAAGCACTGGTGGACCATAGGGGACGTTTTACCAACATCAACGTCGGATGGCCGGGCAAGGTTCATGACGCTCGCGTTTTCAGGAACTCTGGTCTGTTTAGACGGCTGCAGGAAGGTATTTACTTCCCAGACCACAAAATAACTGTTGGGGATGTGGAGATGGCTATAGTGATCCTCGGGGACCCAGCCTACCCGCTAATGCCCTGGCTCATGAAGCCCTATACAGGTGCCCAGGACAGTGAAAAAGAACTCTTCAACTACCGGCTGAGCAAGTGCAGAATGGTGGTGGAGTGTGCTTTTGGACGTCTGAAGGGGGAGATGGAGAAGCTTACTGACTCGCTGTGATCTCAGCGAAACCAATATCCCCATTGTTATTGCAGCTTGCTGTGTGCTCCACAATCTCTGTGAGAGCAAGGGGGAGACCTTTATGGCAGGGTGGGAGGTTGAGGCAAATCGCCTGGCTGCTGATTACGCCCAACCAGACACCCGGGCGATTAGAAGAGCCCAGCGGGACGCGCTGTGCATCCAGGAAGCTTTGAAAGCTAGGTTCCAGAGTGACCAGGGTAACCTGTCACTATTACGTTTGTTTAAAGAGAAGCTGAACCTGCCCCCGTTTCTTTACCCAGTTAATGTTGACTATCCTCTCCAGTTACCAACCCCCTTCCCCCCCTTCCAACACACCTTTAAAAATAAAATAAATGAAACTTTGTTCATTAACACCATTTTCTTTATTAAGGATTTCGCGGTAAAGGGTTGAAACTGGGACGCAGACTGTGGTGGGGAGCGGGTGTAGTGATGGAAAGGACGCTTCTAAACTCGAGGAATGACAGGCTCCTGCTCCTAGAGCGGTCCGCAGTGGTGGACTGGTTGTTTCAACGGAGCCTGCCACCCCTCCTTTTCGGGACTCTGTGACTTTGTGGCGGGGGAGGGCGGTTACAGATCCCCTGCTGCGTGGCTCTGTCATCCAGGCTAAGGACCGCTGCATAAGATCTGTAACCGCCCTCCCCCGCCACAAACTCACATAGCCCCCCCACACAGAACATGAAAACCACCTCCCAGACTGACCAGTGTGCCTAGTGACTGCAATGTGTGTGTGACCTTCTGCTGAACCTGCCCCCGTATCTGTACCTCTCCAATTACCAACCCCCTTCCCCCCCTTCAAACACACTCTCCTCTAAAAGAACATGACGGAAACAGTAATTAACAGAAACGTATTTTTTATTAACAACTACACAGTTAGGGGATGAAACTGGGACTGGGGCTTGGGTGAGGTGCATTTGGAGGGAAGGAAAGGACATATGAAATCTTTGGGAATGAGAGCCTTCTGTTACTTGAGCAGTCTGCAGGGGTGGAGTGACTGTTTTCACGGCCCCTGCCGCCCCTCCTTCTTGGGACTTTGGGTGAGGGGGGTTAGCGATAGAACGCAGCGGGGTTCTGTCCTCCTGCCTCCGGTCCTGCAGAACATCTACAAGGCGCCGAAGCGTGTCCGTTTGCTCCCTCATTAGTCCAAGCAGCGTTTGAGTCGCCTGCTGGTCTTCCTGCCGCCACCTGTCCTCCCGTTCGCTGTGTGATCGCTGGTATTGCGACATGTTCTCCCTCCACTGGGTCTGCTGTGCCGCCTCGGCTCGGGAACAGACCATAAGTTCTGAGAACATCTCGTCCTGTGTCCTTTTCTTTCGCTGCCTGATCTGCGCCAGCCTCTGGGAGGGGGATGCCGGGGTAGCTCGGGAGACACTCGCAGCTGTGGGATGGGAAAAAGGGAGTGAATTCCTCAAAAAGATACATTTTTGCAAACAGTGAATATAGTCTTTCTCTGAACAAGACCATTCACAGTACCTATCACATGTGCACTCAGTACAAGGTTGAATTTTCTGTCTTCACATTGAGTGCCTGGGGTCTTGCTGTACAGATCACACAAGCGGGGCTGGACAACGGAATTCTGCTAGCAGGCGGCCATGGTAAGCCATAGACTTTTGGCTGCTTAAAGCTTAATTTACAGCAGTGCCCTCCTTTCACGTTCCAAGCCATGCTCCTAGCGTTGGCCAGTTCCTGCTGCCGGCGATCCGGCAAGCATGAACTCTGCCCCTGTCCCACCCCCGTCGCGGCTGTCCCCGGGAAAGATCCCTGAATGCTTCCGGCGAACCGCTCAGCAGGAACGGTTCGCCTCCCCGCCCCCACCGCGTGGCTGTCCCCTGGAAAGATCCGTGCACGCTGCTGGCGAACCGCTCAGCATGAACGGTTTGCCTCCCCGCCCCCACCGCGTGGCTGTAAACCACCGGTTACAGTTATTTAAGGGAACAGGCAATCAGTCCCCATACTAAAATTCCCCTAATTCAAAGCAGGTCACCATGAGTGATATCACTCTGATGAGGATTACGGAGACAGAGAAAGACCGCATGCTGCGTGAATGCCAGCAAACACCAGGGCCGTATGCCGCCATGCTTTGCCAGGCAATGATACCGGAGTACCTGCTGCTAGCCTGGCGCGGAAAAGTTTCCTACCATGGAGGAGGCAATAAGGCCGCTCTCCCCAGGAACCTGATGCAAAGGCTTTCACATTACCTCCAGGAGAGCTTCGTGGAGATGTCCCAGGAGGATTTCTACTCTATCCCCAGACATGTTAACAGACTTTTCCAGTAGCTGCACTGGCAAGGACTAAAAAGTTAAGCGCCTAGGGCAAACTAATCATTAAAAACCCATTGCTAACATACCATGCCTATTCTATTCAAAATAAATGTTTAAAACACTTACCTACTGATCCTTCCCCTGATTCACGGTCCGGGTTACCGCCTTGGGAGGGTTGGTAGGGGATTTCCGTGAGGGTGATGAAGAGATCCTGGCTGTTGGGGAAATCAGCGTTGAAAGCGCTGTCGACTGCCTCGTCCTCCTCATCTCCTTCCTCATCTTCCCCATCCGCGAACAACTCCGAGGAAGCGGCCGTCGACAATACCCCATCGTCAGAGTCCACGGACAGTGGTGGGGTAGTGGTGGCGGCCGCACCTAGAATGGAATGCAGTGCCTCGTAGAAACGGCATGTCTGGGGCTGGGATCCGGAGCGTCCGTTTGCCTCTTTGGTCTTCTGGTACGCTTGTCTCAGCTCCTTGATTTTCACGTGGCACTGCGTTGCATCCCGGCTGTATCCTCTCTCCGTCATGGCTTTTAAGATCTTCTCGTAGATCTTCGCATTCCGTCTTTTCGATCGCAGCTCCGAAAGCACGGACTCATCGCCCCACACAGCGATCAGATCCAAGACTTCCCGATCAGTCCATGCTGGGGCCCTCTTTCTATCCTGCGATTGCATGGTCACCTCTGTTGGAGAGCTCTGCATCGTTGCCAGTGCTGCTGAGCTCGCCACGATGTCCAAACAGGAAATGAGATTCAAACTGGCCAGACAGGAAAAGGAATTCAAATTTTCCCGGGGCTTTTCCTGTGTGGCTGGTCAGAGCATCCGAGCTCGGACTGCTGTCCAGAGCGTCAACAGAGTGGTGCACTGTGGGATAGCTCCCGGAGCTATTAGCGTCGAATTCCGTCCACACTAACCCTAATTCGACATGGCCATGTCGAATTTAGCGCTACTCCCCTTGTCGGGGAGGAGTACAGAAATCGATTTAAAGAGACCTCTATGTCGAAATAAATAGCTTCGTTGTGTGGACGGGTGCAGGGTTAATTCGAATTAACGCTGCTAAATTCGACATAACCTCCTAGTGTAGACCAGGCCTAAGAAATCTCTTCTGAATATGTGTAAGGGTATGTCTACACTACGGGATTAATCCGAATTTATATAATTCGAATTTGGGAAACAGATTGTATAAAGTCGAATGTATGCGGCCACACTAAGCACATTAATTCGGCGGTGTGCGTCCATGTACCGGGGCTAGCGTCGATTTCTGGAGCATTGCACTGTGGGTAGCTATCCCATAGCTATCCCATAGTTCCCGCAGTCTCCCCCGCCCATTGGAATTCTGGGTTGAGATCCCAGTGCCTGATGGGACAAAAAACATTGTCGCAGGTGGTTCTGGGTACAGCCTCACCCCTCCCTCCCTGCATGAAAGCAACGGACGGCAGACAACCATTTCGCGCCTTTTTTCCTGGGTGAACACTGCAGACTCCATACCACGGCAAGCATGGAGCCTGCTCAGCTCCAGACAGCAGTCATGAACTTTGTAAACATCTCGCGCGTTCTCGTGGAGTTAATGCTGAGCCAGGACCAGAAAAACGAGGCGAGGAGGCGGCGGCGGCGGCGGCAGCGCAGCGACAAGTGTGATGAAGACATGGACATGGACATGGACACGGACACAGAATTCTCTCAAACCGCGGGCCCCGGTGCTTTGGAGATCATGTTGTTAATGGGGCAGGTTCTATCCATGGAACGCCGATTCTGGGCAAGGGAAACAAGCACAGACTGGTGGGACCGCATAGTGTTGCAGGTGTGGGATGATTCCCAGTGGCTGCGGAACTTTCGCATGCGTAAGGGCACTTTCATGGAACTTTGTGACTTGCTGTCCCCTGCCCTGAAACGCCAGAATACCAAGATGAGAGCAGCCCTCACAGTTGAGAAGCGAGTGGCGATAGCCCTGTGGAAGCTTGCAATGCCAGACAGCTACCGGTCAGTCGGGAATCAATTTGGAGTGGGCAAATCTACTGTGGGGGCTGCTGTGATGCAAGTAGCCAAAGCAATCACTGAGGTGCTGCTACGAAAGGTAGTGACTCTGGGAAATGTGCAGGTCATAGTGGATGGCTTTGCTGCAATGGGATTCCCTAACTGTGGTGGGGCGATAGATGGAACCCATATCCCTACCTTGGCACCGGAGCACCAGGGTACCCAGTACATAAACGTCAAGGGGTACTTTTCAATGGTGCTGCAAGCACTTGTGGATCACAAGGGACGTTTCACCAACATCCATGTGGGCTGGCCGGGAAGGGTTCATGATGCTCGCGTCTTCAGGAACACTACTCTGTTTAAAGGGCTGCAGCAAGGGACTTAATTCCCGGACCAGAAAATAACCGTTGGGGATGTTGAAATGCCAATAGTTATTCTTGGGGACCCAGCCTACCCCTTAATGCCATGGCTCATGAAGCCATACACAGGCAGCCTGGACAGGAGTCAGGAGCTGTTCAACTACAGGCTGAGCAAGTGCAGAATGGTGGTAGAATGTGCATTTGGCCGTTTAAAAGGTCGCTGGCGATCGCTACTGACTCGCTCAGACCTCAGCCAAACCAATCTCCCCATTGTTATTTCTGCTTGCTGTGTGCTCCACAATCTCTGTGAAAGTAAGGGGGAGACCTTTATGGCAGGGTGGGAGGCTGAGGCAAATCGCCTGGCTGCTGATTACGCGCAGCCAGACACCAGGGCGATTAGAAGAGCACACCAGGAAGCACTGTGCATCAGAGAAGCTTTGAAAACCAGTTTCATGACTGGCCAAGCTACAGTGTGAAATTTCTGTTTGTTTCTCCTTCATGAAAACCCGCCCCCTTTATTGACTCATTCTCTGTAAGGAACCCACCCTCCCCCTTCCCCCAGCGTGCTTTCAAACCAAATAAAGTCACTATCGTTTAAAAATCATTTATTCTTTATTCATAGATTATAAAAAGAGGGAGGGAACCCGGGTGGGGTTTGGGAGGAGGGAAGGAAAAGGCCACTAAAAAAAGGTTAAAAAAATGACAGCCTTTTGCTTGGGCTGTCCACTGGGGTGGAATGGTGGTGTACGGAGCCTCCCCCCCCGCGTTCTTACACGTCTGGGTGAGGAGGCTATGGAACATGGTGAGGGGGGAGGGGGGTTATACAGGGGCTGTAGCGGCACTCTGTTATCCTGCTGCTGTTCCTGAAGCTCCACCAGACGCCCGGAGAATGTCTGTTTGCTCACGCAGCAGGCCCAGCGTTGCATCCTGCCTCCTCTGATCTTCCTGACGCCACCTCTCATCTCGAGCGTCTCTCCTGTCCTCACGTTGGTCCCTCCTGTCCTCACGTTGGTCCCTCATGTCCTCACGTTGGTCCCTCCTGTCCTCACGTTCACTGGCTTCTTTCCTATACTTTGAAACCGTGTCCTTCCACTCATTCAGATGAGCTCTGTCACTGCGGGTGGATTCCATGATTTCTGCGAACATGTCGTCTCGCGTCTTCTTTTTCCGACGCCTTATCTGTGATAGCCTTCGGGACGGAGGAGGGAGGCTTGAAGAATTTGCAGCTGCTGGAGGGAGGGAAAAAAGGAGAGAATTTTTTAAAAAGATACATTTTGCAGAACAATGCTTATACTCTTTCACGGTGACCAACACTATTCACATTACATAGCACATGTGATTTCTGTGCAAGGTCACATTTTGCCTCTTAATATTGAGTGCCTGTGGCTTTGCTGCTAGAGATCACAGACGCAGGTCCGGGCAACAGAATTCGGCTTGCATGCAGCCATGGTAAGCCATTGTCTTTCGGCTTCTGCGCCCTCCTTTCCCACATACCAAGCGAAGCCCGTTGAGTGCTGCAGTTTTCCTGTTAACCTTCAGCAGCAGAAAACAAACTAACCCCCCCCCCCATCCAATTCTCTGGATGATCGCTTTATCCCTCCCCCCCACCGCGTGGCTGGTATCAGGGAAGATCCCTGCAGGAACCAAACTAACACCCCCCACCCCGCCATGAATTCTCTGGGATGATCGCTTTACTCCTCCCCCCACCGCGTGGCTGGTATCAGGGAAGATCCCTGCTAGCCAAACGCGAAAAGCTCTGGGCCAATCCCCCCCCCCCCCCCCCCACGCGGCACTGATCTGAGTCCCTATTGTGGCCTCTCTCCATCATGCCCTTGGAGATTTTTTCAAAAGTTTTGGCATTTCGTCTCTTTGAACGAAGTTCTGCTAGCACTGAATCCTCTCCCCATATAGCAATCAGATCCAGTACCTCCCGTACGGTCCATGCTGGTGCTCTTTTTCGATTATCGGCCTGCATGGTTACCTGTGCTGATGAGCTATCTGTGGTCACCTGTGCTCTCCACGCTGGGCAAACAGGAAATGAAATTCAAATGTTCGTGGGGCTTTTCCTGTCTACCTGGCCAGTGCATGCGAGTTCAGATTGCTGTCCAGAGCGGTCACAATGGTGCACTGTGGGATAGCTCCCGGAGGCCAATACCATCGAATTGCGGCCACACTACCCCTAATTCGAAATGACAAAATCGATTTTGGTGCTACTCCGCTCGTCGGGGTGGAGTACAGAAATCGATTTTAAGAGCCCTTTATTTTGAAATAAATGGCTCCGTTGTGTGGACGGGTGCAGGGTTAATTCGATTTAATGCTGCTAAATCCGAATTAAAGTCGTAGTGTAGACCAGGCCTATATATTTGAAACTTTTTATTCAGAGGTTAATAACAGTCAAATTTGGGCAGTTTTCCTTGGGATAACAAAAGGCATATCTCTGATACCAGAGCCATCCCAATTGCCAGTTTTCTGCTCCAGAGCATGGAGGTACTAGAATTTCTCAATGAAATGATTGAGAGCAATTTTTACATAGGCAAAACACATTTTTCTCTAATCTTGTTCTCAGAAACAACTGACCTATTTTAGTTGATCACCCTGAGGCAAACACCTGGCATAGAAAATTTCAGCCTGAATGGTTGAAGTTTGGGAAAATTTAAGCAGCTGAAAACAGGGAAAAGGAAATGGAAAAGGTTAAACAACTTTAACTGTAGGCATAGCTACCAGCTCTACCTATAATAATAACTAGTAAAGTAACCGAAATATATTATGTTTGTGGCATGAAAAGGGAAAAAAGAAAAGGAATCTGTGCTTCACTCCCCTTGGCTAGATATATTTCCTAGGGTTGACTTTTCTAATTGTCTCTGTCCATTTGTTTCTCTCACTCAGCTCTACAGTATCAACCTTGTTGGTCTTTCAGCACCATCAGTTTTGATTTTTTCCGTTTTTGTTGCTGATGCTAGCTTACATAAAGTGAAATTCTTTTCACCTGTTGGTGAAACTCAGGTAGCTTGTTATGAATGAAATTCGAACCCCTTATGGCCCTTACTGCAGGCTGTTGTTGGAATACTACTATCTGGAGCTCTTGTGTGACACTTGAATGGGATTTAAGAATAATAATTGGATTTGTGCAATTTTAGATCCTGAGGTCCATCTCTTGACTTGTTTCCATCACTGTCCTTTAGACATGCTGCCACTGGGCACCTCATCCAAGCATAGTGCGACTGCAGTGTTTAAGTAGTGTGAAGGCTGCCCTGTCATCCAAGATACAGCTCGTGGTGTCCCCCTGGTGTTCCCAATGTGACTTTTTGCATTGTTGGTGCAACTTAACTGATCCCACACCAGAGAAACTGTGACAGGGCAGTGTTTACACAGTATACATCCTTTCCACATGTTTGCTTTCCTGATTAAATGTTGAACCTATAAAATTCAAGTGTGTTAGAAATGTACTGGAATGTCTTCTTCCATGTAGGAAAGATGTTCAGAATGAATTATTGCATGTGTGCTGAATGTGTACTCACCACAGCTGCCAATGGTTCCAAGTAGTTTAAAGAGACTACAAACACTAAGCTGTTTCTATCCCTTAGTGGCAATAAGCAGGAGTACAAGATTCTTATGGCTTGTGGTCACTGCAGAATAAAAATCTTTCAAGAGTTAATAACCTATATGAGCTATAGTGACTGTTTCAAAGATTACTCCTGGGGGAATTCTGCACCACTGTGCATGAGCAGAATTTATGTCCCCCGCAGATTTCTTTGATTCCCTGCAGAAAAATTACTTTCTGACGAGGAAGCAAAGGGAAGTCACAAGAGCAGTCATGCGGCCCTCCCCAGCAGTATGTTTTGGATGCCCAGGGCAGCTGGCAGAGAGGTAAATCACTGTGGGGCAGGAGGTGGGACTGGGGAAGACCTGGTTGGTGGCTCCTACCCTGTGCTCTGCTGGGGAGGACAGGACTTCCTCTTCCCCTGCACAGCATCCGGGGCCTGGTCAGTCCCACCCCCAGATTTCTCCCCCGGCTGCAGGAAGCTCTGCAAACCCCACCTCTCCCCCCGCTTCCTGCACCCATTGCACTTCAGCTGCATGGGGAGGGATCCCTGTACAGGAAGCTGCTCCTCCATCTGCCCAACCCCCATGAATCCAGACCCCATCATACCCAGACCCTCTCACCGAGCCTCACCCCCCTGCACTTAGAACCCACCCTGATGAACCCCACTCCCCCTGCACCTGGACCAGCCCGATAAGCCACACACACCTGTATCCCCACTCCACCGAGCCCCAAGCAGTTGCACTTGGATCCCCACTCCAATGAGCCCCACTCCTCCAGAATCTGGACCCCACCACTGAGCCCCACACACCCAGACTCCCCTGATGAGCTCTATACGCCCACACCCAGAAATTCCCCCCTGCTGAGCCCCAACCACCTTCACCTGTACCCCCTACAGAGTCCCATTACCATTGCACCCAGAACCCCCCACCAAGCCCCTGTGCATCCAGATCCCCCACTGAGCCGCCTGCACCCAAATTGCCCCACAGAGAACCCTCTTAACCCACACCTGGATCCCCCAACACTAAGCCCCTCCACACTTGGATCCTGTCTTGCTGAGCCAGCCTGCCCACACCTGGTGCACCTGGTGCACCTGGCATTGAGGCGCCGGTCCGGTCCTTGCACTGTGTCAGGGTTGGGTGCAGTCTCCCTGCCGAGTTTGTGTCCCAGGGGCTGGGGGGAGTAACTGTACAGTGATCTCCCACCTCTGTGCACCTAGTGGCCTGTGCTCCCCAATGCTATGCTGGAGCCTCCACATTTATTTGAGAAATAATATTTGCAGAATTTTGCAGAATTTTAAAATATTGTGTGCAGAATTTTAATTCTGTTGGCGCAGAATTTTTTGGCGCAAAATGCCCTCAGGAATAAAAGGTGACCTCAGCATTTGGACTGTTTTGCCAGTGGCAGTCAGATTATTTCAGTATAAAGAAATGCAATGCTACAATTTAATACAGTATATTTTGTCCTTTTTTAGGCTGGTACAGAGGAGTTTCCATTAAGAAGCCCAATGTAAAGGTAAGTGTAAATACAGTCTCTATTTTTAAAAATTATTTGAGAATGAGGGCTTTCCACCTTGCTGTTGCAGCCCTAACCCATTTTCTCCATCACTCTTAAGACTCCACTTCCCTTTATAATTATTTTGGCATATATAATTGTACTGAATTCTCTTCTGAATTGATAAACATTGCTCCTTAGTCATCCCAAAGGTTCAGAGACCCTTTCCACCTGCATACATGTAGGCTGCATCCATTTTGACTTTTTTTAAAAAAAGCCCAAATGCCTAAAAAAGCCTGTACAATTCTTAATTCAGGATTTTTTAAACAAATTTAAATAATTCACTTCATCAAAATATAAATAAGAGAATTTTTAAAATAAACCTAATTGGGGGAGAATATTTTTAACGTTTTATATTTCACAGATTTTATAGTCTAATCAAGGAAATTTTGCACTAGGAGGGCTCTTTATGCTAGCTGTGAATTTTTGTGTGAGTTCATTTACGCTTAAGTATACAAAGACAAACTATTTCCAACATTCAACTGGCTTTAGTTTAAAATACTGTAATTTTCAATGTAATTTGTAAAAGTATATTAATGAACACTACTATCTAATGAATTTTTTGTTTTTTCAAAAATATAACCTACATAGTGTTCAATTAATTATATTTTTCTTCTAATAAAACTCCACTAAGTTGTTGAGCATTTCATTCACTTGTGCATTTATTGTTACATTGTACACTGCATAAATCTGTGTTCACAGTTCTGACATAAGAACCATTCAAACTTACCAGTTTCCTAGGTAACCAACACAGTGCCTCAGAAACAGACTGCATAAAGTGGGAGTAAATCAGATAAAGTAAATCCAAGCAGCATTTCCACCTTTCCAGTATTTCTGAATGGTTAAAATGTATGTGTTCACTATTGACTTCCCTGGTGAAGTCACTCTTGTTGGGAAAACCTATGGAAGAATCTGCTTCAAGTTTGTATTTCAATGGAAAGGGATTTTTCCTCCTTTATTTTTTTCCTTGAAAATTCTTCATTTTAGTACTTCAGAGAGTTTTTTTTTTTAATTGTTGAACTAGTTTATTTTTAGCTCCTGTGTATATTGTCTGTCTGTTAGCCTTTGATCTCTGTGTGGATGGCTTGTATATTTTCTTGGTGCTGAGCAACTGTGTAGTTTGAATCTTGGCATCTTTTCTAGGGATACTGTGAAAAGTAGAGAAAAGTAGCCATTTTTGGGGTATGACTGTATTTAAAATTGTGTGTGTACAACTAATTGTAGGCAAAGCTGGTAACTATGCCTGTTGTTAAAGATGCAATGCTTTCCATTATGAGACCTTGTTTTCAATTACTTATAACTTTGCCAAACATAAACTGTTCAGACTCATATTTCCCATGTCAGTTCTTTCTCTCGGGCTGAATGTTTTTGGAAAGTTTCAGCTAAAATGTTTTAGCCATTTCTTACAACAAGGTGAGGGAAAAATACATAGTTTTGCTCACATTAAAAAAATTCTCAACTCTTTGAGATACTCTAGCACAAGGATTCTCAAACTTTTGTACTGGTGACTCCTTTCACGTAGCAAGCCTCTGAGTGTGACCCTCCCCGTATAAATTAAAAACACTTTTTAATATATTTAACACCATTATAAATGCTGGAGGCAAAGCGTCGTTTGGGGTGGAGGCTGACAGCTCGCGACCCCCCCCCATGTAATAACCTTAGGACCCCCAGTTTGAGAACCCCTGCTCTAGCACTTCCATGCTTTGCAGCAGACATTTGAAATTTGGCAAAGGGGTCACTCTGGTGTCAGAGAGATCTTTTGTCCCAGTGAAAATCTTCTCAAATTTGGCCAAGTTTATAAGTCCCTGGAAAATCACAGTTTGGACATGATTAGTAGAGTTTTGTTAAAGGTTAGCAGTATTATTTTCTGAAGATTCAGTCTGTACAAAATGTGCTCCACCCAGGGCCGGCTCCAGCATTTCTGCCGCCCCAAGCAAAAAAAAAAAAAAAAATGCCGCGATCGCGATCGGCGGCGGCAATTGGAAAAAAAAAAAAAAAAGAGCCGCGATCGGCAGCGGCAGTTCAGCGGCAGGTCCTTCGCTCCTAGAGGGAGTGAGGGACCTGCCGCCTCCGAATTGCCACAGGTGCCGCCCCTCTCCCTTGGCCGCCCCAAGCACCTGCTTGTTAAGCTGGTGCCTGGAGCCGGCCCTGGCTCCACCACCACTACAGAGCTTCTATGTACTGGCAAGGTTGTCTGTGCCATCCTGACAGAGCGACTGAGCATGCTGTATCCTAGGACTGCAGGAGCCATGCAGGACTTTACCTGCAATTGCTCCTCCTGGCAGCAAAGGGACACTGTGGCACCAGGCACCAGAAGTAAGAGCAGGGAGACTCTCTCCTTTGCTCTCAATGCTTCTGCTTCTGTAGTGGCAGAAAGGAAGAGAATGATAAAGCAAGTTGACTTGAAAGTAGAGGCTGAGGAGCAGAGGGGAGTTGTGGAAGTCAGGATGTTGAGTAGCAGGGGTGAAGATGGGAGAGAGAGGAGCAGAGAACAGAAGGGAGTTTGGGAGTGAGAAGGTGAGCAGACTGGGACAGACGATATGAGCCTCAGTGGACAAAGTAAACAGAATGGAAAGTGCCTGCTTAATGAGCAGCTATTTGATACTGTTTTCTCTATTGTTTGTTGTGTGGCCCCATGGCTTATTTACTGCATACTATTGAAACCCTGCTCTGAAGACAGACTTGTTAATTTCCACATGGGGGTTTTCTATGGCACTCATCATTACGATGTCTGAGTGCTTCATGAATATGAATGAATATATTTTTACAACTCCCCTGTGAGATGAGGGAGGATTATTATTCCCATTTTGCAGATGGGGAATTGAGGCACTGAGAGAGATTAAGGCTAAAAGTATCCAGTAATTTTGGGTGCCCAATTTGAGACACCTAGAACCTGATTTTTCAGAGTATTTAGCATTTTATAGCACTTCATTTGCTTGGAGCTCAGCTTCCGATTGATTTCAGTTGCAGTAGTTAGTGCTCAGCACTTCTACAAGTCAGAGTCCAGGGTCTCAAGTCAGGCACTCAGAAAATGTGGAATACTCAGTTAGTGACAACCTGTGAAAAGGTTGGTTTAAGTGACTTATTTAGCATCATATAGGATGGAGGAAAAGAATCCACATACATGGGTCATCAACAGGATTGGGACTGTTAAATACATCACACCCTCTGCCACCTGAGATAAAGGAGTAACTGATAGCAGCCTTAGGTTGTCATTCTCTGTGTGGTCATGCAGTAGAGGGAACTTGGCACTTTTTGCCAATGGGGTTTGGAGATACTTGCTGACAGCAGAGGAATGATGAAACTTGATAATCGGGTTCAATTCCAGGCTCTGGAAGGGAGTGTGTTCTAGTTGGCACAGTCTGTTCTGCCTTTTACCCTCAAGAGTGACGCCTTCAGCCCCATCCCTGCCAACCTCTCCTTTTCCCAATTCTGTCTTGTCCCTATTGCTGGCTCCTCATTCTTCTTCGAGTGATTGCTCATGTTTTATTCCACAGTCGGTGTGCGTGCTCGCCACGTGCACCAGTGCCGGAAGTTTTCCCCTTAGCAGTACCCATAGTGGGGGAGCCCCGCTGCGACCCCTGGAGTGGCGCCTCTATATCGTGCTATAAAGGGGGCTGCGTGCTCCCCCCACCCTCAGTTCCTTCTTGCCGCCAGTGAAGGTTGTCGGAACTTGTGCTCCAGCATTGCTGCAGTGTCTATCCTTAGTAGTACGATCTTCGACCGTTAGTAGTTTCTACAGTTAGTGGGCCGAGCCCCAGGCTTCAAGTCGTGCGACTCCTGTCACAATTCCATGCCCAGAAGCGATCCACACTCTGAGTGTCTTTGCTGTCTGGGCGAGGCTCACATAAGTGAGCGCTGCAAAATCTGTAAGTCGTTCAAGCCCCGGACTAAGCGCGAACGTGAGATCCGACTCCGGGCCCTACTTATGGAGTCGGCATTGGCCCCGGCACCGGCGCGCTGACCCGACCCGGCACCGGGCACCATGTCCTCGGTGCGCAGTGAAGCACCGTCACCAGTCGGCACCGCTCCCCTGCCAAGAAGCAAGGCAAGAGCCAGCGGCGCCGAGAGAAGGACAGGGGTGAGGCCGGACTCGAGTTGGGCAGCCCACGATCCCCCCCGGGACCGAGACCTCCGACTCGCGTGGAGCGGAGTAGTCCGGCCCCATCCGCGTGTGCCTTCCGGCGGTGAGAATCCCGTTGACGCCGGAGGCAGCCCAGGCAGCACACGATATCCTCGTCCTGACGGTGCCGGGTGTGCCGCCGAGTCGGGCCCCTGGTCCCGAGGGAAGCCGCTGCTGGGCACTCACCAACCTCCCCGGCCAGATCGGAGGTTGAGGTCCCTGCTCGGTCCGCGGGCCCTTTCCGTAGCCCGCGCCAGATCTCCACTCCATTGTTGGGGTCACCTGAGAGCAAGTCTCCAGAGTCTTCCTCGGGCCACGGGGGCCACGGGCGCCGGGACAGAAAGCGTCGACGCTCCTCGTCCAGCTGCAGTGATAGCAGGGCTCGACGCCATCGGCACCGCCGATCATACCATGGCGCGCGCCATTCTCGGAGTGCATCCCGACCGGCACTGAGGCGTCATAGCCACGGTCGCCGAAGGGAGTCCAGAGATAGCACCTCCGACGTATATGTCTCATCGTCGTCGAGGACAAAATCCTGGGGTCGGAGCCGACATGGACGGGACCGGTCCAGCCGCTCCTACGGAACTGTGCGCTCCTCGGTCACTTCCGCCTCGGCTCCCAGCCGTCCTTCCCCAGGCCGCATCATCCCGCAAGAGCATGTAACCCTGGTAGGGCCTCAGACGACTCAGTGGCAAGGGGCGCCATGGCAAGGACAGTGGTGCCAGTGGGCACCGTGGCCCCAGGCGCCCACACCGGCGAGGCCCCACTCCGTGGCTGAGGCATCCCAAGCTCCCCTGGCGTCCCCGCCTCGGCACCGAGAGCAGTCCTCGGGTACCGAACGATCGGCACCGCACCGGGACCCGGATGTGGAGTGCGACCCACTGGTAACACCTAATGCCCTAGGGGCGGTACTGGTCGTCTCGTCAGCACCGGACGAGTCCATAGTGGCGCCGCCCCCTCCTTCTCAGGAGGATTTTAAGGCTCATCAAGAGCTTCTCCGGCGCGTAGCCACCAACCTCCAGCTCCAAGCGGAGGAGATGGAGGAGCCGTCGGACAATTTGTTTAATGTCCTGTCCTCCTCCACACCAGGCCATGTGGCCCTACCGCTTCACCAAGGGGTAGCCAACATTTCTATCGGACTCTGGCAAACCCCGGCCTCTCTGCCGCCCATTTCTAAGAAGGCAGAGCGGAAATACTTTGTGCCAACAAAGGGGCATGAGTACCTGTACACTCATCCTACCCCGAACTCACTGGTGGTGGAGTCCGTCAACCACCGTGAAAGACATGGCCAGCACGCACCCACCCCCAAGGACAAGGATGCCAGGAGACTGGACACTTTTGGAAAAAAAGTTTATTCCTCTGCGAGTTTCCAGCTCAGGGTGGCAAACCATCAAGCACTTCTGAGCAGGTATGACTTTAACTTGTGGGGGTCTCTGCCAAAATTCAAGCTTTCCCTCCAAGAAAAGGACAGGAAGGAATTCAGGGCTCTAGTTGACAAGGGTGCGGCAGCGGCGAAGGCGGCGCTCCAGGCGGCATCGGATGCGGCTGACACAGCAGCTCGTTCAATGGCCTCCATGTGACGGCCGTTGTGGCTTTCGCTGTCGGGGCTGTCCGTGGAATCCCGGTCCCTCATGCAAGGCCTGCCATTGCGGACCAAACGGACACTCGTCTGCACAGGATGAAGGACTCCCGCACCACCCTGCAGACTCTCGGCCTGTATGTCCCGCCAGCCAAGGACAAACCCAGGCTGCAGCTCTCGGCTCCCCCCGTAAGGGGCAGTTATGAGCCCCCTCCTAAGAGGCCGAGGGACCAGAGGCGCAGGTCACAGCGCCAGTCCCGTTCGGCCCCACGCCCCGGCCCCTCGAAGGGCAAGAGGCAGGGGAAGAGGCGTTTTTGACTCTTTGCGGGGGGCCACCTGGCCTGTTGCCAGGGAAGCCCCCCAGTTAATAAAGTTGGTTTTTGACAACCGTTTATCGGCCTTCAGAGTGCATTGGTCCCGTATAATGTCGGACCGGTGGGTCCTCAGTACTATCTCCGCGGGGTATAGGCTGCTGTTCGATTCACCCCCACCACACCATCCTCCGTCCTGGGATGTTCCTGGGGACCCGGAACATGCCCTCCTTTTAAATTAGGAGGTGACGCGCCTCCTCACCCTGTGTGCGGTGGAGAGGGTACCTGAGGAATTCCAGGGAAAAGGGTTTTACTCCCGGTATTTCCTGATCCCGAAGGCGAAAGGTGGGCTCAGGCCCATCCTCGACCTGCGGAGTCTCAACCAGTTTCTGGTTCACTGCAAATTCCGTATGGTGTCCCTGGCCTCTATTGTTCCGTCCCTGGACCCGGGAGATTGGTTCGCAGCCCTGGACCTCCAGGATGCGTACTTCCATATCCATAATTTCGAGGGTCACAGGTGCTTCCTCCGCTTCCTGGTAGGGAGAGACCACTACCAGTTTACGGTCCTTCCCTTTGGTCTTTCTACGGCCCCCAGGGTTTTTACCAAATGCATGGCGGTGGTGGCAGCCCACCTCAGGAGGAACGGGCTGCAGATCTTCCCCTACCTGGACGACTGGCTGCTCAAGGACAAATCTCGGTCCCAGGTACAGGTGCAGATACAATTCCTGCTAGATACCTGCATGAGTCTAGGGCTAGTGGTAAACGAGGAGAAGTCCACGGTAGTCCTGTTTCAGCGCACACACTTCATAGGGGCGCTGTTAGACTCGCGGGTGGCCATGGCCTCCCTTCCCCAGGACAGATTCGAGACGCTCAAAGGTCTCATCGCCTCGGTCACGGCCTTCCCTGTGACAACGGCACGGGTGTGTCTTCAAATCCTAGGCCATATGGCAGCATGCACCTCAGTGGTGCGACACGCCAGGCTCAGGATGAGGCCCCTCCAACTCTGGCTGGCCTCCCAGTATTCCCAGGCCAGGGACGGCCTGGATAAGGTCGTCATGTTGCCACCCAATGTAGTGGCCGACCTGCAATGGTGGTCCCTCCCGAGCAACATGCTTCAGGGTATCCCCTTCCGGGAGCCCCCTCCCTCACTAGACCTGGTGTCGGACGCCTCAGACCTGGGATGGGGAGCCCATGTGGGGAGCTTCAAAACCCAGGGCAGATGGTCGCCCTCGGAATTGTCCCTGCACATAAATGTCAGGGAGCTCAGGGCGGTGCGCCTGGCATGCGAGCCTTTCAGCCAGCTCCTAGGGGGGAAGGTGGTCAGAGTCCTCACGGACAATACGACCGCGATGTATTATATCAACAGGCAAGGGGGCACGCGTTCCGTGGCCTTGTGCCAGGAAGCCCAGCTCCTGTGGGAGTTCTGTATAGCCCACAACATCCTTCTGAGGGCTTTTCACCTGCCCGGCAAGCGCAAAACACTCGCGGATCACCTAAGCAGGTTTTTCTCCCAACAACACGAGTAGTCTCTACACAGGGAGGTGGCCAAGCGGCTCTTCCTAGAGTGGGGCACTCCCCAGGTAGATCTGTTGGCCACCGTCCAGAATTGCCTATTCCCACAATTCTGCTCCAGGGCAGGGTCCCCCTGATAGGCAAGGTCCTACAGAAGGTAAAGGCAGACGGGGCGCGGCTTATCCTCATAGTCCCGGATTGGGCCCGTCAACATTGGTACGGGACCCTCCTGCAACTTTTAGTGGCCCCCCCCGTGTAGGCTGACGCTTCGACCGGACCTGCTGTCCCAGGAGAGAGGATGTCTCCTCCACCCTAACCTGGCCGCGCTCCACTTGACAGCGTGGCTGCTCCGTGGTTAGATGAGGAGGAGGGGAGGTGTTCTGAGGATGTTAGACAGGTCCTGCTTGAGAGCAGGAAACCATCCACACGATGAACCTACCTTGCCAAATGGTATCGGTTCTCCGCGTGGGTGAGGGAGAGGGGTTCCTCCCCCTCCTCCGCATCTATCCAGCTCATTCTCGATTACCTCCTGTCTCTTAGGTCCCAAGGGCTGGTGCCCTCTTCGGTCAGGGTACACCTGGCGGCCATTTCAGCTTTCCACCCCCCCGGTGCAGGGCCACTCGGTGTTCTCACACCACATGACGTCCCAGTTCCTAAAAGGGCTGGATCGGGCATTCCCTTACACCAGACCCCCAGTCCCGCTCTGGGACCTGAACCTAGTGCTCTCCCACCTCACAGGACCCCCCTTCGAGCCCTTGGCCATGTGTTCTTGGTCCCACTTATCGTGGAAAGTGGCGTTCCTGGTGGCTATCACTTCAGCCTGCCGGGTCTCGGAGCTTAGGGCCCTGACCTCTGAACCCCTGTATACGGTCTTCCATAGGGATAAGGTCCAGCTCCGCCCGCACCCAGCGTTTCTGCCGAAGGTAGTCTCGGCTTTTCACATGGATCAGGACATTTTCCTCCCAGTCCTCTGTCCTAAGCCCCGTTCCTCCAATGAGGACCGACGCCTGCACATGCTAGATGTGCGTAGAGCGCTGGCTTTTTACTTAGACCGAACCAGTCCTTTCCAAAAATCCCCCCAGCTTTTTGTTGCTTCGGCCGAGCGCATGAGGGGGCATCCGGTTTCCACCCAGTGGATCTCCCGCTGGATCACCTTGTGCATACGCACATGTTACGACCTGGCAGGGGTTCCCCCGCCTCGTATAGTGAAGGCTCATTCGACGAGAGCTCAGGCCTCTTCAGCTGCCTACGTGGCTCATGTCCCTATTCAGGACATCTGCAGGGCTGCTACATGATCCTCTGTCCACACCTTTTCATCGCACTATGCAATCGTCTCCCAAACGCGGGATGACGCCGGGTTTGGTAGGGCGGTGCTCCGCCCTGGTAACCCTTAAACTCCTACCCACCTCCATCAGGTATAGCTTGGAGTCACCTACTGTGGAATACACATGAGCAATCACTTGAAGAAGAAAGGACAGTTACCTGTTCCGTAACTGGCGTTCTTCTAGATGTGTTGCTCAGGTGTATTCCACATCCCGCCCTCCTTCCCCTCTGTCGGAGTTGTCTGGCAAGAAGGAACTGAGAGTGAGGGGAGCACGCAGCCCCCTTTATAGTGCGATATAGAGGCACCACTCCAGGGGTCGCAGTGGGGCTTCCCCGCTACGGGTACTTCTAAGGGAAAAACTTCCGGCACCGGTGCACCTGACGAACACGCACACCTACTGTGGAATACACCTGAGCAACACATCTCAAAGAACGCCAGTTACGGAACAGGTAACTGTCCTTTGCAGTTTCACCCTTTTCACCTAGCTCCTGGCTTCTCATACCAGTCCTAGTTTCCTTGCCAAGCAAGTCTTAGTCTCTCCCCTCCAAACTCCCCATCCCAGCCCTAGTCCCCCCCCCCCGCATGTTCCCCATCCCCACTGGCTTCCAATGGGCTCCTCATCCAAACTCAGTATCCTGTTTCTCCTGTTACCCTGCTACTCTTTGTCCCAGTCTTTTTGCCCAGGCAGTACCAGGTCTCCCCCTATATCTCAGTTCTTTTTCAAATCGGTCTCCCATCCCTCCCATCTCCTTTCCCTGACCCACTGACCCTCAATCATAGTATCCCCCTAGCTCTTCATCCAGTCTAATCCACCCCCCCTATTGGTTCCCAGTCCCAATCTCCCCCCGGTTCCCAGTCCTAATCTTCCCCTCCATACCAATTTCCTCTCTCTTCCCCCCCTTACCATCCTCCACTCCTAGTCTCTCCACCCCGGGCGCCTTGCCCCAATCTATACTTCCTTCCCCACTGCATGTCTAGCTCTTGTCCCCTTTGCAGTCACATCAGGCAACTTACTCCTCCACTCTGTCTCTACCCAGCGGGGAATCATGGAAAACTCTGTAGAGCCAGCCTCCTTGCTGTTAGTTCAGATAGCTGGACTTGGCATGGCCTCTAGCAGGTACAGTTCTGCTGAGTCCTGGTCTGGAGCATGCTCAGTGCAGACAGAGTCTTCAGGGAATTTAGTTGGAAGAACCTAAGTCTCTGGTGAGAGTGCGAGAACTGTGTTTTTTTCAAAGACTTATTGTTTGGCCAAATTTGGGCCAAGCAATTGGCAAAAGGCTCATTGCTAACACAAAGGCCACCCCCTGCGAAATTTCAAGCTTCTGCTCTAAAGCATGGAAGTGCTAGAGGTTTTCAAAGAAATGGTCACTTGAATTTTGAAACATGGGAGAAACAATGTGTGATTCCCTAGCCTCTTTCTCAAAAGTGGCTGAATCATTTAAGCTGAAATTAAACAACAACCACCACCACCCAGACTTAGGCAGACACAAGGGATAGAAAAGTTCAGTCCAAACGGTTAGTTTAAGTTATAAGCAATTGAAAACAGGGTCTTAAAATTGGAAGTCTTAAATTGGGAAGTGTCGGGCAATCTTAATAATAGTCAGTATAACAGGTCGTGTCTGTAATAAAATCGTAATAATCTGCACTGCAAGCACTGCCTATAATTATAGTAGCAGTGGGAGAGCCTGAAGAGATGGTTAGCTTGCTTCAGTCATATATTGAAAAGTTTGGATATTTATCTAGGAATATCAATCTATCTAGCCTGGGAGTCTAGTGAGAACAGGTTTTATTGCATTTTTTGTACCTTCTGTTATTACTGTAGCAGAATTAGTACATTCATAGTGTCCTTTTCCCTTTTCTGTAACATTTTTATTCTTCTTCGAGTGATTGCTCATGTCAATTCCAAGTAGGTGTGTGTGTGTGTGTGTGTGCTGTATGCACGATCGTCGGAAGGTTTTTCCCTAGTGGTACTCGTCGGGTCAGCTGTGGAGCCCACTGGAGTGGCACCTTCATGGCCATGTATATAGGTCCCTGCCAACCTGCCGCCTCTTCAGTTCCTTCTTACCGCCAGTGACGTCGTTGGAGCAGCTCCTCTCTTGCATTAGCAAGCGATTCCCTAGTGGTTTCTTTCTTTTCTCTCTGCAAATAGTTTAAAAGTATAGTTAATGATAACGTTATAGTTCATGTTCTGTGTGGTAGTTAAGTTTTAGTTGGGGGTTACCCTCCCCCCCTACTCTGTTCCCATCCTGGGGACTGGGGCATGCCTCGATCTCAGGGCGTTAAGCCGTGCGGGTCCTGCCTGAAGCCCATGGCAAAGGGAGACCCACATGACTCCTATCTAAAGTGTCTTGGAGAGGGACACCAGGCTGACAGGTGTAAGCTCTGCAAGGGGTTTAAGCCCAGAACTAAGAAGGAGCAAGACTTTCGCTTAAAGCTCCTTCTGATGGCATCAGCTCTTCAACCCCAACTGCCTCAGACGGCGTCTGACCCGGCTTCGGTGCGCACCAGCCTCGGTAAGGGAAGCCTCGGCACCGAGAAAGGACTCTGCCAAAGTGTCACAACATCGCCATTCCCCGACACTGAGAACCAACTCTAGTGCAAGGCACCGCTCGCAGTCACCGGTGCCGCACAAGAAGAAGAAAGCTAATAGGGGGTGCTCCCCTGCTAGGGCAGGGGAGCAGGCGAGCACTAGTGAGATGCATCCCACATTGGGACACCCAGCCTCGGGCCCGCCTAGACCAGCGCCATCGACTCCGGCCTCTCGGGGAGGTCTGTTGAGTCCAGCCACGGTGGAGTCCCCGGTGCGGGAAGATGTGGGGAGGACTTGGATGCTCCCTCCACACCAGACACATTTGAGGTGGCCAAGGAGCTGATTGTCATGACGGTGCAGTTCCCTGCTCCACCAGCAGGTGCACCAGCTCAGGCCCCAGGTCCAGCACGGGCAACATCGTTGGCACAGACGCCAATCCGACATAGGGGCAAGCCCACTGTGATGTGGCACCGATCTCCTTCGCCGTGGTACCAATCTCCGGCACCATCTCAATCTGCACCTCCCTGATCAGATTCAGACTTATCATCGGAGTCAGAGGTGGACTCATAGAATCATAGAATATCAGAGTTGGAAGGGACCTCAGGAGGTCATCTAGTCCAACCCCTGCTGAAAGCAGGACCAATCCCCAACTAAATCATCCCAGCCAGGGCTTTGTCAAGCCGGGCCTTAAAAACCTCTAAGGAAGGAGATTCCATCATCTCCCTAGGTAACCCATTCCAGTGCTTCACCACCCTCGTAGTGAAAAGGTTTTTCCTAATATCCAACCTAAACCTCCCCCACTTTAACTTGAGACCATTACTCCTTGTTCTGTCATCTGGTACCACTGAGAACAGTCTAGATCCATCCTCTTTGGAACCCCTTTCAGGTAGTTGAAAGCAGCTATCAAATCCCCCCATATTCTTCTCTTCTGCAGACTAAATAATCCCAGTTCCCTCAGCCTCTCCTCATAAGTCATGTGCTCCAGCCCCCTAATCATTTTTGTTGCCCTCCGCTGGACTCTTTCCAAGTTTTCCACATCTTTCTTGTAGTGTGGGGCCCAAAACTGGACACAGTACTCCAGATGAGGCCTCACCAATGCTGAACAGAGGGGAATGATCACGTCCCTTGATCTGCTGGCAATACTCCTACTTATACAGCCCAAAATGCTGCTAGCCTTCTTGGCAACAAGGGCACACTGTCGATTCATGTCCAGTGTCTCGTCCACTGTAACCCCTAGGTCCTTTTCTGCAGAACAGCTGCCTAGCCACTCTGAAGCAGTGCATGGGATTCTTCCTTCCTAAGTGCAGGACTCTGCACTTGTCCTTGTTGAACCTCATCAGATTTCTTTTGGCTCAATCCTCTAATTTGTCTAGGTCCCTCTGTATCCTATCCCTACTCTCCACTACCACTCATCTGCAAACTTGCTGAGGGTGCAATCCACGCCATCCTCCAGATCATTAATGAAGATATTGAACAAAACCAGCCCCAGGACTGACCCTTGGGGCACTCTGCATGATACCACCTGCCAGGTGGAGCTGGCACCACTCCCAGCACTGCCTTGGACAAGACAAGGGGCAGCCAGTGCCTGTAATATCCTGGCCTCCGCAAGGGCAGGGATCGATGCAGTGGTCATTTAGACACCATGGGCCTACCACCAAGTCCAGGGTCCGGGTTCCAGGGCCCTGTCAGTGGTGTCGGAGGCATGAATCCCTCCATCGGCCATGTCTGTAGCCCGGGAGCCTCCCCAGTGTAGGGATGCTCAAGCCCAGGCTGATGAGAAGGTCAGCAAGGGCACCGAAGTGGCTGCGGCACCGGGTGCTACTACCACTTCCTGCACCTCTCAAGTGGCCCAGGAGGATCCCCCTGAGCCGTAAGGGCAAGAGGACCCAGTGCCTCTGAGGGTGTCATCTTCGTCCTCCCCAGTAGCAGCCACCTCCATCACTCTGCCCGCTATGGACACTAGGGCTCATCAAGACCTACTCAGGAGGGTGGCCCAGAACTTGAACTTGCAGGCAGAGGAGATCTCTGAGGACACGGACCTGATGGTGGATATTCTGGTCCCAGAAGGGCCCTCAAGGGTGGCTCTGTCCCTCATCAAAACCATACAAAATACCACCAAGGTGCTGTGCCATACGCCTGCCTCTATCCCACTGATAGCCAAGTGAGTAGAGCGCAAGTACTTTGTGCCTTCTAAGGGTATGAGCACCTCTTCACCCATCCCCAGCCCGGGACCCTGGTGGTGGAGGCAGCAAACCACAAAGAGTACCGTGGGCAACCGGGGTCTCTCCCCAAATCCAAGGATGCTAAGAAACTGGACCTCTTTGGTTGGAAAGTCTACTCCACTGGGGAGCTCCAGCTTCGCATAGCAAATCAGCAAGCAGTACTGAACTGCTGTGCTTATAATTTCTGGAACTCTCTGGCCAAATTCCAGGAATTGCTTCCAGCGGACTCCTGTTCGGAGTTTGGAGGGTTCTGGAGGAGGGACAGGTGGTGACCAGGACCTCTCTTCAGGCCGCCCTGGACTCAGTTGACTCGACCACCTGCACCATGGCCACGGCCATAGCCATGAGACGCAGCTCTTGGCTACAGATCTCAGGGTTCCCGCACGAGGTCCAGAATACAATTCAGGACCTGCCCTTCGACTGCTCCAGACTTTTTGCGGAACAGACAAACTCAAGGCTACATAGCCTTAAGGACCCATGGGCATCCCTCAAATTTTTGGGGCTTCATACACCAGCCCTGGAAAGACATTCAAGCCCCTGGCCGCCCAGCGTTTCTACCCTGCCCCTCCTAGACAAGACTACAATAGGAAGCGGGACAGAAGCAAGAGGAGGTGCCCATCTCAGTCCTCCTCCAGCCAAGGGCAGGTCTTAGCTAAGCAGCCCACAGGCTCAAAGCCAAACTTTTGGATAGAGCACCAGTTCAATACTTGGATCCTTCCCCTCCCTTTGTGAACTGCCTATCCCATTTCTACCATGCCTGGGCTCAAATAACCTCAGACCAATGGGTCCTGAGCATGGTAGAATTGGGATATTCTCTTCAATTCTGTTCCCTCACATCCTCCTACCTCCCCTCCGTGTCCCTCTTCAGGGACTCTTCTCATGAGCAACTTCTAGTGTAGGAGATGCAAACGCTTCTATAGCTTGGGGCGGTAGAGGAGGTTCCTCTGGAGTTCTGGGGCAGGGGTTTCTATTCTCCTTATTACTTAATCCCCAAGGCCAAGGGTGGGCTCAGGCCCATTTTAGACCTGCGAAACATCAACAAATTCATGAAGAAACTGAAGTTCCGCATCGTCTCCCTGCCCTCCATCATTCCATCTCTGGATATGGGCGACTGGTACACCATCCTCGACTTGAAGGATGCGTACTTCCACGTCTCCATAATCCCGACCCACAGACGGTTTCTGTGATTTGTGGTCACCAACACCAATTAGTTCACAGTCCTCCCCTTCGGCCTATCGTCAGCCCCTTGGGTGTTCACCAAGTGCATGGCGGTCATGGTGGCCTGCCTTTGGAAGCATCAGGTGCAAGTTTTCCCATACCTAGACGACTGGCTCATCAAGTGCTGGTCCCGAGCCCAGGTGGAGGACTATGTGAACCTGGTACGAACAACGTTCCGCAATCTTGGTCTCATCCTCAACGTGGTGAAGTCGACCCTGGCTACCACTCAAAGGATAGAATTCATTGGGGTGCTCCAGGACTCCACCCAGACTAGGGTGTTTCAGTTCGAGTCTCATTCTTAGCCATGAGTACCATAGTACAAGGTCTCCACTGGTTCCCCATCACGATGGTCAGGAACTGCCTAAAATTACTTGGGCATATGGCAGCATGCACTTACGTGATGCAGCACGCAAGGCTGTACCTCAGTCCCCTCCAGGCATGGCTGGTCCAAGTGTACACACCAAATCGGGACCATCTGGACAGTCTGGTCACACATTCTCCTCGGGCTCTTGAGTCCCTCCAGTGGTGGCTCGATCCACAAACAGTTTGTGCGGGAGTACCCTTTTCCAAACCTCAGCTGTCTTTGTCGCTAGTCACAGATGCGTTGGTGCTGGGGCGGGGAGCGCACCTGGGCAACCTCAGGACTCAGGGTTTATGGTTCCAGGCAGAACTATTGCTGCACATCAACGTCAGGGAGCTAAGGGTGATGCGCCTAGCTTGTCAGATGTTTCAGACCCACCTTGAGGCAAATGTGTATCGGTGTTAACAGACAACACCACAGTGGTGTTCTATATAAACAAACGGGGGTACTCACTCTTCTCCCCTGTGCCAGGAAGAACTGAGGTTGTGGAACTTTTGCATCGTTCACTTGATACAGTTGGAGGCATCGTATCTGCCGGGCGCACAAAATGAACTGGCCGATCGCCTCAGCAGATCTTTCCACGGCCACGAATGGAGGTCAGCAATATCTTCCTGAAGTGGGAATCTCCTCAGGTGGACTTGTTCGTGACATGAGGCAACAGGAAGTTTTACAGCTATATCAGAAAATGAATGATTGGTTATTTCATTTACCAAAGGTAATTAAAGCAGATATTTATGAAGTCATTGGGAGGTAAACTATCTCCAATTCAACAGGTTAATCATTAATATTTGGAGGATTTTCTTGCCATGCTGTACAGTAACTCCTCGCTTAACGTTGTAGTTATGTTCCTCAAAAAAGGTGACTTTAAGCAAAACGATGTTAAGCGAATCCAATTTCCCCATAAGAATTAATTAGGGGGAGTTAGGTTCCAGGGAATTTTTTTTCACCAGACAAAAGACTATATTCTCTCTCTATATATACACACACACAGATAAGTTTTAAACAAACAATTTAATACTGTACACAGCAATGATGATTGTGAAGCTTGGTTGAGGTGGAAGTCAGAGGGTGGGATATTTCCCAGGGAATGCCTTACTGCTAAATGATGAACTAGCACTCGGCAGAGCCCTCAAGGGTTAACACATTGTTGTTAATGTAGCCTCACACTCTACAAGGCAGCACAAATGGAGGGAGGGGAGACAGCATGGCAGACAGAGACACACACCCTGTGTGTGTGTGAGAGAGAGAGATGCGCATTGCCCCTTTAAGTACGCTGACCCCACTCTGAGTACATTGCCTTTTTAAGTAGATCAGCAAGTAGAGACAGCAGCTGCTGCTAGCAAGCTCCCTCCGTCCTGAGCCCTGTCGTGTCCCCCCTCCCCGCTCTCTGGAGATGGGGTAAGCGGGGGGGGGGAGAGGGACACCTTGATATTAGCACTCTTCTTCCCCCTCCCCCCCAGCAAGCAGGAGGCTCCTGGGAGCAGCTCCAAGGCAGAGGACAGGAGCAGCACATGGCAGTGGGGGGAGGGACAGCTGAACTGCCGGCAATTGATAGCCTGCTGGGCAGCTGCCACACAGGGAACTTAAGGGAGTAGGGAGCTAATAGAGGGGCTTCCGGTCCACCCTGGTTCCAAGCCCCCACCAGCCAGCTACAACGGGCTGCTCTTTTTGTAAGCAGTGGACAAAGCAGGTGGCTGCCAAACAACGTTATAAGGGAGCATTGCGCAACTTTAATCGAGCCCATTCTCTAATTGATCAGCAATGAAACAACGTTAACAGGGATGACTTTAAGTGAGGAGTTACAGTATTAGGAGAAGAATATCACGAGACAGACATTTAAATTGTTTTATTTAACTAAAACAACAACGTTATGTATTCTGGATTTTTTTCTTCAACAACAAACATAATGTTATTAACAAAACAAGCATATGAATTTTTGAATTTAGGTAAACATTCTAGTTTTTTTAAATCAGATTTTTGTTAAAATTGTTTTTAACTAAAATAGTTAAATTAAATATTTAAAAAAAAAAAAATTAAATCGACTATGTCAGCCAGGTCAACATGAGAAACTTAAAATATTGGCTTCTGCAGCTAACTCAGTTGTCTTCACCTTAATTTTTCTGTTTGTTCATAATCTGGAAAAGAAAAACAAGCTTTCCTGCTTTTTCAGGTCCCAAATGATTTCTCAATTTGGAATGAATTAGTCCAAAGGAAGAAAATATTCTTTCTACACCAGCAGAAGAAGCTACTGCTGTTAAAAGTGAGATTATCACTTCAACAGTTTCTGAATCCAAGTGCTTAAGTGAATTCCACCAGTTCACTAATGTGACTTTCTTTAAAACATCATCAGCAAACATATATTTCTTGAATGGTTCACCCTTAGTTCTGAAGTTTATTATAGTTGGCATTATAGAGGGATGATTGCTGGATGTCTATGTCATAGCCAACTCCTTTTCTTCAGCAGTTAAGGTTTGACTCTGTTACTGAGTATTGAGAATATTTGCAAGAAAATGAGCTGGAGATAGTGCTTGTCCCATGTGTATTTTTAATGCTTGTAGTTTAACTCTGTCATTGCCTATTTCTCTTTTTAAGATCTCACTCAGTTCCTTCCAAATTTCAACAGCGTCAGCAATAAAACAGCTATTTCTCTGCATTTTGTTCAAGGCTACAGAAATAGGCTTCAGGGTACTCAGCATGTGTTCAACATTTCTCTTAAGCCCAATGTTGAGAACTTTGGCTGTGACGGTGCCATCTATTTTTTTCATGATTTTGTTCACAAACTGTCATCAGATTAGGCCAGTTCTTGATATAGTGCTCAAAACAGTCCACTACTGAGTTCCATCGCACGTCTTGTGGGAGAGTTAGCTTGGTTCCTCCCACTTTTACCAGAGCAGCTGCTGCAAAGTGGTTGTTACGGAAGTATTTTGCAATTTCAACAACATTAGCTTTATTTCTGGAACACTGAAGTCTTTGGCTAAGAGGTACATCAAATGAGCACTGCACCCGTATGTTATTAGCTTGGGACTCTCTTCTAAATAATTTCTTCTCAGCTTGGATACATTTGCAGCATTGTCTGTGACCAAGTTGAATACTAGACATTTGAATTTTTTTTCACAGTTTGTTATAGCTTTTACTGCTACTTCTTGTAAGTATTCTGCTGTGTGTGCATTTCCTGATGTATGAATTGTTTCTGTAAGGAAGACATTCCCTTCTTCTGTTGTCACACAAGCACATATACAAGAGGATCATTGTGGACATTGCTCCACCCATCAAGACTCAGGTTAACAATTTCACCCTCTAGACCTTTTGCACACTGCTCAATTTCTCTTTCATACACGTTATCCAGCAATTTGCCTGCGACATCTGCTCTGTTGGATGGACTGTATCCTGGTCTTAATGACTGAATCATGTTAATAAAGTGTGGGTTCTCAATCATACGGAAAGGAGAGCTTGTTGCATAAACAAACTGGGTAATTTTTTCATCGTTACCTCTTTTTGTAATCTACTTTAAAGGTGAAATTGTAAAAGGAAGATCTGCCTATTTCAGCTATTTATTTTTTATCACAACTGCATCTAAAATGATGAGGAACTTCATTAAAATATTCGCAAACTGGGTCTCTTTTACGGCCTGCTGCCATTATAGGTTTTCCTTTCTAGTGAGAGAATGGTATGGTAGATCTCAAATCAATGAAGGCTACCCTGAGAAGGACCTCAATACTTCTGGAATATACTGCTCAAACAGTTTCACTTTTGTTTCTACTGCCTATCCCTCCCTTTTCACATTTATCTCCAGACTTCTCCTTTTCCAAATCTATTCTGCCCTCAACAATCTTCTATTCATTGAACTTTTTGAAACGTTGCACTTTTAGATAGAGTTAAGGGATTGACTCTGTGTACACAAATTTGCAGAGGGACAATAGGGTTGAGGTCTGTTATTTCTCACCTCTATATATTTAGTTATTTATTTAAAAATATTTTTGCTGTTAACAAGCAAGTTATCTCTGGAGACACAAATGCACAGTTTGGGAGAACTGCAAAACTAAGCATATCTGATGGTATCTTCTAGACTGAGTACTGAGTCCCATTGGGTAGATAGAAAGATTAACCTAAATCTGTACAGAAGCCTCTGGAACCCCGTAAAATTGGGTCCCTAATGCATGAACTATTGGAACTCATTTACAAAACTTTTCTTAAACGTTACATGAATATATTGTCTCATACTATAGAATTAGAATTTATAATCCCTATTCCATGATGAGATATCTTTGAGCTATAATGTTTCGTAATTAAAATGATCTTTAGATGGGTTTTTTCCTCAAAAAGCATTTTATCAAAAAAATCCGATTTAAATAAGAAAAATGCGTGGGAAATCCATGGCTAAACCCGTTAGAGCTCCAGTGCTCTGATTCGGTTACCGAGGTTCTCCTTGGCAGTAGAAAGCCCTCATTCGCGCCACTTATCTTGCCAAGTGGAAAAGGTTCTTTATTTGGGCCACACAGAAGGGCACCCCTCTGCTGCAGTACTCAATTCCCTTTATACTGGACTACTTAGTCTACTTAAAGCAGCAAGGGCTGGGAGTCTCATCAATTAAGGTGCACCTGGCAGCTATTTCTGCTTTCCATCCGGGCGCAGCAGGACAGTCGGTATTTGCTGACCCCATGGTTGGACATTTCCTTAAAGAACTAAACAGTCTGTACCCCCAGGTGCGGCAACCTGGTCCTCCCCGCTGGGACCTTAACTTGGTCCTCTCAAGGCTCATGGGGCCCACTTTTGAACCTCTAGCAACTTGTTCGTTGCTTTACCTCTCTTGGAAAGTAGCGTTTCTAGTGGCTATATCGTCTGCCTGAAGAGTATCTGAGCTCAAAGCTTTAATGTCTGAGCCCCCTTATATTTTTTATAAAGACAAGATACAATTGTGGGCACACCCGGCCTTTCTCCCTAAAGTTGCTTCACAGTTTCATAGAAGTCAGGACATCTTTTTTGCCAGTGTTCTTCCCGAAACCTCAACCCAGACTCTATTCCCTAGATGTTAGACATGCCCTGGCTTTTTACATTGAGCGAACAAAGCTATTTAGGAAGTCAACTCAACTCTTTGTTGCCGTTGCTGAGAGAATGAAAGGTTTGCCCATCTCATCCCAATGAATCTCATCTTGGATCACAGCCTGTGTGCTATGTCCTGGTGAAGATTCTAGCCCCAGGACTGACGGCGCACTCCATGAAGAGCGCAAGCTTCATCTGCAGCGTACCTGGCGCAGGTCCCCATCCAGGACATTTGCAGGGCGGCGATGTGGTCATCTATTCATGCGTTTACGAGTCACTACGCCATCACTCAGCAGGCTAGAGATGATGCCGCATTTGGCAGAGCAGTACTCCAGTCTGCAGCTCGGTGAACTCTGAGCCCTCCTCCAGGGGACTGCTTGGGAGTCACCTACTTGGAATTGACATGAGCAATCACTCTAAAAAGAAAAAATGATGACCTACTTTTTGTAACTGTTATTCTTTGAGATGTGTTCTCATGTCCATTCCAAGACCTACCCACCTCCCCTCTGTCGGAGTATCTGGCAAGAATGAACTGAAGAGGCAGCGGGTCAGCAGGGCCTGATATACATGGCTATGAAGGCGCCGCTCCGGGGGCTCCACAGCCAACCCAACAGGTACTGCTAGGGAAAAACCTTCCGACGATCGTACACGTGGCGCACACACACCTACTTGGAATGGACATGAGCAACACATCTTGAAGAACAATAGTTACGAAAGGTAGGTAACCGTTTTTTACAGCTTGGACCACTAGAAACAACCGTAGGTGAGGTTCTCCAAGGGTTTCTGTTACAACACCCTGCTTTCAGTGACTTATAACTGGGATACTTTCATGTAGCGGCCAGAAATTTTCCAAGCTGGATCTCACCTCACCCCCTGTATCTATCAGTCTTTGTTCTACTTTCAGTCAGCAGGGAAAAGGGGGAACACCGCACATTATAGATGGTCTGCCAGCCTGGGACCAGAACTTCCTCTCTGTGGAGAACCCTAGTTTTCTCTGCCTCCACTCCTGGGTAAACTTCTGAACAGGAGGTTGTTTTTTGTAGAAGAGCCTTAGAAATAAGACTACCTAAAAATCTGAATTTGGCTAATTGGAGATTCCCAAAACAAAACGGGGGGTGGGGAAGGCTTTTTGGCTTCCATGACTCTGGAAGGTTGTTTTGTTTTTTAAATAGCAAGAGCCAGGGCCCCCAAAATACCCACATGCCCCCACCAGTAATGGGAGCCTAGAATCAGCCCTGCATCTTAATTATGAGACAACAGATGGACATTGACAGATCAACAGGAGAGTATAAGGAAACAATGAGACAATACACCAGGAGCCTAACCATTGTCAAGTTTTTTGTAGGCATCGTGGCAAAGAATTTTTTTTTTAAGGAAGAATTTGAAGGAGAGGAATGAAGTGTTTTCGCAGATGTTTACAAAGAGTACCTTCCAAGTGTGAGGGGTGGCATGGGAGAAAGCAAGAAGGTGCTTGTTTGAAAATTTAACAAGTTGGTGGTGAAGGCTGACATCATAAACTGATCAGAGATGGGAGTCAGCCTTTCAATATTGAATGAGAGTAGATAAGTTGGCGGGGGGAGGGGGGAATACCATGAAGGGCCTTGAAAGTGAAGACAAGTAGCTTATGTTTGTTATGGTAGAGAAGAGGGAGTCAGTGGTGGAATGCAAAGAGCGTCACATGGTTAAAGTGAAGGGGTAGGAAAATGATCTTTGCAGCAGCATTGTGAATGGATAAGAGCAGGGCAAGATTGATGTTGGAGTAACTGAGACTTGAGATGATCATAGAATCTTAGAATATTAGGATTGGAAGAGACCTCAGGAGGTCATCTAGTCCAATCCCCTGCTCAAAGCAGGACCAACACCAACCAAATCATCCCAGACAGGGCTTTGTCAAGCCGGGCCTTAAAAACCTCTAAGGATGGAGATTTCACCACCTCCCCAGGTAACCCATTCCAGTGCTTCACCACCCTCCTAGTGAAATAGTGTTTCCTAATATCCAACCTAGACCTCCCCCACTGCAACTTGAGACCATTGCTGCTTATTCTGTCATCTGCCACCACTGAGAACAGCCTAGCTCAGAGGTGGGCAAACTACCCTCCTGTCTGGCCCCTGAGCTCTTGGCCCAGGAGGCAACCCCCGGCCCCTCCCCTGCTGTTTCCCCTACCCTGCAGCCTCAGCTCACTCCGCCGCCGGCGCAATGCTCTGGGCGGTGGGGCTGCAAGCTCCTGGGGCAGTGCAGTTGCAGAGCCCGGGCTGACCCGGTGCTCTGTGCTGCGCGGTGGCGACCGCGTTGCTGGCTCCAGCCAGGTGGCGCGGCTGTAGTGCCGCCAGCCGCCAGTGCTCCAGACAGTGCGGTAAGGGGGCAGGGAGCAGGGGGGTTGGATAGAGGGCAGGAGAGGTCAGGGGGCAGGGGTGTGGATAGGGGTCGGGGTGATCAGAGGGTGGGGAACAGGGGGGTTGAATGGGGGCTGGGGTCCTGGGGGGGCAGTCAGGAATGAGAGGAGGGGTTGGATGGGGTGGCGAGGGGCAGTCAGGGGCAGGGGTTCCGGAGGCAGTCAGGGGACAGGGAGGGGGGGTGGTAGATGGGGCAGGGGTCCCAGGGGAGCCGTCAGGGAACGAGGGGGTTGGATGGGGCAGGAGTCCCGGGAGGGGGGGCAGATGGGGGGTGAGTGGGCCACGACCCCCTCTCCTAACCGGCCCTTCATACAATTTCCGAAACCCAATGCAGCCCTCAGGCCAAAAAGTTTGCCCGCCCCTGGCCTAGCTCCATCCTCTTTGGCAACAGGGGCACACCCCTGACTCATATCCAGCTTCTTGTCCCCTGTAATCCCCAGGTCATTTTCTGCAGAACTGCTGCTTAGCCAGTCGGTCCCCAGCCTGTAGCGCCCATGAGGAAAAATTAGTGGGTGCGCTGCACCCACCGGCAGCCAAGCTCCCCTCACCCCCCGTCCCACCTCCTCCTTCCCCCCCTGAGCGCGCCGCATCCCCGCTCCTCCGCCTACCTCCCAGAGTTTCCTGCTCAGCCACCACCAAGCAGCTGTTTGGCAGCATTAGCATGCTCTGGGGGCGGAGGGGAGGAGCGGGAATGTGGCACATTCAGGGGAAGAGGTGGAGTTGGGGTGGGGATTTGGGGGAAAGGGTTGGAAGGGGGGCGGGGAAGAGGTGGGGCAGGGGCAGGGTAGAGCACCCACGGGAAAGAGGGGAAGTCGGTGCCTATAGCGGTACATGGGATTCTTCCTTTCTAAGTGCAGTACTTTGCACTTGTCCTTGTTGAACCTCATCAGATTTCTTTTGGCCCAATCCTCCAATTTGTCTAGGTCACTCTGGACCCTATCCCTACCCTCCAGTGTATCTACCTCTCCCCCCAGCTTAGTGTCATCTGCAAACTTGCTAAGGGTGCAATTAATCCCATCATCTAGATCATTAATAAAGATGTAGAACAAAACCGGCCCCAAGACAGACCCCTGGGGCACTCCGCTTGATACCTGCTTCCAACTAGACATCGAGCCATTGATCATTACTCGTTGAGCCCGACAATCTAGCCAGCTTTCTATCCACCTTATAGTCCATTCATCCAATCCATACTTTTTTAACTTGCTGGCAAGAATACTGTGGGAGACCGTATCAAAAGCTTTGCTAAAGTCAAGATATATCACATCCACCACTTTCCCCATATCCACAGAGCCAGTTATCGCATGATAAAGGCAACCAGGTTGCTCAGGCATGACTTGCCCTTGGTAAATCCATGTTGACTGTTTCTGATCATCTTCCTCTCCTCCAGGTGCTTCAAAATGGATTCCTTGAGGACCTGCTCCATGATTTTGCCAGGGACTGAAGTGAGGCTGACCTGTCTGTAGGTCCCCGGGTTCTCTTTCTTCCCTTTTTTAAATATGGGTACTGTATTTGCCTTTTTCCAATCATCCAGGACCTCCCCCAATCGCCACGAATTTTCAAAGATAATGGCCAACGGCTCTGCAATCACATCAGCCAACTCCCTCAGCACCCTTGGATGCATTAGATCTGGACCCATGGACTTGTGCATGTCCAGCTTTTCTAAATAGTCCTTAACCTGTTCTTTCACCACTGAGGGCTGCTAACCTCATCCCCATACTGTGTTGCCCAGTGCAGCAGTCTGGGAGCTGACCTTGTCTGTGAAGACCGAGACAAAAAAAGCATTGAGTACTTCAGCTTTTTCCACATCATCTGTCACTATGTTGCCTCCCCTATTCAGTAACAGTCCCACACTTTCCCTGGCCTTCTTGTTGCTAACATACCTGTAGAAACCCTTCTTGTTACCCTTCACATTCCTTGCTAGCTGCAACTCCAATTGTGCCTTGGCCTTCCTGATTACACCCCTTCATGCTCTAGCAATATTTTTATACTCTCTAGTCATCTTCCACTTCTTGTAAGCTTCCTTTTTGAGTTTAAGCTCACTGAAGATTTCACTGTTAAGCCAAGCTGGTCGCCTACCATATTTGCTATTCTTTCTGCACATCGGGATGATTTGTTCCTGCGCCCTCAATAAGGCTTCTTTAAAATACAGCCAGCTCTCCTGGATTCCTTGCCCCCTCATATTAGCCTCCCAGGGGATCCTTCCTATCAGTTCCCTAAGGAAGTCAAAGTCTACTTTTCTGAAGTCCAGGGTCCGTATATTGCTACTCTCTGTGACGGTGCACTCCATATGATGTTATGAAAATATGCTAATGAGTGTGAATATAATGTAACTGGAATATGCTTCATGCAAAAGGTCTCTTGTAAGGTATCATTACAAAGCTTATAATCTACTGAGTGCGTTCATCCTATTTGTATAAATGTATCATTCTTATATCTGAAACTAGAAATATGAAGTATAACTCTGAGGTCCTATTTTAATTATGCAAAGTGTGGGCCATTAATGGTGGCTTGGAATCTTGATGGCTCCCATTAACCAGGGCAATTGGTTGTAATGGCTCTGTTTACTTGTAAGTCTTCCTGTATACCAGCAAGTGGGTAATGAAGTCTTACAGTGACATGTGATCATGTCACCTGAACTGGAATCCATCTTTAACCTGATGCTTTTCCATTTAGAAGGAGGGGTGGGGGACTCAGAGATACAAAAGATTCCTGCCTTGTGCCAAAGCTATATAAGGGAGTGGAACAGAACAAAGGGGGCTGCAGTCATGAGAAATCCCCTAGCTACCACCTTAGCTGGAACAAGGACTGTACCAGGGGAAAGGACTGGGCCCAGACTAGAAGGAGGCTAGTCTGTCAAAGAAGCTTATTAGAACATCTCTGAGGGTGAGATTTACCTGCAGTTATTAGGCTCAAGTATTAGACTTAGACTTGCATGTTTTATTTCATTTTGTTGTCTGTCTTTACTTGGAACCACTTAAATCCTACTTTTTGTATTTAATAAAATCACTTTTTACTTATTAATTAACCCAGAGTATGTATTAATACCTGGGGGGGGGGGGGTCAAACAGCTGTGCATATCTCTCTATTAGTGTTATAGAGGGCGAACAATTTATGAGTTTACTCTGTATAAGCTTTATACAGGGTAAAACAGATTTATTTAGAGTTTGGACCCCATTGGGAGTTGGGCATCTGAGTGCTGGAGACAGGAGCACTTCTTAAGCTGTTTTCAGTTAAGCCTGTAGCTTGTGGGGAACGTGGTTGAGACTTGGATCTTGTGTTTGCAGCAGGCAAGCAAGGTACTGGAGTCCCAAGCTGCCAGGGAAAACGGGCTCAGAGGTAGTCCCAGCACATCAGGTGGCAGTCCCAAAGGGGTTTCTGTGACCCAACCCGTCACACTCTCCTTTCTTCCTTTTGTGAGGATACTGAACTCAACCATCTCATGGTCACTGCTGCCTAGGTTCCCACCCACTTCTACTTCCCCTACCAATTCTTCCCTGTTAGTAAATAGCAGGTCAAGAGGAGCATGGCCCCTAGTTGGTTCCTCCAGCACTTGTACCAGGAAGTTGTCCCCAACACTCTCCAAAAACTTCCTGGATTGTCTGTGCATTGCTGTATTGCTCTCCCAGCAGATGTCAAGGTGATTGAAGTCCCCCATTAGAACCAGGGCCTGTGATCTGGAAACTTTAGTTGTCAGAAGAAAGCCTGGTCTACCTCATCCTTCTGATCCGGTGGTTTATAGCACAGGCCCACCACAACATCATCCTTGTTGCTCTTGCCTCTAAACTTAACCCAAAGACAGGCTTTTCTCCAGTTTCAAACTGGAGCTCTGAGCAATCATACCGCTCTCTTACATACAATGCAACTCCTCCACCTTTCCTCCCATACCTGTCCTTCCTGAACAGTTTATACGCATCCGTGACAGTGCTCCCGTCATGTGAACTGCCCCACCAAATTTCTGTTATTCCAATCACATCATAGTTCCTTGATTGTGCCAGGACTTCCAATTCTTCCTGCTTGTTTCCCAGTCTTCTTGCGTTCTTGTACATGCACCTAAGATAACTAGCTGATTGCCCTACTTTCTCAGTATGAATCAGGAGGCTTCCCGTCTTGTACCCTCCTCCTTGTGTTTCCTCCCTGTATCCCACTCCCCCACTTACCTCTGGGCTTAAGTCACCATCCCCCGGCGAACCTAGTTTAAAGCCCTCCTCACTAGGTTAGCAAGCCTGCCTGCGAAGATGCTCTTCCCTCTCTTCATTAGGTGGATCCCATCTCTTCCTAGCAATCCTTCTTCCCGGAACAACATCCCATGGTCGAAGAATCCAAAGCCCTCAACAGCCCTGATGGCAGTCTCGTCAAACGTTTTAGCTGTGTGGATGGATAGGAAAGTCCATATTTTCTCACTATAGAGAAAGAATCTCCAAGACTTAGACATAGCTTGGATGTGAGTACCTAGTGATGTCTGAGTCAAAGATGACACTCAGGTTACAGGCCTAAGTGCATGACAGAATTCAGTGGTTGACTGTTTTGAACTGTTTATTAATAACTGGCCTATTCTGACGACAATTTGAAGAAAATCATGCCAAAATGTGGAACTATCACAGCTGAAGTTGTGAACAATGGGTTAAAGAGAAACACAGAAGATATGCTGACCATACTGAAACATATTTCCTCAGTTGTGGACAAATTGAAAAAGAGAGCTTCTCTTTTACAGATGCTATTGAAATTTGGACTTCAAGAAACATTGCCGAAAGCAATACCCCACAAAATTAAATTGCAGATAGCGGAGAAGTCAATGGATCGAGCCTAATTTTTTTGCCAATGTTCTCAACACAAAATACCAGAGTATATGCCTAATTGCTAAGGAGAAAGATGCTGCTGTGACATGGACATCTAATAGTCTACTTCAGTCATGCCAACCATAGTCTGTTTCAGTTCTGGAGCTGAACAATTCAAGTACATCTTTGCTGCTCAAGTTTTAAAGAAAGTGAAACTACTGAACTGATGGAAGTCACTGGCCAAGCATCTGGAACCCAGAGTATGCTGAAGTGCTAAACCAGTTGTTGACAGCAGTAGCTTCTTCTGTAGGTGCAGAGAAAATAATTTCTTTTTTTATACTAGTTCATTCAAAGTTGAGAAACTGATTGGGATTTGAAAAAGCAGGAAAGTTTGTTTTCCCTTTTCAAGCCGTGAATAAAAATGAGGTGGGAGAGGATGAGATCTACTAGCTCTAAAAACTTGAAGGGACATGATGACCAGAAACAATCACTTTAATTCACTAACTACAGTTAATATTGTTTATTTAATAAATCAGTTTTAAATACAAAATGTGTTTTGATATGCTTCCTTTTTTAAGGTAATTTTATTTAATAAAAACCGTTTTAAAATGCACTTTTGTGCATTTTTATCGAATTATAATTTCCATCCAAATGCAGGATGACGTAAATGGAGTAAAATATTAATAATCATTTAGTGATTTTTTTTCACCATTTTCTAACAATAGAAATGTAAAAATTAAGAATATGAAGCTGTATAATTGCTTGCATAGTTTAAGTCTATCCTCCTGGTTAACAAAAAAATAATAATATTGAATTTAGTGTAAGGGCAGTAATTAGTTGCAAATCAGCATTTGAAAGGTTTTATTATCATTGGTTGGAATAACCATTCTTTAAGAAAATAACGAAAGTACAAATGCAAAACAAGATTAAAATCTATTAAACCTAGGTTTCTGTTTGCTGATTTAAATCATGATTAAAATCTGTGATTTAAACAACTTTGACTTCAATCAATCCACCCAGAAATATACTAAGTAGTGTCATCTTTTTGATCGGTGTGATAGTTTAAGTGTTAAAGGTGACAATGAGGTTATCCTCTTGATAATGGACTGGTGTAGTTTTGGAAATATTAATCTTTACAAATTATCCTTGGCTGTGTCAAGAAGTATATCTGCATGTTCATCTGGGGCAACCTGCTCTTGTTTAACCGGCCTAAATAGATATGGTTGTAATTGTGGTAATTATTCCTGTTATGTATAATTTGAATTAAATGTTTTTATTCTTAATTATATAATTTAAGTACTGTCCGCTAGATTGTGGGAACATTGTGATAGGGCTCCCTCAAGGAATTGTGACCGAGTCAAGCAGCATTCTCTCTGGGGTTCCTGTGGAGCGCAGGTTGGACTGGTATCTCTGCCACCATTTAAATGGGTCCAGTATGTGCTCTTCTCCAAGATGGGTCAGCTAATTAGTGGGGAGAGGTCCCAGTGTGTTCCACTGGCGTGTGGGTTCCTTAGTGCTCACTTTTACCACCCCTCTTCCCCAGCTTTCTTTCCTGACCATTTGCACAGGGTTGGGAACTATCTAACTCTGACTGTACTGTGGAAATATATACCACTTGATAGTGTTTATTTCTTTGCTTGGTCAGGTTTACATAGATTAGGAAATAGGAAACTGCTGCTTGATGAAGATACTCTGTCTCCAATCCTGGGCCTCATTCCGGCTGTTTTGTGCCACTCTGGCAGCATTTGTAAAGATGGTGGATGCAGGTCCTTGAAGGAATCTTCCTCTGCAGAGGAATTTCCAGGTGGTGAAGAGCCGCTGAAGCAGCCCCTTCATCCCCACTCCTGTTACCCTCAGCAAAAGGGTACAATTGGGCAAATAGGACATAGGTAGGGTGTCCCTATGCACTGGCAATCCCCAGCTGCTGGAATGGCTCCTTGGGGTCACAAAGCCAAGTAGATAGCAATGAAGCAAGTCCTGTGTTCAGGAGAATGTAAAGGTTGCTAGGCCAGGAGTTCTGGACTTCTATATTCTTTAATTAAACAGTTTAAAATATTCGTTGGGGTTTTGGCAAACAAAAATGGGGTTGTCCCCCAACAGTACATTAATTTCTAAAGAGGTATGAGGTTATATTGCTAAAATAACCGAATATTTACTAATTCTGTACTAGTCTAACACATCATTCTGTTCCTCTGATGACTTTAAACTTGTTTGATTTTATTTTAAAATTTACCACAGTGTCTCAGTACCTTGACACTACAGATATTGGAATATCTCTTTGATAGTGGGGATACTTTGCACACCAATTCTGTAGCATCCCAGCATGAGCTTTTACTTTTAAAAATTACCTTCATATCAATATTATTCAGTGAAGGAAGAATCCTTACCAGATATATTATACAAGATAGCTTGGGGGAATACATTATATTTTCATTGCTTTAGACTTCATGTAAAATTTCTAGTAATCTGGAAAATTACTGATTCATCAATTTGTGTGTGTGTGTGTTCCTGATTCCTGTTAGACATTTTAGCAGGACTTCTTCTGTAATGTTTCTGATCTTGGCCTGTTCAGCAGTTCAAATCAATTGCTTCAGGTACTTTTTATAGGGGCCTTATAAATACTTGAGCACCACACAAACATTAAATAATTTTTCCTCACAAGATCCCCGTGAATTAAGAGAAGTATTACTCCTGTTTAACAAATTGAGATATTGTGGCTTGATTAAGGTCACGTTAGAATTATATACGAGAAGCAGGAATTAAATCCAGACCAACTGGCAGGCAGGTACCTACAGAAAAGAAGGCTTTTAATCCCTAAACTCTCATATGCCACTTCTACAAAGGGAGGCGGATCTGAACTGTGCCTGTAGAGCAAGAGACTGAATGCTGCTATTGAAACCAAATAACCCACAATGCAATAATTGCTAAAACAGTTCAGAACATTTTTTTGAAAAATTGTTTTGTTTTTTTGGGAAGCTATGAAGTTATCCATATTATTTAACAGTTTTCTAGGTATATCCAGCAACAATGGTGGTCTAATGTGAGAACTACCTTATTAGTAAATTTAAATTTAATATATCTATGGGGTGTGTGTGTGTGTGTGTGTGTGTGTGTATATATATATATATATATATATATACACACATACATATATACACACACACCTATATACACTCGTGTGTGCACGCATGTGCATGTGTTAAATACAAACTGTCATTTCTAAACTTTTTATCTAAATTTTATGGATTTATTAAATCCATGTAAAGTTTCTTTACCCTAGTCTACTGCTTTTGAAAGTGGAGGTGTCCTTCTCTCAGTTAAAATAGATACCTTTCTATGAGTTTTTTCCATGTGTATTGTTCATTTTTTAGTTCACCAGGAAGTTATGATGGCATGCTATGTAGAACCAGAAAAGGTACTTAACGAGACTGTAGATATTAAAGTAAGCGCACCAATTCATGGCTCTTTACCTTTTATATAAAGAAAAGGTCACTCAGCACTGGCAGAGAAGATGCAAGGATTTTCCTAGCTGAATGTAGTTCTGCCTTTGCTGAATAGTTCACTAAGCAGCATTGGTTTGCTGTGAATGTTTCTCTCCAGGGGTGGAATATGACATGGATTCTGAACTTGGGGGTTGTTACTCCCACGGAGGTTGGAAACATATAATGGGGTGTGGGTTGGTCCCAGTATGGAAAAAGGGGGTTTGGCATCTGAAAGGTTGAGAACAGTTGGCTTAAAGGAACACTGAAGGGATATTCTCCTTATGTAAAGAGTTGTGTTTTCTCCTTATAAATTTATTCCTCTGTATCTGAAAATTTGCCTTTGATCTGAAAAGTGATAGTACTAAACTGCACATTTGAAAGTGTATTGACATATACCAGGGAAATAAAAAAAACTATTCTGGTCTGGTGACTGTGTTTGCTAGAAAGCTTTCCAAAAAGGAAATGGCAAAATCGGGGGGGAAATATTTTGACGATATTCTTTTGGTTAGTTTTTATCTCACTATTTACAGATTAAAATTACTAATTATTCAAGTGCTGATCCCTATGTGTGCTCCACATGTGGGTACACATGAGCACCATGCGCCTGAGTCTGGAGATTTTAACAAGCAGTGTCCTTTGGCCCGCACATGCGCAGCACCTCTCATGCACCTGAGCAAGGATATAAGAAGCAGTCCAGTTCAGCACCCTCACAGTTCCTTCTTACCGCTGCATGGTCTGAGTTGGAGTTCAGGGTTCACTCTTGCATCAGCCTTTCAGAAAAGCTGTAAATAAGATTGTAAATAGTTATTCTTTAAGCTTAGTGCAGTTAATCTTCATATTGTTACTGTAGTTTGTTTCCCCAGACTGGAGACTCCCTCCCCATAGTCGGGGACTATGCTCAGACTCACAGACAAGGTCAGAAGGGACCATCATGATCATCTAATTCTACTCTGACCTCCTGCATATTGCAGGACACAGAACCTCATCCACCTACTCCTGTAATAGACCCTAACCACTAGCTTAGTTACTGAAGTCCTTAAATCATGATTTAAAGACTTCAACTTTCAGAGAATACACCATTTACATTCGTTTAAACCTGCAAGTGACCTGTGCCCCATGCTGCAGAGGAAGGTGAAAAAACCCCAGGATCTCTGCCAATCGGACCTGGGTGAAAATTCCTTCCCCACCCCAGATATGGCAATCAGTTAGACCCTAAGCATGTGGGCAAGATCCACCAGCCAGACACCCGGGAAAGAATTCTCAGTAGTGACTCAGAGCCCCCTCCATCTAATGTCCCATCACTGACCGTTGGAGATATTTGTTGCTAGCAGTAGCAGATCAACCTCTTGGAACTCAGAGCTGTCAGATTAACCTGTTTCCAGTTTCTACCACTAATCAGGAGCAAACACATAAAAGGCATGATGGAAAATATATCATGCATGTTTTACTTCAGTCATTAGGGAAGAGCGAGATCCCTCTCCCTCTGTGCCAAGGCTGTCAAGCTTTGGAATTGGTGAATACACAATGACATCATTATTACAGGTTTGAGAGTGATAGCTGTGTTAGTCTGTATCAGCAGAAACAACAAGGAGTCCTTGTGGCACCTTAGAGACTAACACATTTATTTGGGCATAAGCTTTTGTGGGCTAGAACCCACTTCATCAGATGCATGGAGTGGAAAATACAGGCGCCAGTATAAATATATGAAAGGATGGGGGTTGCGTTTGTGTCCATTTATTCTTTTGTGTAGAGACTGTCCGGTTTGGCCAATGTACATGGCAGAGGGTCATTGCTGGCACATGATGGCATACATATAAGAATAAATGGACACAAATCTGACATCAGGAATCATAACATTCAAAAACCATAGGAGAACACTTCAATCTCTCTGGTCACTCAATAACAGCCCTAAAAGTGGCAATTCTTTAACAAAAAAACTTCAACAACAGACTCCAATGTGAAGCTGCAGAACTGGAATTAATTTGCAAACTAGATACCATCAGATTAGGCCTGAATAAAGACTGGGAGTGGTTGGGTCATTACAAAACCTAAACCTAATTTCCCCAATACTAATTTCTCCCTACTGTTGCTTTCACCTTCTTGTCAACTGTCTGTAATGGGCCACTCTTACCACTTCAAAAGTTATTTTTCCTCCCTTGGTACCCTGCTGTTAATTGATTTATCTCGTTAGACTGACCTCACACTTGGTAAAGCAACCCCCATCCTTTCATATATTTATACCTGCTCCTGTATTTTCCACTCTATGCATCTGATGAAGTGGGTTCTAGCCCAGGAAAGCTTATGCCCAAATAAATTTGTTAGTCTCTAAGGTGCCACAAGGACTCCTCGTTGTTTCATTATTACAGTGGCCTGTCTTTCAGGGGTTCAGAATATGACTGCAAATGCACTTAGGAGGCACTTCTTCCAAGACCACGAGTGGAAAATAGACATCAGCATGTTGCACCATATATTCCATCAATGGGGCACCCTTGAGACATACTTGAAAGCCGCAGAGTTAAACAAGAAGTGTATCCAGTTTTGCTCAAGAGGCAGACTTGGTCATCAATCCCTGGGGGATGCTTTTCATCTTCATTGGTCATCAGCTCTCGTGTATGCATTTCCACTGACTCCCCAAATAGCCAAAGTTATGTTCAGAATAAAGAAAAAGAAACCTAGTCATCCTAAGAGTTCCAACCTGGCCCAGACAAATGTGGTTTCCATACCTGATACAGCTGGCCATTTGCACTCCGATCACTTTCCACACTGCTCCTCATCTCTCCCAGGAAGGTGGTAAGATTAGTCACCCAGGCTCACCGTGCTTTGTCTCAAAGCATGGTTGGTCAATGATTCATGGGACTAGAGGCAACCTGCTCGGAGGAAGTAAAAAGAGTATTATTACACAGCAGGAAACAGTCTACTCACTGTATGTACTCAGACTCTCAAAAATGGACGAGCTTTGTTGGTGTGACCTCAGACATGTGCAACCAGTGACCTAGAATCATAGATTTTAAGGTCGGAGGGGACCATTATGATCGTCTAGTCTGACCTCCTGGACAACGCAGGCCACAGAATCTCACCCACCCACTCCTGTATCAAACCCCTAACCTATGTCTGAAATATTGAAGTCCTCAAATCTTGGTTTAAAGACTTCAAGGTGCAGAGAATCCTCCAGCAAGTGACCCTTGCCTTGCCCCACGTGCAGAGGAAGGCGAAAAACCCCCAGGAACTCTGCCAATCTGCCCTGGAGGAAAATTCCTTCCCGACCCCAAATATGGCGATCAGCTAAACCCGAGCATGTGGGCCAGGCTCACCAGCCAGACACCCAGGAAGAATTCTCTGTAGTAACTCAGATCCCACCCCATCTAACATCCCATCACAGGCCGTTGGGCATATTTACCGCTAATAGTCAAAGCTCAATTAATTGCCAAAATTAGGCTATCCCATCATACCATCCCCTCCATAAACATATCAAGCTCAGTCTTGAAGCCAGATATGTCTTTTGCCCCCACTGTTCCCCTTGGAAGGCTGTTCCAGAACTTCGCTCCTCTGATGGTTAGAAACCTTTCGTCTAATTTAAAGTCTAAACTTCCTGATGGCCAGTTTATATCCATTTGTTCTCATGTCCACACTGGTACTGATCTTAAATAATTCCTCTCCCTCCCTGGTATTTATCCCTCTGATATATTTATAGAGAGCAATCATATCTCCCCTCAGCCTTCTTTTGGTTAGGCTAAACAAGCCAAGCTCTTTGAGTCTCCTTTCATAAGACAGATTTTCCATTCCACGAATCATCCTAGTAGCCCTTCTCTGTACCTGTTCCGGTTTGAATTCATCCCTCTTAAACATGGGAGACCAGAACTGCACACAGTATTCCAGATGAGGTCTCACTGTGCCTTGTATAATGGTACTAACACCTCCTTATCTCTACTGGAAATACCTCGCCTGATGCATCCCAAGACCGCATTAGCTTTTTTAACAGCCATATCACATTGGCAGCTCATAGTCATCCTGTGATCAACCAATACTGCGAGGTCCTTCTCCTCCTCTGTTACTTCCAACTGATGCGTCCCCAGCTTATAACAAAAATTATTGTTATTAATTCCTAAATGCATGACCTTGCACTTTTCACTATTAAATTTTATCCTATTACTATTACTGCAGTTTACAAGGTCATCCAGATCTTCCTGTATGATAACCCGGTCCTTCTCTGTATTAGCAATACCTCCTAGCTTTGTGTCATCCGCAAACTTTATTAGCACATTCCCACTTTTTGTGCCAAGGTCAGTAATAAAAAGATTAAATAAGATTGGTCCCAAAACCGATGCCTGAGGAACTCCACTAGTAACCTCCCTCCAGCCTGACAGTTCACCTTTCAGTATGACCCGCTGTAGTCTCCCCTTTAACCAGTTCCTTATCCACCTTTCAGTTTTCATATTGATCCCCATCTTTTCCAATTTATCTAACAATTCCCCATGTGGAACTGTATCAAATGCCTTACTGAAATCGAGGTAAATTAGATCCACTGCATTTCTTTTGTCTAAAAGATCTGTTACCTTTTCAAAGAAGAGATCAGGTTGGTTTGGCACGGCACGATCTACCTTTTGTAAAACTGTGTTGTATTTTGTCCCAATTACTATTGACCTCAATGTCCTTAACTACTTTCTCCTTCAAAATTTTTTCCAAGACCTTGCATACTACAGATGTCAAACTAACAGGCCTGTCGTTACCTGGATCACTTTTTTTCCCTTTCTTAAAAGTAGGAACTATGTTAGCAATTCTCCAGTCATACGGTACAACCCCTGAGTTTACTGATTCATTAAAAATTCTTGCTAATGGGCTTGCAATTTCATGTGCCAGTTCCTTTAATATTCTTGGATGAAGATTATCTGGGGCCCCCGATTTAGTCCCATTAAGCTGTTCGAGTTTGGCTTCTACCTCGGATGTGGTAATATCTACCTCCATATCCTCATTCCCATTTGTCATCCTACCATTATCCCTAAGCTCCTCATTAAAGACTGAAGCAACGTATTTGTTTAGATATTGGGCCATGCCTAGATTATCCTTAACCTCCACTCCTCAGTGGAGTATCCTCAGTGTTTAGCGGTCCCACTTCTTCTTTCTTTGTTTTCTTCTTATTTATATGGCTATAGAGTTTTCTTCTTATTTATCCTCATCACGACTGGATATACTGGACTACATCCTAAGTCTAAAATGCTTGGGACTATCAATGAGCTCCATGAGAGTCCACCTGGCAGCCATCACGGGTTTCCACTCCCCAATAGAGGGTTATTCTGTCTTTGCCCACCCAACGACAGCGAGATTCCTCAGAGGACTTGAAACCCTTTATCTGTCACTGTGACACCTTACTCCTGTATGGGACCTCAATCTGGTCCTTAAATGCCTCACAAGACCACCCTTTGAACAGAGGGCTATGTGCTCACTGCTACATGGTGGAATCTCCTTCCATGGAGGTTTTTAAGATCAGGCTTGACAAAGCCCTGGCTGGGATGATTTAGTTGGGGATTGGTCCTGCTTTGAGCAGGAGGTTGGACTAGATGACCTCCTGAGGTCCCTTTCAACCCCAATATTCTATGATTCTATGATTTGTCAATGATGAGTGCATTCCTAATAGCCATCACATCAACGTGCTGGGTTGGGGAAGTAAGGGCCCTGATGGCATGCCCCCCTTTCAAAATATTTTTTAATTACAAGGTCACGCTGCAACCCCACCCCAAATTTTTACCTCAAGTTTCTTCTGAGTTTTATTAACCAACCCATTCACCTGCATATTTTCCACCCCAAACCACATCTAAATAAGCAGGAGGCACTGTTGCACACCTTTGACATCAGTGGAGCCCTACCCTTATATCAGGACAGGACAAAGCCCTTCAGAAAGACCCACAAGTTTTGTCTCTCAAGCACATAGGTCAAAAGGGTCTGCAATCTCTAACGAAAGACTTTTCCAAGTGGATATCTGGCTGCATTACTTCTTGCTATGAATCGCGCAATATTTGAACATCTTCAAATATATGTACTCATTCTATTAGGTCCATTTCCACCTCTGTGGAATTCCTCAAGAATATGTCCATTATTGAAATATGTAAGGCTCCTACTTGGGCGTCTATACACATGTTTGCCGAACACTGTGCTATAACCCACAATTCTACTACTGTCACTGTTAGTCTTAGCTGTACTTTCTTTGGTACTGGACTCAATCTGACGCCCTCCCACCCGTCTTAGAGAGAACTACCTAGAGTGGAGCACCTGTAGTGATATTACTTGAAGAAAAGGAAATGGTTACTCGCCCAGTGCAGTAACTGTGGTTCTTTAAGATGCGCCTCCCTACAGGTGCTCCACTACCTGCCCTCAGCTTTGGAGTTCACTGCTATGGAACTTTGTGGTAGAGGAGGGAACTGAGGGCAGTTCACCCACACAATGCTGTATGACAACAGCACACGGCACAAGACTGATTAACATGCATTGGTGGGCCAAACGGACACTGCTATGAGAAATCCCCGATCAAAGGCGCAGAGGGTGCTAGCATACCTAGAGTGGAGCACCTGTAGGGACACGCATCTCAGAATATCACAGTTACTGCACTGGGTGAGTAACTATTTCTTCTGTAGGTGTATGAGGAGGAAGAGGTTGAACCAGAACTGCAGGTACCTACACTTGTAATAGGAATCTCCTCCTTTTCCCTGGGTGAGATGGTCTCTCCTTCTTCCCTGTCCCCACCAGATGACCATAGGCCATACCAGGTCTTACTATGAAAAGTGGGTAGTGATTTCCAGATATCTCTGGAGGAAGTCCAAGACCCACACCACCGACTACTGGACATTCTGCAGCCTCAGGGGCCCAACTAAGGTGGCTCTCCCAGTTAACGAGGCCATATTGGAACTGGCAAGATTGGTTTGGCACATCCCAATGGCCTGCACCTGCACACTTATGAGGACCGAGAAATGCTATTTCTTTCGGGTTAAGGGAGCTGAATTCCTGTTCTTGCACTCTGCTCCCAACTCCCTGGTGGTACAGGCTGCTACAGAGCATAATAGGTCTCAGTACTTAAGGACCACCCAGTCAGACCTGAGCTCCAAGAGACTGGACTTCCTGGAGAGAGAAGTCTTCTCCTCTGCAGGCTTGCACTTCTGCATCGCCAATTACCAGGCCCTGCTAGCCAACCATGACTTTAACTTCTCTAGGCTAGTGACCTTTCAGGACACAATTTCCTGGGAGGACATAGCCCGGCACTGATCCTCCTCCCGCCAGTCAACGCCCCAGCGCAGGTCTCCGTCGGTGCATCAATCTTTGCTGGTCTCCATGCCCTCAGCATCGGTCTCTGGAGAGGCATCAATCACCGCATTCGAGGCACCGGTCCCTGGTGCCTGGGGTCAGCCGCCAGATGCAAGCGTCCACAGCCCCGGCTTCATCATCTGAAGGGGACTCATCTGGGTCAGACCGGGACTTCAACCCTTGCCACAGCAGCAGCGACCCTTTTGGGCACCGGAGACCATGTCAGCTCCTGCGGTAGCTGCATGGCAGCAGGGCCAGTGGCCAGCCCAGTGGCCTATTGGAATGTGTGTGGCATGCCAATGATGCCAGTGCCCTTCTCGCACCATTCCTCCATGGCTGCTTCGGATAAGCGACCCCCGGCACTGACCGTACCGGGCTTGGTACACAGCATGGACTCAGACACTGGGGTAGAGGGGCAGGTGCCCACCCCAAGGGAGCCCTCCTCTGCAGGGGACAGTGCCCTAAGCCCTCCTGCCATGGTGCAGTCGTCATCCTCATCACCGGACAAGGCAGTAGCAGAGCCCTCATATGCCAGCCCGCCTGATTATTTTAAAGAGAACCAAACCCTGCTTAGAAGGGTGGCATCTAACTTGGGCTGGGAGGTGGAGGAGCTGGCAGAACAGCAGGACAACCTGTTCAGCATTTTAATGATGGCAACCCCATCACAAATTGTGCTACCGGTTCATGAGGGGGTATAAAAGATAGCCAAAGCCCTATGGCAAATCCCGTCCTCTATTCCTCCCACCTCCAAATGGTCAGAAAATAAATATTTTGTCCTGGCTAAGGGGTTTGAATATTTATATACCCATCCGCCCCCAGGGTTGCTAGTCGTATCGGCGGCCAATGAAGGGACAGGCAAGGGCAAATGAGTTCCATCCCAAAGAATAAAGATGCTAGGAAGCTGGATCTTTTCGGAAGAAAAGTTTATTCTATGGCCAGTCTTCAGTTTAGAGTATCAAACCACTAATCCTTGTTGGGGAGATGGCTTTAATTTGTGGAACTCCCTTAATAAATTTAAAGACTGCTTTCTTCAGTACATGGGCCAGGAGTTGGCTACCATCTTGGAGGAGGGCACCGCTGTAGTGAGGGGCTCTCTCCAGATGGCCTGGGATGTGGCCAATTCGGCGGCCAGGGTCATTGCCTTTGCTGTAGTAATGAGGCGCAGTTATTGGCTCCAATCCTTGGGTATATCCTAGGAGATGCAGTCCTCCATCCAGGACCTTCCGTTTGAAGGCAGTGGGCTCTTTTCGGAGCAGACAGATGTGAGGCTGCATGTACTCAAGGAGTCTCGAGCCACTCTCCATTCGCTAGGCCTTCATACACCGCAAGTGGCAAGGAAACAATTCCGGCCGCCCCCACCTCCTAGATCTTGGCCTCTTCGGCAAGACTCCTTTAGGAGAAAAGAAGAAGACAAAGGGTTCAGATGCCGTTGCCCCTCCACCTCCTGTTCGCGTGCTCAGCCCGGCCCTGCGAGACACCAACAGGGCCAGCGACAGGCATTTTGACGGCATGCACGAGGATGGCACCCCAGTCAGGCTTCAGGATCTACTGCCAAATTTTTTCCTCAAACGTTTGTGTCCCTTCTGGTTAGCATGGTCGCAAATAACTTCAGACCGCTGGGTGTTCAATATAGTATCGTTGGGCTACGCCCTTCAGTTCTCGACCACCCCTCCCTCCCACCCTCTTTCCCCATCCCTCTTTAGGGACCATTCTCACAAGCAACTCCTCGTTCAGGAGGTGGAAACCCTCATATGACTGGGGGTGGTAGAGAAGGTCCCTTGAGACATGAGGGGGAAAGGGTTTTACTCCTGCTATTTCCTGATCCCAAAAGCAAAAGGGGGTCTAAGACCCATCCTGGACCAGCAGCTCCTCAACAAATACCTCAAGAAGTTGAAGTCCTGCATGGTCACCCTAGCCTCCATCATCCCCCTCCCTGAATCCAGGAGACTAATATGCTGCCCTTGACTTGAAGGATGCATACTTTCATATTTCCATCTTCCAAGGGAACAGATGGTTCCTCTGTTTTGTGGTGAGCCAGTGCCATCTCCAATTTACGGCACTAGCCTTCGGCCTCTCATCGGCCCCAAGAGTTTTCACAAAGTGTATGACGCCAGTGGCCCCTTACTTGAGGCGTCAGGGCATTGAGGTCTATCAGTACCTTGATGACTGGCTCATCAAGGGACAGTCTCAGGACCAGGTGCAAAGTAGTCTAGATCTGCTACAGTCCACATGTCGCGATCTGGGTTCGTTGATAAACTAAAAGAAATCAATCCTGACCCTGGTGCAGCTTATAGAGTTCATAGGAGAGATACTAGACTCTAAACGGGAGAGAGCCTTCTCTTGGAGGCCTGTTTCCAGTCTGTCTGCCCTGATCTCGCATGTGAGGGCCTATCCACTCACCACCACTTGCACGTGCCTGAGGTTGTCGGACCACATGGCAGCCTGTACTTACGTGTTGTGGCACACACAGCTCCACTCCAGATCCCTGCAGGCATGGCTGGCATTGGTCTGTGTCTCCAACAGGCACGATCTGGACTGCATAGTCAGGGTGCCGGATCACATACGGTCATCCCTGGAATGGTGGTTGGATCCCGGATCAGTGTTGAAGGGAGTTCCCTTCACAGCCCCGGTCCTGTCGGTGACCCTGGTCTCCAATGCCTCAGACCTCAGTTGGGGAGCCCACCTAGGCGATCTCAGCACGGAAGCTAGTTGGTTGTGAGACGATCACTCATTCCACATAAATGTCAGAGAGCTTAGCCTGCCATGCTTTCCTGCCTCATCTGAAGGGCCAGGTGGTCCAGATCCTGGTGGACAATATTGCTGCAATGTTTTATTGGAGCCTGGTCACTCCATCCAGGGGTGGTCAGCGTGAACTTCCAGAAGTGGGGAACTCCCCAGGTGGACTTGTTTGCATCCAGGCAGAACCGGAAGTGCCATGTACTCTTCTCAATTCACAGGATCGACAAAGGCTCCCTGTCTGACGCCTTTTAGCTCCTGTGGTTGGGGGCTCGTCTGTATGCCTTCTCACCAGTACCATTAATCCACAGAGTTCTCATGAAGATCAAGCAGGACAAGGCGAGGGTAATCCTGATAGCTCTGGCTTGGCCTTGCAAACACTGGTTTGGCACGCTGCTGGACCTCTTGGTGGCAGCTCCACTGCAGCTTCCACTCTGGCTGGACCTGCTTTCCCAGAACCACCGCAGGCTTCTGCACCCGAACCTAGCCACACTGCACCTAATAGCTTGGCTGTTGCATGGGTGAATGTGGAGGAGCAGGAGTGATCAGCCCATTGGGCAGCAGAAAGCCCTCCACCATGGTGACCTACCTGGCCAAATGGAAATGGTTCACATGTTGGGCCTCGGACCAAGGTCTTCGGCCCGAACAGGCCTCACTGCAGTTAATCCTGGACTACCTTCTACATCTCAAGCTCCAGGGCCTCTCTTTCGTCAATCAAGGTCCATTTGGCCGCTATTTCAGCCTTTCACCCTCCATTCCAGGGTAGGTCAGTCTTTGCTCATGACATGACGGTCTGGTTTCTAAAAGGTCTGGAGAAACTTTGTCCTCAGGTCCATGATCCCATCTCTCCTTGGGACCTGAACCTCATACTATCAAGGCTCATGGGGCCCCCCCTTCAAGCCGTTGACTGCTTGTTCCCTTCTTCTGCTCTCATGGAAGGTCTCATTCCTGGTGGCAATAACATCATCCCATAAGGTCTCTGAGATTAGAGAGCTTACCTCGGGGCCGCCCTACACGGTGTTCTAGAAGGGCAAGACTCAGCTGTGGCTGCACCTGGCTTTCCTGCCCAAGGTAGTTTTGTAGTTTCATACCAGCCAGGATATATACTTACTGGTCTTCTTTACAAAACCTCATAAGTCAGCTGAGCATAGTTTACACTCTGTGGATATTAGGAGAGATCTAGCCTTTTACCTCAAAAGGACTAAGCTTTTCCTCAAGTCAATGCATCTATTCGTAATGGTGGCGGACAGAATGAAGGGCCTTCCTGTTTCCGCCCAGAGAATTTCATCATAGATCACCGGCTGCATCTGGTTTTGCTCTGAACAGGTGAAAGTGCCATCGTCGGCTATTTGTAACCACCAATTCAACCTGGGTGCCGATTCAAGATATCTGTAGGACCACTACTTCATTGTCCATCCACATGTTCACATCCCCTTACGCACTCACACAGCAGGCCTGGGACAATGCTGGCTTCAGTAGAGCAGTATTGAAAGTTGTACGACTGTGAACTCCGAGCCCACCTCCAGGAATACTGCTTGTGAGTCACCTAGAATGGAATTGACATGAACAAGCACTTGAAGAAGAAAAAATGGTTACCTACCTTTCATAACTGTTGTTCTTCGAGATGTGTTACTCATGTCTATTCTATTACCTGCCTTCTTACCCCTCTGTCAGAGTTGCCTGCAAGAAGGAACTGAGAGGGCGTAGGACTGGTGGTGCCCCATATACCAGCGCATGAGTGCAGCATTCCAGAGTGTGCCACAACCGGCCCCCCGGATACAGCTAAGGCAAAAAATTGTGACAACTATGCACATGAGCATGCACACACCTAGAATGGAATGGATGTGAGCAACACATCTCGAACAACAACAGTTACAAAAGGTTAGATAACCATTTTTTGTTGTTGTTGTTTTTGGTCTGGTGCCTGGCTTTATCCCCAAGACTGAATATTAATCTCCCCCTTCTTTTTGTCCTCAGGAAAAGAAAGCAGTTCCCTAAATGGTATTCCCTAGAGGCCGTTGGGGCCATGAAGTTTTATCTACACAGTTTTTAAGGAATGTAGGGTCTCAGTTTTTCTGTTTACCCTATATTCTGTCCCCAAGAAAGGGCAGGCTATATTTGAATATGTGTTAAGGTAACACAAATGGTGAAAAGTTTCCTTGTCCCACAGGTGTTACAGCTCACTCTTCCAATAATGTGGCCACCTCCTTGACAGAAAAAAATCTGCTTAAGTAGAGGAAATCTGTTGAGTGGTGTTTTGGTGCTTCATACATACTTTCATATAAACCATTAGTATGGATATCAGAGCTGCTTCTGATGCAAGTTTCACGACTAGTGTCCTGAGTACTGTCATCAATGGATCTTCCATTTGGTTTGCTAGATAAGACTCGCCTGAGTTTGGTATGGAATTCAGATAGCAAAAGCACCGAGGGTGGCTTGCTAATTAAAGAGAAAAAGGCACGAGCCTACTACAGTCTGACTGAGTTAATTCATCAAATGAGAAGAAGCAACTTAGTTTCCAGACTGTTGGAGCCTTTCTCAGAAAGGTAACTTAAAGATGGGACTAAAATTCTACTTGAGGTTCTTCTCCCTACCCACTTGCTCAAAATATGTGAGTAGTAGGATTTATTTTCAAGCAGATTTGGATACAAGATATGAGTTCATGTCTCTCCAGTTTGAGATGTTCTATCCACTAAAAAGAGTGTGTCCCTTTAGCTCAAAGTGGGGAAATTGCAAGGCGGGATCTGCTTGAGGCCTTCTTGATTTACTTGTCTACCTTTTATTCACAGACCAGGTCACATGTATTTGATTGTGTAACAGGCTTAAGTAGAGCCTAACTACTTTGTTCAAAGATCATCTTCTGGGAAACACATACACAGACCCAAGCCTTCTCTGCTTTCCATCTTCCATCACTAGTTTTCCAATACCAAGAAAGAATGTGAAACTGATACGAATTTACAAAGATAATTTTTTTCTGTAACTTGTCTTAGATGTCAACATTGATCCCTTCTAGAAACTGGAAGGGTGGTGGTCTGCGCCGCTGTATGCATGCTTTGTGTCCTGTTGAAGCAGACAATGAGTGTGCTGACACCGTGGTTACCATCTACCTGACTGTTTTGGGCCCTACCATAATAAGGAACGATGGTCAGATTCAAAAGGAAGACCCTTGGGTTCAGGGCAGTGAGGCCTAGTGGCCAGCCTCAGTACCGCAGCCCTTAAGTTCAGGGCCAGGCAGCCTATGGGCCAGAGTCAGTACAACTGCCCTTGGAGTCAGGGCTGTGCGGCTTCGTGGCCAGAGTCAGAGAATTGGGCTGCCACCTAGGGTTGGGTCGCGGCAGGAGAGGTAGGGGTACCCGGCGCCTCCCTCTCCACCGGGTCCCGGCCCAGCTGGTCATGGTCACCATCCAGTCAGCGGGGATCCTTCCGCAACATGCTGACTTTCCTCGGATGCGAGATACCACTCACTCCACCCCCGGCCCACTTTCTACCATAAGTCCTGAAGGTGGGTCCATTCATCGTCAGGGTCTCCAAGCTCCTTGGTGCAGATAGCTTGTTGGGACTCTGACTCCTTTCCACTGTCTGTGGGCAACCAGTCTCTGGTCTGGGTCTCAGGCTCTCTGGTTCCTGCAGTCAGAGGCTGAAGTGGCTCCCAGGCTGGAGCCTCCACCGAGCGTCCTCCTTCCCCGGCGGTGAGCCCAGAATGGGCTGCTCTCCTTTATACTACTGCCGCATTTGGAGCACGTCCAGTCTGGTCTAAGGGGCGGGACTTCTGCCGCCCATAGTGTGGGATTAACCCTTTCCTGCCTAGTGCAGGGTATGCAGGGTCACACTGTAATAGGGACAAAGTGCATTCAGCCCCTTCCAATGATAAACTAGCAGGAAAGATTAATAGTAATCATGGCAGAGTTTTCCTACCTGGTCCCTGACTTTCTGTGGTAAATTGCCGTGTCCCTGTGCACATAAGATATATTGATGAGTGTGTTGGGTTGGATCACAGAAACCCCCTTGGGAGCTGCCAACTGATGTGCCAAGGCTACTTCTGCCCCTGCTTTCCCTGCCAGCTCGGGACCCCAGCACCTTGTCTTGCGGAGCCAGACACGCCCGTCTCTCCAACACAGACCCAGGGTCTGAATTACTTGCCCCAAAGCTGCAGGCTTCACTGAAAACAGCTTACAGAAGTGTTTTTATCTTTAACACTCAGTTGCCCAACTCCCAGTGGGGTCTAAACCCAAATAAATCCGTTTTACCCTGTATAAAGCTTATACAGGGTAAACTCATAAATTGTTCACCTCTGTAACACTGATAGAGAGATATGCACAGCTGTTTGCCCCCCCCCCCAGGTATTAATACATACTCTGGGTTAATTAATAAATAAAAAGTGATTTTATTAAATACAGAAAGTAGGATTTAAGTGGTTCCAAGTAGTAACAGACAGAACAAAGTGAATTACCAAGCAAAATAAAATAAAACATGCCAGTCTATGTCTAATCCAACTGAATACAGATAAAATCCTTACCAGTTCCAGAATGCTTCCTTTTACAGACTAATCTCCTTTTAGTCTGGGTCCAGCAATCACTCACACCCCTTCCAGTCACTGTTCTTTGTTCCAGTTTCTTTCAGGTATCTTTGGGGGTGGAGAGGCCCTCTCTTTAGCCAGCTGAAGACAAAATGGAGGGGTGTCCACTGGGCTTAAATAGAGTTTCTCTTCTGGGTGGAGACCCCCTCCTCTCTCCTATGCAAAGTCCAGCTACAAAATGGAGTTTTGGAGTCACCTGGGCAAGTCACATGTCTATGCATGACTGAGTTCTTCTTCGAGTGATTGCTCAGGTGTATTCCACAGTAGATGTGCGTGCTTGCCACGTGCACCGGTGCCGGAAGTTTTGCCCTTAGCAGTACCCGTAGTGGGGGAGCCCCGCTGCGACCCCTGGAGTGGTGCCTCTATATCGTGCTATAAAGGGGGCTGCACGCTTCCCCCACCCTCTGTTCCTTCTTGCCGCCAGTGAAGGTAGTCGGAACTTGTGCTCCAGTATTGCTGCAGCATCTTCCTTAGTAGTACGATCTTCGACTTTGCTAGTTCTACAGTTAGTAGCCTGGCTCGGGGCATGCCCTGAGCAGCAGGCTTCAAGTCGTGCGACTCCTGTCACAATTCCATGCCCAGAAGCGATCCACACTCTGAGTGTCTTTGCTGTCTGGGCGAGGCTCACATAAGCGAGCGCTGTAAAATCTGTAAGTCCTTCAAGCCCCGGACTAAGCGCGAATGTGAGATCCGACTCCGGGCCCTACTTATGGAGTCGGCACTGGCCCCGGCACTGGGCACCGCGTCCTTGGTGCGGAGCGAAGCCCCATCCACCAGTCGACACCGCTCCACTGCCAAAAAACAAGGCAAGACCCAGCAGCGCCGGGACAAGGACAGGGGTGAGGCCGGACCTGAGTTGGGCAGCCCACGATCCTCCTTGGGACCCAGACCTCCGACTCGTGTGGAGCGGAGTAGTCTGGCCCCGTCTGCGCGCGCCTCCCCGACGATGAGGATTCCATCGACGCCGGAGGCAGTTTAGGCAGCGCGCGACATCCTCGTCATGCCGGTACCGAGCGGGCCGCCTGAGTTGGGGCCCCGGTCCTGAGGGAAGCCGCCGTTGGGTGCCCACCAGCCCTCACCGGCCAGATCGGAGGTCGAGGTCCCTGCTCTATCCACGGGGCCTTCCCGTAGCCCGCGACTGACCTCCACTCCGTTGTCGGGGTTGCCTGGGAGCAAGTTGCCGGAGTCTTCCTTTGCCCACAGGGGCCACAGGCGCTGGGACAGAAAGTGTTGACACTTCTTGTCCAGCCGCAGTGATAGCAGGTCTCGATGCCATCGGCACCGCTGATCATACCACGGTGCGCGCCATGCTCAGAGAGCATCCCGACAGTCACTGGCACCGAGGCATTGTAGCCGCGGTCACCGTTGGGACTCCAGAGATAGCACCTCCGACGTGTATGTCTTATCATCGTCGAGGTCTAAATCCCGGAGCCGGACCCGACATGGACGGGACCGGTCGAGCCATTCCTACGGCACCGTGTGCTCCTCGGTCACTTCCGCCTCGGCTCCCAGCCGTCCCTCCCTGGGCCACACCGTCCCCCAGGAACATGTAACCCTGGTAGGACCTCAGATGGCTCAGTGACAAGGGGCGCCATGGCAAGGACAGTGGTGCCAGTGGGCACCGTGGCCCCAGGCGCCCGGACTGCCAAGGCCCCGCTCCGTGGCTGGGGAATCCCAAGTGCCCTCAGCGTCCCCGCCTCGGTACCGAGAGCAGTCCTCGGGTGCCGAACCACCGGCACCGCACCCGGACCCGGATGCGGAGTGCAGCCTACCGGCACTGCCCGATGACTTAGGGGCCGTACCGGTCGTTTCGTCGGCACCGGACGAGTCCATAGCGGCACCGCCCCCTCCTTCTCAGGAGGATTTCAAGGCTTATCAGGAGCTCCTCCGGCGTGTACCCACCAACCTCCAGCTCCAGGCGGAGGAGATGGAGGAGCCATCGGACAATTTGTTTAATGTCCTGACTTCCTCGGCACCGGGCCGCGTGGCCCTACCGCTTCACCAAGGGGTAGCCAACATTTCTATTGGACTATGGCAAACGCCGGCCTCTCTGCCACCCATTTCCAAGAAGGCAGAGCGGAAATACTTTGTGCCAACAAAGGGGCATGAGTATTTGTACACTCACCGTACCCCGAACTCACTGGTGGTGGAGTCCGTCAACCACTGTGAAAGACACGGCCAGCCCGCACCAACCCCCAAGGACAAGGATGCCAGGAGACTGGACACTTTGGGGGTCTGTTGTTGGGGTCACCTGGGAGCGAGTCGCCTGAGTTGTCCTCGACCCGAAGAGGCAGCAGGCGTCAACATGGGAAGCGTCGACGCTCCGCGTTGAGTGAGAGCGGATCTCGACACCGATGGCACTGCCGACCATATCGCGACGATCACCATGTTCAGAGTGCATCCCGGCACTCACCGGCACCGCGGCGTCGCGCCCGGAGTCACTGAAAGGACTCCAGGGATACGACCTCCGACGTCTACTCTTACTCGTCATCGAGGTCAAAATCCCGGGGCAGGACCCGACGTGGACGGCATCGGTCGAGTCGCTGCTATGGCACCGTACAATCCTCGGCCACCTCCGCCTCAGCTCCCAGCTGCCCCTCCCCGGGCCGCACCATTCTCCAGGAGCAGATAACCCTGGTAGGACCCCAGGTGGCGCAGTGGCAAGGGGCATCCTGGCAAGGACAGTGGTGCCAGTGGGCACCATGGCCCCAGTTACCCGCACCGCAGAGGCCCTGCTCCGTGGCTGGGGCATCCCAAGCCCACTCTGCGTCCCCACCTCGGCACCGAGGGCAGTCCTTGGATGCCGCGCCACCAGCATTGCAACCGGACCTTGACACGTAGTGTGGCCTACCGGCACCGCCCGATGCTCTAAGGGCCGTCCCAGTCCCCCTGCCGGCACCGGATGAGCCCATAGTGGTACCGCCTCCTCCTTCCCAAGAGGATTTCAGGGCGCACCAGGACCTCCTCTGACGTGTAGCCGCCAATCTACAGCTGCAGGCGGAGGAGATGGAGGAACCATCAGACAATCTATTCAATGTCCTCTCCTCCTCGGCACAGGGCCGCATGGCACTGCCACTTCACCAGGGGGTGGCAAACATCTCCACGGGCCTATGGCAAACCCGGGCCTCGCTTCCGCCTATCTCCAAGAAGGCGGAACGTAAATACTTCGTGCCAACAAAAGGGCACAGGTATCTTGACACCCACCCCACCCCGAACTCTTTGGTGGTGGAGTCGGTCAACCACCGTGAGCGGCACGGTCAGCCCTCACCAACTCCTAAGGATAAGGAGGCCAGGAGACTGGAAATGTTTGGCAAAAAGGTTTATTCCTCAGCCAGTTTCCAACTCAGGGTAGCAAACCACCAAGCCCTCCTGAGTCGCTTTGACTTTAACTTGTGGGTTTTGTTGCTAAAGTTTGAACCCTCCCTTCAAGAGCAGGACAAGAAAGAGTTTAGGGTGCTGCTCGATGAGGGTGCAGCGGTAGCAAAGGCAGCTCTCCAGGCGGCCTCGGACGCAGCTGACACGTTGGCTCGTTCCATGGCCACGGCGATCTCCATGAGACGGGCGTCTTGGCTTTCCCTCTCGGGGCTGTCGGTAGAGTCCCAGGCTCTGATGCAGGACCTGCCATTTGATGGCAAAGCATTGTTTGCGGACCAGACAGACACCCGTCTGCACGGGATGAAGGACTCCCGCACCACCCTGCAGACACTCGGTCTGTATGTCCCGCTGGCCAAGGACAAGCCTAGACCGCTGCCCTCGGCTCCCCCGGCACGGGGCAGATACGAGCCCCCGCTCAAGAGGCCTAGAGACCAGAGACGCAGGTCTCAGCGTCAGTCTCGGTCAGCCCCACGCTCCGGCCCCTCGAAGGGCAAGAGGCAGGGCAAGAGGCGGTTTTGACTGTTTGCGGGGGGTCACTGGGCCTGTTGCCAGGGAAACCCCCCCCCCCAGTTAATAAAGTGGTTTTTGGCAACCGTTTATCTGCCTTCAGGGTACATTGGTCCCACATAACGTCGGACCGGTGGGTCCTCAGTACCATCTCCGAGGGGTACAGGCTGCAGTTCGTTTCCACCCCACCGAACCACCCTCCGCCCCGGGATGTCCCGGGGGACCCGGAGCACACCCTTGTATTAAGTCAGGAGGTGTCGCGCCTCCTCACCCTGGTCGCGGTGGAGAGGGTACCTCAGGAGTTTTGGGGCAAGGGGTTTTACTCCCGCTATTTCTTGATCCCGAAGGCAAAAGGCGGGCTCAGGCCTATCCTCGACCTGTGGAATCTCAACCAGTTTCTGGTTCGATGCAAATTTCGGATGGTGTCCCTGGCCTCTATTGTCCCGTCCCTGGACCCGGGAGATTGGTTCGCAGCCCTGGACCTCCAGGATGTGTATTTCCACATCCATATTTTCCAGGGCCACAGGCGCTTCCTGCGCTTCCTGGTGGGGACAGACCATTACCAGTTCACGGTCCTCCCCTTTGGTCTTTCTATGGCCCCCAGGGTTTTCACCAAATGTATAGCGGAACATTCACATAAACGTCAGGGAACTCAGGGCGGTACGCCTGGCGTGTGGGGCCTTCCGCCACCATCTGGGAGGGAAGGCGGTCAGAGTCCTCACGGACAATACGACCGCGATATACTATATCAACAGACAAGGGGGTACTCGTTCAGCGGCTTTGTGCCAGGAAGCCCAACTCCTGTGGGAGTTTTGTATAGCCCACGACATCCACCTGAGGGCTTTTCACCTGCCCGGCAACCGCAATACGCTTGCGGATCACCTGAGCAGGTTTTTCTCCCAACAACACGAGTGGTCGCTACACAGGGAGGAGGCCAGGCAGCTCTTCCTACACTGGGGCACTCCCCAGGTAGATCTGTTCGCCACCGCCCAGAATCGCCTATGCCCGCGATTCTGCTCCAGGGCGGGACAGGGCGAGGGGTCGATATCGGACGCATTTTTGTTAATGTGGTCGGGCCCCCTGCTGTACGCCTTTCCACCCTTCCCCCGATAGGCAGGGTCCTACAGAAGGTGAAGGCAGACGGGGCACGGATTATCCTCATAGCCCCGGATTGGGCCCGTCAACATTGGTACAGGACCCTCCTGCAGCTGTCCATGGCCCCCCCACACAGGCTGCCTCTTCGACCGGACCTCCTTTCCCAGGAGGGAGGTCGTCTCCTTCATCCCAACCTGGCCGCCCTCCACTTGACAGCGTGGCTGCTCCATTGTTGAACGAGGAGGAAGGTGGTGTTCTGAGAGGGTTGGACAGGTCCTGCTTGAGAGCAGGAAATCATCCACACGTAGAACCTACTTAGCGAAATGGTATCGGTTCTCTAGATGGGCGAGGGAGAAGGGTGCTTCCCCCTCCTCAGCACCTCTCCAGTTCATCCTTGATTACCTCCTCACCCTTAGAACCCAAGGGCTGGCACCTTCCTCGGTCAGGGTGCACTTAGCGGCCATCTCGGCCTTCCACTCCCCGGTGCAGGGCCACTCGGTGTTTTCACACCACATGACGTCCCGGTTCCTAAAAGGTCTGGATGGGGCCTTTCCGGACGCTAGACCCCCGGTTCCGCTCTGGGACCTGAACCTGGTGCTTTCCCACCTCACAGGGCCTCCCTTTGAGCCCTTGGCCACGTGTTTTTGGTCCCATTTATCGTGGAAAATGGTGTTCCTGGTGGCTATCACCTCAGAACGCCGGGTCTCGGAGCTCAGGGCACTGACATCTGAGCCCCCATACACGGTCTTCCATAGGGTTAAGGTCCAGTTCCGCCCACATCCGGCTTTCCTGCCGAAGGTAGTCTCGGCTTTTCACATAGAGCAGGACATTTTCCTCCCGGTCCTCTGTCCTAAGCCCCATTCCTCTAATGAGGACCGACGCCTGCACATGCTAGATGTGCATAGAGCGCTGGCCTTTTACCTGGACAGAACCAGGCCATTTCGGAAATCCCCTCAGCTGTTTATTGCATCGGCCGAGCGCATGAGGGGGCGACCAGTTTCCACCCAGCGGATTTCCCGCTGGATCACCTCGTGCATACGCACGTGTTACGACCTGTCAGGGGTTCCCCCGCCGCCTATAGTGAAGGCTCATTCGACGAGAGCTCAGGCCTCGTCAGCTGCCTACGTGGCTCATGTCCCTATTCAGGACATCTGCAGGGCTGCTACTTGGTCCTCTGTCCACACCTTTGCTTCGCATTATGCGATCGTCTCCCAAACGCGGGATGACGCCAGGTTTGGTAGGGCGGTGCTCCGCCCGGGTAACCCTTAAAATCCTCCCACCTCCGTCAGGTATAGCTTGGAGTCACCTACTTGGAATACACATGAGCAATCACTCGAAGAAGAAAGGACAGTTACCTGTTCTTTAACTGGCATTCTTCGAGATGAGTTGCTCAGGTGTATTCCACATCCCGCCCTCCTTCCCCTCTGTCGGAGTTGTCTGGCAAGAAGGAACTGAGGGTGGGGGGAGCATGCAGCCCCCCTTATGGCACGATATACAGGCGCCACTCCAGGGGTCGCAGCGGTGCTCCCCCACTACAGGTACTGCTAAGGGAAAAACTTCCGGCACCAGTGCACGTGGCGAGCATGCACACCTACTGTGGAATACACCTGAGCAACACATCTCAAAGAACGCCAGTTACGGAACAGGTAACTATCCTTTATCCTGGCAACAGCATTCTGCATCATCTGTAATCTATACAATCACAAAGTTTAGCCTTAAAGTGTCAAGATCAGAGGATAAAAAGAGGTATGATACATTTTCAGGTGTGGAGTGTGATGGAAAACAGTTTCATTCTGAGGATTAAGTCCATAATTTGACAGTCAGAGAAACCACAATAGATAACAGCGTAAATATTCTTTGAATTAACTCAACAGCAAAAATTAAAACTCTAAGAGGAAAGAGGAAAAAGTATTGTTGGAACCCAGTATTCTATTTCAAACCAGAAAATTAATGATTTTTTAAAGTTGCTTTTTAGAGTTATAGAGCTTTCAGATGTTTTGATCTGTTTGCTGTGATATTTTTGTCACACAAGTATTTTTTTTTTTTCAAGAATGAAAGGTTATATAACTTACATAATTGTCAAATCAACATACTGTCCTATTCTGAGATAAGTTGAAGCCATGTGATGTGAATATAATTTGAATATTGATTTTGACAGTGATAGCTTGTTTCGCACCATAGATGAAATTGGAAAGTTGGCAGTTATCAAATGTTTGCTAATTTTGTTATAATGAAAACTGTTCAAAGCTATGATTGTATTTTTCTGACAAGTAGAATTATTATTCTCTCTTGCAGGGGATCTTTCCTGCTAACTATATTCACTTGAAAAAGGCAATCGTCAGTAACAGAGGGTGAGTATTTTTCTTGATTATTAAGAAGTTGTCTCATTTGTGTAAATGGAGAGAATCTGAGAAATGATCTGGTTGGAATTTTGAAGGGATATTGTCAAAAGTTTCCTACAAAATTTATTAATTTTTCTTTCTTGTTGTGTATGATACTTTAGGGCTCTACCAAATTCACGGCTATGAAAAACGTGTCACGGACTATGAAATCTGGTCTACCCCTTTGAAATCCGGTCTTTTTTATGCTTTTATCCTATACTATACTGATTTCACGGGGAGACCAGCCTTTCCCAAATTGGGGGCCCTGACCCAAAAGGGAGTTGCAGGGAGGTTGGAAGGTTATTTTAGGGGGCTTGCGGTATTGCCACCGTTACTTCTACGCTGCCTGCAGAGCTGGGTGGCTGGAGAGCAGCAGCTGTTTGCAGGGAGCCCAGCTCTGAAGGCAGTGCCCCTCCAGCAGCAACGCAGAAGTAAAGGTTGCAATACCATACCATGCCACCCTCACTTCTGCTTTGCTGCCTTCAGAGCTGGGTGGCTGGAGAGTGGGGGCTGCTGACTGAGGGCACAGCTCTGCAGGCAGCAGCGCAGAAGTAATAGTGTCAATACCATACCATGCCATCCTTATTTCTGCGCTGTTGCTGGCAGTGGCTCTGCCTTCAGATCTGGGCTCCCAGCCAGCAGCTGCTGCTCTCCAGCTGCCCTGCTCTGAAGGCAGCACTGCCGCCGCCTGCAGCAGTGCAGAAGTAAGAGTAGCAGTACCGTAACCCCCCGTACAATAACCTTATGACCGCCCCCCACTCCTTTTTGGGTCAGGACCCCTACAATTACAACACCATGAAATTTCAGATTTAAATAGCTGAAATCATGAAAGTTGTGATTTTTTAAATCCTATGAGAGTGAAATTGATCAAAATGGACTGTAAATTTGGTAGTAAATGATACTCTTTGAACCTTGAAAATCAAATGTCATTCTCTGGGGTTCTGTTCTCCATTTATCAAATGTCACAATTGTATTTTTAATATTGGAAGAAGAAAAATGACTATGTTTACACTCCTCTGGTTGTGCACTGGAAAAGTAACATATGGATGATGTCATCAGTAATATGTATACTTTTAAGAAACCATTCACACTCCCTGCTCACTGTTCTCTAACATACCTGGGCCCACTGTTTTATTGATTATAGTTTGCTAAGGGAGCACAGATATGTAGCCAGCACCTCTTATTTTGCTATGATCAGAACTTCAATTACTTCTAATGATTCTTAGCCTCCTAAGTGCTTAAATTACTTTTGAAAATTGAACTAGGAGTATAATTTTCAAAAGCATCAAAGAGCCAAAGTCCCTGTTTTTTTCAAAAGGGACTTAGGCAGGCACTTTTGAAAATTTTACTTTGTGTGTGTAAAAGAGTGTGCTGATGATGAAGTCTAGGTATTGTCACCTAAGAGCAGAGTGTGATATTAATATACGATAACTCAGCACATATCTTTAAAAATTAAAAATTATCAGCTGTACACAGTCAAAACTTGGGAACAGAAGGCCTTGCTGTTCTGTGACCCCTTTCATGCAATATTTTGTTGACATAACATGTTTCAAGAGAAAGTAACTACACTAATAACTTAGAAGGGGGACTTGACACTTCAAGATAAGTATCAGGCCATTGAACCATTACAGGCTGAAAAAACTCTGTGCATTGGGTGAAGCGTTGAGGTGGTGTTATGTACCAAAGGAATATAAACTTCCAAAGGAAACAATGAGATCAGTGACCCATAAAGCAGCAAAATCGGTGTATGAACCATTGAAGGCAACATCTCCTTGCTTCCATGAGGTGTTAGCAACTAAGACTGAGCTACAAAGATGCTGAAGGAGATTATTGCTGTGAAGAACTACCCTGGCATATTGAGGAACTGTAGGAGTGCAGGGCAAAACAATCAAGGGATACAGAAACACTGTCCAAAACAAAGCCAGTAATAAGAGCAACAGAGAGCTGGAACTAACCTAAATGGCTGCAGTCGCATAGGCGGGCTCCTTAGATGTGTTCAGAAAGGACTATAAAAGTAGCATGTTCTAGAAGGCACTGAGGTATTGGCAGGTGATTTCAGAAGGCCAAAGATCTTTGATATCTAGGGGAGTTCCAGCCTTTCTTTTGCTAGGGAGTTGAGATCCAAGAGTAGGGATCTAGTTACTATTCACAGACAAAAACCTATATTAAACTAAAGTGAAAGATGAGAGTACACATCAGGTAACATGGGGTAAAAAAATTCAAATAATGTTGTAATCATCCCCAAAATAAGCATTACAAACCCAGGACGACAACCACTAAAATGTCTTAATCATGGTCGAATGGTTGCGCTATGGTATCACTTTTCTGTCATTCTGGATGCCTATATTGTATGTAGCATTTTGATTGTGTATAGATGTTGTGCCATCGTATAATCTAAAACCTTATAGTAATACAGAGATGTAAGAGATTGAGGCCTATATCCTCAAAAGATATTTAGGCACCTATCTCCCACTGATTTCAATGGGAATTAGGTGCCTAAATACCTTTGAGGATCTGGGCCTTAGTGTTAGGTGTGCTGTGGAAATCTTGGCCAAGATTTTCAGAAGTGTCTAGTGATTTGGGGTGCTTCCAAGTTTTCAGTGACCAATTTGAGACATCATAAAAGGGCCTGATTTCAGAGGGCAGGTGCTCAGCACTTTCTGAAAAGAGATTCAAATTGAGCACCAAAATCTTGAGGCACTGAACGTCGCAATTTTTCTGAATTTATACCTTTGCATTGCACACTCCTTAATCATCAGAATTCCTCCCAGCCAGCCAGGAAGATACTGTGGGAGATGTAGGAAGGATCTGATAGAGGGAGGGATCCTATTCCTTCATTCCAAACCAGTTCACTGATATCCTAGTTAAGCAGTTCTCAAACTGGAGTACCCCAGGGGGTCCACGGGCCCCGCTGATAAACTCCTCCCCCTCCCTCAACTCCTCCCCTTCCTTACCAGCACCTCCTGCACGCCAGAGAACAGCCGTTCAGCAGCATGCAGGAGGTGCTGGGAGAGAAGGGGAGGAGCAGGGACGGGGTGCGCTAAGAGGAGGGGTGGAATCATGTCTGGGGCTGCCGGCCCTGCTGATCAACTCCTCCCCCTCCCTCCCAGTGCCTCCTGCGTGCCAGCGTTCAGCAGCGTGCAGGAGGCGCAGGGATGGGGCGTGCTTGGGGGAGGGAGCGGGAAGAGGAGGGGCAGGGGTGGGGCCTTGGGGGAGGGGCGGAGTGGGGACGGAGCATGGGGCTGAGCGGGGGGACTTGGGGGTCTGTGAAAATTTTAAAATCAAAATGGGGGTCCTCAGGTTGCTAAAGTTTGAGAACTGCTGTCCTAGTTCATTGTGCGTATGGTTTGGAGCTAGGCAGTTCTAAGATGAGTTCTCACTTCTTTCCCATCAGTCATGATAATTCATTGCACTTTAAAACCCTTATTTAGAGAGGCTTCACATCAACACCTCTAAAAGGTTCTGCGGTTGTTCTTTTTCGAGTACTGGTCCCTCTGGGTATTCTCTGTATGGTGTGCATGCACTCTGTTCACTTGGGACCAAAAGTTCTTCAGTAGCAGTGTCTGTTAATCTGTGCCTACATGCCTCCTCATGTTGAAAACCACTGGCATAGATGGCATTGTGGACCAACTACCTCTTCAGTTCCTTTTCTACAGCTCATGATCTGGGATGAAATACTCCTGTGTCTGTATTCTCTTCTTTCACTTGACATTTATCTTTAAATAATTGTAAATAGTTATTTCATTTTTACTTTTAGTTATCTTAAGTCTAGTTTACTTAGGGTTAAGGTGGGTGGCGGGTTCCTTTCTCACCGTGTCCCTCCATGACAATGGGGCCTTATCCTGCAGGATTCTGCCAGTTCAAAGCTTGCCTTGCAGGTAACAAACTGTGAACCCGAAGACCCGGGTTCCCCAGAGATGTCTCCCTTCAGTGTCCAGCCCTCTCCTGAAACATTCATAATAGTTATTAAGTTTGGTGCTTTTTATAAGACATAATATACTGCAGCCTGTTCGCTTAACTGGTGCACTGAATTGGTTTATAGTAAAAGTTTATTTAACAAAAAGATCTAGGATTAAGCGATACCAAGTATAAGGAATAAAGGGCTACAAACAAAAAGTAAAAATACGCTTTTAAGACTGAAACTTAATTTCAGCAAGTTAGTCTTTGCCTAAACAGATTTCTCATCTAAATTCAGTTCCCAGAGACTTCAGTCTCGTTAGTTGAAGGATTCACTTTTCTTAGATGTACAAGAGCTCTGGCTTCTTGTATCTGTCCAGTAATGCATACTAAAATGGCTTTCTGTTTCTGCTGATGTCTCCCAAAGTTCTTTGACCCGGTTACAAAAGAAAGGAAGGCTTCCTGCTGTTCTTCCCTTCCTGTTGACTTTCCATTCCTCTGCGGATTCCTATGTAAATAGGGCTTCCATTGTTTTGATTCCATAATGTTTAATTTACATTGGAGACAGATCCCTCCTGTGGAGGAGAAAACTAGTTTTTCCCTTGTGTTTGGTCAGAGACTTTGAAGCATAATATCAGTGAGTATCCATAACTCCTCATATAGTGTTAATGTGTACATTTCACCATGATATGAATCACCATTGTGTCACAGGCTTTCTTAAAAGACCTTAATTGATGCACTTTTATTTTGTATAAAATCAGTATATTTAATTGCTTATCATTTGAAGTTTAGACTCCCTGTCTTTATAGACCAGTTAACCTTTGAAATGTATTCTCAGATTAAGTTGGTCTCTCCTAGTGGGGTATAGATGACACGCTATCTTCCCCCTCCTTGTTAGCTTGATAGCTTTGTTAGCTTATATGTAAATGTATTTGCATGGTCATCAGGAAGAGACAAAGCTGGTCAGACAAGCATATACACATTCTTTTGTCTAAAGCAGACTGGGATTATGCATTGTTTGACAAACACATTTTAATAACAGAATTCTAGCACATATTTATAACTTTGCACATGCCTCATACATACATCATGCAATAATATTAATGATCAGTGAGTTAGTAGTTTTCCAGTGAGATATTGCATACCATGTTTTGGGTATCTATCATGACATCAGTGTGTTAGGTGTAGTGAGTATGTCAGGTCTGACAAGAGTTGCTAACACAGAGTAGTAAACCACCAGTGGGCCTTTGTGTCAGAGACATCTGGGGCCAGATTTACACAATTGTTGAGCACTCACAATTGCAACTGAAGTCGATTGGAGCTGTGCTTTGAACATATAAAGTGCTCTAAAGTGCTAAGTGCTTTTGAAAAATCAGGCCTTAGTTGCCTGTAGTTGGATGCCCAATATTACTGGACAGTTTTGACAGTTCTGGCCTTAATCATCTTGTGCCTCAGTTTCTCATCTGTAAAATGTAGATGATTATACTATGTAATCTCACAGAGGTGTTGCAAAGACAAATTCATTAATGTTTGAGAAGCACTCAGTTACCGTGATGAGAATACTACAGAAATGCCCATTAGTAAATTAATAATTTTGTGTTGGGTGCAGGATTTGGATAGTATCTGTTGAATAAGGCCTGGGGCCATACATTGAATATGGAGACTAAAAAGTGTTGAATAAGTACTGTGGCAGAATTCCAACCTTGTCCCGGTGGGTCCCGCGCTTCTAGGCAGTTTATGCTAGCCTCAGTGGCTCACTGCGACCCTCCACGTAGCCCTTCTCTCTCTAGGGCCAGGGTTACAGTCTACTGAGCCCTTTTCATCATAAGCCAGCAAGGATGTTGGTGAGAGAACTCCCACAGTCCCTGTTGTCTCTAGGGCTTATTTCAGAACAGTTTAGCCTCCTGTCCTGACAGGGGCCGGTCTTCCTTCCCAGGAGGTGTTTCTGTAGTGGCAGGTTGGGGGGAACCCGGGCCCGCCTTCTACTCCGGGTTCCAGCCCAGGGACCTAATGGTAGCAGCTGTTGGCAGCCAACCTTTCACTGCCAGAGTTGCTACATTTCCCTGGGCCACTTCCCCACAGCTCTCCTGCTTCTCCCTTACCTTAGGGCTCCCTTACCGATGGTTTGAGAGTATCTTCATTAACCAGCCCTTCAGCCGCACTTCCTCTCCTCTGGTTACCTGGCTCTCCCCAGCCTGACTGGAGTGAGCCCTTTTATAGTATCAAAGGGGCCTTAATTAGAGTCAGGTGTTCACATTACCTTAATGGACTCACCTGACTCTTTGCAGGTTAATTGGAGTCAGGTGTTCTCAATAGTCTACAGCAGCCCCGCTCTGGTCAGTCAGGGAATAGAAAACTGTTAATCCAGTGGCCAGTATATCTGCCTTCGACTACTTTGTTGTACCCAACTGGCCTGGGTCTATCACAGTACCCATTCACTGAAGAAGGCAGGGGTCCTACGTGAGTGTGTAATTAAAGATTGTATTGTAATACATAGTTACAGTGGGACAGAATTAAGATTGCATGGGTAGCCTTAATACTGGCATTTTCTAACTTTTGAAGGCTTGATATTGCTATCTTAATGTTCTTTTAATGTACTTTTAGGATGGAATATAATGTATATAGTACATTGAATTCCTATCTGTGTTTTTTTTTCCCCTCAGGGAGGCTGCAAGTCTCTTATAATCCTTAGTTGTTACTGCTTTAATGCTTATTTGCGAATTATTAATTTAGTTTTAAATTGGTGAAAGGCATCCAGTTTAATATCTCTAGGTTTTTTGTATAATATTTAATGTAACGTGGATTTTTAAAACAAATGTGTAACAAATATGCACACTAACTGATCCAGTACCCATAATTATCACTTATTAATGCCCTGTTTCTGGTAAACATCTGTAAACCAAGTAGAAAAGGTCTTGGAGGGAATCCCGACAATATCTAAAGACAGAGACAGTATATCATAATTTACAGTTTCTGGATAAAAATTCCCTTTAAACTAATCTTTAGTGAGAACTATTTCTTTTTGTACCCAGTTTTATTTTAGCTTAGTTTCTTTCAACGCCCAACTTGTAAGTGTATTTCATTAGAAACATTCTGGCATTCAAGGCTGGGGAAGCTAAAGGGAGCCTCAAGACAACCTGCATTGGAATTTAAACATTAGTCACTCATGCTTGTTCAAGTGTGACATAGATGAAAACCTATCTATTTAGAGTCTGACCTTGTCCATTGAAGAAATGCAATTTACAGGTTAAAAAAAAGTTCATGATGTTATAAAGTAGCCCAGTAAAGACCTTTATTAAATTGTACAGCAGGACATTTGACCAATTTAAAATTTAGACAGACACAACATGACATTTCATTGAAAGTGTAGACAAGAATGCAAGCTTATAGGAATCTGAGCCATGAGGCTTAAATGGTTTAACTGTAATCCTGTTATGCACTCTCTTTAAATTCAACCACATACTTGAAGGTTAGAGTTAATCTAGCAGAATGTTCTTTCTTGTCAGCAATGAAAGAAGCTTGCAAACCATTTTCCAAAAAAAATCTTTAGGAAACGTTTTCAAGGAGTTCACACAAAAGCCAGTGCAGAGCTATGCACATTATTATTTACCTGTGTCATGATCACCATTGGTACAGATAGATGGGTGTTTGTGTATTTGTTCCATCAGACACATGGTGTCCAATTAGGATACAGGAATTTTTGTTCCCAGCTCCTCCCCTTCTAGGCGCCCCCATCATTCCTTGACTCAGACCAAAGAAACAGCTAATGTATCATGCTGAGATGCCATTTTGGATCCTCTATTGGTAAAAGACAAGCCAGCTGGAAGCTACAAGCACTGTGCTGGATGAAAGTCTACTTTTTAGTCCCCGATTGTGGGTCCCTTGTACATGAGTTCTCAGATACAGAGATTTTGCTCCTTTGTCTTCTCCATATGGAGTCTCCTGTGCGGGCAAAGCCAAGTAAAATGCCACTGTGCTTCATCTCCCCCTGCAGAACTGGCAGTTTCTTTCAGGCTACATCACAGCAGGAGGAAAATGGGGAGAGTTCCTATGAGGTGCCAGTGATTCAGGGGGAGGCGGTCATGATAACTATGTGGTCTTTTCCTCACGGTGAATTCCATGACCCCTTTCAGCACTTGGCTGTTCACAGGAGATAGGCAGAAGATGCATGAATGGTGCAATGTGTGAAATGAGGGCAAGCTTTGAAGAGGAGGACAGAAATGGAGGAGTGTAGCAAAGTCGAAGACTCACCAGCACGGCGCCTCCTGCTGGTCGTCTTGGGAATTAGCTCAACTCCAGCTCCAGAGTGCCCTCTGTGGGACGGTGGCTCACCTGCCTCAGACCCCGTGTCCCTCCTGGACCCTGGTGCCCCTTTACCTGGGGTTCTGTCCCAGCAGTACCCCCTCACTCTGGCTCTCCCCTCCCAGGGGAACGCCCAACCCACTATACCCACCTTGCCTCAGTGGCTACTGCCAGTCATCACCTAGCCCCCTCTCACTGGGGCAAACTGCAGTCTCTAATGGCCACTCATCATGGCAAGGGGGTTGGACCAGCTGCCTCTGCCTAACCCCAGGCTACACCTCTGTAGCCCCAGTACCTTTGTAGGCCTTCAACAAAGCCTGCAGCCTGGAGCTCCCCTTGCCCTTTTCCCCAGCACTGCTCTGCTTCAGGTACCTTGCTCCCAGGCAGCTAGCCCTTCCCACTCCAGGGCTGGAGTGAGACTCCTTCAGCTCCTGGCTCCCAGCCCTCTTATCAGGGCCAGCTGGGCCCTGATTGAGCTGACCACACCCGTGGTCAGCTACTCCCTCAGCTGCTCTCACTGCTTATCCCAGCCACAGCTGTCTCCAGGGCTGCTTTTAATCCCTGTTCTGCGGCAGCTGTCCCACTACAAGGAGGTATGGATTTACAGTGTTGTGCACCAACACACCCTGAAATTCTTCCTCTTTTTCCAACTCTGCACCAAAAAGTTATGAGAATCTGAAAATGTTATGAGCAGTTCATGTTAGAAGGGCTATGTATCATTTAACCCCTTGACCAGTTGACCCAGTGACTTGCTTTGCTTTGACCTCACATAGGAGATGGTTGAACGGGAATAAGGCTGCAATTTAGTTGTGGAGGTCACGGAAGTCATGGATTTTGTGACTTCCAAAGACCGCCATGACTTCAGCCAGCGCTGGCTGGGAGCTGCAGGGTTCTCTGCCACCTGCGAAGGCAGGGAGCTGTGGGATACCCCCGCCGCCGTGGGTGACAGAGGGGACCCCCAGAGGCAGGTGGGACCCCTACAGCTTGGAGCTGCCAGTGGAGGGGGACCCTGGAGCTCCCAGCCTGCCCACAGCTGCCAAGGTGCCTCATTTTGTCATGGATATTTTTAGTAAAAGTCAGAGACAGGTCACAGGCGTCCATGAATTTTTTATTATTGACCATGACCTGTCCATGACTTTTACTAAAAATATCCGTGACAAAATCTTAGCCTTAAACATGAGTCATGACTGTATTACCTTGTTTACTAGTCTTTCATCTCCCCTGTATTTAATCACAGCTATTTTCCTTGACAATACTTCTAAAGTAAAAATAAATAAAATAAAAAAAAAATCTAAAAATCAGGTGTGCATGTTGATTTTTGAGCACATTCCACGAAAGCTGCCAAGGGTAGAGCTCAAACGTATAGTACTTCATTGTAGCTCAGTTTCAGTAGCCACAGTATGTTATCGTGTACATTTCGCTCTCTTAGTCAGTCTGTTTACTCCATGTTGGAGTAACAAATTCTGTCCTCAGTATCTTTTCACTATTACTTCCTCAAAGGGGGCCATGGTTGCTGATCAATAGCTAAAATAAATTCAAAGGGATGATACCAATTTGGGGGGAACAGAGCCATAGTTTTAGCTCCAGGTGTGTATAAAAAAAGTTATAAGAACCATGTTTTATAAACACATTTTTTTAGGTGGAGCTGTATCTCGAAAACCCCTCTCTCAAATGACCTCATAATTGTACCACTAACCCTGTGCTCCTTGCACCCCTATGATTTACGGCAAACTGCAAGACAAACCGAACCAGCATGTAGATTTTAAAGTACTTAATATAGTCATCTTTTAAACAGTAAGCCACTCTCCACTTTAACTGTAGGAAAGCTGCCACTCCACTATAATGATTAGGCCAAATGGCCACATCCAAAATTGTTAAATGCCATCAAATAAGAGGTGTGACAACTTCTTGGCTCGTAGGGCATAAGCATCTGCCTCAGAAATTTGTGAGGAGACTACCTGGTCATCTCACACCTTCATCTGGCATTAACAATTGTATCAGTCTTTGCTGACATTTGTTGATTGCTGTGTGCACCAACCACCGCTGTAAGGTACGTCGGCCTCCTTTAGCCCATTGGTGGCTAAATCTGCAGTTTATAATTTCTGTTCCTGGATAGGATTGGGTAAAAGAGATGATAGAACAAGGGGAAATACCCTGTTCAATATCCCAAATCAGTAAGAGAATATGAATTGATTTAAATCATTGATTTAAATGGGAGTTTGGGGAAAGTTAGGAATGCTGTAAGGGCTGTTGTGTGTGCTAGTTTTCTAGTCCCTGGGTATTTAGAGAAACACATATTCACTCAATTTTGTAACCATTTTCTAACATTAGCTTTAGTTTGTAGTGAGGCACAATTATAAAACTCTTGGATAAATGGATTAAAATTAAATGTTGCAAAGATGATGGGGAAACGAAATGAAAGTTTGTTTTGAGAATTTGGTTTTACATGTAAAAAAACTCAGTCTTTTTATTTAGATAATTTATGTTATTTATTTGGAGCTAGCATGAGTACACAAGGGGAAGGTAAGGGGAAATATGACTTTGCTTTCTTTCTCTCTCTTTCACATCCTGCATGGGTGGGGAGAAGACAAGTAGCCTAAATGTGGTGGGGAGTAGGTGAAACCATAGCCCTACCCACTGCAAAAGCTCACAGAGCTGGCTAGGTGCAGAGAGCGGTGAGAAAACTGTACCATCCAAGAGGAAGGGCAGTGATTGCATACCTCTAGTGTTCTTTGAAGTGCTGGGATTGTGCCTCCTGAAGCAGTTTCTCCTGGAGCTTCTTTAGAGTCGGTGTAGCTCCTACATCACTCCTCTACTCAGACCTGTGAATAAATTCCACAATCTAGCACTTGATATTTCAGAAACACTGATGCCTGTCACAGATTTTTGGTTTTGTTTTTTAATTGCTGGAGTAGTAGAAGCTTGAGATACACTTTACTTCTATAGTTTTTGCCAGTTGTTGTACAATGCCTAGCATTTGTATTTGTTCCACTGAAAAGGCTAAGTAAAGGAACTGATGGCTCCGATAATATAAAAAGCAGATTATTACACTATATCACATTATATTATTACCATACCGTGTGTTCGGAGGGTGCGAAGGAATCCTGCTTCTCGCTCTATGGGTGTGGAAGACCCTGAACACAGTGGAACTAGTGTGATACTTCTGCTTAGTTGGTAGACAGGAAACCCACACAGAAACTTTGTAACCCACTGCATTAAAGGCTCTCCGGGCTGAGGAAGGTACAGAGCTAATGGATCCATAGAGTAATGGATTTGTTGGTCAGAGTGCTGAACATAGGGGAGAGGATCAGCATAGTCTTGAGGAGAAACCTCAATCCTGTGCAACTCCCCAGGCACAACCTGGTTACTTTGGCTGTGGGATGGACATAGGATGGGGCATAAGGGATATTAGCACATCATAATCAGGAAGACTCTAATATTGAACTTTACTAGAATGATAATTAAATAGTGCTCTCATATAATTAGGAAATACTCCCTGTCCTTGCAGGTTCCTGTGGGAGATAATGGAGTGACAGTTGAGCTGCTTCCTGAAGATGATATATAATGGTGTTCAGCATAGCAGAGGGCTATTGCTAAAATATTGTGTTTAAAAATTCTTAGAAATGTTTAACATTTAATAGACTAAATCTACAGAAATTAGAAATGCAAAGTACTTATTTTTCTTTAATTGGTTGTAATATAAATAATAATGTCTTTATGTCACTGTAGAAGGTCCGTGCCGGGGCTCGACCCTCCTGGGCAGGAGGGGAGCCACGCCGACTCACTACCGGCGAGGCAGTGGTAGAGTTCAGGCCTCAGGCCCTCAGGCAGGGGCTGAGCAAACAAGCAGTTAGTTCAGGGCTCAGGCCCTCAGGCAGGGGCTGAGCAAACAAACAGTTAGTTCAGGGCTCAGGCCCTCAAGCAGGGGCTGAGCAAATAAACAGTTAGTTTAGGACTGAGGCCCTTTGGTGCAGGGGCTGAGCAACAATATAACAGTTCAGGGCTCAGGCCCTTTGGTGCAGGGGCTGAGCAAACAAACAGGGAGCTCAGGCCCTTTGGTGCAGGGGCTGAGCAACAAACAGTTAGGGGGCTCAGGCCCTTTGGTGCAGGGGCTGAGCAACAAACAGTTCAGGCTAGGCCCAAGGCCCTGTACCTGGGCGTTGGGTGAGGGGGAAGCCTGCCACTCGTGAGCGGGGTGGCAGGGGGGGACGCAGGCCCACCCACTCCACTGCGTCCCAGCCCGGGGTCCTAGCAGCAGCTACTGCCACTGCGAGTCAGTGGGGTATCCTGACCGAAACACACTGACATTGGCTCGTACGCGTCTGCAGCCTGACCAGGGTCGGCTACCCCCGGGCTACTTCCAGGTTCCCCCTCAGGGCCTACCTCGTCCGTGGCACCGGGTCCAGTCCAGTCCACGAGCATGGGTTCCTCTCGGCCAGGGCTTGGCGGCAGGTCCGGCAGTTCCTCAGGGAAATCTGGCCAATTGCACTTGGGCGGCTCCTCCGGATAACAGCAGGGCCGGAGGGGCTCTGGCGGCGTCTCGCCTTCGGGGTTGGTGTGGGGGAGTTCCAACGGCTCCTCCCAACGACGGGAGCGGACGGGCTCCGGTGATTCCTCCTCGTAGTGGGCTCGGGGTAACTCCGTCCAGTTAGGGCCATGGCCTCGGGCCTCGGAGGTCTCCCGGCCGCGAGCTCCCCGCCGCACGTCTGCTCCCTGTGGTGGCTGGGGCCGCACTGAGCTCTGGCGGCCGGCTTTTATACTTCCTGTCCCGCCCCTTGACTTCCGGGGGGGCGGGAACAGGCGGCGGAGGCTCCGCCCACCTGGGTGTCTGTAAGGGCACTCCCTCTGCTGGGCAGGAGGGGAGCCACACCGACTCACTACAGTCACAAATTAAATTTGATATAAAAAGAAAACAGTATAAACATTCCTATGGCTTCAGAGCTCAATTTAGAGCCCCTGGAAAGGCAGTCTGATTGGTCAGTTTTTGGAGAGCATGTTGTAATAATTGTCCTTTTCGCTATATATTGCTCACATGGATTTCAGGTCATTTTTGTTGTTTTCTACCTTTTCATGAGAGCCTTTGTAAACAATATTTTTCTCTGTTTTACAGACAGTATGAAACAGTAGTTCCACTTGAAGATTCTGTTGTGACTGAAGTCACAGCAACGCTCCAGGAATGGGCTATCCTGTGGAAACAGCTGTATGTGGTAGGTACAGTGAGAACACTGTTTTTTATTCCACCATATGTAGAAACAAGTGTTGTGTTGCACACCATTAACTCCATCTACGAAATGATTGTTGTACATGTGGCATCTTGGGAACCTGTGGAATAATATTAGCAAATTATTCTGGGAGTGACTTTTAGAGGTAGTGAGAATCTGCGGCTGCTATTGACTACATCTGAAATTGTGGATGCTCTCAACTCTTCTGATGTCTAAAATTTCCATTACCAAAAACTGATGGTGATTTTTATTGATTAATCATTCAACATTTTAAGGATTCTTATGGTATCTGTGTGTGAGTAGCTCTGTTTAATAACAAACACATGAACTTCAAGGACTACCTTTAATAACTTTTCCATAAATGACTCTGAAGGATTATTCAACACAGTTCGTAAATTTAAATATTTCCTATAGCATAGCATCAGCTTTTTCAACACTTATCTAATTGGTGCTCGAAAACAGAGAGAGCCCTAGCAAAATAAATTCTGAGTTAGATCATTGTCTCTCGTCAGAAATAAAAATGTGTTAAATAAATTAAGAAGAGGCTTGTTGAGATGATCTTCTTTTTAAATTAACTTTCTTGGTAACGTTCTTGTTTTCATTTGATGCTACATTTCATTCCAGTTTTCTGGCCACACAACATTTTGAGAAATGGCTGGTCTGATCCCATGGTCAAAGGGAACAGAAAGCAAGAAAGGCAGCTTGCATATTTGAACATTTCTTTTCATTTTCTTTTATGGTCTGTTTATCTATGATTACTGTATCTGCTGTATTAGGGCCAGAGATTCCAGGTGAGCCATGCATGAAACTTCCCTTGACTTAAAAGGAATTTCTCCATGTGTTGCTGGTGTGGCTTTGCTTCTCTATTACGCCTGAATACTAGTAGTCTATTTGCCATCTACAGTACATAGTGTTACTCCTGGGGGAATTCTGCATCACTGCGCGTGCACAGAATTTATGTCCCCCGCAGATTTCTTTGATTCCCTGCAGAAAAATGACTTTCTGACAGGGAAGCAAAGGGAAGCCACAGGAGCGGTCATGCGACCCTCCCCAGCAGTATGTTACGGGTGCACAGGGCAGCCAGCAGAGAGGCAAATCACTGTGGGAGTGGGGAAGACCTGGCTGATGGCTCCTACCCTGCGTTGGGCTCAGCTGCTAGTCCCAGCTGGGCTGGGGAGGATGGGACTTACCCTTACCCTGCATGGCATCCGGGGCCAGGTCAGACCTACCCCTAGATTTTTCCCCTAACTGCAGGAAGCTCTGCAAACTTCCACTTCCCGCACCAGTGGCCTGTGCTCCCCAGTGTCATGCTGGAGCCTTCACTTTTATTTGACAATACTTAAAGACGATAAAGTTATTGCGGAGAAACTAAATGAATTCTTTGCTTCAGTCTTCACGGCTGAGGATGTTAGGGAGATTCCCAAACCTGAGCCATCCTTTGTAGGTGACAAATCTGAGGAATTGTCACAGATTGAAGTGTCATTAGAGGAGTTTTTGGAATTAATTGATAAACTTAACATTAACAAGTCACCGGGACCAGATGGCATTCACCCAAGAGTTCTGAAAGAACTCAAATGTGAAATTGCGGAACTATTAACTAAGGTTTGTAACCTGTCCTTTAAATCAGCTTCTGTACCCAATGACTGGAAGATAGCTAATGTAACGCCAATATTTAAAAAGGGCTCTAGAGGTGATCCTGGCAATTACAGACCGGTGAGTCTAACGTCAGTACCAGGCAAATTAGTTGAAACAATAGTAAAGAATAAAATTGTGAGGCACAGAGAAGAACATAAATTGTTGGGCAAAAGTCAACATGGAATACCATGACCCCCCTGGAACTACCTTTTGAGTCAGGACCCCCAATTTGAGAAATGCTGGTGTCCCTGGTGAAATCTGTATAATATAGGGTAAAAGCAGACAAAAGACCAGATTTCATGGTCCGTGACGCATTTTTCGTGGCCGTGAATTTGTTAGGGCCCTACTCATGAGTCAGGGTCTGTGCTGCATTATTAATACCTGTGTTGAAGCATGTGCTGTGGTGTCTTCACTGATGTTTTTACTTGTGCCAGCTAGATTCAGTCTACATCAGACAGGCTAGCCCGCAGACATACCCCAAGTATGAGGAAAAAACTGTTGTGTATCAAGTACCTGTGTGTGATAACTATTAGCAAATTATTTCTTGATAATAGTGATCACGGTACTTAGAGACATGCAAATCAAAATATGTAGTATCTCTCAGACTCTCTGAATAGGCTCAGCATTTTTATTAGTGTTCTTTACACAGATTTTGATTTGAAAGGCCAAGTGCATATTAATTTAAGAAGTCCTCAAACAATTAGGATGCATTGTAAGATTTGGATCTGTCTTCTGATTTGTGAGTTAGACAATAGGAATAAAGATGTGACCTTCCATCCATGTAAAATTATCTCAGTCAAAGTTGCTTGCCTTCAAATGTGTTGATTCATTTTTTATATATATATATTCTGGAAAAAATATTATTTTGGTGAAATGCAGAAATATGTAAATACTCTTATATTTTGAGTTAATTATGTGGTCGGTGAAAAAAAACTTCATCTTCATAAAAAAGCTAAGTGGCTGCTCTGTTTAAATAACTCATAATGCATATTATTTCTGTACCTTTTCATTTTCTTTGGGAAAAAGACTGTTTTCTTGAATCAACACCAGGCTGAAATGTTTGAAATACTGTGAGATAAATTTTCTTTCTAGATATAGTATTTTTGCTATTGTGAGAAGCAGCAATGGATATTGGGATTTAAGAGAACTCACTCTTGCTTCTTTAAAAAAACATGCCATTCTAACAATAGTGTTTGAAGAACATAATTTAATGTGCTATGGCTTCTCATAGAAATATCATGTCCCTTCACAAAACATTTCCCTGATATATTCTTCGTAGAATTCTATAAGCCTTGGCTGTGAATCCTGAAGAGTACTTAGTGCAGTAACGTGCTTCCTTTCATAAAGCAGCCCCCACCTGTGTCTATTTGAACTCATATCTTCTAAGCGCAACCCTATTAACTTGCTAGGGAGCCCATATGTCTAGCCACCTTGCTGACAACAGAAGAATTTTAACACCTAGAGGGACACTTATAACATCTATGGAAGCAGTTATTAAACTCTCTCCATCAAAATATATGGAGTCAGGGAATTTTTCTACTTGTTTTCATAAAATCTTAACTGTTCTCTTCTTTCCCTGTGCCTCTTCCCCACACACAATGTTACCCCTATGTAGTCCACTGTGGGGAGTGGCTCTGTGACGTTGCACTCCATATTTTTATAAAAATATGTCTATAAGTGTGGATATGATGTAACTGGAATATGCTTCATGCAAAAGGTCTCTTGTAAGGTATCATTACAAAGCTTATAATCTACTGAGTGTGGTCACCCTATTTGTATGAATGTATCATTCTTGTATCTGAAGCTAGGAATATGAAATATAACTCTGAGGTCCTATTGTAATTTTGCAAAGTGTGGGCCATTAATAGTGGTTTGGAATCTTGATGGCTCCCATTAACCAGGACAATTGGTTATAAATGGCTCTGTTTACTTGTAAGACTTACTGTATAGGTGTGTGCCAGCGAGTGGGTAATGAAGTCTCACAGGACATGTAATCATGTCATCTGAACTGGAATCCATCTTTAACCTGGTGCTTTTCCATTTAGATGGAAGGGTGGGAACCCAGAGAGAGAGCCAAACCTATTAAAGGGGGTGGAACAGAACAAAGGGGGTCACCGTCATGTTGAATCCCCTGCTTTTCACCTAAGATGCCTGCTGGAACTAACAAGGTCTGTACCAGGGGAAAGGATTGGGCCCAGAGTAGGAAGGAGTCTAGTCTGTGAAAGAAGCTTATTGGAACATCTCTGAGGGTGAGATTTACCTGTATTCAGTTTCTTAATTAGGCTTAGACTTGCGTGTTTTTGCTTTATTTTACTTGGTGACTTCCTTTGTTCTGTCTGTTATTACTTGGAACCACTTAAATCCTACTTTTTATTCTTAATGAAATCACTTGTTTATTATTGATCCCAGAGTAAGTGATTAATACCTGGGGGAGCAAACAGCAGTGCATATCTCTCTATCAGTGTTATAGAGGGCAGACAATTTGATTTTACACTGTATAAGCTTTATACAGAGTAAAACGGATTTATTTGGGGTTTGGATCTCATTGGGAGCTGGGTTTCTGGATGCTGGAGACAGGAGTACCTGCTGAGTGGTTTTCAGTTAAAGCTTTGGGGACGTGGTTCAGACCCTGGGTCTGTGTTGCAGCAGGCTTGCGTGTCTGGCTCAACAAGACAGGGTTCTGGAGTCCTAAGCTGACAGGGAAAACGGGCTCAGAGGTAGTTTCAGCACATCAGGTGACAGTCCCAAGGGGGTCTCCTTCCCCTCCGAGTCTGTGGGCGGCCAATCCTACATCTCCAGGGATCGTCTGGGGAATCAGTGGGGTGACGGGGGATGTGAGCTCAGGCTGTGATCAGAGCCAAACAACAAACCCAGTTACGGAGCCCCAGCCCTGGATCGGGGCGGGGCAATAAAAAGTCTCTGGCTCAGGCCTGTACTCAGGCTGGGCAGCAAACAGTCAGTTAGCACATTCCCTTGATCAGGGCAGAGCACTAGAGAGTCTGAGGGCTCAGGCCAGCACGCAGGCTGAGCAGCAAACAGTTGGGCCTCCTAGCTCTGGCAAGTGCAGGCTTCTTGCCTGAGAGAGGGGGATACTGCCACCCATGGATTGGGGTGGCGGGGGGAGGGGAGGCACGCACGTCCCCCCACTCCACTGTGTCCCGGCCCAGTCCCCTAACATTAATAGAGCGGTCTGCCACTGGATCAGCGGGGCCACTTCCCAACTCCCCTTCAGGGTGTACTTGGCTCTGTAGAGGGTCATCTTGGTTGTTGGGGAAGAAGGCCTCTGGCCGTGCTTGCAGCTCCTCCGTGCTCAGGTCTGTAAATGGCTCTGGCGGTCCTGGCCAGTCCTTGGCTCCTTTGGGGTCTGCAGCAGCCTCCCAGCTCAGGAGCTCACAGGAGGCGTCTGGCTCTTCCGGTGGCTGCCTCCCAACTGAGTTCTCCGGCTTGCCTTTTTTACTTCCAGTCCTGCCCACTGACTTCTGGCAGGAGGGTTAAGCGTGGCGTGGCTCCGCCCACCAGGGTTCAATGAGGCGTTCCTCCCCCCTCCGGGTCTGTGGGCGGCCAATCTGCTCCACTACACCGTTATAGTGAAACAATCCTGCAATGAAGTCTTGGCGGCCGAGTAAAAATTTTCAAATACTTTGTTTAAAAGAGTAAATGGATTAGTAACATTTCCCCTACATGTAGTTTGTTTTTTATTTTGGATTTTCAACGTTTTTTTTTTTTTTAAATAGAATATTTTTAATTCATCTTGAAAGGAATTAAATATAAGACAAGTGAAATGAATACATTTGCATTAGAAAGATGAACTGCTAAAGGTCCTAATCTGTTAAATAGATTTTCCTTGTATAAAATGAAACCATATTTTCTTCTTTGAGTGCTGGTCCCTATGTGGCTGTGCTCCATGCACTTGGAGTCAGAGAATTTTTTGCAAACCGTGTCTGGTCCGTGCATGCACCCTTGCTTTCCTCATGTTTCCAACCAAAGGCATGAAGTGCAGAGTGGACCAACCCCCTCTCCAGTTCCTTCTTACCGCTGCATGGCCTGGGTGTCCATATGTCCAGTGTCCAGGGCTTTCCTTCAATTACTCCTATATATAAATATTTTTAAGATTGCCTCAGTGTATTGTATGTAGTTCTTTATAATGAGTAAATTTGTAATAGTTTTTATAGCCTTTAAGCAGAGTTTTTTCTAGTTAGATAGATTCCCTGCCTTGGGGACTGCCCACCTCCCCTATTACGGGTATTGGACTGTGCCCAGAACTCCGGGCTTCAGAAATTGTGTGTCTTGCTCCCGTTCCTTCTTGGTCAGTGATGATCACCAGCACTGTTTATACTGTTTCAGGAAGGCACAGATCGTGGCTAGGTGAAATATCTGCCACATTTCCCCCTAGCCAGACCTGTGAGATGAGGGAACTCTGGCTTAGAAAACACCTCATGGAGAAGGCCATGAAGCCTCAATCAGACCCAGGCCAAGAACACCTTCCCCCTCCCCCCCCCCCCAGGTATGTTGGCCTGAACTAATACGGAGCATGCCTCCTGCCACAAGGTCCAACTCTGTTTCAGGGGAATCCATATCTATGGATCCCTCCCCCCTATTGGGCAAGCGTATTCTGCCTTTCCAAGCATAAAAGCAGGTCTCTCCCTAACTCTGCTTTGAAGATGTCTGATATGGACGTACTAAGTCCCAGGGTCATGACTTTAAATTCATAAGACCAAGGCTCACCAGTAGCGGATCCCCATACCAGCCACGTCCACTCCACTGGTACGGTCCAAGTCAAAAAGCCAGGATCCATGAGTTCTGGCATGATCAGAGCTTCTACCACTGATAGTATTGTCCTGTCTTAACACTCCAGCCTCATGAAGCCTCCCTCCTCCAACCCATTTGACATGAGTGGATTGGACCCCTCACACTCCAGGGATATCAGAGACTTATGCTACACTGAAGCTTCAGTTTCCACCATAATCAGGTCCTTCTCTCACTAGGGAGATTGTGGCTCCACCAGGGGATGCTACCTTTGACAGACGCCTATCCCCTCTTCTATCTGCCAGCTGTGCCTTTTCTCTGTTAGAACTGTTGGTACCACCATTGGATCCTGACCCTTTCTTCTCTTCCTTGGGAGAAAGGAGCAATTTTCTTCTCCTCTGAGACGTGTTAGTCCAGATAGGAGATCCAGAGCCTGCTGGTACCAACCTCCATCTCAACATTTATCACTTAGGGGATTCCCTCCTGAACCATCATACAGGCTATAATGGGAAACAGGGTTCTGTATGCAAGATGTATAGAATCCATGCATTCTCCTAGAGAATCACTCTACCATTCCCTTCTGAAGGAACTGTCAGAGCCTCCTCCTGACCCTACAGAAGAGGAAGAATACGAACTGGTTCTGTCAGTACAGAAAAGATTGTCTTCATTTCCCAAAGAAGCAGTCACCGTGGCATCTCAGTCCCCTCCAGATGACCATAAACAGTTTCTGGATTTATTGTGAAAGGTTGCAAAGGGACTCCAGATCTCCCTAGAGGAGGTCCAGGACCCACAGCACAAACTCCAGGATATTCTACAAACCACTAGATCCAGTCAAATACACTTCCAGTTAATGAAGCTATTCTGGAACCTCCTAGCACAGTCTGGCATACACCAGCCTCAGGTCCCCCTATTCCCAAGAGGACAGAGAAATGCTGTTTCGTTCCAGCTAAGGGAGCAGAATTTCTCTTTACCTACTCTGCATCAAACTTTCTGGTCATCCAGGCTGCCAGAGAGAGACATCTCAAATCCACTCCTCCTTCTTTGAGGAGTGTTCCTGTTGGTGCTCCACTTTAGGTGTCTTGGCGCCCTGCACTTATAATCAGAGATTTGTAGTAGCAGTGCCCCGGTTGGCAGCACACACATAGCCGCTCGGAGCAGCACGAGATGGCAGCTACCTAGCATGCGCAGCCAATTGGCCCCCAGTTCCTTCTGTACTGCCCTTGGTATGAGTCGGAGCGACAGCAGTGCCCCTTCAACTTTGTAGAAAGATTATATTCCTTCCTTTTTCTTTTATCCCCTCCATTCTAGTTAACTTCAGTTACCATTGCTTTTAATTTCTTCCATTTTTTTTTTAAAAAAACAAACATTTTAGGGTAGTTTTTCCCCTCCCGCCTCCGGTGGGCCTCTGCCAACAATGACTGCTTAAACACAGGCTGCCCGTGTTTTTCTCCAGAGCTGGATCTTCCTCAGGCATGCCTGGTTCCCCTGGATTTAAACGCTGCCTGACCTGCAGGATATTGATACCTGTTTCAGATGGCCACGCTCAGTGTGTCCGCTGTCTTGGGGAGACCCATATTCCTCAAAAGTGTCCTCACTGTAAAAAATTGACTGCCAGGACACTAACGGCCAGGGACCTGCAACTTAAATTACTCATGATGGAGAAATCCCTAAGGCCAGCCTCCGACCCAGAGTCCAGGACGCATCCTGGCCAACAGTTGCCAGCAGCAGCCTCAGACAAGGACTACACTACCAAGACCACTTCTAAGGACCCTATCCCATAAAAGGCGACCAAACACCGATCTCAGTCATCACCACAGCAAGATCCGCTTAAAAAGAAACGGACTCCTGGGGAAAACCTTCCCTGGTACTGACGGCACCGAGAGCCTCAGATCGAGAGGCACCAGAAACATCCGATACCGAGACTTCCCGATGAGCCAAGCACCCAGTATGGGCAGGCTCTCAGTCAGGTGCATGATCTAAAGCCAAGCTCCCTATCTCGGCACCAACCATGCCAAAGAACGTCCCGGCACCGACTGCTGTAATGGCACCACATGCTGCACATATACAGCTCAGCAAGACCTCGGCACTGACAGTTCTGACCCTCTCCTCTCAGACTGCGTTGCCATCCCCGGCACCAAGTGTGCCGGTACCGCAACTTTTCACTAGACAGGTGGACTTGGACATTTCTTCTACGCCAGGGACTCCCATGGTCTTCTGCGCCACCTCTCTCCAGTGATGATGATGAGGAGGAGGAGGAGGATGACCCAGGACTGTACACCCCTGGCCACTCCTCTCCTAAAGCTGGACCCTCACATCACCAGCCACTGGTAGACACGCGAACTTGGCAGCCCCAATCCTGGCTGCCACCTCCTATGGCCCTCCCACCCAACTGGCCATATTGGGACCCATGGGCCATGTATAGGCCCCAGAACATTAGTCCGCCTAAATCACCGGTCTCCAGAACACCCTGCCCTCCCTCACCAGCGGACCCAGCACCTTCAGAGGCCCAGGATGAGGAGACTGAAGAGTAGTAGGACGCACCTGAAGGAGACACCTTGCCACCTACGCATATCTCATCTTTGTCTCCAGATGAAAGGATCATGCCACCACCCCCCACATCGGGGGAAGACTTCAAGTCCTTTCAGGACCTTTTCAAGAGGGTGGCGGACTCCCTGGACATCTCCTTGTCTGAGCTCCCTGAGACCCAACATAAGCTCACTGATATTCTCCAAGCATCCCCATCGACAAAAATAGCACTACTGATTAACGCCATAATGGAGGCTGCCAAAATCATCTGGCAGACACCAGCCATGGCCCTTCCTTCCTGGAAAAGGTTGGACAAAAAATATTACATGCCGGCAAAAGGGGCTGAATTTCTCTTTACCCACCCTACTCCTAATTCACTGGTTGTGGAGGCAGTAAATCAGAGGGGCAAACAGCAACAGTCCAGACAAGGACTGGAAGAGGCTAAACCTCTTTGGGCGCAAAGCCTATTCTTCCGCCACTTTGCAATTCCGCATCGCAAATTACTCTGCACTGCTCGCAAAATATACACACAACCTTTTTTCTACAAGGTCATCCTTTACTGAACACCTTCCAGAGGACAGGAGAGAAGCGTATAAGTCCAACATTTCTGAAGGCGCTCTCATTTCAAGCCCGGCCCTCCAAGCCTCCCTCGATTCCACGGACACAGCAGCCTGCTCCATCATGACCTCCGTGGTCACGTGTCTGGCATCCTGGCTCCACCTATCGTGATTCCTGAGGGAGGTGCAGGCTACAGTTGAAGACCTACCTTTTGAGGGTCAGAAACTGTTTGCAGAAGCCACTGATGATTCCTTGCATACTCTAAAGCAGTGGTTCTCAAAGCCGGTCCGCTGCTTGTTCAGGGAAAGCCCCTGGCAGGCCGGGCCACTTTGTTTACCTGCCGCGTCCGCAGGTTCAGCCGACCGCGGCTCCCACTGGCTGCGGTTTGCCGCTCCAGGCCAATGGGGGCTGCAGGAAGGGCGGCCAGCACATCCCTCGGCCCGCACTGCTTCCCGCAGCCCCCATTGGCCTGGAGCGGTGAATCGTGGCCAGTGGGAGCTGCGATCGGCTGAACCTGCGGACACGGCAGGTAAACAAACTGGCCCGGCCTGCCAGGGGCTTTCCCTGAACTGCTTTGATAACCACTGCTCTAAGGGACTCCCAGACCACCTTAAAGACTCTCGGCATCTATGTCCCTGGAAACAAGAAAAGCAGGGCAGGTTTTACAACCAAAAATTTCGGGCTGCACCATACTCCCAGTCCCAAAGACACTATACCCAATGCCACAAACAGAGGCAGATGGGACAAAGGCAGAATCAAGACCAGCCTTCCATGTCACAGTCTTCCACCTCCAGGCAATCATTGTGAAGGTCTGGTTGAAGGCCCGAGACCTCTATACTTCCAGATCTCAAACCCACTTTAACACCATTCGGGGACCGCCTGTCACCATATTACCTAGTCCTGAACAAGATTACTACAGACAGATGGGTCCTGGAAATTATCCAGCAGCGTTTCTCCTTCCCATTTATTTCTATCCCACCTACCCACTCCCCTTCCCCATCCCTCTTCAGGGACCCCTCTCACGAGCCCCTATTACAACAAGAAATAAACCACCTCTTGCAATTAGGGGCCATGGAACCAGTACCACCTCAACACGGGGAATGAGGATTTTATTCCCCTTATTTCCTCACTCAGAAAAAGAACAGTGGATGGAGACCCATCCTGGATTTACGCAAACTCAACAAGTTTATGAAAACACAGCAATTCAAAATGGTGACCCTTTCAATGATAATTCTGGCATTAGTGAAAGGAGATTGGCTTTCGTCCCTCGACCTACAAGACACTTTCATGTCACCATTCACCCAGTGCACAGAAGATTCTTACACTTCACCCTAGGACATCAACATTACCAATACAAAGTGTTACCCTTTGGACTGTCCACCGCCCCAAGGGTCTTTTCCAAGATCTTCACTATCGCTGCAACTCACCTTCACAGACTAGGGGCCATGATTTTTCCATACCTAGACGACTGCCTATTAAGAGCACCAATTCAGTGGGCAGCACTAGCGGCCACACAGATCACAATGGCCCTCTTTACGAACCTCAGACTCCAAATAAATCTTCGGAAGTCCATTTTGGTCCCTGTCCAACAATTGGAATTTATAGGGGCCTATCTCAACTGCCTCACAGCAACAGCGAGGTTACCTCAACAACACTTCCTCAACTTAACCACTCTGATTACTACAGTCACGCTAAGCCCACAAACGTCCGCCAGGACACGCCTACAACTTTTGGGGCACACGGCCACTATGACTTTCGTTGTCAAATATGCCAGACTACATATGAGATGCCTACAAGCCTGGCTTCGCACTTGCTATATATCACACAAGCACTCCCTCAACAGGAGGCTCACCATGCCCCGCAAGGTAAAGGATTCCCTTGAGTGGTGGACACACCCACAAAACGTCTGCTCAGGTGTCCCATTCCAACAGAAAGCTCCTACAATAACAATCACCATGGATGCCTCCCTCATGGGATGGGGAGCTCACCTGGGCAACAACACGATCCAGGGTTGTTGGTCAGCAGCGGAAGCTGACTTGCATATAAACATACTAGAACTAAGAGCAGTCAGAAATGCATGCAAGCATTTCCTTCCTCTAATCCACAACACTACTATCAAAGTCCTTACAGACAACACAGCATGCATGTTCTACATAAACTGCCAAGGGGGAGCCCAATCATACACTCTGTACATGGAGGCAATACGCCTCTGGAATTGGTATATCTCCCACAATGTAGACATCTCGGCATCCTAGCTGCCGGGACACCAGAACACCACAGCAGACCAAGTGAGCAGAGACTTCTCACAAACCCACGAGTGGGAGATGGACTTTGCAACCCTCACCACCATCTTCAACCTTTGGGGGTTCCCCGCTATAGACCTATTTTCCACAGCTCACAACGCAAAGTGCCCTCAATACTGCTCCCAAGCGGGGCTGGGACGCCACTCCCAGGGCGACACCCTCCTCATGAAATGGGAGGCGCCACTAATGTATGCGTTCCCTCCGATTCCACTTCTGAGTCGGGTTATACACAAGATCGGGCAAGACAAGTCCAGGGTCATTCTCATTGTGTCTACATGGCCAAGACAAACATGGTTCCCACATCTTCAACAGATGGCAGTGAAACCACCTCAAACCCTCCCTTTAATATGTCACCTCCTCATGACTCAGGACTCAGGACACGTCAGTCACCCCAACCTAGCTCTTCTCCATCTCAAGGCCTGGCTTCTCCATGGCTGACAGTTATTGACAAAGACTATTTCGACAAAGTTAAAGACATACTCTTGAACAGCTGCAGACTAAGCACATGGAAAACGTATACACAGAAGTGGACACAATTTCACACCTGGTGCGAGACTAACCATATTTCTCCACAGTGGGCCCTACTGCCCAGAGTCCTCGAATATATACTGGGTCTTAAAAAATGGGGGCTATCTAACAGATCCATCAGAGTACATCTTGCTGCAATTGTCTCGTTCCACGATAACGTGGATGGAGCCACTATCTTAGCTCATCCAACGACTACGTTTTCTAAAAGGCATGATGAATACCTACCCAACACTAAAATACCCTACACCCATGTGGAATCTTAACCTTGTCCTCCATAGTCTCATGAGGAAATCATTTGAACCCTTAGCGACTTGTTTGTTGCTACATCTGTCGATGAAAGTGGCCTTCCTCATCGCCATCACGTTGGTGAGAAGGGTAGGACAGCTAGGTGCCTTAATGGCACTCCCACCTTATACCACATTCTATAAAGACAAAGTGATCTTACAGCCGCACCTCAAATTCATACCCAAAGTAGCCTCACCCTTTCATGTAAATCAACAGATATACTTACCTGTGTTTTTCCTGAAACCACATGCCAACAACAGGGAGGCTTCTCTTCACACGCTTGACGTCCGCAGAGCACTAGCCTTTTACTTAGAAAGAACAAAAACATTTAGAAAATCGTCTTTCTCTCCATAACAGAACGATCGAAGGGTCAGACCATCTCTAAACAGAGACTCTCTAAATGGATCTCGGGCTGTATCCAGTTGTGTTACCAGCAGAACAACCTCCCTGCTCCACTAGGAGTTCGCACACACTCTACTAGAGAGTTATCAACATCAACAGCATTTCTCAATGACATACCCATCCTGGACATTTGCAAAGCAGCTACCTGGGCCTCTGCCCACACTTTCACTAAGCACTACGCTCTCGAGCAACAATCAGCGGGAGTGCTCAGTTTGGACTCTCAGTGCTAGCCACCATCAATAAACCAACTCCGAAGCCCCCCCTCCATTGAGGGGTACTGCTCCATAGTCACCTAAAGTGGAGCATAAACAGAGACAACCATCTCGAAGAATCTCAGTTACTGCACCTCGAAGAAGAGATGGTTACTCACCCTGTGCAGTAACTGAGATTCTTCGAGATGGTTGTCTCTGTGGGTGCTCCACTCTGATCCTCTGGGGTAAAGAAGGAACTGGGAGTCGGTTGGCTGCGCATGCTAGGTAGCCGCTTGGAGTGGTGTGAGATGGCTGCCACGCATGCGCAGTCAACTGGGGCACTGCTACTACAAATCTCCGATTATAAGCGCAGGGCGCCAAGAAACCTAAAGTGGAGCACCCACAGGGACAACCATCTCGAAGAACCTCGGTTACTGCACAGGGTGAGTAATTTTCTCTTTTGACAAGGATGCTAAATGTCTAGACTTGCTAGGAAGAAAGGGTTTCATATCTACTAGCTTTCAGTTTCGTATAGTGAACTATCAAGTGCTGTTGGCTAAGTAAGACAATCTCAAATATTTCAAATTCACAGATTTTTGTAGACTAACTACCACAGCAAGACAGAGCTCTCTTTCAGGCTCTTACTGAAGATGACAAACTGATGGCCAGAAGCACACATCAATCAGTTGTTGATGCAGCAGACGCATCATCTAGGTTGATGGCAGCGGCCATTGTGATGCGCCATGAGTCATGGTTACATGCTTTGGAATTTCCCAGGGAGGTCCAAAACATTGTGGAAGACTTGCCCTTTGATGAAGCTCACTTTTTCAATGAGAAGACGGATGAGTCCTTACATACCTTAAATGACTCCAGGGCCACTCTCTGCTCCCTGGGAACATGTATACCTGCCCCAAAAAGGAAGTGTTACAGGCAGCCTTAAAAATCTAGACTGGCATCTCAACAGTTTTATCACCAGCGATCTTATGAACCTCCTTGTAGGAGACAGAGTACAGAAGTCTTGTTTCCCTGCACCTGCCACGTCTACAGCAGCATCTCAATCCAATCCTCTGTTGAAAAGCTATTTTAATGTGAGTTTGAGAGCTGCAAACCATTTGATACCACCACTACCCAGTTCCTGCAAACACTTCAGCGTTTGTTTACTATTCTGTCTCCACAACTGGAGTATCATAACAATGGGCAAGTGTGTACTAGATATCATCCTTTCTGCCTATGCGATTTAGTTTACTTCCCTACCTCCTTCAAAAAACCCCATCCCTGTCCCTCTTCAGAGATCATTCTCATGGGGGAATACTCAGGCAGAAAGTCAAATCCGTTCTCCAGCAAGAAGCAATAGATCGCATACCTCTTCAACACCAAGGAAAAGGTTTTTACTCTGCCTACTTCATAATCCCCCAAAAGAGGGGAGGTTGGAGGTGTATCCTTGATCTGTGCATTCTCAACCGCTTTATTTGCAAGCTGAGTTTTCACATGGTCCCTCTGGCATCAATAATCCTATCACAGGGAAAAGACATTTGGTTTGCAGCTCTCTATATGAAGGATGCGTACATTCACCTCTCCCACATGCAATTTCTCAGCTTCATGGTGGGCCCTGACCATTTCCAATACAGGGTGCTCCCTTTTGGTCTTACCACTGCCCTCCGAGTCTTGACCAAGATTTGTCTGGTAGTAGCAGCTACAAACAGAACAGCTTCATCATTTTCCTGTCTCAATGGCTTCTAGTTGCTAAGACATGTCAGGAAGTGTATGAGTCAACCTCATCAAAGCTTCAACTACTTGCTTGCCTAGGAGTCAGTGTGAACTTGGAAAAGCCTATCCTCACTCCAATGCAGACTATAGACTTCATAAGACCATCCTGGACTCAGTCACGGTGAGAGCTTATCTCCCAAAGGACAGGTTTCACACCATGAGCAACCTTATAGACTGGGTTATGCATAACCCTCGATCTCCAGTCAGTACTTGTCTTCTGGGGAACATGGACGGCTTCATGTACTTACATTACTCTATTTGCCAGACTCCACCTAAGTTGCCTTCAGGTTCCAGACAGTGTATCCCCCAACCAAACACAGCATGAATACCATGGTAACAATTCCTTCCAGAGTAATGTTTTCTCTGTTGTGACAGAAGGATCCTCATCAGTTACGTGTGGATGTCCCCTTACTATCATCCTTGCCAGATAAAGAGGATCATTAGAGACATCTCTCTTTTAGGCTGGGGAGTCCACATGGACAGCCATATAGTGCAGGGCACATGAACAACCTGAGAAGTCAGGATGCACATCAACCTTCAGGAACTCTGGGCAGTCCAAGACACTTGCAAGGTTTTTCTACAGTTAATCTGGTCCCATGTTGTCCTCATGATGTCCGATGATACAACAACCATCTTTTACATCAACAGCTGGGAGGGGCAAGATCAGTCCCCTGTGTGGAAGCAGTCAACCTGTGCAATTTGCGTATCAGGAATTGAATCACCCTTATCTTATTTTCCAGGAACTCAGAATGTGTTGGCAGGCATTTTGCCATCAATTACATCAATTGCCATGCAATCTTGAGAATTGCAAGATTCAGTAGTAAACAGCATCTTTGCTCAATGGGGGACTCCCAAATGAATAAGAAATGCAACATATACTGTTCCAGAGGAGCTCTTGGACTACACTTTCAGGTGATGCTCTCCTCCTCCCTTCATCAGACCATCTGAGCTATGCCTTTCTCCCCTGACCACTCCTACTAGTGTTTTACAGAAAATTCGTCAGGACAGGGCATGAGTCATCCTAATTTTCCCCCAAATGGCCCAACAGTTGGGGTTCCCAAATCTCCTGTGACTTTCATCTTGTCCTCCGATCAGCATCCAGACTTTTCCAGATTTCTTGGTCCAGGAGAAGGGCAGGATCAAGCATCCTAGCCACGAAGCATTTCATCCGATGGCTTGGTTTTTAGATGGATATTAATACTAGAACATTCCTGCTCTTAAGCCATACAGATTGTCCTTAATTATAGCAGAAAAGACTGCACTAGGAAATGCTATTCAGCCAAATGGAAGCGTTTTTCCATATGGGCGTAGCAGAAATACATATCTCCTGAATGTGCAAATAATCCAAAGTGAGGGGAATATCTTATTTCTCTCAAAACAGTTGGGCTTTCCCTCAGTTTTGTATGAGTCCAACTGGCAACAATCAGTGCATGCTATCCACCATCAGACAGTTATTCAGTTTTCACTCCTCTGTTGACTAACAGATTTTTAAAGGGCCTAATCAGCACTTTCCCACCAGTAAGAAGACCAGCTCCTCTCTAAGACATAAACTTTATACTTTCAGCACTCACTGAACATATTTTTGGACCATTAGCTACAGGTTCCATGTCTCACTTCTCAAAGAAAATAGCATCCCTTGTGGCAATCACCTCTGTCAGAACGGTAGGTGAGCTGGTAGCTTTAATGGTGAATCTGCCATACATTATACTCAATGAGGACAAAGTCTCTTTACAACTACATCCGGAATTCACCCCCGAAGTAGTTTCATAGTTACATGTAAACTAATCAATCCATGTACCTGTGTTTTTTTCAAAACCGCATGCATCTGAGGAGGAGAGACAACTTCATTCCCTTGGCGTAAGATGCGCTCTTGCCTTCTGTCTGCAAAGGACAAAGCCAGTTAGAAAAGTCACCTAGATCGGGGGTCTCAAAATAAAAGTTTTGGTGGTCTCAGAGTGTGGCCACCAACTCTTGCTGGTGGCCGCTCTGACAATTTTTCCTAAAATACTTAATTTTAGGAAAAACAAATAAATATGCACATATACATGTCGAAATCATTGAAATTTATTTATGTAGGTTTTTATTGCAGACTCAATAATAAAAATAATGTACAGTTGTCCCTATTCTTTACTGGACCTAAACAGAATAGAAAAAAATAATGTACTTTGCACGTTCTTGTCTTTTTTGTTGTTTCTTTTTCCTTTTTTGGTTGCTTTTTTTTTAGACTTGGTAGCTAGTAAGTCTGTTTTTGTGAAAAGTGATAGTTGTATGTTTGTTAACACTGCTTTGTGCCCCCACCCCACCCCACCCCCCGTCACTACCCAGGAGGCTATGACTGCGTGAAAAGCCCCTGGTGACCTTATTTGAGAAACGCTGACCTAGATGGTTTCTTTCAATAGCAGAACAAGTCTGAAGTCAAGCTATATCCTCCCAAAGGATCTCTTAATGGATCTTGGGCAGTATCCTGTTATGTTACCAGTTGTTGCATCATCTTCCCCCTCATGGGATGAGGGCTCTTTTTGCAAGAGCACAAACAATTTCAGTAGTATTTCTTCAGGAAGTACCCTTGACATTTGTAGAGCAGCAACACAGAGTTCCATCCACACATTCACAAGACATAATGTTCTAGTGCAGCGGTTCTCAAACTTTAGCAACCCGAGGACCGCCATTTTGATGTAAAAAACCCCCCCGCTCAGCCCCAGGCCCCGCCTCCACTCCACCCCTTCCCCCCAAGGCCCTACCTCCGCTCACTCCAACCCCTCTCCCTCTGTCGCTCACTCTCCCCCACCCTCACTCACTTTCACCAGGCTGGGGCAGGGGGTTGGGGTGTAGGAGGGGGTGAAGACTCTGGGAGGGAGTTTGGGTGCATGAGGGCGTGCAGGGTGCGGGCTCTGGATCTAGTGCAAAAATCCTCTACAGATGCATTCTTTGGGACAGTGGTTCTCCAAATATCTCTACTGTCTTCATCCTCTTACCCTCTTCCTACTTGAGTACTGCTTTTCACTCACTCACAGGGGAAAATACATCAAGACCGGAACTTGAAGAGGAGGAGGAAGCTACTTCCATCTTGGTAACTGGAGGTTCTTCGAGATGAGTGGTCTTTATCTATATTCTACTACTCCCTCCGCCCCCCTTCCCCTCTGCTTCGGGTCTTTACTGGATTCTCAGTAGAGAAGGAACTGGAGAGGTGGTTGGTCTGCTCTGCCTTTTATGCCTTCGGTTGGAAACACGATGAAGGCAGGGGCACGTACACAGACCAGTGGACACTATTTGCAAGAATTCTCTGACTCCAGGCACGTAGAGTGCATGTGTACACTCACAGTGGAGTACAGATAGGGACCACACATCTCGAAGTCTTCTTTAAAGAAACCCCTATTATAGGATTAGGACAGAGAAGAATACATTTTTCTGCATAATACTGTATTCATCAGGCTTCGCCTGTATTCTTTCATTGTTAATAACAATGTATGGAATCAGTGGCTGCTTCATGCAGTCAGAAGCCTGTAGTTGCATAAAATTATCCTTTACTACCTGTTCTTGGGAAAGATGGTCAAAAGAAGTGGATATAATGCACTTCATCGTGGCCTGAATTGTGTGTGTGTGTGTGAGTGAGAGAGAGACATACATTTACTGGATAGAAGGTAATTTAAGTACATATTTCCTGTTGGCTTTAGAGATCATAGAATCATAGACTTTAAAGTCAGAAGGGACCATTATGATCATCTAGTCTGACCTCCTGCACAACGCAGGCTACAGAATCTCACCCACCCACTCCTGTATCAAACCTGTGTCTGAGCCATTGAAGTCCTCAAATCATGGTTTAAAGACTTCAAGATGCAGAGAATCTTCCAGCAAGTGATGCGTGCCCCACCCTGCAGAGGAAGGTGAAAACCCCCCAGGGCCTCTGCCAATCTGCCCTGGAGGAAAATTCCTTCCCAACCCCAAATATGGCGATCAGCTAAACCCTGAGCATGTGGGCAAGACTCACCAGCCAGACACCCAGGAAAGAATTCTCTGTAGTAACTCAGATCCCACCCCATCTAACATCCCATCACAAGCCATTGGGCATATTTACCGCTAATAGTCAAAGACCAATCTCATTATACCATCCCCTCCATAAACTTATCAAGCTTAGGCTTGAAGCCAGATATATCTTTTGCCCCCCTCTACTCCTCTTGGAAGGCTGTTCCAGAATTTCGCTCCTCTGATGGTTAGAAACCTTTCGTCTAATTTCAAGTCTAAACTTCCTGATGGCCAGTTTATATCCATTTGTTCTTGTGTCCACATTGGTACTGAGCTTAAATAATTCCTCCCCCTCCCTGGTATTTGACTATTAAATTTCATCCTATTACTATTACTCCAGTTTACAAGGTCATCCAGATCTTCCTGTATGATATCCCAGTCCTTCTCTGTATTGGCAATACCTCCCAGCATTGTGTCATCCGCAAACTTTATTATCACATTCCCACTTTTTGTGCCAAGGTCAGTAATAAAAAGATTAAATAAGATTGGTCCCAAAACCGATCCCTGAGGAACTCCAGTAGTAACATCCCTACAGCCTGACAGTTCACCTTTCAGTACGACTCGTTGTAGTCTCCCCTTTAACCAGTTCCTTATCCACCTTTCAATTTTCATATTGATCCCCATCTTTGCCAATTTAGCTAATAATTCCCCATGTGGAACCGTATCGAATGCCTTACTGAAATTGAGGTAAATTAGATCCACTGCGTTTCCTTTGTCTAAAAAATCTGTTATCTTCTCAAAGAAGGAGATCAGGTTGGTTTGGCACGATCTACCTTTTGTAAAACCATGTTGTAATTTGTCCCAATTACCATTGACCTCAATGTCCTTAACTATTTTCTCCTTCAAAATTTTTTCCAAGACCTTGCATACTACAGATGTCAAACTAACAAGCCTGTAGTTGCTCGGATCACTTTTTCCCCCTTTCTTAAAGAGAGGAACTATGTTAGCAATTCTCCAGTCATATGGTACAACCCCTGAGTTTATAGATTAATTAAAAATTCTTGCTAATGGGCCTGCAATTTCATGTGCCAGTTCCTTTAATATTCTTGGATGAAGATTATCTGGGGCCCATGATTTAGTCCCATTAAGGTGTTCGAGTTTGGCTTCTACCTCGGATGTGGTAATATCTACCTCCATATCCTCATTCCCATATGTCATCCTACCATTATCCCAAAGCTCCTCATTAGCCTCATTGAAGACTGAGGCAAAGTATTTATTTAGATATTGGGCCATGCCTAGATTATCCTTAACCTCCACTCCATTCTCAGTGTTTAGCTGTCCCACTTCTTTCTTTGTTTTCTTCTTATTTATATGGCTATAGAACCTTTTACTATTGTTTTTCATTCCCTTTGCAAGGTCCAACTCTACATGGCTTTTGGCCTTTCTCACTTTATCCCTACATGTTCTGACCTCAATAAGGTAGCTTTCCTTGCTGATCCCTCCCATCTTCCACTCCTTTTAGGCTTTCTGCTTTTTCTTAATCACCTCTCTGAGATGCTTGCTCATCCAGCTTGGTCTACAACTCCTGCCTATGATTTTCCCCCCCTTTCTTGGGATGCAGGCTTCTGATAGTTTCTGCAACTTTGACTTGAAGTAATTCCAGGCCTCCTCCGCCTTTAGATCCCCATGTTCTTCAGTCCAATCCACTTCCCTAACTAATTTCCTTAATTTTTGAAAGTTAGCCTTTTGAAATCAAAAACCCTAGTCCCAGATCTATTTTTGTTTATCCTTCCATTTAGTTTAAACTGAATTAGCTCATGATCGCTCGAACCAAGGTTGTCCCTTACAACCATTTCTTCTATGAGGTCCTCACTACTCACCAAAACCAAATCTAAAATGGCATCCCCTCTTATTGGTTCAGCAACTACTTGGTGAAGGAATCCATCAGCTATCGTATCTAGGAAAATCTGAGTCCTATTATTATTACTACCACTTGTCCTCCAGTCTATATCTGGGAAGTTAAAATCTCCCATGATCACACAATTCCCATTAGTATTTACTTCATTAAAAACATTTAAAAGGTCTCTATCTATATCCAAATCAGATCCCGGTGGTCTATAGCACACCCCAAGCACTATCCCAGGGGAGGCTCTAGTAGCTTTCTTCCCCAATGTGATTTTTGCCCAGACAGACTCCGTCTTATCCATTCCATCCCTTCTTATTTCTTTACAGTCTACCTCATCATTGATATACATTGCTACTCTACCACCTTTGCCTTTATTTCTGTCTTTCCTAAACAGCACATACCCTTCAATACCTGTACTCCAGTCATGACTACTGTTCCACCATGTTTCTGTTATCCCTATAATATCTGGTTTCAGTTCCTGCACCAGTAACTCTAGTTCCTCCATTTTGTTACCTAGGCTCCTCACATTGGTGTACAAAGATCTTAATTCTTGCTGTTTGGCTTCGCTCACATTCTTTACCGATTAGGCCCAGACATTCTACCACCAGCATCACCTATTAGAATAGTATCTACACTACCCTTCCTCCGTATGTCCATTTCCTACCCACGGCTGTATCCGTTCTTTCTTAGTTTTCTTCCCTCTCAATGTTAAAATCTGGCGTCGAGATTACCTGGACATCTCCCAACCATCTCTCCCAAATTCCTAGTTTAAAGCTCTCTTAATCAGTTGTGCCAGCCTCCATCCTAGAAGTCTATTTCCCTCCCTACTCAGGTGAAGTCCATCCCAAGAGAACAGTCCTCTGTGCATGAATGCCTCCCAGTGGCCATACATCCCAAAGCCCTCCTTATAGCACAACTGCCTGAGCCAGCTGTTGATCGTCATAATCTTGTCACACCTTTGTTGCCCTTCTCTAGGAACAGGCAGAATCCCACTGAAGATCACCTGAGCCTCGATTTCCTTAAGCGTTTTCCCCAGCCTGGCATAGTCTCCCTTGATACGTTCCAGTGAGAATCTAGCCGTATCATTTGTTCCCACATGAAGGACAATCAGTGGATTCTTTCCCGCTCCCGTTAGGATCCTCTTCAGCCTCAGGACCACATCCCTTATCTTAGCACCCGGCAGACAGCACACCCTTCTGTTCTCTGGATCAGCTCTGGTTACAGATCTGTCTATTCTTCTCAGTAAGGAGTCTCCAATCACGTAGACCTGCCTTTTGCTGGTGACGGTGCGATTCTCCAGTCTATCCCCTGTTCCCTCTGGCTGCAAGTCCTCTCGATTCCTATTCACCCTTGCAATCCTCTGCAACCCATCCCGTATCCTCCTGGGGCTCCAGGTGTTGTTATCTCCATTGACTCTTCCCCTCTTCTTATAGGACTAGCTGCTCTTCTCTTCTTCCTTGCCCTCTCACCTTCAGCGACCACCTGCTATGCCCCTTCTTCATTTTCCAACTCCGCAGACCTGTTCCTGAGCTCTATTTCTCCTTCACTAGCCTGTCTTTTCCTCTGCCTGGTTCTCTTAGTCACATGCTTCTACCGTCCACTTTCCTCATCCAGCAGTCTCCCCTCAGAGTTCTTTGGTCCTGCTTCCATCTGCAAGTCTGAGCTTCTAAACTCCCTTCTAAACTCAACCAGAGTTTCCACCTGCATCTCCAATCCTCTGATCTTTTCTTCCATCAGCTCTATCAGGCGGCACTTCATGCAGATGAAACTCTTATCAGGTACCCCCTCCAAGATCATGTACATGCCGCAGCTTCCACATCCAGTCATCTTCATTGTGTCTTCCATTGCTTTGGTCACTACCACTGCTGCCTCTGTATCTGTCATAGCCTTCTCGCCTAAATCCTGTAAATCTAGGAAACACAAACCAAACCAAAACACCACCACCCACAGCAAAACAAACCCGCAACATGCACCAAAACACTGCTAGAACACTGCACACTCCCTTCACTAGCCTGTCTGATCCTCTGCCTGCCTCTCTTAGTCTTCCCCCAAATTCCCACTCAAACTCCCCTGTGTACAGCTCTGTTTGCTGGCTCCTGTGCCGCTGCAGCTGTCTGTGCTGCTGCCTGACTGGCTGCAGGGCCGGCGCTTCCATTTAGGCGACCTAGGCGGTCGCCTAGGGCACCAGGATTTGGGGGGGCGGCAATTCGGTGGTGGGGGGTCCTTCCACGCTCCGGGTCTTCGGTGGCAATTCTGCGGCGGGTCCTTCACTCGCTCCGGGACCCGCCGCCGAAGTGCCCCGAAGACCGGGAGCGTGGAAGGACCCCCCCCCCCCACCGCAGAATTGCCGACGATGACCGGGAGCGCGGAAGGACCCCCGCCTAGGACACCAATAACCCTGGCGCCGCTCCTGACTGGCTGGTTACCTTTAATAGGACCCCTAGTGAGAGAAGCCCCGCCCCCTACTCAGGGCTCAGCTTCTCTCCCAGCACACTGCCCCTACCAGTCTCCACACATACAAATACAACTACAAATACAAATAGCTACAAATACCTTCTCCTCCAACAGATCTTGCTGACCATAGCATGATTTCATAATGAAGGCTGGTGCCACTGCATTTGTGGTGTATTTTGCTATAAAAAAGCAACATGCTCAAACAACACTTGCTGCTAATGGCTGAATGCATGCTAGCAGGCTTGTGTGTCTGGTCACATCTCTCAAGCCACATTACACATCCCTTTGGGGATGTGGTGAGCAAGAGGGCATATTGGGCTCATTTTTAGTGCACTCTTTTCTGCTAAGGAGGGATCCTGACCTATTGATTCCATGAGGGGAGGAAGAGGGTCCCTGCACTCTCTTTCCCCCCACACCTTATGTCTATAAGCACAGCACAGTAGAGGCTCTAGTTCTTTTGCAAACTATACCTGCTAAATAAATGTACAGTATATATTGAGGTTTGTGTGACTGTTTTATTTGGGACTGAGATTTTGTTTATGGGACCATAATATATACAGTCTTCAGAAACCATTCTAGGGGTCACAGACATGGTATTTGGAATTTACTTGGAGCATAAATCTGTATAACACCAGTATGCTCTGTTTCGTTATTTTGACTAAGAATTTTTTCTGATCATACAAGCTCAAGGTGTTCATGTTACTTTTCTCTTAGATGAAGTTCAGAATGAGGAAATGTGTAGTCTTATGAAATATCAAGACACAGCATGTGAATTCACACTGTCATGCCTGCTTTTTGCAACTGGAAGCTGTTTTGTCCATAGCAATCAGGAGCCATTTAAACAGAGGTGTTCATGTTCCTGTTATTATTTTCTTGTGATAATGTGGAATTTAATGAATTTCACTCTTGTAATATCCTTTTTTATAAAATAATTCTATAAGGCATAAAGAAGGCAAACTAAAAGTAGACCATTATTAACAATTAAAAATCGATGAGGGGGAAGAAGTATGCAGATGGTAACATTACCGTCCCCTCCACCACACGCACACAAATGAACTTGCTAAATTTGGTGTGTTTCTCTAAGTACGCTTTCTGTATTTCAGAAAATTAAGTACTGTGTGATGTCAGCTGCTTTAGTAACAATTACTTCACTTCTTCAATAATTACATAAGGCTCACACAGCTTTAATATCTAAATTACAGTTGTTCTATTGCTGCAGTAGCTTGCACACATGCACATGCATTCTTCTACCCCAAAGAAGGCTTTTCCTAAGGGCTGTGAAGCCAATAACAAAATTAATCGTGATTAATTGCACGATTAAAACAATTGCATGATTAATCGCGCTGCTAAACAATAAAATACTATTTATATAAATATTTTTGGATGATTTCCACATTTTCAAATATATTGATTTCAATTACAACGCAGAATACAAAGTGTACAGTGCTCACTTTATATTTATTTTTTATTATAAATATTTGCACTGTAATAAAATAAATAGTATTTTTCAATTCACTTAATACAAGTACTGTAGTGTAATTTCTTTATCATGAAAGTTGAACTTAGACATGTAGAATTATGTACAAAAAATAACTGCACTCAAAAATAAAACAGTGTAAAACTTTAGAGCATACAAGTCCACTCAGTCCTACTCCTTGTTCAGCCAATCGCTCAGACAAACATGTTTGTTTACATTTGCAGGAGATAATGCTGCCCACTTCTTGTTTACAATGTCACCTGAAAGTGAGAACAGGTGTTCGCATGGCAGCGTTATAGCCAGTGTCGCAAAATATTTACATGCCAGATGTGCTAAAGATTCGTATGTCCCTTGATGCTTCAGTAACCATTCCAGAGGACATGCGTCTTTGCTAATGATGGGTTCTGCTTGATAACGATCCAAAGCAGTGCAGACCAACGCATGTTCATGTTCATCATCTGAGTCAGATGCCACCAGCTGAAGGATGGTTTTCTTTTTTCGTGGTTCGGGTTCTGTAGTTTCTGCATCGGAGTGTTGCTCTTTTAAGACTACTGAAAGCATACCCACGAAAGCTTATGCCCAAATAAATCTGTTAGTCTTTAAGTTGCCACCGGACTCCTTGTTGTTTTTGTGAAAGCATACTCCACACCCCCTAGCGATTAAATTTTGGAAGGCACTTCAGATTCTTAAATCTTGGGTCGAGTGCTGTAGATAGCTTTAGAAACCTCACATTGGTATCTTCTTTGCATTTTGTCAAATCTTCAGTGAAAGTGTTCTGAAAATGAATAACATGCTGGGTTATCATCCGAGACTGAAATAACATGAAATATATGGCAGAATGTGTGTAAAACACAGAGCAGGAGACACAGAATTCTCCCCCAAGTTGTTGAGTCACAAATTTAATTAACACATCATTTTTTTAATGAGCGTCATCAGCATGGAAACATGTCCTCGGGAATGGTGGCCAAAGCATGAAGGGGCATATGAATATTTAGCATATCTGGCACATACCTTGTGCATACCTTGCAATGCCAGCTACAAAAGTGCCATGCAAACGTCTGTTCTCACTTTCAGGTGACATTATAAATAAGAAGTGGGCAGCATTATCTCCCGTAAATATAAACAAACTTGTTTGTCTTAGCGATTGGCTGAACAAGAAATAGGACTGAGTGGACTTGTAGACTCTAAAGTTTTACATTGTTTTGTTTTTGAGTGCAGTTATGTAACAAAAAAAAAATCTACATTTGTAAATTGTGCTTTCACGATAAAGAGATTGCACTCCTGTACTTGTATGAGGTGAACTGAAAAATACAATTTCTTTGGTTTATATTTTTACAGTGCAAATATTTGTAATAAAAATAATATAAAGTGAGTACTGTACACTTTTTATTCTGTGTTGTAATTGAAATCAATATATTTGAAAATGTAGAAAAACTTCAATTGGTATTCAATGTTTAACAGTGCAATTAAAACCAATTAGTCGCAAATAATTTTTTTAATCACGATTAATTTTTTTTAGTTAATCGCATAGTTAACTGCGATTAATCGACAGCCTACTTTTCATTTCTTTAGAAGACTATACAAATCTCATTTGCAGGCTGTCCCATTTTGAACTGAGCATCTTTCCTGTGATATGTAAATGAGAGGTGAGCAGTTGTTGCATATGGAGAGAAAAGAGGATTGATGAGTACAGAAAACAATCTCTCAGCTAATTATGTTTTATAATTTTTTGCACACAGTTGACATTACATTATCATTGCAATCCAGCAAACTTTTTTAAAATAAATTGAATGGTTATATATTTAGCATAAATACATGTGCGCTACTGGTAAATAAGGAGATTAATTTTCAGTGTCACAGATGTTACATTATTGTTCACTATCAATTTAAATATATGAGAGCTAACGTTTGCTGGAAGTCAAATGATTATATGGAACATCTTTACTAGAGTATATAATCTGAACAAGAAAATGATAACCACTCTGGTAAATCTGTAGACAAGATTTATGTTTGTGTGTGAAGAACTCCAAGTGGAATTCTCTGTGAAAATACTTTCATAAACATAGAAGCAATAAGTTTTCTATACGTTTTAAATGTTCATCTCTTTCTTCATCCAGGGTAGAAACCCTTCTCAGTCGCTGGCTCACACAGCACTGCAGACTTTCTGGGATGAGACTTCAAGAATTTTGAATGTTTCCCTCTTTGACTGATCCGATTTTCCCCTTCCACCACAAAACCCGTAGGTCTGCTCAGCCGGTTGACATTCAACTGACAGTCTGTATGACAGTCAACTGAATGCCAGTGTCACTATGGTACTCCATGAGCATACAAAGTGGACTCATCCAGATATCATTGGCTGTTGTTTGATTGCCATGCATAGCTTTGACCTGGTATAATTAAAAAGTCGTCATTATAAAATAAAGGTTAAAGAGAACATTAAACTCTTGTGCATGATGGAATGACACTTGACTTACAAAACTATGGGAGTTAGGTAGAGATGTGTGTAATATGCATAGACAAATTTGTAGTCTTAAGATACCACAGTAGTTGGTGCATAAGGAATACCTTGTAACAGAGTGGCTTGCTCCTTAAGGGCTGGAGGGCCTGGTGCTAGCCAACCCTGGTTACTGAAGAGTTACACCTGGGTTGGATCCAGTGGCGTAGCCAGCTTCTAAGAAGAGGGGGAGCAAACCTAAAAAAGGCGCCCCCCCTTGGCTGGCTCCTCCTCCGGCCGCTCTGCGCCCCCCTCCTTGAATGGCTCCTCCGGCCCCACCGCCCCTCCCCCCATGGCTCCTCCGGCCCTGCCGAGCCACCCCCTCCTCCTCTGGCTGCGGCTGCTGGCCGCCATGCTGTGCCTCCCCTGCTCCTCCGGCCGCGGCAGCCGTCTGCATGCTGCGCCTCCTCCTCCCCTCCTCCGGCCGCGCGCCCGCCGCCCCCCCCATGGCTGCCAGCCTTGCTGCGGCCTGCGGGCGGGCAGCCTGCGTGCACCCCCCCCCCCCCGCTCCTCCGGCCACGCCCCCCCGCTCCTCCGGCTGTGCGCCTGCTGCCCCCGCATGGCTGCCGGCCACACTGCGGGTGGCCAGCCTGCGCCCCCCCGCTCCTCTGGCCGCAGTTGGAAAGGCGCCGCTTTGGGCAAATTTGCTGAGGGGAAGCAGCTGCTTCCCCTGCACCCCGCTAGCTACGCTACTGGTTGGATCAGGGACTGCCCTGTAAAGGGCAATAGGTGGCTGTAGTGAAGGGGAAAGCTCAGGAAACAAGAAAGGCTTCTGCAGAGAAGACCCTGCTAGGAGGGGGTTTGGAAGTCAGAACCAGAAACCTGAGAGTCCAGCCCGGTAGGGCCTAGGAGTGGCCGACCACAGAAGGAAAAGCCTCTCACAGGGAGGCCTGGGAGTAGGATGAATTGGAGACTGCTGGGAATGAACAGGCTCCAGGAGAAGGACCCGTGACATGAGGTCCGTACTGAGACTACAGGCAGGAAAAGCCTGGGAGTGACCTGACAAGTGGGTAAAAATGATGGACTGTGATTAGCAACTTTTATTATGAGTTTTATTTAGAGCTTTATTTATATTAATAAAGTTAGAGTGTCCCCCCCAATCTGAGAAGGGGTGGGGAGTGGACAAGAAAAGTCTTTGTGGAATTTGTTTTAAAAAGCCTGTGAGGGAGAAATTGTTACCAGGGCACTGCAGAGGCACCCCTGGCCACAAAGGGCCACATGGGAAGCAGCTGACTCTGCTCCAGGTCTCTTCTTAGTTCAGTCATTCACCTATATCTGCCTTTTCAAAGGAAATAATGTAACAGCGAGGTGAAGAAAAAACCCATTTTGGAAGATTCAGCATGCTCTTACTGATGCAGGTCAACTAGGGACATAAACACTTATTGGTTATTTAGGCTGGGCTGATTGCACACATCAGAGGCTCCTGGCATCCCTGCAGTCTCACCCTTAGATTTCATGTGTGTTACTCTCCCATCCCTGTATTTCATGGACTCCTTATAACCATTCCCCAACTCACACCTCATGCCAGGGGCTCTGTGTGCACCCTTTCCCCTGCATGATAGGGTCTCTCATTCTTTCCCCTATGCCGAGGGGGGATGCCTCTGTGTTGCACCCTAATTCCCCCTTACTCCCTCCATACCAAGGTCCCCATTGTCCTCTGCATCAGAGGTTCTGTGTGCTTCCCCATCTCCCATTCTACTTCCCACCAGAATGCTGTGTGCCCCCTATGCCAGGGTTCTCCATTCTCCCCCCCCCCACACACACACATATTAGAGCCTCTGTGTTCACCTCCATTTCCCCCATGCCAGGATCCACCATTCACCCTCCTCTCCAAAGATTTTGGGTGACCCCCACTTCCCCATCTCCCCCCATACCAAACTCCTCCATTCTTCCCTTCATGCCAGGAGCTCTGTGTGTACCCCCATTGTGACGTTATTGACATGAACTGTGACCATATAGATCGTTGTTGTAATCAATGTACTATAGTTGCACCAGATCTTGTACAAAGAAGGTCCAGTAAGGTGTCTATGGAAAGGTTATGATCTGCTGGTTATGATTATGCTATCTGTATGCATGTATCAATTTTGTAGTTGAAATTATGAATATTGACTATGTACTTGTATCTCAATGTGTTCGATTCTAAGTAGCATTAGTGAAGCATTTGGTCAGCTTCTTGAGAAAGGAATTTGCAGATTAAGTGCCCAATCAAGAAACACTTAACTGACAATGGACCTTGGGAGACTCCAATCCACATGAGAAGTCTTCCGGGGAATGTTCAAGGTAGCATGTGAGCAATGGCTGCTCTCCCTGTAAAGAGCTGAGTCATGCATGGACGTGTGACTTGCCTATGTGACTCCAAGCTCCATCTTGCTGCTGTGATTTTCCACAGTAAGAACAAAGGGGTGTTCTTCCACATGGCAGAGGATATAAAAGGCCCTGGAAACCCCTCCATTTTGTCTTCAATCCTGCTTCTTACCTCTGGAGGAACTCTGCTACACTGAAGCTCTGAACAAAGGACTGAATGACCCATCCAAGCTGTGGATGTACCCCAGAGACTTGATTTGAACCTGCAGTTTATTCCATCACTGCTACAAGCCTGAACCAAGAACTTTGCCATTACTGTATGTAATTTATTCCATTTAACCAATTCTAGCTCTCATCTATATTTCTTTCTTTTTATGAATAAACCTTTAGATTTTAGATTCTAAAGGATTGGTAACAGCGTGATTTGTGGGTAAGATCTGACTTGTATACTGGTCTGGGGCTTGACCCTTTGGGATCAGGAGAACTCTTTTTCTTTTACTGGGGTATTGGTTTTCATAACCATTCGTCCCCATAAGGAGCGGTGATGGTGGTGATACAAGGGAACTGGAGTATCTGAGGGAATTGCTTGTATGATTTCTGGTTAGCCAGTGGGGTAAACCCAAAGTCGTCTCTGTTTCGTTGGTTTGGTGTGCCTATTAAGTGGAGGAACCCCAGCCTTGGACTGTGACTGCCCTGCTCTAAGCAATTTGTCCTGAATTGATACTCTCAGTTGTGTCCCCACCAGAGGCAGCTTCGTTACACCCATATTCACCTTTCCTCCCATGCCTTCCCCTTCCCCTTGCCATTCTTATTCTTCTTTTCTTTCTAAGTGTCAGCATTTTTAAACTGCTTCAGGAGGATGGGCAGAGGTAAGATGGGAGGTATCACTTACAAATTTTAGACAAATCGCTCACTTTTTCATTCATTGTTTCCAAATTTTGAAAAGCAAATGCAGTCCTCATATGGTGGTGGTATGTGGGTCCAGTTGGAGCAGATTCCTTGGTTTGCTTACTACCATGGCAAAACACCATTCAAAATGTTTTAAACCTTTCATTAAAGGTACAGGGTAGTGTGGGATGGGGTGAGGGGAAGAAAAATAGTTCAAGCATTTGAAATATAAAGTATTAAGTAAGATTTTCATTGAAGCAATATCCATTATTCCTTTTCCCTTTAGCTATATGGGGGGAAAGGTGGAAAAACCCCTACCTGACAGTCTTTAGATGGTGTTTAAAGTTGGTAAAGACTGTCTTTTTTGTGGGGGCAAGGAGAGAAATAGTTGAGATGGGCTGGAGCTATTGTTATTGCTGTTCAAGTCTGATCCCATTTCCCAGAAGACAAACACATACAAAAGGGGGAAAGAAAAGATCAGCAAAGGTAGAAAATGCAGCTTCTGTCTTCGGTGCTGACTCTTGCAACATCACTGCTAGAGAAATTGAGGGTATGTCTACAGTGCATTTGGACACCCACAGCTGGCCCATGCCAGCTGACTCAGGCTCATGGGGCTCAGGCTAAGCGGCTGTTTAATTGTGGTGTAGACGTTCAGGCTTGGGCTGCCCTCCCACTTAGATCCTGGGCTCCAGCCTGAGCCTGAATGTCTACACTGCTATTAAATAGCCCCTTAGCCTGAGCTAAGGAGCCCAAGTCAGTTGGCACAAGCCAGCCGTGGGTTTTGAATTGCAGTGTAAACATACCCATAGGGTATGACTTCACAGGGATAAAAACCTGTGGTTGGCCCAAGTCAGCTGGCTTAGGCTCACGAGACTAGGGATCTGGGACTGAAGGACATAGAACCTCGGAGTTACGGACATCTCAGAAATGGAGGTTGTCTGTAACTCTGAAATGTTCGTAACTCTGAACAAGACCTTATGGGATGCTCCTCAGGGCGGACTGCTCGGAGTGGGGGCTCACAGCTGTGCCTGCGAACGTCAGCGTCTTCACCTCCTACCTGTGAGTGGGGTGCGGACAGGTAGCTGGTTCTAGCCCCCTGGCTTCAAAGATGATGAGTGAGGCACCCTGGGGCACTGTGGCATCAGTGGGCGTGTGATGCAGGCTGTGGCCCTTTAAAACTGAGCTGCTCTTCCAGAGCGCAGAGTGCAGGCAGGAATTTGGGCTCCGGCTCCGGCTCCAGCAGCTCACACTCCAGGCCAGGTTCCAGTAGCAGCTCCCGCCCCAGCACGGGCAGCTTCCTTGCAGCATCAACAGCTGGGCGGGGAAGCTTCTTTTCCTGGCTCTGACTGAGCTTGCAAGCTTGTCCCCTTCCCAGCCCAGGGGAGGATGGGGAGGGAAACAGCGCCCATGGCTTACAGGAAAGCAGCGCAGATCCCAGCACTGCTCCTGCTTTGCCTGCTCCGGGGTTCTCAGCTTTGCCTGTGAAGCTCAGCGTCTTCACATCCTACCTGTAAGTGGCTGCCTCGCATGTGGCGAGTAGGGGGTGGAAGTGGGGACAAGGCAGCCCAGATGTGCCTCCCTTTAAGATGCAATACAGGCACAATACAGTACAGTATTTGCTTTTTTTGTTTTTGTCTCCGCTGCTGCCTGATTGCTTACTTCTGGTTCCATATGGGGTCCGGTTGACCAGTTGGTCTGTAACTCTGGTGTTCGTAACTTTGAGGTTCTATTGTACTAATCTAAGTGGCAGAGATTCTCAACTGTGGCAGCCTGACATAGTCTGGACCTGGCACAAGCCTTGATACCTAACATCCTTGACTATTTGTTGCACTTGAAACGGACTGGCCTTTCATTCAGCTCTATTAAAAGTCCACATCACAGAATCTCAGCTTGTCATCCACCTGTACAGTCATGCTAAGTCTTTTCTCACCACATGGTACTGAAGTTTCTCAAGAGGCTATTACAGGCTTTCCCACCCATCAGAGAAACTGCTCCTTCCTGAGGCTTCAGGTTAGTCTTCTTGAGGCTCATGGATCTTCCATTTGATCCTCTCTCAGAATATTCTTTAGACCACTCCACGCAGAAGATTGTCTTCCTGGTGGCTTCCACTTCAGCCAGGATGATGCTCAGAACTCATCCAAAGTTCATTCCTAAATTGGTCTCAGATTTTCATCTAATCAATCAATCAACCTGTTTTCCTCCTGAACCCCCACTCACTACTGGGGAAAAGGAGTTCTTCAAGTTTGCATATGTTATTTCCAATGTAGGTGTGTGCATGCTTTGTGCACAGATGTCAGATTTTTTTTCTCAGAAATACACACACTTGATGAAAGAATGGTTACTTTCCTACTGTAACTCTGGCTCTTGAAGAAGAGGTAGTCTGTATGAATCCTGTGATTTGCCCTCCATCCCTGCTTTTCAAAGACCTCAACTGAAGGTTGTGGTCGCTCCACTCTGTATTCCCTCACATGGGAGCATGAGGAGGTGCAGGACGTATGCATGTTGTTTTAAATATCTATATCTATCTCCTCACATGCCTGAGGTACGTGCACACCCAACGGTGGGATCTACAGTTGGATCCATACTGTCTACAACATCTCAGAGAAGCAGAGTAAGGGCTTGTCTACATTACCCGCTGCGATCGATCCAGCGGGGGTCGATTTATCGTGTCTAGTCTAGAAGTGATAAATTGACCGAGCGTTCTCCTGTCAACTCTGGTACTCCACCAGGGTGAGAGGCGCAGGCGGTTTCGACGGAAGAGCGTCAGCTGTTGACTTACTGCAGTGAAGACACCACGGTAAGTAGCTCTAAGTACGTAGACTTCAGCTACGTTATTCACATAGCTGAAGTTGTGTAACTTAGATGATCGATTCCCCACCCCAGTGTAGACCAGGCCTTAGTGTAGGGTAAGTAACCATTTTCTTTCTGGCCAAGGGCTGCCTCCGTGAAGAGATTCTAGAAGCTTCCTATTTTGCTCTGTAGGATCTACCAGTTCTGGACCAGATTTTAACAAGTGTCAGGTATTTTTAAAAAATATTATTATGGGAAGATCTATATCTCTGTGTTCTTACATTAGAGCATATCACTAATATCTGAGTACTCTTCATTCTCTTCCTCCACATCTTCTGTTACAAATTATACAGTTTGAACACAGTGCTATACTATCAGTATGATCAGTGTAGTGTTTAGGAACAAAATGTAATCACTCCCACCAGTTGAGCCTAATATAAGTTTGCCCAATGATATTGCCTTTCTGCTTGGTTATGTTATAAGAAGGTAGTTTTATATACTGTACTTGCCCTTTCTGTGTGAAAGCATACATACATCTGAGTTCATCATACAGTAAGTGGGAAATTTTTGTTGGAGTCCCTTGTTAATGTATTGGCACCACATCTGCTCAATATAGTGTCACAAGGTATTGATATAGCAGCCTCAGGTACAGGTTAGATTGTAATTCTCTTTGCCTATGTGTCTCAGCTTACATTTGCAGGTAAACTTGGAGAAATAATTGTTTAGGTATTCAGTCTTAATTGGGAAATGCTCCAGTTCCACAGTTACCTACTTGCTTCTATTTTGAAACAAAATACTGATGAATTCCAGGGGCATAACATTTTCTACCTAGGTAGCAAAGCAGAGGAGTGCACAAATCAGGCATGTGAAAATTAAATGTTTACTGAGAAAGAGGAGCTAGCAGTTCCTCTAGAAATCATTTTTAATGGATTGTTATGGCTGAGAAATTCTGAATGAGGATTATATGTTGCAAGCTTCCATAACATTACTATCTCTCTATGTGACCTAATTTTTAGACAGTGGTACCCAACAAAAGGAGAGTTCTCAGTATTACTGGTTGTTATTGTGCAGTGACATTAATATTATATTTAAACAGCAAGAAGACTTTTCAGCAAATATTCATGGTCTTCACATGTGAGTCTTAATGGTTTTTATCTGACTGGCACCCCAATATTCACCACTGTCATGTAATTAGGATATGTTTTTCACAAAGGATGCCTTGCGAGGTATCATTCTAAAAGTCTTGGTATTCTAGACATCAATATCTTGTTGGATTTTATGTGCTATCATTGTATGTGAAGTTATGAAGTTTGGCTGTGTATGTGTTATTGAAACATGTTGGAACGTTGAAAACACCCACAAGCAGCCTTTCAGGTACAACAGTAAAAAGGCCAAACAATGTTATTGGTTTATTGAGGAAATGCACACAAGCACAAGGATTACCCCAGGAACTGTGTACAATAGAAACCTCTTAGAGATAGCACTACACAGTGGGAACTGTTTGAACCAGGTCACAGCAAAAAAGCTTTCCAGCAAGTGGGAAGAAGATATAAAAGGGGGAAATGACATGATGGTACCTCACTCTCCCTACAACACCACACCTGGAAACACCTGAGGAACAAAGACTGAACTGGGAGAAGTGATGATCCCAGGCTAAAGGGATTTCTAGCCTATGTATGAAAACCTGGGAAACCCAAGCTGCAAAGGAAAGGCAGCTTGTGTGTTAAGAATCTGCCAGCCTGTTTATCACTCAGGGTAAGAATTTGCTAATTTATATCCTACCTATCTAGTACGTTAAACTCAGTTTGCGGTTTTGTTTATTTATTAAGTAATCTGCTTTGATCTGTTCGCTATTACTTATAATAATTTAAAAATCTATCTTTTTTGTAGTTAATAAATTTATTTTATGTTTTAATCCAAACCAGTGTGCATTTGACTAATGTGGGTCTGGGGAAAATTTCATCGTGGTTACCACAAGTGTGCATGGTCCTCTTCACATTGAGGAAGAGGCGCACCAGGTATTAAACCCATATACTGGCCAGATTTGACCAGGGCAGGACAGTACTGCTCTGGGGTCCTAGGCTGGGAGGCTGGTGGTTAGTGAGCCTGCATGTAACTGCAGCTGGGTGTGTCTCTACCTGTGTGAATGCTGGTGAAAGTGCAAGTTTGGAGGGCTTTGCAGCTTGTCACATCAGCATGGTGTGAGAGGGAGCCCAGGCTAGTGGGTCAGAAGGCTCAGTGGTACCCCAGTTCCAGGTCACACTCGGGGGAACCCATGACACTGACATATTTGACAACATCTATAGAATCATAAACCTAATTAATCACAGAACAGAAACAATGGCCAGAGTCAATAGGGCTGCCCTTCTGCTCAGGGCAGCGTAGCCCAATTTTTCAGAGTCTATATTGCCACCCTTCTCTTCAGGGTAGCAGGGCCCAATGGCCAGAGTCTGTGTGGCGGCCCTTTTCTTTAGGGCAGCGTGGCCCATTGAGTCAATAGAACTGCGTTTCTGCACAGGGCAGTGTGGCCCAATGGCTAGAATCTATACGGCTACCCTTCTCTTCAAGGCAATGTGGTCTAATGGCCAGAGTCAACAAAACTGTCCTTTGACAGTAAAACCCACCCCTTCGGCTGGTGATTACAACTGGTGGCTTGTGCAGTCTGGGTAAGGGGCCCCGGGCCCACCCTTCTCCACCAGGTCCCGAGCCAGGGCCCTGAGGAACCAGTATTTCTGCAATCAGTCTTGGTCTCCTATTGCTACAGTCCCATTTCCTGGGTCACTTCCTACTCTTACTTCCAGTGATAGCAATCTCACAGCCTCAGTGATCTCTTCTCTGTTGGGGTTGGCTGGGTGTCCACTGGGGTCTCAGCATGGCTGGCCTCTGTGGCCAGGGGCTCTGGCAACTTCCTGGTAGGAGCCTGCAACACACCTCTGGTCTCTTCCATGATCAGCCCAGATTGAGCTGAGCCACTCCCTTTTATACTCTGGTTCTGAGCATGCCCAGTAGGTGTGAGGGGACATGGCCTCTTCAGCCCACACAGTGCTGTTAACTCCTGTGGCACCAGTGCAGGGTAGGTACACCCTGTCACAATGCTGGAAACATGACAGCAACTGAATAAAATGTTTGTTGTCCTAGTATGAGTAATTAAGGTAATGAGATAGACAGAAGTCAAGTGAAGAAGCTGTGGTGGTCTCAAAGGAAGGAGACCGTTAAACACACTTGCTTGGTTTTCAAAGAATCAGCATTTGCAAATCTTTGAATTATTTAGCAGTAGGATGACTCATTTCTCCTGCTGATTTAAATAAACATGTTTGCATGCCCAAAAGGGATGGAGATAAACATAAACGTTTCTTCTGCAATTTAGCACTTTATGAGAATGAATTGTGGTACATAGAAACAATTCCTGTTTAAAAAGGTGTCGTTTGTTGTACATCATGACAATTTCAGTATCAGTAATTTGAGACAGTTTCTGAATTTCGTCATAGTATGAATGGAGTCTCTGCAGAACATCTGTCCCTAAGGAAAGTGAAAAATCAAAATGGGCTGCTAAAAAAACATTATAAATGTTATTCCTGTTAATGTCTTTCAATGAAGTGGGAGGGTATGACAGTGAAGGGTCAGTATGAAAACCTTCTAAAAATGTCCTCTAATTAAAATAGTCCACAGTGCTCAGGTTTTTCTTTAACTATGGGATTTTACCCCCTGGACTGTCTAACCGAGTCTTGGAGAACTGTTGAGATAAATAATTTTCTTAAGGTTTGAGAATGTTGTATTTAGAGAATCTCCTTGTGTTGAGTTGAGTAGAAGTTAGGGACTTTTTATAGAAAGTAGAGGGGTTCAGGATTGAAACAGTGGTTCAAAATGATGGGATTGGTAGAAACCCTGCAACCCCATTTAGGACTCTCGTCTCCAGATATTGTGTCTTGGGCATATGTCTGTAATCCTTGTTGATATAAAATAGGCCTATAAACAGCCCATGAACTGGTGAAGGAGTTAAATTAGGAATTTCTTTGGGATGTTTTCTAATATATTATGCATGAATATGTTACTTGTTACTTCATATCAAATAATTTACTCTGTGACATGCCTAATCTGTAATATGTTGCATGGAAAAAAACCTCATACCAAATAAATTTTATCACTGTCTGATCTGTAGTATTACCCATTGTTTTGAGACTCCTTAAATACTTGGGCACAACATGTAGGATATTCAGTTGGAGTCCTACATTTGATTCTTCTAGAATTGTATTCAGAAATAATGCTAAATGTTGTTGGTTGAAGCTAGATCTGGGCAAACTGCTGAATTGTTCTAAGAAAATTCAACTATTTTTAAAATGGCAAGTTAGCATTTTTCATGTGGCCTGTCTTCCTAATGCCGTAATGAATCTTTTGGCAGTTATTGGAAGTATACTATTTTAAATATTATTCAAAAGTTTGTTTAATGAGTGAAATTATGTACAAAATTTATATTTCTATACCACTGATCTGATAGCTAAAAATATATTTCCAACAAATACAAGTATAAAATAAAAACTGATTTTTTCCCATAAAATGACATACAAATATGTGGCCAAGGTTTTCAAAAATATTCTTGAATTGGGATTCTGCATCCATATTAGGCACCCATATAAATGGCCAGATTGAAATTAATGGGAGTCGCCTGATTGGTTTTTTAAAATCTCAACCTTGGTTCCTAAATTTAGGTAGCCACTTTTAAAAATCTTAGCCTGTTTGTATTTCTAGTTGCTAAGTAATGTACTGAACAGCAATAGTGTTTTTACAGTAATACATATTAATGAAATATCATAGATAATATTGCCATTATGGAAAGGGTTAATGTGGTAATTTCATTCAGAACCCTGGAGTATGCTAAAACATGTTTGTTATCTAAGCATAGTTTTGCTGTATATTTATCATATAAAGGACTTTAATGAGCTTTGTTTCTCTGGCATACTCTGAATAGTAAACACTGTAAAATACCTTAAATGTATCTAAGGTTGTAGAAAAAACAATGTATGATGCTGTGTTGTATTATTTGAAAAAATAGCATGTGATCATGTGATTTATGATAGTGGGCCCTATTCTGCTGTCACATCAGAATAAATCTGGAATAAGCGTGCAATGAGTTTCCTCAGCTATAGGGAGTATATAACACTTGGTAACATAGGGTGGCTCTTTGTCGTGTGGTCCCCCCTCCCCTCCACTGGAGCTAGATCACTTATAAAGGTGTGAGTGTTATTTGGTCTGGGCCAGTGGGTTTGGTTAATTACTCGAAGTAGCAGAGGTTATGCTTTGAGATCCAGAGGTCCTAGTTTCAATTCCTGCAGGCAACCCAGTGAAAGTGTTGTTACAAGTCATTGAAGTGTCTTTGGATATACCTGGATGTAACTGAAAGTATAGTTTGGCCCTGTATCGTTATGCATACACACACGGGAGTCAAGTTAGGATTGCACATTCAGCCTTAGCATTGATATTTCCTACTTACTGAGTGTTCAACAGTGCAATCTTTAACATTGTGTTAACTTGGGGTTTTGCATTTTATTTACTAACGTGTGGTGTGTTTTGTTTAATTTTATTTTAAGAAAAATGATGGTGAAAAGGGGTAAAAAAACAACAACAACCTGAAAAGTGAGATTTTCAGTCTTCCAGGCTTCCAAGCTATGCTAAGTTGCAAAACTTGTAATAAGAACCCCTTCTGTTTCCCCACATGTAGTAAGTGCCATTCTTTCCAGCTCCTGCCCAAGCCATATATACACGTTATGTAGGGGCTCCTTACTGCCATACTCTTTTTTCCACTATGTGCCTGCATAAAGGCAAGCCAGAATCAAGCCCTAAGTGAAATGCCCGTGTCACACACTTGGAACAGCCTCTTTCTTCCCATTTGCCAAACAGCCTCGCTATCTAGATTCTGCCTTTCTTTACTTAGCTTTCAGAGTGGTAGCGGTGTTAGTCTGTATCAACAAAAAGAACGAGGAGTAATTGTGGCACCTTAGAGACTAACAAATTTATTTGGGCATAAGCTTTCGTGGGCTAAAACCCACTTCATCAGATGCATGGAGTGGAAAATACAGTAGCAGATAGATATATACAGAGAATATGAAAAGATGGGGGTTGCCATATCAACTCTTAACGAGACAAATCAATTAAGGTGGGCTATTAGCAGGAGAAAAAAAACGTTTGTAGTGATAATCAGGATGGCCCATTTCAAACAGTTGACAAGAAGGTGTGAGTAACAGTAGGGGGGAAAATTAGCATTGGGAAATATCACTACAAAAGTTTTTTTTCTCCTGCTGATAATAGCCCACCTTAATTGATTTGTCTCATTAGAGTTAGTATGGCAACCCCCATCTTTTCATATTCTCTGTATATATATATCTGCTACTGTATTTTCCACTCCATGCATCTGATGAAGTGGGTTTTAGCCCACGAAAGCTTATGCCCAAATAAATTTGTTAGTCTCTAAGGTGCCACAATTACTCCTCATTCTTTTTACTTAGCTTTGTGGATCTTGGGATGCTGTGACTAAATGACACTTCTGTGTCTGAGGAAGCACAGAATATTCTTTAATCTTGTAAATTATCACTCTGGAAGTCCTCTTGGACTTCTCACTCATTCACTTCTGTAGAGTAACATCTGTTAAGATTTCTCTAGAGACTGTCTTGCCTTCTGAGAGTCACTGGAAGAGAAAATTCCATTTGCTCACCCTCAGATGAAACACTTCATGAAAGGCTTCTTCGTCTTTATCCACTGGTGAAATTCTCTAATCAGTCTTGGGGCATTAATCTGAACCTCATTAAATTTTTATCCTCCTCCTGAACTGTTCAGGAAATGTTCATTCTACTCCTCTTCTTTGAAGGTAACTTGTACTCCGCTAAAATCCCTGATAGCTTATTCTCTTTTCCCTGCTTTCCATAAGGACAAAGAAGTTCTTAACTCTAAAATTCTTTCTAAGGTGGTTCCATCTAATTCACCTTATTGCCCTTCCTTCCAATTTTTTCCCTTGGGATGTGACTCTTCTAGCACAATTCAACAGAAGTTTCATATGAAATTAGTTCTTCATCTTTACATTGAGAGAATGAAAAACTTTGTCATCTCTTCTATATCACTTACAGGATAAAAACCAAGAGGAAATCCAACAACTATCTGGGCAATTCGGGCAGTGAATTGAAGCTTGCTATAATAAGATGATTTATGTTCTAGTACAGAAAATGTTGAAGGCTCATTCTAATAGAAATATGGCAATGTAGAGGATTTGCCTTAGCAAAGTTCCTTTTCCTAATATGGTATCTGCAAGGTAACCAGGGCCGGCTCTAGGTTTTTTGCCGCCCCAAGCAAAAAAAATTTTGGTTGCCCCCCGTCTCAGCCCTGGGCTCCTCGCCACACCCTCCTGCCGCCCCAGCCCTGGACTCTCCCCCACCACCCGCACCCCCCTGCCTCCCCAGCCCTGGGCTCTCACCCCCTGACCCGCACCCCCCTGCCTCCCCAGCCCTGGGCTCTCACCCCCCCAACCGCACCCCCCTGCCGCCCCAGCCCTGGGCTCTCCCCCCACACACACACACCCTGCCGCCCCAGCTCTGGGTTCCCCCTACCCCCCCCCACCATTGCCCCCCACACACACCTCCTGCCGCCCCAGCCCTGGGCTCACCCCCCCACCACCTGCACCCTCCTTCCGCCGCAGCCCTGGGTCACTGGTAACTCGCTCCCAGGGCGGGTCATTCAGCAGGAATTTTAGATGTGCACAGAACACAGACAGGATTGGTTCCCATATGGTTACAGAACTGCAGTAAAGTGGAACAATTTTCAGCTTGTGTGATTGGAGGATATCTGGATGCATATTATAAGACTGTCCTACATCAATGAGGAAAAGTTGAGGTGCCTTTATTATTCTTTTGTTCTACTCTTTCTTTCTATGGGGAATTTGCCAATGCAATATCACTGTCTTCCTTTTAAACAAACAAACAAACAAACAAACAAAAAAGGCAATGGCTGTTGAAAATAGCAATTCCAGTCCTAATAACCACTGGGAAGCATTTCTTGCTCAATTTTATCCTATTTTTTCTACAGCAAGTTACAGTGGATCAGTATATTTGATTTGGGAGAAATGAAGTAACAGCTGCCCAAACTGAGCTTGAGCACTCCTGAATTTTGAGGTGTTCAAATCTGGAAGGCAGGTGCGGGGGCGGGGGGCCTGTGGTTCCGCAGGGGAGCACGGCAGCATGTATGCAGCAGCGTGTCTGGTGCTGTGCGAAGCCAGACACGCTGGTCTGTGTGGCATGGTAAGGGGGCTGGGGGGTTGGAGAAGGGGTAGGGGGGTTCCGGGGGGGGGCAGTCAAGGGACAGGGAGCAGGGGGGGTTGGATGGGGCGGAGGTTTGGGGGGCAGTCAGGGGCAGGGAGAAGGGGAGGTTAGATGGGTCAGGGGTTTCAGGGGGGCAGTCAGGGGACAGGCAGCAGTTGGATAGGCATGGGAGTCCCAGGGGTTTGTCAGGGGACAGGTAGGGGGTGGGGTCCTAGGGGGGAAGTTGGGGGGGGTCTCAGGAGGGGGCAGTTGGGGACAAGGACCAGTGGGGCTTAGATAGGGGGTGGGGTCCTGGGGGGCAGTTGGGGCAGGGGTCCCAGGAGGGGGTGATCAGGGGACAAGGAGCAGGGGGGTTGGATGGGTTGGGGTTTCTGTGGGGGGCAGTCAGAGGGAGTGGATGGGGGCTACCCTCCCTCCCTGTGGAGTGTCCTATTTTTTGAATGTTAAAATATGGAATCCCTACTCACAGTGTAGCTCTCCATTCACAGCAGGCTGCAGCATGAGGTCTCAGCTTCCTCACTCCCTCCCCATCTTTCCTGTTGGTAGTGGCCAAGGGAATGCTGGGAAATGTAGTTCTTTCCCTGCTCCAGGGCTGGCTCTATAGCAGGGAGCTAACCAAGGAACTACAGCTCCCAGGGCCCCCTGTTGGTTCTCAGCTCCCATGCTGGATCCCTGCCGCCCCTGCAAATGGGCTGCCCCAAGCACGTGCTTGCTTTGCTGGTGCCTAGAGCCGCCCCTGAAGGTAACTCCTTGCAGTTTAGTGAACATAACTTGAAGCAGAACTTACATAACATTATCATCTACAGTAGATTCAGAGGCTAGGTCAGTAATTGGGACCAGGATGTCAGTTTTGTAGGCCAGGTCTACACTAGAAACTTTTGCCAGTATAATAATGTCAGTTAGGGATGTGATTTTTCTTTTTAAGACCTTCCAAAAGACCTAGTGAAGATACTGTTATACTGGGGAAAGTGTGTTTTTACCCATATAGCTTACTTTGGGGGAACTGAAACAATTAGAAATAACTTGTAAATATCAGGGACATTTTTAATTTACTTTGAAAAAAATATGCTAGCTTGGAAATGATAGTATTGTTACAATATTTTAAATAAAGCACAGAATGCCATCATTAAAATACAGTTCTAGAGAGGACAGACAAAGGTTAAGCCTTTTTTCCTATAGTACGCTTTATCTGTGAAACAACTTAAATCCCATCATTTCATGATGTCCCAGTAACCTTTTATTTTTGACAGAAACACTGTATGTTCTAAATTATAATTACAGTAAAAGCTGTGTTATCTGGCACTTTACCAACCGGAAAGCTCTAGAAACCGGCATTTCTGATATCTCCCAATACAAATTAAAAGTCTGGTTGGCACAGGGCCAGTAGGCTCCCTACCTGGCTCCATGTGGCTCCCCAGAAGCAGCGACATGTCCCTGCTGCTCCTATGTGGAGGAACGACCATGGGGGTTCCATACGCTGCCCCCGCCCCAAGTGCTGGCTCCGCAGCTCCCATTGTCCGGGAACCGTAGCCAATGGGAGCCGGGAACCATGGCCAATGGGAGCTGGGGGGGCTGTGTTTCCGCCGTGTAGGAGCAGCAGGGACATGCCGTCATTTCCGGGGAGCTACCCAAGGTGAGCACTGCCCAGATCCGGCACCACAAAACCCTTCCCACGTCCCAACCCCCTGACCCGAGCCCCCTCCCGCACCCAAACTCCCTTCCTCCATTGGTAAGTATAACTCTTAGTTAACTGGAATTTTTGACTAACCAGCACTCCCCATTCCCCCAATATGCAGGATAACAAAGCTTTTACTGTACTTGCATATTTATATATTTATGTATTTACTACTAAGCAACATCTCCCCCATTCTCCCCCAGTGACCAAGCATCTCATATAGTTGAGTTGGGTAAATGTATTATTGCATGGGTCAAGAGCTCAAGAACACAGAATTTGAACTTTCTGACACATGAATGATGGTCTGTGACTTTTCCACACAGTGCACTCTATGTGGCTCTTTAAGGTATACTGCCATATTGATATTATTTCTTTGTTTATTTGAGACCCAAGATATCCATTTGTCAGGCATAGTTTCTAGATTTTTGCCTATGTGGCGAGAAATTCTAATTCAGGTGCTAATCCATGTACTGTACAATAAAAATCACTGATACATTTGCATAACAAGAATAATTAGTGTTGGTACAGTTTTAATGTTATTGTTACTCCATGTTTTCTTACAGTTTTAATGCTAGTTAAATATTTTGAAGACGTTAGGTCACTTGGATTTAAGTGAAGGAATAGGCCTGCTGAAGGTAACTACCTCCTACGTACACTCTGATCATCTTTAATTGTAGCACTGTTTAAAGTCATGTTTCTTTACTGTGGCTTTGGGAGTCACAATTTAATCAGAGGGGATAGCATTGTTTACTTAGGAAATTCTGTGATCAACACAGCTTGTGGTTTGAAGTGTAAATAAGAACTAAAGAATTGTCTAATATGTCATACATCATGGTGATTTCTGAAATATGTACACTGGCCAGAGATTTTCAAGGAATTCACTTATATTGTTTTTACATATGGGAAAGAAGATTATTTCCTCTAGCATAGTTAGGCCTTTCTAGTCTCATACACCTACATCATTGCTTCCTCTTTTGGCTTTGTCAAATAACCAGGCTTTTGCAGGGTAGCCCAGGGTAGCTTGAGGCTTTGGATTTAGAGCCCAATCATCTAGGGCTTTAATTTTTCAGCTTCATGACAGGCTACATTTGCAGTACTTCCTCCACCACTAATTTCACAACAGTAGCTGTCCAAGGTGAATATAATAAAGCTTATTTATTACTAAATGACAATGGACAGATAATCATTCTTTGCCTGAAGTAGGGTGAAAGCTAACTGAAACAGAAGTAATTGATATTTTCTTCAATAGGGGTTTCAAAGCCTCCAAATGATATTACCTGCCAACAAGAGAATACTGTCCTTACTATAGCATATATGTCAAAGGATTAAGTACTAGAGAATTTCTCTGAAATCATAGTTTTTATTAGGACTCTCAAGTGATTAAAAAAATTAATCGCGATTAATCGCATTGTTAAACAATAATAGAATACCAGTTATTTACATATTTTTGATGTTTTCTACAGTTTCAAATATATTAATTTCAATTACAACACAGAATACAAAGTGTACAGTGCTCACTTTATATTTATTTTTTATTACAATATTTGCACTGTAAAAACCAAAATAAATAGTACATTTCAATTCACCTAATACAAGTACTGTAGTGCAGTCTCTTTATAATGAAAGTTGAACTTACAAATGTACAATTATGTAGAAAAAATGAAACAATGTAAAACTTTAGAACCTACAAGTCCAAACAAGTTTGGTTACAATTTGCAGGAGATAATGCTGCCCACGTCTTGTTTATAATATCACCTGAAAGTGAGAACAGGCATTCGCATGGCACTGTTGTAGCCAGCATCACAAGATATTTACGTGCCAGATGCGCTAAAGATTCATATGTCCCTTCATGCTTCAACCACGATTCCAGAAGACATGCGTCCATGCTCATGATGGGTTCTGCTTGATAACAATCCAAAGCAGAGCAGACCGACACATGTTGATTTTCATCATCTGAAGCAGGTGCCACCAGCAGAAGGTTGATTTTCATTTTTGGTGGTTCGGATTCTGTAGTTTCTACATCGGAGTGTTGCTCTTCTAAGACATCTGAAAGCATTCTCCACACCTTGTCACTCTCAGATTTTGGAAGGCACTTCAGATTCTTAAACCTTTGGTCGAGTGCTGTATATGTCCTTAGAAATCTCACATTGGTATCATAGAATCATAGAACATCAGGATTGGAAGGGACCTCAGGAGGTCATCTAATCCAACCTCCTGCTCAAAGCAGGCCCAATCCCCAGACAGATTTTTGCCCCAGATCCCTAAATGGCCCCCTCAAGGATTGAACTCACAACCCTGGGTTTAGCAGGCCAATGCTCAGACCACTGAGCTATCCCTCACCACTTCTTTGCGTTTTGTTAAATCTGCTGTGAAAGTGTTCTTAAAACGAACATGTGCTGAGTCATCATCCAAGACTGCTTTAACATGAAATATATGGCAGAATGTGGGTAAAACAGAACAGGAGACATACAGTTCTCCCCCAAGGAGTTCAGTCACAAATTTAATTAACACATTTTTTTAACGAGCATCATCAGCATGGAAGCATGTCCTCTGGAATGGTGGCTGAAGCATGAAGGGACATATGAATGTTTAGCATATCTGGCACATAAATACCTTGCAATGACGGCTACAAAAGTGCCATGCAAACGCCTGTTATCACTTTCAGGTGACATTGTAAATAAGAAGCAGTCAGCAGTATCTCCCGTAAATGTAAACAAACTTGTTCGTCTTAGCAATTGGCTGAACAAGAAGTAGGACTGAGTGGATTTGTAGGCTCTAAAGTTTTACATTGTTTTGTTTTTGAGTGCAGTTATGTAGCAACAAAAAATCTACATTTGTAAGTTACACTTTCACGATAAAGAGATTGCACTACAGTACTTGTATGAGGTGAATTAAAAAATACTACAGGGGAGTCGCATCTTACGCGGGGGTTAGGTTCTGAAGTCAGCACGTAAGGCGAATATCGCGTATAGTCAGACGCTCATTGAGTGGAATGGCGGGCGGAATTGCCCGCACTACAGGTACAGTATTTAAATTGTTATTTTTCTCTTTTTTGTTTTTGTTTTGCTGAGCATGTATAGTTAAAATCGCGTAAGTTAAATGCGCCTATGATGCGACTCCACTGTATTTCTTTTGTTTATCATTTTTACAGTGCAAATATTTGTAATCAAAAATAATAATACTAAGTGAGCACTGTACACTTTGTATTCTGTGTTGTAATAGAAATCAATATATTTGAAAATGTAGAAAAACATCCAAAAATATTTAATACATTTGAATTGGTATTCTATTGTTTAACAGTGTGATTAATCGCGATTAATTGATTTAATTGCAGCTAATATTTTTGAGTTGATCGCGTGAGTCAACTGCGATTAATTGACAGCCCTAGTTTTTATAAATGTTTGAACATTTAATTGATATTGTTTGGAACAAAAGCTTGGTTTTTATTTATTTTTATGCTGTGAGGAAATAGGAATCTGAGATTTGGAGCAATGAAACTAACCGCCCCTGTTCTGTTGCTATACAGTTTCTATAATCTCTTTGAAATTAATATTTTATTCTGACGATCCACCATTTTTAAACCCGTCTAATCCTGTCCATTGTAGCAATCATTTTTTATATGTCCTTCCATGCTTTCTGGTAAACTTCATGCTCAGTATTATAGCTTTGTGGCCAATAAAATACTAGATTGCCAAACCATCATGAATTGGCCTAATTAGAGCCCTGTGCCCAAATTGCTCCTTATCTGCCACATATTGCTTTGCTGGGTCTCGAGGCTCCAAAGCCTCAGACATGCAGAGACCAACCCTGAGTGCACTGATATTTATTAATTTGGTTTTGAAAGATTATTCAATTGCTCCATGGGACTGGTGCTTCCTGATTATTCAGTAGTGTTCTGTGGTTGGCATTCTCAGTAGATAAAGCACTGGCTGATCGTTTTTCATAGAGTCATAGAATATCAGGATTGGAAGGGACCTCGGGAGGTCATCTAGTCCAACCCCCTGCTCAAAGCAGGACCAATCCCCACCTAAATCATCCCAGCCAGGGCTTCGTCAAGTCTGACCTTAAAAACCTCTAAGGAAGGAGATTCCACCACCTCCCTAGGTAACCAATTCCAGTGCTTCACCACCCTCCTAGTGAAAAAGTTTTTCCTAATATCCAACCTAAACCTCCCCCACTGCAACTTGAGACCATTACTCCTTGTTCTGTCATCTGGTACCACTGAGAACAGTCTAGATCCATCCTCTTTGGAACCCCCTTTCAGGTAGTAGTTGAAAGCAGCTATCAAATCCCCCCTCATTCTTCTCTTCTGCAGACTAAACAATCCCAGTTCCCTCAGCCTCTCCTCATAAGTCATGTGCTCCAGCCCCCTTATCATTTTAGTTGCCCTCCGCTGGACTCTCTCCAAGTTTTCCACATCCTTGTAGTGTGGGGCCTAAAACTGGACACAATACTCCAGATGAGTCCTCACCAATGCCAAATAGAGGGGAATGATCACGTCCCTCCATCTGCTGGCAATGCCCCTATTTATACAGCCCAAAATGCCGTTAGCCTTCTTGGCAACAAGGGCACACTGTCGACTTATATCCAGCTTCTCATCCACTGTAACCCCTAGGTCCTTTTCTGCAGAACTGCTGCCTAGCCATTCGGTCCCCAGTCTGTAGCAGTGCATGGGATTCTTCCGTCCTAAGTGCAGGACTCTGCACTTGTCCTTGTTGAACCTCATCAGATTTTTTTGGCCCAATCCTCTAATTTGTCTAGGTCCCTCTGTATCCTATCCCTACCATCCAGCATATCTACCACTCCTTCCAGTTTAGTGTCATCTGCAAACTTGCTGAGCATGCAGCCCCAGGACCGATCCTTGGGGCACTCCGCTTGATACCGGCTGCCAACTAGACATGGAGCCATTGATCACTACCCGTTGAGCCTGACGATCTAGCCAGCTTTCTGTCCACCTTATAGTCCATTCATCCAGCCCATACTTCTTTAACTTGCCGGCAAGAATACTGTGAGAGACTGTATCAAAAGCTTTGCTAAAGTCAAGGAATAACACGGAATAATTTTCTCCAAGATTTCAAATTGAAGTTCCTAATGTAAGTGAAATGACAATGGCACAGCCAGTAATTTAGATCCAGTTGCAGGAAGGACTGCAGTCTAGATCTGAAAAGCTCTGCATGTAAGATGGTAATAATTTTTACTGATGTTTTAAAATTAACATATAAACTTATGAAATTAAAAGAAGCAGAACCTCAAAACACCAATTATGCTTTTCTAGGCAGGAGGAAATTCACTCACATGATTCATCTCAGCGATGAACAAAATGTACCATCTATTAATCCGTATACATAGTAATGTTCTGCTAACTTCTCTTTCACCCTAATTACAATAAACTTTGTGTCAAGATTTTTTAAAGAAGGAAAAGTAGGAGTTGTAATTACAGCTTATTGTACTATTTCATTTTATATGATCAGTTAAGGAAAATATCTTTAAAGAGTTTCTTGTGTTGAAATTTATGGAGTACAGATAAGGCTATATGAAGTGGTAAATGTATCTTCATAAATCTTCATGTAAAAACATAAATATTACTTTCACATTTACCACTTTCTCTGCTGGTTTTGAATGATTACTAAAACCAAAACCAGAAAGGAAGTGAGAAGAACTATTCTCCCAGTAAGAACCAGAGTGAAGTATAACAAGTTTTTATATTGGAAGAAGACTGTGGGCAATATGTGGGATCCGTATTGACAAAACATCTCAAATCTACAGTTACTGTAAGACAATACTTTTTTTTTTCATTTCACCTAAAGATGTATGCTCCATTCAATAAGTTGGTTTCACTCCTTCAAAAGGAGTAATTTCTACTGGAAGCTTTCCATAAGTAGCACAACTGGAAAGAAAGTTTGCAACTGAGCTCACTTGACCCTGGTTTGCTCCTTGTACTTACTTACTATTTTTATTTGTAAAAGAAATGAGTAGATAATAAATCTGAGCTGTTTTGCTTACCTATATCAGATATATGTGATAAAATAGTGGCATAATGCCCATAAACATTAATTAAAATAAATAATTACTAATGATTGGTCTACAAATATTTTGTTTCTGCAGAGCATATTTTATGTGTGTTAATTTTAATCCATTGAAATGCTGAAAAGGACATCCTTTTATATATTCTATAAACTCTTAAATTAAATATAAATGCTTACACTTTGTGCATAAACATACTGTCACAGGGTTATACTGACTCTTGAAGAGGGAAGAGGCCAGTGCACACGTTACTGGTCAGCTTCCCAACTGGGATTAAAAGAAGGCACCTAGGCCATATAAATAATGGGGGACTGAGACAGTGGAGGAGTCAGGAAAAGAGGGAGGTAAGAGTTGCCTGAGTTAGGAAAAGAACAGGCAAGAGAGATGCTTGTAAGTGAGAGATTGGAACTTGAGAGCTGCCAGAGACTAGGAGGCTGTAGGAGGCCCCAAAAGGAATTTGTAGGTGGTTCCTGGGGGAAGGCTGAAAGGAGGAGAGCAGCAAATGGAGTTTGCCAGCTGACCCTCCACAAGGCAGAAAGAGAGGACTGGAGAGAGCAAAAGGCCAGAGAACAGCAGAGAGAGTTGGTTGCTGTCTTATGAGCTAGAGAGCTGAAGCCTAGGGCTGAAGGCAGGGGAGCAGCCAAGGGGCTTACCTGCTGACGTCTCCATGCTGGAGAGCTGGAGCCAGAAGGCTGGAGAGGGCAGAGTGGGAGTGATCTATAGTCCCCTGGTGAGAATGAATTCCCAACAAGAGAGTATTCTACTTGGGTATTCTACTTGGAAAAGTAGGGTTGCACTCCAGCTGGAAGAGTTATGGTGTCTGTTCTGGAAAAAGAACAGGAAATGACTGAAGAGCCTGAATGTGTGGAAGATGCTGGAGCATAGTATGAGCTGTGTTGATGAACTAGAGCAGTGGTTCCCAAACTTGTTCCGCCGCTTGTGCAGGGAAAGCCCCTGGTGGGCCGGGCCAGGCTGTTTACCTGCCGCGTCTGCAGGTTCGGCCGATCGCTGCTCCCGGTGGCCGCGGCAGGTAAACAGCCCGGCCCGGCCCGTCAGGGGCTTTCCCTGCACAAGCGGCGGAACAAGTTTGGGAACCACTGAACTAGAGGATGTGGGATTTTAAGGACTGCATGCACGGGGTGTGAGAAATGTACTGTGTTTGAGATTTTTGTTATCGATTATCTGAACTATGGACTAGTCTTTCCTAATCCCATAAACACATATCCTTGTGTTCAGAGAGTGAATTGCATTGTGTGTTCACCTTAACTAATGGAGATACAAAACTATTGGAGACATTTAGGTGCCCGACAGCCTTATTTATATAGGCCCTGACTGAGTGCCTAGGAATTCCTTTTAAGATTTATGAGTGTGTTGGTTAGACTCTGAGTGGTAGTACTGCCTCTAGATTGATGGGCATGTGAATGAGACTCTTGATTTTTAAGGTACTATGTGCCACTTAGAGCGGGAACCTGGAACAGGGGAGGAAGGAAGGTCAGGACATACTTCAGAACTCAGCAATACCTGATGAGCTAACTCTTTATTGTATATCAAATGTTGACAAAGAGCAGATATTTATCCTGAAAATAAGTATATTTCTCTATGAACTATGGTTACGTTATAGACATCAGTATTTGACACATCAGCTGTGTTAAGAAGAAAAATCATTATACTTGTAGCAATTTCAGAACCTACCATCTGCTTTAACCCATCTGAATTTTTGACATTTTATCATATAGGGTATAACTTCAAGCAGATAATTTGAATTATGCTGATTAGTTGGAATATGTGGGTAATTCACTACCCTCACATTTTTAGTAAGAACTTAGAGAAATGCTTCTTCAAAGTAAAAACAAAAACAGTTATTGACACTTTCTAAAAATTGACAAATGATGTAAATTCTCCATCATATTCAAGATCGCCTCTCAGATTTGAGTTTTCCTTTACTCCACAGATAGAATGACTTTTAATCATAAGAGGGAAGTTTAGCTTTCATTTCTGGGAAAATCCTCAGTTTGTTTTGCCTTCTGACAGCTTTAACATACAATATTACGCAGCTCCCTGAATTTACCAATGTGCCCAAAGCCTTCCAAACATAAGAGAAAATCCAGAAGCTTGCCTAGTTTGGAGGGAAAAATTTATTTCCTTTTCCTCTGATAGGTAGTCCCTGCAAGTCGTTCCTTCATTGGCTTTTGCTGAAGGAACAATAAGTGAGTGTCTCCATCAAATCCTCCAGCAAGGGTGGCCTTTTCAGACAGAAGCAACATAGCTTCCCCTTTGCCTACAGTACCAGAAGGCAAGCAGCTCCAGAATGAAGTGGTTCCAGCAGAAGGTATTTGAATGGCTACAGGAGAGTCACAGCTGTCAGTTGCAAGCCTCATTTCTCCAGCCAAGTTTTCACGTTTTCTTGGCTTCTTTTAGGACCTGGAACATTGCCTTGAGCTTCAGCAAAGTATAAATTTGCTAGAGCTCAGAGCAGTTGAGCTAGCCCTTTTCACCCTGGAAAGAACATATGATGTATCCAACACATTTTGGAGTGAGCAATAACACCATAGTTGTGGCCTATGTGAGCAAATGGGGGGACACAAAGTCATCATGCCTACACAAAATGGTGGTTATTAATGACATGGTGTGATGGAATGTGTACTCCACATAGGTCCTACAGAGGTTAATGTGGGCTTGAGAGGTCAATTCACATACCTGGCAGCACCTGTGAGAGAGAGAAAGCCAGGCTTAATAAATAAGGAAGCCAAGTTGGGGAGGGGCTAGATCAGGGGTCGGCAACCTATGGCACGCCTGCCAAAGGTGGTACGCGAGCCGATTTTTGATGGCACGCGGCGGGGGGCTGAGCGTCTCAGCGCACCACCGCTCTGGGGTTCCGGCTGCTGCCCCGTTGACAGCCGGGGTCCCGGCCGCCGGCCCCACTCAGCACCCGCTGCTGGCCTGGGGACCCCCAAGGAACCCCAGGCTGGCAGCAGGCTGAGCAGGCTGGCGACTGAGACTCCAGTTGGCAGGAGCCGGCGGCTGGAACCCCAAAGTAGTGGCGGGCTGAGCTGCTCAGCCCGCTGCTGGTCTGGGGTCCCGGCCGCTGGCCGCGCTCAACCCACTGCCAGACTGGGGTTCCAGTCGCTCAGCTGGCAGCAGGCTGAGTGGGGCCAGCGGGGGGCTGAGTGGCTCTGTCCACTGCCAGTCTGGGGTGCCGGCAGCACTCAGCCGCCTGCCGGCCTGGATGAGCAGAACCCCAGGCAGGTAGCGGGCTGAGTGGTGCCAGCGGCTGCGACCTCAGACCGGCAGCAGACTGAGCTGCTCAGCCCGCTGCCGGTCTGAGGTCCCGGCCGCTGGCCCCGCTCAGCCTGCAGCCGGCCCTGCTCAGCCCAGACCAGCAGTGGGCTGAGCAGGGCTGGGATCCTTGTCTGGGGTTCCAGCCACCAGCCCCGCTCAGCCCACTGTCGGTCTGGGGTTCCGTCCGCCAGCTCCTGCCATACGGGATCCCGGCCGCCGGCCCCCCTCAGCCTGCTACCAGCCTGGGGTTCTGCTCACCCAGGCCGGCAGGAGGCTGAGCGGGGCCGGTGGCTGGGACCCTGCCTGGCCAGGGGCCGGCAGCCGGAACCCCAGACCGGCAGCAGGCTGAGTGCTGCCGGCACCCCAGACTGGTAGCGGACTGAGCCACTCAGCCCCCTGCCGGCCCTGCTCAGCCCGCCACCGGCCCGCTCAGCCCACTGCTGTCTGAGTGAATGGAACCCCAGACCAGCTGCGGGCTGAGCAGGACCAGCGGCTGGACCCCAGACCGGCAGCGGGCTGAGCGGGGCTGGTGGCTGGAACCCCAGGCAAGGATCACACTAAATTGATAAGATCTGCATTTTAATTTTATTTTAAATGAAGCTTCTTAAATATTTTAAAAACCTTATTTACTTTAAATACAACAATAGTTTATTTATGTAATATAGACAGAGAGAGAGACCTTCTACAAACGTTTAAATGTATTACTTGCACGGGAAACCTTAAATTACAGTGAACTTGGCACACCACTTCTGAAAGGTTGCCGACCCCTGGTCTAGATGGTGCTTATAAAACCAGGAAATTTGTAGAAGAAAGGGGAGTCTGCAGTCTGTCTCTGAGGCTAGGTCTACACTACCCGCCTGAATCGGCGGGTAGAAATCGACCTCTCGGGGATCGAATTATCGCGTCTCGTCGGGACGCGACAATCGATCCCCGAATCGACGCTCTTACTCCACCAGCGGAGGTGGGAGTAAGCGCCATCGATGGGAAGCCGCGGAGGTCGATTTTGCTACCGTCCTTACAGCGGGGTAAGTCGGCTGCGATACGTCGAATTCAGCTACGCTATTCGCGTAGCTGAATTTGCGTATCTTAAATCGACCCCCCCTGTAGTGAAGACGTAGCCTGAGAGATAGAAGAGGTAGGAAGCGTCCCAGGGAGGCAGCGTGGAGTCTGAGGGAGTAGACCTTGACTGCCAACTTAGAGGGTCTCTGGACTGGAACCCAAAGTAGAGGAAGGGCCTGAGTTCCCCTATCAGCCACCAAGGAAGGTGGGGGAAACTCTCTGAGATAAAGGATATAAGGACTACAGAACCCAGAGACAGATGGAAGACCTGCTGTAAGGTCATTGAGCTATAACTTGGTTGGATTCTCTGTTACCTCGGAATGGGTGGACAACGGGCCAAATTGCGGGAAGAGAGACCACCACAGTGACAGAGAGACCGTTGGCAGGAAGTGCCAGGCGGGGAGACAGCCGCTATGCCACGCCTGGCCACAAGGAGGTGCTCCTGTGGTGAGTGAACCCCATTACACATGGGCAGAGAAAAATCTGACATGGATTTGAATCCTATGTATCAAAGGCCAGCTCACAGTAGAGGCTGACTGAGCATTCAGTCAAGAGGTAAAAGTGCTGTATGTGTTGTTCCAATCACTGACAATAGTCTCAGTTATTTACTTGTTTGTCCCCTCCTCCCTTTCTGATTAGCAGAAACTCCCAGTTAGATATGACCTTGCTTCTAAAAGCCTGTCTCCAAATTAACCCTTAGCTATGTGGTGTTCTATTTCATTACTTCAGGGTGTCTGAATGCACATAATATGGTTGCGATTAGCTTGATCACATTCTGGGTTATACACACCCCTCAAATCCAGGGAAACATTTCTGCTAATTTGACTGGGTGGGAAATTCCTCACCAACCCCAAATTTGACAGTCATTTAGGCCCTGAACATATGGGTGAGACCCACTAGCCAGATACCTGGGAAAGAATTCTCTTTAGTAACTCAGAGCCTTTCCCATCTGGTGTCCCATCTTTGGCCATTGGAGAAATTTGATTACTGCAGTCATGAATGGACCATATGCCATTTTAGGCAATCTCATCATACAATTCACTACATAAACTTATCAAGCTCAGTCTTAAAACAAGTTAGGTTTTTTGTCCCCAATACTCCCTTTGGAAGGCTGTTCCAGAATGTCACTCCTCTTATAGTCGAGAAATTTTCATCTAATTTCAAGCCTAAATTTATTCATCTTCTAGTATGACCCATTGTAGTCTCCCCTTTAACCAATTTCTTACCCACCTTTTGATTCTTGTATTAATCCCCATCTTCTCCAGTTGAACTAATAATTTTTCTTGTGGAACTGTATCAAATGCTTTACTGAAATCCAGATAGATTCAATCTACTGTATTTCCTTTGTCTAGAAAATCTGTTATTGTCTCAAAAAGATCAGTTTGATCTGGCACAATCTACCTCTCGTAAAATCAGGTTGTATTTTATCCTAATTGCTGTTTACCTCTGTGTCAGGGGTGGCCAACCTGTGGCTCCGGAGCCACATGCGGCTCTTCAGAGATTAATATGCGGCTCCTTGCATAGGCGCCAACTCTGGGGCTGGAGCTACAGGCGCCAACTTTCCAGTGTGCTACAGGGTGCTCACTGCTCAACCCTTGGCTCTGCCCCGGGTCCCAGCCCCACTCCACTCCTTCCCCCAAGGCCTCCACCCCATCCCCTGAGTCTGCCGCACCCTTGCTCCTTCTTCTCCTGCACACCGCAAAACAGCTGATCGCGGTGAGTGGAAGGCACAGGAATGGAGGGTTAGGTGCTGATCGGCAGTGCTGCTGGCAGGTGGGAGACGCGGGGGTGGGGGGAGCTGACGGGGGGCTCCTGATGTGTTACTGTGGCTCTTTGGCAATGCACACTGGTAAATTCTGGCTCCTTCTCAGGCTCAGGTTGGCCACCCCTGCTCTATATCCTTAACTACTCTCTCTTAGACCTTGTATACAATTGAGGTCAAACTAATGAGCCTGTAGTTTACTGGATTAGTTTTTTTCCTTTCTTAAATATAGGTACTATATTTGCAATTTTCCAGACATAGTGTACAACCTCCGAGTTTCTAGATTCATTAAAAGGTCCTTGCTATTGGGCTTGCAAATTCATGTGCCAATTCCTTTAATATTCTTGGGAGCAGATTATCTGGGCCCCTGATTTGGTCCCATTTTAAGTGGTGCGAGTTTGGCTTCCACCTCGTGGTAATTCTACTGCCATATGCTAATTGCCATAAGCCAGCTTGTGCTGTCCCCAACCTCCTCATTACTCTTATTGAAAATGGAGGCAAAATATTCATGTAGGTGTTGGGCCATCTCCACCTAATGATAGAAGTATGTAAAATAATTAATAGTGTAGAAAAGGTAGATCGGGAACTTTTGTTCTCCCTGTCTTACAAAACAAGAACAAGGAGACATTCCATTAATTTGAAAGGTAGCAAATTCAGAACTGAGAAAAGGAAATACTTTTCCATTCAACCATAATTGCTCTGCAGAACTTACAGCCGGAGGGTGTCACTAAGGCCAATAATTTAAAAACATTCAAGAGGGATTGTTTTCAGTGTTGTTGTAGCCATGTTGGTCCCGACCTGAAGAAAAGCTCTGTGTAAGTTTGAAGGCTTGTCTCTTTCACCAACAGAAGTTGGTCCAATAAAAGATATTAGCTCATGCATCTTGTTTCTCAAAAGAAGGATAACAAAAATATCCAGTTATAACAATTAAAGCAAAACGAAGATTTTTGGAAGGGATAAAAATGTCTTGTTTCAAGGCTTAAACTAATCTCTAACTATTAGGGATTATATTGAGACCTTTATGGGTCAGATTATACCATATTTGCCTGCTCTATGGTTCTTGCTCCTCCTTCTAAGGCACCTGGTACTGGCCCCTGTTGGTGGCAGGATGCTGGACTGAACTAGGTGGTCCATAGATCTGATCCAATATGCCAATTCCTATAATGGAAAACTAGAAATTTTTGCCAGCAAAAGATAGCCATAAGCGCACTCGCTCTCCAAAAAGAGGTTATAGTTATGGAAAAGGCTGCTTTTAGTGAGAGCCAAAATAAGGATTCTAATGCCAGGGGTTCAAAGGGTCAAGTACAGAGGCTATTAATCACCATGTTTAGGCTCCAAGGAGGGACGATCCTTCTAGGTCTCACTGAAATCTATTTTATTGCCCTGAAAAAATAAATCGAGTTATTAGACTGGGAACCCACTGAGTGTCCAGCCTTGCTGATGGGGCCAGGTGTTTGCCAATGCTGAACTTTTCAAGCTCTGTTTAAACCAAATCTTTAATTTTGCACCATCATATAAAGGCCTATTGCTCTTGCAAGTCCTGAAATGTATTGTAGTTATGAAATCCTTCCATATTTAATCCTAGCTGAGCAACTAATGCATATCATTGCACACTACATTACCAATTCAATGGCATTTAAGTGAAATCGTTTTCAAAAATAAGTAAAAAATAAAAGTCGAAGCTCTCTTCCAGCATTTTAGGCTTATGTTTTTCCCTCGGGCCTTCAGCACAGCAGTACAAATGCATAATTTCACTGTAAGAATTGCAAAATACAGAATTGTTCAGTAGTGTCTAAATGGGGTTTGAGTGATGGTAAATTTTCATGCAGATTACAGTTTTGGGAACAAGGGTTCCATTAAATAGGGAACTGTAAAGCATAAATCTTTCTTCTCCAATTGTTTTGTGTTTCAAAGGGATAATTACAGGAAAGTACACAACTGAGTAAGCAGTTACACTTTCAGAACATACGCAGATAACGTCATATTTCCTTAGCATGCAGGAATTGTTTTATGTTTGCATTGTGTTTTGGGTCTGAGATTGTGGGTCTGTTGGTTTATGTTCTTTTATGTGGTACAAGTGCTAGATCTGCTAAGGCTCAACTTTCTTTGACTGGACCTAGGATGGTTTCATTTAGGTAGTAAATTGTTCCATATTTTGTTTTTTGTCCAGACACATCTTAATGGCAAGACTGTTGTGAGCCATAGTATGATGATACCTTTTCTGGTATCTATTATTCTAAAATTGAGAGAATTACCTGCTTCACAAGCAGTGTTGAGACTCCATTCACTGATGTTTGTAAACTGCTTTGATGTGTTTAGATGGAAGTGGCTAGAGAAATATAAAGTACAGTTGTCTTCCTCTTCTTTCTTGCCATTTCTCTATTCCTGGGCGTTGACTTTTATAGCCTTCTTCCAAAACTCATGAGTGTACACCTGGCTTTCCTGCAAATTGGTCTCTCTAAGGTCTGCTGATATCCAGTCTGTGTATTGAGTCTTTGGCCTCCCCCTTGGTCGTCTTCCATCCACGATCATTGCAAGGGCCATCCTACCAATATAACTCTCAGATTTCCACTGTACATGTTCATACCAACGTAGCCTAGCCTCCCTGAACTTGTCTTCAATTGGGGTAACCTCCATTAGGCCCTCACAATTTCATTTCACTTCCTGTCATGGAGTGTCTAACCATTTGACCACCTCAATATTTTCATTACTGTGGTGGAGAGCATAGTGATTTCTTTTCTTGGTCCAATCTCTGCTCCATACATTAGGACTGGTTGAATTATAGTTTTATACACTCTACCTTTTAACTTTATTGGCATCTTTTTATTACAGAGAACTGGGATCAGCTCCTGATATTTGCACTAAACAGTTTCGGTGTACAGCTGGGCATTGCTCAGGAGGGCACCATTGTCAGCAACCATTGATTCTAGGTATTTACATTCTTTAACTCTTCTAACTCTCTACCTGTAATGTTCTTTATGGTGGGTCCTCCTCCATCAGTTATCATAGCATCATTCTTACCAACTTTCATTCTAAGTCCTGCTGTTCAAAGTTGGTTTGCAGGGTCTCCTAGTTGTCTGTACGTATCACTAAGTCATCTGAGAACAACAAATTCCAAGGTGGTTGCCTTCATATATTCTCACTTATCACATCCAAGACAACCACAAACAAAAAAAGGGCTTAACTGTGACTCCAGGTACAGGCCACTGTTTACAGGAAATTCTCAGCTGTAGCTGCCATTTGGTTTTGATTGTGGTAGTTACTCCATCATCATCATCCTGGATAAGATGGACATATCCTTCTGGCACATCTGTAAACTCCACCAAACAAATACTCTTGGCACACAATTGTATGCCTTCTCCAAGTCCACAAAGACCATGCCTAGTTACCATCTCTTTTCTCTGAGCTTCTTCATGAGGATTCATAAAGAAAATATGGCATCAGATGTACTCCTTCCCGGCATAAATCCATACTGACCCTGTGATGGGTTCCCCCCCTTCTGCGGGTTGCCAGCTGGGACTGGGTACCACTTAGCCCACCTGACCCACTAGCCTGGGCTCCCTTTCTCCCTGTAATGCTGTGACTAGCTGCAGACACGCTCCTGGTCTCACACTTTTACCAGCACACAGGTAGGCACACAACCAGCTGCAGAAACACACAGACACTGAAATCAGCTCTGCATGGGAAGACTCAGCTAAGGAATTGCCCAGTACTCAAGTGCACTCACCCCTCTAGAGGATAAACCCAAAATTATACCATCTTGCGCTGCACAGAGAACTACACAGCGTAAACTCAAGAAATTCGTATCTTCCCTCAATGTGGAGAGAGATATTCTACAGCTTTTTGCCCCCCAGTTATGAATTCCACACCCGGGATTTTAGACAAAACGAAAACAAGTTTATTAACTACAAAAGATAGATTTTAAGTGATTATAAGGGATAGGAAACAGAGCAAAGCAGATTACCCAGCAATTAAAACAAAAATGCAATCTAATCTTAAAATACTAAAGAAACTGGTTACAAGTAATAATTTCTCACCCTAAATGTTGTTTTAGGCAGATTGCAGAGATTCTTGAAAGCCAGCTGCACTTGCCTGCAGCTTAAACCTTCAGATATTTCATTCACAGGCAGGGCCGGCTTTAGGAAGTGTGGGACCCGATTAGAATAGTTTCGACGGGGCCCCAGCAGGGATGACTCACCCGGCGGCGCTCCAGGTCTTTGGCGGCACTGAAGGACCCGCTGCCGAAGTGCCGCCGAAGACCCGGAGCAAGTGAAGGGCCCGCCGCCAAAGACCCGGGTAAGTAAAAATTAAAAAGGCGCCTAAGTTAAAAAGGCACTCTTCTTTAGGGCGCAGGCCCTCTTAGGGGGAATCGGGGGAATTGGCCTAAAGCCGGCCCTGTTCACAGGCTAGACAACCTTCCAGCCTGAGTTCAGTCCTTCTCCCCCAGTTTGGTCTTTGTTTCTTAGATGTTTACAGCAGTCATCTTGGGCGGGGATGCAGTGAAGAATGAACCATGATTGTGTTACTCCCCTGCCTTAAATAGGTTTTACAGATTGTGGGAATCCTTTGTCTTCCAGTGTGATTCCCACCCCCGGTCAGTGGAAGAATACTAATATTATCATGGTGTCTGGTATCAGGTGACTTGATCACATGGCCCTGCAGCCATAACTCAGAGTCTGTTTGCAGCATCCCCAAGAAGGCATTCCCGGTAAAAGATTACCATCTTCTAAGACCTATTGTTTTTCCTAATGGCCCTTTCCAGTCAGCAATCTAGACCAGTGTTTCCCAAACTTGGGATGCCGCTTGTGTAGGGAAAGCCCCTGGCGGGCTGGGCCGGTTTGTTTACCTGCCGCGTCCGCAGGTCTGGCCGATCGCGGCTCCCACTGGCCGCGGTTCACTGCTCCAGGCCAATGGGAGCTGCTGGAAGCGGCGCGGGCCGAGGGACGTGCTGGCCGCTACTTCCAGCAGCTCCCATTGACCTGGAGCAGCGAACTGCGGTCAGTGGGAGCCACGATCGGCTGAACCTGCGGACACGGCAGGTAAACAAACTGGCCCGGCCTGCCAGGGGCTTTCCCTACACAAGCGGCGTCCCAAGTTTGGGAAACACTGATCTAGACTGATTGCATTCTGTCTAGTGAGCGTTCCCCAGGTGTAAACACATTTGTAATAAGGGCATAGACAATATTCCTAACTTCAGATACAAAAATGATACATGCATACAAATACGATAATCATATTCAGTAAATCAGAACATTTCCAATCATATCTCACATGCCTTATCTTGCACAAAATACATCATAATTATGCCATATTCATAGCATAATAATATTACTATGAAGAATATGGGGCATAATGCCACAGAGCCTTCCAAATTTCAACTGTTCCATGCAGATTCTTTTCAATAATCTTCTCCCATACTTTCATAGCATTTGACAACAGCTTAATTGCGTGATATTTAGCACACAGTGTAATATCTCCTTTATGTTTAAAAATGGACATCACAAAGCTTTTATGCCATTCCATCCATCATTCTCTCTGAAGAATAGATAATATTTTTACTTCAAGGTCCCAGAGACACACACAAGGTTTTCATCTCGAGGCCAAAAGACCAAATAATACAACAGACTTGTAAAATACTTGATGACTTCCCTTCTCAATGACTTCAGCACATCCACTGGTACTTCATCAGGACAAGGTGCTTTCTCTTTTTTCATTTTCCTAAGTGCCTTTACAACCTCTTCCTCTTGTATCCGGTCAGTCAGACCCCGCTTTGACTTACATGTTCTTAGTTCATCACATTGGATTTCTTCATTCTTTCAAAGTTATTACTCCCAGAGTTTACTGATTGATTCACCATTCATTTGCAATATACCATGTTCATTTCTAATATAAGCAAACTCTTTCATGTCCTTTGTTGATTTGTGTCTTGCCATAGCGAGATGGTCTTTTCTCCCTCAGACATATCGTCCTAGTTGGTTATATAGCTCATCACAGGCCAAATTTTTAGCTGTCACAACACTTCTTTTGGCCTCCTTTTTTGCCTCCATATACACCATCTTGTCACTGCTCAAGCCACTGCCCTGACATTTTTTTAAAGTTACTTTTTTTCTTCTCACTGCATTCTTTAACTAGAAGATTCCACCACCAAGTCTCCCTTCTTATCCTTTTTGGGACTAGTTTCATTACTCCTAGGATTTCATATGCCATTTACAGCAATGTTAACTTAGTTTGTACCAGTTATCCTCCATGCATTCCACTGTGTAGTCAGCATTACTTTTTGTTTAAAGATCTTGTCATTCCTATCTTTATGTTTCCACCACTTACGCGTTTCTGGTGCCCATGAGTTCAGATGATTCTGAGATCTCTATATTCTGAAGTCCATAAGTCTGTCCTGGTTCACAATGTTCACCGGGCATTACCTTACAATTAATTAATTTGTGACCTATCATTTCTTCTTGTTAAAAAATAAATCAATTTGAGACTTGTGTCCTCCACTCACATAAGTTATTAGGTGGCTTTTCCTCCTCTGAAAGTGTGTTTGCAATCACCATGTCCAGTGCCACATAAGTCTGAAGGCCCTGTTTCCTCTTTGGAGTTTCTGGCTCCAATGTCATGCCTGTGACAGGGCAATTTCTTGCAATATCCTGAACAAACCTTATTGAATTGAGTTTACATTACGTTGTGGACCAGGGATTGTGTAATTCCGTTCAGGAAAGGGACCATGGACTTCCAAGGACTAAAAACAGTGGGGGGTAGTTAGGCAAATTCACTCAGGTTGTAGCATCTCCAGATAGGTACCGCCACCTGGAGAGAGGCTCACATATGCTGGATTCTCCAGGGACCAATAGACAAAGAAAGGACTTTTAGTTAAATAGCCTGAGTAGAAACTGATGCAGGACCTTTTTTTTGGATCCAACAAATGGTTAATTAATTTCCAGTTCCTCATCTTCTGTTTTTACCAAGCATGATTTCAACATAGTCCTTTGGATCATATCAGTGGCTTTTTGTTTGTTTGTACTAATTTAGTCTCTCTATCATTTTTTCTTGCGTCTTTTTGATAACATTCATTATTGAAAGCAACTTGATGTACTTTCAAACAACATTTGTTATTTTAGGTTATTATAGGTTATTCATTTTATGAAATTTAATATACTTTTTACAATTGAGTTTACATTTAGGGTAAATTTGTAGACACAATTATCACAACTCCACTCTGGTTTTGCAATTATTTATTCTTCTGCTTCCTCTTTTAGACACTGGCTTCTCTATTGCAATCTACCTTTTCTTTGAAATTCTTGAATGCTACGATCCTATGACTTATGGAATGCAATCTGAGATACCCACATAATCCATAACTGTAGGTAATTAAAAAGAGGAAGTTGCTGGCTGCAGAGAAATGGGTCTATCCGAAATTAAATAGGATGCACGAGCGCTTAAAATAGCCTTTATGACTGGGCTGAGAAATATGGTGAGAATTGGACCAAAGCTTGATGGGGTGCCAGGACTGGCATTGACTTTTATGAGTTTCATGATATTTGTTGTTTTTCTTAAAGCCCAAGATCATGGAGTCCTGTGATTATGTGAGAAGGTATGCTTTCATTGAAAAAAAGAAAAAAAAATTCAAGGACTGATGCTTGCAGAAAAGAGCTTGAAAACACAAACCATAAAGGTTCAACTAGAAGGTGAATAGAAAGGATCAACAACTTATTACTGTTTAAAGTCTTATGATTTTTAAGCCAATATCATGAGTTTTGGAGGCCTGACTTATGATGTTAGAATATTTAGGATTTTCAAAACTGGTACTGCTGCTCGAGCTGGCTGGCTGTTCTGCCTCTTTTCGCTGCTGGATGTCTTCTCAAGCCACCTGCAAGAACTGCACCCTGCTTCACCAGCGCTTTGGGGGTGTAGCGCTACTTGCTTTTCTGTGTTTTCCCATATCGTCTCAGTATTGCTAATGCCAAGTGTTTAAAAATCATGACATTAAGAAACACCTAATATTACAGCACTTGCAATAATGTCCCCAGAATTAATAAATACTGCTCTCTCCACCTTCCCATGATGCAGAAAACGGGGGTGGGGGGCAGTGCCTACAGGCCCTCACTCTCTTCTCCATTCTCCTGTGGCAGCAGCAAGTAGCTCCTCTTTGGGGCTACAGCAAACTGGCTGTCTACCCTATCCCTCCATGGACATATAAAGCAGGCTCTAGGTTCCCTTAGGCTCAACAACAACAGGAGGAGAAAAGTGAATGAGCTAGGATGCCAGGGTGATTTAGGAGATTGGCTGCGAGTGAATGTAGGGTGAATGAAGAGCTGCCTTGGTGAGAGGGGAATTGAAACATCAAGGAGGACCGGTTCAAAAACAAGGAAGGCATGTATTTCCCAGTGGGGAGTGGGAAGGGCTACAGGGGACGAAGTCAGAGACAGCTAATATGCGGACCAGGCTGCTCCAGCAGTGGGTTTGTAAGAGGCCCCAAGTTGACATGTTGTCCCAGGCCCTATAAATCCTCACTGCCATCCTGATGCTGGATGGGGACTAGGAGGTGGAGGGGGATCTGCACAATAAGAAAGCAGCGATGGGATTGCAGCTTAACACTATTTTATTGAAACAAAATTGAAGTTAATCCATCATTAGAAGTAACAGCAATATTAACCTCCTTTTGTAATGTCATAATAAAGTGTTAATAAAGCACGAGGAAATGGAATTGAAGGGGGTAGTTGCTTGGACATAAAATTTACTTAATTTCAGCATGTAATTTTCAGCATGTTAACTGCAGTAAGATTAATGTCATTAATGACTTTTCTCTTGTTCAACTCGTACAGTGCAGCCGGTCCCAAATCATTTACTTATTAAATACATTACATTTATTTTCATTACTATACGAACAAACACATTTTATTGCAAAAAAAATTGTTTATTTTTTCCATCATACCAAAAATTACCATGTGCAAATTTTTGATTGTTGAATCAAAGAGAATTTCTTGGTTTTTGTATTCTCCTACTTCAACCTGTATAGTTGCTGGTTTTATCGTATCAGTCAGTCATCAAAATAACAGAACACATAGGACTGAAAATTAGCACTTCACTCTATTTGCCTGTGTTTTGTGGTGTTTGGTAATACTTTTGAATAAACAAATCTGACAATCGGTTTTCTTGGTAGTGTTGATCCATATTATCTTTGATAGAGCCCCACATGAAGCGTGAAGGCAGCTATATGTGGCATGTTCCTTTCTCCCCACCAGCAGTCTCTTTGTGCAAGCTCAGCACCACAGCTAAAATGGAAGCATGTCTGGGCTGAAGGTGAAAAAGCTGGGGAACTGTAGCTTTTTGTGACTTGCTCTAGGAATACATCAGATGTGCCCTGTGATTGTTGCTGATGTGGAAAAGCTCTGTATTCTGCACAGATGAGGTGGACCCTCTTTTATACCTAAGGAGTGCATTTGGAAATCATCAGAGGGGTAGCCGTGTTAGTCTGAATCTGTAAAAAGCAACAGAGGGTCCTGTGGCACCTTTAAGACTAACAGAAGTATTGGGAGCATAAGCTTTCGTGGGTAAGAACCTCACTTCTTCAGATGCAAGACACTGGAAATCATGGCACTCATTCCAGTGCTATAGATCTTTTATGTATCCTGGGCCCAGACCACTGAATTCCCTGAAGATAAGCACTGAGACCTTGAATTTGACCTGATATTCTATAGAGACCCAGAATAGTGAGAAAAAGACTAGTCTTGAATGCTCATGCTAGCCTGTGTTGCTGAGGGGAGGCACTACAATGTGCTCAGATACTAGGGTGATGAGCACAATATAAGAACTTACATAGAAAATAAAAATATTCACAGCCCCCTGGTGCCTGGTTCCATTGAACAATGCAGGGAATATAGAACCATAAAAATGTAGGGCTGGAAGGAACCTCCAGGGCTATCTAATCCATTCCTCTGTGCTGAGTCAGCATTTAAGTATGCTTAGACCATGAGAGATGTTTGTCTAGCCTGTTCTTAAAAACCTCCAATGCCAGGAATTCTAAAAACTCTCGACATAACTTGTTCAAGTGCTTAAGTGCCCTTAAAGTCACTTGGGGTAAAATTTTCAAAAGCACAGCTATATGCCCAGTCTTGCTCCCCATAAAGTCAATGGGGAATTTTGCCTTTGACATTATTGGGATTGGTAAATTTGTGTAATTTATGTGAGAAAACTACATACATTTTTGTTTCTTCAAACTGTCTTGAAAGCTGATCTGCCTGGTGTTATAAATAAGGAGAAATAGAGCCTTTGATGGTGATAGACAGTTTAATATTTTGTAATTTGGGGATTATTGGCACATTTGCTAAAACTGTTTTTGAGAGGGAGAACTTGCTTATATAAGAATTGTAAGAATGCTGAGGTTTTGTATTCTGTGCCTTATGCTACTTTGAGAGCAGTTTTCATCTGATATTTTGATTTTAAAATATGGAAAATAAGATTAAAGGCTGTGTTTCTAATGCAAATACTTCTTTAGAAGTAGAGCAAGCTTATGTAATTGCCATCTCCCTTGTTTATTTTTTCCCACAGCTCAAGGAAAGCCTTGTGGCTGAAATGCTGCTTCAAATCAACATGTTTTTTTCTTTAAAAAAATACTCTATTTTATGAACTCCTTCTTTCACAATTTACAGACTACATTGTGATGTGCAATTCGTATATTTTTGTGACTTTTTTTAGTACACTAGTATAGTTATTGCTGTTTCCTTTCAAAATTAATATTTAAAGGGGAAAAAATGAATAAACTTCAGGCATGGGGGCCTGCTATATGCCCTTAATTACTAGTGCCATATATGAGGATCTTGTACCTCACAACCAGCACAAGTTGTGTAGTTAACACATGATGGAACAAAATCTGGTTTGTTCCTGTACCATTTTGTTTATAGTAGTAAATAACATTTTAATTTTGAAAAATTTTTGAAAAGGATCTGAATGAAATAATGTATAAGGGAAATGTGGTTTAGATGTTTGTGGGCCATGAAGACTATGAAGCATGAATAAGAAAGAATCTGCCATTTTTCATGTGAGGAAAGACTGCAATTTGGCATGAATCCCTTGTAATTTAATTTCTCTTGCTAATAATGTGAAAAATCTTGGAACTTCAGACTAAGTTGACTTGTTAATTGCAGAGTACTGTGATAATGGGTTTGAGTATTAGTCATTTGCACCACTGTTCTTTGCAGTCAGATAGTAATGAAGGAAGAAAAAAAAACTTTTCAAGGAATTACTAGATTTTAGAAAACCATGGAATCTCTCACTCTGCTCTCATTCTATGCAATTTCCTTGAATTTTGGTATTGGAATAATGTTACTTGGAACCCTTTCTGAATCATATTTATAGCAGCCACGAGTCATGACTTAACAATGTTGGTTTGGTGTGCTGCAGGTACACTAAATCACCAGATGTATGCATCCTGTTGGTAGATGGCTTTGATATAGATGAACACGCTAGTTTATTCTTAGATCAAATAATTACATTTTTCCATTTGTCATATAGAATTTTAATTAATTTAACTGGGTTTTATTTGTTTTGAGTAATGCAGAAATGTGCAATGCTCAGAGAATTGAAAAAATGTTGGAAGGAGTCATTTGCTGCTATAGCACTGTAGAGAAATTACTGTGGAGCAGAGCATATAAAATTAAAATCTCATAAAGAGTTAAGTTTGTGCAAGTTATATAGACCTTAAATATTTCTAGAAAACTGCTTTTGATGGTGGCGGTGGTGAGGAGAAAAGAGGAATTTGCATATACAGAATAGATCCTTCAGGATTCCCACATATAATGTTCTTTAAACCCTTCTGTTCCTCACATTTCAAAACTTCACATAACAATGATCATACTTCTTTAATCAGAGGATAGGATAGAATGGAAATCCCATTATTTTTTCTCATAACTCAAGGAAAGCCAAATAAACATTTTTTTGCATTATTGCACCACAAAATTCTGTTTAATTGTCCAGAGCCATTGGTTTTGAGTGACATATGAGGTGCTCCCTCAAGGGTGAAATATGTAGAATTTTCAGCATTCACAACTCCTGGCCCTGCAGTTCCAGATGTATTCAGAAGTAAGTAATTATTCTGACTACTTTATCAGAACAATATACAGTGATGCAGCCACGTTAGTCACATTAACATAAATGGAAATTATGTAACCAAATCTCTGCTTTCTATTTTACTCAGTTTTTATATGCTTTAATGTAAAATGTTCTGACATTCCTTATATCTCTGTTTATTTTTTCTTACGTCACACACTGTAATATTTAAAACTTAGGCAAGTTGTTGCCATAACACATTTTCCACTGGTTAATAAAGTCTGTAGGGAGTATCAGCAATGAGAAATAATTTTTTCTGTCACTTTGTTATCTTGCTTTAATGCAAACTCTGCAAACTGAGGTGCCCTCCTCCTCAATTTATGAAGACAGTTGAGAACCAAATAAACAACAGATATATAGTACAATACATTGATGATTTCTTCTTAAAGCAAAAGATCTTAATTATCTATCAGTAGGAGTAAATAAAATGCATGCAGGTTAATGCATCTGTATTCACTAGTTGAGAGCTTAAGCATATAAAAACGAAGACATTCAAAGTTATGATCCCCCTTTCATGTGTTTATTAAGGGGATGGATGTCTACACGGGAAGGAAAAAGGGAGAGGGTTCTTAACTCAGGTTAGCTAATCCATGTTAGCTATCTCAGGTCAGAATAGAAGTGAAGGCATGGAAACTTGGCTTTTAACTTGAGTTAGCAGTTCAAGGTCGACCCCAGGCTTCCATATAGATTTTAACATGAGCTGCTAAACCAAGTTAAGCAGAATTGTCAGGTTTTTACTGTTATCTCAGTCCGAGTTAGTTAACACAGGTTAGCTGACCCAATTTCAAAACACATCTTTTTTTTTTTTGCAGTTAGGCATACCCTAAAGAGTCAGTGACATACTATCTAAGAAATCGGATATCCGCCGTGGACTCCTGTCTGAATTCCAGAGTTGATATTTAAATTCTTGTAAAATTCACCTTATAATTTTAAATTGGAGAAGTTATTATTGACTTCCTTTCTTTAAATCTGTTGTTTAATGGTGATGTGCACTGTTAACAGTCACTGCATTTTATCAGACCTGACTATTTTAGTGGAGGTGAAAGTGATTCCTCTGTCTCTCAAGCTAATCTATTATTTCTTTACTATTTAGAATGTAAACAAGGGTCTGGATGAGCTCTCCCCTGACATCTAGTGATGAAGTGGGGGGGGGGGAATTTGGGAGCAGACTGTATTTGCGCAGACATATCTACTCTGCGTAGGTGTGCAGTAGATGGAGCTGCTTTGCCAAAATTATCAATTTTGTTTGGTTTTGGGTTACAAATCACTTCAATATTTGAATGCTGGGTAGTGAAATTTTGCTATACTTATTGTCCAAGTAAAGGGCAGCCAACCATGCGTAACATGCCCTGATTGAGGGGGATCATCCTAAACTGAAACTTGCTTGCTAATTAGGGTTGCCAAATCCCAGTAAGGAGAGAGTGGGTGGGAAAAGGTGTTTCTACATGATGGTATGGACACTGCCTAAAGAGTCCTAGACACCACTTAACCTGCCCCTCTCCAGCTTTTAAAGGCAGAGTTGATTAGACTCAACTGAAAGTCCTTTTTTCTGGTTGGTGATTCCTGGAGCTGATATCACCGCTGAGCAGTTCTAGGGGCTAAGCCTCAGACAACACAGCGACTACACTGGCAGTGACGTTCTCCACTACCTTCTGAAATCCATGAGAGTTGCAATCACTAAGAGCTGGGTAAAGTGATGGAACCTCAGAATGTGATGTTGCAGTGCATGGAAACAGAATAACAGTGACAGCAGCAGCCAGTGGGGGTAGAGAGACCGCGGTGGCCAGCGGTAGCAGACAGGCAGCAGAAAGGCATCAGCAGTCAGCAACAGCAGAGAGACAGCAGCAACTGTGAGTCAGTTGCAGAGGTGGCTGCAGCAGCAAAGACATTACTCAACGCCCCCAGGGGTGGGAGGTGAACCCTCGTGAATGCACCTCTGAACTCTGGGTCTTCATTAAGCAAGGGCTAATAACTGTGAGTGGGATGCAGCGGCAAGAGAAGGGATTGGTGTGTTAAGGAATGTTTGTTTGTAAGCCTTTATTGCCCTGAGGAGCTTCACATCGCCATCAAGTACAGTATCTGCCACTCCTTTCTTCCCTGAATGTGTGAGAGGCAAGGGCCCCACCTGCAGAAGCACCTCATGGAGCAGGCTATGAGGTCCCATTTGGATCCAGGCTGGAGAGATGCCCCCATCCCCGCCATGCAACAGCCTCAAACTGCGTGCAGCTCCCTTCTTAGTATGAGCTCTGAAGTAGAGGCTAAAACACTTAAGTCTAAGAAACCCTCTCACAAGAGATGGGGACATGATGGTTGGCATAAGGACAAGTCCTCATCCAGATCTGCCTGTAAGAAAAAGGATCCCTATCTACCTTGGTCTAGTTTGGTTGAGTCCTTGCCTGCCCATCCTAAGGAATTAGGTTCACATAAACCTTCCATTCAAGAAGGTAAAGCACAAAGGTAGAAGGATCTGTTGATACCAGTTCCAGCTCTGTCCCACAAACCAAAAATTGGTTCACACCGGTCCTGTCTGGGAGCTCCACACTGGACCCCCCATTCAGTGGAGGATCTGATATACTCTGTGGGGATCCTCCAAATACTAGACCATCGGATGCCCCAGAATTTGCCAGTGCCTTCTTCAAGAGCTCTCCAAACTTTACCTCAATGGAGGATATTTTCACTCTCCTACCCACAATTTCCTCTTCTATTCGGGCCTGGTCCTCCATAGAGGCATCTTTATGACTGAAGAAACCACTTAGAGGAGAAGGGGATCTTCACCTACTGTGTCCACAACTCAGAGCATCCTCTCACCAGTATCAATGGCAGGTAGAGCAGGAGCCTGTTATTTCATGGAGCGAATCTGAGGCTCCAGATGAATCTCTCCTCAGCAGAAGAAAACATGGACAGAACCTACCAAAGGTATTGGAATTGTCCACCGCCTTCAGGATATGGCTAACCAGAGAACCCCTGGTACATGATGCCTTGGGGCCCTCCTCCTCCGGACAGTTCTTCTTACTTGGCTTATTGGACCCTGTGGGATCCGTATAACAAGACGTCCTGGATCCATGCAAGAATCATTCTGGCCCTTCTCTCCTAGCTGATACTAACTGGCTCCATGGGAGTTTGCAGAAGAAGTCATTGAGGTGGATTGTAGTGGGCGGTTACCCCACTTCTGGGATAAAAGGAGTGAGAACAGCTGAGGGAGGCTGGCTAGGTAGCTGGCCACAGGTGGCCCTGATAAGAGGGCTGTGAGTAAGGAGCTGAGAGAGTCTCACTCCAGTCCTGGAGTGAGAAGGTTCTAACTGCCTGGGAGAGGCAGGGTACCTTCGACAGAGCAGTGCTGGGGAAGGGGCAGGCTCAGCTGGGGAGCTCAGGCCTGGCTACCTCCCAGGTTGAGGCTGGGCAGGAAGGCCTAAGGAGGTAGTGGGGCTGCAGGGGAAGGCAGCAGGTCCAACCCCCTTGCCAATGATGAGTGGCCATTACAGACTGCAGTTTGCCCCAGAGAAAGGGGGCTAGATGATGACTGGCATTTGCCACTGAGGCAAGGTGGGCATAGGGAGAGGGGGTTCCCCTGGGAAGGGGAGACCTAGACTGTGAGGCACTGCTGTGGGGCAGCACCTCAAGATAAGGGCACCGGGGTCTGGGAAGGACACGGGGCCAGAGGGGGTGGAGACAACAGGGCCAATAACCAAGGGAGAGAAACCGGCCAGCAAGAGGCACTCCGAGGCTGGAAAGAGCTAATTCCCGGACTGACCAGCAGGAGGCGCTGCGGCAGTGCGTGCACGCTGTGCTACATGGATCTACTGGTTCTGACAAATGTGTCATCCTTCTCACCTCATGAGGTGGCTGCTGCATTATCTCTCTCAGTGCCCAACAGCCACAAGCTATACCAGGGTTACAGAGAGTAGCAACCAAGCTCCAGATACCACTGCAGGAGGTCCAGAACACACAACATGGTCTAGTGGACATACTTCAGCCCTCTGGTCCTTCTGGGATGGCCCTTCCAGTCAATTGGGACATTTTGGAACCCACCAGAGCGGTGTGACATACCCCTGCCTCCGGTGCCCCATCCTGAAGAGGGCTGAAAATAATACTTTGTGCCAGATAAAGGTACAGAGATTTTATTTACTTACCGAGCACCCTACTCCATAGAGGTGCTAGTGGCTATAGAAAGGTCCAAGGCACAGCACCCCAAGACTACCTTAACTGACAAAGGTGCTAAACACCTCAAGCTCTTAAGGAGGAAAATATTTTCAGCATCTAGTCTCCAGAGTTCCTAACCACCAAACACTGCTAACAAAATATGATTTCCTGAACTATTCAAAATTTCTAGACATTAAAGATAAACTCTCTTAGGAAGGCAGGGACCTGTTCCTAGCCCTCATTGATGAAGGCAGTCTGGTGGACAAGACATGACTCCAAGTGGCATTAGATGCAGCTGATACTGTCCCTAGAGCTGTAGCTGTAGTCATGAGACATGAATCGTGGTTGCAATCTTCAGGGTCCCCCAGGGAGGTCTCGAATACCATCGAGGACCTTCCATTGATGAGTCTAACTTCTTTAATGAAAAAGACCAATGAGTCTATACACTCTTTTAAAGATTCTAAGGCAACCCTTCGCTTTCAGGCCATTTACACCTCAGCCTCAAAGAGGAAACATCATAAGCAAACCTACAGGCCCATACCTCCCCCTCAGGTGTTCAATCACCAGTGTCCTTATAAGCTTGCACGCAAAAGACTTAGCATTCAAAGACCCAGATATGCAGCTTTTTCCACCTCTACACCTGCTGCCCACCTCACCAGCTGTCCAATGGGTTCTTTTGATGGCACTCCCAAGGACCCCATACCAATATTGATGCTTTATTGCCTCCACAACCTTTGGTGGCTGCCTTGCCCACTTTGATCCCCACTGGGAGGCAATAACAACAGAGAAGTGGATGCTGGAGATCATCCACTCTGGCTACACAATCAAGTGTATCACACGTCCTGTAATGTTTTGGGGTTCAACCCAACCCAGAGAGGCTGTTACCGCATGTCCTGTAACCTGGGGTGTCTTAAATGCTCTGTTGCCGTGGCTCACACCCCAGCCACCAACAGCCAGCAGACAAGAACATAAGAACATAAGAAAGGCCGTACCGGGTCAGACCAAAGGTCCATCTAGCCCAGTATCCTGTCTACCGACAGTGGCCAATGCCAGGTGCCCCAGAGGGAGTGAACTTAACAGGCAATGATCAAGTGATCTCTCTCCTGCCATCCATCTCCATCCTCTGACAGAGGCTAGGGACACCATTCCTTACCCTTACAAGCATGTAGTTTCCTGAGTGTCTGTGTACTGTGCAGCACTGGTTCAGTGCTCGGACTCCAGCAGCCTTTGTATAACACAGCAGACCCACCGTGGTCTGCCCCAGGCATGGTTACTACTTCCAGGGTGATCCCAACAGATCCACAGTCCCAAACTTTCCCCCAAAACATCTGCCCTGAAGTATCCAGTCTTCTCCAGGAACACTCAAGGAAGTAATAAAGTTTGTTGGTCCTTTAAAAAGACAAAAGTAGAGTTTATTGCTTTAACTGGAATTAACAATCCTTTCGCTTCAGACACAGCACTGAGTTGGACTATAGTAAAAATAAAACAGGTTTATTAACAAAGGACATAGGTTAAATTATACCAAATAGAAGGGATTAAAGGTAGAATGGATTACAATCAAACAAAAATAAAAATACACTTTCTTCTTCGAGTGCTTGTTCACATCCATTCCACATTAGGTGTACGCGCGCCGCGTGCACGAACGTCGGAAACTTTTCCCCTCAGCGGCTCCCGTCGGGCCCGCAGGGTCTCCCTTCCCGCCAGAGCGGCGCCCCGCCCTAGCGTATATATATCCCTGCCGGCCCGACCCTCCCTCAGTTCCTTCTTACCGCCCGTGGCGACGTTGGAACAACTCTGTCTCTCGCTTGAGAGTGTCCCTTAGCATAGCCATTAGCAATAGTTATCAGTTCATTGTATAGTTAAGTGTTAGTGTTAAGTAGTTATTCAGTTCTTCACAAAGACCAAAAAGATCTTGGTGATAGGGGTTTGGTCAACCCCGGCACCGGCCCTGGGTGGCGGGGCATGCCGCACGCCCAAGGCTTCAAGGCTTGTGCCGCGTGCCGCAGGCCTATGCCAGTGAGCGACCCGCACGAGTCGTGTCTCCGTTGCCTGGGGGAAGCACACCAGAAGGAGCGCTGTAAAATTTGTAAGGCTTTCAAGCCCAGGACACAAAAGGAGAGAGACTTTCAGAAAGAAATGAAATTAATGGAGATATCCCATCTCCTAGAACTGGAAGGGACCTTGAAAGGTCATCGAGTCCAGCTCCCTGCCTTCACTAGCAGGACCAAGTACTGATTTTGCCCCAGATCCCCAAGTGGCCCCCTCAAGGATTGAACTCACAACCCTGGGTTTAGCAGGCCAATGCTCAAACCACTGAGCTATCCCTCCCCCCAAAGGGAGTCTTAAACAGCTCCTCATGGAGATGGCGTTACAGCCATCGGCTTCGGTGCGGAGTGCCCCGGCATCGGTCCGCGACCCGACACCGGCGGTGCAGACTAAGCCTACGGTGCCGCCACGGCGAGATCACGCCCGGCACCGGTCTGCTTCGCCGGCCAAGCCCAAGAGCCAGCCCAAGGCCCGGGGTCGCTCCCCGCACAAGAAGGTGGCACCAGCAAAGACCGCAAGTGCGGCCAAGGCCGTGCCGGCCCCGATACAGGTCCCAGTACCAGTGGCTCCGGTGCCGAAAGGCCCGTCGAGCCCCGGGACAAGCGCGTCGAGTGAGGAGGAAGGGCTGGAGGAACTGTTGGAACAGCCCTCCACCCCGGACACATTTGAGGCGGCAAAGGACCTCATTGAATTGTCCTCCGTCAACACACTCCGCGCTAAAGACATTCCGCCGCGACTGCCTTCCAAGGGCAAGCCGGCGATGATGCGCCCATCGCGGTCGCCATCTCGGCACCGCTCACGGCGCCGGTCCCGGTCGAGCTCCGCCTCGGTGGACTCCCGGCTTCCCGCCACGCAACGGGCCTCCAAACAGACAGGCCCCGATGCGAGCGAGGCACCGCCCCAGCAGCCCGGCTCGAGCAGGCACCGGGACGCTTCGATGGCGAGGGTCCCCAGACCATCCTCCCGCAGCCGTTCCCGGTCCCGCGGTCAACGGTACCGTTCCAGGTCCAGATCGGCACGGCGCTACTCACAGTCCCGGTCCCGACGGCACCGCTCCCCGACACCGGACCGGCACCGCCCCACGGCACCGCCGTGGCCCTCTAGGTCGCCGTCGCTTGCGTCAGAAGAGGGCTCGGGGTTTTCCAGGTATGGCCGCAGAGGGCACGCCGCTAGAGAGCACGAGGCCTCTTGGCAACCGCATTGGAGCCATCCGGGACAGTGGCCGTTCTGGACCCCGTGGGCCTATCATCAGCAAGGCCCACCGTCCAGAACCTCGAGATCGGGCCCTTCAGGAGACCGGTCCCGCTCCCCACGGTGCCGTCCTGCCTCCCGTGCGGAGGCCACGGTCTCCAGACCACCTGATGCAGAGAGGGCGGACTCGGCACCGAGCCCGGCACCGTCCCTGACTCAGGGCAGGGGACGTACCCCGGAGGGCCACCCCGCTGAGGAGGAGTTGCAGGAGGATGAGGACGCTCAAAAGGCCATGACCTCCTCCTCCTCACCGGATGAAGCCGTGGCGGGCACAACAGTGTCTGGCCCTCCCCCGGTTGACCACCGGGCACACCAGGACTTGCTCCGCCGGGTGGCCCTCAATTTGGGGTTGCAGGCGGAGGAGACGGTTGAGCAGGAGGACCCCATGGTAGACATTCTCAGCCCGGAGGGTCCCTCCAGGATCGCACTTCCACTAATAAAGACGGTACAGTCGAATTATAAGACTGTATGGCAGACGCCGGCCTCCTCTGCGCCGACGGCAAGGGGCGTCGAGAGGAAGTACTTTGCCCCATCCAAGGGGTTTGACTTCCTCTTCTCCCATCCAGCCCCATGTTCGCTGGTCGTTTCGGCGGTCAACGAGAGGGAGCGGCATGGCCAGCAGGCCCCAGCCCCCAAGGCCAAGGAGGCGAAACGATTAGACTTGTTCGGCAGAAAGGTCTACTCGTCGGGAGGCCTCCAGTTGCGGATCGCGAACCAGCAGGCGATCCTCAATAGACATAATTTTAACTCCTGGGCGTCGGTGTCTAAATTTAAGGATGCCTTGCCTCAGGGATCGCAACCCGAGTTTGCGGCCATTGTGGACGAGGGAAAGGCGGTGGCCAAGACCTCGTTACAGGCCTCGCTCGACTCGGCTGATGCGGCCGCTAGGACTATCGCGTCCGGCGTGGTGATGAGACGCTCAGCGTGGCTGCAGGCGTCTGGTCTTCCCCCTGAGGTGCAAAACACCCTCCAAGACCTTCCATTTGAAGGGACAGGGTTGTTTTCGGAGCAGACGGATGCCAGGCTCCATGGCCTCAAGGACTCGCGGGCTACCCTCAAGTCCTTGGGGATGCATACCCCTGTGACACAGAGGAAGCCCTTCAAACCGCAGCCTCCACAGAGGCAGTACCAGCCTCGCCCTCGACACGAACCATACCGTAGGCGGGGCAGAGACAATAGGCGTAGGCGCAACAATACGCCTAACCAGGGCCAAAACCAGGGCAACAATAAGCCGCAGCCGGGAAATAAGCAGGGATTTTGAAGATGCGATCGAGGACAGCGTACCTATCTCTTCTCCGGATCCTCCCCTGTGTTTCAGGGACCGCCTATCCCGTTTTTTCCATGCCTGGTCCCATATAACATCAGACCATTGGGTCCTGCGCACGGTAGAGTCAGGATATGCCCTCCAGTTCTCCTCGCCCCCTCCCTCCCACCCACCACCCCCGTCCCTCTTCAGGGACCCCTCTCACGAGCAACTTCTCATGCAGGAGGTACGGACCCTCCTCGCTGTAGGGGCGGTGGAAGAGGTTCCTCCAGGCCTCAGAGGAAAAGGGTTCTATTCCAGATACTTCCTCATTCCCAAGGCGAAAGGGGGCCTCCGTCCTATCCTGGACCTTCGCAAGCTGAACAAGTACTTGCAAAAACCACGTTTCCGTATGGTCTCCCTTGGTACCATCATTCCTTCCCTGGATCCGGGGGATTGGTACGCTGCCCTCGATATGAAAGACGCTTACTTTCACATCGCTATCCGCCCGGCCCACCGGCGGTTCCTGCGCTTCACTATTCAGCAGCGCCATTTTCAGTTTACGGTCTTGCCCTTCGGCCTGGCAACGGCCCCACGTGTCTTCACGAAATGCATGTCCGTGGTGGCGGCCTTCCTTCGGAAAAGACGGATGCGCGTCTGCCCGTACCTAGATGATTGGCTCCTGGTGGGCCGGTCAGAGGCAGAGGTTCGCGCTCACGTGACATTGGCGCTACAAGTATTCTGCGAACTCGGCCTGTTGGTCAATGTGCCCAAGTCCTCACTAGTCCCCACACAGAGACTGGAGTTCATAGGGGCAGTCCTGGACTCGGTGGCGGCACGGGCGAGTCTTCCCGTATCGCGATTCCTGGCGATCCAGGAGGCCATGACCTCCGTTCAGAGATTCCCCACGACCACGGCCAGACGTTGCTTACAGCTCTTGGGGCACATGGCGGCATGTACCCACGTAGTCGGACACGCCCGCCTCAGGCTCCGGCCTCTGCAGCTGTGGTTGGCCCAAGTATATCGCCCCAACAGCGACCCATTGGACATGGTTGTCACGATCCCGGCTCGGGTATCGAGCGCCCTCTGTTGGTGGCTCGACCAACAGCAGGTCTGTGCGGGGGTCCCGTTCGCCGCCCCACTACCAGTTCTGACGTTAGTGACAGACGCGTCGGACCTTGGTTGGGGGGCGCACCTGGGGGACCTGCGCACTCAGGGCTTGTGGTCCAGGGAGGAACAGTTGCTTCACATCAACCTGAAGGAGCTGAGGGCGGTTCGCCTCGCCTGCCAGACCTTTCACGCCACCATAAGAGGGCACGGCGTGTCAGTTCTGACGGACAACACTACCGCTATGTTTTACATAAACAAGCAGGGCGGGTCCCGGTCCTCTCCTCTCTGTCGCGAGGCGCTCCTCCTCTGGGACTTCTGCATAGCCCATTCAGTACACCTCCAGGCTGCATATCTCCCCGGGGTCCAGAACGGATTGGCGGACCGTCTCAGCCGGTCCTATCTCATGCACGAGTGGAGGCTGAGACGGGACATCCTCCGTTCAATCTTCCTGAGGTGGGGGTTTCCCCAGGTGGATCTGTTTGCCACCATGGACAACAGCCAGTGCCCACAGTTTTGCTCCTTCCAGAACCGCAGTCTGGGCTCTCTGGCGGACGCCTTTGCAATCCCGTGGGGCGGGAGCCTGCGGTATGCCTTCCCCCCGTTCCCACTCATCCACAGGGTCCTCCTAAAGACCCGCAGGGACAGGGCGACGGTCATTCTCATCGCCCCTGCGTGGCCACGTCAACACTGGTTTACAACTCTCTTAGAACTGTCCGTGACCTCGCCGATAGCCCTCCCCCTCCATCACGACCTCATAACACAAGACCGAGGTCGCCTACTCCACCCGAACCTGCCATCGCTGCATCTCACCGCGTGGCTTCTCTCTGGCTAAGTGAGGTGGAGCACAGGTGCTCTCAGGAGGTCCAGCAAATCCTCCTGGGTAGTAGGAAGCCCTCCACAAGGGCGACCTACCTTGCCAAGTGGAAACGCTTCTCCCTATGGTGTGAGCCTCAGCACATCCAGCCCTTGCAGGCCTCGATACCACTGATTCTGGACTACTTGCTGCACCTCGAGCGTCAAGGCCTTGCCCCCGCTTCTATTAAGGTGCATCTAGCCGCCATATCGGCGTTCCACCCGGGGGAATTGGGGCTGTCCGTATTCTCCAACCCCACTGTGGTCCGATTCCTCAAGGGGCTGGAAAGGATGTTCCCCTACTCTCGCCCACCTATACCCCCGTGGGACCTCAATCTGGTCCTCACTAAGCTGATGGGGCCCCCCTTTGAGCCCCTGGCCTCTTGCTCCCTCATGCACCTTTCATGGAAGGTCGCGTTTCTCGTGGCTGTCACCTCGGCTAGGAGGGTGTCGGAGCTGAGGGCCCTCACCTCGGAGCCCCCTTATACTGTCTTTCATAAGGATAAGGTGCAGCTTAGACCTCACCCTAAATTCCTCCCTAAGGTGGTCACGAGTTTTCACATGGGGCAGGACATCTGTTTGCCGGTGTTCTTCCCCAAGCCCCATACGGACCCACGCCATCGTAGCCTGCATACCCTCGATGTTCGGCGGGCGTTGGCTTTCTATCTGGACCGTACCAGGCCTTTCCGCAAGTCGACTCAACTGTTTGTGGCCATTGCGGAACGGATGAAGGGCCAGCCTATTTCGACGCAACGCCTGTCGGCGTGGATCGTGCTTTGCATACGCACGTGCTACGAGCTCGCCAACATGCCTGCACCTCAGATCCGGGCTCACTCTACTAGGGCCCATGCGTCCTCGACGGCCTTCTTGGCGCAGGTCCCGCTCCAGGAGATCTGCAAGGCAGCCACCTGGTCATCGGTTCATACCTTCACAGCCCACTACGCGATCGACCATCAGACCAGGGATGACGCGATGGTCGGCAGGGCGGTGCTTCAATCAGTTATTCCTTGACTCCTACCCTCCTCCAATGGTAAGCTTGTGAGTCACCTAATGTGGAATGGACGTGAACAAGCACTCGAAGAAGAAAAGACGGTTACTTACCTTCTGTAACTGTTGTTCTTCGAGATGTGTTGTTCACGTCCATTACACTTCCCACCCTCCTTCCCCTCTGTCGGAGTCACCGGCAAGAAGGAACTGAGGGAGGGTCGGGCCGGCAGGGATATATATACGCTAGGGCGGGGCGCCGCTCTGGCGGGAAGGGAGACCCTGCGGGCCCGACGGGAGCTGCTGAGGGAAAAAGTTTCCGACGTTCGTGCACGCGGCGTGCGTACACCTAATGTGGAATGGACGTGAACAACACATCTCGAAGAACAACAGTTACAGAAGGTAAGTAACCGTCTTTTCTAATGTCTAAGAACTAACTTAATGAGCAACAGATGCTACTCAACGTAGTTTTCTCACCAATCATTCTTTGTCCAGCATGTCTGACAAGACCCTCTGGCCAGGACCCAACACATGGAGCACAAGTGTAGGATAAAGATGGAATCTTTTTCTGTCCCTTATATTCCCAAAGGAATTGGCTTTGTTCTAAAAGTCAGGAAGGCTGCCTTGGGGATTCAGTCTCCTGTGTCTCTCTGGGGTGCAGGAGCCATGTTAATTCCCTGTCTCAAGTTCATTCTCACGATAACCCCCACTGTTTTAGTTGGATGTTTACTGCTAATATGTAAATTGAGGTAAACCCACATTCCTTTGTCTAGGACAAACCTATTTATTACCTTTACCTAGGCTAGGCCATCTGGTTTTCAACATGTTTTAGTAACATCACACAGAGAGAATTTATAGCTTTACATATAACTAGGGGCCTCCCAAATTCACGGTCCATTGTGGTCAATTTCACAGCCATAGGATATGAAAATTGTAAATTTCACATTTTCAGATATTTAAATTTCACGGTGTTGTAACTGTGGGGGTTTAGACCCAGAAGGGTATGGGGTGTGTGTGTCGTAAATCTGTTGTAGGGCGCTCATGGGATTGCCATCCTCACTTTTGTGCTGCCTTCAGAGCTGGACAGAGTGGGGAGAAAAGGGTGCGGAGCTATTTGCAGCTGGGAGAGATACCCAAGAGCAGCCCTGCAGAGAAAGAGCAAATCCTGTCCTGCCCCAGCACTGCCTGGACTAGCAGCTAGGAGCCCCCTTTGCTGGGCGCTCCCAGCAGCACTGGGAAGATCAGGCCCAACTCCACAAGCCTCCTCCAGCTGCAGAAACCTCTGGGGCTGCTGCTCAGTCCCAGAGTGTCCTGCAGTAGGGTGAGGCACCCGGGGTTGGGTCTGGTCTCCCCCAACCCTCCTGGGCAGCTGTGCAGGGTATGGACAAGTCCTGTCCTTCCCCAGTGCAGCTGGAGCTAAGAGTCCCCTTTGTTGGGGCGCTCCTAGGTACAAGGGGACATCGGATTTCGTGGGGAAGGGCTTATTTCATGGTCCGTGACGTGTTTTTCACTGCTGTGAAATTGGTAGGGCCCTACATATAACGTTACATATATTTTACAATGATATTATAGACCAGTGTGGTGTTAGTTTTCAATTGATAGCTCATAAGGCATATTTTGTACAAATATCATTGCAATAGTGTGTAGCATGTGAATATAGCAGTGTCTAGGGTCACACTTCCCCCACCACAAACCTCCTTCCTGGGCCCTTCTCAGGGGCCAGCTTATGAGTAGATTCTTTGTCAAGAGGTAAATTCTCTCCTTCAGAAAGGGGACAGAATTGGTGCCATCCCAACATAAAGGGAAGGGATTTTATTACCCATATTTCTTGGTCTCCCAAAAGAAAGAGGGATAGAGACCGATTCTTGATCTATGTCAACTAAATGTATTCCTCTGGAAATTAAAATTCTGCATGGACACATTAACATCTATAATCCCCTATCTAGGAGACAGAACATGGTTCATGGCTCTCATCATGAGAGATACTTTCCCATAGACATTCACCTGTCCTGTAGATCTCAATCTCATCTTTTCCCTTCTCACCAAACCTGCCTTCGAACCATTAGCCATCTGTTCTTGGTCCCATCTCTCGATTCAAGTTGCCTTCCTAATCACATCATCCAGGAGGGTGAGTGAGCTGGGAGCATTCATGGCAGATCCGCCATATACCATTTTTCATAAAGAGAAACGCCTCCATCCAAAATTCATCCCTATCATAATTGGAGTTTCACATGAATCAAATCATCCATTTACCGGTATTTTTTCCAAAACCTCATGCCTCTGATGAGGAGAAAAGGTTTCACTCTCTAGACGTTTGACAGGGACTGGTGTTTTACCTACTGAGAACAAAAGAATTAGGAAAACACCTAGACTTTTTATCATCCTAGCAGAGCAATCAAGAAGACTCTCTAAGTGGATCTTGTGCTACATCATCTTTTGTTATCAACTAACTCAAATTCCTGACCCAGACGGGGTGAGGACGGGGTGAGAACCCGTTCCACCACAGCGCAAGTGACCTCTGAAGCATCTCTGCGAGATGTACCCTACCTAGGATTATGAAGGGAGGCTACCTGGAGCTCCATACACTCCTTTACATGTGTGATGGGATCCCTGTGGTGCAGCCTGGGACTGTGGGACCACTGTGCCCCCTAACTCTCCAGCCTGTGCTGTCTCTCACAATGCTTTGCTAGTGACAAGCAGCAAACTCTTCCAGGTGCTGTTATCACTCGGCACAACCACATGTGGAGCCCCACACCCAGCGAGATAGCATGAATGTTCCCAGAGCCACTCATGAATCAGAGTAAGGCACCAGCCAAATCTCCCCAGTTCCCAGCCTTGTATCTCAGGAATATACTGTCTTGCACTGCTCAAGATGAGCAGCGCTAATTTATTAATTGGCTTATAATGGAAAGTGGATGTACACCAGCCTTTTTAAACTTGAGCAGATTCACCAGACACTTCAGGCAAACTCACTGGTTAAAGATAAACAGTTAAACAAATGTATTGACTACAAAGGATAGATTTTAAGTAATTATAAGTGATAAGCAAAAAGTCAGAATTAGTTACCAAAATAAAATATAAGCACGCAGTCTAAACTCTCAACCCTATTAGACTGGGCAACATCTAGATTAAGCAGTTTTTCTCACCCCACTGGATATTTCAGTCCTTAATATACAGGTTTGTCTCTTAAACCTGGGCCAGTCTCCTCTGTTAGAGTCTGCGGTCTTCTGAGTGTCTTTGTTGCTTGCAGCATAGGTAGGGGCAGGAGAAAGGCCAAGCAGTGGGTCCCTTGTGTTCTCTTTTATACCTTTAGTCCATGTGCTTGGAGAACATAAGTCCAGGCATGTCTGGTGGGCATTGCTGAGTCCCCAGGCAAGGTTGAGCAATTCCCCTGGTGTGGCCTTATGCAGGTGAGTCATTGAATTGTAGCTCCCCTGCTGGACAATGGTTGTTTATGGGTTGTTTCACACCCCGCCGGGACACTGGTTACTTTCCTTGCTGTTGTCTCTGGGAAGCTAATATCTGGCTGAATCCCCAACTTACAGTATGTTTTAGTGACAACCATACAATACAATCTCATAACTTCATATGCACTAACGATATACATATTTAGCTAGAACAGTGACTTTTAGCAGATGATAACCTTTCCCCTGGTACTTAACACAGAATGCTTTATATGCACAATGATATATAAATGAGGAATATGGGGGTTACAGGGCCCACCCCCATGGTATAGACTGTCACATCATGACGTTACACATTGGTCCAGACCTCTACTGTAGGTACAGCTGTGGGAATGACAGTACTACAGACATCCATGGTATCTGCATCCTCACACCCACCTCCTGTTTTACTCTGCTTACTAATCTCCCAAACGTGGAATATACATAGGGACCATCACTCGAAGAAGAAATAGAGGTTACTCACCTGTAACTGGATGTTCTTCAAGATGTGCAGTCCATATCTGTATTCCATTACCCCTCCTCCATCCCCTATGGTGTAGATTATGATTAGATTTGCAATAAAAAAAGGAACTGGAGAAATGTTCCGCACTGCCCTTTATATTCTCGGTTTAGAGCACAAGGAGAAAAATTGAACATGAGCATACCAAAGGACATTGCTTACTAAAAATCTCTGTAGCAGGCACTTGCGTACCCACTTGTGGAATACAAGTAAGGACCACACGTCTCAAAGGAACTCCAGTTACAGGTAAGTAACCTCTGTTTACCCAGGTCATCCTGTTTACCCTTTTAAAAAATTGGCACATTAGCTTTCTTCCAGTCTTCGGAAACTTCTTCAGTGTTTGAAAACATATTGAAAATCAACATTAATTGTCGAGGGAGCTCCTTACCCAGTTCTTTTAAAATTGTTGGCTGCAAGGCCATTATATAGGGCCATTAATTTTAGTGGAGCTTGCTGATTTACATCAGCTGAAAATCTTGACGTATGTGTTCTAGGCTCTTTACAAACATCATCTGTTTATTTATTTATTTATTTATTTAATTTGTATATCGTAGAACTTAGGAGCCCCAGTTGTGGACCAGGACTCCATTGTGGTAGGCACTGTACAAATACAGAACAAAAAGACTGTCTCTGCCCCAAAAAGCTCACAGTCTAAGTATGAGACAAGAGAGAACAAATGGGTATAGATAGACAGACTGATGGGGGAATACAATGAGACAATATTGGTCAGCATCATAGGCTGTGGTGTCAAAATGCTAGCAACCCAAGACAATAAATAAGCATAGTAAGACAGAGAGTATAATATCATATAAAAGAGTGGGGGGAAGGGTATAAGTTTTTGATACTTTACATATTAGCCCCTGTAATTTCTATGGAGCCTTCAGCCCTTACTTTACAATCCATTTTAAATCCACATCTATATATTTTAAATCATTGTTACTACCTTTTCCCCTTGATCAGTCTTCTGAAACTTTGCCCCTCAAAATGGTAGACAGGTCACTGAAGAACTTGTTCACCTTCCTTTTTGTGAAGTTTAATGGATTCTTCTGAGTATTCAGAATGGCTTCTTTAGCTCGCTGTATTTGGCAAGTTCATTTTTGTGGAGACCTGCCTGAGCTTATTTATCTCCAGGAACAGGAATCAAGACAATATGAGGTCTTTAAAAAAAAATTATTTACCTATAGTTTGGCTGCTCTCAAAATTATTTGACTAGATTCCTGCTTACCTGTCTGTTTTACTCTTAGAGTTTGGAAGTGAAAGATTTTCAGTGACTCCTTTTTGGTGTTCATCTTGTCATATGCCTGTTGTTTGAAAATTACATTTAGAATTTGGGGACTCTTTGCATCCTGCTTTTCAAGAATTGAGGTGAAATATTCTGGGGAAACTGAGGCACTGGCACTTGGTGTGTCTTTGTAACACATACCTCAAGGTCCTTGACACCTCTGCCCTTTCCTACGTATCTACTCTTGACTTTTACTGAGTTCCCTCCATCCCCTCTGCTTCACTAAGAACACCATCTTTAATCACCCATTTGTCTGCTTCTCTCCCAGTCAGATTTATACTTCCTTACACTCCTTCCCTTAACCCTGGAACAACCTCCCTGAATTGATTTGTAAAGCCTCTAACTTTTACTACATCAAATTCCTCCTCAAGGCCCACTTCTATTGTGATGCCTCAGAGAAATTAGCTAACTCCTAATGGCCAGATAGAGAGGCAGTTGCAGATAATTGTTACTTATTTAAACAATTTGTACAATAGATTTTGATTATCTGTTTTATCCTTCTCCCTTCCTTTGCATGTTGCTTGTTTTTTTTTTTTTTAGATCGTAAGCTCCTGGGGCAGTGTTTATGGACAAAGTCTAGTATGTTGGATACACTACGCGACCATAAATAACAATTTCCCCAGTAATATCTGAGCACCTAGGTCTGAGCCTGAGGGTATGTCTACACTACGAGGGTAGTTTGATTTCTCTTAAATCGAATTTGTGGAATCGATATTACAAAGTCGAACGTGTGTGTCCACACTAAGGACAGTAATTCGACTTTGTGAGTCCACACTAACGGGGAAAGCGTCGACATTGGAAGCGGTGCACTGTGGGCAGCTATCCCACAGTTCCCGCAGTCCCCGCTGCCCATTGGAATTCTGGGTCGAGCCGCCAATGCCTTCTGGGTAAAAAAAAAGGGTAGAGGGTGCTTTTGGGTAATTGTCGTCATCCGTCCGTCACTACCGCCCTCCCTCCCTCCCTGAAAGCGCCGGCGGGAAATCAGTTCGCGCACTTTTCCGGTCAGTGACAGCGCGGATGCCACAGCACTGCGAGCATCGATCCCGCTACGACCATCGCTGCAGTTGTGGCCGTTGTCAACGCCTCGCAGCTTATCATCCACCTTTCCCAGAGGCAGATGCAGATAAACCAGGCGAGGAGGCTACGGCACCGCGGTGAGGGCCTGAAGTCTGAGAGTGGCACAGACCTGTCACAAAGCACGGGACCCAGCGCCGAGGACATCACGGTGACAATGGGTCATGTGGATGTTGTGGAACGGCGATTCTGGGCACGGGAAACAAGCACGGATTGGTGGGACCGCATAGTGCTGCAGGTCTGGGACGAATCCCAGTGGCTGCGAAACTTTCGCATGCGGAAGGGGACTTTCCTTGAACTTTGTGAGTTGCTGTCCCCTGCCCTGAAGCGCAATGACACCCGGATGCGAGCAGCCCTGACTGTCCAGAAGCGAGTGGCCATAGCCCTCTGGAAGCTTGCAACGCCGGACAGCTACCGGTCTGTCGCAAACCAGTTTGGCGTGGGCAAATCTACCGTGGGGGTTGTTGTGATGCAAGTAGCCAACGCAATCGTTAAGGTACTGCTCTCAAAGGTAGTGACCCTGGGAAACGTGGAGGTCATCATAGATGGCTTCGCCGCGATGGGATTCCCAAACTGCGGTGGGGCTATAGATGGAACTCACATCCCTATCCTGGGACCGGAGCACCAGGCCAGCCAGTACATTAACAGAAAGGGCTACTTTTCAATGGTGCTGCAAGCACTGGTGGACCATCGGGGACGTTTTACAAACATCAACGTCGGATGGCCGGGCAAGGTTCATGATGCTCGCGTCTTCAGGAACTCTGGTCTGTTTAGACGGCTGCAGGAAGGTATTTACTTCCCGGACCACAAAATAACTCTTGGGGATGTGGAGATGCCTACAGTGATCCTTGGGGACCCAGCCTACCCGCTAATGCCCTGGCTCATGAAGCCCTACACTGGAGCCCTAGACACTGAAAAAGAACTGTTCAACTACCGGCTGAGCAAGTGCAGAATGGTGGTGGAGTGTGCTTTTGGCCGTCTCAAGGGGAGATGGAGAAGCTTACTGACTCGCTGTGATCTCAGCGAAACCAATATCCCCATTGTTATAGCAGCTTGCTGTGTGCTCCACAATCTGTGTGAGAGCAAGGGGGAGACCTTTATGGCGGGGTGGGAGGTTGAGGCAAATAGCCTGGCATCTGATTACGCCCAGCCAGACAGCCGGGCGATTAGAAGAGCCCAGCGGGACGCGCTGTGCATCCGGGAGGCTTTGAAAGCTAGGTTCCACAGTGAGCAGGGTAACCAGTGACTTTTAAGTTTCTGTACAGAGAAGCTGAACCTGCGACCGTTTCTTTACCCAGTTAATGTTGACTATCCTCTCCAGTTACAGATCCCCTCCACCCCCTTCCAAAAAAATAAAATCAGTTTTATTTTGTTAATGAACACCGTTGTCTTTAGTACTGTTTTCGCGGGACTGTTTGAAACCTGGGACGCAGACTGTGGTGGGGAGCGGGTGTAGTGTACTGATGCAAACGATCCTTCTAAACTCCAGGAATGACAGGATTCGCAGTGGCGGACTGGTTGTTTCAACGGAGCCTGCCAGCCCTCCTGAGCGGTACTGCGTGTATGTGGGGGCTATGTGAGTTTATGGCAGGGGGAGGAGGGTTACAGATCCCCTGCTGCGTGGCTCTGTGATCCAGGACAAGGACCGCTGCATAAGATTTGTAACTGCCCTCCCCCGCAACAAAGTCACAGTGCAACCCCCCCCCCCCCCCCATGCACAGAACATGAAAACCACGTCCCAGACTGACCAGGGTAACTAGTCACTGCACTGTGTATGTGCCCTGCTGCTGGACCTGCCCCCGCCTCTGTACCCTGCTAAAGGTGACTGTCCTGTCCAATTACCAAGCCCCTTCCCCCCCCTTCAGACAGACTCTCCCTCAAAAGAACATGACTGAAACAGTAATGAACAGAAACGTATTTTTTATTAACAACCACACATGAAACTGGGGGGTGAAACTTGGACGGGGGCTTGGGTGAGGCGGGCAGGAAAGGACTTTTCAAATTTTGTGGAATGACAGCCTTCTGGTGCTTGAGCAGTCTGCAGGGGTGGAGTGAGAGTTTTCACGGACTCTGCCGCCCCTCCTTCTTTGGACTTTGGGCGAGGGGGGTATGGGACTTGGTGGCGGGGGAGTGCGGTTACTGATAGACTGCAGCGGGGCTCTGTCCTCCTGCCTCCGTTCCTGCAGAACATCAACAAGGCGCCGGAGCGTGTCCGTTTGCTCCCTCAGAAGTCCAAGCAGCGTTTGAGTCGCCTGCTGGTCTTCCTGCCGCCACCTCTCCTCACGTTCCTTGTGTGTCCGGTGCATTTGGGACAAATTCTCCCTCCAATGGTTCTGCTGTGCTGCCTGGGCTCGGGAGCAGTCCATTAGTTCTGAGAACATGTCCTCTCGCGTCTTCTTCTTCCTCCGCCTAATGTGCGCTAGACTCTGGGAGTGTGATGCCAGGCTGGGTTGGGAGACAGTCGCAGATGTGGCTGTGGGAATGAGAAAAAGGTAGTGAATTCCTCCGAAAGATAAATGTAGTTGTGAACAAAGAACATAGTCTTTCTCTGTGAACAAGACCATGCACCGCACCTATCACATGCGCACTCAGGACAAGGTCGAATTTTCGGACCTCGCCTTCAGTGCCTGGGGTTTTGCACTGCAGATCTGGGAAGCGTGGCAGGACACCGTAATCTCTGTAGCAGGCAAAGATGGTAAGCCGTAGACTTGTGGCTGCTTAAAACTTTAGTAGTACCACTGGCCTCCTTTCACATTGAAAGCAATGCCAGTCTCTGCTGCCAGCAATCGGCCAAGCATGAACTCTGGCCCTGTCCCACCCCCTCGCGGATGTCCCAGGGAAAGATCCCTGTATGCTGCCCCTCTCCCGCCTCCACCGCGTGGCTGCAAACCAGCGGTTACAGTTCTGTAAAGGAACTTGCAAGCAGTCCCAATACTAACAGTCCCCTACCTAATTCAAAGCAGGTCATCATGAGCGACATAACTATCATGAGGATCTCGGACACCGAGAAGGAAAGGATGCTTCGAGAAAGCCTGCAAAGACCAGGGCCCTATGCCGCCATGCTGTGCAAGGCAATGATACCGGAGTACTTGCTTGTCTCCTGGCGCGGGAACGTCTCCTACTTCGGAGGACCCAATAAGGCCGCTCTCCCCAGGAACCTGATGAACAGGCTTTCCCATTACCTGCAGGAGAGCTTCGTTGAGATGTCAGTGGAGGATTATTGCTTTATCCCCGGACATATAGACCGGATTTTCATATAGCTGCAGTGGCAGGGACTAAAGAGTGGAGCAGCTTGGGCAGCAGAATCATGCACAACCGGACACTGTTTGATTTTTTTTAAATAGTTGGAACTGATTACTTAAGCGCCCAAGGTAAAGAAATCATGAAGCACACATTGTTCTTATTCTTAATATTCCAGTTTTGTAAAAAATAAATGTTTAGATGTTTAAAGCACTTACCGCTTGATCCTTCCCCTGAATCTGTGTCCGGGTTACATGCTGGGGAGGGTTGGTAGGGGATCTCTGTAAGGGTGATGAAGAGCTCCTGGCTGTCGGGGAAATCAGCTTGGTAAGCACTGTCGACTGCCTCGTCCTCCTCATCTCCTTCCTCATCTTCCCCGTCCGCTAACATGTCCGAGGAACCGGCCGTGGACAATATCCCATCCTCAGAGTCCACGGTCACTGGTGGGGTAGTGGTGGCGGCCGCACCAAGGATGGAATGCAGTGCCTCGTAGAAACGGGATGTGTGAGGCTGGGATCCGGAGCGTCCGTTTGCCTCTTTGGTCTTCTGGTAGCCTTGTCTCAGCTCCTTGATTTTCACGCGGCACTGCGTTGCATCCCGGCTGTATCCTCTCTCTGCCATGGCTTTAGAGATCTTCTCATAGATCTTTGCGTTCCGTCTTTTGGAGCGCAGCTCGGAAAGCACGGACTCATCGCCCCACACAGCAATGAGATCCAAGACTTCCCGATCAGTCCATGCTGGGGCCCTCTTTCTATTCTGGGATTGCACGGCCATCTCTGCTGGAGAGCTCTGGATCGTTGCCAGTGCTGCTGAGCTCGCCACGATGTCCAAACAGGAAATGAGATTCAAACTGGCCAGACAGGAAAAGGAATTCAAATTTTCCCGGGGCTTTTCCTGTGTGGCTGGTCAGAGCATCCGAGCTCGGACTGCTGTCCAGAGCGTCAACAGAGTGGTGCACTGTGGGATAGCTCCCGGAGCTATTAGCGTCGATTTCCATCCACACCAAGCCTAATTCGATATGGCCATGTCGAATTTAGCGCTACTCCCCTCGTTGGGGAGGAGTACAGAAGTCGAATTTAAGAGACCTCTATGTCGAACTAAATAGCCTCGTGGTGTGGACGGGTGCAGGGTTAATTCGATGTAACGGTGCTAAATTCGACATAAACTCCTAGTGTATACCAGGCCTGAGACTCAGCTACTGATACCCCAAGTTATCTCTTCTATAACTAAAGGTGTTCACAAGAGCACAGAACCCAAGAGTAGGGATCCAGTCAAATGATATATTCAAAATTGCCAAATTACATGCTAGTAATTTACCCTTCTTTGTTCTTTACAAGAGTGTTTTGTCTTCCTGCATTACAATTTATTCTTTTAATTGTGTAGTCCTACTGGGCATAATCTGAGATTAATTCTCTGTTGATGGCAGGAAGCCTCATAGTAACATTACTACTTGGAAGTTGGTTGAACTGTCAGACACAGTATTATGTATAAAGTTTTTAAAATATCTTTTGTCATGCTTAAGGGATTTGGTTGCATTTATAACATTAGAGACTTGCAGTAAGTTTTAAACCATAAATAAGGCACAACACTGTATATTCCAACTGAGTTTTAGTGAGAGAGGGTTTGTTTAGTGGTTAAAACTGAGAACATGGAGGCATGAGGTCTGTGTTCTGTTCCCAGTTCTATTACTATCTTGCACTTACATTATCATTTTTCAGACTTTAATGTGGAAAGTTAGACACCTAAATCCATATTTAGACATCAGAAAATGTATTAGCCTAGGGACAAAATCTAATCATCCAGTCTTATAATAATTATGATAAGAAAAAATTATATTTAACTCACCTTTTTAAAAAATTATACCCCAGACAAGTGTCAGTGGAATTTTTCAGATTGCACTATAGAAATGCAAAGATGTTGTTTTCTTTACAGTACCTTTAAATATAGTTATGATAAAAAGTGACTATTAACATGTTGCCTTCCACAATACACTTGCTTCCTATGTATCTTCATGGCATGCAGTATCTGTTTATCTTAGTGACAAAAAACAAGTGTAGACTCTTTGTAGCATTGCAAAGCTAGGTATGGAAAAGTGAGATGTTTCATGCATAAACACAATAGTCAGCCAAATTCTAATTTTAGAATCTTTATTATGAGTGCTTGAGTAGGAGGCAGAAAATGCTCATTGTGATTTTGGGAAACAAGGTTGAGATTTTAAAGAACTGGCAGTTAGAAAAATCCTCTTTTGATTTGTAAACTCCACAAATTTGATATAGAATCACTGAGAGAGAAATAATATGGAACCTCACAATGTAACTTTTCTGAGTATCACTGCACTTAAGACAGTCTTAGCAGTGCTGATGCTGTGAGTTGTCAGTAGTAATAGATGATGCCATAGAAGCCTAGGAAATGGTCTGTATCTGGAACATAAAACGTGGCAACAAGATTTAGTGGACGATAGACTTGTGCTGCATGTGATATGAGATCCAGCAACACATAATATCAAGTCTGACCAGGTACAGTTAGCCCTTAGCCATCTTTTTTATTATTATTACTATTATAAAAAAATTGTGTATATGTTTACTAAAATATCCTAGGTACAAGAGAGATTTGCAGAATTTGTTCATGCAAGTGCAGTGTAGATCACTATAGACAAACTGACAAGACTTCTGTTGCCTGGCAGCCCATGACATGATAGAGCAGCCTGAAGTGAAAGCTATAATAAGTTACATGAGAGACAACTTAAAACATAATGAACAGTTACAAATAATATCTGACTGATTTGAAGAGGGCTGATTAGCATGTTTGATTTATCAAGAAAAAAACATTTTATTTTTATTATGGGATTACTCTTTTGACTAAAGTTTCCCCACTTTAATGACTAATTAACTTTGATAGTTTGTCAGAAAAGGTGGTGTTCAGGATCATATTTGGTAATTCAAGCAATTTTCAAATAGGGTGGGGTGTGGCGAATCCAGATATTGCTAGCATGGTAGTGAATTTTAGGGTTTTCTTCTTAGAAAGTTGAGAGAAAAAGGCAGAGAAAAGTAACTGAAATTCACCAAAATGTGTGCAAATCCCTCTGTTGAATGGACCCTAGCAATCCCCAGATTCCTGGTTTATTTAAAAAAAAAAAAAGATTATTTCAACCATCACATTACTGTCCTCAGTCCCTCATTTCAGAACTACCTCAACTCCTCCAGATTTCTCTCCTCCAATACAGCTCTCCTTCTTTACTCCATTTTCATGGCTCCCCAATCTTTGCTGTACTCCATAGCTTCTGGGCTGTCACCATAAATTCTCTTATTCCCACAGAGCCTCACCCACGACTACTCCTCTTTCTTCTCCCCTTAAGTAGAGATTAAACGTCTATCTTCCTTACGTGGGCATAAGCTTCTCAGCTCCCTAGCCATCAACATCTACCTCTCCTGCTGACAATGGCAGAGAAGTAATCTGCTAAAGAACAGCATTGGCAGCTGCAGCCAAAAGAGACAGGGGATTGGAGTAGCTGAGCACTAAAGAGGCCCTTCTGTTCTTACAATACTTCATCTGGAGCTCTGCGTGTTTGCCAAATCTATACTGCAGAATTTTCAGTAGAATTTACTCCTTGCAGCAGAATTGTGCTCCAGAATCTCTTTAATTTAAATTTTTATATATATATAACGTGCTTATGATTCTGAAGACAAAATTGAAAATGTGATTTTAATTTAACCAATGTAGTGTTCGTGTGAGTTTACCAATAACTTGAAACAATAGCATGAGAGTTTTGAAGTGCCCCATTCATCTCAATGGGTTAATTCTGAAACCTGAATAAGACAATTTTAATGTCATGATTCTTAACTATTATTTCACTGCTGATCATTTTAACGGAAATATGCAGCTAACTTGCTTATCCCACAGTCCCAAACCGTCTCCCACTCCTCCCTATGTGTCACCAAAAGCATCAATGTGTCACCAAAAGCTTCAATTCTGTCCTCTACACAATTGTCTAAAGCTCCAGTTTTGCCCATGACAAATTCTGATACAATTAAGTGTTACAAATACAAAAAACGTATGGCATGTTGAAAACTGAAAATACTGGAACAGTATAAAGTAAATTGAATTTCATATAAAAATAAATAAAACAGAGGCTATTGTGCTGACTACTGTTTATTTGTAGAGTTACTTAAAACCTCACGTTTTTAATTTATCTGAAGCTGCTGCATAATTTCCACCACAGTGCTGCAGAATCCAGAGACCTTGCCACAGACTACACAGAATATTGTTTATAATCTTCTCCAGAACTGGATCAGACTTTGAACATTGCCAGGGACTGCATGTACTTAGGACAGAGTGGGAAAATTCTTCATGTCAGAACTCTTGTCAGCTGTGCAGGATATGCTGTTAATAATATTTGTTTTTATCTTGAAGATGTGGCCTATAACTGAACACTGCATTCAATTCCAAAAATCTACAGTAATTGTTCTCTGGTTGCACCATATTACAAACAACTTAATTTCACAATATTACTGTGTTTCAGAAGCTTAACAGTGCCATTTCCAGAGGATGGGTAAACCTTTGATATGGAATTAAAATCTTCACATACTACTCAGCTAGATGGGGTACATTGGTGTAGCATTATGCAAACATCTCTTTCACAATTATTTTCTTCTTCAGTATAGGGAATACGCCAGCTTCCAAGGGTATTCAGTAGAGTAATCTTTCTTGACCAAATGGCACTAGATAAGGTGTCTTTAGGAGACCATCAGGATGCTTGTAGTTCAGCCACATTTGGCACTGCAGAACTACATAACAGAGGCGACTCGTGCCTGCCAATAGTAGGGGGACAGAGTGAGGGCAGCCAGCTTCAGTGTGTGGGAGCATGCTCACAGGCGAAGCAGCAAATCTGGGGGGAACGTGACCCTGTTTGCCCCCCCACACGTGATGCCTCTGCTACATAGTAAGGTGTGCATAGGGAGTAAGAAATCTGGCTGATTGGGTCGTTTATGAGGTCGCTTCCATGGCTAACCTCATGGGCAAACAAGCTGAACCAGTTATTTTATGTCTTATTAGGATAAAGATATTTTTGATATAAAATGCTTTCTGGGAGCCCTTTTCATAAGCCCACCTAGAGAACATATTGTGTCTCTGAACCACAGTCTACAGTGGGAGGAGGTGGATGAAGAGAGACTGGGCAATTTGTACTCCGCTTTTAAGCATGGATTCCTAAACTTTTGAAAGCTGATCCCTCCTTCAGGAAAATGAAAACAATTATATATCCCATTACAGTCTCATCATGTGTTGCGAAAGGCCTACATTTTTAATTTATACATCTTCTATGTCCCCCTTCCCCTTTTCTTTTGACCACACACTTTGGCTGTGGGAAACACTGTATAAATATTTCTCTCCTTTCTTACATGCTTTGATGGGCATTGACATAGTTAATAGTATTCACATCTGAAAAATCACCATTACATATAATAGGACATTTCACACCTCAGAGTTGTCAAAACTATTGTTTCTTCTAGTGCTGGTCCCTATGTGTATTCCACACATACATATGCATGCTCTCCATGCGGAGATGGAGCTAGCAGCAAGCAGTGTCTGTTGGTCCGTATCTGCGCAGATGTTCTTCTTGTGCTCTAATCCAAAGGCATAAATGGTGGTGTGTGAGACGTTGCACTCTATATGATTTTATGAAAATGTGCTAATAAGTGTGAATATAATGTATCTGGAATATGCTTCATGCAAAAGGTCTCTTGTAAGGTATCATTATAAAGCTTATAATCTACTGAGTGTGTTCATCCTATTTGTATGAATGTATCATCCTTGTATCTGAAACTAGGAATATAAAATATAACTCTGAGGTCCTATTGTAGTTATGCAAAGTGTGGGCCGTTAATGGTGGTTTAGAATCTTGATGGCTCCCATCAACTAAGACAATTGACTGTAGATGGCTCTGTTTACTTGATAGCCTTCCTGTGAGTCAGGCCAGGAAGAATGAAGGCTTGGGGTCTCACAGGACATGTGACCATGTCACCTGGTACTGGAGTCCATCTTAAACCTGGGGCTTTTCCATTTAGAAGGAGGGGTGGGGACCCAGAGAGACAAAAAAAATCCAGCCTTATGCCAAAGCTATATAAGGGGGTGGAACAGAACAAAGGGGGCTGCAGTCATGAGAAATCCCCTAGCTACCACCTGAGCTGGAATAAGGACTGTACCAGGGGAAAGGATTAGGCCCACACTACGAAAGAGTCTAGTCTGTGAAAGAAGCTTATTAAAACATCTCTGAGGGTGAAATTTATCTGTAATCAGTTTCTTAATATATTAGGCTTAGACTTCGGTGTTTTTGTTTTATTTTGCTTGGTAACTTACTTTGTTCTGTCTGTTACTACTTGGAACCACTTAAATCCTACTTTTTATATTTAATAAAATCACTTTTGCTTATAAATTAACCCAGAGTAAGTAAGTAATTCCTGGGGGAGCAAACAGCTGTGCATATCTCTCTATCAGTGTTATAGAGGGTGAACAATTTATGAGTTTACCCTGTATAAGCTTTATAAAGAGTAAAACGGATTTATTTGGGGTTTGGACCCCATTGGGAACTGGGTATCTGGGTGCTGGAGACAGGTGCACTTTTTAAGCTGTTTTCAGTTAAGTCTGCAGCTTTTGGGGGATGTGGTTCAGACCTGGGTCTGTGTTTGCAGCATGCTAGCGTGTCTGGCTCAACAAGACAGGGTACTGGAGTCCCAAGCTAGCAGGGAAAACGGGCTAAGAGGTAGTCTCAGCACATCAGGTGGCAGTCCCAAGGGGGTCTCTGTGACCCAATCCGTCACAGTGTGGATTGATGCTTCTCCAGTTCCTTCTTACCACTGCATGGCTTGACTTGGAATCCTCAACTATCCTTGTTTAATTCTGAATCTGTAATGTGGATATTGTACTTCATTATATAGCTTTTATAGTTTTCTAGCTTTAGAAGTTCATGGTTAGTTTAGTTCTTTCTGCTCTGGGAAATTTTTCCCCACAAAGAGAGAGAACTGTATTATATGCCCCCATTACTTCTCCGTCAGTGATGAACATCAGCACTGCCTCTGTTGTCTTGGAAAGCCTCACGTTGCCTCCAAGTGCAGCATTTACTGCTCCTTCTCTCCCTCAACCCAGAAAGAAAGGGAGCTATGCTTAAGGATCATCTCATAGAGAAGGCCATTACACCACAGTTGGACCCAAGCTAGGGAGATCCCCATGTGTAGCAGCCTCAGTCTGTGAGTAGTCCCCCTCCAACCACAAGGTCTGGGGCTGAGGTGGGGTCTGTTTTAAGCCTAAAAAACCCTATCATGAGAGTAAGGGGCATGACCATAGACACAAGGACAGACCCCCTTCCAGATCTGCCTCTGAAAGAAAAGATACCTTTCCAAGGTGGGCGAGTCCTCATGCACAAGACCTAAGGACTTAAGCCTGCTTAAATCTTCCATTCAATAAGAGAATGTGTAAAAGGGGGAAGGATCTGTTGGTACCGGCTCCATCTCCATCTCACTGACCAAAACACTGGCATCCGACAGCTCTGTTTGGGAGTTCCATGTTGGATTTCCCTTCCCTGGTACTGCCTCAGCCAAGACAGGTCTGCTCTCCGACATCCCAGATCCATTGGTACCAACCTCTGGTACTCCACATACTCTGGGTTAAACTGAGACTTTCACCTCCATGGAAGATATTTTTGCATTTTCATACCCACAATCTCTTCTCTTATCAGGGCCGGTCCTCATTAGAGACATTCCTGCTCCAGAGGTGACCACTTTCGGGAGAAACAGGTTCTCTCTCAATACAAATGGGAGTATTCTACCGCTGGCACCGCCAGTAGAACATGACCCAACTTTCTTATTGGAGGAATATGACATTTGATATGAACCTTCACCCTCCCCCGTAGGGAGACCAGCCTAGACAGATCATCAAGGGGGTTTTGGAACCAGTCTCCTATCAGACAGTGCCTTGGAGGACACCCCCCAGCCTGTTCTCCCATCTTTTCACCTTATTTTGGCCTCTGGGAACTGTATCCTAGGCGTTCCAGATCTGTGCAGGAGTCACACTGACCATCTTCCTCAACTGGACCAGCCATGGTTACAACCAGCAAGGTAACTCAACGCACTCCCAGTTCCACATTTTCCCAGAATCGTGTGTACTGTAATGCCCAGCCTTCTCCTGGTCAATTCAGAGAAATAAGAAGATTTGTTTGTTCCTCTAAAGACGCAAAAGCACACCATTGCTTATTAACATAAATAGGGTAAATACATCTTTCCATTTAAACAAAACCCTCACTTGGTTTATATTAATAGTAAAACAAGTTTATTAACAAAAGAAGATTTTAAGTGATTTCAAGTATAAGAGATAAAGTTAGGAAGTGTTACAAGCAAATAAAAGTGAAAATGCATCTAAAAGTCTAAAACTAAGTCTAGCAAAGTACAGGCTTTGTTCAAGACAGTGTCTCTCACCAATCTTCCTTCTTCTGAGCCAGGCTGACTTTCATTCAGTCAGGACCTTCCACAGAAGTACAAGAGGCTGTTTTCCCTTGCCTTCTTAGGTGAAAGATCTTTGCCTATGCATGTTTCTCATCTATATTCAGTTTGCAGAGACCTCAACCCCCATTGGTTGAAGGACCCATCTTTCTCAGTTTGCAAGAGCTCTCTTCCTTTGTGTCTGTTTAATGATGGAGCCAAAGATGGCTTTTGTGTTTGGTTATATCTTCCAAAAGTCAATGACTTTGTTTCAAGAGGCTGGATGACCTCTTGCTTCCCATCCCCCTATATGAAAATGGGGCTTCCATTGTTTTGATTTCACCATGCTTAATTTACATATGAGATGGGTAAATAGCTGCCTTCCCTCCTGTCTGGGAGGGAACTTCTTCCTCCCTGTTTGACCACAGACTTCAAAATGTAATATAATTAAGTATCCATATTTCCTCATATAGTGTTAATACATACATTTCACAATGATATTAATCACCAGTGTGTCATTAGTTTTCAGAAAAGACCTTACTCTATATACTTTTATAATACAGTACTATTGTCAATCACTTATCACTTGAGGTTCAGCCCTCGTCTTTATAGACCAATAAACCTTTGGAATGGATTTTTCCAAGGGATACCCTTCAAAGTAAAGTTGATTCAAGTGGAGAGGAAGGTGAGATGGAGTCTTGTGGTGAAGGATGTACTATGCACTTTCTTCCCCCACTTGCTAGCTTAATAGCTTTGTTTACCTAATATGTAAAAATGGACCTTCATTGTCTCTGCTTGAACTTCGGGCTGGTCAGAGAATCAAATACACATTCTTTTGTCTAAGGCAGACCTGTTTACCAACTACCCCTGACATGCCTGGTTTAAACACTTTAGTCATAATTCTAGCATATATCCAGAACTCTTAATAACCACTATTTACAAACATCACACAAGAATATTAATGATCAATGAGTTATTAGTTTTCATATGGTTCCTCACAAGGTGTATTTTCTTCAAAGATTATTACAGTAGTGTGTAGGGTGTGAATACAGGGATTTTTAGTGTTGCACCCACCCAGCACCAGATTCCTTGATGGTACAGTGATCCAGATTACAGCACCCCAAATCAATCCAAGGGTGATAAATGACTTGACCTTCTGGGGTGGAACATTTTCTCATCTCATCAGACTCCGTCCTCAGGCATTTTATCACCAATGTCGTCACAGCCCACCATGTTAAGAGGCAGAGTAAGCTGTATATCTGGGTTTATGCATTCTCAAGCTCAGCTACTGCTGCCCAATCCCACCCACCAGGTTTCTTTTGACAGGATGCTCAAGAACTGCTTACCACTATCAATGACATTATATACTGCTATCCAAACATTTGGTGGCCCTCTCACCCTCTTCATATATAACTGGAGGGCAATAACAATAGACAAGTGGTTACTAGAGATCACCCACTTTGGCTACACTATCAATTTCCACTCTCCTTCCACTCACAGACCCACATCCTGGGCCCTCTACAGGGACCTCTCTCATGAGGTGATTTTCTATCAGGAAGTGGGTTCTCTCCTCCAGTGGGGAGCCATAGAACAAGTACCTCCTCAGCATCAGGGGAAAGCCATTTACCATACTTTCTAGTTGCCAAGAAAAATGGAGGTTGGAGGCCCTATTCTTGATCTTCGATAGTAAAATGTTTGTATTCACATCAGAATTCAGAATGATTACACTAGTGTTGATCCCCTCCTTAAAAGTTTTTCCATTCGGACTAGCCACAGCACCCAGGGTCTTCACAAAGGTCTTATCCGTGGTGTTGACCCAGATGAGATGAAATGGTTACACTGTCTTCCCATACCTGGATGATTGGCTGCTTATGGGCAGATCTAGTCAGGAGTTCCAGTCAGCAACCATCTTTTTACTGAGTCTCCTGGCATCCTTGGGAGTCTGTGTAACATCCCACTTTGACTCCCATGAGGACTATAGATTTTATAGGGTCAACCCTAGATTAAATCTTAGCAAGGGGCCTATTCCCTATGGAGAGATTCCATGCCATGAACTCTTTGATAAGAAAAGTTAGTCTTGATTCTCAAACTCCAGTCATGGTTTGTCTGTCTGTACTGAGCAACGTGCCCTCGTATACTTATGTAATGCTGTTTGCCAGACTCTGCCTCCATTGTCTGCAGGCCCAGCTCAGCTCTGTTTACTCTTGAGACAGTGACTACATGAACACTAGGGTATCAGTTCCCGCCAAGTTGCAGCCTTTTTGGTTTGCTAGACAAAACCAGAACAAGTGTGTGTGGGAGTATTTTTCATTCCACCCACAACCAATGTGACCTTTATCACAGATGCATCCTTTATAGAATGGGAAGCCCCCTGGGAACTCCTGCTGTGCAAGGCACCTGGACCCCTCAAGAAGCTAGCATGCATATCAACCTTCTAGACCTCTTCGGAGCAGTCTGCCTAGCCTGTAATGCGTTCCTCCCACTGATTTTATCTAGCTATGTCCAAATAATGTCAGACAACATGACGACTGTCTTCTACTTAAACAGAGTGGAGCAAGATCCCTTCCTCTGTGAGTTGAGGCAGTCAGCTTATAGAACTGGTGCATCAGGAACCACATAGCACTCATGTCAACATATCTTCCAGGGGCACAGAATTCTCTGGCAGGCAATCTCAGCGGACATTTCTCCAGACCACAAATGGGAGTAATACAATTCCATTCTGAATGAGAGATTCACCCAGTGGGGGAACACCATCCTGGGACCTACTCACTTCCCAGACAAAGAAGAAATTCAGCCTTTATTGCTCCAGAGCAGCTCCGGCCAGGGGTTCTAAGGGCTATGGTCATTCCTGTTGTTCTTGACTACATCCTTCATCTTAAGATGTCAGGCCTTTCTGTTAGGACTCTGTGGGTCCACCTAGCAGCAATCAGCGCCTTTAATCCTCCAGTTGAAGGATATAATTTTTCCCCCCCTCACCCTACATTAGTCAGATTTCTGAGAGGCCTCATTAGGGCCTTCACATCCCTTATGAAGCCAGCACCACAATGGGACTTCAGTTTTGTACTTTCCACACTTACCAGACCTCCCTTTGAGCTGTTGTCACTTGTTCCATGCCCCACCTCTCCATGAAAGTAGTCACCTTCCTAGTCGCCATCACATCAACGAGAAGGGTTAGCGTATTAGGAGGGCTGATGGCAGACCCACCATATTTCATAAGGAGGTGGTTTCTTTTCATCTCCATCCAAAATTCATTCCTAAGGTGATCTGAGTTCCACATGAATCAACTGATTTTCTTTACTAACCCTCATGCTTCTGGGGAAGAGAGGAGACTTCACTCTCCTGATGTCAGATGAACTTTGGCTTTTTATCTACAGAGAACAAAACCAATTAAAAAACTTCTAGGCTTTTTGTTGCTATAGCAGAATGAACATGGGAATAAGCATTATTTGCTCAGACACTAAGTAGATTTCTGGATGTATCCTTTTTCTATATCAGTTGGATTATCTCACTTCCCCTGAAGGGGTAAGAGCCCATTCCACTAGAGCATAGGCAACTTCAGCATTATTATTTGGAGATGTACTTATTCTGGACATTTGTAAGGTGGCTAGTTGGATTTTCATCCACACTTTCAGAAAGCATTACACCTTAGTCCAGACCTCTTCTGCAGATGCAGCATTTGGAACTGCAGTGTTAGTCTTCTATACCAGCTGTATCCTCACACCCTCCTACTCTCTGAATACTACTGTACTTACTAATCACCCATGTGTGGAACACACACAGGAACCAGCATTCGAAGAAATGGAGGTTACTCACCTGTAACTGGAGGTTCTTCAAGATGTGTGATCGTATAAAGGTGCGGGACTCACCCCTGCGGCGCCTCCTGCTGGTCGTCTCAGGAATTAGCTCATCCGGCCGTTGGAGCGCCCTCTGCAGGCTGGTGTCCCGCTACCGCTTGGCCCCCGTGTCCCTCCCGGACCCGGTGCCCCATTATCTGGGGTGCTGCCCCCTGGCCATACACCCCTCAGTCTCAGGGAACCCCCACCCACTATCCCCACCTCGCCTCAGTATAAGGCTACTGCCAGTCATTGTCAAGCCCCCACTCCCTGGGGTAGACTGCAATGTAAAAGCCACTCATCATAGGCAAGGGGGTTCAGAACTGCTGCCTCTGGCTACCCGTGGGCTGCCCCCTGCAACCCAGTACCTAATAGGCCTTACCAGGCCTGCAGCCTGGGGCTTTCCTAGGCCGGAGCTCCCCGGCTCCCTTGGCCTTTCCCCAGCCCTGCTCCACTCCAGATACCTGGTTAAGCTCCCTGCAGCCAGGCCCTTCTCTCTCTCAACGCAGAGAGAGGCTGTCTGCTTGAACTCCTGGCTCAAGCCTTTATAGGGCCAGCTGGGCCCTGAGTGGGGCGTGGCCCCAGCTGAGCCTGCTTCCTCCCAATCAGCCCAGGTGTCTTGCCCTTCCACAGTCCTCCTCCAGGGCTGTTTTAAACCCCTCAGGGCAGGAGCAGGTAACCACCCCGCTACAGATCCCTATCTGTATTCCACTACCCACCCTTCTTTCTCTCTGCTGTGGATATTGTCTGATTTGCAGTAAGAGGAGGAACTGGAGATTTCGGTCAGCACCACCTTTATGTCTTCGGATCAGAGCACAAGGAGAGCAACTGTCTAGGCGTAGACCAACAGACACTGCTTGCTTACAAAGCACCAATCTCAGATGTATGGAGCCCATGCATACCCATGTGTGCAGTACAAACAGGGTCATGACCTCCTGTTATGGGTGAATAACCTTCATTTCAGGCTCTCTCAAAACTCAGGCAGACATTCCTGCATTGGTTACACGTGGGTCACGTTGTCAAGGTTTTCTGCACAATTGTAATAGCTAGAGACTTGCAAGAAATCTGAAACTGGAGAGCAAGTGAGAAGTCTGTCCAGGCATTCTTTCTAGTCATTCACACACCTCTGTGGAGGAGGGTGCACCCCACACTTTGGAAAACACTATTTTACAGGAAGCAATATGTTCCTATGCTGTGTGCCCACTCCGATACTCAAGTTTGGGGAACAGGGTCATAGCCCTGCCCAAGCCCATAAGTCCTGCCTCCTTGGGTGAGTCTAGTGCTGCCAGTAATGTTGCACTCATGCAACCCTTGTTCTCACATGAGTGGAAGTAATGGGATTATGCTGGCCCTTGTACAGTGATTCAAGGCTGGTGGGAGACTCCTTGAGCCCTCTCACCTCTCTCTGCCAATTTGTACAGGGCTGTCTGTCTTGTGGCCCAATTATTTATAAATGTGATGTTATTTTGAAAGCATTAACACCATTACTTTGCCTTTTCTGTTTTTTCTGTTTTTCCTTTGGCTTTTTGTATTCAAAGCATGTATCTTGTACAGGAAAAAAAGGGAGGAATAGTTTTTAGATCACTTTATATTGGCTGGATGGCCAGAGTAGCTCAATATGTATATTTAGTACACCTTTTTTTTATACTGGCAGAATCATTGCTGTCATTCTTTCTCCTGTGTATTGTCACCAGGGAGATAATGCAATGACTTGAACAGATGCTGTGTGCTATATGAAAAACGAAATCTTCTCCAGGGCATTCATCTGCCCTGGAATTCATTTCATTTCTTACCCATTCTGAGAATCGTTTCTTACCCATTCTGAGAATGAGATGTAAAATTTTCTCCCTTCTTAATGTTTGTTTTGCTTTGCTAGGGTATCTCTATAGTTCAAACTGTATAAAATTCATTCTTCATTACTTAAAGTAATAAACTGCAGTTGTCTTCTCTATTTTGTGTGTGACATTTCTCACTGGTTTGTGTTTTTGGAAGTTCATAATTCTCTCTATATAGTGCTTTTATAACCGAAAGGAAAGTTATACCTGTATATTTTCAAGTCCTTGTGTCAACAAAACCAACATTTTATTCTTCCAGATATAATAGGTATTTGTTCTTCAAATGTGTCCCTGTGGGTGCTCCACTGTAGGTGTGCTTGTGTCCTTGTGCTGCTGATCGGAGAACTTAGGTAGCCGTGTTCGTTAGGCCCGCATATGCGCTGCCCCCCCCCCTCGTGCTGTGCCATGAGGCTAGTCAGCGCAAGTGGGCTAACCACCTCAATTCCTTCTCAACCACTCCTGACAAGAGACATAGCAATTCACAGTCCATTAAAACTATCGCTTTAATTTACATATTTATAGTCAGGAGTGGCGCCAGGGTTTTTGCCGCCCTAGGGGGCAGTGCTCCTCCTCAGTAATCAGCAGCGGGGGTCCTTCTGCTCCGCGTCTTCGGGGCACTTTGGCAGCAGGTCCCGGAGAGAGTGAAGGACCCGCCGCCGAATTTCCGATGAAGACCCGGAGCGGAAGGACCCCCCGCCGCTGAATTTCTGCCGAGAGCGGCAAATGCCACCCCCCAAATCCTGCCGCCCTAGGCGACCGCCTAGGGTCGCCTAGTGGAAGCACCGGCCCTGTTTATAGTTAATCTCCTAGTTATAGTTCTAGTTGTATTTTTTTCTGTTTTCTAATTTTACCCTTGAAAATAAAAATTAAAAAGAAAAAGACTTTAATTTCTTTTCCCGCTCTTTTTTCTGTGCCAGGGACCCTTCCATCCAGTGGGATATGCCCAGTTCACTGGGCTTTAAGGAATACTCACTTGCAAAGAGACAATCCTGATTGCAGACAAGCACTCTGTGCATTCGCTGCCTTGGAGAAGGCCACATCCAGCAAAAGAGTGGTCTCTGCCAATAACTCTTGCCATAATCTCATACGGACTGAGAGCTTGACAGAAGATCATCTTCATGGCGGCTGCTGTCAGGCCTGAGTCACCTGGCAGACATGAGTCTTCCCCTCAGCCCTCTACATCTCAGGGCAGTGGATCGAAGAAACAAGCTGCAGATTCCTCTCATAAATAATCTAAAAAATGAATGGGAAGTCCCCCCATTGAGCCCTGACATAACTGTAAGTAGCGCCTACCTGCAAGCAGGAAGAAAAAAAATACTATAAAAAATACTATAAAAAAATACTTTCACCACCCACCAGGATCAAAACGTCCGTAAACTGGTGGAAGGACCCAGCTAACATTTGCAAAGGGATTCCCTTCTCGCAAGCCCCACCATCATTACTTCTCACCACCGACGCACCACTTAGAGTGTGGTGTGGATCTAAACAACCTCACAATATAAGGCAAGTGTTCACCCATGGAGATATCCCTGCACATCAATCTCCTCAAGTTAAGAGCGGTCAGGAACTCCTGTGCCCTTTTCCTCCTGCTGATCAAAGGATCACACACAAGGATCCTCACAGGCAACACAGCCTGTATGTACTATATCAATCGATAGGGGTGAGCCAGATCTCCCTCTGCTGCACAGAAGCAATGAGGTTCTGGAACTGGTGTATCTCCCACGATGACATGCTCTCTGCTGCTTACCTCCCAGGCACACAAAATTCGATAACAGGCAGGCTCAGTTGCAAATTCCCACATGACCATGAGTGGGAAATAGACCCAACAATACCTCACGACCAATTCAAATGTTGGGGGACACTGTTCACAGATCTGTTTGCCACTCATCTGAGCAAGAAATGTTAATGCTAGTGCTCCAGGGCAGGGATAAGATAGTATCCCCTGGGTGATGCTCTCCTCCTCCCCTGGGACAGGGACCTTCTCTATGCCTTTCCCCATTTCCCCTACTGTCAAATGTCCTGCTGAAAATAAAACAGGGCAGGGCTCATGTCATTCTGATTGCTTCTACTTGGCTGAGACAGACTTGGTACCTTTACCTGTCACAGCTTGTGATGTGTCCGCCAATCCCTCTCCCAGCCATTCCGCACCTCCTCTTGCAGAACAGAGGACATATCCTACATCCCAACTTGGGGTTCTTTGCCTCAAGGCATGGGTCCTGCTTTTTTCTAATACCTAGAAAGTTCATATTTAAGAGACGTACAAGAGGTTCTATTACACAGTAGAAAGTCCTCAACACGACATACTTACCTGCAAAAATGATCTAGGCTCCAGATTTGGTGCATGTCTCAACAAATTTCTCCAACATCTGTGACTCTTCCACATATCCTAAACTATGCATTGACCCTAAAGAGGTCGGGACTCTCTTTGAGTTCTCTCAGGGTCCAGCTAGTGGCTTTCTACCAACTTGTAGAGGGGTACTCAGTGCTGTCACACCCAATGACTAAAACAGGGGTCGGCAACCTTACAGAAGCGGTGTGCCGAGTCTTCATTTATTCACTCTAATTTAAGGTTTCGCGTTCCAGTAATACATTTTAACGTTTTTAGAAGGTCTCTCTCTATAAGTCTATATTATATAACTAAACTATTGTTGTATGTAAAGTAAATAAGGTTTTTAAAATGTTTAAGAAGCTTCATTTAAAATTAAATTAAAATGCAGATCTTATCAGTTTAGTGTAGTGGTTTTTAACCTGGGGTGCGAGATGCCCTTTTTGGGGGTGCGAGACATTCGTGATTTTTTTAGAAGGTAAATCATCGAAAACACAAATTAAGCACAGGCACATAAGTACAACTACTTTGTTTCATCAAATCTATGTATTTATTAACATTATACATTTTTAACGATTACTGTAATATACAAAGTTTTTAAGTTTTCAAGTTTTTAAGCTAATTGTATTGTAATTTTTGATAAGGGGTGCGAGAACATATTATGAGAACTCCAGACCGTCAGTGGGCTGAGTGGGGCCGAATGTAGTGTATTAAATTGCTCCCCATAGGAATGTGCTACTTACCGCGTACTACTGCCAGTCCTGATGCTCTGAGCGGCATGGTAAGGGGACAGGGAACAGGGGTGGTTGGATAGGCGTGGGAGTCCCCGGGGGCCTGTTAGAGGTCGGGGGTGTGGATAGGGGTCGGGGCAGTCAGGGGACAGGGAGCAGGGGGGCTTGGATGGGGGGGTGGGGTCCTGGGGGGGCGGATGGGGTGAGGGGTCCCGGGAGGGGGTGGTCAGGAGACAAGGAGCAGCAGGGGTTGGATGGGTGGGGAGTTCTGAGGGGGGCAGTCAGGGGACAAGAAGTAGGGGGGGTTCTGAGGGGGGCAGTCAGGGGGCGGGGGGTCCTGGGAGGGAATGGTCAAGGGACAAGGAGCAGCGGGGGTTGGATGGGTGAGGGGTTCTGAGGGGGGCAGTCAGGGGGCGGGGTATCCCGGGAGGTGGCAGTCAGGGGACAAGGAGCAGCGGGGGTTGGATGGGTGAGGAGTTCTGAGGGGGGCAGTCAGGGGACTGGAAGTGGGAGGGGGCGGATAGGGGGCGGGCTGTTTGGGAAAGCACAGCCTTCCCTACCCGGGTGTAGTGTATTAAATTTCTCCCCGTAGGAATGTGCTACTTACAGTGTACTACTTATGGCTGCCAGTCCTGGTGCTCCACAAGTAGCACATTCCTACAGGGAGAAATTTAATACACTACACCGGCGGACAGAATCCCAGACCGGTGGCGGGCTGAGCAGCTCAGCCTGCCGCGGTCTGGGGTTCCGTCCGTAGGCTCCTGCCAGCTGAGGTCCCAGCCGCCAGCCCTGCTCAGCCTGCAGCCGGCCTGGGGTTCCGTTCACCCAGGCCAGCAGCAGGCTGTGCGGGGGCGGCAGCCGCGACCCCAGCCAGCGTGCCAGTAAAAATCGGCTCGCGTGCCGCAGGTTGCTGACCCCTGGACTAAAAGGTTCCTCAGGGGTATAGTAAACCTCTTCCAACAACCTCAACTTCCTACCCACATGTGGAACCTAAACTTAGTGTTGAAGGACTGACTAGGCCTCCCTTCAAACCCATGACCACCTGTTCGCTGACATACCTGTCAAGGAAAACAGCCTTCCTGATAGCAGTTACCTCGGCCAGGAAAATAGGAGAGATAGCAACCCTAATGGTGCATTCCCCCATATGAAGAACAGGAGTACTTGTGGCACCTTAGAGACTAACAAATTTATTAGAGCATAAGCTTTCGTGGGCTACAGCCCACTTCTAATTTTTCCAGAAAAGGTTACACTCAGGCAGCCTTCAAAATTCATCCCAAAGGCAACCTCTCCATTTCACATGAATCAACTGATTCACCTTCCTATCTTCTACCCTAAGCCTCACTAGGACAACAAGGAGGCTATATTGTATAACTTAGATGTTAGGAGAGCCCTGGTCTTCTTCCTGGCCAGGACTAAGGCCTTCAGGAAATCCCCTAGACTCTTCCTCTCTGTTGTGCAGTGATCCGAGGGCTCAGCAATATCAGCCCAAAGATTCTCCAAGTGGGTCTCAAATTTCATCAGACAGTGCTACCAAGTTCGCAACATGACCCCTCCAGACTCAGTTCCTACACACTCCACAAGGTCAGTCTCCTCCACAGAGCACTATGCAATCTCTGGGGACTTCGCATCCAATGCCATCTTCTGCTCCACAGTACTGTCATCTGTAACTGACCTAACTCCGAAGTCCCAGCCCTCCAAAAGGGGTATTGCTTGGGAGATACCTACAATGGAGCACCCATAGAGAAACTTCTCGAAGAAGAGGTTAACTCACCTTGTGCAGTAACAATGGTTCTTTGAGATGTGTGTTCCTATAGGTGCTCCACAACCCATCCTCCTCCCCTCTACTTTGGAGTTTTTGTCAACAGCACCGCAGTAGAGAAGGAACTGAGGGTGCAGCATGAGGAGAGGCACTGCATGTTTGGGCCTAACGGACACTGCTAGCAAAGTTCTTCGATCAGCAGCGCAGGGATGCGAGCACACCTACTGTGGAGCACCCGCTGGGGGACATGTCGAAAAACCATTGTTACTGCACAAGGTAAGTAACTACTTTTTTTTCCTTTGACAATTTGCAGTCCAATAAAATCGCACCAAGCCCCCTTTCCCTGTCTTTTGTTCCATAAATAAACAAAGGTTTTTTTTTATTTTATTTTTTACTATCCAAGGTCTTGGGGGCAGATTTAAGCCTTTCAGACCTGGGCTACAGTTACTTCTGACAGACAGTGTAAGATATATATATCCCATCTCAGCAATCCCTTGATCAGAGTATTTTCTTTTCTTCAAATGACCTAGCCTACTTAAAGTACTCATTGTTCCTCATCAAAACAGATTTGTAATCAATTTGAGAAAGGTTAATTCCTGGTCAAGATGTGTTGTATATAGGATCTTGCTTCCTAATCCACAGGAGTCTAGACTTCTCAGAGAGCAAGGAAATCAGGACTGTCCTTCTTCAGGTGTATCAGAATCCAAGTTTTTCATCTCATATTGTCTTGTGGAGGTGCAGTTCATTGCTCTCCATTCCAGGAAACATGCAAACATTCCTTGTGTATTAATGGATTTGTTATTAGGAAAACAAATCTTTTCTATAATCCTTATGCTGGTGAATGTTCCTCCATCATCCATAGTCATAATGGATGCAAACCTCTTCACCTAAGGAGCTCGCATAGGAGAGATTGGACTCAAGCTGAGGCCCCATATCAGTGTTCTGGATCTGCGTTGTAGCTATGAGTGCTTAGAACTTCAGTAAATCAGACCCTAGGGTCTCAAGTTGGGCACCCAGAAATTGAGGAACAAACAATTAATGACCTTCTGTGAAAGGTTTGGTTTAACTGATTTGACCTAACTTGTCATAGATTAGAATCCAGTTGTCTAGGGCAGGATTCACCTGAATTTTCTATGAGACCCTCCTTTTGTTTCCTGCAGTCCCCTGCTTCATTGATTACACATCTTCCATCTTCTGCAACAAATGAGGCAAGGTCCTACAGACAAGAGTCTTATTCAGTTCATAGCCCTGATTCATTTCCCGAGCATCGTCCATCCTGTGCACTGAATGAGGTCCTGTGAAAAAATAGTATACAATCATGTAGTTAATGACTGTATAATAATACATACTCAAAAGGGTGCTGAAATAAGGTTGCACAGACAACCTTAATTCTGGCATTGCTTAACATTTGAGTGCTTGACTTTTCAACCTTAATGTTCTTTTAACATAACTTTTTTGTGTAATTTAATGTTTATGTTAAAGTACTTTCCAAAGACCAAGGGTTGATATAACCTCCCAATTCAGTGAGTTCACTGTACTAAACTGCTGAGGGGGCACTGACACCCCCGCACAGCAGCACCCTGTGCTCTGGTACCACAACCCTAATTCCAGCCTGGTGTGGAAGGGAAGCTGTGGAAGGCAGGGTGGGTATGGTGGAGAGTGAGCCCACCCTGTACTCACCCCACAGTCAAGGCTCCTATCCCAGGAGCCCAAACCTGAGTGGTGCCCCGGCTGCCTAAACCTGAGTGGTGCTGAAACCCTGTGTACCAGGTCACAGTGCCTAGGGTGGGGAGCCAGGCCCAGCCCTGCAGGACAGGAGCTGCTGCTGCAGAGAGAGTGGGGGGCAGGCTCACTCTCTATCACCTCATCCTCCCCCAGGGCCTCTCTTCTTCATGTGGCTGGGAGAGGTGTATGTTTGCCTATGTTTGCACCCTTGGTTTCATTATATCTGTAGGTGCAATTGAACCCGTGAACCACACTAAACTTGCCCCAGCTACAGGACCAACAAAGACTGGCACCCCCTTGTGCTAAGTGCTGCACAAATACATTTTGTGAGAACGTTTCTTATACTACTTGAGCCCCAACTTTCTGAAATAGTCTGTCCATCAGTGTTGACTGAGACCACCCATGAGGTCTATCTGATCATTTTAGATGGTATTTTTCAAGGCTGCTTCCCCACTCTGAACTTTAGGGTTCAAATGTGGGGGCCTGCATGAAAACTTCTAAGCTTAACTACCAGCTTAGATCTGGTCCGCTGCCACCATTCCCTGGGAAGCCTTGAGAAACTCTTCACCAATTCCCTGGTGAATACAGATCCAAACCCCTTGGATCTTAAAACAAGGAGAAATTAACCATCCCCCCTTCTTCCTCCCACCAACTCCTGGTGGATCAAGATCCAACCCCCTTGGATCTAAAAACAAGGAAAAATCAACCAGGTTCTTAAAAAGAAGGCTTTTAATTAAAGAAAAAGGTAAAAATCATCTCTGTAAAATCAGGATGGAAAATAACTTTACAGGGTAATCAAACTTAAAGAGCTCAGAGAACCCCCCTCTAGCCTTAGGTTCAAAGTACAGCAAACAGAGATAAACACTCTAGTAAAAGGTACATTTACAAGTTGAGAAAACAAAGATAAACTAACACGCCTTGCCTGGCTGTTTACTTACAAGTTTGAAATATGAGAGGCTTATTCAGAAAGATTTGGAGAGCCTGGATTGATGTCTGGTCCCTCTTAGTCCCAAGAGTGAACAACCCCCAAAACAAAGAGCACAAACAAAAGCCTTCCCCCCTCCCCCAAGATTTGAAAGTATCTTGTCCCCTTATTGGTCCTTTGGGTCAGGTGTCAGCCAGGTTACCTGAGCTTCTTAACCCTTTACAGGTAAAAGGATTTTGGAGTCTCTGGCCAGGAGGGATTTTATAGTACTGTACACAGGAGAGCTGTTACCCTTCCCTTTATAGTTATGACATGCCCCCCAAATCACAGATAGTGTTGGAATGCCGGTTCCACACTGGCTGTGATTTCTTCCTGGAGCTCTAGGAGAAAACAGAGTTAATAAGGCACATGCACCTTTAGACATGCTACTGATTATATAAAAACTAACAATATGTTCCACATTCCAAGAACAATTTTTAACCAGTTGATTCTGGGAAACTTTCCCGGGAGAGTGCATCAGCCACTTTGTTAGAAGCCCCTGAAATGTGTTGTATTTCAAAATCAAAATCTTGGAGAGCTAAACTCCACCGAAGAAGTTTTTTGTTATTCCCCTTGGCGGTATGAAGCCACTGTAGCGCAGCATGGTCTGTTTGTAGTTGGAAACGCCATCCCCAAACATATGGGCGTAGCTTTTGCAGCGCGTACACAATGGCGTAGCATTCCTTTTCGCTGATTGACCAGTGGCTTTCCCTCTCAGACAGTTTCTTGCTGAGCAACACGACAGGATGGAATTCTTGATCTGGTCCTTCCTGCATTAAAACTGCTCCGACGCCTCGCTCGAACGCATCTGTGGTTACTAGGAACGGTTTGTCAAAGTCTGGGGCCCTTAGCACAGTGTCAGACATGAGTGTCGCCTTAAGCTGGTGAAAGGCCTTTTGACACTCATCAGTCCTCTGAACTGCATTTGGCTGTTTCTTTCTGGTTAGGTCTGTCAGCGGGGTGGCGATTTGGCTGTAGTGTGGTACAAATCGCCTATAATATCCGGCCAAGCCTAAGAAGGATTGGACCTGTTTCTTTGACTTTGGAACCGGCCACTTTTGGATAGCATCCACTTTGGCCTGTAGGGGATTTATAGTTCCTTGACCCACCTGGTGCCCCAGGTAAGTCACTCTGTTTTGGCCTATTTGACACTTTTTAGCCTTAACAGTTAGTCCTGCCTGCCGGATGCGCTCGAAGACTTTTTCCAGGTGCTCCAGGTGTTGTGTCCATGAATCAGAAAAAATGGCCACATCATCGAGGTAGGCAACTGCAGATTCTCCCAATCCCGCTAGGAGACCATCTACAAGTCTTTGGAAGGTGGCGGGTGCATTTCGCAACCCGAAAGGGAGTACATTGAATTCATACACCCCTGCCTGGGTGACGAAGGCTGACCTTTCCTTAGCGGGTTCATCTAGTGGTACTTGCCAGTACCCTTTGGTTAAGTCTAAAGTAGAGATGAATTGGGCATGTCCCAATTTCTCCAATAGCTCATCTGTGCGTGGCATTGGATAGTTGTCAGGACGAGTTACAGCATTTAGCTTACGGTAGTCCACGCAAAAGCGTATTTCCCCATCTGGTTTGGGAACTAGAACCACTGGAGATGCCCATGCACTGTTAGAGGGGCGGATTATACCCATCTGTAGCATGTCCTGGATCGCGGAGAGGTTCACCTCTTCCACGCCACCATCACTTTTTCCTTCGTAGTAGACACCTTCAGGCCACTCCGCGTCATCTGTTTCCTGGGCTGTAAACTGGCAAACGTTTAATTCTCTGGAATAAAAGGGCTTAAGAGAATTAACATGGTATACCTTAGGCTTTATGTTGGAGGTGGGGGAGGCTATGAGATAGTTAACAGCTCCTAGGCGCTCCTGGACCGTGAATGGTCCTTCCCACGACGCTTCCATTTTATGGGCCTGGAGCGCCTTTAAGACCATGACTTGGTCTCCTACTTTGAAGGACCATTCTCTGGAATGTTTATCATACCAGGCCTTTTGCTCTTCCTGAGCATCCTTTAGGTTTTCTTTAGCAAGGGCTAAAGAGTGTCGGAGGGTGCTTTGTAGGTTGCTTACAAAGTCTAGAATGTTAGTTCCTGGAGAAGGCGTAAACCCCTCCCATTGCTGCTTCACCAACTGTAATGGCCCCTTAACCTCGCGGCCATACACAAGTTCAAATGGTGAAAACCCTAAACTGGGATGTGGTACAGCCCTGTAGGCAAAAAGCAACTGCTGCAACATTAGGTCCCAATCATTGGAGTGTTCATTTACGAATTTACGTATCATGGCCCCCAACGTTCCATTAAACCTCTCCACCAGGCCATTGGTTTGATGGTGATAAGGGGTGGCAACCAAGTGATTCACCCCATGAGCTTCCCACAGGTTTTTCATGGTCCCTGCCAGGAAATTAGTTCCCGAATCTGTAAGGATGTCGGAGGGCCACCCTACCCTGGCAAAAATGTCTGCTAATGCCTGGCACACACTTTTAGCCCTGGTGTTGCTTAAGGGTACTGCTTCCGGCCATCAGGTAGCAAAATCCATGAAAGTCAGTATGTACTGCTTTCCTCTGGGTGTCTTCTTTGGGAAAGGACCCAGAATATCCACAGCTACTCGCTGAAATGGGACCTCAATTATGGGTAGTGGCTGGAGAGGGGCTTTAACCTGGTCTTGGGGCTTTCCCACTCGTTGGCACACCTCACAAGACCGGACATAATTAGCAACGTCCTTGCCCACTCCCTCCCAGTGGAAGGACTTCCCCAACCGGTCTTTGGTTCTGTTCACCCCAGAATGGCCACTAGGGTGATCATGGGCTAAGCTCAAGAGCTTTACCCGATACTTAGTGGGAACTACCAACTGTCTTTGAGGATGCCAGTCTTCCTGGTGCCCACCAGAAAGAGTCTCCTTGTATAAAAGTCCTTGTTCTACAACAAACCGGGATCAGTTAGAAGAGCTGAGAGGCGGTGGGGTGCTCCGTGCCGCCGCCCAAGCTTTCTGAAGGCTGTCATCTGCTTCCTGCTCGGCCTGGAACTGTTCCCTTGATGCTGGAGACATCAGTTCCTCCTTGGACTGTGGACTGGGGCTTGGTCCCTCTGGAAGCGATGCAGGTGCTGGGGCTGTTTCCATTGACTGTGAACCACTGTCCGTTGGTGCACTATGTGGTATTTCAGGCTCTGGCTGAGCCTCTTGGGTAGGGTTATCTGCTGCTTCCGCCAGTTCAGGCTCGCTGGTGCCCTCTGGTGTTGGAGTGGTAGACAGGTTTGCAAGCGCTGGACTCAGTGCTGGCAATGGTTCTGGTGCTGGTTGCGTTGCCAGTTCCGGTTCTGGGACTGGCTTTGGCTGGGTCTCTGGGATTGGATCCACTACGGCTGTTGCAATCGTTGGCAGGGGATCCGGTTCCACCACCTTTGTTTGGGTCTCTGGTAACACAGACTGGGCCCTGGTGGATGGCTCAGGAACAGGGATGGGGGTGAAAGCTTGCTTAGCTTGGCTGCGGGTGACTATTCCCACCCTCTTGGCTAGCTTCACATGGTTGGCCACGTCTTCCCCCAGCAGCATGGGGATGGGATAATTGTCATAGATTGCAAAAGTCCACATTCCTGACCAGCTCTTGTACTGAACATGCAACTTGGCTGTAGGCAAGGTTACAGACTGTGAGATGAACGGTTGAATTGTCACTGGAACCTCCGGGTTGATGAGTTTGGGGTCCTCTAGGGATTGGTGGATAGTTGACACTTGTGCCCCAGTGTCCCTCCAAGCGATAACCTTCTTTCCGCCCACTCTCAAGGTTTCCCTTCGCTCCGAGGGTATGAGAGAGGCATCTGGGTCTGGGGATCTTTGGTGTGATTGTGGTGTAATGAACTGTAATCGGTTGAGGTTCTTGGGGCAGTGAGCCTTTATATGTCCCAGTTCATTACATTTAAAACATCGCCCTGCTAAGGTATCACCGGGGCGATGTTGGTTGGTGGAGACTGGTGTGGTGGGGTGAGAAGGCATCTGGGGTTTCCCTTGGGATGTAGGTGGGGCCTTGGATTGTCCCCGGTGGTAAGGTTTTGTTTCGGGTTGCCCCTTCTGATATTCGCTCCAACTGCTACTAGTTTTTTTCTTTTCTGCCACCTCCACCCATTTGGCTCCGATCTCCCCCGCCTCGGTTACAGTTTTGGGCTTCCCATCTAGGATGTACCTTTCTATTTCCTCAGGAACACCCTCTAAAAACTGCTCCATTTTTACTAGGGAAACCAGATCTTCCAGAGATTTAACATTTGCTCCTGATACCCAGGCATCACAATTTTTGTCAATGTGGTAGGTATGTCGGGTAAATGACACGTCTGGTTTCCACCTTAGGGCTCTGAACCGCCGACGGGCATGCTCGGGTGTTAGCCCCATTCTGAGTCTGGCCTTGTTTTTAAAAAGTTCATAACTGTTCATGTGTTCCTTAGGCATTTCAGCCGCCACCTCTGCTAAGGGTCCACTGAGCTGCGGCCTCAGCTCTACCATGTACTGGTCTGTAGTGATGCTGTATCCAAGGCAGGCCCTTTCAAAATTTTCTAAGAAGGCCTCAGTATCATCGCCTGCCTTGTAGGTGGGGAATTTTCTGGGATGGGAAGGGGTACCTGGAGAGGGGTTGCTAGGATTGGCTGGTATATCCGGCCTAGCCCTTGCTAATTCCAGTTCATGCTTCCTCTCTTTTTCCCTCTCCTCCATCTCTTTTTCTTTCAGCTCCATAGCTCTCTTGTGGGCCTCCTCTTTGGCTTTCTCTTCTCTTTCATGGGCCTCCTCTTTGGCTTTCTTTTCAGCTTCTTGCTCGAGTTTTTTTAATTGAAGCAGTCTCTGATGTTTTTTTTCATTTTCTTCTGCTTCTAGTCTGGCCAGTTCTAGTTTGTTAGCTACTTCTTTGGTAGTCATTTTCCTGTTTTCCTGTGCTGGGCCACACCCCTCTGCAGTTGACTGAAACTGGGATGCACTCAGCTCAGGCAGCTGCTGAGGTAACAGAGACTTTCTAACTGGCTATCCCTGAGTAGAAAGAAAAAAAACAATTCAGCTTGTAAATTCCTTTTACCAGCTGTTTGCTCATTGATTGAACCCTTCTCTTAACAAAGACCCTTGTTAAAAAAAAAAAACTTAACACCTCTGCCTTCAGGCAAGGAGAGATAAGATATGCATCTACCTTCAGCTCTGCTTTCCAAGCAGCTAGAAAGGAGAAAAAAAAATCTTACTGGCTTTTGGTTTAAAATGATCCCACCGCTCTGCCACCATGTCAAGGCTGCTTCCCCACTCTGAACTTTAGGGTACAAATGTGGGGGCTTGCATGAAAACTTCTAAGCTTAACTACCAGCTTAGATCTGGTCCGCTGCCACCATTCCCAAAGCTAATTCCCTTCCCTGGGAAGCCTTGAGAAACTCTTCACCAATTCCCTGGTGAATACAGATCCAAACCCCTTGGATCTTAAAACAAGGAGAAATTAACCATCCCCCCTCCTTCCTCCCACCAACTCCTGGTGGATCAAGATCCAACCCCCTTGGATCTAAAAACAAGGAAAAATCAATCAGGTTCTTAAAAAGAAGGCTTTTAATTAAAGAAAAAGGTAAAAATCATCTCTGTAAAATCAGTATGGAAAATAACTTTACAGGGTAATCAAACTTAAAGAGCTCAGAGGACCCCTCTCTAGCCTTAGGTTCAAAGTACAGCAAACAGAGATAAACACTCTAGTAAAAGGTACATTTACAAGTTGAGAAAACAAAGATAAACTAACACGCCTTGCCTGGCTGTTTACTTACAAGTTTGAAATATGAGAGACTTATTCAGAAAGATTTGGAGAGCCTGGATTGATGTTTGGTCCCTCTTAGTCCCAAGAGCGAACAACCCCCAAAACAAAGAGCACAAACAAAAGCCTCCCTCCCCCCCCCCAAGATTTGAAAGTATCTTGTCCCCTTATTGGTCCTTTGGGTCAGGTGTCAGCCAGGTTACCTGAGCTTCTTAACCCTTTACAGGTAAAAGGATTTTGGAGTCTCTGGCCAGGAGGGATTTTATAGTACTGTACACAGGAGAGCTGTTACCCTTCCCTTTATAGTTATGACAGTATTAAAGAAAAACCTCAGGATATAAAAACTATAATATAGATTTTCCTTTTCAGTCCAATAATGTCACTCAAGTAAACAACCATTTAATTATACCTAAATAATATTAACACAGCTTCAGCAAAACTTCAGTAATCTTTTAATATTCTTTCTTCACTTTCAGTAAAGATGTAATATCTGAAAGCTATATTGATTTCACAATCGAAGACTTTGTTATTTTTACAAAATGTATGACAGAACATTTACTAGTATGCAATGAAATACTATAATAATTAAAACTAAACTTCAGTTGTCAAAATAAATGAACAAAATATAATTTGTGATGAACTATTGTTTTTTTTTCCACTTGCAAAATGCATTAATTTATAAGGGGTGTCACTGTAATTAGCATATATTATCAAGGTGACATACCAAAGGATCAAACTCTAGGCCCACTGACAGATGGAACAAAATATGAAATTAAAGGGTTGAGGCTTTCGCTTCTCTTTTATACACTTGGGCCCAAATCTCTCTTATGACTTGGGCCCAGATCACTTTTTTTGGCCTGCACCATTGGAGATATAATAAAAGAAAAGGAAATGACATGTGGAAATACCCCCAGCACATGGGGCTTCCTGGCTGATGTAAAGCTGTCAGAACAACTGTGTGCTGGCTCTCAGCAAATGGCTGGCAGAGATAGCGGTGGGGTGTATCCCGAGGGCTACTGCATTCCAGCTGTCTGTGCTCAGATGGCTGGGAGCCCTTAGGAGACCATGGCCTGGTCAAGCATTAATTAGAGCAGTCTAACTTAATCTTGGGTGTGGACATGTCCCTAGGAAAGCCCAGAATACAGGAAGCACAGAGGTGGTTTAAAGGCCCTTTTGCCCCGTCCATTCCTGCACTGATTTCAGTAACAAAGGAACTAAGAATTAGGCTCATAATCTTTGCAGTATGCAGCGTATGTGTCATTGTCCAGATTTCCTAGCTAGCTAAAGCTTTTACTGGTTCCAGAGTTGCTTGCAGATGGGCACATAATTCCAAAAGCATATCTATGGAGGCAGTAATTTGGAGTACCCAATTTACTAAAAAAACAAAAACAAAGGGTATGTCTACACTACGAGAGTAGTTCGATTTTACTTAAATCGAATATGTGGAATCGATATTACAAAGTCGAACGTGTGTGTCCACACTAAGGACAGTAATTCGACTTTGTGAGTCCACACTAACGGGGCAAGCGTCGACATTGGAAGCGGTGCACTGTGGGCAGCTATCCCACAGTTCCCGCTGCCCATTGGAATTCTGGGTCGAGCCCCCAATGCCTTCTGGGGAAAAAAATGTGTCGAGGGTGCTTTTGGGTAACTGTCGTCATCCAACCGTCACTCCCGCCCTCCCTGCCTGAAAGCGCTGGTGGGAAATCAGTTCGCGCACTTTTCTGGTCAGTGACAGCGCGGACACCACAGCACTGCGAGCATGGAGCCCGCTGCGACCATCGCTGCAGTTATAGCCGTTGTCAACACTTCGCACCTTATCATCCACCTTTTCCAGAGGCAGATGCTGAGAAATCGGGCGAGGAGGCTACGGCAGCGCGGTGAGGACCTGAAGTCTGCGAGTGGCACAGACCTGTCACAAAGCACGGGACCCCGCGCCGAGGACATCATGGTGGCAATGGGTCATGTTGATGTTGTGGAACGGCGATTCTGGGCCCGGGAAACAAGCACGGACTGGTGGGACCGCATAGTGCTGCAGGTCTGGGATGAATCACAGTGGCTGCGAAACTTTCGCATGCGGAAGGGGACTTTCCTGGAACTTTGTGAGTTGCTGTCCCCTGCCCTGAAGCGCAATGACACCCGGATGCGAGCAGCCCTGAGTGTCCAGAAGCGAGTGGCCATAGCCCTCTGGAAGCTTGCAACGCCGGACAGCTACCGGTCAGTCGCGAACCACTTTGGCGTGGGCAAATCTACCGTGGGGGTTGTTGTCATGCAAGTAGCCAACGCAATCGTTGAGCTACTGCTCTCAAAGGTAGTGACCCTGGGAAACGTGCAGGTCATCATAGATGGCTTCGCCGCGATGGGATTCCCAAACTGCGGTGGGGCTATAGATGGAACTCACATCCCTATCCTGGGACCGGACCACCAGGCCAGCCAGTACATTAACCGAAAGGGCTACTTTTCAGTGGTGCTGCAAGCACTGGTGGACCATAGGGGACGTTTTACAAACATCAACGTCGGATGGCCGGGCAAGGTTCATGACGCTCGTGTTTTCAGGAACTCTGGTCTGTTTAGACGGCTGCAGGAAGGTATTTACTTCCCGGACCACAAAATAACTCTTGGGGATGTGGAGATGCCTATAGTCATCCTCGGGGACCCAGCCTACCCGCTAATACCCTGGCTCATGAAGCCCTATACTGGCGCCCTGGACACTGAAAAAGAACTGTTCAACTACCGGCTGAGCAAGTGCAGAATGGTGGTGGAGTGTGCTTTTGGCCGTCTCAAGGGGAGATGGAGAAGCTTACTGACTCGCTGTGATCTCAGCGAAACCAATATCCCCATTGTTATTGCAGCTTGCTGTGTGCTCCACAATCTGTGTGAGAGCAAGGGGGAGACCTTTATGGCGGGGTGGGAGGTTGAGGCAAATAGCCTGGCATCTGATTACGCCCAGCCAGACAGCCGGGTGATTAGAAGAGCCCAGCGGGACGCGCTGTGCATCCGGGAGGCTTTGAAAGCTAGGTTCCTGAGTGAGCAGGGTAACGTGACTATTAAGTTTGTTTAAAGAGAAGCTGAACCTGCCCCCGTATCTTTATCCAGTAAATGTTCACTATCCTCTCCAGTTACATACCCCGTTCACCCCGTTCCCCCCCTTCCAACACACGTTTAAAAATAAAATCACTTGAATTTTGTTAATGAACACCGTTTTCTTTATTACTGTTTTCTCGGTAAAGTGTTGAACCTGGGACGCAGACTGTGGTGGGGAGCGGGTGTAGTGTAGTGATGCAAAGGACGCTTCTAAACTCCAGGAATGACAGGCTCCGCAGTGGTGGACTGGTTGTTTCAACGGAGCCTGCCACCCCTCCTGTTCGGGACTCTGTGTGTGGGGGCTATGTGACTTTGTGGCAGGGGGAGGACGGTTACAGATCCCCTGCTGCGTGGCTCTGTGATCCAGGATAAGGACCGCTGCATAAGATCTCTAACCGCCCTCCCCCGCCACAAAGTCACATAGCCCCCCCCCCACACAGAACATGAAAACCACCTCCCAGACTGACCAGGGTAACTAGTGACTGCAATGTGTGTGTGCCCTGCTGCTGAACCTGCCCCCGCCTCTGTATCCTGGTAAAGGTGACTGTCCTGTCCAATTACCAACCCCCTTCCCCCCCTTCAGACAGACTCTCCTCTAAAAGAACATGATGGAAACAGTAATTAACAGAAACGTATTTTTTATTAGCAACTACACATGAAACTGGGGGATGAAACTGGGACGGGGGCTTGGGTGAGGCGGGAAGGAAAGGACTTATCAAATTTTGGGGAATGAGAGCCTTCTGGTACTTGAGCAGTCTGCAGGGGTGGAGTGAGAGTTTTCACGGACTCTGCCGCCCCTCCTTCTTGGGACTTTGGGTGAGGGGGGTATGGGACTTTGTGGCGGGGGAGGGCGGTTAGAGATAGACTGCAGCGGGGCTCTGTCCTCCTGCCTCCGGTCCTGCAGAACATCCACAAGGCGCCGGAGCGTGTCCGTTTGCTCCCTCATTAGTCCAAGCAGCGTTTGAGTCACCTGCTGGTCTTCCTGCCGCCACCTCTCCTCCCGTTCCATGTGTGATCGGTGCATTTGGGACAAATTCTCCCTCCACTGGGTCTGCTGGGCTGCCTGGGCTCGGGAGCAGCCCATAAGTTCCGAGAACATGTCCTCCCGTGTCCTCTTCTTCCTACGCCTAATCTGCGCTAGCCTCTGGGAGTGTGATGCCAGGGTAGGTCGGGAGACAGTCGCAGCTGTGGGATGGGAAAAAGGGAGTGAATTCCACAGAAAGATAAATTTAGTTGTGAACAAAGAACATAATCTTTCTCTGTGAACAAGACCATGCACAGCACCTATCACATGCGCACTCAGGACAAGGTCGAATTTTCGGCCTTCACATTCAGTGCCTGGGGTCTTGCAGTGCAGATCAGAGAAGCGGGGCAGGACAGTGGAATTTGTGTAGCAGGCCGACATGGTAAGCCGTAGACTTGTGGCTGCTTAAAACTTTAATAATAGCACTGCCCTCCTTTCACGTTCAAAGCAATGCCAGTCCCTGCTGCCAGCAATCCGGCAAGCATGAACTCCGCCCCTGTCCCACCCCCTCGCGGCTGTCCCAGGGAAAGATCCCTGTATGCTGTCCCTCTCCCGCCTCCACCGCGTGGCTGTAAACCGCCGGTTACCATTCTGTAAAGGAACAGGCAAGCAGTCCCAATACTAACATTCCCCTACCTAATTCAAAGCAGGTCACCATGAGCGACATCACTCTGATGAGGATTTCAGAGACGGAGAAAGAAAGGATGCTTCGGGAAAGCATGCAAAGACCAGGGCCGTATGCCGCCATGCTCTGCAAGGCAATGATCCCGGAGTACTTGCTTGTCTCCTGGCGCGGAAACGTTTCGTACCACGGAGGACCCAATAAGGCCACTCTCCCCAGGAACCTGATGCAAAGGCTTTCCAATTACCTCCAGGAGAGCTTCGTGGAGATGTCCCAGGAGGATTTCTGCTCTATCCCTGGACATATAGACCGGATTTTACTGTAGCTGCACTGGCAGGGACTAAACAGTAGAGCGCCTAGGGCAAACCAATCATGCTAAACCGGACATTGTTAGATTTTTTTTCAGTAGTTGCACTGCCAAGGACTGAAACGTGAAGCGTCTAGGGCAAACTAATCATGAAAAACCCATTGTTAATATTGTTAATATTCCTGTTCTGTTAAAAATAAATGTTTACATGTTTAAAACACTTACTGACTGATCCTTCCCCTGATTCTGTGTCCGGGTTAACGCCTGGGGATGGTTGGTAGGGGATCTCTGTAAGGGTGATGAAGAGATCCTGGCTGTCGGGGAAATCAGCGTTGTAAGTGCTGTCGACTGCCTCGTCCTCCTCATCTCCTTCCTCATCTTCCCCGTCCGCTAACATGTCCGAGGAACCGGCCGTCAACAATATCCCATCCTCAGAGTCCACGGTCACTGGTGGGGTAGTGGTGGCGGCCGCACCTAGGATGGAATGCAGTGCCTCGTAGAAACAGGATGTCTGGGGCTGGGATCCGGAGCGTCCGTTTGCCTCTTTGGTCTTCTGGTAGCCTTGTCTCAGCTCCTTGATTTTCACGCGGCACTGCGTTGCATCCCGGCTGTATCCTCTCTCTGCCATGGCTTTAGAGATCTTCTCGTAGATCTTTGCATTCCGTCTTTTCGATCGCAGCTCGGAAAGCACGGACTCATCGCCCCACACAGCGATCAGATCCAAGACTTCCCGATCAGTCCATGCTGGGGCCCTCTTTCTATTCTGAGATTGCATGGCCATCTCTGCTGGAGAGCTCTGGATCGTTGCCAGTGCTGCTGAGCTCGCCACGATGTCCAAACAGGAAATGAGATTCAAACTGGCCAGACAGGAAAAGGAATTCAAATTTTCCCGGGGCTTTTCCTGTGTGGCTGGTCAGAGCATCCGAGCTCGGACTGCTGTCCAGAGCGTCAACAGAGTGGTGCACTGTGGGATAGCTCCCGGAGCTATTACCGTCGATTTCCATCCACACCTAGCCTAATTCGACATGGCTATGTCGAATTTAGTGCTACTCCCCTCGTTGGGGAGGAGTACAGAAGTCGAATTTAAGAGACCTCTATGTCGAACTAAATAGCTTCGTGGTGTGGACAGGTGCAGGGTTAATTCGATGTAACGGTGCTAAATTCGACATAAACTCCTAGTGTAGACCAGGCCAAAAACCCTGATGTATTTAAACTTAGTAAAGATTGCATTCCTCACTGAGTACTATGAATATGCCAACAATTAAGTTTTAAAGTAAAACTATTTTTAACTATGTAATGCAGATATCTGAAATTTTTGATAATGAAAAGTATGGATTTTTTCATCTTCACGTAGCTTAAAGATAGCTGAACAGATTTTGTTCAGGCCTGAGACCAAGCATCAAAAATGTCATTTTAAGAAGTACATATTTGTTAAAATTAAGAATCTTTTTTAAAATATTAGATTAGAGCGGAATGATCTTTCCAGTGTCTCTTCACTGATGCAGACAACAGATAGCTTCTCCCCAGAATAAATTGCCTTTATAATCTCAAGTCTAGGTTAGTGCCATGTGCTTTACCATACACTATTCTTGAAAAGCACCCTGAAGATTCAGCTAGCGTGTAACATAATATCTTTTGAATGAGTCATACTGTTTATCAGTGCCAGCTCATAGCTCTGCATTAGCTATTTCTGCTTCTGAGAGTACAGCTTGAGGTGAGGTTTTCAATCAATAAAGACTTAAATTATATGTTTTCTGAAGGATCACCTCTCTCCACCTTTTCTGTCAGGATAGTTATGATCTTCTGGGTTGCTCTTGCTGATAGGGATCATGAACTTTCCAGAACTGGCTTTCTCAATCTGTTGACAATCTTCAGGGTGCAATATAAGATACAAAGGCTCAGACTTTCCTTTATTAGTATAAATACTATTATTCTTTTCTTCTATTTCTTTTATCACATTCAAAAGTTTTTAACAGGAAACACAGCAAACTGAAGGTGTGCTCACAATCTAAAAGAAGGACTTTATAGAAAATTGAGAAATAAAACACAAATTTTTTCGAAGGACATTCCAGGTGTGCAGAGGAGGATGGAAGAAAGCACAGAGATTTTTCTGAGAAGATAAAATGGATATTGATGTTGGCATCAAGGATGGATTATTTTGCGAGAGTGTGTGGGAAGACAAGAGTGCCGACTTATGCCAGGGCTGCATGCAGTAGCGCCTTAAAAACAAGGACAAGAAGTCTGAACTTATTTCACGGTGCAAAAGGAAGGTGGTAAAATTTTTGAAAGAAAGGGATGGAGGTGTGTGAGGTATTTTAAGAGGTGAGTGAGACAGATGATTTGGCAGTGGTATTGTGGACAATTTGGAGGGAAAGGCAAATTTAATATAGGAAAGACCTGTTACAAGTAGTATGTAGTAATCAAGTAAGGGAAATGACTGAGATATAGAGCAGCAATTTAGCTGATTGGATGGAGAAGTTGTGAAGGAAAAAGGGCCAGGACTTGGTCCTTTGTTTGAACGTAGGGCTAATTTTAACAACTTGGTTGGATAAGAATAGTTGGTATTTTTAACCGCATCTTTGTTTTAGAGAGTTTACTTTGCAAATGTATATGTATTTTAACTGGTGAGAGGTACCCAGGAACCCTTGGGTGCCATTTATGAATCTTTAAATAGTTAACCCTACTAGAGCATTACTTTGATAAGATAAAAACTAACCAAAAATTTTATATAAAAACATTCCATCTTATTTCTCCATTTTTATGGCTTAAATTGTCAATACCATTTGATAAAATTGTGCTTTGTCAGTTTCTCTGTTATAGTAACATATTAATTGAGCACTGCTGTAGAGGGACAAAACATCACATTCCTCCTTACCCTTTTACTCTTCTAATGAAACTTAATTGGTCACTCCCATTGTTTCCTTTTTCCCATCCGTTTTTGTGCTGCCTTCCATGCTTCACTGTATATTTAGGATATCTTCTCTATTCTAGTGTGTCTTCATTCAAAGTCCTCCTGAATATTCTGGGTGAGATCCTGAATCCTATTTTGACCCCTTTACACTATGCTGGAATGGCATAAAGTAACCCTAAAAGGTCCTGGTCTGTTTTAGGGAGGGTACGGGGGGGATAGCTCAGTGGTTTGAGTATTGGCCTGCTAAACCCAGGGTTGTGAGTTCAATCCTTGGGGGGGCCACTTAGGGATCTGGGGCAAAATTAGTACTTGGTCCTGCTAGTGAAGGCAGGGGGCTGGGCTCGGCTCAATGACCTTTCAAGGTCCATTCCAGTTCTATGAGTTAGGTATATCTCCATATATTTAAATAAGGGAAAAGGTAAGAAAGCTGCCTCTTGTGATCACTGATGTAGGAGAGTACTGGAGTGAGGCTGGGATTAGGAGGGACATGTCAGGGACAGGCATGCACCATGCAGCACTGTGGACGTTCCAGGCAGCTCTGCATCCTACATGGCAGACAGGGGAAGCTGCTGTAATTTAGACAGGCCCCCAACAATTTTCTTAAATTATGCTGGTGTCCTCTCCAGCTTCCAGAACAGCCCAGAATCAGGAAGCCAGAGGTGGCTAATAGACCCCTTATACCTCCACCCTCCTGAATGGAAAGTTCTGTGCTGCATCACTTAGAGGCACAGCACAGAATCTCACCTTAGTGTCAATGTAGTATCTTATGTGAAGTGCATAAATGCTGATTCATATCCGTAAAATCTGACACTTCATAACAAACAATACACATTTTCAAGTTAGCATCATCCTCTAAATCTTCCAAAATATTCTTCTGAGGCTTGTGTGTTTAGATTGTAAGCTCCTTGGGCAAGGGACTGAGTTTTCTTTTGAGTATTGGTCAGTACCAAGTAAAACTTGAGTGCTTTAAAATAATTAATATTATTGTAGTTTAGTGAGAAAATTTATTAATTGCAGTATATTTATAGATATTTCTCTGCTGGCTTCCTTCCAGGCCTCATAGTACCTCTAAGACATGTATTGTTTCAAATGATTAATGATGGATAGGTCATCTTAAGTAATTGTTTTGTGGGATATGTTGATTACATTTGATGGTGTTAGTCTGCATGATTTTTGCTAGTTTTGAGTTACCTTTGTCAATTGATGCATAAGATACGGTTCCATAGGTAAGGTTGAGTTGAGTGTTGCACTTAAAGTTGGATTTCAACCTCTTTATTATTCATGAAAAAATACAGCGTATCTTCCCTTGGCCAAAATGACACCACTTAAAATTTCAGTACTGCATAAAATTTGGGAGAAAATGCAAGTAAATGTATTAGGTAATTTGAGCTATAATTAGTTTTATTAGGGATTGCACACTTCATAGCTTGTGTGGGCTGAGCTTATTGCCCACACCAGGGGCTCCTTGCATCCCTCCATTCCTCTCCACAAGCTCCCTGTTTGCCATCCTCCCATCCCCTTCTGTTTCAGGGACTCCCTGTAATTCTCCTAAACTCCCCACTGCCAGGGGTTCTGTTTGCCTCCCATTTCCCACCTCCTCCCATACCAGAGTCCCCATTATCCCTCCAGGCACCACCATTCCTCCTTCCCCCCCATGCCGCCTATTCCTCCTTTTTCTCCACCCATACTAGGATCCCCCAGTTTCCCTGTCCATCGGGGTGGGGGGGTCTGTTAACTCTCCCCCATTCCAGGGTCCCCCATTCCATTGGCTCTGTGTTCCCCCATTCCCATTTCCCCCATACTAGGGTCCCCCAATCTCTCCCCTAGCAGGGGTTCTGAGTGCCCCACATTATCTCCTCACCCTATACCAGTGTCCTCCATTCTCCCCACTATGTCAGGGTTCTGTGTCCCCAGATCCCTCTCTTCCTCATTCTCCATCCCATGCCAGGAGCTGTTTGTTTCCCACCATGTTTTGTCTGGGTGATAAGTCATTCAGGATGTCATCATGTGAAACTCTTGGGAGAATGAGCAGAGATCAGATAAGGTATTGTTATGCTGAAAGTCATTAATGAGTGCCATTAGTTTATTCCTTATAGACAATTGCTGAGTGCTTGAAGCTGTGGCTGTGCTAATCAGATGGCAGGGACTCCATGTGTCCCCTGTTTTCTGGTTTACCCAAAAGTCAATAGAATTCTGGCCACTGATACCTAGAACAGTCTTTGAAATTTTTGAATTTATCAGATAGGGCATTCAAAAGTTACTGCATTACAGACTGACAGAAAAATGCTATCAAGTGGGTAGTAAGGTCTTCACAAGCTCGGCCAAAAAATGTAGCATCTCGTGTCAAATCTTTTCTTAATGGCATTATTTTAACAGTGGAATAACGCAGACTCTTCAGACTTCCCATATAGTTAAATGATAGAAATCTTTTGTTTTAGACTACTTCTAAATATTTTTTAAATGATTAATAGTCTTTTTTCCTGTATTCTTCCCCTGGTTTGAGGATTGCACTAGGGCTGAGACATGATATGTGTCTAGAATGATGCCTACAGTTAAGCAGCAGTGCACACATTCAGAGGCAGAAACTTAGAAGCCTATGGAACTTTTACAGCCAAAAATTTACATGTTGGTTGAGTTTAGTCAGGCAGCAGCTGAATGGCGGTTTTGTGGTTCTCAGTGGTGCTTACATTGAGACTGAGACGCTTATGTCCCTTTATTGATATAGCCCCATTTATATTTGTTGCCTGTATTTGTTGCAGGCACTGTGAAGAATTATTTTGTTGTGATTTACTATTGCCTATGTTGGTATTGACCTAAATGTTTTTCATTCTTTTGATTGTGATAGACAAGTTTCGGGGACCTTTGCCTGTGTTTTTAGTTTATACTAGGTACTCCAATTAAATCCTGGACCTTAGTACCTTAAGAGTTACAGATGGGACTTTCAAAAATGTTTGGTATGCGCTGAGCTCTGCTCCCAGTGAAGTCAATGGAAGTAGCATTCTGGAGCTATTGAAGTCAAAACTCCCATTGACTTCAGTAGGGCCAGGATATCACCCTGGGAGTTTTACCATTGACTGTAAATGGAGCAGAGTTAGACCAATGCTGAATACTTCTAAAAATCCTACCCTATGTGCATCCCCCCCTTAGGTGCCTAAATATGAGCTTAAGAGCCTAACTCTAGACTCCTATCCTTGAACTTTTTGGTCTATGTGCATAAAAGAGTTTACAGTAATTTTCTTTATGTACTAAAGGTCTAAATAACTTCTCATTGTTAAAAATGAAGAAAATTTATTTTAGTATGAAGATTTTATGCCATTAAGAGAAAAAAATACTAAAAATACAGTTTTTACCCCCGATGCATATACTTACTTGTAAGTAGTCCCATTGAAGTCAATGGGATTATACATGTAAGTAAAGTTATGTACCCGCTTAAGTGTTTGCAGACAGCCTCCTACTAGTGGCATTAAAAACAAACAATATTTATAATTTAGTGTATTATACATTTTAATCTAAAGATGCTATAGAGCAGTTTTTCAAATTAGTTTTACAAAGACTGAACCTGATTTAAATCAATTATTGGGGGGGAGGGGGAAATCAAGTGATTTAAATTGGGTTGTTTTAAATTGCTCCATCCTGAAGGTTAGGTACACTTTCAAGGGTAGGATGGAATTACATACATATCAATTCATGGGTTTTTTCCTTCTCTTTCTGTGATTTAGGCTTCAGGCAAGAAAACAGTACCTAATTCTGCCTTGTGGTCCATGTACCTTTCTAGTACTGCTAAAATATTCAAGGCCACAGCAATTAGCATACAATTCAATTTCAAGGTTTATAGTTGATTGCCTTTTTTTGGCCATAATACTTAAAACGGAAGCTGTTGTAAAGTATTTTTTACTTTTTGAAGCAAAACAAACTGCAGAAAAAAGGGAATTGAATGACTGTGACAGCCTGGTAAAGGAACCTGGAGTTTGTATTTATTTATTTTCTGGAAGCATCATGACATTGATACATATATGGGGAAAAGAATGATTCTTTTCTGAGTTGTTTTTTTTCTTGGATAATGGATGAAAATCTCACTTGATTTTTTAATCTCTCTCCCCTTTCCCCCCCTCTTACCACCAAAATGTACTTTTACAGAAGCATAAGATAGATCTTTTCTACAAACTGCGCCATGTGATGAATGAACTCATTGACCTGCGTAGACAGCTACTGTCAGGTCACTTGACACAGGATCAGGTGCGAGAAGTCAAGAGACACCTTACAGTGCGACTGGACTGGGGTAATGAGTAAGTACAAGTACCATCTGAGTGCCATCTGTTTTAATTAATATGGAATGTTTTTTGTGTAATGGAATTTGTAAACTGTTGAACTATCTTCTAGTTGTTGGCAACTGAAACCAAATATCACTTTTTACATTCTGAGTTTACGACATACCTCCTCCCCCATGGATATACATAATTAAAAATTCTAAAAATGTATGATTTGCTTCTACCATTCATTCCTTTCTGAAGGAGTCTGTATTTTTCAATGTGTTTTAGGCCTTATCGTTTAAGATGTACAGTGAATATTAAATCTGAGGTATTCTATACATTGTAATTTATCTGCATTATTATTAATATTACCATTTTGCCATTTGAAAAATTGTTACTGTCAGTGGAACAGCTGTACAGCTTTGTTGTTGGGCAACACTGTAGAATAGCCAGAACTGACACTGTCTGATCAAATGATTAACACTGTGGAATTGAGGTTTATAGTATTCAGATTTAATTTTGTTTTAGGTCTTGTAATCCGTATAATTCTCTGCTGATGCTTTCTCAGATTTTGTGCCCTGATTATCAGTCCTGTTGTAAAGAGGTGACCATGTGAATCTTCTTTTTATGGAGCCAAAGGGATTTATAGTAATTTAGAGTTGAATCTGGAATTATAATTAATTACTTAAAAAAAAAACTAGCCCTATCCCAGAATCGACTCTTGAAAAACAACAAGTAAAAAGCTTGGCTTGCCTAGTTCTAAGGCAAAGTGCTGTGAACAGATGTGTTATGCGTGGCATGCACATGACCTTTTCAGAGGAAATGTCACTCTCCTTAGGCTTACAACAACCTTTCTTCAACCAGGATGTGGATACGTTGTAATTAAAGTACAGAGTAAAATTCTGTGTAAGTTACCAAAAACAGAAAAAAGTTAATTTTTCCTCCCTAACTTACTCTAGTCATGGCCACATTCCTTCAGCACCTGTGTCAGGACTCCTATGGAAAAGAGTACTGGAATGAACTGACAAAAACTCAACTGGCCCCTCTTGTTAAATTAATATATTACTCTCTTCTGAGTTGAAAAAGAGGCTCTGAAAGATGTAGACTAACAGAATTACTTAAGTGATTGTCTTGCATTTTAACTCCCACTAATGTAAATGGAACCCAATAAACCATTGTAATGCTTTGGGATTCAACCCAGACTAGTAAAGGGCTCATTCACCACCTGCCCTGCAACTCTAGATGCCTGAAATGCTCTTGCTGTGGCTCACAGCCCTGACAACAACAGGCAGCAGACAAGCGTGCAGGTCACACCCTGGTTTCCACTGCTCAGTTACTTTTGCAAAGTGACCCCAACACCCTCCCAGTTCCGAATATCTCCCAAATCATCTGCTAATATGGCAATCTGCTGAGGTTCCCAGAATTGTGAACTACTGTGTTACCTCTCTCAGCCTCAGTAAGTGAGAGTTTTGTTACTGCTAAGCTGTGTGACAACTCCCTGACACACCAGCTCGTCTGTCTTGCCAGTAAACTCTTCAGGACACACCTTGTCTTGCATGTAACAAATAGTGAACCCCCACCTCCCAAGTTCCCCAGAGATGTTTCCATGCCATGTCCAGCCCTCTCCTGGAACACTCTCAGAAGTTAATAAGTTTGCTACTCCTTTAAAGAGATCATGCACTGCAGTTCATTAATTTAATTAGAGTTTGACAACACTCGTATTTCAATCATAGCACTGAATTGGTTTTTAGTAAAAGTAAAACAAGTTTATTTAACAAAAGGACATAGGATTAAGTGATACCAAGTAAAAGGAATAAAGATTTAAAAGGGTTAAAAGCAAACAAAAGTAAAAATACTTTTCTAAGGCTAAAACTTATTTTCAGCAAGTTACAGTCTTTGCCTAAGCAGGTTTCTCACCTAAACTCAGTTCTCAAAGACTTCAACTCACTTGTTTGAAGAATCCAACATTCCATGATTTCAAGAGCTCTGGCCCCGTTAATTTCCCAAGTGATGGATAATTATGAGGGTTCTCTCCACATTCTTTTTATAGTCCAGTAAACCTTTGAAATTTATTATTTGACAAGTAAGCCCAGACAAAGCTTCTCTCTCCTTCTGGGATGTAGATGCCATGCTGTCTTCCTAAAGTTCATTGTCCCTACTTCAAGAGGCAGGAAGGCTTTCAGCTGTTCCTCCCTGCCTATTGACTTCCCATCATATGGAAATGGGGCTTCCATTGTTTTGATTCCATAATGCTTAATTTACATTGGAGACAGGTAGGTAGCTGTCTTCCCTCCTGTCGGGGAGAAAACCTATATTCGGTCACAGACTTTAAAGCATATCATCAGTGAGTATCCATAATTCCTCATATAATGTGAATGCATACCTTTCACAATTAAATGAATCACCAGTGTGATAAAAGACCTTGATACACTTTTATAATACAGTAATATTGTATACAAACAGTTGATTCAATTGTATCTTTGAGGGTCAGCCCCCCGTCTTTACAGTTAAGAGGCTGTCTCCCCCACTTGCTGGTTTGATGGCTTTGTTTACCTTGCATGTAAATGCAATTTCATTGTCTCTTCCTGATGATCAGGTTAGTCAGACAAGCAAGTACACATTTCTTTGTCTAGGGCATACTGTGCTTATGCATTGGTTGCCAAATACATTTTAAGAACATAATTCTAGAATATATCCATAACCAGGGTGAAAGTAATATAAAATTCTTACCGGTACGGGGGCCCGGAGTTGGTCCCTGGAAGGGGCGGAGTTTCGGGCAGAAGGGGCAGGGCTGGGGGGGGGTCAGCCTTCCCCAGCCAGCCCGCCCATTTGCACTGCCTGGCCAGTGCCACCGGGGCTCTGGCAGCATTTTAAAAGGGCCTGGGGTTCTGGCCACTGCTGCAGTAGCAGCGGCGGCGGCCTGGAGCCCCAAGCCCTGTTAAATCGCCAGCCTCAGGGCAGCTGTCCCTTTTGGGCCCCCCCGTCAGCGGCCGGGGGGGGGGCAAAAGGGACAATGATGTTAAAGCGCTGCCCCTTTTGCCCCCCTCCCCGCGTCGGTGGCCGTTCCAGTAGGGACCCTACCAGCAGGGCCACCGACGGGGTGTGGGGGAGGGCAAAAGGGGCAGCGACGTTAAAGCGCAGCCGTGGCAAAGGACCCTCCTTAAAGCGTTGCTGCGGCAGTGCTTTAACATCGGCTGCGTACGGGCCGGTACCGGCTTCTTACTGGTACGCTGTACCGGCCCACTTTCACCCCTGTCCATGACTCTTTGTACATATCTTGTATATACCTTACACAAGAATATTAATGATCAATGAGTTATTAGTTTTCCATTGATATATTGCATACCATCTTCTGGGTATATGTCATGACAACAGTGTGTTAAGTGCCGTGGGTATGTCAGGCCTGACAAGAGTTGTTGACACAGAATAGTGAACCTCTAAAGGGCCTCTGTGTCACAACCATACAGGAGCTTTATCCCTAGATAGTTTTGCTGAGAGAGGCAGCAGACAGAGTGAGCAAGAGGAAGTGAGAGAGGGAGTACTGAGAAGAAAGGAATTTGGACTAAATGGTAGTTCAGCACTGAAGGGAATAGTTTGCTCAATTAGTTGTTAGTGGACCAAAGAGAAGAAGTTCTGTTAAATAAATAATACAATAAATAAGTGTAAAACTTAAAGATAAAACCCATTACCCAACCACCTTATAGAAATGATCAATAGAGGTAAATAATGGTTAAATATAACATCCGCTAGGTATACCAATAATACAGTGGTGTTCTGTTTATGGTGGTAGAGAAAGACAGAACTTATGCTGTACTAGAGAAAGGGATGGGTTGAAATCACAGAGACAGAAATAGAACAGGATATTAGATAAATCTAGGCATATGTTATAGTGTGTGTGTGTGTGTGTGTGTGTGTGTGTGTGTGTGTGTGTGTGTGTGTGTGTGTGTAAAAATCTGTATACCAGTGTGAGAAACATAATAACAAAAATAAATGAGCTATACTGGGATAAAAGACATGTCTGAGATATGGTTGGATGAAAAACTCAATGGGCTATTGTAATACCAGGCCATAGACTATATAGGAAGAATGGATTAGGTTATAGAGATAAGAGCATAGCACTGTATCTAAAAGATGCCATAAAATTTAATCAGATACAGTTTCTGAGTAGGGAGGATCGTACAGTAGAATCTATATAAATTCAAATCCCATGTGACAATAATACAAATATGTTAATAGAGTTATACAATGAGTCTCCAGATAAGGGAAGGTATGTTGAGCACATAATGTTGAGGGAGATCAAAGAGCCAACTAAAGATAATAAAACAGTAATAATGAGTGCCTTCAACTATCCACATACATATAGTTCACATTGGGGGACAGTTTAGAGAAGCAATTTCAAAATTTGCTTCTGGGAACAGCTAGCTCTATGGCAAATAAGAGGAGAAGCTACCCTCAACTTGGTCCCAGGAAACTCTCAGAAGTTGGCTCAAAAATGACTATAGTAACAGCAATAGTAATCACAATACAATGTTTATACTGCCAGGTGACAGGGAAGAGCTGCAAGGGTCTCAGAAATCAGTGCACATAGCCTTGGTCTCCAAGATACCATGAGAACTGATGTTTGGGAGCGACATCTACAACTTTTTCTGCAATCTCTACCCTTAGAATAGTAGAATTTAGATGGAATTTCAAAAAAGGGGATTTACCAAGTTTTCTTCTCTTGGAGCATCTCCTTTTCAGTTGTATCATGGAGGGCATGATTATACCCAGAATTATTATTATTATTATTGTTTTATTAATTATCCCAAGTCAAACATTTCTTATTCCTTTTGAAATTGAAGTGGTACTATGTTGTTGTTTTTTAAATTAAAATAGTAAATAGTAACATTCACAGTGAAATAGTGACAACCTTACAGTAGTCTGGAGATCAGCATATTCACTTTTTGAATCAGCAAAAAGAATTTAGCAACAACATGCTTTTTTCAGAAACTGTCTGTTAACTGACTTGACCGTTTTGATACTCGGAGATCTGTATTCATTACAGCTATATCTGGGTGAATTTTTTTCTGTGTCAAGAAGTTGTTTTTTTAAACAAAATCTGTCTCAAAATATTGCAAACTGTAAAAGTGATTTAAATATTACATCTCTCTTCCCTGTCTTGTAATGGGAGTTACTTTCAGTTCTCACTAATCTTTAAGTTCTTTAACCCCTTTTGGAGCAATATTGTCTGGTATCTAGAACAAAGGAGTGAGTGTCGTGATTCTCGTCTTTTATTCTCAAGTTTGTCACTTTCTTAGTTATGTAACTTAACCACACTGTACCTCAGTTTCCCCATGTGTAGAATGCTGTAATAATGCCATCTCACAAGGATTTAGGAAGCTTAATTCATTAATGTTTGTACGGCACTCTGAGATCATCAAATGAAAGGCACTGTTGTTAATATGTGAATTACATAATTATTAACAAAGAATATAAAAGTAAATATCAGTGCACACAGTTTAAGCAGCTCTTTAGTTCCCCAAGGCAATGCTGAAGGATGGCACTCCAGGGGCAAATATTTTACAATCAATTGTGTAATTTAATATTTCTGCGATGTACTATGTATAGGTAATCAGTTTATGGCCCATAAATATCACAAGTAGAGCAAACAATTAATCGCAGTTAACTCAAGCGATTAACCCAAAACAAATTAACTTGATTAAAAAGATTAATTGCAGTTTTAATCACACTGTTAATCAATAATAGAGTACCAATTATTTAAATCTTTTTGGATGTCTTCTACATTTTCAAATATATTGATTTCAATTACAACACAGAATACAAAGTGTACAGTGCTCACTTTATATTACTTTTGTTTACAAGTATTTGCATTGTAAAAAAGAAATAGTATTTTTCAATTCACCTTTTTACAAGTACTGTAGTGCAATCTCTTCATCATGAAACTGCAATTTACAAATGTACAGATGCTCCCCGACTTACGCAAGCGTTCTGTTCCAGAACGCCTTGCGTAACTCGAATTTTGCGTAAGTCGGAAACCTATCTCCAACCATAACGCTAAAAAAAACCCAACCCTCCTATTTCTAGCTTATGGAACTATTTCCGTAAGCTCGGATTTGTGTACGTCAGGTTTACTTAACTTGAGGAGCATCTGTTGATTACTTTTGTTACATTGCACTCAAAAATAAAACAATATAAAAGTTTAGAGTATGCATGTCCACTCAGTCCTACTTCTTGTTCAGACAAGTGCTAAGACAAACAAATTTGTTTACATTTACGGAAGATAATGCTGCCTCCTTATTTATAATGTCACCTAAAAGTGAGAACAGGCATTCGCATGGCACTGTTGTAGCTGGCCTTGCAAGGTATTTATGTGCCAGATTTGTTAAACATTCATATGTCCTTTCATACTTCGGCCCCCATTCCAGAGGATATGCTTCCATGCTGATGACGCTCATTAAAAAAAAAATGCATTAATTAAATTTGTGACTGAACTTCTTGGGGGAGAATTGTATGTCTCCTGATCTGTGGTTTTACCCATATTCTGCCATATATTTTGTGTTATGGCAGTCTTGGATGACAACCCAGCATATGTTGTTTAATTTAAAATCACTTTCATTGCAGATTTGGCAAAAAAAGGTATCAATACGAGATTTCTAAAAATAGCTACAGCACTCCACTCAAGGTTTAAGAATCTGAAGTGCCTTCTAAAATCTGAGAGGGACGTGGTGTGGAACATGCTTTCAGAAATCTTAAAAGATCAACACTCCAATTCGGAAACTACAGAACCCAAACTACCAAAAAAGAAAATCAACCTTCTGTTGAAGGCATCTGACTCAGATGATGAAAATGAACATCTGCAGTTTCTCCATCAACGCTCTGCTAGGTGCAGAAATGTTTGTTTCAAGTTCATATAATTTACACAAAGTCGGCCCATGTTGTTTGATGCTCTTTAAACTTATTTTAACAGTCATTATACAATGCAAAGTCACTTCAAGAACTGTTACTCTCCAGGAGGTTGGAACAGATGTGTATAAATCTTCCTTTTCCGTTCTCTTTGTTTTAACAACAGTAGGGGGGACCTTAGTATGCATGGCTGAGTCGAGTCTGTGCATTATTAACCAGTTACATATCTGATTATTCCACTTTGTTCTAGTGTCTTTATAAAACACACTATTTGCTTTTAATTCCTTTTATTTACTGCCTCTTTCGGCATAGTTGTATTTCACTAACTTTATACCATAAGCATGCTTGATTGCAAACATTAGTCTTACTTCTTCACTTTGTCACTTAAAGTAAAAGCAATCAATATGAATGCAACACATTTCTTACCTAAGAGGATTACCCGTGATGTAAGCTCTCCCCGTAAAGTTTACAATATATTGCTCAAAGCTGTATCACTTACAGTTCACTTTGTTTTTATATACATTTTAATCATATTAGATTCCATCACATTCCCCATTTTACTACTGTATCTGGCACATCATATAATATTGATATTAATTTGAATGATTTTTAATTCATTTACCTATTCACAGACAAGAAAAAAGCGATGTCTGTTTAGCTGCACAAGCAGTACATCCTTGTGAAAGGCTGCAGCAACTCTAAGTTCTTTTTCGAGTGATTGCTCATGTGTATTCTACAGTAGGTGTGCGTGCTTGCCACGTGCACCGGTGCCGGAAGTTTTGCCCTTAGCAGTACCCATAGCGGGGGAGCACCGCGGTGACCCCTGGAGTGGCGCCTGTATATCGCACTATAAGGGGAGCCATGTGCTCCCCCCACCCTCAGTTCCTTCTTGCCGCCAGTGAAGGTAGTCGGAACTTGTGCTCCAGCTCTGCTGCAGCCTTTCTACTCAACCTTAGTGGTACTGTTTGTGGAATTGTTACTTCAGTTGTTAGAGTGGGCTCGGGGCATGCCCCGTGCCCCAGGCTTCAAGTTGTGTAACTCCTGTCACCGTTCTATGCCTGGGAGTGACCCTCATGCTGAGTGTCTCCGCTGCTTGGGCGAGACTCACATCAGCGAACGTTGTAAGATCTGCAGGTCATTCAAGCCGCGGACCAAGAAGGAGAGAGACATTAGACTCCGTGCTCTCCTGATGGAATCGGCGTTGGCCCCAACTCCGGCATGCCGGGCAGACTCGGCACCCGCCGCTGCGTCGTCGGTGCGTAGCGAGGCCCCCTCTACTAGCCGGCACCGCTCCCCCTCTAAGAAGCAGGGAAAGGGCCCTACCTCGCAGCGGCGCTGAGACAAGGAAAGAGGGGAGGCTGGTCCCACGTCGGGCGGCCCTCCGTCCCCCCCGGGCTCAAGGTCTCCGACTCATGTGGAGCGGAGCAGCCCGGCGCCGTCCGCGCACACATCTCCGCCAGTATGGATGCCGTCGACGCCGGAGGCGATGCAGGCGGTGAAGGACATTATGAGTCTGCCGGTTCCAGGCGTGCAATCGGCGACGGCTCCCCAGTCTCGGGGCAAGCCCTCATTGGGTGCCCATCAGACCTCTCCTGTGGGTCGCAGCTCCCGCTCCGAGGACTGCTCCCTGCACCGTTCGATGCCGACCAGGCCATCGCAGTCACCGCCGGCACAGGAGTCTCGGGGACCCTCTACGCCGCCTGCCAGCGACAGGCATCGAGAGAGGCGCCAGGAATGTTTCCCTTTGCGATGCGACGACCGCAGCCGGTCTCATCGGGATAGACGTCGTCATTTTCATTCCAGTTCCCGCTCACCTAGTCGTCGTGCTCGGGATTCCCCTCGCGATGACTCGGCATCGGGGCACCGGCGCTCCCACCGCCGTCGTGGGTACCGAAGTAGCTCTTCGGGCGGGTACCGTTCCTCGACATCAAGGTCCAGGTCCTGAGAGAGGCGTCATCGCAGGCACTGCCGCTCACACCGTTCCCGTGAGACCGTGCGCTCGACGGTGACCTCGGCATGCAGCCGCCCATCCCCGGCCCGCACGGCTCAGCTGGGACAACTACCACCACCGGGCCCTCAGCCGGGTCAGTGGCAAGGGGCCCCGTGGCAAGGACAGTGCTGCCAGTGGGCACCGATGGCCGCCCAGACGGGGGCCCGCTCGGTCGCCAGAGCGTCACAGGCTCCATCAGCTTCGTCCGTCCGCCTAAGAGACAGATCGGCGGGCCACGAGTCGGTGGACCTGCGCCCGGACTCTGATCTGGGGCTCGACCCCCCGGTGCTGACCGAGGCCCACAGCTCCGTGCGGGCCCTTTCCCCGGCACCGGACGACACCATAACGGCGCCTCCGCCATCAATCCCTCAGGAGTATTTTCAGGTGCACCAGGACCTGCTAAAGCGGGTGGCATCCAGCCTCCAACTGCAGGCCGAGGAAATGGAGGGCCCTTCCAATTCCCTCTTTAATGTGTTGTCCCCTTCGGCACCGGGCTGCGTGGCTCTGCCCCTGCACCAGGGTGTAGCCAACATTTCCAACACCCTGTGGCAAGCTCCCGTCTCCTTGGTCCCGATCTCCAAGAAGGCTGAAAGGAAGTACTTCGTGCCAGCCAAGGACCATGAGTACTTCTATTCCCACCCGGCACCTAACTCGCTTGTGGTAGAGTCAGTAAACCACAGAGAATGACCGGGCCAGCCCACACCTACCCCCAAAAATAAGGACGCCAGACGACTGGACTCCTTTGGTAGAAAGATTTATTCCTCGGCAAGCTTCCAGTTCAGGGTAGCCAGCCACCAGGCCTTGCTGAGCAGATATGACTTTAACCTGTGGGAGTCTCTGCCTAAGTTCGAGCCTCTCCTCCCAGACTGGGACAGGAAGGACTTTAAGGCTCTGGTGGAAGAAGGGGCGGCGGCGGCTAAAGCGGCCCTGCAAGCGGCATCGGACGCAGCCAGCTCGATGGTTTCGGCAATTTCCATGCGCAGGGCTTCGTGGCTCCTCCTGTCCAGACTCTCGACGGAGGCCCAATCCCTTATGCAAGACCTTCCATTTGATGGGAAAGCGCTCTTCGCGGACCAGACGGATGTCAGGCTGCATGGGATGAAGGATTCCTGTACCTCCCTGAAGACCTTGGGCCTCTACGTCCTTCCGGCTAAGGACAAGGCCAAACCGCAACTGTCAGCTCAACCTGCGAGGAGCAGATATGAGCTCCTGTATAAGAAACCGAGGGACCAAAAATGCCAGTCTCAGTGGCAGTCCCGCTCAGCCCTGCAGCCTGGGCCCACTAAGGGAAAGAGGCAGTTTTGACTATTTGCAGGGGGGGCACGGAGCCAGTTGCCAGGGAGACCCCCCAATTAATAAAGTTTGTGTTCCGCAACCGTTTGTCTGCCTTCCGCATGGTGTGGTCCCGTATAACATTGGACCAGTGGGTCCTCAGTACCATTTCCAAGGGCTACATGTTGCAGTTCACCTCACCCCCACCAAACCACCCGCCCTCCCCGGTAGACCCGGGGGACCCAGAGCATGCCCACCTCCTAGCTCAGGACGTGGACCGTCTACTGCACCTGGGGGTGGTAGAATTCCAGAGCAAAGGGTTCTACTCCCGGTACTTCCTGATCCTGAAGGCCAAAGGGGGCCTCAGGCCCATCCTGGACCTCCGGGGCCTAAACTGTTTTTTGGCCCACTCCAAGTTCCGCATGGTGTCCCTGGCCTCTATTGTCCCCTCCCTGGACCTGGGGGACAGGTATGCGTCCCTGGACCTCCAGGACGCGTACTTTCACATTCATATTTTTGAGTGGCACAGTGCTTCCTCCGCTTCCTAGTGGGGTTAGACCACTACCAGTTTGCGGTCCTCCCGTTTGGCCTATCCACAGCACCCAGGGTTTTCACGAAGTGTATGGCTGTGGTAGCGGCCTACCTCAGGCGGGAGGGGGTCCAGATCTTCCCATACCTGGGCGATTGGCTTCTCAAGGGCGACTCGCGTTCTGAGGTAAAGACCCACGTGGAGATGCTCCTCTCGACATGCGCCAGTTTCAGCCTAATGGTGAACGAGACCAAATCAACCTTAGTTCCGGTTCAGTGCATAGAGTTCATTGGGGTGCTGCTGGACTACTTGAGGGCCACAGCCTCTCTCCCCCTAGACATGTTCGAGGCACTGAGAGATCTTATCGCCTCGGTCACAGCCTTCCCGGTGACAACGGTGAGAGTGTGCCTTCGAATTCTGGGCCACATGGCGGCATGTATGTACGTGGTCCGCCATACCAGGCTCTGAATGAGGCCCCTCCAGCTCTGGCTAGCCTCCCAGTTCTCTCAGGCCCGGGACGGGCTAGACAAGGTTCTCACGGTTTCGTCCCCGATACTGGCTTCCCTTCAATGGTGGTCTTACCCAAGCAATTTGCTGCAAGGGGTTCCCTTTCGGGATGCCAGCCCATCTGTAGACCTGGTGACCGACGCATCGGACCTGGGTTGGGGAGCCCACACAGGGAACATGCAAACCCAAGGGACGTGGTCGGTCCCGGACCTGTCCCTTCACATAAATGTCAAAGAACTCAGGGCAGTGCGGTTGGCATGCATGGCCTTCCACACGCACCTTCGCGGCAAGGTGGTCAGAGTCCTCATGGACAACACCGCTGCCATGTACTACATCAACAGGCAAGGCGGGACTCGCTCCCTAGCCCTCTGCCGAGAAGCCCTGAGCCTATGGGAGTTCTGTATAGCCTACGATACTTCCCTGAGGGCCGTACACCTCCCGGGCGTCCGCAATATGCAGGCAGATTGCCTCAGCAGGGTTTTCTTCCCCCAGTACGAGTGGTCGCTCCACTCGGAGGTCGCTCACTGGCTCTTCCGAGAGTGGGGAGTTCCCCAGGTCGACCTCTTTGCAACCCACCAGAACCGGCATTGCCCACGGTTCTGCTCCAGAGGAGGGGTGGGGCGCAATCTCTGATGCGTTCCTCATACGGCGGTCGGGACAGCTCCTTTACGCTTTCCCGCCGTTCCCCCTCATCGACAAAGTCTTGCAAAAGGTAAAAAGCAGACAAGGCGAGAGTCATCCTTATAGCTCCGGCATGGGCCCGCCAACACTGGTACGGGACTCTCCTTCGCCTTTTGGTGGCCCCCCCAAGGATGCTGCCGCTTCACCTGGACCTCCTCTCCCAGGATGGGGGCCGCCTCCTCCATCCCAATCTAGCCGCGCTCCACCTGACAGCACGGTTGCTCCGTGGCTGAACGAGGAGGAGGGAAGGTGTTCGGAGCAGGTAAGGCGGGTCATCCTGGAAAGCAGGAAGCCGTCCACGTGCTGGACGTACCTGGCAAAGTGATCCAGGTTCTCCAAGTGGGCAAGTGAGTGGGGAGTGTCCCCCTCCTCCACACCTCTCCAGCTTATCCTGGACTACCTCCTGTCCCTTAGGGGGTACACCTGGTGGGTACACCTCGGTCAGGGTACACCTGGTGGCCATTTCAGCCTTCCACCCGCCGGTGCAAGGGCACTCGGTCTTCTCCCACTCTATGACCTCCCGTTTCCTGAAGGGCCTTGACCGTTCGTTCCCGTACGCTAGACCCCCCCGTGGTGCAATGGGACCTAAACCTGGTTTGTCCCGACTCATGGGGCCCCCCTTTGAGCCCCTGGTCACGTGTTCCTGGTCTCACCTCTCATGGAAGGTGGCCTTCCTTGTAGTGATCACGTCGGCCCGACGTGTCTAGGAACTTAGGGCCTTGACCTCAGAACCCCCCTATATGGTCTTCCACAGGGATAAAGTCCAGCTTTGCCCACACTCAGCATTCCTCCCGAAGGTGGTCTCTGCCCCTTCCATATGGAACAAAGCATTTTTCTTCCCGTGCTCTGTCCTAAGCCCCATTCCTCTAACGAGGAGCGCCGCCTCCACACCCTCGATGTGCGTAGGGCACTGGCCTTTTACCTGGATCGGACCAAACCATTCTGGAAAACCTCGCAACTCTTTATTGCCTCGGCCGAGCAGGTGAAGGGGCAACCTATCTCCACCCAGCGTCTTTCCTGCTGGATCACCTCATGCATACGCACGTGCTACGATCTGGCAGGGTTTCCCCCACCACCGATCGTTAGGGCTCACTCAACGAGGGCTCAGGCCTCATCAGCTGCCTACGTAGCCCATGTCCCTATCCAAGACATTTGTAGGGCGGCCACTTGGGCCTCAGTTCATACATTCACTTAGCATTACGCAATCATCTCCCAGTCTAGGGATGACACCTGGTTCGATAGGGCGGTACTCAGTCCCGGACTATCGTGAACTCCTACCCACCTCCAACAGATATTGCTTGGAATCACCTACTGTGGAATACACATGAGCAATCACTCGAAGAAAAAGGACAGTTACCTGTTCCGTAATTGGCGTTCTTCGAGATGTGTTGCTCATGTCTATTCCACACCCTGCCCTCCTTCCCCTCTGTCGGAGTTGTCCGGCAAGAAGGAACCGAGGGTGGGTGGAGCCTGTGGCTCCCCTTATAGCGCGATATACAGGCGCCACTCCAGGGGTTGCTGCGGTGCTCCCCTACTACGGGTACTGCTAAGGGAAAAACTTCCGGCACCGGTGCACGTGGCGAGCACACACACCTACTGTGGAATACACATGAGCAACACATCTTGAAGAACGCCAGTTATGGAACAGGTAACTGTCCTTTTCCTTACACTTGAAGAAAGCTAGACCTTATGGGGTTTTATTCTTTTAGACCTCCATTGTTTCTTTTTTCTCAAATGCCTTAATCTGTGGGCAGTTCTTAAATAGTAGTAACTCATAATTTTGTGTCCTTAGTTACTACATATGCTTAGGGTCCAAATCTTTCCTGTCTGGTTAAGGCCATTAGGGAAGAATTGGATACTGTCAAAACCTACCCGGGGAAAATCAGGTTGCTGGCTTCTGTAAGGAAGGTGTTGTACAACTATCACTCAAAAAAAAATGTTTGATATTCACAATCTGACTAACCATTGTCCAGTATCTAATCTTTCCTTTCTAGTTAAAATTGTTAATGTTATAATCGGACCCCTCTTAACATATCTGGTTGCCTCAGATCTCCTTGACGCTTGTCAGTCTGGTTACAAATCTGAGTATGGCATGGAAACTGCATTGGCAGCATTGGTACATTATCACCTTCTGGCCATAGATATATATCAGATGTCCATACTGATATTGTGAGATCTATCCACTACCTTTGATATTGTTAATCACAAGGTTTTGTTGACTCACCCGCATACGGGGGGGTGGTAGAAAGGTTGACCTTCAGTGACTTTGGTCTTCTCTCTCTCAGAGATCCCAGGTGATAATTTTGGACAGTTGCTCTTCTGCTGCAAGGGTACTCTCATTTGGAGTTCCTCAGGGTCCTCTTGCCCCCTCTCTTGTTCAGTAGATGAGAGGATTAGTGAGGAAGCATGAGCTCTGGTGTTTTCAGTATGCTTATGACTCCTCGTTTTGTTTTTTTATTTCATTCAGTCCATCCACTGCTATTAAAGACCTTATTTAGTAGAAATGGGTCAGGGTTAGCTGGATAGATAAGATGGTTTACCTAGATAAGACTGAGATTATACAGGTAGGTTGGGGGAAGCAACTAGAGGACATGGTGAAGATTTATTTTTGTCACTCTAATTGAGGGGTATATTTGCCACTTGGTGCTAATATTCACATTCTGGGGGGGATTGTTGGACCCCCAATTGCTTAGACAATAACTATTGTTTGGTTTTGTTTTACAGTATCATCTAAACTGAGAGAATAGGTCTATTGTGCTAGGCACTGTATAAACACATAGTAAAAGACAGTGTGAGCCTGGAAAATCTTACAATCTAAAAAAGGCAAGATTAAGGGTTTGAAACTATTCTAATTTATCTGGAACTTAACCAATACTGTAATCTCTTGTGTCACTTTAACCAAAGTTCATATCATATTTGATATTCAATATAATATTAAATAAAATATTTAACCTACAAGCTAGTGTGGGGGAATAGGCCTGGCTGGCCTCCCTTGCACCGATCAGAACATCGGCGAAGACTCGTCATATAGGCCCGCCGTGCAGGCCACAAGCCGGAACTAGGCTAAGTGACACAGCCTCCTGCCAAACTCGGTCAAGGGTCATGACCAGAGGAGTGGGGGGGGCAAGGAGGGAAAGAATAAAAAGCCCCAGCAGCAGCACTAATGAAATATGTTCATGGCTGATGAAATATAATAACCGCTTGTGTGAAGCAATAGGTAACTTTAGCTAAATGCAAACTGACTAAATGCAACTTCTCCTGTGAGCACCCTGTAATTCCAGCTAAATGCAAAACTAGCCAATTAAATACCTTCTTTGGGCGTCCTGTAATGAGCCCCTATGCCCTATAACGGTAAAACCCCGGAAAAACAACATGCACCCTGCTGAGAAAAACACTCCAACTGGTGCCAAGCACTGCCCATATCGGAAACCACCAAGAAGCCCTCCACTCAATATGCACCCAATTCTCGTAAAATAATTAGGAAGGTGTCGGGAAGAAGGGAGAGACCCCAACTCTTATTTCACGAAAATGACGTATGCTTTGTACTATGCTTGCGGTTTGAAGGAATAAAAACAGCCTGCGTGCTGTGCTAGGAGTGGTAGTTTTCGGACTGCTACCCCAACGCGTTGGTATGTATTGCAATAAACTGGCCTCAGGCTTGAGTCTGTGAACTAAAATCAATGCGTGGGTGACTTTTTCCACGACACTAGTTTAAAGCTTGTCTTTTTGTCTAAGAAACTTTTCACTACTTCTTTGGGTGATGGTCCCTATGTATATTGCACACATGGGATATGCATGCGCACCATGGACCCGAATCCAGAATTTTTTAGTAATCGGTGTCGGTTGGTCCACACGTGCCATAGCTTTCCTCATGCTCCGAACTGAAGGTATAAGGGATGGTGCAGACAAACGCTTCTCCAGTCCCTTCTTACCGCTGCATGGTCTGAGTCGGAATCTTTTGTGTCCTCAGCTCCTTTTGCTACTGCATCATTTCTGTGAATATATTGTAAGTGTTTGTTTTCTGTATTTTCTCCTTTTTAGACTCAAGTATAGTGTGATTAAATAGTTTCCTCCTCTTCTTCTCCTTCTTGTTGATTCTGATATGAATGCATCTTGTACTGCAGCTCAAATGCTTGCTGGTAAACAATTCTGTTGTGCTCCATGTGGCTTGACTTTAACATTCGTGCCCCGAATGCTCTGAAACTTTATTCATTTGTTCAACGTATGAGCAGGGAGAGGTACTCATGTAGGACCAGCATTTGTCTGGTAAATGTTGGCTGGCACTCAAAAGGTGTTTAAGTTTGAAGACACTGACTCCTTAAAGAGTTTGATGATGATGTAACTGAGTATATGCTACCATTACTGGAGGAATTTCAGACATGGGGGCTTGCCTAGTCTCCTACATTCAAGTTCTGGGATCATTTTCTCCAGGTTATGCAGATCTAAATGTCCGTGCAGAGAGATGGTGATTGGAAAGTTCACCTGCAAACAGTGTGCCATGCTTCCATAATTCTTAACTACAGATAAGCCCAGCTATCCCTGGTGGATATCAATCTACATTTGTGATATGTGAAATCTCCCTGAAAAAATACACAGTGCCTTTGAATCAAGGGAATGTGCTGTGCGTCAGATTACTAGTTCTTGTATTGGAATGTGCCATCAAAGTCTCAAAGGGCAGTACTGGGATTGTAGGACTGACAAGAAAGAAGCTAGCCTTTGTCAGGTGGACCCTCAAAAGACTGGTCCTGAGTGAATATGCAAAAGATATGAGAGAAAGATGTGACCTAACAAGAAATAGTGAAGACAAAGTCTACAAAAAAATCCTTGCCTCTGCACTGAAATGGATGAAGAGTGTGTTACAGCATTTACTAATCTTGTCATCAAAACTATGACAAACACAGTTGACCCTGAATCACATCCAGAGATGCTTATCAATGTAGCAGTTGGACTTCAGGGAACATCAGATGTACAAAAAATAGCAGATGTTGGCAAAGAAGAAATGGAAAGATTTGTGAGAGGTCCTTTTGATTCTGATGGGGCATGAAGCTTCTTCAACCTAGTCAAGAAATCTGGCTTCAAAACATTTGCTGACCTGGCCAAGAAGACCAAATTTAAGTCTGACAAAGGAGGGACAATTACAGCAGCAATTGTTTTCCCTAGAACTCTGTTCGTAGCAAGATGCAGAGATGATGTTTCAATGTACACACACTAACAAGATGTGGCTCTGTGTCATCCCTATTTGGTATTGGGGGGGGGAAAAATCCGAGTTTGATATTGTCAAAGTAAAGGAAGCTTACTGCCTCAGAGATCTTGCCAAATTGGGAGAGAATGATGGATAAGCTGCAATTTCTTCAGCAAGGAAGTTGGTAGCAGTGCTGCATGACCAGAGCGACAAAGAAAAGGAGAACCACAAATACCAGACTTGCTTGTACCTTAATCTGGCCATCAAAAAGGTCAAATCACAGGCCAAAGTCCCACCATGTGAGGACAGTTTTGAAGAGCATATCAAAAAAACACCTTGACAAACAGAGATTTGGATGTCTTTGCACATAGGTAAATCAGATATTGGATCACCATTACAATATGGATGGGAAAATGTGGATGATGAACTACTTCCTGTAATCTTCAAGGGCTGAATGGCATCTGAGCTTATTTGTGCCTGTACGGGTAGGAGGGCACTGCACAGTCAACTGTATCTGTAGTCTGAACAATCTTCCCTGCAGAGAACTGTGTATATGACAAGATAATGAAGACTGTGGTAACCCACATGCTCTTGACAGAGATCATAATGATGAATATAATGATGTTAACTAGAAATGTCACCAGTGGTATTACATTTCAATGATACCAGTGCAAATTTTTATTATTAGATTTTGTTTTACCCTTTAGATTGTTGTAGTGATGGTTTGAGGTCACAAAGAAATCCAATTTTATGTCTTGAAATAATATGTAGAGTCATTAACAAACAGAAATGAATGCAAATATTTCATTTGCAGTGATCATTTTAGCAGGTTGATGTCATTGTTCATCTCCATTTCTGTCTCCATATCATGTCTCTCTTTAAGTAGACATAAGCTTGCAAATGATGTGCATGTGTTTAGAGAGAGTACATTAAGTCAATCAGTCAGTGGTGTCTGCCACTCACCTACTTTGTCTGGAAAATTCCAGTATCTTCATGCAAAACATCTTGTCCCATACTAGTTTATGTAAGACATTTTGGACCATACAGTGAACAGCTGCCGGCTTAGCTTCAGACAGCAACATATTTCTGCAGATTATTTTCTGTGGGCCTCCTCTGGTCCTTTGGCCAACTTTGCACAACTCCATGCTCTTTCCATCAGCACTTTTAGCTATCTGCAGTAATGTCCATTTTTAATTTAGAGCAGAATGTAAGGTCTATTCACAATTCATGATAGTTCTGCCCTTGTTTAGTAGTTTTCACTATTCAGCAGTATAAAAGCATTTAACTCATTTGCTTTGTCAGTCAACAGTAGGTCAATCAAAACAGCTGTACACATCTCCATACCAGTGCTTGATTATTCCATATACCACAATGATAAGGGTGGTAAGATTACTTCATATGTGAAACACTCTCTGTGCAACTGCCAGTCATACACTTGATCAGGTCTTAGGGCCTTATAACATTTTTGTTAGTTCACTTAAAAGATTTACACCTCACTTTGTATTCTCAACATACCACTTGAATGGATTGGCTTCTTTAATACAAAACAAATATTTTGTTAGCTATTACTTTTAGTTCTATATGTTGATCGGATTTTCTATTTCAGATAGACAGCATGCTCTGAACTATTTGCAGTATTTTATGATGAGGTTGCCTAAGGGGTGAAAAATCCTCAAACTTGAAGGGGTCTATGACATAATGCCTGTAGCATAGCTTTAATTTTCTGATATAGTTTCTTAAATATGAATTGACACCTGTTAGATTTCTTTATCTATTAAAAACATTATATCTTGTCATACTGTATCAAATAGTTTGATCTATGGCATCTCTATTACCGAATTATAGGCACAGATGAGGAAGTAACTTCACAGCTTAATAAGAATTTGGGGTTAGGTCTAGCTAATTAGCTGTTATAGTATAGCAACCTACATCTCCTCTGCAGTATCTGCTCTTCTATATCTTTTAAAGGCTTAGATGTAAGTTTTGACAAAATTGCAGCCTGTGTGTGGATGTCTATAATATTGTTGTTAATAAAGTCCATATTTTCTGTATCATTGCTATAGAAGGAACATTTGAAGAGGCTTCAAAATAAATCAACCCCCCAAATCATGTAAAAATTTAGAAAGACCTTATTCTGGAGTTATATAGAAGAACTTTGCCGAAACCTGTAGATCACTACTGATCATCACAGAATACTCACAATGGGCTGGATATTCATACCCTTATATTAAGTTGTACCTCACTCTAGCCTCACTAAAATTAGTGGAACTACTCATGGTATACAGGGTATCCCAATCTAGCCCTATAATTCAGGAGAGAGGTCAGAAGAATAGAAATGTGAATTTGGCATTCAAAATGAGTGTGGCTGAGGAGATGGATAATCAGTCTGGCTCGGCAAATTGCCTGGATATCTACATAGTACAAATGAGACATGATTGGTGAGGCAATATCTTTCATTGGTCTGACTTCTGTCAGTGAGAGAGACAAGCTTTTGAACTTACACTGAACTTTTCGTCAGGTCTGGAAATGTACTCAGAGCGTCACAGCTAAATACAAGGTGGAATAGATTGTTTAGCATAAGTAGTTAACACATATTTCAAGGGACCATTCAAGGTGAAGTGGACTGTGTGACAGGTTGTCACCCCTGGGGTGCAGTCTGGGAGCTGGGGGAACCGCTGCACCCTTCTAAGACACACAACTGGGCTGACCCTGCTTTTCCTGCTCTGTTGGAGACACAACCAGACTCACCAGGCTCTGTTTGTGACAGGTTGGATCACAGAAGCTCCCCTTGGGAACTGCCAACCGACGTGCCAAGATTACTTCTGCCCCTGCTTTCCCTGCTAGCTTGGGACTCCAGCACCCTGTCTTGTTGAGCCAGACACGCCAGTCTGCTCCAACTCCGACCCAGGGTCTGAACCATGTCCCCTAACAGCTGTAGGTTTAAACTGAAAGCAGCTTACTGAAGTGTTCCTGTCTTTAGTATTCAGATGCCCAACTCCCAATGGGGTCCAAACCCCAAAACTCAAACTGTTTGCCCTCTGTAACACTGATAGAGAGGTATGCACAGCTGGTTGCCCCCGCCCCCAGATATTAATACATACTCTGGGTTAATTAATAATTAAAAAGTGATTTTATTAAATACAGAAAGTAGGATTTAAGTGGTTCAAAGTAATAGCAGACAGAACAAAGTGAATTACTAAGTAAAATAAAATAAAACATGCAAGTCTGAGTCTAATACAGTAAGAAAACTGAGCACAGATAAAAACCTCATCCTTAGAGGAATTCCAGTAAGCTTCCTTTTACAGACTAGTCTCCTTCTAGTCTGGGTCCAGCAATCACTCACACTTCCTGTAGTTACTTGTCCTTTGTTCCAGTTTCTTTCAGGTATCCTTGGGGGTGGAGAGGCTCTCTCTTTAGCCAGCTCAAGACAAAATGGAGAGGTCTCCCAGGGGTTTAAGTAGACTTTCCCTTGTGGGTGGAGACCCCCTCCTTTCTCCTATGCAAAGTCCAGCTCCAAGATTGAGTTTTGGAGTCACATGGGGAAGTCACATGTCCAGGCATAACTGAAATTCTTACCAACCAAGCCACATTCCTGGGAAAGCTCCGATGTAGATTGGTGTCTTCAAATTCATTGTTGGTTTAAGTGGTTCTTGTCTGGGCACTTAATTTGCACATTCCTTTCTCAAGAAGCTGACCAAATGCTTTACTAAGGCTACTTAGAAATCAAGCAAGTATACAGCCAATATTCCTAACTTTCAGTACAAAAATGATACATGCATACAAATAGGAGGAATGTATTCAGTAGATCACAACCTTTATATAGATATGTTACATGGCATATGTAGCATAAAACATATTCCCATCATATATACATAAGCATATTCCCATGAAGCCTTATGGGGTACACCGTCACACTGTTATTGCCCAACTCAACAGTAGGTGGCACCACTCACTCAAACTGAGCTACCTGAGGGCAAACAACAGACACCAGCCAATTTCCCAACTTCCCAGGCACACCCCCCCCACACTGGAGTATAAACCCAAAATTATACAGTCTTGTACTGCACAGGGATCGATACAGTGTAAGCTCATAAATAGTTCACCCCTTCTTCATCTGGAGAGGAATATGCAACAAGCCTGTGTTAACCAAGCTGTGATTTTCCCCCCATACATTTCACTCAACGGCACACTGGTTTAGATAAAGCAAAAAAAAGTTTATTAACTACAAAAAGATAGATTTTAAGTGATTATAAGTATTTTCAAACAGATCGAAGCAGATTACCTAGTAAATGAACAAAATCACAAACTAAGCCTAAGATACTAGAAAGATCGGATATGAATTAGCAATTCCTCACCCTGGCTGATGATACAAGCAGTCTACCAGGTTTCCATACACACGCAAGAAATCCGTTTAGCCTGGGACCAGCACTTCCCCCAGTTCAGTCTTTGTTCCTCAGGTGTTTCTAGGAGCTCTCTTGTGTGGAGAGTGAGGCCCCTAGATGATGTTACACCCGACCTTATATAGCGTTAACATATGGTGGTAACCCTTTGTTCTAAAAACAGTTCCCAACCCAGTTTGTGGAAAAATACAGGTATCAAAATGGAGTTCAGTGTCATGTCACCTGGTCACATGCCCTTGCTGAGTCATAGTAGCCATTACTTACAGGCTGTCTGGAGCGTTCTCAGTAAGGCTCATCACATGGAGGATAAGCTTCTCCTAAGGCCTATTGTTTTCTCTAATGGCCCATTACCCTGAATAGGCCCTTCACAACCAGCTATCTAGACTGGAAGCCTTTTGCCTAGTGGGTGTCACCCAGGTGTAACCACATTTGAAATACAGATACATAGTCAGTTTTCATAACTTCAGATACAAAAATGATACATGCATACAAATAAGCTAGTCATATTCAGCAAATCATAACTTTTCCAGACACCTGACAAGACATATCTTGTATGAATTGCACCATAATTATATCATAATCATACAACTATGAAGAATATGGGGTGCAATGTCACAGCTTCTTAACATGATACAAGTCCATCTACCATAGCACAAACTAACTAAAAAAAAAAAAAAAAAAAAAAGCCATGCAGAAAAAGCATTAGTACTCTGTTGGAGGGGTTGGCCAGTAGATCCCTACGATACAGATTTTACCCCAAGCCATCACAAAAATCTCCTCTCTATAAAGTAATGTCATGAAAACCTCTATGGAAATCTATGGCATGCAAGGAGCGTGGTCTCCCCACAGTGTAATCTCCACCTGTTCTGCCAGGTCCATGGCCCTCCATATCTATAAGAGTAAGTAGACAAGATTTGCTCCTAAAAGAGAATTTAATCTCTTTGACATTGTTGCAGTAATAAAATAATATTTTTAAAAAGTAAATGCATAACTAAGCAGTTAGCTTGGATGCCATAATAAAGTACTTGATCTTCTGTAATCTGTGCATTATCATTTGGAACAAAGAACACCAAATTCAATTTTGGTTCAGGCAAACTAATACCAGTTCCTTAAAGATTGATTTAGCATAGAATAACTTTGAATAGGGACATGCAGTTTTAGTAAGTTTCTCTTAAATAGTTTCAGCCAGGAGAGTAAAATCTCCCACCTTCCATCCACTTTCCTGTCCAGTGCTGTTAAAAAGTCAAACTAATAGAGAATAAAGTTTTGGGAAGACATAGTAACATTGTACAGTGGGAATACAGTGAAAGAATTGTTTTAATTTTTGACATGTGCTTATGTAAAAAACTGTACCATACTGAAATGATAAAGGACAAAGTGCCAATTAAGAACTCAGAAATTGAGTTTAGGAGAATTTCAATAAATATGTGCTAGCTATGGCAAAGCTCCGACCTTGTCTCCATGGGTCCCGTGCTTCCAGACAGTTTATGCTAGCCTCAGAGGCTCACTGCGACCCTCCACGTAGCCCTTCTCTCTCTAGGTCCAGGGTTACAGTCTACTGAGCCCTTTTCATCATAAGCCAGCAAGGAAGTTGGTGTGAGAACTCCCAGTCTCTGCTGTCCCTACGGGATTGTTCAAGAACAGTTTAGCCTCCTGTCCTGACAGGGGCCTGTCTTCCCCTCCCAGGAGGTGTTTCTGTAGTGGCGAGTTGGGGGGAACCCGGGCCCGCCCTCTACTTTGGGTTCCAGCCCAGGGACCCTAGTGGCAGCAGCTGTTGGCAGCCAACCTTTCACCACCAGAGCTGCTACACTTCCCTGGGCCACTTCCCCACAGCTCTCCCACTTCTTTCTCTTAATGCCTTCTTCACCCTTACCGTAGGGCTCTGTAACGGTGCGTAGACTCACTTGGCAGCACCTCCTGCTGGTCGTCTCGGGGAATTAGCCTGAGGCCTCTGGAGTGCCCTCTGTCAGCCGGTGTCTCGCTTTGCCGTTGGCCCCCGTGTCCCTCCCGGACCCCGGGTGACTCTTTCACTGGGTGCTGCCCCCTGGCAGTACCCCCACTGTTTCTCTGGGTCTCCCCACTCAGGGGAACCCCCACCCACTACCCCCACCTCGCCTCAGTCATAGGCTACTGCCAGTCACCAACTCGCCCCCACGCACTGGGGCAGACTACAGTGTAAGCCACTCATCATCGGCAAGGTTGGGTCTGGACCTGCTGCCTCTACCTATTGCTGGGCTGCCCCTTTGCAACCCCAGCTAGGCCCGCAGCCTGGGGGTTTTCCAGGCTGGAGCTCCCCAGCTTCTCTAGCCTTCCGCCAGCCCTGCTCCACTCCCAGTACCCTGCTCGGTTCCCTAGCAGCCAGGCCCTTCTCTTTCTACAAGCAGAGAGAGTGTGTTTGGGCTTCTGGCTCGCAGCCTCTTATAGGGACCAGCTGGGCCTGATTGGGGCGTGGCCCCAGCTGTTACTGCCTTCCCCAATCAGCCCAGGCTTTGCTTCACAGCCTCAGCCCTCTCCCAGGGCTGGGTTTAACTCTTCCAGGGCTGGAGCGCGCGACCACCCCGCTACACCCCCCCTCAAAACCCTCACCCTTGGGGATGGGAGGCCTCTCGGCCTGGGCTCCCCAAAGTTGGCCCTCCAGGGCCGCCACCCTCCTCTCAGCCGTTTCCCAACCTCGGCCAATCTCCCGAGCGTGTGCCTCCGCCTTCTGGCGAGCCAACTCCGCGGCCTCCAGGCACGCCCGCAGGTCGGGGTCCCCCAGGCCCTCCTCCTCCAGGGTCTGGGTCCATTTAGTTTGTTTTTCCTGGACCATCTGGACCCCAGCCTCATGCTGGGCCCACTCCGTCTGCGTTTCCTCCTCGGCGACTGGCTTAGCGACGGTCTGGGTCCCCACCTCCTTCGGGGTCCCCGTCCTCTCCGCCTCGGCCTCCGTCGCCTTTACCGGGTCCAGTGCAGCCCCTTCCCAGCCTCCAGGCACCTCCTTCGCCCGACCCTCAACTCCCATGACGGGGCAGTGCCTCCTACTGTGTCCTGGCATATGGCAGCCCCAGCAGGCTCCCCGCCTCTTTGCTGCCTTGGCTCCTCCTCGATCCCTCTCAGGTCCCACCCTTCCACCAGGGCGGACCTGGACCCTCCTACTTGGGCTTGGGCATGCCCACCGCATGTGGCCCTTCTGCCCACAGGCCCAACATATTGGCAACTGCCCAGGTTCCCTCACCCGGTGGACTGTCCCCGGGACTTGCCCCTGTCTCTCTCCTGGGTGAGGCGCCCAGCCCCCGCCCCAGTAGGGACAATCCCTCTTTATATGTCCTTGCCTTAAACAGGCATAACATGTCCGGCGCTCGGCCGCGGGCCTCCTGGTCCCGGCTCTCCGCCTCTCCCATCTGTCTCCACCACTCCTCTGGAACTCCTTCCTGAGGAGGTTTACCAGGGCCCGCTGTTCCTGTACCAGCTGGCCCAACTGTTCCTGGAGGGCCTCTTGCACCTCCCACAATCCCTCCTCGGCCTCCCGGATTCTCTGCAGGTCGTCAGCCCCCTTCTGCTGGGGCACTGACACCGGGGCCCAGCCAGGGATGGCACCTGGGGTCTCAGCATAAAACACCCCAGCGTACCCAGGATCCATCATCCCTCCTTGCAGCTGCAGTGTCTGGGCAATAGTCTCGCAGTCCTTTGCCCTGCCCCTTGTATTGGGGTGAACCGTCTGTGCCTGCATTCTCCACCACTAATGTAACGGGGCGGCGACTCACCCCTGTGGCGCCTCCTGTTGGTTGTCCTGGGAATTAGCTCTTTGACCCACAAGCGCCCTCTGCAGGCCGGTGTCCTGCTTCCCGCTGGGTCCCGAGTCCCTCTTGGACCCCGGTGCCCCTTTCAGACTGCGTGGTACTGCAGAGGGCGCTCCTGGGTCGAAGAGCTAATTCCCAGGACGACCGACAGGAGGCGCCGCAGGGGTGAGTGGCTGCCCCATTACAGGCTCCCTTCCAGTGGCTTGAGGGTGTCTTCATTACCCAGCCCTTCAGCCGCACTTCCTCTCCTCTGGCTCCCCTTTCCTCTCCCCGGCCTGACCAGAGTGAGCCCTTTTATAGTATCAGAGGGACCATAATTAGAGTCAGGTGTTCACATTAGCTAAACGGCCTCACCTGACTCTTTGCAGGTTAATTGGAGTCATGTGTCCACCCTAGCCTGGAGCAGCCCCCGCTCTGGTCAGTCAGGAAACAGAAAACTGCTTATCCAGTAGCCAGTATATCTGCCTTCTACTACTCTGCTGTACCCAACTGGCCTGGGTCTATCGCATAGCATATTACATTTTAGAATTTCAGTTATGTGATGGCTTTCTGATTTCAGCCAATACTCAGATAAGGGGCATATAAAAGCACTACACAGGGTGATACATTACATAAATATATTGTGTCAAATTCTGAAATAAGTCCAAGTGAATATAAGGTGATGTAGCTTATTACTTCCAGCCTCCTTAGTGTGTTACACTAACCTAGATTCATAGAATATCAGGGTTGGAAGAGACCTCAGGAGGTCATCTAGTCCAACCCCCTGCTCAAAGCAGGACCAATCCCCAACTAAATCATCCCAGCCAGGGCTTTGTCAAGCCTGACCTTAAAAATCTCTAAGGAAGGAGATTCACCACCTCCCTAGGTAACCAATTCCAGTGCTTCACCACCCTCCTAGTGAAAAAGTTTTTCCTAATATCCAACCTAAACCTCTCCCACTGCAACTTGAGACCATTACTCCTTGTTCTGTCGTCTGCTACCACTGAGAACAGTCTAGATCCACCCTCTTTGAAACCCCCTTTCAGGTAGTTGAAAGCAGCTATCAAACCCCCCCTCATTCTTCTCTTCTGCAGACTAAACAAGCCCAGTTCCCTCAGCCTCTCCTCATAAGTCATGTGCTCCAGCCCCCTAATCATTTTTGTTGCCCTCCGCTGGACTCTTTCCAATTTTTCCACATCCTTCTTGTAGTGTGGGGCCCAAAACTGGACACAATACTCCAGATGAGGCCTCACCAATGTCGAATAGAGGGGAATGATCACGTCCCTCGATCTGCTGGCAATGCCCTTACTTATACAGCCCAAAATGCTGTTAGCCTTCTTGGCAACAAGGGCACACTGTTGACTCATATCCAGCTTCTCATCCACTGTAACCCCAGGTCCTTTTCTGCAGAACTGCTGCCTAGCCATTCAGTCCCTAGTCTGTAGCAGTGCATGGGATTCTTCTGTCCTATGTGCAGAACTCTGCACTTGTCCTCATCAGATTTCTTTTGGCCCAATCCTCTAATTTGTCTAGGTCCCTCTGCATCCTATCCCTACCCTCCAGCATATCTACCACTCCTCCCAGTTTAGTGTCATCTGCAGACTTGCTGAGGGTGCAGTCCATGCCATCCTCCAGATCATTAATTCAGTTGGACTCCCTTTGACTTAAAAATATGCCCTCAGATTCAGACAGACTTATTGATGTGCAACTTACACCTTCTTAAAAATTGCCTCTGGATTTGTCCACTGAACCTGAATATAAGGGAGATCAAGTTGTTATAACTGACATATTGAGCAGCCAAAAGATAGAAGTTTATACTAAGAAAAGCAGCTAACAGAAAGCTAAAAGACAAGGTAAGTTAAAATTACTTATGTGAGTCCAGTGCGGTAGTGTCGGGATGAGGATTTAGACCTCTCCTCCATGCTGGCCACCTTTGAGGCTGCCAGAGACCTCATAGCAATGATGGTCCAGACACCAGCACCGCCACAGAGAGGCACTGTGCCCTCTAAGGGCAAGCTGGCGATGATGTAGCACCACTTGCCCACACCCAGCACCATCTTGCTCCGCACCACCTTGGTCACCGGGCTCAGAGTCCTCTTCGGATTCGGAGGCGAAATCATATGCCTCCAGGCGAAGCCGGCACCGATCTTGACACCGCTCCAAAGAACAGGAAGGGCAGCCATTGCCTATGATGTCATGGCCACAGCAGTGGCAGGCATCGGCTCAATGGCCCTTTTGGACCCCATGGGCCTCCCACCAAGCCCAAGGTCCAGATCCTTGTCTGTGGTCTCGGAGGCACAGGCCCTTCCATTTTCATCAGCATCCATGGCCCGCAAACCTCCACGTAGACAAAAAATGGATGCGCAGGTCGGCACTAAGCTAGCAGTGGGACCCGGAGCCGGTACTTAGAGGGGCACGGGTCCGGAGGTCAGCACCGCTCCCACCACCACACAGGGTGCTTCAGCACAGGGGGATCTCCGTGAGCTACACGGTCAGGAAGATCCGGTGCCCCTGCGGGCATCTGCCTCATCTTCCCTTGATGAAGTGGTGGCAGGCACATCCACCATGCTATCGTCCACAGACAACAGAGCCCACCAGGAGTTGATCAGAAGCGTGGCTCAAAATTTGGGCATGCAGATAGAGGAGGTGGCGGAGGAAACCGACCCCCTGGTTGATATCCTGGTGCCCGAAGGCTCCTCGAGGGTGGCTTTGCCCCTCATTAAAACCATCAATAACACTACAAAAGTGTTGTGGCAAAGGCCCGCCTCTCTTTCCCCAACGGCAAAAGGGGTGGAGAGGAAGTACTTTGTGTCTTCCAAAGGGTATGAGTACCTGTTCACTCACCCTCAGCCAGGCACTTTGGTAGTGGAGGTGACCAACCAGAAGGAAAGACAGGGACAGCTGGGACCGACCCCTAAATCCAAGGAGGCTAAGTTGGACCTCTTTGGTAGGAAGATATACTCTACCAGAGTGGCTCCAGCTTTGTGTTGCCAACCAGCAGGCAGTCCTCAGCCACTATAGTTTTAACTCCAGAATACATTGTCCAAATTTAAAGAGCTTCTTCCGGCGGAGTCCTGCTCGGAGTTTGCTGCTGTCCTGGAGGAAGGCAAGGTTGTAGTGAGGACCTCCTTAGAGGCCTCCTGAGACACAGTGGACTCGGCAGCCCATACCATGGTGACAGGCATAGCCATGAGAAGAAGCTCATGGCTTCAGGTGTCATGTCTCCCGCATGAGGTCCCACAGACCATTCAGGACTAGCCCTTTGACTGTGTAGGGCTCTTTTTGGAGAAAACAGACACTAAGCTCCACAGCGTAAAGGACTCAAGAGCAACTCTGAAATCTCTTGGGCTTCATATGCCAGCCTCCGCAAAGGAAGCATTTTAAACAACACCCTGTTCCTCGCTTCTACCCAGCTCTGCCTAGGCAGGACTATAGCAGGAAGCGGGGCAGGAGTAACAAACGGAGGCCCTCGCAATTCTCCTCTAACCAGGGCCAGGGCCTCAGCGAAGCAGCCTCGGGCATCAAAGCCAAACTTTTGCAGGTGCGCCCGAGGGCGATGCACCAGTTCCCATCCTGGATCCTCCCCCTCCCTTCATGAATCATCTATCCCATTTCTACCATACCTGGATGCAACTCTCCTCAGACCAATGGGTCTTGAGCACAGTAGAAATGGAATATTCTCTTCATTTCTGTTCCCTCCCACCTTCCCATCCTCTTTACCCGTCCCTCTTCAGGCACCCTTCTCACGAGGAACTTCTCATGCAGGAGGTGCAAACGCTCCTACAACTCAGGGCGATAGAGGAAGTCCCTCTAGAATTGAGGGGCTGGGGTTTCTATTCCTGGTATTTCCTAATCCCGAAGGCCAAGGGTGGTCTCAGACCTATTTTAGATCTGTGAAACTTCAACAAATTAATAAAGATAAAGTTCCGCATAGTCTCCCTGGCCTCTGTTATCCCCCTGGATCTGGGGGGGGGGGGGGGGGGGGGCTGGTACACCGCCCTCGACTTGAAGGATGCGCATTTTCACGTGTCCATAGTCCTGTCCCACAGACAGTTCCTCCAGTTTGTGGTCAACAACACTCACTATCAGTTTACAGTTCTTCCCTTTGGCCTTTCGGCAGCCCCTCAGGTGTTCACGAAGTGCATGTCGGTCATGACAGCCTTCCTGCGAAAACGACAGGTGCAAGTATTCCCATACCTCGACGACTGGCTAATCAAAGACTGCTCCAGGGCCCAAGTGGAGGCCCATGTGAGCCTAGTTCGGGCAACATTTCGTAGACTTGGCCTGATACTGAATGTGTGGCAAAGTCGACCCTAAACCCAGCTCAGAGAATAGAGTTTATCAGCACTCTCCTGGATTCTGGTCAAGCCAGGGCTTTCCTTCCAGAGACTCGCTTTCTCACCGTGGGCGCCATCAGAAGGGATCTTAGGTGATACCCCACTACTACCGCATGAAATTGCCTGAAGCTGCTTGAAGATAGGGCCACATGTTCATATGTAGTGCAGCACTCCAGACTGCTGCTCCGTCCTCTTTAGGCTTGACTAGCCTCAGTGTACAGACCGAATCGAGACCACCTAGACAAGGTGATCACACTCACTCCCCCAGTTATAGAGTCCCTCAGGTGGTGGCTTGACCCACAAGTGGGGTGTGCGGGATTGCCCTTCTCCGGACTCCAACCCTCGCTGTCTCTAGTAATGGACATATCTGCGATGGGTTGGGGTCGCACTTAAGCAGACTCAGGGCATCTGGTCCCAGCCAGAACTTTTGTTGCACATCAATGTCAGGGAGCTAAAAGTGGTCTGCCTTGCTTGCCAGACATTCCAGGCCCATCTGGAGGGCAGATGTGTATCGGAATTGACTGACAACACCACAGCACTGTTCTATTTAAACAGACAGGGTGGTGCTTGCTTCTCTCCCCTGTGCCAGGAAGCTCTCAAGCTGTGGGACTTCTGCATCACCCATTCGATACATCTAGAGGCATCGTACTTTCCAGATTCCCAGAACGAACTGGAAGGACTATCTACTATACACTTTCCCGCCCTTCCTGCTTGTACACAAAGTACTGCTCAAAGTCAGAAGGGAGTATCAATGATCTTAATAGCACCAGCATGGCCTCACCAACATTGGTTTACCACGCTTCTAGACCTGTCAGTGCACATGCCAATAACCCTGCCACTGGTCCCGGACTTGATCACCCAGGACCATGGCCACCTCCAGCATCCCAATCTGCAGTCTTTCCATCTCACAGCATGGAAACTCCATGGCTGAACCCCTCAGAGCTCACATGCTCAGACCCTGTTAGAGAGGTCCTCCTTAGCAGCAGGAAGCCATCCACTAGGGCCACCTATCTGGCCAAGTGGAAAAGGAACATGCCATTTGAGCATTACAAAAGCACTCCATCCTTACAGTCATCAATTCCCTTTATCCTGGACTATTTGCTGCATCTAAAACAGCAGGGTCTGTTTTAATAAAAATGCACTTGGCCGCTATCTCAGCTTTCCACCTCAGTTTGGCTGGTCACTGAGTTTTCGCAAACCCCATGGTGGGCTGCTTCCTCAAAGGATTAGATAGAATGTACAGTCAAGTAAAACAGCCAGCTCCCCCATGGGATCTTAACCTTGTGCTCTCTAGATTGATGGGACTTCCTTTCAAGCCCTTAGTAACATCCTCCCTCCTCTACCTTTCCTGGAAATTAGCGTTCTTGGTAACTATAACTTCAGCCAGGCGGGCGTCTGAGCTTAGGGCCTTAACCTCGGAATCCCCATACACGGTCTTCTATAAGGACAAGATGCAGTTGCGACTGCACCCAGCCTTCCTCCCAAAGGTAGTTTCGCAATTCCACGTGAACCAGGACATTTTTCTTCCTATGTTCTTTCCTAAGCCGAATGCTAGCAACAGGGAACGTATGCTCCACTCCCTGGATGTCAGACAAGCATTAGCCTTCTACATTGAAAGAACAAAGCCATTTCGAAAATCAACACAACTCTTCATTGCAATTGCCAGCATATGAAGGGGCTTCCAGTCTCGTTCCAAAGGATCTCTTCTTGTATCATGTCCTGTGTCTGGGTGGGCTGTGATTTGTCAAAGATACCTGCCCCCACGCTGACAGCACACTACACAAGGGTGCAGGCATCTTCAGCGGCGTTCCTGGCTCAAGTTCCTATCTGGGTGGATTTGATTTAAATCAAATTGATTTAAATCATTAGTCAGGAAGACTCGATTTAATCATGGATTTCTACATAAAAGTGCATTCTTGTTGGTTGTTATAACCTTAATATATATTCTTCACAACTCAGAGATAGATGTAGGTTTCATTTTTAGAAGGTACACACTATACATTTTTTAAGTGATTTATTTTGAAAACTTTTCAGATCAGTTTTACAGCTATATCAGAAAATGAATGATTGTTTGGTTATTTCATTTACCAAAGGTAATTGAAGCAGAGATTTATGAAGTCATTGGGAGGTGAACTATCTCCAATTCACCAGGTTAATCATTAATATTTGGAGGATTTTCTTGCTATGCTGTATTAGGAGGAGAACATCACCAGACAGACATTTAAATTGTTTTATATAACTAAAACAACAAAGTTATATATTCTGGATTTTTAAAATATTTTAACAAAACAAGCATATGAATTTTTGAATTTAGGTAAACATTCAAGTTTTTTAAGATCAGGTTTGTTTTTGTTAAAATTGTTTTTAACTAAAATAGTCAAATGAAATATTTAAAAAAAATAATTAAATCAACTGTCAGCCAGGTCAACATGAGAAACTTAAAATATTGGCTTCTGCAGCTAACTCAGTCGTCTTCACCTTCATTTTCCTGTTTGTTCTAATCTGGAAAAGAAAAACAAGCTTCCTGCTTTTTTAGGTCCCAAACGATTTATCAATTTGGAATGAATTAGTCCAAAGGAAGAAAATAGTCTTTCTACACCGGCAGAAGAAGCTACTAAGAAGCTACTGCTGTTAAAAGAGAGATTATCACTTCAGCAGTCTCTGAATCCAAGTGCTTACATGACTTCCACCAGTTCACTGGTGTGATTTTCTTTAAAACATCATCAGCAAACATATATTTCTTGAATGGTTCACCCTTAGCTCTAAACTTTATTATAGTTGGCATTATGGAGAGATGATTGCTGGATGTCCATGTCATAAGCAGTTCATCTTCTTCAGCAGTTAAGGTTTGACTCCGGTACTGAGTACTGAGAATATTTGCAAGAAAATGAGCTGGAGATTATGCTTGTCCCATTTGTTTTTTTAATGCTTGTAATGTAACTCTGTCATTGCATATTTCTCTTTTTAAGATCTCACTCAGTTCCTTCCAAATTTCAACAGTGTCAGCAATAAAACAGCTATTTCCCTGCATTTTGTTCAAGGTTACAGAAATAGGCTTCAGGGTACTCAGCGTGTGTTCAACATTTCTCTTAAGCCCAATGTTGAGAACTTTGGCTGTGACAGTGCCATCTATTTTTTCACGATTTTGTTCACAAACTGTCATCAGATTAGGCCAGTTCTTGATATAGTGCTTAAAACAGTCCACTACTGAGTTCCATCACATGTCTTGTGGGAGAGTTAGCTAGGTTCCTCCCAGTTTTTTCAGAGCAGCTGCTGCAAAGTGGTTGTTACGGAAGTATTTTGCAGTTTCAACAACTTTAGCCTTTATTTCTGGAATTCTGAAGTCTTTGGTTAGGAGGTGCATCAAATGAGCACTGCAACCATATGTTATTAGCTTGGGACTCTCTTTACTCTATTCTGAATAATTTCTTCTCATCTTGGATACATTTGCAGCATTGTGTGTGACCAAGCTGCGTACTAGACATTTGAATTTTTTTTCATAGTTTGTTATAGCTTTAACTGCTACTTCTTGTAAGTATTCTGCTGTGTGTGCATTTCCTGATGTATGAATTGTTTCTGTAAGGAAGACATTCCCTTCTTCTGTTGTCACACAAGCACATACAACAGGATCATTGTGAACATTGCTCCATCCATCAAGACTCAGGTTAGCAATTTCACCCTCTAGACCTTTTGCACACTGCTCAATTTCTCTTTCATACACTTTATCCAGCAATTCACCTGTGACATCTGCTCTGTTGGGTGGACTGTATCCTGGTCTTAATGACTGAACCATGTTAATGAAGTGTGGGTTCTCAATCATACGGAAAGGAGAGTTTGTTGCATAAACAAACCGGGCGATTTTTTCATCAATTATCTCTTTTTGTAATCTGCTGGTTCTTATCACAAACTTATCGATGGTTGTTTCAGGATGATGAAGATTTTTTTTTCTTTTTCTACTGTGGCTATGTGACATACGTGATGTGACTGAAACACTATAATTGGCAGATAACTCTGAAACTATAAAAAATGATGGTGATCTAGAAGGTGGATAATCTTCAGAATCCTGTATGTTGAGGATGGATTCTCCTAAACAAAATAACTCAATGCAGTTATTTAATTAGTATTACCATACTGCTCATTTAGTATTACTCATTTCATTCACTGACACTCAGTACTATAAAAGGTGAAATTGTAAAAGGAAGATCTGCCTATTTCAGCTATTTGTTTTTTATCTCAACTGCATCTAAAATGATAGTACCATAGAGTAACAACTATATTTTTTGCTCAAACATGAGAATTTAAGAATAGTCCAGAAGGAAGACAGGCAGTCCTTAAGAAAGAAGTATGAAATAAAAAAGTTTACCAGCCTGAAGATCCTGCATGTTCAGACATGTTCCTTTCATCATCTTGAACGCAGCTTCCTTCTGAGAAGGAACACTTCTCATGATGTTGTTTCATTCAGGCAAGCAGGCCTTGCATTTCTTTGTTGCACTGTTTGTATTTTGCACACATGCCTGTCTTACTCACAGGTAGAGGAACTTTATTAAAATTTCCCCAAACTGGGTCTCTTTTACAGCCTGCTGCAATTATAGGTTTTCCCTTCTAGTGAGAGAATGGTATGTTAGATCTCAAATCGATGAAGGCTACACTCAGAAGGACCTCAAGACTTCTGGAATATGCTGCTCAAACAGTTTCACTTTTGTTTCTACTGCCTGTCCCTTCCTTCTCCCATTTATCTCCAGACTTCTTCTCCTTGTCCAGATCTATTCTGCCCCCAATAATCTTCTATTCATTGAACTTTTTGAAACTTTGCACTTTTAGAGAGAGGTAAGGGATTGACTCTGTGTACACAAATTTGCAGAGGGACAATAGGGTTGAGGTCTGTTATTTCTCACCTTTATATATTTATTTATTTGAAAACATTTTTTGCTGTTAACAAGCATGTTATCTCTGGAGACAAAAATCCACAGTTTGAGAACTGCAAAACTAAGCATCTCTGATGGTATCTTCTAGACTGAGCACGGAGTCCCATTGGGTATATAGAAAGATTAATCTAAATCAGTGGTTCCCAAACTTGTTCCGCCACTTGTGCAGGGAAAGCCCCTGGCGGGCCGGGCCGGTTTGTGTACCTGCCGCGTCCGCAGGTTTGGCCGATCGCGGCTCCCAGTGGCCGCGGTTCGCTGTTCCGGGCCAATGGGAGCTGCTGGAAGTGGAGCAGCGAACCGCTGCCACTGGGAGCCGCGATCGGCCGAACCTGCGGACGCGGCAGGTACACAAACTGGCCCGGCCCGCCAGGGGCTTTACCTGCACAAGCGGCGGAACAAGTTTGGGAACCACTGACCTAAATAATCTGTTCAGAAGCCCCTAGAACCTCATAAGATTGGGTCCCTAATCCATGAACTATTGGAACTCATTTACAAAACTTTTCTTAAACATTACATGAATATATTGTCTCATACTATAGAATTAGAATTTATCATTCCTATTCCATGATGAGATATCTTTGAGCTATAATATATTTTAATTAAAACGATCTTTAGATAGGTTTTTTCCCTCAAAAAGCATTTTATCAAAAAAATCCAATTTAAATAAAAATCCAATTTTTTTATTTTTTTTAAAAACATAATTGATTTTTATCCACCCTGGTTCCTATCCAGGGCATCTATAGGGCAGCGACGTAGTCGCTGATCCATACCTTTAGTTCACATTACACCATTACACAGCAGGCCAGAGATGATGCAGCTTTCGGCAGAGCGGTGCTACAATCAGCAATTCCATAAACTCCGACCCCACCTCCTAGGTAAGGCTTGAGATTCACCTATTTGGAATTGACACAAGCAAGCACTCGAAGAAGAAAAAACAGTTACCTACCTCTGTAACTGTTGTTCTTCGAGATGTGTTGCTCATGTCCAATACTCACCCGCCTCCCCTCTGTCGGAGTATCCGGCAAGAAGGAACTGGAGAGGCGGCGGACCGGCAGGGACCTATATGCACTGGCATGGAGGCGCAACTCCAGGGGGCTCCACAGCTGGCCTGACAGGTACTGCTAGGGAAAAAATCTTCCTACGATTGCACGTGGCATGCACACACCTATTTGGAATGGACATGAGCAACACATCTCGAAGTACAACAGTCACGAGAGGGAGGTAACCGTTTTTTTTGGCCTGCATGACGTATTTAGATTCTCCAGAATCTCAGCTTTCATCTTTTTTTTACAAAAAAGCAAGTTTCTAGGGCTCGTGGTTTCAAGGACACCTCCCAAATATGAATCAAGTGTAAACTTACACAGTGATGTCTACCTGAGTCTGCAGATAGTCAGATACAATTTCCTTGGGGTGTGAACTGTCTCACTCCCTTTGAAATGTCAGCACTAAAGCCCAATGATGACACATCAATGTCAACATTAACTATTTCACTGCTGGTCATTCTAGCAAATGGAACAGGAAAAGGTGTGGAAGAAGACCCCTCAAGGAGTTGGGAATTAGGAGTTGCTGCATGGAAGGAATACAAAATGAAGAACAAAGGAGACTTTCAAATGTAGGGGAAAGGGGAGATAAAAACATAGAAAGAAGGTTAAGGAAATAAGATAGAGGGCAGAAGTAGTGGTGACCTAAAGGGGAGCAGATTTTCTCACTGAGTGATGCTGAATGTGATAGTAAGGGACTGAATAAATTAAAGTTAGGCTACTACATAAAGACTTGATCTCTCTGAAAACTTCTCACTGACATCAATGGGAAATCTGCTGTGGATTGAGAAGATTGCAACAATATTGGAAATATCTCATATTTTGTATATAGAAGCAAAGGCTTTTACACAGCAGGAACCAAACATTAAAAAAAATCAAATCTATAACTCATCTGATTTTTTTAATAAATTAGTATTTAAAGTGAAAGGTAGGCTTAACATTGAAAGGTTCTTTACTCCTGCATTTAAAAGTCAAAACTAAGTTTTAAAATATTTACTAAATACAGTGTTTAACCAAAGTTAGATTTTTCCCATATGAAGATCCATTTCATCGTAAGGAATCCTTTGCAGCTGAGGAGCAGCAAAAGAAGGGAAGGAAAAGAGCTCCTGAGCACCATGGGAATGCTGTGCTTCTACTCTAGTGCACAGAAATAATTGGTGTCTCTTTTTTAATATTTAGATGCACAGTTAAATTATTTCTGTAAAGTCAAAGATTATCAAATGTTTTTGTAATCAATTAACATGGCATCATAATTCCCAATTTGTTGCAGAAATCTGTGTCTTTCTATCAGTTGAAGGGGAGTGGGACAGGTCAGGCGGAAGCTTCTCTCCTGCCTTTTCCTGCACTCTGGGAAAGGTCAAAGGTTTAACTAAGGGAGCAGTCTGGCCATAAATATAAAAAGGACCATGCAGAGAGAGGTGGTAACTAGTCGGCCTCAGAAAAGGAGATAGAAATGACATTCATTTAGAAAACCAGATGCTCCTCACCCCTTCTGATTATGAATTAGGCATCTGTTTAGGTGATGGACTCAGTGCAGCCACACTTCTGAGTACAATCACTCCCCCCATTATAATGCTGAGAGATACTTACTTTCTTATCCTTTAAATATAGGAGTGTTATTCCTTATACTTAGAAACAGAGTAGGGAAGGAGGAGCTATCAGTAATATGGGACTTGAAATGGGACCATAGGAATTAACAAGTAAAGATTGCTCCGCAGGCTTACGTTACTTGACAGTAAAAGGTTATTTTTCCTTATAAAATGCATTACAATTATTTTTTTAAATCACTCCAATCATAGCAGTAAATAGCTGGAAACAACTAGAAAGAGCACAAATGGCCAACAGTGGCAATTCAGCGAGAATTGCTAAGGAAAAGTATAGTCTTTTACACTGTGGTCTGAGTGAAATTAAACCCTGCTTTGAAATTCATGGCCTTTCCCTGCTCTTCACTTATATTAAAATTATTTTACCCACTGGCCGTTGCAATACTAGCACTTACTGAATATTGAAATGAGTAATATTGTATAGTTAATGAAGAGTAATGTGACCTAAGCAGATAATTGGGAACCAAGAACTCCCACATTTTAATCCTGCCACTAACATTAACTTTCTCTGTGGGTTTGGGACTTGCCTTCTCTGTCTGCATTTATTTATTTGTACAAGGGAGGATAATAATACTACAATCTTGCCTCATAACAGCATTGTGTGAATTAGTTTTATGTTTATAAAATGCCATTCATGGTTAAAAGTACTAAGTAGTAAGATAGAAAGGATTCTGAAGAGGCAAACTAAGCAATTTCTCTGTATTCTGGGACATGTTGCAAGACATCCTCACTCCAGAGAAGCCTGTGTGAGGAACACTTCATCAAAGAGGTCCTGGTGTCTTTATTTTTTGGTTCTCACTTGGTACTTGCTCCCTGGCCCCTGTTTCCCACCCCTCGGACTGTGCATTCCATATCAAACTTTTCATTTCCTCCTAAAACCTTCCATTTTCATTCCTTCTTTTTTTGTCTTAACTCTCATGTCAACCAATGGGATAATGTATATTTATATACTTTTAAGATGTTTTGTGCAGGTCTTGAAATAATATACATTCTAGTTTTTAAAGTACTTTTTGTATCTTCGTGACAGTTACTGTCTTCGCTCTCCCTGAGCCCCCAGTTGTCCTGGTAAACACATACTTAGTGAATTTGCTTTGTGTAGAAATTGACCATCATTTGATGCCATACATCTTTTGATGCTTACTTAAAATATGTAATTACTTATTCATTTTAAACAATACATAAATCTGATCCCTCAATCAGCTCTGGCTTCCACTGAGGCAGTTTCTCCACTACATAGATTTCCTGACAGCCCCTGTTTTCTCCCTTCTTCTACAGCTGTTTTCCTTCTCTGCCTGAAACTGATTTCTCTGTAGCTCCTTCTGAATCTATCTTCCCCTATCCTACTTGATACAGTTTCTCTATACTCCCTTTGACACCAACTCTCCCACCCCCAATCTTCATTTATTGATGGTTCCCATTACCTTCCTATTTCTTCTTCTGCTTTCTCTTTCTTGCTTCAAACTCTTCAGTGACCGTTATTCCATTTTTGCTGTTTCCCTACCTCACATCCCTTGACCGTCTTCTGTGTTGGAACACAGGCAGCATTCTACCTTCTTCATTCCCCTAACTCCTCGTTGTTTCTGGGAGCCATATATTTTCAATTATAGTTGACTAATATTTGTATTGCTTGAATATTCAGCTGCCAATCTAGTTGCCAAACTAGTTGCTATCAGCTCTCTTAGCTATGTCCTACCACTCTCATATGGCTGAATGTTTGACTAGCACAAACATCAAACAAAAATATTCTAAAATATTTGGGTCACCAAATATTGCTGATATTTACATGATTTGGCAAATTAATAATTCAATTCACGCTTCCCTAATAAACTGTCCTATTACATAATACCTATTCTAAGATGGCTTCCAGCTAAGCAACCTATTACTTTTAAAGTTTTATTAATTTTTATAAGTCACTGCATAACTCTTAGTTATTCAAATTACCTCTTTATCTTCTGTGTCTCTGGGAAATCTTTGTACTCTGTTTTATCTGAACTAACAAATACCACTTTTTATAGGCCAATTTAAGATGTGTGTCTAAGTAGCTTCACGGTGAGAATGTACTGGGTACTAAAGGTCGCTTTAATGTAACATAATAAAAATCAATAACTGGAGGTTAAAGCCAGATAAATTGAAATTAGAAATAAGGCACAAGTTTTTAACAGTGAGGAAAAACCAACCATGGGAAGTGGTAGATTCCCCATCTCTTATTGTCTTTACACCAGTGTGGAGTGCCTTTTTGGCTTTAGTCAAACACACGTTATTAGGCTCAATACAGGGGTAACTGGATGAAATTCTATGATTTGTGTTTTACAGGAGGTCAGACTAAATAATCTAATGGTCCCTTCTGGCCTTGGAATCTATGAATCCACAAAGATTGTGGGGATTGTTATTGAGGTCATATCTTGAAATATAACGCAAACTTAACAGACTTGTGTTTTAATAAAATCTTTTGCGGATGGGTTTTTACATTCCCACTCAACCTCCTACTGCAGAATCATAGAAGATTAGAGTTGGAAAAGACCTCAGGAAGTCATCTAGTCCAACCCCCTCTTCAAAGCAGGACCAACCCCGACTAAATCAGAAGGTGAAGCCCAGCTGCATAATCCCATTCAGTCTTAGCAATTGTTTAGCACTGCTTTACATCAGTTTGTTTTTGAGCTAATCTTTGCAAGGAAAAGGGCCAGCGATTTAAATATTGTTTTCAGAGAACACTAAGATTCTCTTTACAGGGTCCAAAATCTGGCTCCATGGAAAAAGAGACTTGCACAAACTCCTGCCAATTCAATACTGACTTTCTCCAACACTGATGTCATTCAGAGAAGCTGTCTGTCATCTCAGGAATTTTTCCTAAGTGACTTGCAGAACTGCTTCAAAGAGTAATCAGACTATGAGGCAAAAGTAGAAAGAGAAAGTCCTATGCAGAGGGAACTGCCCAATAAATGGAGCTCCATGTCATCTAATTCTCATCTGCACCAGGGAACTTTTCCAAAAAATTTCCTTCTGTTGATTAATCTGCCTCAGGGCCATCAGTGCTAGCAACAGTGGGAGCTTTAGTGTGAATGGTCTCTTGATGGTCTCTGGCATTTTAAGCATTGTGTCATGTGACAGAGCAGGTTTTATCAACCCTGTCAAGGCTGTATCCCCACTTTGAACTTTAGGGTACAAGAGTGGGGGCCTGCATGAGGACTTCTAAGCTTAACTACCAGCTTAGTTCTGGTCCGCTGCCACCATTCCTTACCCTGGGAAGCTTTTAGAAACCTCTCACCAATTCCCTGGTGAATACAGATCCAAACTCCTTGGATCTTAAACAAGGAGAAATTGACCCTTCCCCCCTCCTTCCTTTCACCAACTCCTGGTGAATACAGATCCAAACCCCCTTGGCTCTTAAAACAAGGAGAAATTGACCCTTCCCCCCTCCTTCCTTTCACCAACTCCTGGTGAATACAGATCCAAACCCCCTTGGATCTTAAAACAAGGAGAAATCAATCAGGTTCTTAAAAAGAAGGCTTTTAATTAAAGAAAAAGGTAAAAATCATCTCTGTAAAATCAGTATGGAAAATAACTTTACAGGGTAATCAAACTTAAAGAGCTCAGAGGACCCCCCTCTGTCTTAGGTTCAAAGTACAGCAAACAAAGATAAACACTCTAGTAAAAGGTACATTTACAAGTTGAGAAAACAAAGATAAACTAACACGCCTTGCCTGGCTGTTTACTTACAAGTTTGAAATATGAGAGGCTTATTCAGAAAGATTTGGAGAGCCTGGATTGATGTCTGATCCCTCTCAGTCCCAAGAGCGAACAACCCCTTAAAAAAAAGGAGCACACACAAAAGCCTTCCCCCCCCCCCCCCCCAAGATTTGAAAGTATCTTATTGGTCCTTTGGGTCAGGTGTCAGCCAGGTTACCCGAGCTTCTTAACCCTTTACAGGTAAAAGGATTTGGAGTCTCTGGCCAGGAGGGATTCCACAGCACTGTACACAGGAGAGCTGCCACCCTTCCCTTTATAGTTATGACACGCCCCCCAAATCACAGATAGTGTTGGACGTCCGGTTCCACACTGGCTGTGATTTCTTCCTGGAGCTCTAGGAGAAAACAGAGTTAACAAAACACATGTACCTTTAGACATACTACTGATTATATAAAATCTAACAATATGTTTTATTCCAAGAACAATTGTTAACCAGTTAACTCTGGGAAACTTTCCCGGGAGAGTGCATCAGTCACTTTGTTAGAAGCTCCCGAAATGTGTTGTATTTCAAAATCAAAATCTTGGAGAGCTAAACTCCACCGAAGAAGTTTTTTGTTATTTCCCTTGGCGGTATGAAGCCACTGTAGCGCAGCATGGTCTGTTTGTAGTTGGAAACGCCGTCCCCAAACATATGGGCGTAGCTTTTGCAGCGCGTACACAATGGCGTAGCATTCCTTTTCACTGATTGACCAGTGGCTTTCCCTCTCAGACAGTTTCTTGCTGAGAAACACGACAGGATGGAATTCTTGATCCGGTCCTTCCTGCATTAAAACTGCTCCCACGCCTCGCTTGGACGCATCTGTGGTTACTAGGAACGGTTTGTCAAAGTCTGGGGCCCTTAGCACAGGGTTAGACATGAGTGTTGCCTTAAGCTGGTTAAAGGCCTTTTGACATTCATCAGTCCACTGAACTGCATTTGGCTGTTTCTTTCTGGTTAGGTCTGTCAGCGGGGCGGCGATTTGGCTGTAGTGTGGTACAAATCGCCTATAATATCTGGCCAAGCCTAAGAAGGATTGGACCTGTTTCTTTGACTTTGGAACCGGCCACTTTTGGATAGCATCCACTTTGGCCTGTAGGGGATTTATAGTTCTTGACCCACCTGGTGCCCCAAGTAAGTCACCCTGTTTTGGCCTATTTGACACTTTTTAGCCTTAACAGTTAGACCTGCCTGCCGGATGCGCTCGAAGACTTTTTCCAGGTGCTGCAGGTGTTCTGTTCATGAATCAGAAAAAATGGCCACATCATCGAGGTAGGCAACTGCAGATTCTTCCAATCCCGCTAAGAGACCATCTACAAGTGTTTGGAAGGTGGCGGGTGCATTTCGCAACCCGAAAGGGAGTACATTGAATTCATACACCCCTGCCTGGGTGACGAAGGCAGACCTTTCCTTAGCAGGTTCATCTAGTGGTACTTGCCAGTACCCTTTGGTTAAGTCTAAAGTAGAGATGAATTGGGCATGTCCCAATTTCTCCAATAGCTCATCTGTGCGTGGCATTGGATAGTTGTCAGGACGAGTTACAGCATTTAGCTTACGGTAGTCCACGCAAAAGCGTATTTCCCCATCTGGTTTGGGAACTAGAACCACTGGAGATGCCCATGCACTATTAGAGGGGCGGATTATACCCATCTGTAGCATGTCCTGGATCTCCCTTTGTATAGCAGTTTGGGCATGAGGTGACTCCCGGTAGGGTGGGGTTCTAATTGGGTGAGCATTACCTGTGTCAATGGAGTGGTATGCCCGTTCGGTCCGTCCTGGAGTGGCTGAGAAAATCGGTGCAAAGCTTGTGCACAGCTCCTTGATCTGCAATTAAACATTTTACATAATATGGATTGAACTTCAGCCCACATTACAGATAAGAACATGTCAGGTTCTTAAGAGCTAGTAGAAAAAGATTTAATTCGGTTACTGTGGCACTGCACACAGGTACCAGCTTAATGGGAGTAGGTACTGTGCAGGATTTCCATAGTATTAGAGGATGAGAATCCTCTAATTGGAAATCCATGGTGTTAGAAGAATTTACTAAATTTAGAGTGCCAAATAAGTTTCAAAGGTAATAGTTTCAGAGTGCTACTATGGCTGTTGTGTCAAATGTTATTAACTAGAGGATAGCATCTTTGTCACGTACTGAATAACATATCCTGCCACTGTTTGAGTTGGCAGTTCCAAAGAGAGTTGAAATCATGAGAATGGAACAGTTTTAAACGGTGATCAGCTTTGGCAGCCTTTCCTGTAATGCTGTAATGGTAGTCTGTAACTACACATAAAGTCTGTGTATTCTGTTCTTTTGATAATAGAAAGCATCTGTTTATTTTTTGTCACCTGAGATCCACATGTTTGGGAGGGATTACTTCTTATAAATTTTAACATGTGTATGCATTGTTGTTTTAGAGGAAGCCTTTTAGACTCAGGAAAACTTTCTAATCTATGGTATTTATATGGTGCTAATTGTTGAAACGGATCTTTAATGGCCCACAGCTGGGCAGATTGTTACCTGTATGAATGAAAATTCACATTCAATTTGCGCAATGCACAGCAGTTTATTTGAGAAAGAATCACACAAGCAGTAAAAGGTTATATAATACATCTTCCTAATAAGCCTCAATTCCCCAAGTGTAAACCCTCAGTAATTATGTTGGCCTTACACAGTATCCTGATTGGCAAACAAAACAGATATAGCTACCAGTTCTAGATGGAGACTTCTTTTCTTCTCTTCTCTTCCCCTTTCAGGTACTTGGTCTGTCAAATGTCCCCTGAAGCAGGGTATTGATTACCCCAAGGCCCTCTGGTTCAAAAGTCTACAAAAGTCACTCATAGCAGGGTGTTGGCTACCCTGAGACCCTCTACCTCACAGTGTCACAGACCTCTTCAGATGTTAATTGGGAAACTAACTAACTCTGCTTAGCATTTATACCTCTTGTTCTCAAAGGAGTAACATGTCGCAGAAATATGCCCTGTTGGGCGTTCCATTACTGTTTTTTTTTAATTAATATTTTAGAAGAGGCTGCAAAATGGACAGAGACCAAAGATCAGTTGACGTTTACCCTCTCATTAATCATTCACTTGAGCTCTTGGTGTGGTGCCATCCTAAAGGGTCATTTTGACCCAGGTCAGCCTGTACCAAGCTCCTGTGTCTTCTACATATTTACTTTTGTGAGCTGGCCATCGGCTGATATATTTCAAAGTTCCATGTTGAAACACACACACAGATAGAGTCTCTGATTAACCAATTCCAGCACTTTCAGTAAATTTCCATACCAACTATCTGATGCTAAGAGAACCCTGCTCTCAGAATCCTCTAGCAAATTTAGATGTACACAGCCATACCAAACTTATGTTCACCACATTGACTCATATCAAACACAACAGTTCACAATAATAATTTGGTACCGTCCCAACACTAATCACCATAGTTTCTACGTGCTGACATCAATGCATATTATAATTAAAATATAAACGCTATATCTTTTATTATATCTGGCACTCTAGTGACAGCACATTTTAAGATTGCCTAAACCGTTCTATTATAAACTCCCATTTTCAGTTGCTAATGAAGGTCAGCATTTTTCATCTTTTGGCCTGTACAAAGGTGAAATATATTTGGTAAGTTTCAGCAAAAACAGGTTAGCCATTTTTGAGAATGAAGACAGTGGTGAAAGATATACATTTCCTATTATTAAAAAGCATAAATAAATTGTGCCACCGTTTTTAACATGATTAGCTCCAAAGTGTGCTTAGGGTAGAAATTGACGTTTGATAGGGAATACCTAGGAAGGAAGATTGCCTTCAATGTCCTGGTGTAAATCTAATTGTATTTGGCAAAGATATGAGGGTTTGAAAATTGTAGTTTGCTTACCTGCAGTAGTTTTATAAAAATTATAGCACTTTTTAACAACTGTCTTCCAATGGTATAAATGAAAGAGGGCTGTACAGTGCTTCTGTGAGTAGATCATTTAGAACCATTAAAAAAAAATCTATTGAGTCCTGCCTGATTCATTGGGAGTGAGTTTTGTGCCTCATAGCCAAATGCCCCAGTAGGCCATTCTGGTTGCTGCTGATTGCTAAAGCATAGCAATGCTGCTTCCTTAGCTGTGCGCAGAAATGCCTTACACTCTAGGGGACTCAGCTGGCCAAATAAGACAGATTTTCAACCGATTTATACCACTGGACCCTATTTTGCAAAATAAATAGATTACTCAGTGTTAAGGTTGGGTTTTAGTTGCACAAAAGTCATGATGTTCAGAGTGAATTTCCCAAAGCATCCTATGCTGTTTCCTTGAATGTATGCCTTTTATTAAAAGATTACACAATACTGAAACAATGTGATATACTAGTTGGCAAATCAGACCTTAAAATGGAAAGAAAGTGATTTTTTTTCTCTTGTCCTCCTCCAGTTGGACTGCATAAGTAAATTGAATTGAATACTATTTTAAAAATATATATACATACATGAACATTTTTTGTTGCTCTATGTTGTTTAATCATGTAACAAAAGAACCTGCTGAAATTGTATGGGTGGGAACTTTAACTCTAAATTTCCCAACTTTTGTGAAATTAACTCACCCATCCCATTGCATCAACATAGTGGCCCAGATCCTCAGCTGATATACATTGAGGTAGCTCCATTGAAGTTAGTGGAGCCAGCTAATTTACACCATATGAGGAGCTTGACCCTATGTTTTTGTTTGTTTTTGTTATTTATTTTTATATTTAAAAGGATTATCTGTGTTGAAAACCAACAGTATTTGAAGGATAGCATGCACCTTAGTGGTTCAAGTGTCATTGTTCCTGTGTGTGCATATAGAGTAGATAGATGTACTAACAGTTGTTCCATCTGCCTTTCGCTTTCATAGACATTTGGGCCTGGATCTAGTTCCTCGGAAGGACTTTGAGGTGGTGGATTCAGATCAGATCAGCATCTCAGATCTTTATAAAATGGTAAGAAACCTCAGGTGAAAGTCCTTTGTTTGTGTATAAGCATGGGGAAGAGATTTTCCTTTCCTTATTTATGTTGCTTGTTGGGGGCGGAGGACTAAATCTTTTTTTATTGTTTCCAACATTACTAATATTGGTCGGGGAGAAGGGGAGCGTTTGGTGCTAGTCCTTAGCTGATGCTATGAAAGATGGGTATTTCTGTGTTTGTTACATATCACTCTATAAAGCTTCCAGTATCACTGAGTCTCATTATTTTCAATCTGAACTTTTTAAAAAATGAAAAATCAGGTCAATGGTGATGTCACGGTTCTTTCCTGAGAGTGGTCTATAATAAGTGTATTTCTCTGTGTGATCACTAGACTAGGCATATACGTACCACAACATGCTTGATTTATCAAATTCTGCTTTTCAATAGGAAAAGAGGCTTTTTCTTTGAGGTTTTATTACACTAGCTGTGTTAAATTTATTCTTTCCCTTTATTTTCTTGATTCATTGACTACATTGTAGTTTAAATTTGGCATTTCTTTTATCTCTTTAACTCATTGATTATTCTGGTAGTTACTGTCTTTATTTGTCTTTATTACTCTGACTTCTTGTTAGTTAAAACAACCTATATTTTCTTGTTCAAAGGACATAATTTTCTACAAATTTGGCAAAATGGAGAGAAAGAGGGGCAGGGAAAGAGAAGAATGTTGAATAGCTCTAGTAAAATATAAATAGGGTATACAGATCAGTTCTGGAGAATCAATAATAACTTGGCATTGGTTTCGAAACCTAACTAGTGGCTTAGAATGTGATTTCAGCTCAGCTGCAGTTTAATCTGTTTGCTTGACACATTCATCTGGGTGCCAGTGGAAAAAGCACTAGGGTATGTCTATACTGGAGCTGGAAGTGTAATTTCCAGTTTAGGTAGACACAGCTGTGTTAGCTCTCATTGAGCTAGTGTGCTAACAATTGCACAATAGCCACAGCTGCACTGGTAGTGGGATGGGCTAGCCATCCTGAGTACATACTTAGGTTTTCAGATGGGCTTGTACTCTGGGCAGCTAGCACAGATATGGAAATTACACCTCCAACTACAGAGGAGACATACCATATCAGTAGAGGAGCTACTGAATTTAAGGCTTTTTAGGACTTCATGAAGAGAGAGACAAAACAATCAGATGTAGCTATAGCAATAACATTACAATCCAACAGTCTCTGCCATTCTCATGTCAGTGCTCCAGAACCAGCAGCAATTCCTATCCACTCATTCATTTTCTCATTTTTATTCATTTATGCTTCAGATATTATATAGAGAAATCTGCCATTAATATGCTGTGGCTATAAGACCTGCTAGTGTTCTATAAGGTGAGGAAGTACTACAAGATCTGTCATAACACCCAGTTTGTTAGTATCTTGCTCACAAATTGTTGTTTTTCTCACTTTAAAGCCCCATGCACCAGGCAGAAGTTTCAGAATGCCATACTGACCGATAACAACATGGTCTGACTGGAAAACAGGTTGACCTCTATAGCCTTCTACGGATAAATAAAATCCTACTTTGGGAATGTAAAATCACATGTCATTGTTAGTCTTGTTGAATATGTCATGGGTTTCTCTCAGACAGTCCTTAATCAGTTGAGAGCATGCAAAAGATTACAACTCCCTGAAATTATCTTAAGCGGGCATTAATTTTGTTTAATAGGTGCTGTGGATTGGACAGAACCACTTTTTTACCATTTAATTGAATACCAAATAATCAGCAACAGTATTCATCAAACACTAGATACAAATACTAATCGTTAACATTCTTTGGATGTTGTAAAATCACACTGGTAGCAAGATATAGAGTTGATTAGCATTAGGCCTCCTCCAGTAAATATACCTTCTGAAGCATGGAGTGCATCAAGAATTTGTGCATGTGTCCAGTACATTCAGGAGAGCTACTATTTGATGAAATTGCAAATTTCTATTCTTTGTTTTCACAAAAGACCACAGAGATGTTATAATGGATTTGGTGACAGGTCAGCTGCCAGTTTTTTAATAAGGGACTCACATTAAAAGTATACCTCTTTGCCTAAGTAAGATGATGCGTATCACAGGTACTTGAACTCACAGAGTGGCTGGATATGAGGGACTATGGGATACATTAATTTAAACAAAACCATTTAATCGTGAACATAATCAAGGATGGAGGCAATATCGCTAAACTAAACTAAACAAAAATACTGTGCATTTCACTGGAAATGTTTATACTCTTTTCCTGATTGTATAGTATAGGGGTGAGCAAACTTTTTGGCCTGAGGGCCACGTCGGGGAATAGAAATTGTATGGCGGGCCATGAATGCTCACAAAATTGGGGTTGGGGTGCGGGAGGGGGTGAGGGCTCTGGTTGGAGGTGCAGGCTCTGGGGTGGGGCTGGGGATGAGGAGTTTGGGGCGTAGGAGGGAGATCTGGGCTGGGACCGAGGGCTTTGGAGGGCGGGAGGGGGATCAGGGCTGGGGCAAGGGTGCGGGAAGGGGTGCAGGTTCCAGCTGGGAGTGCGGGCTCTGGGATGGGGCTGGGGATGAGAGTTTTGGGGTGCAGGAGGGTCCTCCAGGCTGGGATCGAGGGGTTTGGAGAGTGGGAGGGGGATCAGGGCTGGGGCAGGGGGTTGGGGCATGGGGAAAGGCTCAGGGGTGCAGGCTCTGGGCGGCGCTTACCTCAAGCAACTCCCAGAAGCAGTGGCATGTCCCTTCTCCGGCTCCTACGCAGAGGCACAGCCAGGTGGCTCTGCCTGCTGCCCCATCTGCAGGCATCCCATTGGCATCCCATCCGCAGGCATCTCACTGGAATGGCCGGAGGGGGGCCATTGGAGCATGTAGGAGCCGGAGTGGGGCCATGCTGCGGCTTCCGGGAGCTGCATGGAGCAGCTCCCGACCCAGCACCCTGGCCGGAGCGCCGGAGTGGGGCTGAGCCACGTGGTGCGGCCCCCAACCCAGCACCCCAGCTGGAGTGCTGGAGCGGGGCAAGCCCCAGACCCTGCTCCCCAGTGAGAGCTTGCAGGCCGGCTTAAAACAGCTTGCGGGCCGGATCCCGTGGGCCATAGTTTGCCCACCCTGGCACCCTGGTATAGTATGATATAAAGTAGATTGATAATATAGTAGAATGTTGAACTTAGGTATTTGTTTTATAAAAATTCCTTCATTTCAAGGAGTTCAGAATTTCAGCATTTTTAGACATTGATACACTGATACATACAATGAAGTAAAACTACAATTTCACAGGCCTAAATAACTGTTTGGTGACTATGGAAGTACTGAGTTGTAGACTCAATAACACAATTTAAAATAAGGGAACCCTAGTTCTCCCCTGTCTCTAGGCTCACAACATTTTAATACCCATCTTCCCAAATAAAGTGACTGATAAGAGAATTAAGCTTCTCAAATGTTAATATCCTAAATAGTGGGGTCCAATCTTAGTCCAAGGATGACAAGTTGAACAGTAGGGCTGGAAGGGAGAACCCCTAAATAATATCCCTTTGCTAAGCTGTAATATCAGGAACTGTTTGTGTAATTTGTGGGTGAAGATATTACTATTATTTATTATTTGTATTACTGTAGCACCTAGAAGCCCTAGTCATGGACCAGGACATCATTGTACTAGGTGCTATACAAACACAAAGCAAAAGATATTTTCTGTCAGGGGACCCCCTCACCTCAGTAAAATATTTGAAAATACCTAAAATGCAATCTAGTGCATTCCAAAGAAAATAGTAATTGTTTGTCATATCTATTTTTATGGGTGCCAGGGATAAGCCATCTCAGGCAAATATTTTTATTTCCCAATTTAAAGTTTTCAATGGCTTTTAGATTTACTTAGATTTAGATTTTAGAACTATAAAAATATATAATTATACCAGCCAATAGAGGATCAGTTCCCAGAAAGAAGGAATGAATTGACAGCAGGAAAAGAAGAAAGCAAGAAGCAAAGAAGAAGAGGGGATAGTCCATTGAGCATTCTATGAATTAACACATTGTCAATTAGAAGTGTCATACAGAGATTTCATCATGTAACAGTAGATAGTTGTTCATACATGAAAAGAAATAGAGACCATATGTTTTCAAAAATCTGTAAAGATTTGTCTATGTCACCATTTTCAAAGTGTAGTCATAGTTTGTAAGTCCATTTCTCTATGCATGGGAAATATTGAAGCTTTCCATTCTGCAGCACTGGTTTTTACTATTAACTTCTCAATTTGCCCTGTATTAAAAGGTATTAGTACAGGCTTCATATCAGACCTTGCATGACTCAGAAAACACCTAATATACATTTTAACTTTATGACTTGCTTGATTTCCTTGCACTTGATTCAAAGTATCTTTCTTAATTTGAATATTTGTGACATAATGAATGTTTAAATTGATTAATGTAACTAAGGTTCTATTGTCCTGGCAGAGACATTGATTCAGTTACAATGTGAAAGTTCCAGTGGGAGTTTTCTAGGTTAAAAATCCAACACTTGAGTGTTCTGGTACAGTGGCATTTGAGTGGCCTTGTTCCAGCACACTAGTGTCTCAGGTTATAGATGTTCAGTTCACATTTGGGAGGCTATCTCCACAACCTAAAAGGCAAAAAACTTAATTTTTGTTTAAATAAAATATAGATTCTGCAGAAACTGATGAGAATCCCTTATCAGGGAAAGTTTCATACTTGTCAACAACAAAGCTTTAATTGGCTTGTCAAGCCCTGCAATAAGATTTCTTAGTCTGTGGAATAGTCTTCCGAGAGTATTCATGCAGGGGTGCTGGAACAATTTGTATAGTGGGGGTGCTGAGAACCACTGAACCAAACTGTAAACTCTTTATATGATGGAAATCACTTCACTCCAGAGAGTACAGCAGCACCCCTAGTTCCAGCACCTATGTATTCATGGGATCCTTATTGCTTTCCACATTTACAGAATTGAAAAATAGTACAACAGGGAACGGTATTGTACTGGCAAAAAAACAGATCAGGGTACTTAATCGGTCTTTTCCATCTATAAACAGTGTGAAATGAAGGCATGTTATATAAACCCTGATCATTACATTAATTTCATTAGCAAAATGTGTGGATTTAAAAGTTTTTGTATGATGTGGCTTTTATTTAGTTTTAAGTGTCCTATCTGGGTATGCATGTCTTTGCAGCTTATGTACAGTAACTCCTCACTTAATGTCCTAGTTAAGTTCTTGAAAAATGCAACTTTAAATGAAAAGATGTTAAGCGAATCCAATTTCCCCATAAGAATTAATGTAAATAGGGGGAGTTAGGTTCCAGGCAATTTTTTTTTTTTTTTGCCAGACAAAAGACACAATATACATATACAGTATAACTTTTACATAATTTTAAACAAACAATTTAATACTCTACTCATCAATGATGATTGTGAAGCTTGGTTGAGGCAGAGGTGTAGCAGGGTCAGGGTAAGGGCTTGCCCTGTTCCGTGCCCCCCCTCTCCCCCCAGTGCTCCTGCTGGGGAGTGGAGTCGGGGCGTGGGAGCTTGCCCGCTCCCCAGCTGGAATGCCGGGAAGGTCGAGTGGGGGAAGCCAAACAACATAGTAAGGGAACATTGCAGGACTTTAAAGGAGTATGTTCTCTAATACATCAGCGACCTAATAATGAAAGGTTAACCGGGACGACGTTAAGTGAGGAGTTACTGTATGGCATTTCATTTTTCTTCTTCCAGTGATGGTCCCTATGTGTATTCCACTCAAGGTGCGCATGCACTCCATGTGTCTGAGACCAGAAGACATTTTCTAGTCGTGTCAGTTGGTCTGCACCTGCAGTTTTCTGAACTGAGGGCGTAAGTGACAGTGTGAAGTCCCTTTCAGTTCCTTTCTACCACCCATGGTTTGATGTGGAATCTCTTCAGTGTCCAGTGTGTTAGCTAGTGTTCTGATTAAAAACTTGTAGATAACTGTAAATAGTTTTTAAAATCTATTTTTAGATAATTTTTATAGTTAGTGTAGTTTAGTAGTCTTGAGGGTTTCTCTCACCTTAACATTCACCTTTATGCAGTGCCTAGTATGTCCAGGATCTAAGAGCTGCATGGCTGGACTTTCCCAGTCAGCAGCAACCATGACATGTGCTTCTATGACACGGGGAAGCCCATATTCCTCTGGTCCTCTCTGAGCTGAACCCATCAAACTCATGAATACAGGCTATGAGGCCCTAGTCCAATTCTGGCCTGTCAGACCCCCCGTGCATCAGGCAGAAGCACCAAGAAGTGTCCCTCAGAGCATAGGTTTCAGAGTAGCAGCTGTGTTAATCTGTATCCGCAAAAAAAACAGGAGTACTTGTGGCACCTTAGAGACTAACAAATTTATTTGAGCATAAGCTTTCGTGGGCTACAGCCCACTTCATCGGATGCATGTAGTGGAAAATACAGTAGAAATATATATATATATATATATATATATATATATATACACACACACACACAGAACATGAAACAATGGGTGTTACCATACACCTTATAGTGTGTATGGTAACACCCATTGTTTCATGTTCTCTGTGTATATATATATCTGCCTACTGTATTTTTCACTACATGCATCCGATGAAGTGGGCTGTAGCCCACGAAAGCTTATGCTCAAATAAATTTGTTAGTCTCTAAGGTGCCACAAGTACTCCTCAGAGCATAGTGAGCTCTGACTCCAGGGATCACTGGAGCAGAGCCAAACAAAGGCATGAGGAGGGTAAGAGCAAGCACTCTCACAAGACATGTGAGAGAACCCCTCCAAGTCCTCATCCAAAAAGAGGACCTCCTCTCCAAAACTGTCTAAATTGGGTGAGACTCCATGCCCTGGTATGGGAGTGTCAGGAATTTACAATGAGCACTGTGCTGGTTTCCCGGTAACAAAAGGCAAGAGCATCTCAAAATTGGCCTTAGCTAAAGAATCAGGGCCATCCTTGGTATCAGTGAGAGAAAGAAGGCAGTGGACACTGTTGGTACCAATGTGAAGGCAAGGCCTCCTACACCATTGGAACCAATGTGGAGAGAGAAGGAGTTGTCAGTACTAAATAGAACAGCAGTAAAGGCAGCACCATTGGTGCTGCTGAGGGAAAGAAGCCTGGTCCACTCTTGTTTCAGGGGTTATATATGCTGCCGTGGAGGACATTGCTGTCTACATGGATCCGGAATCACCAGTACTGTCAGATCCATTATTAATCAGGGAAGTACGTCAGTTGGCCACTCACCAGTACCATCGATCATCTGAAGCATAAGACCTCCCATAGCAATGGCACCACTCATCAACATAAAAGCCCCCTTTTCCTCTCACAGGTCCAGTATCAGTGGGAGATCTTCACTATCCCTGTCAAGACCAGAGGTCAGCCCCAGTAGAGATGCTGGGATCTCATGAGCACCTTCCTTCTCACAAAGGAGGGACTGCACACTTTCGGTCCAGTGGCACCCTGCTCCATGGGACTGCCCTATTTTCCCTATGACTCCTAATACTGGCCTTGCTGGAGCTTCTGCCATCCATATGAGACATCCCAAATCTATAAAGGGAGTCATGACAGGCTTCCCATCTCAGGGAAGATCTCAACCCACTCAGGAACAATCTGAGGAAGAAGAGCAACCAGACCAGGCGGGACCACCTGTCCTGGCAGGGTTATCATCGTCATCCCCAGTTGGTTGCACCTGGCTCACCGTCACCACCTGACATCTACAGATAGTTCCCGGATCTTCTGAGGAGGATTACAGTTACAGATCCCCCTGGAGGAAATACAGGACACCCCTTATAAGCTACTTGACATCTTCCAGAGTACTAGTCCTAGAAAGGTGACAATTAATGAGGCCTGACAATTAAAGATGGTCTGGCATACCCCAGCCAATTCTGCTCCCACTTCAAAGAGAACAGAGAAAAAATACTTTTTGCCTTCTAAGGGAGCAGAATACTTATTCTCACACTGTGCTCTGAACTCTTTCATGGTGCAAGTTGTCAGTGAAAGGAACAAGCAAAACCACACTAGCTCAGCACCTTCTTATAAGGAGGCCAAGTGTTTAGACCGTTTTTGAGAAAGAACTTCACTTTGGCAAGCTTATAGTTCTGCATAGCAAACTACCAAGCTTTAATGTTGAAATATGATTTTATTTATTGCAATACATTCTCAGAATTCACCAACAAACTCCACCAAGAAGATAGACCTCATTTCCAAGCAGTTATTGATGAAGGTAAATTGTTGACTAGATCGGCCCTCAGGCATTAATAGATTCAGCAGATACAGCCTCCCACTCAATGGCAATTTCCATAGTCATGAGACGGGCTTTTTGGCACAATCCTCCAGATTTCCCACAGAAATCCAATCCATCATGGAGGATTTGCCTTTGAAGGAAATAATCTATTTAGCGAGAAGACAGATAAGTCATGACATTCCCTTCACAACTCAAGAGCAACCCTTGGCTTACTAAGTATCTATACCCCCGCACCAGGGAGGAAATACCCCAAGACTCAGCCCTACAGACAACAGCCGAGCCCCTGAACTATTCTACCACCAGAGGGCTTATGAACCACCTAAGAAATGAAAGAGAATGTGGCATTGTAAGCATAATGTTCCACCTTCATTCTCCTTCCAGCCTCCCACTAAGAAATTTATTTGATGGGACTTTCAAAAGCTGTGAATCAGTTCCCTTGCCATATTTACTTGTCAGGACTCCTGCACCCCATTTGGTGGCTGCCTAGCTCATTTTTCCCAGGCTTGGCACCTCCTAACATCAGTCAGATTGGTTCTGGAGATAATTTCCTCTGGTTATACAGTATAATTCCTCTCCCTTCCCGCAACCCCGAGAAAACACTTCCCCATCCCTATCCAGAGACCCTTCTCATGAGAGGTTGCTCAGACAAGGAATTAGACTCCCTATTCCATTTGGGAGCTTTAAAACCAGTAACTTCTCAGCACAGACAAAAAGGATTTTATTCAAGATATTTCCTCATCTCCAAGAAGAAAGGAGACTTGAGGCCTATACCAGATCTCAAACAGCTGAATATCTTTATCTACCATCTGCAGTTCAGAATGATCACCCTAGCTTCTGGAATCCCTTCACTGGACAAGAAAAATTAGTTCACAGCTCTCAATTTAAAGAACACTTATTTCCACATAGACATCCACCCTGCATGCAGGAGATTCCTCTGATTCACCATGGGCCTAGATCATTATCAACAGAGAGTGCTCCTCTTAGGCCTCTCAGTGGTAGTGAGACTATATATGAAGGTACTATTGATACTGTCATGGCTTGTCAGTGTTCCCTTTCTTCAATGACTGATCACGGGAGAATTCATATAAAGAAGAATGGGCAACAACTCTGTCCGTCCTGAATCTCTAACTCTTCTGAGGGCTCCAAGTAAATGTAGAAAAGCCCATTTTAGTTTCCACACAGACTACAGACTTTATTGGGATGACCCTAGACTCAATGAATGCCAAAGCATACCTACTTGAGGATATGTTCCAAGTTTTGAGGGATCTCATCACTCAGCTACAGCTGAGCCCCCAGATGACAGTTTGATCATGTCTGCTACTCCTAGGTCACATGGCCAAGTGTACCTATGTGACACCTTTTGTGAGAGTTTGCCATCTATGTCTAGAAGCTTGGTTACGGAGCATTTAAGCAAGCACAGTCTGCACAAACTGATGCCGCTCTCCCACAGAGTTCTGGCTTCTCTCTCGTGGTGCGAGAACAGGAAGATAGTATGCATAGGGGTTCCCTTCATCCCTCCACTACCCACAGAAAGACTGATTACAGATGCCACCCTACTAGGGTGGGAGCCATTCTGGATGAACACGTAGTGCAGGATATCTGGACTCACCAAAAATCCCAATTGCACATAAACCTTCTGGAGCTGCATGCAGTACACAAAGCCTGCAAACAATTCCTACCATTTATCCAGACTTTGCATGTTCAAGTCATATCAGACAACATGACAACAGTTTACTATATGAACTAACAAGGGGGAGCAAAGGTCAACCTCTCTTTTCATAGAAATAGTCACTCTCTGGAACTGGTTCATTCACCACCAGATCACCCTGTTAGCCATGCACCTTTCAGCAGATACTTCTCCAGACATCACTAATGGGAACTACACAACTTGGCAATACAAAGAGCAGCTTACATCAGTGGAGATTCCCATTTGGGGATCTCTTTGCATCTCAAGAGAACAAGAAATATCCAACCTACTGCTCCAGAGTAGCTCCAGGCCATGACTCCAGATGGGACACATTTCTAGTTCAGTAGTTAGGACAACTGATGTATCCTTTTTCACCCATCCCACCTTTACTCAAGCTCTGAGGAAGATCAAAAACGATAGAGCGCTGGTGATCCAGATTGCAACTAGGGGTGGCCCAGGCAGTTCTGGTTCCTGAGTCCTTGTGCTTGTGCATCCATATTCAGCTCCTTTCCGACCTACTGGCTCAGGACAAAGGCAAGATGAAACACTCCAACTCAGGCCATGTCTAATCTACAGGGACTATAGTGGCATAGTTACGTCAGCGTAGCTATGCTGGCATAACTCCATTATGTAGATGCAGTCTACAGCAGCGGAGGTTTTTTCCCTTTGCTGTAGGAACACCACCTCCCTGAGTGACGTTAGCTAGTTTAATGGAAGCATTTTTCCATTGACCTAGCTGTGCCTAGGGATTATGTCAGCATGGCTACGGTACTCAGGGATGTGGATGTGTAGACCAGACCTCGGCATCCTTCCATATAGCAGCATGATATTTGGATGGATGACAGACCTAGAAAAGTCATGGTTAGAGGCAGTACAACCCATCCTTAGCAGTAGTAGAAAAGATTCCACAAGGAAATATTACACAGCAAAATGGAAAAGATTTTCTGTGTGGTGCCATTGTTGTCCAATATCACACCCCAGAAGATGCTGATATCTCTACTATTCTGGATTACCTCTTGCTTCTAAACATGTCAGGACTATCTCTCAGCTCCTTGTGGGTATGCTTGGCAACTATTAGTGCCTTTCACCCTCTGGTGGACAGCCATTCAGTCTTTGCCCATCCTACTACAATACTGTTTCTGAAGGGACAGAATCTTTCCCCTGATACTGAAACCTTCCCTGATATGGTATGTCCACCAAGACCTGTAAGTGTTAACGAAAGCTCCATTTCAACTCTTAGCCTTGTGTTTCTTCTTTCATCTATCTGTGAAGGTTGCCTTGCTGATTGCAATCACCTGAGCCAGAAGAGTAGGTGAACTGGGAGCTTTTGTGGCTGTACCAGCTTATACTGTCTTCCATAAGGACAAAATTTCCCTGAGGTTACCCCCCAAATTCATCCACAAAGTAATTTTATCTAAAGCAGGTCATCTATTTACCTGTCTTCTATCCAAAACTACATGCCACCAGAGAGGACAAGAAACTACACTCTCTGGATGCATGATGACCCTTCTCATTCTATCTACAGAAGACAAAACCCTTCAAGAAATCTCCTGAACTGTTGTCTCTTTTATGGTACATATGAGAGGGCAAGCAATCTCTTCACAGAGACTTTCCAAATGTATTTTGGGTTGCACCATCCTTTGTTATGAGTTAATGGCAGCCCATCTCCCACAAGATACGAGGGCCCACTTGACCAGAGCCCAGGCTGCATCCGTTGCTTTACTTCAAGATATCCCTCTTCTGGAGATCTGTTGAGCAGCTCTGTTCACACCTCTGTGAACCATTATGCTCTTGTATGATCTTCTACAGTAGATGCATCCTTCAGCAGAGCAGTCCTCCAACTGGTGGTAGAGCAGATGCAGACCAACCTACCCTCCTCAATGAATACTGTTTGTGAATCACCTTGAGTGGATACACATAAGGACCATCACTTGAAGAAGAAAGGTTACTTACCTTGTACAATAACTGGAGTTCTTTGAGATGCGTGGTCCCTATCTGTATTCCACTATCCACCTTCCTTCCCTTCTACTGCAGAGCCTTGGCCTATGGCTATTCGCAGTAAAAAGGGAACAAGAGAAGCAGTCAGTCCACACTGCCACTTATGCCCTCAGTTCAGCACTCAAGGAGGAGAAAGAGTGCAGCTGTGGACCAATGGAGTCTACTAGAAGAAATCTTCCAGTCTTGGGCACATGGAGTACATGCACGCTTCTAATAGACTACAGATAGGGAACCACACATCTAAGATAAACTCCAGTTATTGTACAGGTAAATGACTTTTCATTTTCATCTCCTCTCTTGTCAGAATCACTTTGTCTTAGGCCTTGTGAATCAGGTTACTGATTATGAAGCTGAACAATGTGGCTTAACATGAACAAAATTTATCTAAAATTGATGTTGTTTTTTAAGAAAAACAAATTACCCTTTCCATATGAAAATGTGCATGGTTTTTTTAAATGGTATAAGCTGAATAGTATTTGTTGGTATGTACATTGTTTTTAACCTGTATAACATTGTGGGGAAATGTATTCTGAGTTGTGAAACTGTTCCACGGGGCTTCCTGTAAATCAGCTTGTAGTTGGAATTGCTGCTGGATTTAATCTACATCGGTCAGTGGTATAGGCCCAGCAGCACAGAAGTAACAGTGGGTCACTGTTATTTAGCAAAAATGGGCACAGGAAAGAAATAAACAGGACACACATCTCTGGAGATATCTGCAGATCTTTAGAAGGGTTTAAATCTAGCCTCTAAACATTTGTTTAGCCTTTGTTTTGATTAATTGATCGTTTATTTATGCATCATTCTGAAATGCCTACAGGGTGAGTACTGTAGATGGGCAGAAGACAGAGCTACTGATCATGTTTCTTCCATGCCTCAGCTGTTTGTCTTTAAATTAAACTATTTTATTTTTAAGTTAAGCTAAGTAATATATTAGGATTTCTTACAAATACACTAGTTTTGAAGGGAGTTTTGAAGTGGAGAGAAACTAGAAATAGACTTGCAATGAACATAGCATTTGATGTCAAAACAGCAAGATACATAGGGAGTTCAAAGAGAGTTGAGCTTGGCAGCTTTTATACAGCTGTTATACAGAACTGGAAACCTCTCTAAGCTTTTTAAAAATATTTATAAATATATAATAAAAATGAAAATGGCTTGTATACATTAAAAATTCCTCACAATGTGAAGCATTTTGACTTTGCATGCAAATAGACACAGTGTGGATGCTCATCACCTAGAACACTTCTGATTGGGGCTTTGTAGATGCCCTGAGGGAGGCAAAAAAACTCATCTTTGCCTCCATCACAGCCACAACATAAGATTAAAAATGTTTTATAGAAGTGAGACTCAGATATGGATATCCTGTGCCAAATTCTAGACATCTTCCATTTCATGTCATTTTTTGCAGGTCATCTGTGTACTATGGTGATCTGTGAGGGTAATGGAGGGGAGAGACTGTTTTCACAGCTGAGTACAAAATATTTGTAGTGTATACGTAGGAATAGTGTTAGTCAAATGCAAATGTAATGTGCTGTTTGGGCTTTTTTGATGATTCCATAGTCGTACACCAAACTCTCTATAGGCACATTGAGACCTCATCATTGAAACTCACTGAGAACACCTGTTCCCTCCTTCTGGGGGTAGGGATGGAGTTGGAGGAGGGGAAGAGGATGCAAACAGTTCAGGGAATAACTTTTTAAAAGAGAGTGGGTTAGAAAAATAAACAAACAATAAATATATTCAACATGAGGATTGAAACAATCATTTTTCACGGTTGAAGGATACATTGCATGAAAACTTTAGGAAGGGTGTTCAAAAATAATGAAGTATAAGATTAATAAGCCATACTCTAATAGCCCTATTAGTCATTATAATGTAGCAGTAAGCTATGATGAGTCAGAAATAGGAGTGGGTGTGCATTAGTAGGCTATTGCTGCAATTCTCTGGTGGTTAAAGAAGACAAAAGGCCTTGGGCTAGATCCTAAAATGGGACTTAGTCTAAGCATTGCAGTGCCTAAATTTTAGTCACCCTGCCATCTAATGGAATTTATAACACTGAACCAGGTACTCTGTATAACTCCTGCGGAGAGTTAAGTACCTAAGAATGGGATCCACAAATGCCAGCAAGTTGAGTGGGGAGCTGTCTAAACCAACTAATATGAAATGCTGAAGACCTAAGCCCTGGTATGACCTAAGCCCTGCCCCTCAAAGGAAGTTAGGCGCCTAAGTCCAGGTCTGAGGGAAATGCCTATTTTTGTTTGAGATTCACATGAACCTTCTCCTGCAGCTAGGCACCTAAGGCCTTTCTTGCAAAAGAAGGTGGTGGGGCTTCCCTTTTTAGCCCAGTAGTAAATCATTCCTGGGTTGTGGGACAGGATTGGAAGAGGGACTCAAACTTAGGTCTCTCACGTATTGGGTGAATGCCCTAACTACAGGGTTAAAGAGTCATTCTTGCTCTTTCTCTGACCCAATAAATATTTAATTATTTGTACAAAGTAGAGTGGCTTCTACAGGAGAGCTGGAGAGAGACCCAGCCTAGACTATCCGGGCGGGGTGGGATTTGAGCCCAGGTCTCCCATGTCCATGGGGAGTGCTCTCACCATTGGGCCAAACATTACAAGGTGGAAGCAACATCACTATCACCACCTCCTCCTCTAGATAGGTTTTGTGTGGGATCTGATCTGTTTGGCGACCTCTGAGAATGCCTGCCAGATCAGGCCCTGCAAGCAAGATAGGAGAGAGAATGCCTAGTTTGAGGATTGAGGATCCCAACTGGGCACAGGACTGAGATTGCTGTGCACGTTCCCAGTGGCAGGTTTAAGGGGACTTTACCAGCAGACACTTATGTGACTAAATCCCTTTATGAATTTAACCTCTTGTGCCTCTTAGTGCATCTGAGGCATGCAGCAGTGGCTTACTCATTTCCACTTTTTTGTAGGTCATTGCTGTGTCCTATCAGATCATCAATACAGTGGCCCACTACCGTTAAAATGCAAATTCATTGACCTCCAATTGTATTATTTAATTTCAGTCCCTTGTAGAGCTTATTCTTTTGTATAGACTATCTTTCAATCCCATAAATAAAATGGCCTTTTTCCTCTGTTTTTATTCATTTTTTCTGACTGCAAGACTCATAAGAATGCTATGGTTTGGAGATGCTGTTGCTGAAGCTCTTGGTTTGTTGAATTTCTGTTCCTGCAACTGCTGCCATTTTGACAACAAATCGTGCAGGTTCTGCTAGGTAGTGTGTTCGGGTTTGTCAGAACAACAAAGTCTTAGACATGTCTGAAAAGGATAGGGTAAGAAGAGAGGGGAAAGGACATAAGCTATTCTGTTGATCATGTTGACAAGATATTTCATTTTTTAAATACTAAAGTTAAAATGAATGTACATAACGAGGCATGGCAAAATCATTAACAAGACATTAAAAAAACAAAACTCTGAAACCTCAATTTAGATTTAGATTAATATTTAAATCTCTCCTCTGGAGATTAAACAGGCACAGTTAGAGACTTGCAGTCCATTTTCTGATTATAATATTACCCTTTAGCATGAAAAAACAGGATCATCCTCTGAGATGTTGCTCTTACTACAAATGTTTTTGTACAGGTGTTGACTATTTGAGATTAGTGAAAATGTCTTCAAATGTTTACTGGAATTTCATTTTGTATCACACAATCCAGATCTGTGCAAAATTTGAACATGGAAAGTATCAAACAAAATCACCTTCTTTCTAGGCTTCCATCTCTGTGGAGGATTAAACAACTGTATATATCCTTAAGATAACACATAGTAGATGGGGATTAATAACAGTAGGGTACTCCTGCATTTGGATACCTTAAAGTACTCAATGTAAGAAAATGAAAAAGGGTCTTTTTAAATTAAATACAAAGACAATTTTAAATGCTATCAAGTCTGTAAGAGCCTTTTACATTCAAAGTTAAGGCAACACCACCCTTAAATTATCTCGGTTAAGTATAAAAGGGTTGTCAGAAAAAGCTAGTGGTATTGGTGTATGTCTTAATGAATAACACAAATAAAAGAAAATCATTCTGAATTATGAAAATAAACTGAAAAATCAGTATGTCTAGTATGTTTATGATAAAGGACACAGTAACAATTAGAGGAATACATAGAAGAGAGTACAGACAGGAGGATTTTAGGGTTGAAAATTAATTTTTAAAAATAGTGGTCCAATGCTGTATAAAGTGAATACAAATGTTTCTCATATAATAATTTATATTTTTATTCTTTTTTCCTCCACAGCATTTATCAAGTAGGCACAGTGTCCAGCAAAGCACAACACAGGTAAGATGGCTACAAAACCCTAGCATGATGTCTTTTTTTTCTTTGAAGTCTGTGATAATGTATCTGAATGTAAAGAAATAATGCAAATTGCTGACTGACTGATATGTATATAGAGTCTTTCATCCAAAGATCTCAAAGCATCATTCATCCTTCCCCTGGGTCCCTCTCCAGCCTATGTCTAAGCCTCCTTTACCTCAAATCAAGCTGCTGCTCTTAACAGGGCTTCTGCCATGGAGTCACCCACAAGTAACAACTACAGGTCTCTCTCCTCTCCATCCCCACACCCTTTCCCCTGAAAAGCTGCCTTTTAATTAGCCTTACTGTCACCTAGTTCCCGCTTGGTCACAGAATCTCTGGAATCAGAATGGTACTTCCCAAAATTTCCAGCTTTAAATGACTGGGGCTTATAACAGGTATTGTAGGTTGTGAATGCACCCTGTTATACCTTGATTTATTGTAAAATTTTTACATTTAGATTGTAACTTTAAAGATAGGGCAAATTTGAAAACTAAAATCTTAACATTGTCCCTGTAAGGAAATACATTCCCAGCTCATTCTGAACAGAATTGGTTCAAATTGATTGTTGACCTGCACATAGTGTTTTTATTTACACCAGTGCAAAATAAAAATAAAACACTATCAAATCAGAATGGTAGTATTTTACATGTGCTTTCCACTGGTATAAATGATGTAACTGGTATTAGGTCCAAATGTACACCCTTCTTGGGATTTGGCTCTTTTGGTTACTCAAATATCAATAATAAAGGATAACCACCACCACCACCACCCCCAGCCTAAGCTTTCTCCCTAAATTGTTCCTAGACTTTCCTAACAGAGACCTCTCTATTTTAGACCCCAAATCCCTCCTTCCCCCTAATCTCACATAGCCAGTTCCACATCTCTCATCTCCAGGGTGGTTAATGAGCTGCAACTATTATAAAAAGTCAGCAAGAAGCAGTTTCTGAAGCATTTTTTTTCAGAATTCTAATACCTGCTAACAGTGTGACTCAACAAGAAGAATTGTATTTTCTGGAATCAGGAGCACTGGCTGAGAAACAGAATTGATGTAGTCTGTTTGATGGTTAGATAAATTGATTTCAGATTGGTAACACCATACATCATCTTTTCTCTGTTTCCAAATCCACTGCAATGAAAAACAAATATATAAGTTAAAACTAGAAATACTGAAAACACATCTGCCATATGTCTCTGATATAGCACCTAATTCATGAGGCTAAACTTCTACTCCATGGAGAAGGAAGAACTGAGTTATGACTCTGCCATGTGAGTTATGTGCCCCTTATTTGTGAAGAAAATAATACTTGTTTTTGATTTTTAAAAATCAGGTGGATACGATTCGTCAGCGTCATGGGGAAGCTTGCCGTATGCCAGTGCCCCACCACTTCTTCGTCAGTCTAAAGAGCTTCACCTATAATACTATTGGGGAGGACACAGATGTCTTCTTTTCTTTGTATGATGTTCGAGAGGGCAAGCAGATCAGGTAGGACAATATCAACCTCTTGTTTGCTTTTCATCACATGTGGAAGAATGTGAATACAAAGCTTGGAGAAAAATGTCTCAACTACCTCCTCTCACTCTTGTCATGAGGAATTTTGATAGATGAATTCAGCAACTGGCAGTTTTGTGATGCATACATCAAAATATCAATGTATGGTGTTTTTTGTGTGAGAAGTGTAGTTCTCAGGAAAGTGGGTGACTCAGAGCATTGACTAACAGTAGACATAGCATGGGCAGTCATTGTACAAACTTCCAGATCAGTCCTAAAGCTTAGCCTTAAACAAGTTTTCTAATGTAGTCCAGGTCTTGTGCAGAGTTAAAGTTGTTACTCTGTAAAAAGTGATAATGCTGATTTGTGCCATGTTGTATGAGAGTTTTGAAAGGAGCCCAGCTGTTTGTTTAGGTGCTTGGCTGAGATCATCAAACTCTCTTTCCCTTCTGATCTAAGAAGGATCATAGCGGATTGGAGAGATGCTAGAATTACCACAATAACTCGTGTTCCTCACTCTGAGTTAGATATAAATACATAAATATGGCTGCAGGTATCCATTCTTCTGGCCAGTTTGACTGTACAGTATGTTATAGGCAGCTGCTAGAGCAGAGGTCCCCAAATTGTGGGGTGCGCCCCCCTACGAGGGTGCAGAGGAGCATTTGGGGGGGCATGGCAGGCTGGGCCAGCCCCCATGGAGGGTGGGTCAGGAGCGCCACCCAGCCCTGCCCCCAGTTCTGCTCTGACCCCACCCCCAGCCATGTCCCCCAGCCTCATGTCTGACCCCCTCCCCAACCTTGGTGTGGCTCTGCGCCCGGCCGGGGGCTCAGCTGCCACTCTGGTCCCGCCCTCAGCCCCTGGCCGGGGAGGAAGCAGAGACAAACCCAGCTGCGGGCCTGGCCACGTCTCCATTCCCAGCCCAGGGATGGGAGCGGAGCTACACCCGGCCACAGGCCCACCTGTGGCTCTGCTCACGCCCCAGCCTTGGCCCCTGGCGAGGCTCCGGCCCTAGACCCACCCGCAGCTGTGGCCCCAGCCTCGGCCACCTTACCCCATCTATGTTCCCCCCCAGCCACAGCCCAGCTCCTGGCCCTGGCTTCTGGGGAGGCCAGGGGGCCAGGGAAGCACGACCCTCAAAAGTTTGGGGACCACTGTACTAGAGGTTTCAATATGATATGAAATAGGTCCTATTTTTTTCCTTCTCATAAGTGGTCTTTGGTAATACCAGGATGAAAATTAACAGAAAATGACCACATCAAGTGCCTTGTATCTGAGTAGTGCAGTTAGTATATGTCTTTATCAAGAAAAGTCATTGAGACACCATATGCTGAAGAAAATGTTGCAGGAAAAGGTCTAGTACCACTGGGAATCCTTGACACTTAACTCTTATTGATGTCATCTTACTCCTGCACAACAAAAACAAGTGATGAAAACAGGTTAGAGAGAAAACTAAAGATTTCCAGACTAAAGCTTTTTTAAATTCTAATTATAGGATAAAAGGAAGCTATCATCTGCAATTCATTTGAAAAAAGCTGCACTTATAAATCATTCTTTTGAGCTTTGATTAAATTATGTCTGGGTCCATGGACAGAGATATTTAACATTTGCCTAAAGGAATTTTGTGCCACTGTGATCACAACTGTCTTGTACATTTTGACAGATTTAAATGTGTCCCAAGCTGGGGAAAAAACAGATTTCAGAGCTCTTTCTGCCTTTTGTTTCATTTTGAAAAAAATATTCTTCCAAAGAAGTTGTGGGGTAGATCAACTAATATTTGGGGCTCTCCAGAGTACTAAAAAAAGTAGAAATATTGGAATACCCTAAATAAATCAGTTAAGTCTTATAGTTAAACAAATGTGTCTGCCACCAATTAGCTGGGCATCTTCAAGAACACTTTAAGGAATGTAGGGAGGGAGTCTGACCTGATATTGAGTCAGCTGTTTGATTCCCTCTATCCATAGGAGTTATTAAAATACTTATTTTGGTCTGGTCAGCACACTCAAAGACATGGTCCTCCTCAAGAGAATAGAACAAAAAATAGCTGTCACCAAAAGTTTAGTGTGAGAATGGCACATCTAGATACTTCAAATAAACAAAACTATTCAGTTTCTATAACAATTAACTGAAGTGTCAGAAACTGCTGAGTTCAAGAGCAGCAGTCGGAAATGGGCAAGACAGATGTGCAGCTAGAAAATAAGCTTGTGCAAGGCCTCCAATGGCTTCAGACAGAGAGAAGTTGTCACATAAGAGACCACACTGGCTTAACCAGGAGATCTTCAATTATCTGAAACTCAAAAAGGAATCCTACAAGAAGTGGAAACTAGGTCAAATTACAAAGGAACAATATAAACAGCACAAGCATGTAGGGATAAAATTAGAAAGGCCTAGGCATGAAATGAGATTAAACTAGCTCGAGACATAAAGGGTAACAAGAAAACATTCTACAAATACATTACAAGCAAGAGGAATACCAAGGACAGGATAGGCCTGTTACTCAATGGCGGGTGGAGACAATAACAGTAACTTTTTGGTGTTTCAGTTTTCTCCAAAAAGTTTATTTGCGATTGGACTTCTAACATAGTGAACGCCAGTGAAAATGGGGTAGGATCAGAGGCTAAAATAGGCAAAGAACAAGTTAAAATTACTTAGACAAGTTAGATGTCTTCAAGTAGCCAGGGTCTGATGAAATACATCCTAGAATACTCAAGGAGCTGACTGAGGAGATATTTGAGCTATTAGCGATTATCTTCAAAAAATCATGGAAAATGGGAGTGATTTCAGAGGACTGGAAAAGGGCAAATATAGTGCCAATGTATAAAAAGGGAAATAAGGACAACCTGGGGAATGACAGACCAGTTGCCATAACTTCAGTACCTGGAAAGATAATGGCACAAATAAGTAAGCAATCAATTTACAATTGCCTAGAGAATAATAAGGTAAGTAACAATGAGCATGGATTTGTCAAGAACAAATCGTGTCAAACCAAGCTAATAGCTTTCTTTGACAGGGTAACAAGCCTTGTGGATGCAGGAAAGCAGTAGATGTTGTACATCTTGGCTTTAGTAAGCCTTTTGATACTGTCTCTCATGACCTTCTCATAAACAACTAGGGAAATACAACCTAGATGGAGCTACTATAAGGTGGCTGCATAACTGGTTGGAAAACTGTTTCCAGAGAGTAGTTATCAGTGGTTCACGGTCAAGCTGGAAGGGCATATCATGTGGGGTCCCACAGGGATTGGTTCTGGTTCTCTTCAATATCTTAATCAGTGATTTAGCTAATGCCTTAGAGAGTACACTAATAAAGTTTGTGGACGATACCGAATTGAGGGGGGTTGCAGGTGTTTTGGATGATAGGATTAAAATTCAAAATGATCTTGAAAAACTGGAGAAATGGTCTGAAGTAAATAGGATGAAATTCAGTAAAGAGGAATGCAAAGTACTCCACTTAGGAAGGAACAATCAGTTGCACACATACAAAATGGGAATGGACTGCTTAGGAAGGAGTGCTGCGGAAAGGGATCTGTGGGTCATCGTTGCTTACAAGATAAATATGAGACAACAGTGTAAGACTGTTGCAAAAAAAGCAAACATCATTCCTTGGATGTATTAGCAGGAGTGTGGTAAGCAGGACACAAGAAGTAATTCTTCTGCTCTACTCTATGCTGATAAGGCCTCAACTACAGTATTGTGTCCAGTTCTGGGCACCACATTTCAGGAAATATGTGGAGACATTGGAGAAAGTCCAGAGGAGAGCAACAAAAATGATGAAAGGTCTAGATAACATGACCTATGAAGAAAGATTGGAAAAATTGGGTTTGTTTAGTCTGGAGAAGAGAAGAGTAAAAGGGGACATGATAACAATCTTCAAGTATATAAATGGTTGTTATAAAGCAGAGGGTGATAAAATGTTCTCCTTATCCACTGAGGATAGGACAAGAAGCAATGGGCTTAAATTGCAGCAAGGGAAATTTAGGTTGGACATTAAGAAAAACTTCCTAATGGTCAGGGTAATTAAGCACTGGAATAAATTGCCTAGGGAGGTTGTGGAATCTCCATCATTAGAGGGTTTTAAGAGCAGATTAGACAAACATCTGTCAGGAATGTTTGACATTCTATACCTTGGGGGAGTGTCGTGGAACCCCCATATTCCTCATTTTTATATAATCGTGATCTTACATATAAAGCATGCCTTGTAATGTATCGGGGAAAAGTTCTGATCTGCTGAAAGTCATTTTTCTATCCATATATGTATATCATTAATGCATATGAAGTTATGAGAATTATGTTGTCTGGTTGTCACTAAAACATACTTTAAGTTGGGGATTCAGACAGATATTAGTTCCCCAGAGGCAACAGCAAGGAAAGTAACCAGTGCCCAGGCGGGGTGTGAAACAACCCATCAACAACCATTGTCCAGCAAGGAAGCTACAATTCAATGACTCACTTGCATAAGGCCACACCAGGGGAATTGCTCAACCTTGCCTGGAGACTCAGCAGTGGCCACCCAGACATACCTGGACTTGTGTTTTCCAAGCACATGGACTGAGGGTATAAAACAGACACAGTGACCACATGCTGGGCCTTTCTCCTGCCCCCACCTATGCAGGAAGCAACAAAGACACTCCGAAGATGACAAGACTCCAACTGAGGAGATTGGCCCAGGTTTATGGGACAACCCTGTATATTAAGGACTGCAATATCCAGTGGGGTGAGAAAAACCTGTTTAATCTAGTTGTTGCCCAGTCTAATAGGATTGAGAGTTTAGACTGCATGCTTATATTTTATTTCTTTTGGTAACTAACTCTGACTTTTGCCTATCATTTAAAATCTATCTTTTGTCATCAATACATTTGTTTAACTGTTTATCTTTACCAGTGAGTTTGTATGAAGTGTGTGGCAAAACTGCTCAGGGTACAAAGGCTAGTGTATATCCACTTTCCATTGACGAAGTAGTGAACCAATTAATAAATTTGCTCTGCTCATCTTGAGCAGTGCAAGATGGTGTATTCCTGAGGTACAGTGCTGGGAGCTGGGGGGATTTGGCTCTGGTGCCTTTCTCTGTGTGATTCATGAGTGGCTCTGGGAGCATTCATGCTATCTAGCTGGGTGTGGGGGCTCCACTTGCTGTTGTGCTGAGTGATTACAGCTCCTGGAGGGGCTTTCTGCTTGTCACTAGCAAAGCTTGTCTCCAGCCCAGGCTGGAGAGAATGGTCCCACAGTCCCAGGTTGCACCCTGGGGATCCCATCACAGGATGGTCTAGATAAAATGCAGTCCTGCCTTGAGTGCAGGGGACTGGACTAGAAGACCTCTCAAGGTCCCTTCCAGTCCTATGATCTTATCATTCTATGACCCAGTTCAGGAAAACATTTAAGTGTATGCTTAAATCCTTTTGAATTAAATGTGACTTCATCCTTAAGTGCTTTGCTGAATAGGGATGAAGTTACTCACAATCTTTGTTAATCATGTGCTTAAATGCTTTGCTGAATCAGGGCCTGAATGGCAACATCTATGGGAATGGTACACAATGGAAGATGGGAAAGACCTGAAGAGGCTTTTTGTATAACTGGCAACCAAAAGAAGCTGAAAATAATGCTGACCATGAAGAGGAAAGTACAAGGGCTTCTGAGATACTTGAATGCATACAAAAGTGCCTCAGAAATGCAAACAGTTGTTATCGTGCTCTTGGGGTTGTACCATGCACCAGTGAGCATCTGTAGTGACAACAACATCAGTTTTAATATTGCCCTAACTTCCCAAAGGAAGAGATGCAGGAAGACTGGGATGAGAGGCTGAGCTGCACTTAACTGCTTGAAGACAGGAAATTATCTTTCCTATACCAGAAAAGAAAACAAAGATAAATGTTTCTTTTAAAGTAGATATAAAAACATCTTTTTAGCTTTTGAGCAATAAAGGTTTTCCCCCCTCTCAGTATGCCTTAGAAAATAGTCAAATATTCCCCTGAGTCAATGGCTCAATAGGCTGACGTGGTTAAGGAATGTCAATGTCATAGCCAACAGTATACAAGGGGGTGATGCAGGCAGCATCATGTCTGTCAGCCCTAACTGGAGGGATCAGGTACACATTTTGCAGCTGAATGAACTGGAGGTGGCCTTTCAGTATGAGATTGAGCAAGACTTTAATCCACGAGCTTCAAGATTCTAGTCAAGTGCCTTAACCACTCAGCTACTACACCTATTTTCTTTTGGAAAATAGTACATCAAAGTAAAACCAAGCAAACCTCTGTGCATTCAGTTCTCAATGAAGAGAACAGACTGCTTTTCTTAGTTATCCCTAGGCTGAAGGTTGGATGGTTCCCAGCAAGCATGTCTTAAGCATATAGGCAGTCACAAACCTTGTTGAAGCTGGTGAGCATGATGGTTGCTTTGTTTGGTGAAGCTGTGTCTGGGAGTGAGAAGCTGCCAGAAGCAGACAGAGACAGAAGAAGAAAAGCCAATGAGTCATTAAGAAAAGCACTGGAAATATGGCTCTGAGAGAGCTTTTTGGACAGAGTGCTGGCTGGAAAGAGGCTTGGAACTGTGAGCAAAAAAACTGTCTCCTGTTATTTGATTCCTATTGTGTTCAGGGAAACAGGATTTGTAAATAAATGGGATTGCATCAAAGAAACACCTGACTCTATCATCAGTTTCTCATCCTAATGGAAACAAACTGTAGGACCCCAAACATTGGCTAATCACTCGCACCAATAACTGTGTGTTCTTTTGATATGTGTGAATCCCACTGTAGGTATGCATATGCTTCATGCAGGGAAGATCAGATTTTTTTGGCTAGCAGTGTATGTTGAGGCCGCGGATGGCCCAGGTTACTGTGCGAGGACATAAAGGGCAAAGTGGCTGTGACCCTCCCTCAGTTCCATCTTACCGCCTACAACAGTGAGAAAGAACCTTGTGGTGTACTACCTGCTAGCACTCTATCATGAGCTATTTTTGTTTAACTTCTGAAAATTTTCATAATCGCCTTCAGTCCTTTAGTTTTAACATCTTGGATGGAATAAGCCTCTGTCTGGATCAGATTTCTTCAACCAGACCACCCTTTTACAGATCCCCCTTCCATCCCCACCCCCCCTGTACAAGGACCTCAAGATGGCAGACTGAAAATCTGCAGGCTTCAAGTCTTGTTCATCCTGTGATGGACTAATTCTTCTGACAGACAGGTTATGCGTGGGTGAATGCTATACAGTTGCTTGGTTTGCCTCTCCTGCATTCGTACTCAAAAATTGAAAGAGCCAAGACTGAAGCTCCATCTCTTGGAGCAGTCAATGAGATATCTGTTTGATATTTTATCAGCCTCTGAATCAGCCATAAATGAGGGACTGTTAGACCAAGCAAGAGCTCTGTGGTAGGTGCTCGCCACTACAGCACTAATGGCAAAGCGTATCAAGAAAAGATACCAGGTTTGAGTACTTTCCGGGTTCAAGTACTTCTATTCACACTCTGACCCCAGATCTGTAGTGGTCATCGATGCCCAAGAGCATTGTTCCAACTGCAAGTGGCTGTCAGGCTCTCCTAGACAAATACAACTTTTTAACTTGGGACAGAGTGATACCATTGGTCAACAAGCTCCCTCTTGAGCTCAGAGCAAGGACATCATAAAAGAGGGCCAGCTTGTGTGGAAAATGGCCCTGCAAGCCACACTGGATTCAGTAGATGACATTACGAGGTCTATGGCCACTGCAGTGACCAGGTTTTCCTCATGAAGTACAAACCATGACCAAGAATCTGCAACTTGAAGGATAGAGACTGCAGACTACAACTTCACTGAATAAAGAAAAATTGCAAGTGGCAAACCACAATCATTAGTCTGTATCTCACACATAGGGAGACCTATGCACTAGGGATACCTAAAACACACAAGTTGTACTGCTTCAACTATACCAGAATAGTTAAAGCAATACAGCCCCCATCCCCAACGTGGATGTAGTATAGAGGTGCTTTATAGTACTATAGCTGTTCCTGTATGGAAAGAGAAGTAAGCTAAACTGCTCTAAGGCACTGTGACATGGTGTACCTAGCTTTTGTGGCTCCCTACAGGAGGCCACACAGTCATACTAAACCATGTCCCAGGAAACAGCAAAGTGACAGGAAAGGAGCAGCGAAGGTGGGTGCTTCAGGCCTGCCTAGAGAAGCAGCCAATGGAAGCAGCCAATCAGAGTCCAGTATGCTCAGATAGAAGGAGCTGCAGGGTCTTAGCAGGTCAGTTCCTGGCTGGGACCAGAGGAGTGAAGAAAGGTGCTTCTTTCTGGCTTGGAGATAGCAACAAATCTGAGGACGCTGGCCCTGAGATAGGGCTGGAGATAAAATGGGTCTGGTAGGAAGAAGCCCAGGGAAATAGCAGCAACAGATTGGAGTAAGCAATCCCAACTATACATATAAAATGATGGGGTCTAAATTAGTAGTTACCACTAAAGAAAGAGATCTTCGAGTCATTGTCGATAGTTCTCTGAAAACATCCACTCAATGTGCAGCGGCAATCAAAAAAGCAAACAGAATGTTGGGAATCATTAAGAAAGGGATAGATAATAAGACTGAAAATATCATATTGCCTCTATATAAATCCATGGTACGCCCATATCTTGAATACTGCATGCAGATGTGGTCACCCCATCTCAAAAGAGATGTATTGGAATTGAAAAAGGTTCAGAAAAGGGCAACAAAAATGATTAGGGGTATGGAATGGCTTCTGTATGAGGAGAGATTAATAAGACTGTGACTTTTCAGCTTGGAAAAGAGGCTACTAAGGGGAGATATGATTGAGATCTATAAAATCATGACTGATGTGGAAAAAGTAAATAAGGAAGTGTTATTTTCTCCTTCTCATAACACAAGAACTAGGGGTCACCAAATGAAATTAATAGGCAGCAGGTTTAAAACAAACAAAAGGAAGTATTTCTTCTCACAACCTGTGGAACTCTTTGCCAGAGGATGTTGTGAAGGCCAAGACTATAACAGGGTTCAAAAAAGAACTAGATAAATTCATGGAGGATAGGTCCATCGATGTCTGTTAGCCAGGATGGGCAGGGATGGTGTCCCTAGCCTCTGTTTGCCAGAGGCTGGGGATGGGCGACAGGAAATGGATCAGTTGATGATTACCTGTTCTGTTCATTCCCTCTGGGGCACCTGGCATTGGCTCCTGTTGGAATACAGGATACTGGGCTAGATGGACCTTTGATCTGACCCAGTATGGCCGTTCTTATGTTCTGAGAGGCTTTTTAGCAAGAAAACCAACAGTACCTTACACTTACTCAAGGACTGCAAGGTAATTCTATGCTCGCTTGGATTTAGACATCTCCAGTGAAAGCTGTCTAGATCGTCGGGCTCAACGGGTAGTGATCAATGGCTCCATGTCTAGTTGGCAGCTGGTTTCAAGCTGAGTGCCCCAAGGGTCGGTCCTGGGGCCGGTTTTGTTTAATATCTTTATTAATGATCTGGAGGATGGTGTGGACTGCACTCTCAGCAAGTTTGCAGATGACACTAAACTGGGAGGCGTGGTAGATACACTGGAGGGTAGGGATCGGATACAGAGGGACCTAGACAAATTAGAGGATTGGGCCAAAAAAAACCTGATGAGGTTCAACAAGGACAAGTGCAGAGTCCTGCACTTAGGACGGAAGAATCCTATGCACTGCTACAGACTAGGGACCGAATGGCTAGGTAGCAGTTCTGCAGAAAAGGACCTAGGGGTCACAGTGGACGAGAAGCTAGATATGAGTCAACAATGTGCTCTTGTTGCCAAGAAGACTAACGGCATTTTGGGCTGTATAAGTAGGGGCATTGCCAGCAGATCGAGGAACGTGATCGTTCCCCTTTATTCGACATTGGTGAGGCCTCATCTGGAGTACTGTGTCCAGTTTGGGCCCCACACTACAAGAAGGATGTGGAAAAATTGAAAGAGTCCAGCGGAGGGCAACAAAAATGATTAGGGGTCTGGAGCACATGACTTATTAGGAGAGGCTGAGGGAACTGGGATTGTTTAGTCTGCAGAAGAGAAGAATGAGGGGGGATTTGATAGCTGCTTTCAACTACCTGAAGGGGGGTTCCAAAGAGGATGGAGCTCGGCTGTTCTCAGTGATGGCAGATGACAGAACAAGGAGCAATGGTCTCAAGTTGCAGTGGGGGAGGTCTAGGTTGGATATTAGGAAACACTATTTCACTAGGAGGGTGGTGAAGCACTGGGATGCATTACCTAGGGAGGTGGTGGAATCTCCTTCCTTGGAGGTTTTTAAGGCCCGGCTTGACAAAGCCCTGGCTGGGATGATTTAGTTGGGAATTGGTCCTGCTTTGAGCAGGGGGTTGGACTAGATGACCTCCTGAGGTCCCTTCCAACCCTGATATTCTGTGATTCTGAGTGTACTGCAAAATTTGCACCATCAGCTACAGCACCAGCAAATACAACTTACATTGCCCGACTGTAGTCAGCCAGAATATCACTGTAAAAAGCAGCAGAGATACACTTGAGGACATCAGTCTTCCTCAGTTCCAGCAATGCACAGCACTCTGCTCACACACCATCAAATTTGACAGATTGTTTGAGAGCTACAGCAGAGCTATGGAGTCTATGGAGCACCTCTTTCCGAAGCCTCACCCCATTCCATCAGGCATGCTCAGACATTACCGCCAACAAATGGGTACTGAATATCATCACCCATGGCTATACCATCCAGTTCCTTTACCACCTCCTTCCCTATCCCTCTTCAGGGAACCTTTTTGGGAGCCTTTTTACAAACTATATATTCTTCTTCCAAAGAAAAGATGGGGTCTTTGTCCTGTCCTAGACCTGAGGAGACTCAACAAATACCTATACTGCCTCAAATTCAGGATGGTAGGGCTTGCCTCCTTTGTTCCATTGCTCCAGACTCAAGACTGGTTAGCAGTTCTTGACTTATAGGACATGTATTTCAACACTGCCTGCAATCCACGTGGCACACAGGACGTTTTTCAGGTGATCAATACAGTGTTCTGCCTTTCAGACTCTCCATGGCACTGAAGTTTTCACCAAGTGCCCAGCATTGGTAGTGGCACATCTAAGGAAACAGGAATTTCATGTCTATTTGTACATAGAAGGTTTGGCTGATCAGGAGCAATCCCAGGATTAAGACAAAGACAGCCCTAAATTGAGTCCACTCCCTGTTCTCTCAGTTAAGGTTCCTTGTGAACTTAGAAAAATTGTGTTTCACGGTATTCTAGATGATAGAATTCATAGGACCCCTATTTGACTCATGGTTAGCATGAGCAGCTCTGCTGGAAGGTAGATTCAGGTCCCTTCAGGAGCTTTTATATGACATAAGAACAAGACCATACACAATGGTTTGCATGTTCCTGAGGTTATTAGGACACATGTCTGCATGCATATACATTACGCCACTTGCCAGACTTTGCCTGCAGCCAATACAGTACTGGGTAAGGACAGTGTACTTTCAGGCAAGTCACTGTTCCTCTTCGAATGACTGCACTAGTGCATTCCACTATTGGTGTATGTGCACTCAGTGAACGACCATCTGAAACTTTTTCCCTCAGTGGTTGGGTGGCTTGAGCTCCCCCTGCTGCTGTGTACCACTGCGTGCAGGTATAAAGGGGAGATCCTCCCCAGCCCTCCTCAGTTCCTTCTTACCACCCACGATGGTCACTGGAACTCTGTTCTACACCAGGACAGTTCTTCTCTCAGCCTTTGTGAACATAGCGTACGCATGTATTTAGTTTAGTTTAGTTCCTAGTGTTGTTAGGATAGTTAGTAAGTTTTAGTTCTGTTATTTAAAAAAAAGTTTTTCAGACTTCTTGTTTCCCCATTTGGGTTCTTTTTTCCTAGTCTCACTACCAAAGTATTCCTGGTCACCAGGTTTCAAGCCATATGCTTCTTGCTCCAGCCTATGCCGGTGAGCAACCTGCACAGTTGCTGCCTGAAATGGTTGGGAGAGGCTCACGTGAATGACTGATGCCAGATTTGCAGGGAGTTCAAGCCTAGGATGAAGGATAGGGAGGCTACGCTGAAATTCCTGGTAATGGATGCAGCACTCAGGCCACCATTGAGCTGTGCCAGTCTGAGTCGGTGCTGAGTGCTGCAGCTTCAAAGAGAAGCACATCTCCAGAATTAGCAGAATCCCAGTACCGTTCTTCCTCGTCCATGCTGAGGAAGAAATACAAAGCTTCTAGAGACGAAACCAGAGGAAGGTCTCCACCCTCTTAAGTCTGGTAAGAGGGTTGAGAAGGAATTGAGTAGAGAGCATCTGAAACCTAAGCACTCCTCCTCCAAATCGGTGCCTAAGTTGGCACAGTTGGCTCCATGCCACAAGGGGCATCATCAGGCCCAATGCTGAGAGAGGCATTATCAACTTCTTCTGCACTGCAACAAGAGACCATCTTGATGCCAACTACTGCAGTGGCATTTGTGGCAGCAAGAAACCTGCTTTGCATTTTGGTGCTGGTGTCTCCATCCTTACAAGAGTCCAGTCCCCCGGCACCGTGGCCAGTGATTCAACCTCCAGTACAGCTGTTGCTTGCTTCCCAGATAGGCAACCTCTTGGTACCCTCTAAGAGGAAGCTTGCTATGATGGCATTGCTCTGCTCATTGCCTGGCTCCCAGCATCAAACCCTGGCACTGACGGGATCAGCTCTGCCATTGTCAGAGGAAAGGGAATCTTTGGGGCATATGAATCTCAACCATGAAGCAAGACCCACAGGTCTATGCACAGATCCTTTCTTCCTATTTACCACGGCAACCCTTCAGTGGGATCCATGGGAATGCCCTGCCTCATATCAGTGGTTCTTTTGGAACCCTTGGAGATTTCCCCCAACTTCCTGATCTTCCCCACACTGTGTATATTCAGTGTCCTCATCTAGAAGGGCTGGGTCTACACACTGAGCAGCTCTGTCCCCCGAGTCGAGTACCAGGCGCGGTACCGAGCATCCCGGAGGAGGTTCCAGAGTCACAGCAACAACCAGTAGAGGAGATTCTATCCCCTCCAGTCTTGGCTTCCTCTTCATCTTCACCAGACAAAGCTGACCCTGCCAGTAGGTAGGGGATCTTGGGGGACAACTACTGCACTGGTGGGGTGCAAAATAAACTTTATTAAGAAAATGCAAAAACAGGGAAAATTCAATAGTGAGGGGTATGGGGTTTGTTAAGGTAGACAATTGGGAAGGGGTTTCTTTTAGTAAATAGGATAGGGGGTTTCAATAGTGGGGTACAATACAGTGGGGTACAATACAGTTGGTAACCAATTAACACTGAAGTATAAATGTAACAGGTAGCTAACAATTTCTATGTAAAGAGTGTGTCACAGCAGCATATAACCAACTAACAGTATGGGTAAAATGTGTTAAATAACCAACAACTTTAGGTAAAAATGTGTCACAGTGGTGTAAATGTAAAATGTGAGGTGTGTTAAAGAGAAAAAGGGGTAACCAATGGGGTTTTATGCTAGACTTCAGTAATACAATTGAGGTTTGGCAGCAGTGGGAACGGGGTGAGCACGTGGGGGAAGGGATTAAAAGAGAGAGAGAGAGAGAAAGAAAGTGGTAGAGAAGTGAGGTTGGGGGATGGGGGAAGAGGAGCACGTGGTGAAGCAGAGGCCAAAGGCAGAGGGAGATTTAAACTCAGGGAGACACAGAGAGCAGACAGGCTGCAAGTTTAAACAGCAGAGAGAAAGAGAGAGAGAGCAGACAGGCTGCAAGTTTAAACAGCAGAGAGAAAGAGAGAGAGCAGACAGGCTGCAAGTTTAAACAGCAGAGAGACAATTATACAGAACACAGCAAAAACTTATCTATGATTTAACTTAACCAAGACTACACAAATTAGCAAGTAACAAAACACAATGCAACAATTCTTTAAGCCTAACTTACAGAGTACAATGCAAGCAATTTTCTAAACAGGGAGATTTAAACTTAGGGAGACACAGAGAGCAGACAGGCTGCAAGTTTAAACAGCAGAGAGACAATTATACAGAACACAGCAAAATCTTATCTATGATTTAACTTAACCAAGACTACACAAATTAGCAAGTAACAAAACACAATGCAACAATTCTTTAAGCCTAACTTACAGAGTACAATGCAAGCAATTTTCTAAACCTAACTTAACCACAGCTATGCAAAATGAAATTACAATTTATCTAGACTAAAGGCTAAACCTAACCTAATGGGTGCACCTTATACTAGGGGTAGTTTTAGAGGGCAGAGTGGTGTGTGCCCAGGATACAGCTCCAAGGGGGGGGGAAGGGGGATTAACTAGTGGTGGCTGCAGCAGTGGGGTGGCTGCAAGCTGGCAGCCCAGGATACAGTCCAGGAAGGCACAGGCTTATTTCTAGCAGCAAAGGCGCTGCGGAGCAAGAAACAGATTACAGATACAGACCAAGGAGTTAGCTTGGGTCTGCCTGCTGGGGGAAAGAAAGCCAGCAGCTAAAACAAGGGGAGTGTGCAAGAGGTTTTTCCTTACCAATCCCCAAAGCAGCAGCAGGAACAGCAGTTTCAACATCAGAGGACACAGAGAGGACTCGATTCGCTTACAATAATCAGGAGATCTCCAGGCACAGATTCGTTGTTCATGGGATGGGGGTTTAAAAACGGGGGTACGCTCAAAAACAAACGAGAGCGGGGAGAGGGCCCCCCAAAGACCCCTAGCTGATCAGACCAGGTGGCAAAGCAAGGACCTTCTCCGGGGGTCTGATCAGAAAATGTCTGGTTTTATAGGCAAACTCAGGCAGTTTCCCGCCAGTAACTCTGATTGGTTCCCCTTAATCCAGGGGAGGAGAGAAGGCAGGGACAACTGCAGGTAGGCACAGGACATGTCTGGGCAAGTTCTGAGCCACAGGTATGACTCATATGCTCAGCTATGTGGCCACTTTAGGTCTTGCATACCTGGGCAGAGCACCCTACACTGAGCCGGGTCCGAACAAAGAAGCTAGACAAAGGAGCGAAAAGCCCCCCCCCCCTCTGAGCAGAGCAATGGCTCCAGTCAGTCTGCACAAGCCATTTCCATGAGCAGGGCCAGGCTGTGACTTTGGTCAGTTCCATGGCCGGGGGGCGGCCACTTAGCACAAACAGAAAGGAAGGGGGGAAAAAAGGAATCCAGCAGGCAGGGGGACAGCTGTAACAGACAAAAGCCACTTTGTCCAGCATGATTTCACCTCCTCCTGATTTTAAAGTTCATCAGGAGTTGCTGAAGACTGTGTTCCTTTAAGGTGCACGCCTGCGTGGCCACACAAGAGGGCATCAAAGGCTGCGCACCTAATTAGTGGAGCCATGCAGGCGTGCAGCCATAGGTGTGCCTGGACCCTGGAGAGGATGTGTAAGAAGGTGAGGTGGGGGGAATAAGGGGTGGGTGGGGGCAGTGGAGTAAGGTGGGGGTGGGGAGCTTGGGGCGTGTAGGGCTGAGGTGGCCAGGGAGAGACACCTCTCCCCCAACCCCAGGGCTATGGCAGGGAGAGAGGAAGAGGACTCCCCCAGCTCTGGGGCGGTGGCAGGGAAAGACGCCTGTCTCGCCCAGCCAGGGCTGAGGCGGGGAGAGAGGGCCCAGGGGAATCCTCTCTCCCCACTGCAGCCCTGGGGTTGGAGGTGCCCCTTCAAATCCACAAACCTATCCCTCCCAGGAGGTAGGGTTTGTGAGACTCCAATAGAGGTCTGTGTGGGTGACAGAATCATCTGTCTGTGTGACCACAGCTCCCACTAGCATCATTTTGCCACCATAGCAGTCTTCGGGGTGATGCCTTTTCTCTCTTGGGCTGCCTCAGCTTCGTTATGGTTATAACTTTTAAAAAATATATATTATATCTGTTTTTTGTTTCTACTGGTGGCGCACATCCGCACATTACCTCAATATTAGTGCTGCACAGAACAAAATTCATTCCGCACATGGATGGAAAAAATTAGAGGGAACATTGGCTGAAGAGAGTGGCTGCAGGCTTAGGACAAAGAGGTCAGGGAGTCTTCGCATCATCTGGTTGACATTTTATCATTGGTTGGTCCTTCTAAGGTAGCTCTGCCAATTAACAAGGCAATCTTAGAGCCTATAAAAGCTCTATTGCAAACTCCATATTTGCTTTCTCCCACCTCAAAAAGAGCAGAAAGAAAATATTATGTATGCTCCCCAAGCTTTGAGTACTTCTGCACTCATCCACCACTGGACTCATTAGTTGTGATAGAGGCTAGTGAAAGAGTATATCCAGGGCACCAAGCTGCCATCCCCAAATAGAAGAGCGCTAAAAGGCTGGACTTATTTGGAAGAAAGATTTGTTCAACACAGCTCCATATTGCTAACCAACAGGCTCTGCTGGGGCAGTACGACTTTAATTTATGGGGCTCCATGGAAATGTTCAGAAAGCTGCTACTGGAGAATGCTAGACAGTTCTTTTTCCTAGTCAATGAGGGTAGACTAATTGTGAGAACATCACTATAGGTGGTGCTACCAGGAGTTCAGTTCAATCCTTCACCAAGCACTATTTCCTGGGATGTGTATGGACAATCACTTGAAGAAAGAATGGTTACTTATCCTACAGTAACTGTGGGTCTTAGAGGTGTGTTGTCCACTTGTATTCCATGATCTGCCCTCCTTCCCTGCTACTGCGGAGTTCTTGCCAAATACGTTCAGTATTAGTAGGGTGACTAGACAGCAAATGTGAAAAATCGGGACGGGGGTGGGGGGTAATAGGAGCCTATATAAGAAAAATACCTCAAAATCGGGACTGCCCCTATAAAATCCAGACATCTGGTCACCCTAAGTATTAGGGAAGGAATTGGAAAGCCACTGTGGTTACCCTGCCCTGGATGTCCTTGGCTGTGGAGCATGGGAAGGCATGCAGGGCACAGATGTAGCCCGGATGAACACTGCTGCTTAGTATCAGAGGGGTAGCCGTGTTAGTCTGGATCTGTAAAAAGCAATAGAGAGTCCTGTGGCACCTTTAAGACTAACAGATGTATTGGAGCATAAGTTTTCGTGGGTGAATGCTCACTTTGTCGGATACATGTAAACTGCTGCTCAGAAAGATTCCGGTCTCATGAGCACGGCGCACATGCACACCAGAAGTGGAATATATGTGGACAACACATCTCAAATCACAGTTACTGTAGGGTAAGTAACAATTCTTTCCTAGCATCACCTTGCACCCTCCTCCCCTCCCCCCCCTTTAAAAACAGGGATTCTGGGGCTCTGGGGGTCTTGATATTTTTTATTGTATCATATTTGGATTGAAATGGGAATTATCTGAGTTTTTTATTGTTAGCATATTTGGACACCTAGCAACAGGCATAATAGGGAAAGACACCTACAGAGGCATTTACTTCCATAATGACAGATAAGTGACTGTGTACAAGCAAAGAAGCTGTCATTATGTGCTCAGCAACCTCCTACATACAAACAGTGGTGAATTTCTGCATTTCTACCAGGTAATTGATGCTAATACAGAATGAGATAAAGAGAGAAACTGATGGCCAGGATCTCTCTTGATCCCTCTGTGCTTTTCCATGGTGTTATGACATCCATTACTTTCCCTATAAACACATAATATTAAAAAGTGTAAATGCTTGAGGTGCATACACAGTTTTAGATTGGTGGGAATATGTCACAGGGTGACACTGGCCATTTAAGATGGAAGAGGCCAGTGCTCCTGTGACTGGTCAACTGACCCCTGGTTGGGCTTAAGAGGGCACCTGGGCCATAGAGGTGCTTGATAACAGACACGGAGAATCAGGAAGTGGCAGGTGAGAGCTACCTGAGAAAGGAAGTGGCAGGTCAGAGCTGCCAGAGACAGAGAAGTGCCATGGAAAGCTTGGGAGAAAACTGCAGAGGACCCTAGAGAGAAAGAGCTGAGTTCTGATAAGAGCTAGAAGAGAACTATTGGTTGGAACTGACCAAAACTGGGGAACCCTCACAAGCAAAAGGCTTGGGCAAAGAACCCTAGGAAAACGGGAAGATCCAGCTTGATCAAGGGAAGCTGAGCCCAGAAGCAAAAGGATTGTTATTGGAGGGTGCATCCCCAGGTTCACGCAGAAGACTCATAGTCAGGGAGGCCTGGGAAGTGAAACACTGTAGGAGGGGAAGCCCTCTGGGCAAAGACCTGAGCAGAGCTCTGCAGGAGGAGTCAGGAACAACAGTTTGGTCCTGAAAGGACATTCCCTGAGCAAGGCTAGAACTCTGCAGAGAGCTCTCTCATGGGAGACCTGTTTGGGGGGCTGTGGTAGAAGAGTCTAGTCACTCAGGTGGAGGCCTTGGAGAGTGGTGCCCTGGAACAGGAACAAATGGAACTGGGAGCGTGTGAACTCTTGAGTGGGTAACCTGGAAGTTATGTCCTTGGAGATGGGAATGGAAAAGCTCTGTACCATTTATGTGTTTTACTGTGGTAACTGGAGAATGGTTTTACCATAAGGATTTTGGGGAACTACTGCGCTGATGTATATGAATACATTATGCCCAAAGGTAGGACTTTGTATTGGACACTGAGAGAGAGTGCATTCCTCTTACGGGTAAACTGTGGCAGGTATCCATGTTGTGCTGTGGCCTGCTGCAGGAGGCTGCTCAAGGAGGGACCACTCTGTCACAAAGGAAATGGATGAATTCTTCTAGACATATAGCAGTTTTGAGATGTAAAACTAAAACTGATGCATAGGACTTGTCTATACTGGGTAAAATGCATTGTTTTAGAAAACATATTTTAATCTGCCTAGTGTTAAACATGATGTTGTCTTTAGTGGCCTTGTCTACACTTTTCACTTCCTTGCTTTTGTGGAATTGTGTCAAGTGTGTAATCTATGTAAGAACCTTAACTGCTTCCAAACAAAAAGGTTTTTATATTTGTGTGTATGTATTCTGTTCCATTCAGGTTCTAGCATTGCACTCATTACTGTGATATCTCATCACCACACTAACCTTTTTATTTTCTGGGTTCAATTCCAGTTACTTTAAGTAGAAATAGATATTTTTAGTGGACTGCAGAAAATAGAGAAAAAAAACCGAGTCCTTGTGGCACCTTAGAGACTAACAAATTTATTTGGGCATAAGCTTTCGTGGGCTAGAACCCACTTCATCAGATGTATGAAGTAAAAAATACAGGAGCAGGTATAAATACATGAAAGGATGGGGGTGCTTTACCAAATGTTAGGTCAGTCTAATGAGATAAATCAATTAACAGCAGGATACCAAGGGAGGAAAAATAACTTTTGAAGTGGTAAGAGAGAGCCCCATTACAGACAGTTGACAAGAAGGTGTGAGTAACAGTAGGGAGAAATTAGTATTGGGGAAATTAAGTTTAGGTTTTGTAATGACCCAACCACTCCCAGTCTTTATTCAGGCTTAATTTGATGGTATCTAGTTTGCAAATTAATTCCAGTTCTGCAGCTTCACGTTGGAGTCTGTTTTTGAAGTTTTTTTGTTGAAGAATTGCCACTTCGAGGTCTGTTATTGAGTGACCAGAGAGATTGAAGTGTTCTCCTACTGGTTTTGGAATGCTCCTCGGTTTTTTTGCTGATACAGACTAACACAGCTACCACTGAAACCAGAAAATAGAGAGTGAACCATGAAACTGAATTTAGTTATACATATAGTGTTAATTTAATAAGTAATAAATAATGTTTCTAAGCAGACCCCCCAAATTAGTTACATGATATGGGTTAAGCAAGGCAAAAACCTGTAACTCAGCTACAGCCCTTGTTTCCAGTTTGAAAGGGGGTAGTCCCAAGGAAGTCTTTCCAATGTAGCGTATCTCAAGGATTGAATGATCCGGGTTGAATTTCTGTGCTTTATAGCAAACACATCTTTGTCTTCCCTAAAACTCCACTAATTTGTGTTAGTGGTTATTCATTATATCATCTCCCCCAAATCAGTTAGGTTTATTTCCTGCCACAAAAATACTTGTATGATCTCAATGAATATTAGACCATCTCCTTTTTGGCATGTCTTTTTCAACACTGCATGCTTAATTCTTGCTTGGTTTTCTTCAACCTAACAACTCCCAATCCACACCTTTGGAGTATAGACAGGTGCATAATATGCATTTTGTTAATCATTTTGGAGTACAAGAAGAATGAAAAAGATACTCTGGATGCTGCCCAGAGCCTCAGCTAATTGGGGATTTGACTTCGTACATGTATACGTCACAGCATAGAGAAGGGATTTACCAGTTTTCTGGCTGTGCTGCCCTTCTTAGACTTGTAAAAGATAGAGTACATTTTATTTAAATATAGGAAGTTTTTATTGGTGGTAAACAGCAAGGTACTACTAACAACCTATTCAGCTGTTTTCTTCTCACTTTCTCTTCTGCTGAATACATTTGTTAGGAATAAAGTTGTAATGAAGAATGGGTGAACATTTGATATGCTTCCACTGTGTGTGTAGGTTCCATACACTTAGGACTTGTCTACACAGTGGGGTAATGCTAAGTACAAGGATGGATTTCTAAAGCACACTAATATGTTTTTCATTAATTGGTGTCTGTAGACCCTACTTTTGCACACCAAAAATTATCTACTGCGCTTTAATGTGGTACACTAGGGAACTTTTAGTGTGTGCCGGTAGGGTCCACACAAACCAACTAATGCACAGCATGTTCATGTACTTTAGAAATCATACCCCCATAGTGAACATTATCCCACCTTACATACATGCCCTAAGGTTTTATTGAAGAATCGTGACATTCTTCATTTTTTTTTTCAGTTCTTTTGTTATTAGTGATCCAAGTATTTAATTAAGAGGTTATGTTCTTGTATGTGCTCGACTGCCCTTTTGGCCTGACATTTGAGGTGTGGATCTTTTGGGGATACACAGCCCCAAAGAAGAAAGTCACTTGAGAATCCAGGGAAATAAAGGCAATTGAAATTAATTTAATTCCAAAACTAAGTGGAGCAGGGAATTTAGGCACCTTTTCATGCAGATCTATTTTTCCAATAGGTGTATAATCTTATTCAGTTTATGGATCAAAAGGCTGACGTGTTTTTACTGAAGATCAAAAAACTTGAAGAATTCGTAGAAAGTATTGTAAATGAACAAGTAAAGGTTTGGACCAGGCTTTTGAGCATTGTCCAAAATGTACTTCTAATCTGAATAGTGACTCTATCAAATGGCACTTTCTTGTTCAACATATACAGTCCCTGTGACAAAAAAAAAGTATAATTTTTTTATTGCTGTTGGCACAGCAGAGCTGCATGGCTATTTGGAAGTGATTCTAATTCTTCTCACAGATCATCAACTGATTGCTTAAGTAATTCCAATGGCATGGCTAAATTATGCCCTCACTTACACCTTTGCAACTCTATTGAATATACTGGGGTTACACAAGACAACCAGGAATACTATATAATAGAGTAGGACTCTGGTTAAAATCCCTGTTTAATCCTATTTTGAAGCAACCATCTTTTAAACTTCCAAGTCCCATGAATCTCATGAAAAGCTTGACAGAACATTTTACACATGCTCTGAAGAATTTATTTTTAAATTTTCACTTACTATGAAGATGTGTGTATTGATGAAAAGAAGATCTAAATAAGATATGGTAATACAACTAGAAGATTCAGGTACCTTTTAATTGGAGTCAGATGTACCTCTGGAATATGTGTGTGTGGATTGTTGTGAGAGGACTGTTTGGGTATCTGCCCCACCATACATTTCTCACCACATTAAATTGACCACTATAGCACCAAACTATGTCTGGCTTTTAAATATTGAAATACTATTTATTATTGCCTTACACATTCCTAGCTTCCAGAAACAATGAGTCAGTATTGTTGGATGGTGGGTAACATGAGGGGTGTCAGTAAGAAATGGCCATTTTAAATGTCTGAACATCTCTAGCCTACATGTTTTTAGCAGTAGCACCAATTTTGTTTTGCCTGATTTTTAGATACAGGATTACAGTGAAGATTGGCAGTTAAGAACATTCTTAATGACAAAATAGCTAGACTAGAAAATATCTGTGCCAATGACAGCATCGTGTTTGTAATATATAAAATGTGTGTGTGTGTGTGTATACACACACACACACAAACACATATGTATGTACACATATATATTATGCAAGAAAGACATAAAAAGTGCATTATTAAAATTGCAAAACCAAGTACTCAAAAGTTAGCAAATGCCAATATGAAGGTTGCTTGTGCAACCTTAGTTCAGCCACCTTCTGCTTATGGATATTGATAAACACTTTAATTACATGATCACATAGTATTTTTTCCATAGGAACATATCTCATTCAGTGCATAGAATAGACAGTGCTCACTTAATGAGCAGAATTCAGTATTTTTCTCCTCATTGTTCAATATGTGTTCCTATGCCTTATTGACTGCTTACTACTCAAATCCTGCTCTGAAAACAGAATTTTTAAATGCCTTATGGTCTTTTCTATGGCATGCATCACTATAGTAGCTGAGTGGTTCACAAATATTAATAAATTTATTTTCATAACACCCCAGTGAGATGAGGGAATATTATTATCCTCATTTTGCAAATGGAGAACTGAAAAACAGGTTAAAAATACACCTCTACCTCGATATAACGTTGTCCTCGGGAGCCAAAAAATCTTACCGTGTTATAGGTGAAACCACATTATATCAAACTTGCTTTGATCCACCGGAGTGCGCAGCCCCACCCCCCCGGAGCACTGCTTTACTGCGTTATATCCGAATTTGTATTATATCGGGTCGCGTTATATCGGGGTAGAAGAGTATCCACTAATTTTGGCTGCCCAATTTGAGACACCTAGGACCTGATTTTTTCAGAGTACAACATTTTATACAGTACATTTTATAGCACTTTATGTGTTTCTGACATTCCCCTGGTGTTATCTGGACTGGTGATCTGCTAGGTCACTCCAATCCTTGACTCTGGGAGCCAGCCTTACCCTGCTCCGCTGTGAGAACCCCCACTCCCGGGCTGTTCACGCACAGCCTCTAGCATGTAAGCTGCTCCCAGCTACGTGAGTGAGCACTTTTGGCCAGACACTGCTTGGATTGTGCAACCGAATGACACTAGCCAATAACTCTGGTCCCAGACACAACCCTAGGAACCTCCGTCTTGCAGTGTCCAATTATGCCCACTGGATGCTGCAAGCTTGTCTGAGTTCATCAATTTAACAAAGAAATTGATATGTACCAGGCTTGTTATCCCAAGGAGAGTCTCTGACATGCTTCAAACCAAACGCACTGCTTCTGGTAGAATAAACAAACAAATTTATTAACTACAAAAGATAGATTTTAAGTGATTATAAGTCAAAGCACAACAAGTCAGATTTGGTCAAATGAAATAAAAGCAAAATTCATTCTAAGCTGATCTTAACACTTTCAGTGCCCTTATAAACTTAGATGCTTCTCATCACAGGCTGGCTGGTTGCCCTTCAGCCAGGCTCTCCCCTTTGATCAGCGCTTCAGTCGCTTGGTGGTGATGTCTGTAGATGGAGGTGGAAGAGAGAGAGCATGGCAAATGTCTCTCCCTTTATCATGTTCTTTCTTCCCTCTTGGCTTTGCCCTCCCACCATTCAAGGTCAGGTGAGCATTACCTCATTGTAGTCCCAAACTGACCAAGGGAAGGGGGTTGACTCACTCGAGAGTCCAACAGATGCTTTGTTGCTGCCTAGGCTAGTGTCCTTTGTTCCTGTGAGGCTGGGCTGGGTTCGTCCCATTCATGCCCTGATGAGGTTTGAACTGCCCCTCTGCTCCTGGAGAGTTTTGCCTGGGCTTGTTTTAAGCCATGAGGACACATTTGCAGCCTCATAACTAATATACATGAAATTACAACATATAACTTTACTATGACAACAATGCTCAGTGCATCATGAGCCTTCCGAAGACACCCGACATGACAAACTTTGCATTGGATACCACACAATCATTTTATAAGGATGAACATGGGGGTGCAGGGTGTTCCCCTGAGGCCCAGAGCGTCACAGTGTTCAGAGCACATTTCTTCTTCGGGTGGTTGCAGACATGTATTTGACTCAGGTGTGTGTGTGCCCACCAAAACAAAGCCAGAAACTTTGTGCAGCAGTACGCATCAGGGCCACAGGCACTGACTTTCATTTTTCTGGGTGGGTGGCCTGCTCCACCCTGAGGCCCTGCCCCCACTCTGCCCTTTCCCCAAGCCCCTGCCCTCTCTTCACCTCTTCCTGTTCCCACTCCACCCCCTCCCCTGACCGCACCCCACCCTCACTACGCCTCTTCCCACTCCGCCCTCTCTCCCCACTGCCTCCTGCCCATCGCAGAACACCCACTATTTTTTTCTGTATGTGCTCAAGCCCGGAGCACCCATGGAGTCAATGCCTATGATCAGGGCAGTGCATGTGCCCCTACAACTCCTCATGGCCGCTTCCTGAGGTTGTGTAAGGGTGGGGCTGCCCCAATCCTCCTCAGCTACTTCTCACTGTTCACAGCCTAAGTCTGAGCTCCCTATGTGTTTTTTTCTCACAGTTACTGCACCACAGCAAGATTTCTGTGTGCTTTGTAAATATTTAGTTTTAGCTTAGTAGTACTGTTTAGTTAGATTTAGTAGTTTAATCGACTACAACACTGCATATAATTAGTAGTTGGTTAGTAAAGCTGGCGCAGTGCCTTCACCAGGTTTTAAGCATTGTCCTTTGTGTGAGGTGGCTATCCCAAGTAACGACCCCCACATACATACATTCAGTGCTTGTTGTGCCCAGGAGAAGAGCACATTAAAGAAAATTGCACAATTTGCCAGTCATTCAAAAAGAGAACATGTTGCCAGAGATCCGTGCCTGAAGCAGCATCAACATAGAGTAAGACATGAGGCCCACTTCAGCTCTGGGACCTTATACAGATTGCCCGGCCCCTCAAACTACGTCAGAGCTAGTGCAGGTCTTTTTTAGACTGCCAGCGTCAGATTTTTTCTCCACAGAGAAGGGATTGTTCTCCTTCCTCTGGTCCACTGAGAAGAGAAACTGATCAGGGGTCAGAGATACTCTTTCTCCACTTCTAAGAGGAGCGTGGGGCTTCACAAAGACTCTTCAAGTGCTCAAGATACAGCAGAGCCATCTACCCACTCCCCAGTACTGAGATGAGAACAGATTGGTACTGTACTGTCAATTCCTGGTACCCTCTGCGGGATGTCCATTGAGTCCAGTACCAATGACATTGGTTTTGGCACTGATGATATTGAGCAGGGTCCTGCATGTATTGGCTGGGGGTTCTATGCTATTTAACATTTTATCAATGACCTGGGAGAAAACATAAAATCACTACTGATAAAGTTTGCTGATGCCACAAAGATTGGGGGAGTAGTAATTACTCTCTGTTAATTCTTTATTGAGTCCCACATCAGCTGTTCCATCATTTTGCCCAGGATCGATGTCAAGCTGACAGGCCTATAATTATCTGTATTGGCCTGTTTACCCTTTTTAAATATTGGCACCACATTAGCTTAGGCAGTAACATAAGACTCTTCAGTCTCTCCTGTGTGGATTACTGCTTGATAGTAGCCACAAGTGGGATCCACATGGACAAGGAATCTGCTAGGTCCCAGGGCTAAGAGTCAGATGGACAGTGGGGTCTTCTACCCACCAAGGCAGCCGTGATTCCAGCAGGAGGAAAATGGACCAGGAACCCAAGTGCAGAGCATGGAGAGGCTCCAAAAGCAAGGAGTACCCTGCCTACTGGAATTGGGGCTAAGTTCCAGGGGAACCTTACAGAACAAAGAGGGGAGGCTTGTGGGGCCATCATTCACCCCCTAACCTCCCACGTTTTAAAGTGGGTCCTGAGAGGTAGGGGAAAGGAAAAGGATTACTAATCAGCCCCCCTCCTTCTCTAGCTGACTATGAGGGCCCTGATAATGAGTTCCTCTCTTCCCATGCCCAGGGGGATTGGGACCCAGTGGGGGAGGATTCTGAGACAGACCTCTGGGCAGCACTCCTGACCCTTAGGAAGGCAAGGTGAAAAAGGTTTCACCAAAGCCACAGCAGAGTTTCTATGCTCCGAGGCACATAAAGAAGGTTTAAAATATCTAAAAAGGCTAAAATGAAAAAGAAAAAGCACAAAAAATCCAGAAAATATGAGCATATGACTCCTCATCCCCCTTCTCCACTGAAGAAAGTGAGCTGTCTGGATTTGAATCTGAGCAGGATGGGAGAAAAATACAGAGGTACCAGCAAAGGGACAACAGATTCCCCAAGGGGAAACAGTGGAATCAGGGTTCAGGGGGAAAGTCCAAAGGGACCTCCGCTTCCCCTAATCCACTTTGTAATACAGATAGCACAGGCATCTGCCTAGAACTGAAGCTAGGGACAGGATTTCCCATTTCCTAGAGAAATGATTTTCATCAACCACTGACCAGTGGGTCAGGGAAATAGTGAGCCAGGGATACTCCCTAAAACTGGGGCTCCACCCATTCATTCTTCATCCAGTCACTCAGCTCCAATGACCCCGTAAAACACAATCTGATCCAGAATGAAATATCTCATCTTCTGGATATGGGAGTGATAGTGTCCCCTCAGAAGAAAGGTTCTCGGAGTTCTACGCCATCTTCTTTATTGTACAGAAGCGCCCAGGGGTATCAGAGTCATTCTCAACCTCAAAAGGCTCAACAATTGGATAAAGAAAAAATGATCTTTTGGATGGAGACCATGGCCTCTACAATGCCATCCCTGTCCCGGTGGACTTCTTAACTTTAGTAAATCTAGCAGATGCATATCTCCATGTACCCATCACATCATGCCTTTCCTAGGCAGAGAAAGAAGAGCATCCCAGAAGTCCAGAATTGTGGGAGACACTGGGCTGCAGAAAAATAAATATCTTGTAATGGCTTAAACCCAAATTCTGCCTTCAGTTATATGCAAACAACCCATTGTCTTCAGTGGGTTTTACACAGTTTATAAGTAAGTGCAGAATTTGTTCATTATTAATAATAGTATTACTTAGAACTTACATAGTGTTTTTCATTCATAGATCTCAAAGTGCTTTCTAAAGATGGGTGCTATTATCCATGTTGCACAGATGCAGATGGAGAAACTGATACACATAGGGGATAAGTGACTTAGGTTTACTTACCTAATCAGTGGCTAAATTAGGAATGGTACTGAGATCACCTGAATCTCAGTGTTGTGAACTATCCAATGAATCACACTGCTTCCTGTACAATTAGATATCTGAATTAAAGCTAACTTGCCCAGTTCAGGTGCCAGGAAATTTTAGGTCAAATTAATAACCTTAAACTGTTATCAGAACTGTACTTTTGTTTGGTTTACTGTATAACTCTGACCAAGTTTTGAATTTTTTTAAATAATGTTGTACATTTCCATTTTAAATTTAGTATCTTACAAAAGCAAATTACTGGTAAAAGAAATTATTCATATTCAATCTTTTAGCTGTTGTTAATTTATGTCTATAATTGATGCAAAGGGACTGTAAAGCTGTGCTAAACAGGCAGCTGGAGATTCCCCAGGCACACACAATTTCCTGGCTGGTGTAGAGCTGGAATAACTAGCTTTATACCACCCCCTCTCCATACTCATTATCTGGGTGTGCCATGGCTGTTACACATCAGCACATGGTAGAATAGCCCTGAGGTAGTTCTCATTTATATTGGGAATCAAACCAGCCCCCAGCACCCTTGGGGATCAGAGAAGTACAAAGGTGGTTCTGACACATGTGATGATCTGGACCTGATTTTCTCACCAATTAGATTTTCCAATAGTAGTACATAAACATTTTTGTTTAGTTCCACAGAAAAGAGACACATTACTTGTTTAGTATATTTTGCTCCCATATCTCAGGTACCAATACTCCAAACAAACACAACAAAAAAGATAGTTGTAGTGTAAGGACATTTATGATGTGCTCATGTGTATACATATTAACAGTCATAGCCAATCCCCTTCTCTTATTATGCGTGTGTTGCTTGTCTTTGTTATGGAGTTTTCTTATACTTCTGCCTCTCCATACAAGTATATTTTATATGGAAACATTATTACTCCATCAGATACTGATTACATCTACATTTTAAAAAAAGAGATACTATAGTTCAACTAGTGCAGAATGAATACAGTTTCCTACTAAATTATTTTAAATATTGAATTAGTTTATTCTCTAGAAAGGAACAGCTTAATCTGCAAGAAGACATTATGTCATTAATACTGTACTGCATTCTTGTAATACTGCTCTTTTGGTGCTCATATTAGAAAAACAGGCCTTTGTAGTTACTTTCAACTCCACCCCACCCAAACCTTATAATAAGAACTGTTTATAGAGCCAGAACTAAATAAATGTGACAACTAGTGTACGACACCTGAAAACATATTGCTGGCAAATTAGAGGCTTCTGGCTTAAAGACTGCTTTAAAGGTTATACAAAATAGGAAGAGAAGAGGTCAGTATCATGAGGCTGGGGAAGATTTATAAATAGCTCATGACAGAGCAGCAGTACCTAAACAGGGTATCAGTGAACAGTCTGTGGTTTTAGAAACAGAAAAGAAAGTGAACAATCTGACTGTCAGAATGAAATGTGAAGACTACGTTGTTGCCTCAGAAAGTTACAGAGGGGATTTCCACTTCAGTTCATTCATTCCCATGGTGTGGATGATTTAAGTACCACAGCAAAACACGGTGTAGCTTTCAAGGATATCAGTAGCATTTACAAATGTATGGTAAGGGTTACTGATGTATTAACTTTCTAAGAGGAATTCCTGCATAAATGTTTAACCTAATTGACAAAATGAGTTAACCACACAATTTATCTGTAAACAAATAAATGCCATTCTCTTTGCCTTTGCTTGCACTACTGCTTTACTACGGGCTTGTCTATACTACAAAATTAGGTTGACTTATGTTAGGTCGACCTACAGCCACTGCGGTAATTAAATCGGCTGTTGGTGTCCACCCTACCCTCCTCCTGTTGGTGTGCGTCCTCACCAGGAGAGCTTGCACTGACTGAAGTGGGGTATTGTGGGGTACTGACAGGGCCACACACTCCAGCTGACAGCCACGCGGTTCACAGCTGGAGGCTCACACCCCCACCCTGGAGCTGACAGCCACAGCTGTGAGCCAGGCGCAGCTCAATTTCACAGCAGGGAGCCTACCCGCAGTGAATTTGGCATTCTTGTCAGTTTCCTGGATGCTGCTATTTCACACTTCTTCTCCTGCTCCTGCTGTCAACCCATGCCCGGTTCACAGCTGGAAACCCCTCTTCTCCACCCCCCCTCCCCATTTCTGTAGCTGACTGCCAGGAGCTGGAAATAATAGTAGCCATGAAACTGACAAAAATATCAATTTCACGGCTGGTAGGCTCCCTGCTGTGAAATTTGTTGTCAGCCGTAGGGTGCTCCCACTGTGAACCCCGGGGTGGGGGATGCGGTGGCTCCTGCTGGGAGCCCTGCTACTGCCTCCTGGAGAGGGTTTGGGGGAGGAAGAGGAGAAGCCAAGCCTGGCTGCCTCCCGGTGAGGGATTGGGCGGGAGAGGAGAGCCCAAGCCGGGCAGTGGACAGGCTCAGGCTTTCCTTCCCCCACCCCCTAATCTGTCACCAGGAGGCGGCAGTGGGGCTCTGGGGTGTCAGTTCCGGGGTGTCAGTCCTAATGGCGGGGGTCCAGCTGTGAGCCCCCGTGCAGGGCTGACAGCCAACAGGCAATGTCAATAACAGTGTCTACACAGACAGTGCATCGCCCTAACTACATCGACTTAAGTGCTATGTGCCTTGCAAAGGCAATGTTATAAGGTCGATGTAGTGGATGACTTACATCGGTGGGAGCACCATTCCAGTGTAAACACTTATATAGTTAGGTCAATGTAATCTGCCTTACGTCGACCTAACTCTGTAATGTAGATTAGGCCTACCTCTTTTATCCTTAGTCCTGGTCTACACCTAAAACTTAGGTCAACCTAGCTACATCGCTCAGGGGCATAGACACCAATCAGCCAAAGGAAGAAATCTTCTGACCTAAATACCGCTTCTTGAGGGGGTAGATTAACTACAGCAAGGGGAAAACACCTTCCGTTGCTCTAGACTATGTCTACACTACGGTGCTACAGTGGCACAGCTATAGCGCCATCACTATGACACTGCAGCATCTGGAGCTTAGACAAGCCCTTAGTTTTGGAAGGCCTGGCAGTCTGCTGCTTTCACAGTTGATACTGATGCCTCTAATTGGCTGAGTGCCAGATACAGTTGTATGTAGAAAGCTGGTCAGCAGAAGGTTGATTTTCAGATTATTTAAATTATTTTTCAACATTTTCTGCAGTCTAGTCAAATGCAGTTGCTTCTGATGTAAATCTGTTCATTGAACCAATAATGCTTCTTTACTGATGCCAGGACCATTGACATTGTGTGTAGTGATCATATTATAATGCTGTGGGTTTTTTCCACTTTCAATTATCATAACTGAAAAGAGAGGTATTTTCTTGGTAGAACAAAATGCAAAGCCTGTCTAGACAGGCCTCAGTGAGAAAATGTGTCAATATCAGACAATAACAGTCAAGACTTTAAAAATATAAATAAACTAGAGATTAATCAATGTATTTTAATTATTGAAGCACTAGTTTTAATCTGAAATGCCATCATCCCTAAAATATCAGTAGTCAATGTTTAGAAGTCCTCTCCACAATCAAGTTTACAACATTTCACATTAGGAAAAGCCTGCAGGATTGTGTCAAACTCTTTTGTCACCACTTCTGAGTTGAGGGCCTCTGACAGGGATGATAGAAACGAGGGATCACATCTTTTCCAATTAATGGGGACGATTCAGTTTCCAGTGCCTTTCATGAACGCTAATATGAACCTTTCCTGATTTCAAATAACAAAAAAATGCTAACTAGAACATCAAATGTTGTTGTGTGGCAGATTTACGAGAATCCAAGGAGAATCTGTAATTGGTACTTAGTTATATTGCTTCTGCAGTCTTTAATACATTTTCAAGCATTTTTTGTTGTTTTTGCTTGAATCTGGGATGACAGGTAGTTATTTTAACTAATTTGTGTTTCTATGGAAACCCAGTATTTGCAGTGACAGTATTACTGTATGCTCTGTAATCCTCCCCTGTGGCTTCTAGCCAAGGTGGTAACTTAATAATTCATGAGCACTAAGCCTGAATTTGTTGGAAAGCAAACTGTGTTGCTTGGAGCTGTTTTTCATAGCCAAACTCATTTCCCTCACAAATTTGGGGTTCTTTTCTCCAAGATGTCTTTTTAAAGTACACTCCATAAACCAAACCAAAGCACTTTTATAGACTTGTTTTTGAAACTGGGGTTACTGCAGGTCATTTTAGCAAGGCAGCTGATGACAAAAAGAGAATGTAAACACTTGCGTGAAAATGAAGATTTTAACAACAGTCTGTGAATCATATTTCCTTTTAATGGCCGTAATAATTTAGTCAAACAATTTTTAAACTAGGAGAACAGCAGAGGTGATGCTTCTGGCTGTGAATGTGTGGAGGAAGGTAAGTCTCCTGTTCCTTGAGAGACTTCTGTTGGCTTATTAGAGACAATACTAAGTACTAAAGATTGTTCAGAATAGTGTGGCGCCATAAAGTCTAGGTTAAGGGGTTGGGTGGGTTTGTAAATGGAATGTGAGCTCTTCATAAAGACACAGTGTCATCCTGAACACACCCTTTGCGCTACATGACTCATTCTCTCTCACACACATGTTGTGCTGGCTGAGGATTGGATGACTTGATCATGTTCCCTTCATCCTATGGAGAGGAGGAAGATTATAATATTGGGTCATGTCAGACAGCAGTTGTGAAAAACTGAATAGGCTTTTCTAGAAGAGATTTCAGAGTGGTAGCCGTGTTTGTCTGTATCAGCAAAAACAACGAGGAGCTCTTGTGGCACCTTAGAGACTAACAAATAAATTTGTTAGTCTCTAAGGTGCCACAAGTACTCCGCGTTGTTTTTTCTAGAAGAGAGTGGCCTAAAATAGCAAATCTAAAAGGTAAATACCAATAATAGAAAATGCACTATTGTATTTACTGTAGGGAACAGTCGTAAACTGACTCCTGAGAAATGTACATAAGAACATAAGAACGGCTGTACCGGGTCAGACCAAAGGTCCATCTAGCCCAGTATCCTGTCTACCGACAGTGGCCAATGCCAGGTGTCCCAGAGGGAGTGGACCAACAGGCAATGATCAAGTGATCTCTCTCCTGCCATCCATCTCCATCCTCTGACAAACAGAGGCTAGGGACACCATTCCTTACCCATCTTGGCTAATAGCCATTAATGGGCTTAACCACCATGAATTTATCCAGTTCTCTTTTAAATGCTGTTATAGTCCTAGCCTTCACAACCTCCTCAAGTAAGGAGTTCCACAAGTTGACTGTGCGCTGTGTGAAGAAGAACTTCCTTGTATTTGTTTTAAACCTGCTGCCTATTAATTTCATTTGGTGACCCCTAGTTCTTGTATTATGGGAATAAGTAAATAACTTTTCCTTATCCACTTTCTCCACATCACTCGTGATTTTATATACCTCTATCATATCCCCCCTTAGTCTCCTCTTTTCCAAGCTGAAGAGTCCTAGCCTCTTTAATCTCTCCTCGTATGGGACCCGTTCCAAACCCCTAATCATTTTAGTTGCCCTTTTCTGAACCTTTTCTAGTGCCAGTATATCTTTTTTTAGATGAGGAGACCACATCTGTACGCAGTATTTGAGATGTGGGCGTACCATCGATTTATATAAGGGCAATAATATATTCTCAGTCTTATTCTCTATCCCCTTTTTAATGATCCCTAACATCCTGTTTGCTTTTTTGACCGCCTCTGCACACTGCACGGACATCTTCAGAGAACTATCCACGATGACTCCAAGATCTTTTTCCTGACTTGTTGTAGCTAAATTAGCCCCCATCATATTGTATGTATAGTTAGGGTTATTTTTTCCAATGTGCATTACTTTACATTTATCCACATTAAATTTAATTTGCCATTTTGTTGCCCAGTCACTTAGTTTTATGAGATCTTTTTGAAGTTCATCACAGTCTGCTTTGGTCTTAACTATCTTAAGCAGTTTAGTATCATCTGCAAACTTTGCCACCTCACTGTTTACCCCTTTCTCCAGATCATTTATAAATAAGTTGAATAGGATTGGTCCGAGGACTGACCCTTGGGGAACACCACTAGTTACCCCTCTCCATTCTGAGAATTTACCATTAATTCCTACCCTTTGTTCCCGGTCTTTTAACCAGTTCTCAATCCATGAAAGGACCTTCCCTTTTATCCCATGACAACTTAATTTACATAAGAGCCTTTGGTGAGGGACCTTGTCAAAGGCTTTCTGGAAATCTAAGTACACTATGTTCACTGGATCCCCCTTGTCCACATGTTTGTTGACCCCTTCAAAGAACTCTAATAGCTTAGTAAGACACGATTTCCCTTTACAGAAACCATGTTGACTATTGCTCAACAGTTTGTTTTTCTGTGTCTAATATATCTTTTCCAAATCTAATTTTTGAGCTAGTGAAGGTTTTGCCTTTTAAAGTGGGGCAGATAACATATACTCATGCTTCAGCATATTTGACAAAAGGGAACCTTTAAATTAAAATAAACTGTTTCCCTGATTCTGCAATGAGATGTCTGGAGATGGCCTTCTGCAGAGCCCCAGTAATTTTTTAATGGACATCAACACTGAAGCCTTACTTTGTCATCTTTTGCTATAGTAGATATTTGTGCTTTCATTAGAACGTGTTCCTTTACTGCTCATCATCTCCTTCTTTTGTATCATTTAGGCAGCGTCAATCCTGTATTAATGACATCAGGAAATGACTGGGGTGTCACCAGAAGTAGTTTATGATTTTATTATGGAGTTAGGCAGTCCTTTTTAAACACAAATATTTTTGTTAGTTGGCAAATGTGATAAGAAAAAAGTAGTAAAAGCATCTGAATAATAAATGGGTCTAAGATTTAGTACAAGATCATCACTAACTCTACATAAGTGTGCCAGAGAGTAAGAGGGAGTAAAGATGGAGCCTTAGCTCTGCCCCTCCAACTTCATAATGTCCCAGTTACTTGTGTCAATGCACTGGGAAACCATACACTGTGCTAGTTCAGTGTATTTCCTCCCTAAAGCCAGGGAAAAACTGAGTCACAATCAGCTTCCCAGAGTGTACCTTGGACAACACAACTACATGCTGTCCTTGCTTAGGGCAAACCATAAAGTGATAATCTAGTCCCTATTTTGTTACATCTAAAAGTTTTCTCTAAACTAAATCTCCTCCTTTAACTAGGCCTCTACTTGCTTATACACATTCAGATTAGCAAGAGAGTAACTGTTGGTGCACCCCATAGAGACATATATTGATACCAGTAAATTCCTAATAAGACTCCAGAAGCTTGAAGAGCTGGCTGTCAATGAGATACTTAATTCCAATTCCAGAAGAAAGGCAGTCACGAATAAGAATCAAGATTACAGCAAGATAGATGGAAAAAAGGGTTGTGGCAATAACACAGACCTGCTTAACAGTGTAGATGGTAAACGGGTCCCTCTCCAATCCATTACAGAGGATGGTGGCGATCATCTCATCATGAAATTTCCTGAGAACACGAATGAAATTCAATGGACAACCGAACCTAGACAGTGCCTTCCATAATACTTCACGACAGATGGAATCAAAGGCCTTAAGTCAATAAAGGCCATAAACAATGTCTGGTGGTATTCTCTACACTTCTCTTGAATCTGTTGTGCAACAAAAATCATGTCAGTGATGCCTCAAGACAGTTTGAACCCACACTGGGATTCCTGAAGGATGTCTTCAGCAAGAGAGAGGAGACGGTTCAAAAGGATGCGAGCAAGGATCTTCCCGGCAATGGAGAGGAGGGATTTCTAGGGTTAGGATTCCTATGGGTAGGGCTCCCTGCCCTAGAGTTAGGGTTCCAATGGGTAGGGTTTCCCGGCCTAGGGTTAAGGGTTCCTATGAGTAGGGTACTTGGAGCTAGGGTGAGGGTTCCTATAGGTAGAATGCTTGGAGCTAGGCTTAGGGTTTCTGTGGGTAGGGTGCTTGGAGCTAGGGTTTGGTTCTTATGGTGGGGTATTTGAAGATAGGTTTAGGGATCCTACGGGTTGGGCTTCCCATCCTAGAGTTAGGGTTTTTTTGGCTTGGATACTTGGAGCAAGGGTTAGGGTTTATATGGGTAAGGTACTTCAAGCTAGGGTGAGGATTCCTGTGGGTAGAGAGTACTTGGAGCTAGGGTGAGGGTTCCTATGAGTAGGGTACTTTGAGATATGATGTGACTAGCCTGCTGGAGGCCTCGCTTCCCTGCCACACCCTGTCCCAGAAAAGGGTAGGGTGCTCGGAGCTAGAGTTAGGGTTCCTATGGGTAGGGTGCTTGGAACTAGATTTAGGAGGCTGAGGGAACTGGGGTTATTTAGTCTGCAGAAGAGAAGAGTGAGGGGGGATTTGATAGCAGCCTTCAACTACCTGAAGGGGGGTTCCAAAGAGGATGGAGCTTGGCTGTTCTCAGTGGTGGCAGATGACAGAACAAGAAGCAATTGTCTCAAGTTGCAGTGGGGGAGGTCTACGTTGGATATTAGGAAACACTCTTTCACTAGGAGGGTGGTGAAGCACTGGAATGGGTTACCTAGGGAGGTGGTGGAATCTCCATCCTTAGAGGTTTTTAAGGCCAGGCTTGACAAAGCTTTGGCTGGGATGATTTAGTTGGTGTTGGTCCTGCTTTGAGCAGGGGATTGGACTAGATGACCTCCTGAGGTCTCTTCCAACCCTAATATTCTATGATTCCTACGGGGTAGGGCTCCCCACCCTACTGTTACAGCTCCTATAGGTAGGTCTGTCTCCCCTTGAGTTATGGTTCCTATGGTTAGGGTACTTAGAGCTAGAATAAGGGGTTCTTCTTTGAGGAGTGTCCCTGTGGGTGCTCCACTTTAGGTGCCTTGGCACCCTGTGCTTGTAATCGGAGATTTGTAGCAGCAGTGCCCCGGTTGGCCGCGCACGCGCGGCAGCCATCTCACACTGCTCCGAGTGGCCACTTAGCGTGCGCAGCCAACCATCACTCAGTTCCTTCTCTACTGCCTTGGCTTGAGTCGGAGCAACAGCAGCGCCCTTCTATCTCGTAAATTGCTTATATTCCCAGATTTATTTATCCTTTTTGCCAGTTTTCTTCTGTTTTCCCATCCTTATTTACCCATTAAAAAATACTATTTCATTTGTCCTCCCTCCCCCTCCCACCACCAGTGGGTCTCCGCCAAAGTGACTGAAGTACAACTGTTTTCTATAGATCTGGATCTCCTCAGGCATGCCTGGTTCCTCCGGTTTTAAACGTTGCCTGACCTGCAGGTTATCAATTTCTGTATCGGATGGTCATGCTCAGTGCAACCGCTGTCTCAGGGAAACCCATATACCATAGAAGTGTGCACATTGCAAGAAATTATCTGCCAGGATACTGAAAGCCAGGGACCTTCAACTAAAATTATTAATGATGGAGAAATCCCTCAGGCCAGCCTCCAACCCAGAGTCCAGGACTTCCTCCTGGCCAACGGTCTCCAGCAGCAGCCTCAGACAAGGGCCCCACACAAACCGTGTCTAAGGACCCTGCTCCTAAGAAGGCAACTAAATATCAGTTGCAGTCATTGCCACAGAGAGATCCCCCTAAGAAGAAGCGGTCTCCTGGTGAGAAATCTGCCCCGCTACTGACAGCACCGAGAATCTCGAACCGAGAGGCACTGGGAAAGTCCAGTACTGAGACATCCCGAGGAGCCAAGGTACCAGTGTGGCCAGGCTCTCACTCAGGTGCACGAGCTAAAGCTAAGCTCCCTAGCTCGGCACCGACAGTGCCGAAGAACGCCTCAACACCGGCTAGTGTAATGGTGTCACCTGCTGCATATACACAGCCTCACAAGACCACGGCACCATCAGAGCATACTATGCTGCCATCCACGGCACCGAGCTTCCTGGTACCACAACCCTTTACCAGACAGGCAGACCTGGCAATCTCCTCTATGCCCGGAACACCCTCCTTCGGCACTGACGGTACCCCAGTCAGACCAGACTTTATACCCCTCATAATTTCTCCTCAAAACCAGGACCCTCTCACCAACAACCACCTATACAAGGGCAAAGCTGGCAGGCACAACCATGGATGCCACCACCCATTGTTATGCCACCCAATTGGCCATACTGGGACCCGTGGGCAATCTACAGAGCCCAAAATCTTAAACCCCCCAACCCACCAGCGTCAAGGGCCACCCAGTCCCGTTCACCCACGAACCCACCACCATCGGAGGCCCAGGAGGAAGAGGGAGAGGAGCCGGAAGAGGCTCCGGTAGGCAACACACTGCCACCCACCCATATTTCGTCCTCATCCCTGGACGAAACAATTATGTCACCCATAATTATGTCACTCCCATCACAGGAGATGATTTCAAGTCCTTCCAGGACTTATTCAAAAGAGTTGCAGAATTCCTGGACATCTCTTTAGCAGAGCTGCCAGAGACCCAGCACAAACTTACTGACATCTTGCAGGCATTGCCATCAGCAAAGATAGCTCTGCCCATCAACGCTGCTGTAATGGATCCTGCAAAGATAATATGACAGACACCGGCCACTGTCCCACCCTCCTGTAAATGTTTGGACAGAAAATATTTTCATAGAATCATAGAATATCAGGATTGGAAGGGACCTCAGGAGGTCATCTAGTCCAACCCCCTGCTCAAAGCAGGACCAATCCCCAACTAAATCATTATGTACCAGCGAGAGGGGCTGAGTTCTTATTTACTCACCCAGCTCCAAATTCACTGGTCATAGAGGCAATAAACCAAAGGGGAAAACAGCACCAGTCAAAAACCACCCCTTATGACAAAGACTGGAAAAGGCTTGACCTCTTTGGACGCAAAGCCTATTCCTTGGCCTCACTGCAATTCCGCATAGCAAACTACTCTGCTCTGTTGGTGAAATCCACTTAAAACTTGTTTAATAAAATGACATATTTTATTGAACAAATGCCAGAGGAGTTAAAGGAGCAATACAAAGCTAACATTGCGGAGGGCTCCTTAATTACCAAAACAGCCCTGTAGGCCTCCCTTGATTCCACTGACACGGCAGCTCGTTCTATCACTACGTCCATGGTCATGCGTCGCGCATCATGGCTCCACCTCTCTGGATTTCCTAGGAAAGTACAAGGCACAGTTGAGGACCTGCCCTTTGAGGGACAAAAACTATTTGCAGAGCGCACAGATGCATCCGTACATACCTTAAAGGACTCGAGAACCACCTTGAAGACTTAGGTATTTAGTTCCCCCCAAACAAGAAAAAACAGGGCAGATTTTGTACCCAAAGACTCCATCCCGTCCCATACTCCCAACCCCAGAGACAATACAACCAACGCCACAAGCAAAAACAAGCAAGGCACAGGCAGAACCAGGTATCGGATGGTCATGCTCAGTGCAACCGCTGTCTCAGGGTCGAGGGCTCAAGACCTCTATCTTCTCCCATGCCGGATTATCAGATGACCTCCAGTCTCTTTGGAGACTGCCTGCTACCACACTACCCAGTCTGGAACAACATCACTAAAGACAAATGGGTGCTGGAAATCGTCCAGAAAGGTTACTCTATCCCATTTATTTCTACTGCCCCTACCCACCAACCTTCCCCGTCCCCCTTCAGTGACGCCCTCTCACAAGACCCTGTTGCAAGAGGAAATAAATCATCTCTTGCAACTAGGAGCTGTGGAAATAGTACCACTCTAACGCAGGGGAAGAGGGTTTTATTCATGTTATTTTCTCACACAGAAAAAGAACGGGGGCTTAAGACCCATTCTGGATTTACACAAACTCAACAAGTTTGTAAGGATGCAGTGCTTCAAAATGATAACCCTGGCAACCATAATTTCAGCATTAGAGAAAGGAGGTTGGTTCTTGTCCCTTGACCTACGGGACACTTACTTTCATGTCACCATTCACCCAGCACACAGATGATTTCTGCCCTTCACGCTAGGCCATCAACGTTACCAATACAAAGTACTACCCTTCAGCTTGTCAGCAGCTCAAAGGGTATTCTCCAAAGTCCTAGCCATCACTGCAGCTCACCTCCACAGACAAGGGGTAATGATCTTCCCATACTTGGATGACTGCCTCATAAGAGCACCAACTCAGCAGACGGCAGTATAAGCTACACAAACCACTATAAATCTCTTCACCAACCTAGGGTTTCAAATAAACGTCCAAAAGTCCATCCTGGTCCCTGTCCAACAACTAGAGTTTATAGGCCCCTGTCTTGACTGCCTCGCAGCACAAGCGAGATTACCCCAACAGCGATTCCTCAACCTAACCAGGCTGATGACAACGATCACAGACAGCCCCCAAACATCTGCCAGGGCCTGCCTACAACTTCTTGAGCATATGGCTATTACAACTTATGTAGTCAGACATGCCCGACTGCATCTGAGATGCCTACAGGCCTGGCTCCGCACCTGCTATATACTCATAGACTCATAGACTTTAAGGTCAGAAGGGACCAATATGGTCATCTAGTCTGACCTCCCGCATGATGCAGGCCACAAAAGCTGACCCACCCACAACAGAATCTTCCAGCCTGCGACCCCTGCCCTATTCTGCGGAGAAAGGCGAAAAACCTCCAGGGCCTCTGCCAATCTACCCTGGAGGAAAATTCCTTCCCGACCCCAAATATGGCGATCAGCAGAACCCCGAGCATACAGGCAAGATTCTACAGCCGGACCCTCATTTTACCCGCGATGGCACGTTAATGCCTAATTGACTAAAATCACGTTATCCCATCAAACCATTCCCTCCATAAACTTATCAAGCCTAATCTTGAAGCCAGAGAGGTCTTTCGCCCCCACCGTTTCCCTCGGAAGGCTGTTCCAAAATTTCACCCCTCTGACGGTTAGAAACCTTCGTCTAATTTCAAGCCTAAACTTCCCCACGGCCAGTTTATATCCATTCGTTCTCGTGTCCACATTACTACTGAGCTGAAATAATTCCTCTCCCTCCTTGGTATTAATCCCTTTGATATATTTAAAGAGAGCAATCATATCCCCCCTCAGCCTTCTTTTGGTTAGGCTAAACAAACCGAGCTCCTCGAGTCTCCTTTCATAGGAAAGGTTTTCCATTCCTCGGATCATCCTAGTGGCCCTTCTCTGTACCCGTTCCAGTTTGAGTTCATCCTTTTTAAACATAGGAGACCAGAACTGCACACAGTACTCCAAATGAGGTCTCACCAGCGCCTTGTATAACGGAAGCAGCACCTCCCTGTCCCTACTAGAAATACCTCGCCTAACGCATCCCAAGATCGCATTAGCTTTTTTCACAGCCACGTCACATTGCCGACTCATAGTCATCCTGCGATCAACCAGGACTCCGAGGTCCTTCTCCTCCTCCGTCACTTCCAACCTATGCGTCCCTAACTTATAACTAAAATTCTTGTTAGTCATCCCTAAATGCATCACCTTACACTTCTCACTATTAAATCTCATCCTATTATTGTTACTCCAATTTACAAGGTCATCCAAGTCTCCCTGCAGAATATCCCGATCCTTCTCTGAATTGGCAATACCTCCCAACTTTGTGTTATCCGCAAACTTTATCAGCCCACTCCTACATTCGGTTCCGAGGTCAGTAATGAATAGATTAAATAAAATTGGACCCAAAACCGAACCTTGAGGAACCCCACTGGTGACCTCCCTCCAACCCGACAGTTCACCTTTCAGTACCACCCGCTGCAGTCTCCCCTTTAACCAGTTCTTTATCCACCTCTGGATTTTCATATCGATCCCCATCTTTTCTAATTTAACCAATAATTCCTCGTGCGGCACAGTATCAAACGCTTTACTAAAATCGAGGTAAATTAGATCCACCGCATTTCCTTTATCTAGAAGGTCTGTTACTTTCTCAAAGAAGGAGATCAAGTTGGTTTGGCACGATCTTCCTTTCGTAAACCCATGTTGTAATTTGTCCCAATTGCCATTCACCTCAAGGTCCTTAACTACTTTTTCCTTCAAAATTTTTTCCAAGACCTTGCATACTACAGAAGTTAAACTAACAGGCCTGCAGTTACTCGGGTCACTTTTTTTCCCCTTCTTGAAAATAGGAACCACATTAGCTATTTTCCAGTCCATTGGTACCACCCCCGAGTTTACAGATTTATTAAAAATTATCGCCAAGGGGCTTGCAATTTCTCGCGCCAGCTCCTTCAATATTCTAGGATGAAGATCATCCGGTCCGCCCGATTTAGTCCCATTTAGCTGGTCAAGTCTGGCTTCCACCTCTGATACTGTAATGTCAATCGCCCCTCCTTTATTCCCCTCTGTCCCACTCCCTCTATTCCTAAGCCCTTCATTAGCCTTATTAAACACCGATGCAAAATATTCATTTAGATATTGTGCCATTCCTAGATTATCCTTAATCTCCACTCCATCTACATGCTTCAGCGGTCCCACTTCCTCTTTCTTTGTTTTCTTCCTATTTATATGGCTATAAAACCTCTTACTATTGGATTTAATTCCCCTCGCGAGGTCCAACTCTACATGGCTTTTGGCCTTTCTCACCGCATCCCTACATGCTCTGACCTCAATAAGGTAGGTTTCCTTGCCGATCTCTCCCCTCTTCCATTCTTTGTACGCTTTCTGTTTTTTCTTAATCGCCCCTTTGAGACGCCCGCTCATCCAGCTAGGTCTAATTCTCCTGCCTACTAACTGTTTTCCCTTTCTCGGGATACAGGCCTCGGACAGCTCGTGCAACTTCAGCTTGAAATAATCCCAGGCCTCATCTGCCTTTAGCTCTCTAAGTATGTTAGCCCAATCCACTTCCCTAAGTAGTTGCCTTAATTTATTAAAGTTGGCCTTTTTGAAATCGTAAACCTTAGTCACAGTTTTATTTCTGTTAATCCTTCCATTTAGTTTAAACCGAATTAGCTCATGGTCACTCGAGCCAAGGTTGTCCCCTACAACCATTTCCTCAACGAGGTCCTCACTACTCACCAGCACCAAATCTAAAATGGCATCCCCCCTCGTCGGTTCAGCTACTACTTGATGAAGGAATTCATCTGCTAGCACGTCTAGGAACATCTGAGCCCTATTATTGTTACTAGCATTTGTTCCCCAATCTATATCCGGGAAGTTAAAGTCCCCCATGATTACACAGCTCTTATTAGTTTTTACTTCCTTAAAAACATTAAATAGTTCTCTGTCCGCATCCAGGCTAGATCCCGGCGGTCTATAGCACACCCCAAGCAGTATCTCAGGGGAGGCTCTAGTAGTTCTTTTACCCAGTGTAATTATTGCCCAGACAGACTCCGTCTTATCCATTCCATCACTTATCATTTCTTTACATTTTAGCTCATTATTGACATACAATGCCACACCCCCACCTTTACCTTTTTTCCGGTCATTCCTAAACAGCACATACCCTTCCATACCTGTACTCCAGTCATGACTACAGTTCCACCACGTTTCGGTTATTCCTACGATATCAGGTTTCATTTCTTGGACCAGGAGCTCCAATTCCTCCATTTTATTACCTAGGCTTCTCGCATTTGTGTATAAACATCTTACCGTATGCTGTCTATCCTTTCTCCCATTAGTTATGCACTTTGGTACAGACCCCGTAGTGTCCATCCGCCCCCTCCTTCTTATGTCCAATTCCCTACCCCTACCTATATCTGTGCTTATCTCTGTGCCCTCTTTTTCAGTGTTGGAATCTGGCGTGGAGATTAACTGGACATCTCCCAACCGTCTCCCCCAAGTTCCTAGTTTAAAGCCCTTTTGATGAGATGAGCCAGCCTCCCTCCCAGAAGTCTATTTCCTTCCCTACTCAGGTGAAGTCCATCCCGTGAGAACAGCTGTCTGTCCCCAAAAGCCTCCCAGTGGCCATACATCCCAAAGCCCTCCTTATAGCACCACCCCCTTAGCCAGCTATTTATCCTTACAATTCTGTCTGCCCTTTGCTGTCCTTCTCTAGGAACAGGCAGAATCCCACTGAAGATAATCTGAGCCTCGACTTCCTTAAGTGTCTTCCCCAGCCTGGCATAATCTCCCTTGATTCTCTCTAGCAAGAACCTAGCCGTGTCATTCGTTCCTACGTGAAGGACGATCAAGGGGTTCTTACCTGCTCCTTTTAGGATCCTTTTCAACCGCAGGTCCACATCCCGTATCTTAGCGCCCGGCAGACAGCACACCCTTCTGTTTTCTGGGTCCGCCCTGGTCACAGGCCTGTCTAACCTCCTCAGTAAGGAGTCCCCAATCACATAAACCTGCCTTTGCCTGGGGGCAGCGCAATCTACTAATCTATCCCCTGTTCCCTGCGGCCGTAACTCCTGTCTGTCTCTATTTTCCCTTATAGTCCCCCTATTGCCATCCTGTATCCTCCCGGGGCCGAGTATTGATGCTGTCTCCATCAACTCCACCCCCCTGTCTATTGGACTAGCTGCCCTTCTTTTCTTCCTCTGCCTCCCACCATCAGTTACCACCTGCTGCGTCCCCTCCTCGTTAGCCAAACACCCAAACCTGTTCCTGAGTTCTATTTCCCCCTCACTAGCCCTCCTTTTCCTTGGCCTGCTTCTCACGGTCATATGCTTCCACTGCTCTTGTTCTCCCCCTGACCTTCCCCCCTCACAGACCATAGCCCCCGCTTCCATCTGCACCCCCGAGCATTCCCCTTCAGCCACCCCTTGCCTTTGCTCCATTAGCTGCTCAAACCCCCTTCTAAACTCTACCAGGGTCTCTACCTGCATCTCCAACCCTCGGACCTTTTCCTCTAACAGGGCAATTAGGCGGCATTTCATACAGACATACCTCTGATCAGGTGCACCTGCTAGGACCATATACATACCGCAGCAGCTACATGCTTTCATCTGCATTGTGTCCCCTGCTGCTCGGCTCATGGCAGCTATGGTCTCTGCCTGCAGCCTCTGGGGAAACAGAGCGCACCGACCACCACGCCTGCCCGCCTCCCCTTCCACCTCCCCCTGTAAACTCCCACTTAAACTCCCCTGTTAGCAGCCCTGTTGGCCGGCTCCTGGGGGCCGCTGCTCTCTGCTAGGGCCGCTGCTCGGCTGGGAGGCCTCTTTTATAGGCCCCCTAATCAGCCAAGCTCCGCCCCCTAATCAGGGCTCGGGGCTCAGCACACTGCCCCTACAGGCCTCTACACATACAAGCACTACAAAGACAGACGCAAGTACAGATACCTTCTCCTCCAATGAGACTCACTCCCACTTATACTCCCCTGTTAGCAGCCCTGTTGGCCGGCTCCAACACAAGCATTCCCTTCACAAACAGCTCACTATGCCCCGCAGAGTGAAGGACTCCCTCAAGTGGTGGATGCAACCACAAAACATCTGCTCAGGGGTCCCACTTCAACAAAAAGCTCGCACTATAGCAATCACCACAGATGCCTCCCTCGTGGGATGGGGAGCCCATCTGGACAACACCACCATCCAGGGATGCTGGTCCCCAGCGGAAACCAACCTATATATAAACATTCTAGAGCTCCGAGCAGTCAGAAAAGCATGTGAACACTTCCTTCCACTTATCTGCAACAATACCATCAAAGTCCTCATGGACAATACAGCCTGAATGTTTTATGTAAACTGACAGCGTGGAGCTCGTTCATACCCTCTCTGCATTGAGGCACTACACCTGTGGCAATGGTGCATATCCAACAAGATAGACATTTCTGCAGCTTACCAGCCAGGACTTCAGAATACCAGGGCAGACCATCTGAGCAGACACTTCTCACAAACCCACGTGTGGGAGATGGACTGCCTGACCCTTGTGATCATATTCAACCAGTGGGGGTTCCCTACTATAGATTTATTTGCAACAGCTCACAAGTCGAAATGCCCTCAATATTGCATCCGAGCGGGGCTTGGGCACCACTCACTGGGCGATGCCCTCCTCACAATATGGGAAGTACCACTAATATACGCGTTCCCCCCGATTCCTCTACTGAGCCGGGTGTTACACAAAATCAGACAGGACAAGGCCAGGGTCATACTCATCGCACCCACATGGTCTAGACAGATGTGGTTCCCAAACTTAACACAGAAGGCAGTGAAACCTCCTCGAACCCTTCCACAACTATCTCACCTCCTTACACAGGACGCCGGCCATGTCATTCGCCCCAACCTAGTGATTCTCTGCCTCAAAGCCCGGTTACGAAATGGCTAACTGGGCTGGATCAGGATTACTCTGAGGAGGTTAAAGACATTCTCTTGAATAGTCGCAAACCAAGCACACGCAAAACATATGCTCATAAGTGGGTATGTTTCTGCACCTGGTGCAAGGCTCACCTTATGTCTCCTCATTCTGTCCCTCTACCCAGAGTCGTGGACTATATACTAGGCCTTAAAAAGGCGGGCCTCTCCAATAGCTCCATAAAGCTACACTTAGCAGCAATCACCTCACTACATGATAAGGTAGATGGAACCACGATCTTTGCTCATCCAACAACTAAATGATTCTTAAAGGGCATGACCAACATCTACCCTCCCCTAAATCACCCTACTCCTATATGGGACCTTAACCTCGTGCTATGCACCCCCATGGGCAAACCATTTGAACCTCTTGCGACTTGCTCATTGCTACATCTGTCAATGAAGGTCTCCTTCCTTATCGCGATCACTTCACCAAGAAGAGTAGGGGAGCTAAGGGCCCTAATGTCACACCCACCGTATACCACATTCTGTAAAAACAAAGTGATCCTAAGAGCCCACCCTAAATTTATACCTAAAGTAGCCTCTTCATTTCATTTAAACCAACCCATTTACTTACCTGTGTTTTTTTCCGAAACCCCATGCTGATGCCAGAGAGGCATCCCTTCACACTCTCAACGTCCATAGAGCTCTGGCCTTCTATCTAGAAAGAACAAAGACATTTAGAAAATCATCATGTCTCTTTCTCTTGGTCACAAAGCGATCGAAGGGTGAGGCCATCTCTAAACAAAGACTATCTAAGTGGATTTCTGGCTGTATCCACCTGATGTGCTGTCATCAGAGCAGCATTCCAACTCCACCTGGGAATCGTACACACTCCACCAGAGCGCTATCCACACCAGTCGCCTTCCTCAACTATGTACCCATCGTAGACATTTGTAGGACAGCTACCTGGGCCTCGGCCCAGACGTTTACCGAACACTATGCCCCGGAACAACATTCCTCTGCTGACACTCAGTTCATACTCTCAGTGCTATCCACCGTCAACAGAGATATTCCAAGCCCTTCCTTCCATCGAGGGGTACTGCTCCATAGCCACCTAAAGTGGAGCACCCATAGGGACACTCCTCAAAGAAGAAGAGAAGGTTACTCACCTTGTGCAGTAACAGAGGTTCTTCAAGATGGTTGTCCCTGTGGGTGCTCCACTACCCTCCCTCCTCCCCTCTACTTTGGAGATTCACGCTAATTCTCTGGGGTAGAGAAGGAACTGAGGGATGGTTGGCTGTGCATTCTAAGTAGCCACTCGGAATGGTGCGAGATGGCTGGTGCGCATGCACGGCCAACCGGGGCACTGCTACTACAAATCTCTGATTACAAGCGCAGGGCACCAAGACACCTAAAGTGGAGCACCCACAGGGACAACCATCTCGAAGAACCTCAGTTACTGCACAAGGTCAGTAACCTTCTCTTCCTATGGCCAGGGCTCCCCACCCTAGAGTAAGGAGTTTCTATGGGTAAGGCTCTGCTCCCTAGGATTAGTGTTCCTATGAGTAGGGTACTTGTAGCTAGGGTTAGAGTTTCAATGGATAAGGAACTTGGAGTTAGGGTTCGGGTTCCTTTGGGTGGGTACTTGGAGCTAGGGTTAGAGTTCTTAGGGTAGGTTAGGGCTCTCCACCCTAGAGTTAGGGTTCCTATGGGTAGGATAATTGGAGATAGGTTTAGGGTTCCTATGACTAGGGTACTTGTGTTACCCAGGGTTTTCAGAACCCCGAACAGTGGTAACTGAACTATTTCACTCCAGACGGTGTCCGGAATAAATCAATAGGAACACAGCAATTATGTCTGATCAAGGATTAAATGCAAGTAAGCATGCTCTTATCTAACTCTGCAGTTTATTAGATTTAAGCACACACAAACATAAGCAATAGGTTTAGAACATCCCAGATATTTACCTAACATCTGGAACGGTATTGAGTAATTAACAGCAGGTTCGCAGTGGTCAGTTGCTCACCTGCTGGGGAGAGAGAAGGTGTCAGGAAAAACGTCTTTCAAGATGGCTTCAGAGGATAGTTCCAAAGTACAACTCTGTTACCTAATCTTTTATAACTAACTTCTACAAAACACATAGGTCATAATGATCCCTACTGGATCATCACTTCTCTAATTTTCAATAAACTTTTAATATCAGAGGCATCTAGATTCAGGGTTTTCCAACCACCAAGATTTTCAGTCTCAGTTGTTTACTTGTCCGGCCCCTCCTCCCATTCTGATTAGCTTCTTGGTTTTATGAACATTATCCTTGATTTTCTAGGTCAGAAACTTTAGAGGTATAGGTGAAGTCTAGGAATTCGTATCCGTCAGATTACAAAATTAGTTTATTGACTTTGGCTCCATTTTCCAAGTCCCATGCAGGAAAAAAACTCTGAAGATTTTTTCAAGTTTTGCACTTTCATTTATATACTCCTTCAAACTCCTCCATCACCACCATACTAATTTTCATGCAGACTAATCCAAGTTGCACCTCTTTATGCTGTGGTTATGCTGACGGATGAGATAATTCGACTCCGTGTAGCAATCCCTTCTTTTTGATAGCATGAGTCACAGAAAAAAACAGCACCAGTTCTTACTGTGATTTATTAATTATGGATGTCATGTAAGGCCAGTGTCATGGCCAAAAGAAATCAGCAGAAAGAGTTAGCAAAATTATATGGTAAATGCTGTAAGAATTCTGCAGAAACTTTTAGACCTCCGATTCTGAGCCTCCCTTTTATTTGCATTTATTTCTTTTGGAGTATAAGTATGATGCTGTCCTAAGGACACCCAGAACTGTAAGCCACTACGTTACCCCTCTGCCTCAGCCAGGGAGAACTTTGCTGAGGCTTAAACTGTGTGTCATCTCCCTGCCATGCCAGACTGTCTGCCTCAACAGCAAATTCCTTGAGACTCTATCAGTCTTAATCTTGCCTTGCAGGTAATAATCAGTGAACCACAGTTCCTGAGTTCCCTGGAGATGTGTCTCTGAAGTTTATTAATAAAGAACAGAGATTTAAGTGATACTAAGCAAGAGAAAAAGAGATAGATATAATTACAAACAAAACAAAACAGGCTTAGACTCATAGACTTTAAGGTCAGAAGGGACCATTATGATCATTTAGTCTGACCTCCCGCATGATGCAGGCCACAAAAGCTGACCCACCCACTCCTGGAATAATTCTCTCCCTTGACTCAGCTGTTGAAGTCCCCAAATCATGATTTAAAGACTTCAAGTCGCAGAGAATCCTCCAGCAAGCGACCCCTGCCCCATGCTGCGGAGGAAGGCGAAAAACCTCCAGGGCCTCTGCCAATCTACCCTGGAGGAAAATTCCTTCCCGACCCCAAATATGGCGATCAGCAGAACCCCGAGCATGTGGGCAAGGTTCTCCAGCCAGACCCACATTGACCATTGATACTAATTACCAGCGAAGGCACGTTATTGACCTATTGACTAAAATCACGTTATCCCATCAAACCATCCCCTCCATAAACTTATCAAACTTAATCTTAAAGCCAGAGAGGTCTTTCGCCCCCACTGTTTCCCTCGGAAGGCTGTTCCAGAACTTCACCCCTCTGACGGTTAGAAACCGTCGTCTAATTTCAAGCCTAAACTTCCCGACGGCCAGTTTATATCCATTTGTTCTCGTGTCCACATTAGTACTGAGCTGAAATAATTCCTCTCCCTCCCTGGTATTTATCCCTCTGATATATTTAAAGAGAGCAATCATATCCCCCCTCAGTCTTCTTTTGGTTAGGGCAAACAAACCGAGCTCCTCGAGTCTCCTTTCATACGACAGGTTTTCCATTCCTCGGATCATCCTAGTGGCCCTTCTCTGTACCCGTTCCAGTTTGAGTTCATCCTTTTTAAACATGGGAGACCAGAACTGCACACAGTACTCCAAATGAGGTCTCACCAGTGCCTTGTATAACGGAAGCAGCACCTCCTTATCCCTACTAGAAATACCTCGCCTAATGCATCCCAAGACCGCATTAGCTTTTTTCACAGCCACATCACATTGCCGACTCATAGTCATCCTGCGATCAACCAGGACTCCGAGGTCCTTTTCCTCCTCCGTTACTTCCAACTGATGCGTCCCCAGCTTATAGCTAAAATTCTTGTTAGTCATCCCTAAATGCATCACCTTATACTTCTCACTATTAAATTTCATCCTATTACTATTACTCCAGTTTACAAGGTCATCCAAGTCTCCCTGCAGGATATCCCGATGCTTCTCCGAATTGGCAATACCTCCCAACTTTGTGTCATCCACAAACTTTATCAGCCCACTTCTACATTCGGTTCCGAGGTCAGTAATAAATAGATTAAATAAAATTGGACCCAAAACCGAACCTTGAGGAACTCCACTGGTAACCTCCCTCCAACCTGACAGTTCACCTTTCAGTACGACCCGCTGCAGTCTCCCCTTTAAACAGTTCTTTATCCACCTCTGGATTTTCATATCGATCCCCATCTTTTCCAATTTAACCAATAATTCCTCATGCGGTACCATATCAAACGCTTTACTGAAATCGAGGTATATTAGATCCACCGCATTTCCTTTATCTAAAAAATCTGTTACTTTCTCAAAGAAGGAGATCAGGTTGGTTTGGCACGATCTGCCTTTCGTAAAACCATGTTGTAATTTGTCCCAATTGCCATTGACCTCAAGTTCCTTAACTACTTTCTCCTTCAAAATTTTTTCCAAGACCTTGCATATTACAGATGTTAAACTAACAGGCCTGTAGTTACCCGGGTCACTTTTTTTCCCCTTCTAGTGCCTAAAACTTAACTTTAGCAAGTTACATTTTTGCATAAGCAGTTTTCTCCCTTACATTAGGTTACCAGCATCTCCAGCCACTGGCATGGATGTTACCTTTCTTTCCTTTTTTCATTTTTTAGTTACAGTATTCTTCTTGTTTATAAATTAATTATTGTTTTTTCATTGACCTCTCAGTTACAAGGTTTTGATAGTATTATTAAATACATTTCTGGAACCTAACAATAAATTCTGAAAACAAAAAATACAGGTAATAGTGGTTATAATAGGCTCCCACTCATATTCTCTACAGTTAGGGAATCTTTGTTTTATATATTATAATTCTGTTACTATTTACTCCAAAGCCCATTGATGGCTGAGGCAGTTGTTGGCCATAGCACCTCATCAATTAAAGGGAAATTAAGATTGGAAAGTCAAACACTCGAAAGTTAGGAAATGCTGGGAATTAAGATTGCCCATACAATCTTAATTTGGCTCCCTTGTGTGCATGCATTATGATAGTGTTTAATTATATGATCACATACTATTTTTCCACAGACTCCTGCCTCATTCAGTTTAGAGGCTGGACAGTGTTCCCTGAATGGGTTCCTAACTTTTGAATGTGTGGCTTTGCCATCTTATTTTTCTGTTAACATAGTTTCTTTACTATAATTTCCTACACATGCATGATAATTCTTCACCCCTCTGGATTTGAGTGAGCCTGAATCTTCCTTCTCCACCATGTTGCCTGGACAGTAGCATGGGGAGCATTGAGAGCACAGGAGAGACAGTCTCCTTGCTGTCAGTTCTGGTGCCTGAGCCTGCAACAGTCAGGGAGAGCATGGAAAGTACTACTCAGCCCTTGAATCTCCAGCTATTTGGCATGTGATCAGTAGCTACGTGGGGATGGTGCATGCACAGTTCAATTGGCACATAGGAGCTGTGAGATGATGGAGTAATCCCCTGCCAAATTTAAAGTCCCTGCTCCAAAGCATGGAGGCATTAGAGCATCTCAACAAAACAGCTGGAAGAATTTTTTTTAATATGGGCAAAACAATGTATTTTCCCAAATATTGCTCTCGGAAACAACTGAGCTATGAAACTTTTCAAAAAATTCAGCCTTGATGAGAACATTGGTTTAACAGCTCAGAGCATGGAGCACAAACATCTTAAGCCAATCAAATACAGAAAGCACAGCATTAAGAATGGTCATCTTTATTGGAATTATTACCTTCTGAGAAGTTATAGCAGTATAGAGATGGCACACAGCAATATTGATCCATGAACACATATGGCCAAATCACTACCACCAAGGTGTCCCAGTGCTTGGATAAGCTCTGTCTTTGGAAGAAGAACAGCTGATTGAAGCTGAATCCAGGCAAGATAGAGGTTTTTCTGGTGGGCAGAGGAAAGCACTTTGAAGAGTTTGCTGATGCAGTGCAGTCTCCTTTGGTTGAAGGTACAATTGGTCAATTCATTTTGTATTTTTGGCATGCTCCTGGATTCCTCACTGATACTAAGCTCTCCCATAGTGAAAGCATTACTTGCTGATACTGCTATCTCCAGTTGGCCCCATCCTGGCGAATGGTGACAGGCCTCAGTTATTCATGGCTTTGCCACCTCTCAGCTGGACTATGATAATACAACTTACCTGGGCATGAGGCATTCTGCACTTGGGAAACTCCAACTGGTACAGAATGCTACAGAATGGCTTCTCAGAATACTGGCTATGGCAAACACATCAGACCTGTCCTTCTCTCCCTACACTGGCTTCCCATAGAATATCAAGTTCAAGGTCTTGGTCCTTATCTTCAAGATACTCAATGGCCTGTGCCCAGAGTGTCTAAAAGATCAACTAAAGCCCTGGGATGAAGACTATGTCAACAACTTTGCTCCTCTGGCACAATGAAACTTTCTACAATAAAAGTAAAGCTTATCTGTGCAGATAACAGAACTTTCTTGGGAGCTGACCCAAAACTGTGGAGTGAACTCCCACAGGAACCAGGGACTGTTACAAACCTCACCACTAAGAGCAAGGTGCATTTCTTTGACCTTGCCTACTCTAACATAAACATATAGCTCTATGTGTGTGTGTGTGTTTGTATGTATTTAAAAGAATCCAGAACAAAACATTCCGCTATACACCCAATTCTCCCTTGGGAAGAGGATGAGAGAACATACCCATGTGAAACACTGCTGAAAGGCACTCAGGGCTAGATCCACAAAGGTATTTAGGCATCTAGTTGCCCCATTCAGTGCCTAAGGACTAGTCTACACTAGAATCGCTATAGTGGCTCAGCTGAACTGATGTAGCTGTGCCGCTGTAGCGCTGCTAGTGAAGACCCTAGTGCCGAAGGGAGAGTGTCTCTCCCACTGACATAGCACTGTCCACACTGGCGCTTAGGTCAGTTTAACTTAGAATCATAGAATCATAGAATATCAGGGTTGGAAGGGACCTCAGGAGGTCATCTAGTCCAACCCCCTGCCCACTTGCATCACTCAGGAGGAGGCTTTTCCACACCCCTGAACAACTTCTTTTATACGGAAGTAAGCATTAGCATGTACAAGCTCTAAGTCTAAAATTTAGATCCTCAAAACCTCCTCGCAGTTGCTACCTAACCCTGTGGACATCTAAATACTGTTGTGCCTTTGTTTCTGCTGTTAAATTCCCCATACCTAAAAATATGCTATTGAGCATGCACACAGCCACCAAAGTCCCGACGCCTGGGCACCCAGCTCATGCCTAAATTCCAGTGTGATCCTCAAACTTGGCATTCCAACCCAGATCCTGAAAGGTATTTAGGCACCTAGCTCTTATTGGTTTCAGATAGAGTCAAGTACCTATATACGTTGATAGATCTGGTCTTTTCTGTCTATCTTGCTTATGGGTCCTGGTCCAGTAGGTGTTCTCAGAGGCTTCCTAAAACCATATTTATTGGATCAGGCTCTGCATAGATGGTGCTGGTGGTCCCTGCATCCCCTTTATAACCATATAACCTTTATCCCAATTGTTAGAGCACTCACCTAGGATGTGAGATACCCAGGTTCAATTTCCTCCCCTGGAAAGAAATTGGAGCAGGAATTTGAACCCAAATCTCCCATCTCATAGGCGAGTGCCCTAATCGCTGAGCTATAGGATATTCTGAAGTGGGTCTCCCTCAATCTCTCCTGTTGAAACTGTTCCACTTTGTATAAATAATTAAATTTATGTGGGTCTCCCACAACCTGTGTGAGTGCTCTAACCGTTGGGATAAAGGTTATATGGAGGCACCAAGACCACCTCCTGTTTGGCTTGTTTGTGAGAAAGGGCTTAGGTGCCTTAATTCTAGGGAGGTTTCATGGCTATATCCGAAGCAGAGATAGGCACCTCACTGCAACCTGGACTTAGGCACCTAACTCCCTTTGAGGGGCAGGGCTTAGGCCCCACCCCTCTCCTCAGCATTTTCTATTGACTAGCTTAGGCAGCTCTCCACTCAGCGTGCAGGCTTTTGGAGATTCCTTTCTTAGGTGTCTAACTCTCATTGTGCATTGTATAAGAAGCCTGGGTGCCTAACTCAAAGCTGTGGATTCCGTTAGGTGGCAGGGTACCTAAGTCCCCTTTGTGGATCTAGCCCTCAGAACTAAGTTTTCTCTTTTATGTCTTTATTTTAGAAAGTGGGAGGAAATTTAGAGGTCATGTTCTTACAAAACATATGGGCAAGAAGGGAAAGCTGTCGGATTAACTAAATAGATTGCATCAAGTTCACTTGTCAGAAGCCTTCCATTTAGATCTTGTTGATCCCAAATGAACACACTTTAGTATTTAATCACAATTTCTATCTTCTTAGTAACACTGGTCTACAATTTTTGAGAAGTCGTCTGCTTCAGAGATAAAATGTGCTATTTATTATGTATTTTGATGTGCTGAATTCAAATGACAATTAAAACAACTGATTGGCTACTGTTTCTAAGATATTTAAGTTTTTACATTTTATGTCTATGTATATTGTGTAGATAGAGTTTTAATCATAAATTGTAAACCTAGGTCTTTTCATGTGTTTATGGTTGCTTTACATGATAATATTTCACCTGTCCTGTTTATGTAACACTTTAAAAATCAGCAAAAGGGTTATATAAATAAAATTTATTATGAAACAAAAGGCAAAAAACTATTCTGTACATAGTTTAGTCCTATTCAGTGTCTACTCGGCGCTTCTTGGCTTGTCTCTTGTATTCATTAAATGGAGCATCTCTTGTCACTGTCCAGCAATAGTCTGCAAGCATTGATGGGCTCCATTTGCCCTGATAGCATTTCTCCATTGTTGCAATGTCCTGGTGAAATCGCTCGCCGTGCTCGTCGCTCACTGCTCCGCAGTTCGGTGGAAAAAAATCTAGATGAGAGTGCAAAAAATGTATCTTTAGTGACATGTTGCAATCAAGGCTTTTGTATGCCTTGAGGAGGTTTTCCACCAACAACCTGTAGTTGTCTGCCTTGTTGTTTCCGAGAAAATTTATTGCCACTAACTGGAAGGCTTTCCATGCCGTCTTTTCCTTGCCACGCAGTGCATGGTCAAATGCATCATCTCGAAGAAGTTCACAAATCTGAGGACCAACAAAGACACCTTCCTTTATCTTAGCTTCACTTAACTTTGGAAATTTTCCACGGAGGTACCTGAAAGCTGCTTGTGTTTTGTCAATGGCCTTGACAAAGTTCTTCATCAGACCCAGCTTGATGTGTAAAGGTGGTAACAAAATCTTCCTTGATTCAACAAGTGGTGGATGCTGAACACTTTTCCTCCCAGGCTCCAATGACTGTCAGAGTGGCCAATCTTTCTTGATGATGTAGTGGGAATCTCTTGCACGACTATCCCATTCGCAGAGAAAACAGCAGTACTTTGTGTATCCAGTCTGCAGACCAAGCAAGAGAGCAACAACCTTCAAATCGCCACAAAGCTGCCACTGATATTGGTCATAGTTTATGCACCTCAAAAGTTGTTTCATGTTGTCATAGGTTTCCTTCATATGGACTGCATGACCAACTGGAATTGATGGCAAAACATTGCCATTATGCAGTAAAACAGCTTTAAGACTCCTCTTCGATGAATCAATGAACAGTCTCCACTCATCTGGATCGTGAACGATGTTGAGGGCTGCCATCACACCATCGATGTTGTTGCAGGCTACAAGATCACCTTCCATGAAGAAGAATGGGACAAGATCCTTTTGACGGTCACGGAACATGGAAACCCTAACATCACCTGCCAGGAGATTCCACTGCTGTAGTCTGGAGCCCAACAGCTCTGCCTTACTCTTGGGTAGTTCCAAATCCCTGACAAGGTCATTCAGTTCACCTTGTGTTATGAGGTGTGGTTCAGAGGAGGAGGATGGGAGAAAATGTGGGTCCTGTGACATTGATGGTTCAGGACCAGAAGTTTCATCCTCTTCCTCTTCCTCGTCTGACTCAAGTGAGAATGATTCTGGTGCATCAGGAACCAGCAGTCGTCCTCCGTGGGGTACTGGGCGTATAGCTGATGGAATGTTTGGATAATGCCCAGTCCACTTTTTCTTCTTTGACACACCTTTCCCAACTGGAGGCACCATGCAGAAGTAACAATTGCTGGTATGATCTGTTGGCTCTTTCCAAATCATTGGCACTGCAAAAGGCATAGATTTCCTTTTCCTGTTCAACCACTGGCAAAGATTTGTTGCACAAGTGTTGCAGCATATGTGTGGGGCCCACCTCTTGTCCTGATCTCCAATTTTGCAGCCAAAATAAAGGTGATAGGCTTTCTTAACCATAGTGGTTATACTGCGCTTTTGTGATGCAAAAGTCACTTCACCACAAACATAGCAGAAGTTATCTGCACTGTTCAGACAAGTACGAGGCATCTCTGCTCACTTTGGCTAAACAGAAATGTGTCCCTTTGCAAAATCAAACACTGACAAATAAGAGAGCACGACACTGTAGGATTTCTAGAGCTGATATAGGGCAATTTGTTCAGCAGAGTGATGTAAGCTTCGTTATGATTGCATCATCCATGACTTCTAGGAATAACATGATGCAATTCATATTATGTATGACGCAATACCAGCTTCAGATTGCATCATTCACTGTTTTGCCTAAAAAGCAAGTACTGTCCAAACCCAGTCATAGATTTATTCATAGATCCAGTCAAAGATGTATTTTAGTCATTTCTGGTTTAAATTGAGATCCCTTCCCTTTATAACTCACTTATCCTCCGCCATTCCCAAGTCAAGGGTCGTATATACTGACCCAATAGCATATCTTGAAAACTAGAGCCAATCAACAATTTTAAGCATCATTTTCGTTCTCAGTGACCCAGAATTAGTAAAGTTTGACTACATTTATTTCAGAAGCATTTTGGCTGTAGAGCAGTGTAATTAATGGTTTGGTGTTCACTTCCACTGAGATAAGAATCGGTTTAATGGACAGGGTGAAGATGAGCATCTTGCCTATGGCCGCTTTGACTCTCATATCTGGTAAAAGACAAGGATAGTGAATTGATAGGCAGTTTCCTTCTCACATTGTCTGCAGATGCTGCATCATTCTTCTCTCTCTCTCTCTCTCTCTCTCTCTCTCTCTTTTTTTTTTTTTTTTTTTTTTTTTTGGTTTTTCTTTTAAAATTGTTTAAAGTAGAAAGTAAATCAAAGCTAGCACAGACAACCTGGCCATTAAAGATGGAAAATTAATCTTTATTTCTGCTCCTCAGGTTTTTTCAAATATTTTTGAATTATATTTTATCTTTATACTCCTTTAGCACCTCACAGAGCTATCAGGCTATAAATTCCAAGTTTACTATGAGTTAAATTGGAGAAGAATGGTTGAATAAATTATTAAGAATATTTCAACTTTAGCAGAAGGGATTATTCATTTGTTTCTCATATCACATGGCAAATTCCAACAGAATGTGTACCCTTGAAAAAGAAAAACTACCTGAAAATTTGAGGCCAGTAAATAATAATAATTTTATAAAAAATGTTTCAGACTCTGAAGAAACATTAACCAGTTTGAATATGGAAGCACTGGATTGAATTTGGTGGAGTTTAGATTTTTTTTATTTGCTACAAGTCCAACATTTTACAAGTATTAGTATAGTATAGTCATTAAAAAATAGTACTTGACAGAGTCAAAACTGCTGTGTTCTATTTCCACCTCTGCCACCAACTTGGTTTATATCTCTGGGGTAGCTCAGTTAACGTTTCTGTGGAGTTAGTTTCCTCATCTGTAGAAGGATAATTCCTACCTCAAAAAATGTTGAGAAGCTTAATGAATTAATGTTTGTAAAGTGCTTAGAGATCCTTATATAAAAAAGCATTATAGAATACATTACAGATAAATAAAATGACAGGTTCCTACCCAAAAGAGCTTACACTCTGAGGCTAGGTCTACACTACGGGGGGGGGGGGGGGTCGACCTAAGATACGCAACTTCAGCTACGTGAATAGCGTAGCTGAAGTTGCGTATTTTAGGTTGATTTACCTGGCTGTGAGGACAGCGGCGAGTCGACCGCTGCCGCGCCGCCGTCGACTCCGCTTCCACCTCTTGCCGCGGTGGATCTCCGGAGTCGACGGCAGAGCGATCAGGGATCGATTTTATCGCGTCTTCACTAGACGCAATAAGTCGATCCCCAATAGATTGATTGCTACCCGCCGATCCGGCGGGTAGTGAAGACGTGCCCTAAGGGCTAAATCCTTTCACTGAATCTGTGTAGCAGAACCCCATTGAAGTCAGGCACAGGGAACCACCTCTGCAGATCTAGTTGCAGGATCCAGGTCTATAGTATGGTTAACAAAGTGAGGTATGATAATAAACAAGAAGAGAGAGAGTTGGGTGTGGGAGGACAAGTATTAAATAATTAAAGAGTGTATTTTATGTTTGTATGCTTTAGTGTTGTAAACTCATCTCATTAGTCCCTCTACAGATTTATATTTTAGGGGAGGAAAACTATTTTAGAGTTTTTGCTTAGTGCCCAGAGTGAAGGCTGGTTTGGGAGGGAGTATTAAGATACACATTGCTGTAACTTCGCAACAAAACCCAGGTTTAATACATTCATTGGTTTGCAACTTGCAAAATGAAATATTTTTCTGCATTGTTTTCTTATTTGAAAATAAATTCTGTCATTAGAGAAGCTTACTCAGTACCTCCTAAGTATTCTCAGACAATTTGCTGCTGATAAATTAGTAAGCAATAGTACAACAAACATGAAGTGGCTATTCTAAGACATTCTTTTTAGGTTGATGCTTTTTTGATTCTCTAATGTTGAGGGGTTGATTTGCTCCCTTGAATGCACCAGGAAAGCTTTACCAGTGGAGGCATTCCACCTGGGGGAGCAGTTTAAACTACGATGTGTCTTAAATTAAAGTTGGCAGAGGTGACATAGTGGCTTGTTTCTCCCCCTCACTAACTGTCCCTGTTGTCTTTAAGGGCTATGCCAGTGTGCTTCAAGGCCCTCTGGCAGAGCACAGGTTGATGGAAGCTTATGCCAGTGTGCTTCCATTGAGGGGACTATCTGTCGCAAGTCTCCCGTAGCCTGGGTTTTGCCGGCAGAAATAAGAATGAAGCAGGCCCAAGATGTTGTCTATGGAGGCAGCTGGGTATTCATGCATTTTACATCCTTATTCAACAAAATAGGGGACAATTATCACCTATGATGAGTAGTTATTAGCTGTAATTTGCAATACTGCAGTAGACATACCAAACCCGTGAAAAAAACGCGGAAATTGGGCTTGTTCTTCTTCGAGTGATTGCTCATATCAATTCCAGTTAGGTGTGTGCGCGCACTGAGTGCACGGATGTCGGAAACATTTACCCTAGCAGCTACCCGTCGGGCCGGCTGGGGAGCCCCCTGGAGTGGTGCCGAAATGGCGATCTATATAAGCCACTACCGGCCCCACCCCCCTTCAGTTCCTTCTTACCGCCTTGTTGGAACAGTGGTCTCTTGTCTTTTCAGGTGTTCCACTTGTCCCTAGAGTTCTCTTATCTTCATTGTTAATAGTTAGTAGTTAGTAAGTGTTAATTGTTTTTCTATAGTATTAAGTGTAGTTTAGCTGTTGAGGGCAGTCTCGTCAACGACTGCCCTGTGGGGCCCTGGGGCATGCCGTCTCAGGGCTTCAAGCCTTGCAAGTCTTGCAACAGGCCCATGCCTATGGGCGACCCCCATGATTCCTGTCTCAGGTGTCTGGGGGAGGGCCATCAAGCAGACAAGTGCAGAATTTATAAAGCGTTCAAACCTCGGACTCATAAAGAGAGAGAGTTTCGTCTTAGGCAACTCCTCATGGAGTCGGCCCTGCAGCCCTCTCAAGACGCGGGCCTGAGCGCCTCGGTGTGGAGCGCCCCTCCAGCGGTACCGTCTTCGGCACCACAGAAGATCCCGCGCTCATCTCGGGACCGGCGATCTCCCGGGCCCCAAAAATGCCCGCCTCGGCACCGTTCCCATTTCCCGGTTGCTGCCAAGAAGCAAGCCGTGGGAGGACCGAGACAGTTACCACGGTCCCAACGGAGCAAGACCCTGGCCAGACCTCTAAGCAGGCCACCATGCCTAGATCTCTTCAGGCCACCCCGCCACACGGGACGGTGCAAGTAGAAGAGATCATTCTACCGTCCATGCCGGACACCTTCGAGGCGGCGAGAGGTCTCATCGAGATGACGGCTCCGGTCCCTCCAGTCCCAGCACAGGCCCCAGCATGGGTCCCGGTGCCATCCAAGGGCAAGCCGGTGATGTTCGGGCTGTCAGCCCTCAGACCAGCATCTCATTCCCGCTCGGAGTCCCGGCACCGTTCTGAGTCCTGGCACCGCCCCAGGTCTCGGTCTGACTCACGGCACTGGTCTGACTTGCAGCACTGGTCCCGCGGTCTCGAACCTCGGAGCCGTTCCTGCTCGAGGTCGCTTTCGACTGCGCGAACATGGTCCCGCTCGAGGTCCAGGTCACGCACCGCTCGGACCGACAAGGTGCGGGTTCCCGATCCCCGTGTCTCCAGCTCGGCACCGCTCTCCGTCGCGGCACCAGTCCCCAGCGCGGCACCGCTCGCCAGAACGGCACCGGTCGCGGTTGCAATCAGCTTCACGGCGCTGATCCCTGCATGACCTGCGCCTTCCAAGAGACTCGGTGCCTGCTTTGATCCACTCCCGCACTGCTCCTCCTTGGCCGACACGGTCCTGATCTGGCAGGTCGGAGAGAGCCTCGGGGTTCTCGGACATCCCTCATTCTGGCCCAGGGAGCCTCGGCCAAGTTCCACCAGCGACCCACTGGCAACTCCAGTGGCAATTTTGGACACCCTGGGCATACCATCAAGCCCAGGGCGCTCCCCCAGTTGCCCGACCACCGTCTCGCTCGAGCGCCAGGTCTCCTGAGGCAACTCTCAGCTGCCCTCCTCCTGATCCAGAACAAACTGTGGAGCCAGCGCCTGCGATAGAGGCTACCCCAGCTTCCCAGGAGGAGCCACCCATGTCCGATCAGGATGCTACATCCGCACCGGCCCTCCCAGTGGAGTCGTCCTCGTCCTCCCCTGATGAGGCTGTGGCTGGCACGTCCACGTCTGGGCCATCCCCGATGGACTTTAGGGTCCTCCAAGAATTGTTGAGGCGCTTGGCCCTCAATATGAACCTCCAAATTGAGGAGGTTGTGGAGGATGAGGACCCCATGGTGGACATTCTAGGCCCGGAAGGGCCCTCCAGGGTGGCCCTTCCCATGAATAAAACCATCCAAAACAATGCAAAGACTCTCTGGCAAACCCCGGCCTCCATTCCCCCCACAGCTAAGGGGGGTAGAAAGAAAGTACTTTGTCCCCACCAGGGGCTATAAATACCTTTTTACCCACCCCCCCCATGTTCGCTTGTGGTGACGCAGTAAATGCCACGGAGAGACAGGGCCAGCAAGATCCTGCTCCCAAATCAAAAGACACAAAACGGCTGGACCTTTTTGGGAGAAAGGTTTATTCTACTGGGGGGGTCTTTCGCTGCGGATCGCTAACCAGCTGGCGATCCTCAGTAGGTACAATTTTAACTCTTGGTCTGTGGTCCTCAAATTCCAAGATCTTCTCCCGGCAGAGGCTCGTACAGAACTGGGGGCCATTGCTGAGGAGGGTAAATTGGTTGCCAGGACCTCCCTCCAGGGTTCCCTCGATGCTGCGGCTGCACGCACCCTGGCGTTGGGAATCGCTATGTGGCAAGGGGGGAGAGAGTCAGGGGTGCACAGCGGGCCCACTACTGTCCCAGACTGCATGCTGGGGGGATCTAGTCACATAGAATATTGGGGTTCTTAGGGATCGGCTTGTTTGGCCTTGTTTTGAAATGGGATTAGCTTGATTTTTGGCTTATTGTGAATGTCGGGGTGCTTATTTATTGCGTGAAAGTTGGCAACTGTGCATTAGACCAGTGGTCTCCAAACTTTTTTGATCGCACACCCCTATCAGTAAAAAAAATTTTAGCACACCCCCCCAATATATGTATATTTATGTATAAATTATATATATGTACTACTATACTAATATATTATGTACATTATAAAACATACACAAAAAATAGAAATTAAAAAAGGATGAGATAAAGATGAAATAAACAATATTTTTTAAAAAAAATATTTTATTTTATTTATTAACAGTACAAAAAACCTTTTTGCTCTCACAAAAGAAATTAATAATAATATTTTTAGTGAGAGCAATGTGATTGAATATACTTCATTATTTTTGAAAATCTTGGTTTAACACTTTGTGATACAGCGATTCAAAGGTCTTGATTAAGGTTAGGGTGCGGGAGGGTGCTCAGGGTGGGGTGCGGGGTCTGGGAGGGAGTTAGGGTGCTGGAGGGTGCTCAGGGTGGGGGTACAGGAGGAGGCTCAGGGCTGGGGTAGGCAGGAGGTGCAGAGCACTTACCTGGGGCAGCTCCTGTTTGGTGCAGGGGGTGTGCAGGTGGCTCTGCGTAGCGCAGCACTACCCCCATGGCCACAATTCTGGGAGCTGCCCCTCCCCTCCCCCCCCCCGGGCAGGGCCACACGGAACGCAGGGGCTGCAGGGCCCTGGGCTAAGGGGGCCCCGGGGCCCTGGCCTGCAGCTCTAAAGCCCCTTTCAGAATGCGGCCCTGCGAGCATGGGCCGGAGGAGGACTCAGGAGGAGCAGGGGCAGCTGCGCAGCCAGCAGCCGGAGAGAAGCGGTGCTTCTCTCCATCCAGCTTTGAAGGGGAAAGCGCCGCTTCTTTCCGGCCGCTGGCTGCGCGGCTGCCCCTGCTCCTCCACGGACCGGAGGACTCAGGGCCACATTCCGAAAGGGGCTTTAGAGCTGCAGGCCAGGGCCCTGGGGCCCCCTTAGCCTAGGGCCCTGCAGCCCCTAAAGCCCCTGCATTCCGGGTGGCCCTGCCTGCCGGGGGGGGGCAGCTTCCCTGCTTGCTTGCTCCCTCCCTCCTCCGGCCGCCCCTCCCACCTTTTTCCCCCCTCCGGCGGCGCTCCTCCTGCCGCGTCCCCCAATGGATCGTCTTGCGCACCCCCTGGGGTGCACGCACCCCACTTTGGAGACCACTGCATTAGACAGCAGTGGAAGATTTGCATCCAGCAGTTACCAAAAAAAGGTTACATTTTTTAGGTATTGGAACTCTTTATAATTTGGTGTGACAGTGTGTACCAGGTCCTTTGAGGCCTTGTGGTCCTACCACATCCCGCCCCAGGAAAGGAGCAGTGAAGGTGGGTCCTTCAGGCCTGCCTAGAAAGGCTGTAGGGAAGCAGCCAATCAGGGCTCAGTTAAAAGGAGCTGCTGGGCCGGTGCAGTTCAGTCCCTGGTTGAGACCAGAAGGCTGAGGAAGTCCTGGAAGATGGAGAAATTCTCCAGGCAAGGAGGCTTCGGGGAAGCCCTGCTCAAGCAAGAGTATGACAGAAAATCTCTCCTGGCTAGGAGGTCTGGAAGAAATCCTGCGCAAACAAGGAATGAGACAAATAGAACCCAAAGACTGTAACTTAAGTTAGAGTGAAGGTAATGGGACCAAGTGGGAAGCGGCCCAGGGAATAGCAGCAGCAACCAAGTAAAGGAAAGCAATATATGGCTGCTGTCTATAGGGTTCCTGGGTTGGGACCTGGAGTAGTGGGTGGGCCCGAGACATCCCTCCCCCGCAGCCACCGGAAAAGTGGCCTAACCCCCAAGAAGGGGATAAGACTCTATTAAAAGCCCCAAATAGGCCCAGGGACACGGCTGAAGACCCCGGAAAGGGCCAACCCTTTGTTGAACTTTGTTTCCCTCCCCCCACCCCCACGAAGGGGACTGAAATTAAGGACTGACATGGCTGGAGAGCTGGGATACCAGAGAACAATTAAAGGCAAAGAGTCTCCAGGGAGAAAGCCCTGGGGGCGCTGCTTTATAACAGGACAGGGACAGACTTAAAATTAGCCAAGAAGGGGCTGAGAACTGAGCCCAGAAGCAGGGCTGCGGACACCAACAAGTGCACAGTGATAGTCCTTGTTGGACATTCGTTACCGTGGAAGGGGTTCATCCATTTTAGACTATGTTTGACTTAGCCAGAGGGCTGAGCCACTGAAGACACGCCTGATGAGGGCAACAGCTGACCGGGAGCATTGTGAACAGAGAGAGTGCAGGTTCACACCCAACTGACAGGCAGCGCTCAGGAGAGGTGAGTGCACCCCGTCACATTCAGTTTTAGTGAGGAGTAAACACTGTCTTAGGGTATGTCTACACTACGAAATTAGGTCGAATTTATAGAAGTCGTTTTTTTAGAAATCGTTTTTATACAGTCGATTGTGTGTGTCCCCCACAAAATGCTCTAAGTGCATTAAGTTGGCGGACTGCATCCACAGTACCGAGGCTAGCATCGACTTCCGGAGCGTTGCACTGTGGGTAGCTATCCCACGGTTCCCGCAGTCTCCGTCGCCCATTGGAATTCTGGGTTGAGATCCCAATGCCTGATGGGGCAAAAACAGTGTCGCGGGTGGTTCTGGGTACATGTTGCCAAGCCCCCCTCTCCCTCCCTCCGTGAAAGCAACGGCAGACAATCGTTTCGTGCCTTTTTTCCTGGGTTACCTGTGCAGATGCCATACCACGGCAAGCATGGAGCCCGCTCAGCTCACCGTCACCGTATGTCTCCTGGGTGCTGGCAGATGTGAGACTGCATTGCTACACAGCAGCAGTTCATTGCCTTTTGGCAGCAGACGGTGCATTACGACCGGTAGCCATCGTCGTCATACTCCTGGGTGCTCTTTTAGCCGACCTCAGTGAGGTCGGTCGGGGCGCCTGGGCAGACATGGGAGTGACTCAGCCAGGTCATTCCCTTTTTAAGTTTTGTCTCCTGGAGACTCAGTCCTGCCAGCAGTCGTACTACACCGTCTTCTGGTGAGCAGCCAGGAGATGACGATGGCTAGCAGTCGTACTGCACCGTCTGCTGCCAGCCTAAGATGTATAAGATAGCTGGAGTGGATCAAAACAAGAAATAGACCAGATTTGTTTTGTATTCATTTGCTCCCCCCCTCCCTCCCTCCCTCCCTTCGTGAAATCAACGGCCTGGTAAACGCAGGGTTTTCAGTTCAATCCTTGAGGGGGCCATTCTGTGTGACAGTTGTTTGTGTTTCTCCTTGATTCAAAGCAACCCCCTTTGTTGATTTTAATTCCCTGTAAGCCAACCCTGTAAGCCATGTCGTCAGTTGCCCCTCCCTCCGTCAGAGCAACGGCAGACAATCGTTTCGCGCCTTTTTTCAGCGCAGACGCCATAGCACTGGGAACATGGAGCCCACTCACATCACCGCGGCAATTATGAGCACTTTAAACATCACACGCATTATCCTGCAGTATATGCAGAACCAGAACCTGCAAAAGCAAAACCAGGTGAGGAGGTGACAGCAGCGCGGTGACGAGAGTGATGAGGACATGGACATAGACCTCTCACAAAGTACGGGCCCCGGCAACGTTCACATCATGGTGTTAATGGGGCAGGTTCATGCCGTGGAACGCCGATTCTGGGCCCGGGAAACAAGCACAGACTGGTGGGACCGCATAGTGTTGCAGGTATGGGATGATTCCCAGTGGCTGCGAAACTTTCGCATGCTTAAGGGCACTTTCATGGAACTTTGTGACTTGCTTTCCCCTGCCCTGAAGCACCAGAATACCAAGATGAGAGCAGCCCTCACAGTTGAGAAGTGAGTGGTGATAGCCCTGTGGAAGCCTGCAATGCCAGACAGCTACTGTGGGGGCTGCTGTGATCCAAGTAGCCAATGCAATCAAAGAGCTCCTGATATCAAGGGTAGTGACTCTGGGAAATGTGCAGGCCATAGTGAATGGCTTTGCTGCAATGGGATTCCCTAACTGTAGTGGGGCGATAGACGGAACACATATCCCTATCTTGGCACCGGAGCACCAAGCCAGCAAGTACATAAACCTAAAGGGGTACTTTTCAATGGTGCTGCAAGCACTGGTGGATCACAAGGGACGTTTCACCAACATCAACATGGGATGGCCGGGAAAGGTACATGACGCTCGCATCTTCAAGAACTCTGGTCTGTTTCAAAAGCTGCAGGAAGGGACTTTCTTCCCAGACCACAAAATAACCATTGGGGATGTTGAAATGCCTATAGTTATCCTTGGGGACCCAGCCTACCCCTTAATGCCATGGCTCATGAAGCCATACACAGGCAGCCTGGACAGTAGTCAGGAGCTGTTCAACTATAGGCTGAGCAAGTGCAGAATGGTGGTAGGATGTGCATTTGGACGTTTAAAAGCGCGCTGGCGCAGTTTACTGACTGGGATAGACCTCAGCGAAACCAATATTCCCATTGTTATTACTGCTTGCTGTGCGCTCCACAATATCTGTGAGAGTAAGAGGGAGAGATTTATGGCGGGGTAGGAGGTTGAGGCAAATTGCCTGGCCGCTGATTACGCGCAGCCAGACACCAGGGAGGTTAGAAGAGTACAGGAGGGCATGGTGCTCATCAGAGAAGCTTTGAAAACCAGTTTAATGACTGGCCAGGCTACGGTGTGAAAGTTCTTTTTGTTTCTCCTTGATGAAACCCCCCCCCTCCTTGGTTCACTCTACTTCCCAGTAAGCTAACCACTCTCCCCTCCCCCCTTTGATCACTGCTTGCAGAGTCAATAAAGTCATTGTTGCTTCACATTCATGCATTCTTTATTAATTCATCACACAAATAGGGGGATAACTGCCAAGGTAGCCCGGGAGGGGTGGGAGAGGAGGGAAGGACAAGGCCACACTGCACTTTAAAACTTTAAAACTTATTGAATGCCAGCCTTCTGTTGCTTGGGCAATCCTCTGGGGTGGAGTGGCTGGGTGGCCGGAGACCCCCCCCACCAAGTTCTTGGGCGTCTGGGTGAGGAGGCTATGGAACTTGGGGAGGAGGGCGGTTGGTTACACAGGGGCTGTAGCGGCAGTCTGTGCTCCTGCTGCCTTTCCTGCAGCTCAACCTCCTGCTGGAGGATATGAGTTTGATCCTCCTGCAGCCTGAGCATTGACTCCTGTCTTCTGTCAGCAAGCTGACGCCACCTATCATCTTCAGCCTGCCACTTACTCTCTTCAGCCCGCCACTTACTCTCTTCAGCCCGCCACCTCTCCTCGCGTTCATATTGTGCTTTCCTGCACTCTGACATTGTCTGCCTCCACGCATTCTGCTGTGCTCTGTCAGTGTGGGAGGACAGCATGAGCTTAGAGAACATTTCATCCCAAGTGCGGTTTTTTTGCCTTCTAATCTTCGCTAGCCTCTGGGAAGGAGAAACATATGCAGCTGGTGGAGGGAAAAAAAGGGAGAGTGGTAGTTAAAAAGACACATTTTATAGAACAATGGGTACACTCTTTCACGGTAAACCTTGCTGTTAACATTACATAGCACATGTGCTTTCGTTACAAGCTCGCATTTTGCCTCTTATTGATGGCCTGCCGGTTTGGTGTGAGAGATCACTCACGCAGGGCCGGGCAACAGAATTCGGCTTGCAGGCAGCCATGGTAAGCCGCAGTCTTTTGGGTTCTTTAACCTTCATAACATGTGGGAATGGTTTAAAACAGCAGCGCTCTCATTTCCCATACCAAGCAGCCGTTGGGTTGGCCATTTAAAATGGGTTGGCAATTTAAAAGGAGGGGCTGCGGTTTCCTGGTTAACATGCAGCACAAACCCAACTAACCCCCCCACACACCCAATTCTCTGGGATGATGGCTTCACCCCTCCCCCCACCGTGTGACTAAAACCGGGGAACATTTCTGTTCAGCCACAGGCAAACAGCCCAGCAGGAATGGGCACCTCTGAATGTCCGCTTAATAAAACCACCCTATTTCAACCAGGTGACCATGAATGATATCACTCTCGTGAGGATAACACATAAAGAACAGATGTTGTTTGAATGCCAGCAAACACCGGGACCATACGCTGCAATGCTTTGTTCTGCAGTGATTCCCGACTTCGTGCTACTGGCCTTGCGTGGTAAAGTGTCCTACCATGGAGGACGGAATAAGGCTGCCCTCCCCAGAAACCTTTTGCAAAGGCTTTGGGAGTACATCCAGGAGAGCTTTATGGAGATGTCCCTGGAGGATTTCCGCTCCGTCCCCACACACGTTAACAGACTTTTCCAGTAGCTGTACTGGCCGCGAATGCCAGGGCAAATTAATCATTAAACACGCTTGCTTTTAAACCATGTATAATATTTACAAAGGTACACTCACCAGAGGTCCCTTCTCCGCCTTCAGAGTCCGGGAGGCCGCCTTGGGTGGTTTCAGGGTGTACTGGCTCCAGGTCCAGGGTGAGAAACAGATCCTGGCTGTTGGGGAAACCGGTTTCTCTGCTTCCTTGCTGTGAGCTATCTTCAACCTCCTTATCATCATTTTCCTCATCCCCAAAACCCGCTTCCGTGTTGCGTTCTACTCCATTGACGGAGTCAAAGCACAGGGTTGGGGTAGTGGTTGCTGCACCCCCCTAGAATGGCATGCAGCTCATCATAGAAGCGGCATGTTTGGGGCTGTGACCCGGAGCGGCCGTTCGCCTCTCTGTTTTTTTGGTAGGCTTGCCTGAGCTCCTTAATTTTCACGCAGCACTGCTGTGAGTCCCTGTTGTAGCCTCTGTCCGTCATGCCCTTGGAGATTTTTTTCAAATGTTTTGGCATTTCGTTTACTGGAATGGAGTTCAGCTAGCACGGATTCGTCTCCCCATACAGCGATCAGATCCCGTACCTCCCGTTCGGTCCATGCTGGAGCTCTTTTGCAATTCTGGGACTCCATGGTCACCTCTGCTGATGAGCTCTGCATGGTCACCTGTGCTGATCAGCTCGCCACGCTGGCCAAACAGGAAATGAAATTCAAAAGTTCGCGGGACTTTTCCTGTCTACCTGGCCAGTGCACCTGAGTTGAGAGCGCTGTCCAGAGCGGTCACAATGGAGCACTTTGGGATAGCTCCCGGAGGCCAATACCGTAAATTGCGTCCACACTACCCCAAATTTGACCCGGCAAGGCCGATTTCAGCGCTAATCCCCTCGTCGGGGGGTGGAGTAAAGAAATCGATTTTAAGAGTCCTTTAAGTCGAAAAAAAGGGCTTCATCGTGTGGACAGGTGCAGGGTTAAATCGAGGTAACGCTGCTAAATTTGACCTAAAATCGTAGTGTAGACCAGGCCTTAGAACCTCTGTTACAGAAGTAATCGTCATGTGTTTGAGGGTCATGATGGCTATCTGCAACAATCTTGATAGTTAATTCTAGGCCTTTTTGGATTTGCTGTTCTTTTCTTTGGAACTCAGATTTTCCTTATGAAACCATTCAACCAGACACAAAGCATTATGGAGAAGATATGTGATATGAATTTTAATTGTAAGAGAAAAGAAAAAAATGTTTTCTCATATAACTGCAAGACTGCATAATAAAACTGGTTTAAGAATTAAAATAGCTGCATCTGTTGAGATAAAAGTCTGTGCAGAGGTGACCTAATAACTATTTTTTAAGTCTTTCTGAAAAGTATTTTTGGAAGT